>NW_027362971.1:0-1202500 GCF_046119375.1 Phyllobates terribilis | reverse complement strand
TATACACACACTGCACAGTACCACTCCTCCTGTCTTGTATATATACACACACTGCACAGTACCACTCCTCCTGTCCTGTATATATACACTGCACAGTACCACTCCTCCTGTCCTGTATATATACACTGCACAGTACCACTCCTCCTGTCCTGTATATATACACTGCACAGTACCACTTCTCCTGTCCAGTATATATACACTGCACAGTACCACTCCTCCTGTCCAGTATATATACACTGCACAGTACCACTCCTCCTGTCCAGTATATATAGACTGCACAGTACCACTCCTCCTGTCCAGTATATATACACTGCACAGTACCACTCCTCCTGTCCAGTATATATAGACTGCACAGTACCACTCCTCCTGTCCAGTATATATAGACTGCACAGTACCACTCCTCCTGTCCAGTATATATACACTGCACAGTACCACTCCTCCTGTCCAGTATATATACACTGCATAGTACCACTCCTCCTGTCCAGTATATATACACTGCACAGTACCACTCCTCCTATCCTGTATATATACACTGCACAGTACCACTTCTCCTGTCCTGTATATACACTGCACAGTACCACTTCTCCTGTCCTGTATATACACTGCACAGTACCACTTCTCCTGTCCTGTATATACACTGCACAGTACCACTTCTCCTGTCCTGTATATACACTGCACAGTACCACTTCTCCTGTCCTGTATATACACTGCACAGTACCACTTCTCTAGTCCTGTTGTCGGAGAGGCGTCAATATTGGTGTAGTATTTTCAATATTACTACGGCCAAATAAAAATAAATATTGTAAAACCTGTTTAAATTGATTATCCCAAGTAATCCCTTCTCCTCTGGATAGGGGGTAACTATCCAATCACTGGAGATCTGACTGTTGGGACCCCCATGATCCCGAGAATCAGAGCTCTGTAGAGCACCATGTAAATGGAGCTGTGGCCGATCATACGCACTGTGGCTCCATTCACATGCGGCTCTTCAAATAACTCCTTTTAGGAGAGTGAGGGGCACGACAAAGTAAAGCAAAATTCACTGATCGGGGGTAATGAGTGTTAGGGTACGTGCACACGATCAGTAATTGCTGCGGATTGCATGCAGCGCACTTGCGTAGAAATCCGGTGCCCCTGCGGACACGGATATGTGGCGCGTCTTTCCAGACCGCAGCATGTCAATTTCTCTTGCGGAGACGCTAGTCTGTGTGTGTGTGCCAGGACTGCTTTTTTGACCCAGTCTGGCCCTGCTGGCGACTTATTCTATACTGTTAAGTACATAGATGGAGCAGATTCCAAGCTAAAGCCCTCAGAAGAATGAGATTGTCAATTTTAACAGCTTAAGGGTTTGTGAATCTAGAAGTGGTTAAAAAAGTGACATTAGTCGGGAACATGTGCACAGCAATGTCGTTTTGGAGTCCATCTGAAAAAGGCACCGTGTGAACATATCCTTAAAAGGACTTGTTCTGCAACTAGTACCAGATTTTTGCAGTAGAAACTGGGCCAAAAATTCGCAAAGATTTGGGTACAGCTAAACATGCCTTTAACAGTAACCTTTAAAAATCTGTTGCTACTATCAGTCAAGACATTTATAATTTGCTTAAGAAAAAAAAAGTAAATTCAAATATAAAAAATAGTAAAAATTTTTATCAACTCCCGTAATCTAGCTGATCAGCATGAATTTTTCGGCACAAATTCCGGTATTTAGAGGCACTGCATCCTAGAGTCATGTTAGTCTCCATCCCATTCTTGATGGGTTTTATATATAGACTGTACACCCCTCTCCTAAAAGAATTTCCACATGATTTAACAAGACACAAATTGAAAAATTATGTGACAAAATTCGTTTTTTCTCCAACTGGCATTCATCGGAATCCGAACAATTTTCCTACAAAAAAAAAAAAATCCTAAACTCAATGAAGAATCCAAAGTGACAAGAACAAGCCAAAGTCATTATAACTCCTTCCATCACATGTCTGAAGAACCTTCATGCAGAGTCGTATCTACAGCCAAAAAGGGAATTTCTCATTTTGGCAGTATTTTCACTCCGGCCCCTCTATTAGGGTCTTTCAACTGGACTTTACATACCAGCATGCCTCCTTTCCCGATAGAAATCCACCCAGGGCTGCGAGAAAAAAATGCTAAACAATACCAGATGCCATCAATCAAAGTGGGTTGCGCCATATTAGCATCAAAGAGTATTGCTCAATCTTTAGTCCATGCACATATCAAACGGTGAAAGCGCTGTTAATGGCCTTCATTTTGCTCTTGTAAAAGCAAATTTTAACATAAAAAACAAAAAAAAACTACCATAAAAAGAAGCAAAGCTGCATTTATTAGCAACCTTCTATTTATGCAAGATGGGACTATCATCCAGAGCGAGAAAATCTCATTCCGACACGTTAAAGAATAATAGGGGGGCGATGACTTTATTCAAGCAACATTTTGCGATATCAAATACTAAAAAAGTGTAGATCAATATTGATGACATTATACGTTTACAAGGAGATGGAACGTATATATTTTCGCCCAGGAACAGCTCCAGTCCAGAACCACTCGGTGACAGTGCTCCCATTCTGGTGGACTCTAGTCATTGTTGTACCACAAAGATGGCCATGCCATACTACAGTACCACTGCAACAGCAATTTAATAAAGAGAAAAAAAAATTCAAGGAGTCTAACCTAGAATGCGACAAAACAGTAAAAAAATTTCTAGGTGTCGAACCTAGGTTACAAAATGCAAAAAACTAATCTAGGTGTCGAACCTAGAAGGTTACAAAAATGGGAAAAAATTCTGGGTGTCGAACCTAGAAGGTTACAAAGTGCAAAAAAAAGAATCTAGGCGTCTAACCTAGAATGCTACAAAAATGGAAAAAACTAATCTAGGTGTCTAACCCAGAAGGTCACAATATGGAAAAAAAATTCTAGGTGTCAAACCTAGGTTACAAAATGGAAAAAACTAATCTAGATGTCTAACCTAGAAGGTTACAAAAAGGTATAAAAAAAAACAAAACAAACACTTTACTGATCCTTTGCAGTCCCATTTCCAATATGTCCTGTTTCCACACCAGTCTCTGTAGCTCCTGCTGCAGCGATGACATCTCGACATGGACATGCGGCCACTGCAGCCCATCAATGACCGCAGTGATGACAACTATTGCCGATCACCGGCGGCAACATTCACAAGTCTGTCGGGAAATCATCGCTGGAGCAGGAAGTACAGTGATCTGTGGGGGACAGAAGCATGGTAAGTAGAGAGGTAGAAAGTAGTAAGTGGAGTAAAGACTTTTTTTTATTCTTTTCAATATTACATTTAAAAAAGTTGGGACAGCCACTTTAAACAATAAGTGATGAGAAGAACAATAAAATTATAGTATTTATTATGGTCCTAATATATGCATCTGATGTTCTATTACATAATGTCTTGTAAAAGGATCTACTCCTTTTGACATACATAAATCAACTAGATTTTCGATATGAATAGGCGCTAAATGAGGAGACCAAACAATCGAAATTGACACAAAGTGGCACCCTGCCTAATCAGAGGCAGATTGCCTCTTTTCTATTGGCCTTCTACTGGGCATTGTATATAGACCATGATGACCTTCAACCAGTTTCCCTTCAAACAAGGCCAGAACTTTTGTAAATATGGCCAAAGGGTCATCTACTGAAGTTACACTGACAATGAGAGGAGGTCCCAGTAGAATGAAGCCTTTATTTTTAGGTCTACACAATGACGGGGTTGTGTTCCACCATTTCTCCACTAGACTTTAGAAGTCTTCGAAGGAAAAGTGGACTTTTGATAATTAGAAGAAAGTGAAAAGTAAATTTCGGGAGCTCAAAGCACAAGTTGTCTGCACGTTAGGAACGTCCTCGCGCAGCCCTAAAAAGGGTGTTCGGGAGGAGGCACATTATAAACCCTTGGCATCAGAAGCAATGGTTTGAGGCAGGTCAAGTACACAGAAAAGAGGGTGAAATACAGAGAAAACCATTTTAAAAGGAGTTGCCTTTGAGGGTCTCTCCTGAATAGGGGAAGAAAGTACTTGTCAGATTTGAGTTGAAGTGAAAGCCACTTGTGCTAGTGAAGAGTACAGATGGCAGTGAAGAGGGGGCGTTAATGAGTCCGAGCTCAAGCTCCATTATGCTTTTATTGCACAGTAAAGGCAATGTCTGTCTCTGGATTAGGAAAACCTCGATTTTCCCACAGTGAGGAGCTACTTAATCAAAATATGGAATCAGTGGCTTCGTCGTCAGTGTGTACTCCGACAATGAATGTGTGCCGGTAACTTCCAAACATTATAAAAAGCAAAATGACTTTTACAGATGAAGAACAAAAAAAAGCAGGGCTCCCGACAAACTTTTTACAGCACAATTTTCCCATTTTAACTTTCAACTGACCGTTGCCTTCCACAGAGTTAAAAGAAACTCAATGGTCTCCATTTATTAAACACTTTGCACCAGTTTTTTATGTAAATTAAGCCCTAAAAAGTTGTAAATTGATGGCTCAAAAAGGTCCAAAATTTTTGCAAAATTTTCAGTTTTCACAGCAATTTTGTCACATTCTGCACCTGCTCATAAGAGGCCCGGATTCATCAAGACCGATGTTGTTCGCGCTGTTCTTGATAAGGAGGCATGTCGGAATCAGGAGGTACCTGATTCACTAGAAGGCGCCATGCCACAAATCTTACTTCAGTAAGGGACGCCACAGCTAAACAGGGCCTAAACAATCGTGCAAATGCCAAAAGTCTCAAAACTTGGCAACTTTTCAAAGCTTTGATGTATCAGTGAAAATAATTTTTTGACTTTCAGCAAAGTGTGCCTTTCAATAAATTTAGTGAAATTTACTCTAATAATCTTATACTTTGGAATAAAAACAAAAAACACACTTGACAAAATCAGTCCTTTAGGGGAACAAAGGTGTGATAAAATTGCAAAATCTCATTACACACAGTGCCTTTAAAAATGGTTTTCTTAACTCGAAACTCCCTATCGAGATGCCCAGTTAGGGCAAAGGTTGAGAACTGAAAACAAGCAGTTGGATCTCACCATGGCGGACCCCATCCATCCATGTGTTACGGTCATTTAGAGGCCCCATGTATTGCTACATTTTCCCCTCTGCAGCCTCTGTAGGAGAAAGAGCAGCCAATGTAAACTTTTCCTGATGTCTCTTGCTGGGGGTCTTGTGCAGGGGCGACATGGAAAGAAGGTTGAGTGATGAAAACTTTATAGCAAGAGGAAATAAGCTCCAAAAAAACTTGTACTTAATTCAATCAGAGAACCGTGCTGTACTAAGTTGACTATTTTTGGTAATGGAGATAATAAAAAAAAAAAAAAAAAATGCTGGAAGTTCACAAAGTGAGTGAAATCTCCACCTTACAGTATAATTAAGGGGTTAACACCAACTCATGCATCAGTGGTTATTGATGTAGTAGTTACTTGCATATGGAAAAAATTGTTCCTGAGCCCAAAATTGCGAAACCATGCAGACCGTTCAGTACGCTCACACATTAAACCACTAAAATATAATAAAGACAGAAAGTGAACATAAAATCTCCTAGCGCGTAATAATTAAAGTGAATCTATCACCAGGTTTTTGCAGTGTAATCTAAGGGCAGCATAATGTAGGGGCAGAGACCCCGAGTCCAGCAATGTGTCACTTACTGGGCTGCTTGCTGTCATTTTGATACAATACAGTTTTCTCTGCTGCAGATCTAGCATAGCTCAGAATGCCGAGCTGTGTATAACTCCGCCCACACCACTGACAGAAAGCCGCTGTGGCGCCGACATCACAGGAAGAGTGCTGCTATGAGAAATGAAAATCCATGTTATTTTAGTTGGGGTCCAGAATCCAGAATATATTAGGCAGTAGTTGACAACCCCTTTAAAGCTTAGGAGATTATTGTCCCCCATACACAGTTCAAACAAAGGATTCCAGCTCTTTTTTCTTTGCAGCACACAGAAAGAAGCAGCAGCAGCACAGGGGACATTTTACAGCAGTACTGAGCGGTGTGGATGCGAATCCTGCATGAAAATTAAACACTTGCTAGAAGCTGCAGCAAAGTTTGCCCGAGTAAGCCTGGCCTCTCACTGTGTGGAGAGCTCATATAGCTTCCATCCTCCCCTGTCCATAGAGTATAATAGGAGCAGTACCCTGTGCATGCAGAGTATCTTGCCTTGTCCAAAACCATTTTGAGCTGCTTTTCAGAGTAGATTATGAATTCAGTAGTAGGGAAAATAGTTGTTTATACGTGGAGAAAGAAGGAAACATTTTATAACCACCAACACACACCAGCGCCACCATAAGCGCCGCCATCAACAGACCACCAGTGCTGCCAGCATCAACACCACCAAACACATACACCAGCATCAACACCACCACCAAGACAAAACACCATCAACTCACCTATTAAACTCCTGATGATCTTCCTTGCTGCTGGTCTCCTAGCGTTATTTACATTAAAATGGAAATATAGGAGTGGTGATCTGACCAGAAGAGGAAGGCAGGAAAAAGTCAGGGGACCCCAGCCGCAGTATAAAGGAACGGATGTGGTCCAGTGAGGAGTACGGTGTGTGCGTGTGTTTTTTCTTTAACACTTTTTTTTTAATAAGTGGACAAAGTAATTAATGTTCACTTTTGATAACTCAAATCTAACAATAAAAATGGTAGACCTAAGAACTGTGACGCAAGCACAAGGGTTCACAAGCACCCATGCCACCATCACAGGGTATGACTAGGCTCTTCCATACCAGGATCTAGCCTCCAGAGGAGACGATGGATCATGCTGTTCTTGGCATATGGGTTAATCACCTAACACACAATAAGGCAGGGATGCCCCGCGCGTGCTTGTGGCAAGCTCTCCGCTTCCCTCTCGGCTTGATTCTTGTAATCCCCCACTAATCTACAGTGCGTCCATTAAAGAACCTCAAAGCACAGACGTGATATTGCTCCTCATCTGACAAGACTTGTTCTCACACAGAATTTCACTGACCATGAATCTCTGCCAATTAACATACAGATCTATAAATCTTCACTCACAAAAGCTGGAAAAAAAACATATGTTGAAGAAAGCGGACTCATTTTCCCCAAGTGCCTGCCAAGCAGACAAGCAAAGACATTTAGAGGCCCCGGAACAATGTTACCGCAGGGTGCCAAATTTACAGGAAAAAAGTCCTATAGGCTGCTGTCACGCAAACGTTTGACGAGTGTTGCCAAATGGCTCCATAGGCCGAGCGCAGAGACTGAGCCCTTTGTGCTCCAGCTTAAATGCTGCAGATGCAGCTGCGAGACGTGAAATTCTACACATAGCAGCACATACTCCTCACCGGCCTGCTGCACAGCTCAACTTATACAAAACTTTTCTTAGACATGTGTGGAGGAGAAAATGTCGCTATTACCGGACTTGGTCCTTAGCGCCACAGCCTCAAAAATCCCTTATATCCATATATAACAAAGTCATATATGAAGGCAGCGAATGATAGGGGGATCGAAGACCAGCTCTGTGATGCATAAGACGGTCTCTGGATTTACAGCAGACCATATATATTAGATGCATGTTGGCTGAACCCGGCGATTACGGCAGACAATAAATGGGGGGGCCTCCGAAGTCTCCCCCAATTGCAGATATTGGGAGATATAAGGATCAGCAGTTGGATGTTCTATAGCCAATCCTTCTATCCCTGGGGAGATAGCTCCTGCCAGACCCATTTGGCAGTGACTTTTCTCTCCATTTCCTACTGAGAACACAGGCATGCTCGGTCTAACTGAAAATGCACCAGTATGGAAAGGTTGTGAGCGATAGCCGAAGACTGAAAGAGTGTGACCAATAGTTATTTAATGTGTGTGTTGTAATATAAATAAATGTACAGTACAGACCAAAAGTTTGGACACACCTTCTCATTTAAAGATTTTTCTGTATTTTTATGACTATGAAAATTGTACATTCACACTGAAGGCATCAAAACTATGAATTAACACATGTGGAATTATATACTTAACAAAAAAGTGTAAAACAACTGAAAATATGTCTTATATTCTAGGTTCTTCAAAGTAGCCACCTTTTGCTTTGATGACTGCTTTGCACACTCTTGGCATTCTCTTGATGAGCTTCAAGAGGTAGTCACTGGAAATGGTCTTCACTTCACAGGTGTGCCCTGTCAGGTTTAATAAGTGGATTTCTTGCCTTATAAATGGGGTTGGGACCATCAGTTGTGTTGTGCGGAAGTCTGGTGGATACACAGCTGATAATACAAATTCTAACAGTCTATTCAGTAGGACTATGGCAAGAAAAAAGCAGCTAAGTAAAGAAAAACGAGTGGCCATCATTACTTTAAGAAATGAAGGTCAGTCAGTGCGAAAAATTGGGCAAACTTTGAATGTGTCCCCCAAGTGCAGTTGCAAAAACCATCAAGCGCTACAAAGAAACTGGCTCACATGAGGACCGCCCCAGGAAAGGAAGACCAAGAGTCACCTCTGCTTCTGAGGATAAGTTTATCCGAGTCACCAGCCTCAGAAATCGCAGGTTAACAGCAGCTCAGATTAGATACCAGGTCAATGCCACACAGTTTTCTAGCAGCAGACACATCTCTACAACAACTGTTAAGAGGAGACTTTGTGCAGCAGGCCTTCATGGTAAAATAGCTGCTAGAAAACCACTGCTAAGGACAGGCATGAAGCAGAAGAGACTTGTTTGGGCTAAAGAACACAAGGAATGGACATTAGACCAGTGGAAATCTGTGCTTTGGTCTGATGAGTCCAAATTTGAGATCTTTGGTTCCAACCACTGTGTCTTTGTGCGATGCAGAAATGGTGAACGGATGGACTCTACATGCCTGGTTCCCACCGTGAAGCATGGAGGAGGAGGTGTGATGGTGTGGGGGTGCTTTGCTGGTGACGCTGTTGGGGATTTATTCAAAATTGAAGGCATACTGAACCAGCATGGCTACCACAGCATCTTGCAGAGGCATGCTACTCCATCCGGTTTGCGTTTAGTTGGACCATCATTTATTTTTCAACAGGACAATGACGCCAAACACACCTCCAGGCTGTGTAAGGGCTATTTGACCAAGAAGGAGAGTGATGGGGTGCTACGCAAGATGACCTGGCCTCCACAGTCACCAGACCTGAACCCAATCGAGATGGTTTGGGGTGAGCTGGACCGCAGAGTGAAGGCAAAAGGGCCAACAAGTGCTAAGCATCTCTGGGAACTCCTTCAAGATTGTTGGAAGACCATTTCCGGTGACTACCTCTTGAAGCTCATCAAGAGAATGCCAAGAGTGTGCAAAGCAGTCATCAAAGCAAAAGGTGGCTACTTTGAAGAACCTAGAATATAAGACATATTTTCAGTTGTTTCACACTTTTTTGTTAAGTATATAATTCCACATGTGTTAATTCATAGTTTTGATGCCTTCAGTGTGAATGTACAATTTTCATAGTCATGAAAATACAGAAAAATCTTTAAATGAGAAGGTGTGTCCAAACTTTTGGTCTGTACGTAATATCTATCTATGTGTGAGATATATAATCTATCACACATAGATAGATATTACACACACATACAAAATGCATCATCAGCGCGGACACACCAGTTTATCTCATTCTTACATCAATTTAAACATTTGTAAAAAGGTATTCACCAATGAAAACTAATGTAATCCACCTGCATCTGATAAAAATACCAATCATTACCTACCTCTATTTTGTCCGTCTTGGCATCACCCCAATAAAGTTTTCCGTCTTGAAGATCCAGAGCCAATCCATTAGGCCAACCCAAAGACGAATTAACCAGAACAACCCTCTCTGTCCCATCTAAGTAAGCAGACTCTATCTTTGGTTTTCCACCCCAATCCGTCCAGTACATATAACTAGAATAAAAATACAAAACATATTACTATGATTATTATAAAAATATATTAGACCGGTCTTCTGGAAAGAAAAAGTAAAAATGTCTAGGGGCTGATCCACCAGTTTGCTCCAGAAGTTGGTTTTAACGCAGTTTGAAAGGTTGCGTAACTCAGTTGCGCAAAAATTTGGAGTTTGGTTTTTTTATGCCATTGCCAACTTTTTGAAACATGGAAGGGGATGTGGTAAATAGCGGCCCAACAAATGCACCATGGCTGATGCCACGTGTGTCCACGAATGGAATGCATTCCTTACACTGGCACATGGCAGCTGAAAGATGCCCAAATTCAAGAAGCCTGTTGATGTATTTGGGGCATGTTATTCCAGGACATCTTAGATCAAAGACTGGCATACAAAACACCGGTCTTGATTAAGCAGAAAATGACCTTTACAAATAAGTAACAATATATAGCAAAAACATGTTAGGCTTATCTCCAAAAAACAAACAAGAACTCACCCAGTTAGTGGATTTAGTACAATGGCTCTTGGTTCATCCAGATCTTCAGATATTAAGATTTTCCTTGAAGTTCCATTAAGACGGGTCACCTCAATACGGTCAGTCCCCGTGTCCGTCCAGTAAAGATTTCGGGACACCCAGTCAACAGCTATTCCATCTGGATGCTTTATCTCGGTGGTCACCAATGTCTGTGCTCCAGAACCATCCAGATAGACGCGACGGATTGCTCGAACCTCGTCATCAGTCCAATAGATGTATCGTTCTACTGGGTCATAGTCAATGGCAATGGCGTGCCTTATATCATCGATTTGGAGCACGATATCTGTGAAATCTGGCATGTCTAGGGAGATCCTCCGCAGATCGGTCCTTCGTGCAAGCAGCAGGACATCATCAGCTCCTACAAGAACCACGGATAGGCTTTCAATAAAATGACCAATGGTTTAGGGACAACATTACTAAATGGGACGGGAACGGCAGGAGACATTAGAACAAGAATATGACAACTATTACTGATATGCTTAATAGAATGAGGTATATAGTTACGAAAAGGAAAAAAAACAAGCCGGTTAGCCCATGTTAAATACACATTGTAAAAGATGGTGGCCACATCAAGAACCACAAATTTCAACACCGAGTAACTTGTAGATGTCAAAGTCTTCTAACAATTGAGTTCTCTATGGGTACATAGATCTAAGCCACCACCAGACTCCTCTTTCAGCCACTTATCTACCTGAAGAACATCAAAATCAGACGAGAAACTACCTGTTCCTATATTAAAACTGATGTTGGAGGAATGTTGGGAGGTGCCCATACACATTAGATATGTCTACTCCTACCAAAAATAACTACTTTATCTGTCCAAATTTTAAATATGTATGGGGGGCCTTTAGCAACTGTGTGCTGCAGATGATCCCACCTTGACAATAAGCTGATTACACAGTCCCCTCCATCTGAGGGCCGCTAGCAATGGTTTGTCATCTATGGGAGAAATCTGGGCAGCAAGTGTCTAGTTACCCAGCAGGACAATTAAAACTTATCACACCGATCATTGAAATCAATGTAAAGCCTTCTCTAAAAGCTTTTACATTTATGACTATTGCTAAAATAAGCAAATACTTGACATGCTCCAATTTCCAATACATCTACCGTTTCCGTTCAATAGTTAAAGAGAGAACAACAGAGTCATCATGGCTTAGAAAAAAGTGTACATATTTTATTGAAGCATTCATTTAAAAATATATAACTCAAACAAAACACAAAAACCAAGGTAGACAATGAAATATCTGATCCAGCCAGAAGGAAGGAGTACTACTTGTCACAGCAGATGTAGAAAGCCTGTACACCTGTATTGAGCACACTATTGGTCTGGAGGCGGTCCGCCTTTTCCTCGGGGCGTCCGACCTTGGCGGCCCTCTGTGTGGATTGATTGTCGAGCTCCTGCAATTCGTCCTGACCCATAATTATTTTCTGTTTAAGGATGCAGTATATCTGCAGAAACGGGGCACAGCTATGGGGGCGGCCTGCGCGCCCTCGTACCCCAACCTCTTCCTAGGCGCTTGGGAGAGGCATATTTCTGGCGATGAGGGCGCGGGGGCCGCTAACCAGATTTTATGCTGGCTCCGTTATATTGACGACGTTTTGTTTTTCTGGCGAGGGACGGTACGGGAGCTCGAAGAATTTATGGTCTAATTAAATCGGAATACATGGGGCATTAGGCTGACATACAAATTTAACACTACAAAAATTGATTTCTTGGATGTCGCGCTGGAGGTTGATGATGGGAGGTGCCTCCAGACCGACATCTTTAGAAAATAAACGTCAGTCAATGCCCTAATACACGCAGATACAGCACACCATCCCGCAACTATAAGGGCCATCCCGGTTGGACAGTTCCTGAGGGCGAGACGGATCTGCTCCTCTGACCTTAAATTTGAATGTCAGGCCGCGGATCTGAAGGATAGATTCAGGCAACGTGGATACAACAGAGCAAGGTGGACTCCATGTAACAATCTATTATATTCTAACATCACTAAAGGTGTGGAACCAGGACAAGTAAAGATTAAGTTTATCTCAAATTATAACCATGAGTGGGAGAATATGAGGAAAATCATGACCAAACATTGGGACATCTTGGCAACTGATGCTTCCCTGGGACCAGTTCTTGGGGATCGCCCACTCATGACCCCGAGACGGGCCAAAAATTTAAAAGATCTGCTAGTCTCTAGTCACTATACTCCAATGCGGCCGAATCCTTTTGGCTCTCATGGACCTACTCTTGGGACATTTCCCTGCGGCCGGTGTCTTGCCTGTGCCAATGTCACGCGCAGCAACACGTTCACGTCCTCAGATGGCAAAAAAGAATTTAAAATAAAACACTATTTCGTGTGGCACTAACAACGTCATTTATTATGCTGTGTGCGATTGCCCTCTAATTTACATTGGCTTAACATCCAGGGAGCTGAGAATACGTGTGCGTGAGCATGTGCGCGACATTGGCGCGGCCAGGACGGCGGCCGACATAGATGAACTCAAGAGTATTCCCAGGCACTTTAGGGCTGTCCACAACTGCGATCCTAGCTGTCTTAAGGTGCGGGGGATAGATGTGATACATTTGGGCGCGCGGGGTGGCAATGTCAGAAAAATTCTGGCGCAAGTAGAGGCCAAGTGGATAGTGACGCTTGAGACAATGTCACCCCGTGCTTTCTCCTTCTCCTCCTTTTTATGATATGACAATATGAGTAGTTTGATCCTATACTACATGGTGAACCCCCTCATCCACCCTCATGGTGCCCGAGGGACACATTTGTTTAACCTGGGGTTTACTGTTATTTTTTATTTTTAATTGGCACTTTGATTTTATGATTTTAATTTGGTTATTTTTCTAGTTCCTTCATAGACAAAGTAACAACTTTTTCACTTTGCACCGTTTTGGACCATTCCTTATCCATTCTTAATAACCGCGTGATGACGGATATTCCACATGAAGAATGAGAAAGCGAGGGGCTAAGAAAAAGGACTCTCTGATGGTCGATTCACAATTGATATTATGTTTTAAATGTATTTCCTGCTTCCCTTCCTTTGTTTAATCTGTGTTATATACCTGATGTTCTTTATGATGTTCCCCTCTCCTTTTTCACTTATGTGTTGCCCCGGAGCTAGTGCTGCTGTCCCGCGACGTGGTGCGCATGCGCCGGCCCTCCTGTGGTCGGGCGCGCCCCCGGTTGTCTACATGGCGTCCGCGCGTGGTCGGGCACTTCCGCATTCCTTGCGGCGTGCGCGGTGGCTCCTGACGACTTGGGGGCGGCGCCTCACGCAGGATTTGGAAGGCGCATGCGCCGGCTTAACGTCTCGGAGACACCCGCACACGGCCCCCTTTACACACGTCACCGGTCACGTGAGCGCTCACGTGATCGGCGCGAATGGTTTGAAAAGGTCCTTCATCCCCAGCAATACCACTGCCCCTTGAGAAAGCGGCCCTAGTTGCCGCGAAACGCGCGTCGGGGACGCATTCTTTATCCTTGTCCGACCACTTCAGCCTGCCATTACTGGTAAGTACACCAGTCCTCTCAGGGTCGACCATTCATGATGAATTTCCGTTGTCATTAAGACATTTAGTTATGAGAGGTTACCTTCCCTCATTTTTGCCTTTTGGGGTATCCTGTTTAAAATAGATTGCTATTTGCTAAAATCTGTTAGCACTGGAAACATGCACATTGCACTTTATTCGATTGGTTTGGTCTGACTGCCTGTCAGTAATGCACTTTAAAGTACACCACCATATGGTCAGCCTAAGTATTACCCATTTAATCCTGACATTATTATGTATTTGATCCAATTATAATTATACAAAAGACTCTTTTACGATTTTGGTCAGGAATTTTTTGGTACAGTGCTTTTTCATGTTTTCTCATGTGTCTTCCCATATACTTGCATTTTTTTTGGTTTGATGCCCCAACTATTTTCTATCTGTAAATCTATGCAAATTTGATCAAATATTTAATATTAGGGCAGGCTTTTTTCTGGCTGGATCGGATATTTCATTGTCTACCTTGCTTTTTGTGCTTTGTTGGAGTTATATATTTTTAAATGAATGCTTCAATAAAATATGTACACTTTTTTCTAAGCCATGATGACTCTGTTGTTCTTGAGTCGGTATAGGAGGGTGTTTGGGGGGATGTTTTTCCCCCACTTAGATACACCTCTCTTTTGACATTTGGGCTATCTAATTATGTTTCCGTTCAATGTCTAAGTGCTGCCATCAAAAACAATTGTTTCCGAGTGGTGAAGGTGGTGCTATTTTTTGTAAAATCCTGTATCCCGCTTCAGGGTTACAATTTTTTTTTTTACCCAGATCCTAATTTTTGGTGGGAAACCTTTAGATATAAAGGCCTTGATCCATCGGCTTTGGCCAGAATTCAGGTGTAAAACGGTTAGGAACGTTGCAAAAAGTTCGTGCAACTCGTAGTGGTTCAAAAACTTTCGGACCTTCACGAGTTCCCACCAAGGTCCACTACATTTTTTGAAGAGTGGCCAGAACTTAGCCGTGAAGGGGATGTGACAAATTTATCAAAATATACGCCCATTAATAAAGTACATTTCTTACAATGGCTCACAGAAGTTGTGGCAAATTTATTAAAAGGTACACGTCACTAAAAGAATCTACTGCATTAAGATGCAACTAATTCATTATCAAGGGGTCACAGACGGCATCTTGCGTGGGGTCGGGGGTCACAGTCGGCATCTTGCGTGGGGTCGGGGGTCACAGTCGGCATCTTGCGTGGGGTCGGGGGTCACAGTCGGCATCTTGCGTGGGGTCGGGGGTCACAGTCGGCATCTTGCGTGGGGTCGGGGGTCACAGTCGGCATCTTGCGTGGGGTCGGGGTCACAGTCGGCATCTTGCGTGGGGTCGGGGTCACAGTCGGCATCTTGCGTGGGGTCGGGGTCACAGTCGGCATCTTGCGTGGGGTCGGGGTCACAGTCGGCATTTATTCTGGCTATATTCATGCATTTCCTCATTAGAGTGCAGATCTCAAAGATAAAATATACTGCTGCAATATTGGGAAGGAAGCAGTTGGTGTTTAATGATCACAAGCCTAAAACAGCACATGAAACACAAGGAGAACATGAAAAGGGACATCAATAAAATCATCAAGGACCAGCGACGAGGCCATTTTCAATGCTTCATTCATAAAACTACAGAAGCTGCGGGTTTTCTGGCGAAGCCGTCACTACAGGATAAAATATTGTTTAGATACTTTAAGTGGGAATATGGAAATTGTCAAACCATCTAATCTAAAACCAAAGATGATTGTGTCAGGAAATTGAATATAGATCTATATAGCAGCAAATACAGAACGTGTAATACTCACATGACATTGTTTATACCACACGAGCGCTGCAGACCCCTCCAAGGAAAATTGGAAAAGGGAAGTGTGAGCTCTGCAGTCTAATATTGTCCAGAAAGTATCTGGAGGCTAAACACCAACATCAAAGAAGAGCGTTGGTGCGGGAGGCGAGCACACGCTTTTTTGCTTTGTTTTGTTTTTTACATGGGGATTTAAGAAAAGGATGTCCAAGTAGCTGACAACCCCTTTAATCAGTAGGTCATTTTCTAATGACATTACCCTTAAGTATAAGCCTAATAGGAGATCAATAAAATGACAATACAGTGATGAAGTGATTGCAGGTTCTGGACTACAAAAGGGGGAGTGGAAAAAAAAATTGATTAAAATATCAAAAAAAAAAAAAGACTGACCAATCCGTAAATGTTCACACTTAAAACATCACATTATCACATATAATAAATATTGCGAGAAAAAAACAAAACAAGAATTACTGTTTTGGGTTTTATTTTAGTCCCCTAGCTTCCTCCCACAAAAAAAAAATAAAAATAAGAATTTATCAATGGAAAAACAAAGTTAAGTCTCTTCGTATTTGGCTAGCCGTATTGTGACCTGCAGAATACTTAACAGTGAATGGTAAAAATGTCATTTTCTGAAGACACATTTCCGGTGAAATTATTGTAGACCCTTATTAAGAGCGGACGGACGGCTCAGAGCCTTATATAGTAAAGGCTGCAGAAGAAAACAAAAATTCTTGTGAATGTGGAAAAGGTCTTCGATAATAGGCAGGGAGATCTTCACACGTAATGCAGAAGTTATGATTGATACATATATTCTATTTGCCGAACTCAAATCACTCCGGTAAAAGGAAGTGAAGCACATTCCCAGACACGACACATTCGCCCGGGGCCTGTTTACAAAAAGTATTCCAAGTGTTTGAAATCCGAGCTGAAATCCATCCGATGCAGTCACTCCGTACATATACAGCACCGAGCAGTCTGTGGAAACTGGTGGTCAAATTATTAACACAATAGTTTAGATAAAGTAATAAACCTGGAGCCCAGACAATTACCGACACCATGGTCCTGCAGAGGACGGAGGAATGGCAGACAGCTGAGCTGCACAACTAGGGATTCCCTGATTTAAAGGTTTTTACGTTGCTGAAATAGCGCCATCACATTCTGCAGAGCTGTATACAAGATCATGAGACCGACCGGAGCAAAAGTAGACTGTCATTTTTTTTTCCCCCGCTGCTCCTCTGGAGTATTCTACTTTTGTTTTTTTTAATCTCCCTTACTTTATTCCAGCTATTCCCCTGAGTATTTAGTTTTTTGTTTTTTTTTTAAATCTGCCATATGGTCCCATAGATATGGGCCGTTTTATTTAGTGCTACTTTTTATGGTCATTACAAGGAGGCGTGGCTTCACATGCTAATTAAGCAAAACAGCCTAAATACACGCCCCTGAGGATCCTGTGATCTACATCCCACTCAAAAAGTCCCATATCTCTGGAACCGTATGGTGGATTTTAAAAATACAAAAAACTGAATACTCAAGGGAACAGCAGGAATAAAGCAAGAGTAAAAGGCGGCCACTTCTGACACATCCTTTTTAATATGGTTCTGTTCTTTGTTTACAAAGCTAAGTGCTTGTGCTGCCAAATACCAAATGTACAAACAGGCAGCTCAAGTAATCTCCCCAGTGGGAAAAGACATTATGGTCATGATCAGGAAATTATATAGCAACTGTAGGATCCTGTGTGATTCCTTTGTAACAGCGATTTACCATTGATAATGTTCTACAAGTTTAACTAAGGTGACCCAACATATGAATGTTTGTAGCTGTGGCGTTGATGGGAACATTTATTACTAAACAAATATGAATATTTAAGTAATAAGAAAATTAGCATAATATATATATATACACATACATATATATATACATATATACATATATTATATATATATATATATATATATATATATATATATATATATATATATATATATATATATATATATATATATATATATATATATATATATATATATATATATATATATATATATATACATATACATACATACACACACACATACATACATAGTACAGACCAAAAGTTTGGACACACCTCATTTAAAGATTTTTCATGACTATAAAAATTGTACATTCACACTAAAGGCATCAAAACTATGAATTAACACATGTGGAATTATATAGTTAACAAAAAAGTGTGAAACAACTGAAAATATGTCTTATATTCTAGGTTCTTCAAGGTAGCCACCTTTTGTTTTGATGACTGCTTTGCGCACACTTGCCATTCTCTTGATGAGCTTCAAGAGATAGTCATCGGAAATGGTCTTCCAACAATCTTGAAGGAGTTCCCAGAGATGCTTAGCACTTGTTGGCCCTTTTGCCTTCACTCTGCGGTCCAGCTCACCCCAAGCCATCTCGATTGGGTTCAGGTCTGGTGATTGTGGAGGCCAGGTCATCTGGCGTAGCACCCCATCATTCTCCCTCTTGGTCAAATAGCCCTTACACAGCCTGGAGGTGTGTTTGGGGTCATTGTCCTGTTGAAAAATAAATGATGGTCCAACTAAACGCAAACCGGATGGAATAGCATGCCGCTGTAAGATGCTGTGGTACCCATGCTGGTTCAGTATGCCTTCAATTTTGAATAAATCCCCAACAGTGTCACCAGTAAAGCACCCCCACACCATCACACTTCCTCTTCCATGCTTCACGGTGGGAACCAGAAATGTAGAGTCCATCCGTTCACCTTTTCTGCGTTGCCCAAAGAGACTGTGGTTGGAACCAAAGATCTCAAATTTGGACTCATCAGACCAAAGCAGATTTCCACTGGTCTAATGTCCATTCCTTGTGTTCTTTAGCCCAAACAAGTCTCTTCTGCTTGTTGCCTGTCCTTAGCAGTGGTCTCCTAGAAGCTATTTTACCATGAAGGCCTGCTGCACAAAGTCTCTTAACAGTTGTTGTAGAGATGTGTCTGCTGCTAGAACTCTGTGTGGCATTGACCTGGTCTCTAATCTGAGCTGCTGTTAACCTGCGATTTCTGAGGCTGGTGACTCGGATAAACTTAGCCTCAGAAGCAGAGGTGACTCTTGGTCTTCCTTTCCTGGGGTTGTCCTCATGTGAGCCAGTTTCTTTGTAGCGCTTGATGGTTTTTGCAACTTCACTTGGGGACACTTTCAAAGTTTTCCCAATTTTTCGCACTGGCTGACCTTCATTTCTTAAAGTAATGAAGACCACTCGTTTTTCTTTACTTAGAATTTGCATTATGGCAAGAAAAAAGCAGCTAACAGTCTATTCAGTAGGACTATCAGCTGTGTTTCCACCAGACTTATGCACAACACAACTGATGGTCCCAACCCTATTTATAAGGCAAGAAATCCCACTTATTAAACCTGACAGGGCACACCTGTGAAGTGAAAACCATTTCGGTGACTACCTCTTGAAGCTCATCAAGAGAATGCCAAGAGTGTGCAAAGCAGTCATCAAAGCAAAAGGTGGCTACTTTGAAGAACCTAGAATATAAGACATATTTTTAGCTGTTTCACACTTTTTTGTTAAGTATATAATTCCACATGTGTTAATTCATAGTTTTGATGCCTTCAGTGTGAATGTACAATTTTCATAGTCATGAAAATGCAGAAAAATCTTTAAATGAGGTGTGTCCAAACTTTTGGTCTGTACTGTATGTATGTATGTATGTATGTATGTATGTATGTATGTATGTATGTATATATATATATATATATATACACATATATATATTATATTATATACACACACACATACACATATTCTACATTGCCATTTTTCTGTTTAAGAATGTTTTAGAATCTTTGTTTAAAAAAAAAATTTGTCATAAGAAAATTTATTTACAAAAATAAGCAAGCAAAACAAAAAATAAGTTTGGTGTTTTACCTGAAAATCAGGGCGTTAAGATCTCAAAAAAAAATACGCAGATACAAAACAGTGCGTTAAAAATGGAGAGAGATGACTATGTAGTAATTTTTCAGTTCCCATAGGGGCTGGTCTGATGCTCCAGGAATATAATGAATGTTACCCCGGGACTGTGAGAAAAGTACAGCCTGTAAAGTAAAAAGTTAAGCTTTCTTTTAAAATGTCACTCCATTCGCCCAATTTAAAGATTGGGGGGGGAGGAAAAAAAACAAAACAAGAAAAGGCATTTGCTTCACAGAAGGTACGCATAAATTTTTGGTGGACAAAAAAAACGCCACTCTGACAAGTTCGCCTGGGCCCGTAAATTCTAAGGGGGGTAGCTACGGACAACTATGGAAGGGGGGGGTGGGGGGCTCCGCTTTGGAGCAATTATACAGACTGACAAATGACTGCAAACCATTCCCATTGCACAACGGAGCTGTTCATTTGTAAATGAGCTGTCCACGGCCTTGATCAAGAAGTCTCGCTGGACGTGGCATAGAAAATTAGCTGTTTGATTTCTAAAGCAAATGTTTACTGCTCACAGACATCTACGTTAATGGGTTCAGGTCATCTTCTGACCTCTGACCTACGGGAGAAAAGGGAAGTTTAAATGGAAGGTCTTATTGTTCCAAGTTTTAGGCAACTTTCGGTGCACCCGTATAATGTGGCGGATTAGAAGGCCGTTCCGCGCATTTAAGCTGCAGACAAAAGGTAACGGATATCTAGAGCTAAAACAGACCTCTAAAAAGCAAGAGTTGCCATAAAAAAAAAAAATCACAGTAAAATGACAAATCAATGATCTGAGTCATCCATCTTTTCAGACAGCAGCCAAAACTAGACACTTTGCTGTTCTTTACAAGGCAAGTTCTCAAATATTGGAGTCAATTCTATCAAAGTACCACTAGAATTTATTTACTTTGGCTGCTTTTTTTTTTTAATCTGGTTTACATTGCTTTATTTTTCTGAAAACAAAAAAATTGCCTATACATTTTAAAAAAGGGAACCTTTCAGTAGGATTTCACACCACAAACTATATGGACATGTAGCCCTTTAAAAGACAAGTCCAGAAATACCTTTACATGGACGATCCCAGTCTGTTCCTCCGTTACTGAGAGATCAGTGTTTGAATTGACATACAAATGAGTCTGAAGAGCTATGGTAGATCTGAAGCCTCTGTCACTCCAGCTCTAGGTCCCGCCCAGTGCCACCTCCTCCTGAGCAAGGAATAGAACTGGAGTGACTAAGGTTTCAGATCTACCATAGCTCTGCAGCCTCTTTAGCATATTAATTCAAACGCTGATTTCTCAGTAATGGAAGAACAGACTGGCCATGTAAAGGTATTGCTGGATGAGTCATTGAAAAATCTAAGTGTGCACATAAATAGTTTGGAGTATGAAATGGTGTTGAAAGATTCCTTTTGCATTCATGCTGCCCAAACCATGGGCAGCAGGAATCAGAATCTGGCTGCGTGATTGCGGCCAAGCATGGTTTACTGAAACGCTGGAATGTTTCGGAGAAAACAAAGGCTTTTGTCAACCAGCTCCCAATGATTGATAGGTTACTCTGTGAACACATGGGAGGGCACGGGGCACGGAGAGGCCTAGGGCGGGAGAGGCCTAGGGCGGGAGGCACAGAGAGGCCTAGGGCGGGAGGCACAGAGAGGCCTAGGGCGGGAGGCACAGAGAGGCCTAGGGCGGGAGGCACAGAGAGGCCTAGGGCGGGAGGCACAGAGAGGCCTAGGGCGGGAGGCACAGAGAGGCCTAGGGCGGGAGGCACAGAGAGGCCTAGGGCGGGAGGCACAGAGAGGCCTAGGGCGGGAGGCACAGAGAGGCCTAGGGCGGGAGGCACAGAGAGGCCTAGGGCGGGAGGCACAGAGAGGCCTAGGGCGGGAGGCACAGAGAGGCCTAGGGCGGGAGGCACAGAGAGGCCTAGGGCGGGAGGCACAGAGAGGCCTAGGGCGGGAGGCACAGAGAGGCCTAGGGCGGGAGGCACAGAGAGGCCTAGGGCGGGAGGCACAGAGAGGCCTAGGGCGGGAGGCACAGAGAGGCCTAGGGCGGGAGGCACAGAGAGGCCTAGGGCGGGAGGCACAGAGAGGCCTAGGGCGGGAGGCACAGAGAGGCCTAGGGCGGGAGGCACAGAGAGGCCTAGGGCGGGAGGCACAGAGAGGCCTAGGGCGGGAGGCACAGAGAGGCCTAGGGCGGGAGGCACAGAGAGGCCTAGGGCGGGAGGCACAGAGAGGCCTAGGGCGGGAGGCACAGAGAGGCCTAGGGCGGGAGGCACAGAGAGGCCTAGGGCGGGAGGCACAGAGAGGCCTAGGGCGGGAGGCACAGAGAGGCCTAGGGCAGGTCACTCCCTACAGTAGCCAGTCGCCTTTACAAACAGTTTTCTCTGAAACGCTGCAGTACTTCACGACTGCTCCGATTAATGCAGCCTTTGGTTTGGGCAGCATAAATCTAATGAAAGGTCCTCTTTAATTTCACAATACTGTAAGTATGTGTATCTAATAACTCACAGATTACATAGTAGATTTTTTTGATTTTGCAGCCATCATGATAAAAGTATATTGGGAAAGGACAAATTACGGTGAACCGCAAGATGAAAATAAAATAAAAAAAAAAAAAAAACACCATAAAACACCCTAACAAATTAGAGTTAACTATTGAGAACCTGTTGTGGATGAAAACCTGGAAAAGGACAGAGTTACTGGAATAGAAAGAAAGAGGAAAAAGTTCCACTTTGTCTTCAGAACAGTCCAGGGCTTGGACTGTCTAAATGAGCCACAGCTGTGAGGTTCTTTAAACAGAGTGTCAGCACAAAATCGACTGTTCAAACCAAGTGCAGGTACTCAGTGCACCCTTGCAGTGACCAAACAGTTCAGTGCACCTTACCTTCTGCTCTTTTCCATCCATCTCCTCCCTTTTCCGACTCCTGTAAACTGAAACTCTCCATGAAGGAAGAGGGGACGGAGGTGTATGCAAAACAAGTAGGAGGGAAGGTGCACTGAACAGTTTTGGTCATGCCAAGGGTGCACCACGTGCCTGTGTTTGGTTTGAACAGTCATTTTGTGTTGACAGCCAGGTGTGATCTACTAATACAAGGCACCTAAACTGAGGAAGAGCAGGCAATGAGGATGAGGTTGTCAAGCATTCTGGTACAAAGAACTGTGTACACACACACAATGTAATATATATTTTATTAATATGTAAAGACCTGTTCATACATTGGAATCATCAGTTCTACTAAAGCTCAACTTAGATTGAAATTGGACTTCTATGGTCTTCAAAGTTTGTTTGGTCCAACTGGAGGGATTCTGGGGCCACAATTGACATTTTAGAAAGCCAAAATCTTGATGGATCATCGCTTTTGCTTCCTAGACTGTATTGAACAGGCCTGCACCATATTATATAAAAGCCTACTGCCTCTAAAAGTATTTTAGATAAGAAACATTTCCCCGTTTGAACAGTCGTCCGAAACATTGAACAAATTTCTTGCCAACAATGAAGGGACGCAAACCACTTCACATTCTTGTAATCAAGTTAGAAAACAGAAATAATGAATATTTTACCTATTTTGCACGATTTTCCATCATCCATCAGCTGCACCCCGGTTGGACAGGCACAGCTGTAAAAGGGATCTCTTGGTGACAATAAGCAAAGATGGGAGCATCCTCCATTATGGTCATCGCACGGCGTTTGGACTGAAAAGAAACAGAAAAAAAGGTAATGTCAGAAAAGAATGAAACTTAAAAAAAAAAAAAAGCATTAAAAGGATTTTACACAAGAAGAAAATAAGCGACATTTCAATAAGGTTTATTGATAATGAAGATGCTCACAAATCCCAGCCTCGGGCGGCAACTTCTACTGGTCTAATTCTAGAATCACACACACCAACACTTATGGTCCAAGTATAGGGAAAGATGTCTGGACTGGTTGCCGAACTTAGCCTCATATATGCCTATGAGACTGTCAAGTACAGGTCAGGAGACCCTGGGCCAATCTTGACATCATCTAAGTACTCGAACCTTGAATGTGAGGTCTTTTTTTGTGATAGATTTGGTAGGGAAGATAGGCGAGATGGAGGAAAGAGTATTAGTTCAAATTTGTCCACATTGAGACGAGAGGAGAAGGAGGATATGACTGATAGACATTCTGGGATTCTGGACAGCAGAGAGGTGACATCTGGGCCAGTCAGGTAGATCTGATTATCATTAGCGTATAGGTGGTACTGGAAGCCATTGAACTTGGAGTTGCCCCAGGCCAAAAAGGTATAGATTGAGAAGAGGAGGGATCCCTGGACAGAGCCTTGAGGGACACCAACCGAAAGAGGGTGGGATGAGGAGGTAGTGGGAAATGCTAGATGTGAGGTTGGAAAAGTATGAGAAGGTCCAGGAGAGGACAAAGTAGTATATTGATTTACCAAACTTAGAAGAGAAGAGGACAGCAGCAACCAAAAATTCAGAGTCCATCTTAATTTAGCCCAACCTAAAAAAGGGGAGTAATATTTTATCGCACCCTCCAAGGATTTGAGAGCTTCAGGTCTGGTTTCACCCCATGGTACACTTTGTGGCTTTACATATTAAAAACATAGAAGGTGGTCAAATAATTGTAGGTGAAAAATAACTCACAATGTGGCTGTCGTTCCTGGCTAAAAACTTGTATGTCCATCGGAGAGTAAAGTGATTTAAGGATCTCTCGTCTTTTTTCTCCAACACGCTTGTTGCAGGCATGGATGGAACGAGTCTGCCAGTCAGTCCAATACAACATATCTCCTGCCAGCGTTAAGGCAAACGGATGTGTCAGTCCTCCTTCTACAACCTTCTGCCTGTTGGTGGTATATGAAAGGACAAACCAGTTACAAGACAACATGGAATAATGGATCATGGGGTGCTGTCAGGTTTCCCCAAAAGAAAGCTCCAACTATGCAAAGGCACTTAATAGCTCCACCATGAAGTGTCCACTATGTGCCATCTATCTACAAGATATATACGGCCATAATCATAATCATGCACGTGTTAATATATGAACCATCACATTTTTTCGGTAAATCAATTGGAAACTTTAAAAAGACAGACTTAAGAGAATAACTACAACTTTCATTTTGTATAGCTCAGAAAGTTACGAAACTTTGCAAATTACTTTATTAGGGGGACCTGGTTGCATTCCTGTAAAAAAAAAAAAAAAAAAAAAATTACCTATCAGTGGCTTCCAAACCCCGGTTTTTCAAAATTCCATTTCCCTGTGTTGATATCAGAACGTACTCATTTGGAGTACAGATGATGGCAGTGATGAGTCAGTTCCTCCCCTTATCCTCAATGTTCATGGGACACGGGTGCTGACCCTTTCACTGCCATCATCTGTACTCCAAATGAGTACTTTTTTTTTTTTCATTAATGACGACAAAAGTTTCAAAACTTTCCACGCTGGACAAAAATGTTAAAACAAACAAACAAAACAAAGAACATACTAACTCTTTAATATTTTATCTTTGCTAATAGCACATTTGATATAGAAAGAAACACTGATTTTGGTGGAACAGGCAAATCATATAATGTGTATTGGGGCCTCCAGAATCTGCCCCATGGTGAACAATGAAGGATATTCAGATCGGGCAGTGGGATTTCAACAGTCTAGTAATTTTGTTCGGGAGTAGAGAACTTCTAGTGAAAACCTCCTCAGCCAAGCGGTGAGGGCTAGGAGAGCATGCAGCTGTCCAGAGCCAAAATTTTATTTTAATTTATTTATTTTTTAACGGAATAGAATAGGTTGTTTGTCATAAATATGTATTTTTACAATAAAATAAAAGAAATGTGTCAGAATTCCAAGTTTAAAAAAATAAATTACATAATCAATGGCAAATAGAAGGCTCTCTTTAAAAAGTAAAACCAAACAAATAAGCTGGAGAATACGTTGGACCGTCCTGATTGGATCACCTTGTCGTGATCGGATGACTTTTATGCTTTTTTTTAATCAAAATAGTTTTAACCAAGTTCCCGATGTTATTTACATGTACTATTACTAGTCACTTACTACAGGATTTATGCTTTTTTTTTTTTCTTGGGTTTCCTCTTTCAGGAGCAGCTCAGGCCTTTGCAGTGGTTTTCCACGACTTTGCTTCATTATGTCCATGAAAATTAAAATTAATGGGATTTGTTAATACGATCCTCTATTTTCAGCATTTCTTCATGTTCTCCTTTCTTTTTAAATTGAGTCTTTATTCTCAACATTGTTTGTTCTGCCGTCAATACGGTTTCCAGAAATTAATGCTGAAAATTCCTGTGAAATTCCACACAAGAGCAGTCTAAACAGTGGCGCAGAAATGCTGGGAAAGGGTCAGAGTTTGACTTGGTGAGGCAGTGACATTACCCCGCCAAGACACCACACCCTTTCTCCGCAGTTAAAGAGAACTTGTCACTTTTATGATGAATTTCTGGGGACTCGTTGAAGTCGACACAGTTCAGGCAGCTTTATATCTGGTTACTTGTTAGTACGTCCTCTATAAAGTGAATATACAGTAAATTGGGTGCCAGAACTACAATGTCATGGCACTTCTCAAAGCTGAATTTAGTACAAGGCTGCACTTTCCAAAGTATGGGACATGACTAATTATTAGTTAGGTGCTGAACCCACATTATTGCCGAGCTTCAACATAAAGAGCAGAAACTGCACGGATGCTGCCAGCCCCACTAGTGCCGTTTCCAGGGATAAGAGGCTGCATCATGGTCACAGGTTCTGCAGACTAGAGTCTGGAAATGAACAGTAGAGGAGGTAAGAAAAGAGTTGAGTGCTCTACTAAATAAATAGAAGAACCAATGGGTTAATCTGCGCTGCCGTGGAAGAAAAGAAAAGACAAGAGATGCCAAATCCAATTTGAGGCAGTTTATTAGTCAACGCGTTTCGAAGTATACAACTTTTTATCAGGATAAACCACAATCATGGTTTGTCTTGATGAAGAAGTTGTATACTTCGAAACGCGTTGACGAGTAAACCGCTTCAAATTAGATTTGGGGTCTCATCTTTTCTTCCACGGCAGCGCAGATTAACCCAATTGTCCTTCCATTTACTCATGTCCTCGTGGGTCTGCAGAAGCCTTAAGCTTCATCAGTGACTGTGTGCACACAACCCTATCAGGTGAGCGCAATCGTGCATGTCCTATAGCACAGCTACCCACATAAGACCCTATTTGCGCTTTGTCTTTCCTCCGGTTTCTACCTCTTGAGTGCTCTGCTGACACTTTTGGTGAGTCAGGATGTTGCTGACAGTCTGAGAGGAGGGGTTAAAGGCAAAGTGTTCCTGCCGGTGGGGAAGGGTGGTTTGGTGGAAAATGTCTACTGCAACAGGGTGAGAAGTGTGTAGAATACTAGATTTGCAAGTTATAGGGTTAAGGTGGGAAGAGGAAAAAAGCTGCTGTTATTCAGAGAATGCGTCCTGGTACAGGGGATACTATATTGCAACTTCAGCATTCCTTGTATAATAAGAATATAGAAGTTCTTGATCAGCCATCTAACATGACCACTAAAGACTGCTCCGCTCCCTTCCCAATCTTGAGGTTTAGAGGAAACCCCTGTAGAAGCAGTGATGAAAAAAAACTCAAAACAAAAAAAATAAAATTTTTTTACCTGAACGAACCATCCAAATTGGCTCTGTGAATAAAACTCAGTTTGGCATCTGCCCAATAAAGTTTCTGTTCATCCAGGTCGATTGTTAGCCCATTGGGCCAATAAATATCGGAGTCCACTATTATTTTCCGTGTGCTTCCATCCATTCCTGCCCGTTCAATTCTGGGGGTTTCTCCCCAGTCAGTCCAATACATGTATCTGGTGGGGGGGGGGGGGAATAAATAAAAAATGCAAAGTGATCAACTGCAATGGAATAGGTTACATAAAAATCAAATATTAGTCTTACATACAAGATCTAACATTAGGTAAAAGTTGATGAAAGTGGATAATTACAACCACAACCAAGCAAATACCACAGGACACCTTTAGAGGTCGTATAGGAGTCTAAGCTTTGAAGAGTTAACTGTTTTGGGGACATACACAATAACATTAATCATAATCCGGTAAGCACTCTTAAGGCCTTCATGCATATTAGTCTAATGCCGGCTGAACCCAACGATATTGATGGGTTTGGCCAACAGTCTGTGGCGCGACGCCGGCCAACTGATTGTCATGTCGATAGGGTGTGTCCGATTTCTGACTACCGATCACATTGTTCTCCCGTAGATAAGCCACCTAACGACATGTCATCCGGTGGCTTTCTCAGAACAAAAAGGAGCGCTTGGCCTGTGTATGGGAGAGTTGGCTGACCACCGAACCATAGCCCAAAAAAATAATTCGGCCAAGAGTCATGTAATATCTATGGCCGGCTTTAGCTTTGACAGAGTGGAGCTCCATGGTAGGGGACGTCGTTCCAAACAAAACACTAAGAATGCCCAAAGTTAAGATTTCAGTCCATCACAAACTTTGACATACTTCCCTTGTAACAAGTCGATTAATTGTATGCTTATTTTTTCATTCATTTGTACATGTATTGTCTGTGTATGTTTTTTATATATTAGGTGTATTGGTTGCATATTGTTTTATTCAAGGCCGTGACCAAGGTCTAGGATAGACCGAAATGTTAACGTTGGCCGGTCCTTTCCAATTCCACATGCTGACCTCTCAATAAAAAAAACCTTAACCACATACCTCTGAGTCGTGTTATTTTGTACTAGTATGCACAATATATATATTTTTTTTAAGAAAAAGGACTGTCCAGGTTACACATACAGTACAGACCAAACGTTTGGACACACCTTCTCATTTAAAGATTTTTCTGCATTTTCATGACTATGAAAATTGTACATTCACACTGAAGGCATCAAAACTATGAATTAACACATGTGGAATTATATACTTAACAAAAAGTATATTTGACCAAGAAGGAGAGTGATGGGGTGCTACGCCAGATGACCTGGCCTCCACAGTCACCAGACCTGAACCCAATCGAGTCATGAAAATACAGAAAAATCTTTAAATGAGAAGGTGTGTCCAAACTTTTGGTCTGTACTGTAGAGGTTTGGTACCCTCTTCCGAGGGGAAGAGAACTTTAACTCAAGGGTCACCTATTGTATGTGGCAATCCTAAAAGTCAAAATAACCCTTTTAGTGGACCTTACCAAACGACTAAGGATAAGAAGGCAAACCAGTCAATCAATTTTCAGATACGTGTTTCAGGGTGTTTGCCCCTCATCAGTGCAAAGCAGATGATCAGTTTGGCATTTATGATACATAATGCCTTTTTTCATGCTACCTGAAGCCAAATTCTCATCTTGTACCGAGCAGACACAGGTCTGCGAGTACTTTTAGTCTGGAAATTACGTTTTTCATGCGCTGTAGTCAACAAGTTTATCAGAGCCTCATCAACCTTGACCACCAGAAGAACCAAAGGAATAGAGGAAATATTTACTAAACTGGAATACGTTTAAAACAGGACCAGTCACAGCAAACGCCGAGAAAGGTAACAAGTCAGTTTTGTTGCAACTACAAAGATGTAAGTTGGGAGTGCGAAAAGGAAGGAGGAGGAGAGGAGGTATGCGGAAGAAGGCATTTACCGAGAAGACATCCAAGGCCACATAAGCAGAGACTCAATGCCCAGGAGAAATATTATGTGGGAAAGGAGTACTGCACACCTATGAGCTCATCTACACACACACAATCAATTGTATTCAGAAATACCACAGGAACTTCAACTTTATGACTTGGGACAGTACAGTTGGGTGAGAAGATAAAAGTAAAAGCTTGGCACTTGGTGGTAAATCACTCCCGCCAGTTCCTGCCAATGTGACTGATGCAGCTTAATGAAAATTAATCACTGCCAATGAATTGTTCGAAGACTTGCTACAGGCACTGGAAAAATAAAAAAAAAAGGTTGTGTAACTGGACAACGGCACCCTTCAAGGATTCCAAGATGCCACCTATGATTTGGCATTCCTTAATTTCTTTGTTCATACTGGTGGTATTGGCTCAGTTCAGGTTTCTTAACAGACAAGTAAATAATATAATATAATTCACTGGCAAATCCATATACAAAAAGGGCAAAATAATGTCTGAAGATGGTAGGTCAGTGTGAACACCGCTTTATCGGCAATGGTGGAGGTAGCTTCGGAATAAATAGTTATAACAATCACTTCATGATTGCCACTCTGCCAATCAAAATTATTCAACCCGCATTGCAAATTTGGTTTATACACATTTTGATAAGAACCTATCAAACAGAAATAGAAAAAATAATACCCTGCATAGTACAGAGCGACGGGGGCCCGGAGATGCCTCCTACCGTACAGCGCGACGGGGGCCCGGAGATGCCTCCTACCGTACAGCGCGACGGGGGCCCGGAGATGCCTCCTACCGTACAGAACAGCACAACGGGGGCATCAGTGAAGACCTGGGGCTTCTTTGCTTCCTCTGGCACTGAAAACTTTCAGTGTGTGGAGGACAAAATGGATTCAATCAATTATCAGGAAATCCCAGAAGAGGACATGTCTTCGGTGAGGGAGCCGAAGCTTGAGCGTCATTGGACTTTTCCACAGGAGAATGATCTCAAGCAGACCTCAAAAGGCTTGGTTTCAGAAGAAGTCTTTAAAGATTCTGGAGTGGCTGCCACAACCGCCTAACCTGATCGCCAAATTTTTTTATTTTTTTTTTATGGGGATGTTTTAAGAAGGCAGTAGCAGAACACACAACCAAGAATGGTAGGAAAATGGAGGCCATTATTGTTGAAGAATGGGCTAAGATTGCCAGAAGCAGATGTCCAGCTATTAATTGTTTGCAGCAGGTCATAACAGCCAGAGGAGCTCTACTAAGTACTAAAAACACTTGTCATGAAGGGCTTGAATAATTCTGAGACTGCAGTAAAGGTGGTATTCTGTGACAATTTGGAGAAACCACTTGTTATATTCGTTTTGTCGAGATATTTACATTGTTTTTGTTTTGTAAATTTTGACAATTAATCTAATTTGCAACAAGGGTTAAATAATTTTGACTGCAACTGTATAACCGCAGGGACACTTCTACAAGGAATGCTGTCAAAGTAAGACTGCTCGTTGGACTCAAACCCAGTTTTCCTAAATGGGTGTTGGTCGGATAGAGCTTGTAAATACAAGCGATTTTGCAACTTACTGCTTCTTAAAATTTTCAGCCGTTCTTGAGATAAACATTTTTTTTTTGGACAGGTGGTTTCCTTGGTGACCGACCACCGCTGCTAGACAGAACATGCACAGAGCTTACAAGCTCTTTCCTGTTGAGCTTGTAAGCAAAATTTTGAAGCTGACCAGGATCACTGGAGTGTGCGGTTATTCATTAATACTGGCCAGCTTCAGTGCAGTGCTTACAATAGAGACGGCAGCAGTGATCGGTCTCCTAGTTAGCGAGCTGTACACCAAAAAAAAAAAAAAAAGCCAATATCTCAAGAACGGCTGCAAATTTGTACAAGCACTATCTGACAATATCCATCTATGAAGACGGGAATAACTAACATCATTTAGGGATAGCCTTGACAGGAGGCACATGTTTTAATCATGCTCTGAACTGTTCACAGAGGGGAGGAGGAAACAATCTTTGCCCATCACTTTTTGTGTGCAATTTGCATACTTCCAGCCACATTCCAACTAGACGTGTCCAGCCTCAATTACATTGAGCAAGGACTCGCACGATTAGTCGGCATGTGAAAGCATGTACGCAAATCATATACTTGCGCTCACACTGCTCCCGACCGAATCACATGTTTACCATCACACCGAATGATTGCAGACTTAAAGCCCAAGCATGGACAACCCCTTTAAATCTTGCAAATTTCACTCTGGAGACTAAGCTTTAGGCTTTCTTTTTTCTTCTTAAAATGGGAAAAACCATTGAAAACCTTGTTTTGCATAATGGTTAATCAGCCCCCCTCCCCTTTTGATAGTATTTGTGGCCCATTTAAACTTTCATGACCCATTGAGATTAGTTATATAAATCTATATAATTGTCTTAGCCTGTCTGTCAGATCCTGCGTCGCTGATTGGTCCGGCCGCGGCCAATCAGCGACGCGGCATTTCACAAAAAGATGGCGGCTGATCTGCCACACGGAGGTGAGCGGCGATGCAGCCGGGAGATGAAGCCGGCTGCTCGCAGCATACATCCCCCGACCGCAGGCGCCGCTGACCCCCATGCGGCTACTGTAGGGAGATCAGCGGCTACGGCCGCTTATCTCCGGACGGTAAAAGTGACGCCCCTCTCCTGTCCTCCTCTACTCTCTCCTCCCCTCCTCTACTCTCTCCTCCCATCCCTCCCCCTGCTCGCTCAGGACCCCGGCACCCGGCGCCATGCTTACCCCTCCCCTCTCCCCCCCGCTCGCACAGGACCCCGGAGTCATACTTAACCCTCCCCGTGCCTGCGCAGCAGCTCCTGTGTCTTCCGCTGCTGCTGTGTGACGTGTCAGGTCAGAGGGCGCGGTGACGTCTTTACACCGCGCACTCTCCTGACCGGTCACAGTGCACAGCGGGAACATGCGGGCTATGCTGGAGTCCAGAGGAGCAGCTGACAAGTGAGGTGAGTATTGGATTTTTTTTTTTATTATTTATTTATTTATTTTTTTATTGTATGGGGCCATAGGGCATTAAATGGTGGGGTGGGGGAAGTGTGACATCGTGGAGGGGCCATTATAAGGGAAGGGGGATGTGACATCCTGCATGGGACATTATAAGGGAGGAGGGGATGTCACATCCTGCATGGGGCATTATATGGGGGTGGGAGTCACATCCTGCATGGGGCATATTCTGGAATACCAGATGCGTTAGAATCGGGCAACCATCTAGTATAACAAATAAATGTCTCAGGTCTTCTCACAATGGCTGATTTTTGGTACTGTATATAAACAAACATAGTCCAAACTTTTTAAGCGGATCTGTTCAAATATTTCCCAAAACAAAGTGTACACATTTTTGAATAGATCTCTTAGACCTGATGAGACTGGTATATTTACTTTTAAAGTTCAAATCAGAATTGCTGCTTTAAGAAATGTGCATTTTAGGAGTCCAACTCTAGAGTGAGAGCTTATGAGTCCAAGTGTATTCAGTCTCCGCCCATCCAGCCTGATTGACAACTGCAGCTTGCACTGAGCAGTGCGAGATCTCAGCAGGGAGGAGGGTCACTGAGAAGCTTGTAATCAGGTTAGCTGGGCAGTGTTTAGATTAAACTCTCATAAAAGGACTATACAGTAGAGATGACCAATTCAGTTCGCGCCGCTTTGGTCTGGTACGGTTTTCCATGGCAGTCGGTCTTCATTTTTGTGTATGGCATCCTGGGCACCTCTTGTACTTGGGCCCCCAAGATTTCATGGCGCATATCATGCAGTCATAGGTCCTACTAAGAGCCAGAGAGGTCCAGGATGCCGGGACGAGGATGTCAGCTGCAGAAACGAAGAGTGGCCACCAAAGAAGACATAACCGAAAACAGCGCAAAACGAATTACTCGTCATATTAGCAATGTCATTTACTATCTGATAAAACCACCTCCTCTTTTCTACTGAACCAAATTCCATAAATAATGGAGCTGCCAAGGACGGTCATTCATTATGATTTATTATTATAGATACGTTACAAAAAACGTATGAGGAAGGGCTATAAATCACATAATGGAGCTGCCAAAAGGAAAAATAGTCTGTCGGCAATCCAAAACATGAATTATCAGATAACACCATTTATAATAAATGAAGACAAAATAAATGGGTAAAACAAATCAAGACCAGCTTTTTAAAAAAAAAAAAAAAAAAAAAAAAAAAAAAGATAAAGCGCCCCCCATCCCCCCAAAATATCTCCTTACTCTGACCCATTTTGTGTGTTTATTTGTTCGTTTCTTTTGAGGGTTTGGGTTTAAATATATTATATAATATAAACATATACATGTATACACTACCGTTCAAAAGTTTGGGGGTCACCCAGACAATTTTGTGTTTTCCATGAAAACTCATACTTTTATTTATCAAATGAGTTGCAAAATGAATAGAAAATATAGTCCAGACATTGACCAGGTTAGAAATAATGATTTTTATTAGAAAGAATAATTTTCTCCTTCACAGAATGCTCCTTTGCAGCAATTCCAGCATTGCAGACCTTTGGCATTCTAGCTGTTAATTTGCTGAGGTAATCTTGAGAGATTTCCCCCCATGCTTCCTGAAGCCCCTCCTACAAGTTGGATTGGCTTGATGGGCACTTTTTTCGTACCATACGGTCAAGCTGCTCCCACAACAGCTCAATGGGGTTGAGATCTGGTGACAGCGCTGGCCACTCCATTACAGATAGAATACCAGCTGCCTGCTTCTTCCCTAAATAGTTCATGCATAATTTGGAGGTGTGCTTTGGGTCATTGTCCTGTTGTAGGATGAAATTGGCTCCAATCAAGCGCTGTCCACAAGGTATGGCAATGCGCTGCAAAATGGAGTGATAGACTTCCTTATTGAAAATCCCATTTACCTTGTACAAATCTCCCATTTAACCAGCACCAAAGCAACACCAGACCATCACATTACCTCCACCCTGCTTGACAGATGGCGTCAGGCACTCTTTCAGCATCTTTTCAGTTGTTCTGCGTCTCACAAATGTTCTTCTGTGTGATCCAAACACCTCAAACTTTGATTCGTCTGTCCCTAAAACTTTTTTCCAATCTTCCTCTGTCCAATGTCTGTGTTCTTTTGCCCATATTAATCTTTTCCTTTTATTAGTCAGTCTTAGATATGACTTTCTCTTTGTCACTTTGCCATGAAGGCCAGCATCCCGGAGTCGCCTCTTCACTGTAGACGTTGACACTGGTGTTTTGCGTGTACCATTTAATGAAGCTGCCAGTTGAGGAGCAGTGAGGCGTCGATTTCTCAAACTAGAGACTCTAGTGTCCTTGTGTTGTTGCTCAGTTGTGCAGCGGGGCCTCCCACTTCTCTTTCTACTCTGGTTAGAGCCTGTTTGTGCTCTCCCCTGAAGGGAGTAGTATATACCGTTGTAGGAAATCTTCAGTTACTTGGCAACTTCTCGCATAGAAAAGCCTTCATTTCTAAGAACAATAGACTGTCGAGTTTCACATGAAAGTTCTCTTTTTCTGGCCATTTTGAGTTTCATAGAACAAACAAATGTAATGCTCCAGATTCTCAACTAGCTCAAAGGAAGATCAATTTTATTGCTTCTCAAATCAGCCAAACCGTTTTCAGCTGGGCTAACATACTTGTGCAAGGGTTTTCTAAACATCCATTAGCTTTCTTACACAGTTAGCAAACACAATGTACCATTAAAACACTGGGGTGGTGGTTGCTGGAAATGGGCCTCTATACACCTATGTAGATATTGCAATAAAAACAAGACATTTGCAGCTAGAATAGTCATTTACCACATTAACAATGTATACAGTGTATTTCTGATTCATTTAAGGTTAGCTTCATTGAAAAAAAATGTGCTTTTCTTTCATAAATTAAGCCAACAAAGGTGCCCCCCAAACAGACTAATGGCCCCCACATAGTGCCCCCCAAACACAGACTAATGGCCCCCACATAGTGCCCCCCAAACACAGACTAATGACCCCCACATAGTGCCCCCCAAACACAGACTAATGACCCCCACATAGTGCCCCCCAAACACAGACTAATGGCCCCCACATAGTGCCCCCCAAACACAGACTAATGGCCCCCACATAGTGCCCCCCAAACACAGACTAATGGCCCCCACATAGTGCCCCCCAAACACAGACTAATGGCCCCCACATAGTGCCCCCCAAACACAGACTAATGGCCCCCACATAGTGCCCCCCAAACACAGACTAATGGCCCCCACATAGTGCCCCCCAAACACAGACTAATGGCCCCCACATAGTGCCCCCCAAACACAGACTAATGGCCCCCACATAGTGCTCCACACAGACTAATGGCCCCCACATAGTGCCCCCCAAACACAGACTAATGGCCCCCACATAGTGCCCCCCAAACACAGACTAATGGCCCCCACATAGTGCTCCACACAGACTAATGGCCCCCACATAGTGCTCCACACAGACTAATGGCCCACACATAGTGCTCCACACAGACTAATGGCCCCCACATAGTGCTCCACACAGACTAATGGACCCCACATAGTGCTCCACACAGACTAATAGGCCCACCATAGTCCCTGGCGTCGCGGGCCAAATATAATCACTCTGAGGGCCAGATTTGACATTTATGCCTTAGGTGGTCATTCTGAGACTGAGTTAAAAGGAACACCAGGGGGCGCCATAACTAGTATGTTTTGGGTTCCAAAGAAGGACCTTTAATATTAATTCTTAGGAAAACACCTGTAACATGTTTTCTTTATAACCGCCCAGGATTGCAGAGAAATATTTTATAAAAAATTAGAATAAAAATACCAATATTACAATGCATTTTAGAGAACACAGGTCATTTTAATACAGTATCTGCCAACAGATTTATCCTTTCTAATCTAAGTGCAGCAAAAATAAGGACAAAGACTCAATAATCCAAGGGTTTGTAATAGATTGCAGCCCTGCTAGACCTCTAATTGGTGAGCTATAGCGTTAGCCACACCAGTATTAGACAGCGTTAGGGCTGCACTGTGCATAGGCAGAAAGCTGACAACTAAACGTAGGGGGCGGGGATTGCCAAAGCTCATGAATATTGAAGGCTACAGATCAGAAGCTCACGCCGAGAGGACTAGCAGAGCTACAGCATATTATCCAGTGTTTTAGCAGAATTACAGCAGTCTCTATCCACATTTTAGGCTGCTTTCAGTCTGCACTATCAGTCTAAGACAACATAATAAAAAATAAAGTCCTGGAAAATCCTTTTAAATAGCAAAATTTGGGAATATGAACTTTCCCTTTAAATCAGGCTTGTACGCACCATCCCTCGAGATTTGAAATGCGTTAAAACTTATAATCTGGAGGTAGAAGAATGAGACTGCTCAGAGACGCACGAGAGGCACAACCTTGGTGTACTCATTTCTGTGCGTACGCCCGGGGACCCGGTAGTTTGAGAAACCTCACTTGCTGTGGTTGAGCTTAAAATAGAGGCTGCCACTCGCCAGCATATGTTCATTCCTCACAAGCCAAAATGCAATGTCAACAATCTCAGCAAGACGGATCTGCTCAGAGCCACCGTGTCAAGAGTATTGAGGGCAAAGGAGGCTCAAGCCGTACCCAAGAATCATCTCAGGAATTACTCCTACTGAAGACAATCTGCAGCTCGTACCTCTAGGACTACGTCATCCCTGCTCCCACCAACAAGACAAACTTCTATCCGGGAGCTTTAAAGTTCAGACATTCTTGTCTTTACCGATGTTCTTTGCACACTTCTCGTACAATACTTCTGTCACGCAAGGTGTAAGAAAGACTTAGGCTAAGTGCCCACGATGCAGAAATGCTGCATATTTTTTCCGCTTCTCCCTGGCAGGAAAAACGCATGCGGATTTTACATGCGGTTTTCCCGCCAGGTAGAAACGTTTGTCAAGCGTTTTTGCATACATTTCTGCATGCGGGTTATCAAGCACTTTACCAAGTGATTTTAGCATCACGTGGAAAAGTGCTTGCCAACTTGGTCACACTATATAAATCCATGCAACTGACATGGATTTATAGTAGTGTGACCAAGTTAGTTAAAAAAAAAGAAGAATGGTAAAAAAATAAAAAATAAAGCTGATACTCACCTTCCGGTGTCCTCCCGGTGTTATCTCCGCCGCGTCCGGTCTCTTGCACTGCTCGCGGTGTTGTGAAGGACCTGCGGTGATGTGATTCAGTCATGTGTCGGGTCACATGACTCAATGACGTCATGGCAGGTCCTTCACAACACCGCGACCCATAGAGCAGACCAGACAGAGCGGAGAAAACACCGGGACGACATTGGAAGGAGAGTATAATCTTTATTTTTTATTTTAAATTCTTTTTTTCACAGGTTCTATGGTACCTGGGTCTGGAGGAAAGTCTCATCTTCTCCAAACCCAGGTACCATCTGCAAATAGAAACGCATAATATCCGTGTGTGCAAATGTACTGACACGGATATTATGCGTTTCAATGCAAGTCAATGGCGGCAATTACACTGCGTGTCCGCAAAATTAATGGACATGCTGCGTATTTTTCCGCAATGATAATCCGCAGCAGAAATTTCCGCAGCATGTGCACAGCACATGTGGATTATCATTGGGGACCATGGGTCACGTATTACCAAGCGTTTTCGCTGCGGAAATTCCGTGGCAAAAACGCTTGAAAAACGCAGAGTGGGCACGCAGCCTTAGTGCAACACAAAGGGAAGGGGGTCCAGACTCTAGGGGAAGGGGGTAGTGGAGACCTCCTGGCTGACCTTATATCACCCTGTCTCCCCTAATGTCCTTATATTGGTTCTACATCAATCGCCGGACAGAAACCTCTCCCTGGCGCTTGGCCCTGGCTAGGGAAGGCAGAGGATGAGCGGTAGTCGATCCCCACTGATAACTAAAGACAACAAGGGGGAACAAACAAGGGAATATAGCTTAGCTTTAGTCGACTTCAGAGAGCTAAAACACACGTTCTCTTAGCACGAGAGAGGAAGAAGTACTGCACTAGCTCCAAGCCTTCATAAGGGGTCATGTGAGTATCGCCGGACCTCCCTCTAGCAAACAGCAGGTATTTATACACCCAGGCCAGGATGTTAATTAGCAAGAGGAAGGTAACCGCTGGGTCCTAGAGAGACAGCTTCTAAGAAGGTGTCTGTAATGCTATAATATGTAAAATATATATTCTATGAATCCCTAAGAGATCAGATTTTTTTTATTCTGACCCCGTTTAATTCTGCCTTTGTAACCAAAAGGTGCTAAAACTGCAGGAAAAATAATAAAAATTAACAAATAAAAGAATAGAATGATATAGAATAAAGAATACAATAAAGAATGAAGGCATAATAAAGAATGAAGGCATAATAAAGAATGAAGGCATAATAATAATAATAATTTCACCAATTGTAACAAAAGAACACACAGATTTACTTAAGTACAACCAGAAATGGTTTTATTTTTTTTCCTAGTTTCTATTATTCATCGTTTCTCCCCCCCATGCTTGTTCAGAGGGTTTTCTTGGTGTAATATGTGTGATCACTCCCCCTTATGGCTCATTCAGACCGTGCTGTCTGTGCAAAAAAAAATTATTTCGTACACGGACTAATGTTATTGAATAGCATTGGCCAGATCAGAGTTTTTTGGGGTTTTTTTCGCAAGGACTGAGAAAACAATAAAATGAAAAAAAATAAAATCAAATAAAAAATAGCAGCATACATTAACCTCTTCAAGCCAAGGTGAAGCATGCGCATAAAAAAAAATAATAATTAATACTCATACAGATCATCCGTACAGCATCCATTTTTTAGGGTTACACAGCAATTATTAACACAGGTAACCATATTTGGTCTTTCATATATAAATATTTTTTTTAATGTGCAAAAACAGACACTGATGATATGAAAGAAAATAGACCGTTTTTTTTCCTGAATGAAAAACACACAATTTTGCATACACATCTAAACCCCGCCTTAAGACCACCCCTCCCGTATACACATTAGAAGAAAGTCAGCCGAACCCGCCATTCGGCCAAGTATGTGGGGTCTTCCCAACCATTCCCCAACAGATGATATCGGGAAAGTGAAGAACCAGACAGTTATTCAATGCCCCACCGTTTTAGTCAAAAATAGAAGATACTGCAGCTGCATCTCCCTCCTCCTCCTCTTTTAGTTACAATGTGAAGGCAGTGGGAAGGGGAGTACCAGATGCTGGGAAATGAGGAAGATGGATCTTTCCCCTATTAAAATAAAGTTTTATGAACTCACTAGTACTATTTCCTTGATACATGGTAAGTGCAGAAAAAAAAAAAAAAGTCTTTAAATTCCTAAAAGTAACTGACTACAGAGGAGACAATGGCGACGACGAGAGATCATAACCTACCCATGAGCTGGATCCAATGCTATCGCCCTGGGTTGGTCCAGATCTTGCCAAAAAATTACTTTTCTGTAAGTGCCATTGAGGTTCGCAACCTCTATCCGGTTTGTTTCAGAGTCAGTCCAATAAAGTTTCTTGCCAATCCAGTCGCAAGCCAGACCATCCGGAGATACCAGGCCAGAGATGATGACGTGCTGCGAGCTCCCGCTCTGGTTGTAGGAGATTTCTTTTATCGACTCCTCGCTGACATCAGTCCAGTATATAAGTCCTTCAGAATAAAAGAAATCCACGGCAGCTGCGTCCTCCAAACCGCTCACCACCACCACCGAATCTAATTTTGCTCCCCCCGTGTCAACCAATCTGACATCTCGACGGTTGGCAAAAAGTAGTAAAGGTGATCCTGAAATGACAAAGATTTAAAAAAAACTTTATTAAAAACTTCAAAATAAAACTTTTCTAGTATAAACATCAGACAGGTTTATTAAACGTTTCACAAGCCAGTCCCCAAAAGGAAAAAAAATTGTTGGGAGAGAATTTCACCAAACTGTAATAAAGTTAGCCCTCAATTAATTTGGGCATTTTGGGGGTGTAATTTTGTACCAAACTGTTAAATATTTTCAGATTTTAAACTTAAAACTTGGTTTAAAACATTGAGACCATGCCCATCTTGGTCTACATATTGTAGTGTGCAATGAACAGTTTGAGGAAAATTCGGCACAAATTACAATTAAGGGCTTTTTCGCTGCAGTTTGATCCAATAACGGTCCCCTAGTCTTTCTTTGCAACATTTAAATGCCCCCAAAACACGTTTGAAAGTAGACCGAAACCGCCGTTTTCCGTGGGACCAGTGGCCCATCTGATGTGAATGGTGGCCTCCCGATAGAGAAGGATCAGGCGGATGTAAATTCCCGGCAGCAGCTTTCTCCTCCCTCCAACTGGAAAACACAAGTCGAGGGCGAGGCCCACAGCTGTGCCGAGGAGACCCACAGCCGTGCCTAGCCCCAGCCCCCACAGTCAAGTCGAGCCCTTGTGTATTGGGGAGTCTGGAGAGAAAGCCGGCTGCCGAAGGGTCAGGCGAGATTTCTCATCTACGGACAGTTTTCGTCATAGTCTTATAAATCCAGCAATTAGTAAAGATAAACTCCTTTGAGGATAATGGGGCAATTACTTTGTGAGAACTGTTAGATCAGTGGGAGTCCAGCTGCTGGAACCCACAGCGATTCCCGAAAAGGGGCCCAATGTCCCCAGTTGTACTTTACCAAGATGCATTAAAAAGGAGTTGTCCTTCTCTGGAGACAAATTTTACTTTTATCCTTAAGTGCATGTATTTTGGGGCTAAAAAAAAAAAAAAAAAAAAAAAAAAAAAAAAAACTTTTTTTTTTTGCAGTAGGTCATCATTAAAAATATTGCACCACTTGCTTTCACAGGATCTTTGTTTCCCTGCACATTCTGCTTTGACTTTAAAGGCAAAATTTTTAAATCAATCCCAATTAGAAAAATTATTATTTTACCCAAAATACACGCATTTTAAAAAAATATATATATTCAAACATGGGCAACAAATGTAATTAAAGAATTTGAGATCTGGGACAGACAATAAAAAAGTGGTATTTACTATAAGTCGCAATTCAAATAAAAATGAATGTACGCAGTCAGAGCGATACTGTAAGGACTCAAATAAATGGTTTATAAAAGGAAAGAAAAACCTTCAAATGTAACAATAAAATCTCTATTTTTCGCTTTTACATCTGTGTACAGAACGCAAAGTACCAGCAATGGCCGCACATCAAAAGAAAGGAATACAGGTGAGGGAACATGTGACTGTTCGCACATAGTGGGACATGGCCGACGTCCTGTAAGGGATCACTGTATAAAGTTCATCTGGGGTTTCAACCTTAAAAGTGTCACGAAGTAGAGAAAAAAAAAAAAAAAGGTGCAATGTCACTACTTAACTATTTATTGTGGGCCATATGAAGAGAAAAAAAATATGAGTACCTTTTGTGGGGTAGATCTCGAAGTAGCTTTGATTGGTCTCATCATTTTCACCTGTACTGTATCCTCAGGACGGCAATACATTTAAAGGGAATCTGTCATACGGCTTTGGAGGGTTGATCCTACTATATGGGCATGTAAGCGATAGGAAGCTGAATAAAATGATACCTTGATATCTGAGATCCGATATCTTATTCCCGAGAAATCCATGCATTTCTTAATATGTAAATGAGCTGTTAAGATCTATGGGTGAGACATAGATCTCCCAGAGAATCTGCCTCGAGATTTTAAATAAAAGTGGGCATTACTTGTGTGAGACATGTAGATCAGGAGAGCAGACTGCCAGTCATTACATGTCTCACACAGGTAACACCCCCATTTATAATAAAGTTCTGGAGGCAGATTCTCATGGAGATCTATGTCCCACCCATAGATCTTAACAGCTCATTTACATATTAAGAAAAATGTGGATTTCTCTGGAATAAGACATCAGATCGCAGATATCAAGGTATCATTTTATTCAGCTTCCCAAGATCTACATGGCCATATAGACGGCTTAGGAGGATTGATCCTACTGATAGATGCCCTTAAAATCTATGGCAAAATAGGGAGTCATAGGCTGCAGGTCACTTTCCAGGACATCAGGTCTACACTAAAGACCAGGCAGGTTTCCTGGTAACTGGCTGATCGTAATGGAGTATACAAGTATCCAGAAGAGGAAAATTACAGAAAATTTTCAAATCATAAAAATACTGTACAAGAACAGAAAAAAAAGCCGAATTAGCTTGTTTGCAGAATATGCCATGTTCACATTTCCACTCGAACGTTCCTTTGGTCTCATTTTTAGAAACACAAACTGAAATAAAATAAAAAATAGATTTGTTGCATAACTGATGCAAAGAACAAGAGGGTCCATCTGGGTTCTGTTAGCTGTTAGTTATGGAAACGGAAAACAGAATAAAAAAAAAAAATCAGAATGATGCGCGTCTCGGTTTTAAGAACTAACAATAGAACCCAGATGGAGGCACTAATAATCCGTAGGGTCCCCTCCCCACGCTGCCCTAATAATCCGTAGGGTCCCCCCCACGCTGCCATTAGACTCCACGGGGTCCACCCCCCCCCCACGCTGCCATTAGACTCCACGGGGTCCACCCCCCCCCCACGCTGCCATTAGAACCAATGGGGTCCCCCCCACGCTGCCATTAGAATCAATGGGGTCCCCCCCACGCTGCCATTAGAATCAATGGGGTCCCCCCCACGCTGCCATTAGAATCAATGGGGCCCCCCCCCACGCTGCCATTAGAATCAATGGGGCCCCCCCCCACGCTGCCATTAGAATCAATGGGGTCCCCCCCACGCTGCCATTAGAATCAATGGGGTTCCAGTGGTTTAGTTTGCACAAGTTGCGCAACGGATCCGCTTTTCATATTAGTTCAGTTTGTCAGTTATTAGAATCAGATTGTCAAAGCGGAAAGGTGCACGAAAATAATTTACTAATGTCGCAATGTCATGTGATCCCGTACGGTCTCCAGCTTATGAGAGAGGGAGATCTACCTTCACCTTCCCGTCAGGCGAGTTTTAGAACCGGCTTATAACAATAAATGAAGATCATTAAGCGACGTTATTAGTTCTAACCCCAATAAAAACCACAATGGGGACTTGGTACATTTGCACACCAAGGTGCTGATGAGACAGTGGGGCGGGTAGCAGGGACAGAGGCTTAGCTGTACGTATTAAAGTGGCCAAAACTAACTACAACGCGGCAGCCATTAACCAAGATTTTCAGTATCTCTATTGAAGCCCGAGGCAACTTAAATTCTTCAGGCACGATCCCCTAGACAAAAAGCAAAAAAACAGGGGTAGTATAATTCTGCATTGTAAGTTAAGGCAAGCGCCCTTCTCCAGGATTTGCGGAGAGCAAAATAAGGACTGTATCTGCCACCCAGAGTCTGGTGTTTCCCTCTCAACACCTTTTACGACCCTTGGGTCAATCTCTTGACATTTTGTTTGGGAACAATTCAGTTCCTCAGAGGAAAGTTCTGCAAGGGTTTTCCTCAACTCAATAGTAAAAGAAGATTTCACATTGGACCCATTGCAACAACATGGTCTACCTTTATAGTATACACCCCTAGAAATCTTCTCTTGGAGGAAGAAAAGTGATACTGATGATTTACCCTGTAAGAAAATTGTACATAATATATATTTCTTCTAGGGTAAATCAGTATTGCGCCATAGTAGTGGTGTGATATATATTTTTTCTCCTTCAACAAAGTTTCTAGGTGTGTATGCTATAAAGGTAGACCATGTTGTTACAATGGGTCCTCTGATTGTATATTGCTGAATTCATGTACTATAATGCACGATAAAAAATTACATTGTGGTACAGTGTTAGCCAGTAAAAAAACAACGCAAATACTTGTAAGCCCAAAAATGACGTAAAGGATTTTAGGAATGGACAGAAAAATTATATTTGCAGCTTTCACGGCACAGAGGCTCCTTCTTCAGGCTGGTTTACACAAAGCATAGAAGCTTAGGTCTGAAGCTGAACATCTGTTCCTATGGAAAAGAAAATGTCCTCTTAAAGTGGACTCAGGTGAAGGCTTTCGCAGTTAACTAGTAATAATAATGTAGGCGGAAAAAGAAGGAAAAAGGCAAAAAGCCAAGAGACAGACAACAATTGTACTATTAAACGTGAGAGCGCTGCAGAGCACGACGTTAGCCACATTTACTTCATTTCTGTACTCAACAATGGGTCATTGTTCAACATTTCACAACTATTTAAAGTTTTGTTTTTTTTTATTTTTTTTTCGCACACACCTGGTGGGCTGGAAGTCGAATCTACTATATGACAACAACCCCCTCTACTCCTCAAACACTGATCTCATACATTACAGAGCGAAAGAGTCATTAGTACAAATGTCTACAAACATTAATGCGTATAGAATATGAATAAAAATATCTATTATCTTCTGTGCTGCTGCCCATAAGGGGGTAATGGAAGATGGCGCCGTCCGCTTTTACTTTCCCATGTCACCCTAACAGGAGACAGCACAAATGCAAAAATACGAGGAAGTTATCGGAGTACTAGTTAAAAAAAAAAGTTTCTATAAAATAACAGAAACTGCTAAAAGCAATGTCTTCCCTCATTCTTCACAAAAGAAAAGTAATTTTTTTTATCAATCAGGCCTTCAAAGATAAAAAGCAGCAACTGGGTGATGACTTGAAAAACAAGCAACCCTTAAAAGGAAACTTTTTAATTCATTCAATTAAGGGTATTTTTTTTTTCCTCCGGGGCAAAAACAGAAAATTCAAACTCTTCAGTAATTGTACATTGGGTGGGAAAAGTTGGGCCAAAAATTGTGTGACTTTTTCCTGATGCGCTCTCCTTCATCAAAACAGTGGGTACGCCAGCATGTGCACATACCCTTCAAGCGCTGGCACATATAGGCAATTTTGCCTGTATAAAAATCATGCCTGTACCATGAACATTACAGATTTTGATATTTAAAAAAAAAAGTTAAAAAAAAAAATGTCCTATGTAATGTGCGCCCCATGTGCTGATTAAGAAGTGCAGAATATTGCAATTAAATTTGACTTTGTAAACCTTTATAAAAAATGCATGTACATCATTATGAAGCCTATTTATGATTTTGGGAATAACCATCAAGAAAAAAAAAAGGCCAAAAAAGGAAAAAAAAATTGGAGGCTGAAAAATCAATGTAAAAACATATGGTTTTGATTGCAGATTTTTATGTGGATTTTTCAGCCTTAAAAATCCACTTCAAAATTCTGGGTGAACAGATCTGTTTCCACATGATTTAAAACTATGTTCAGTTTTTTTGGGGTTTTTTTGCTACTTTTTTCTGCAGCCAAAACCTAATCTCTTGGCAGTAAATAAGTTGCTTACAAAAAAAGCAGATTTTTGCTGCAGATTACAGATGTTATTTGTCTCCAGTACATTTTTAATAAAATTAGTTTTATTCACACAAAAAAACGCAGCAAAAATGCATGGTCGCATTTTTTTTGCATTTAGTCATTGCTTTCTATGTGAAAAAAACTGCAAAAACAGCAACATGTGAACACAGCCTAACTAGTTCCTTACTATAAAGTCATAGGTACGCTTTGTCTTTTTACTGCAGACACAGAGGGAAGTTATACTTTTTTTTTCTTGCGCACGCAAGGTAGATGCCAGTTTGTAAGCAAACATCTATTGTTTGATCAGAAGCCACTGGCACTCACGGTACTTTATTCTGCGAGCCAAAGAGGAAAAAAAAGGCTGATCAAAGCGCACCAGCACGTAGGAAGGACTTCACTGCCAGTCAATACTTTGTGCAAGACCCAAACATCTGGATTCATCATGCACGAGTGCAAAAAGAGCAAAAACACTTTCATTAGCTTAAAAAATAAAACTTAAAAAGGTGTGTTACTTCCAAGAGGAGAAAGGTGTCAGGGGTGTGTGTACACAGCCAAGATTTCACACAATGAGCAAAAAGCACAAAAACACTCCACTCCGTCACCCCCATTGTGCTCGATCTTACAGTGGGTGCAGGTGGGAGACGGCACTTTCCGCCTTTATTTCCCAGTGTCACGCGAATAGGAGACAGCACATTTAACTTGAATGTAAAATCACAGGGAGGTATCGGAGTACTAGTTAAAAAAAGAAAAAAAAAAAATGTCTTGCGTCATTCATCATGAAAGAAAACAAATGAATATTTCTATACCATAATCTTCAAATGAGGCTTTCCTTGTAAATTTAGGCCTTCAAAGATGAAAAACAGCAACTGGGTGATGACTTGAAAAACAGGCAACCCTTGTAAGAAACCTTTAAATTAAAAAAATAAATAAATAAATCTCAACATCCTGCTCCCCTCTTGAGTGACAGGTCTTTTTCTATAAAAACATGTAAGAGCAGCGAGGGACCAGACTCGTGGGCTACTCCTTTGAGTAGCATGGTCCCTGTCCGGCTGTTAATCGTACATTTTTACCCTGAGAAAAGCCTAACTGCTTGAAATTACAAAGCCAGACTTTGTATCATGCTGCCCGTAGTTCAGGCAGCATGAATAAGCTGTCAGGATCACTTTAAAAGCCCCTGACGCTTCTCCGGTAGTTTAACAGAGCTGTAGAGGCGACATCTACAACACTTGACCACTGCAGCCAATCACTAGCTGCAGTGGCCATGTCTAAAGTAGACAGTTGAGGCCAGTGGTATGTCATTAGCTGTTACATATCAATAAAGACCTACAGGAGAAAGCAAAAATCGACATTGCTGGAGGCTTCAACAGATGAGTGATGAGTAACAAAGAAAATTATATTTTTATGTTCATTCTGCACGTGGTTATTGGGGATTTGGGCCAGGATTTTTAGTATGTTTTTTTTACATAGTGTGTAAATTTAGACGAGGTCTAGGGGAAAAAAATGTTTCTTCGTAGGGAGACTTATAGGCCAGGCAATGCTTACTGGGAAAAAAAGGAAGAAGAACAGGGTCTCTAGTGTCACCTAACGAAAGTAGCAATTAAAGAAGTCAATATTGACCCCTTAAAACTCTTTAAGGGGGTAGATTGCTACCTCCAATAGGTCTCTTTTTGGAAGAGGTCATTTGCAAGATCTTTTCCCAGGAAGTATAATCTGGCCTTTAAGTCTCTCTACACTAAAGAAGAAACTTTACCCCCTAGGCCTCCATCAAAAGTCCTTTTACCCAGACACTTTTTTTTTTTTTTCCACCAACAAGGGACAAGATTCTGGTTTGACTTCAAGTCATGTAGCAAGGCTCAAAGAGTTAATATTGACTTCTAGGGATGCTACCGCCAATAGGAGGTACAAGAGACCCCATTTTGTTAGAGGCCATTTTTTTTACATTTATTTGAACATGAATGCTTGTTCTTAAGGGCCGGTTTCACAGGTGGTTTTTTTTTGTGTATTTTGAAGTAGATCCGCATAAAAAGTAGTTAAATAGTAAGCGTTTTAATTTATCTCACACATCGATAATACACAAGAAAATAAGCAGCTTTGTAATATATCTTATCAGAGAAATCAGCTTTCCTTCTCACTAACCCTCTCAGTCTCAATTCACGTGTAAAATCTCTATTCGGTGAAGACAGATTTTCCCATTACCGAGATTTGAGATGACAGTTGGTTCTTTGAAAATTCTATGGAGAAGGGAGGAGCTAGAGGCCAACACAGACATTCTGCTTAAACAGTTAGTTCTCCATAGAACTTTATGAGCACCAACTGTCATTTCCAATCTCAGTAATGGAAAAGTCTGAATTCACTGAAGACAGATTTTTACCAGTGAATTGGGAATTTTGAGACTATTGTGCCGTCACAGTCTGAACTGCAGCCTACGATGGCATGAAGTACCTGGGCAATAAAAGTTGCAGTCATCGCAGCGGCCAAAAAAAAATTTCTTTCCTGACGACAAACAAAACACAAACTACGGTAAATACAAACAGTTGAGTAGATCTCTACACGCAAGACCTGGAAAAACAAGTTACGACAATTAGTAAAAGCATCCATTGTGGAACAATAGTCTCTTATTTCACTTACTGCTTCCAATCTGTTCACCTTTCAGTGGATGCCGGGAAAAAAAAAAAGACATTCCATTGAGAGGGTGGGAGGCATGATGGGTGGAGCGCACCGATCTTCAATGCTCGGTAAGCCACAAGGTATGTGCGAAACTTATCACACAATACACTTGAACCTGGAGACCTGTTAAAGCTTTCTGCCCCGACAACTGTTCTCCTAATGGCTTCTGTTTTCACGGTGAAATGAGAAGAAAAAATATATATACAAAAAAAATTCACCATACAGCTGTGCATTCGTTAGACAGCACAATGGCAGAAATTGGATGGCAAATTGGTAAATCATAGCGGTGTATCAAAAAAACACCAAAAAACTTAAGCATACCGGTAGGTCACCGATTATTCCAACGACCAAAATTTCTACTTGCTCCTTTCAACCTAGCCCAAACTGACCCTAAACGGACAGTAAGTAACCGATGGTCTTCTTTTCAGCATATATAGTGGGAAGTGGATGCTACATAGGGAATAGGGGAAGGCAGCGATAGCTGGGGTAAAGCAGACCGAGATCTGCTATGCCAGTAACTAGTGGCGCCCAGGGGTTACATTATACTGTAATTGGATGGAAAAAGTAAAAAAGCAGAAAAATTAAGGAAAAAGAATAATGACAATCTGTGAATCATCTCAGGAGGTATGCATGATCTTATCGGACAGATGTTTAGAAAAAAAAAAAAAAACTTGTTAGCCAAAGAAATAAAAAATTAGGCGCCTACTTTAAAGAGAGACAACATGCGACGTATCTGCTGTGGAATTTCCACTTCACTCTCTACACACCAGTTCAGAGATTGTATACAAAAAAAAAAAAATACACATAATTATACCCCACCAGTGGTAGCAGCAGACCAAGTGGCTTCTCGATTGCAATGGTATATTGGAGTAGAATGGTGGAGCTGGGAGCTGTCAGCTCCTTGACCCACCATACAGTCTGTGCATCGGAGACTCTATGCAGCAAGTGCAAGTACATCACTAGATGACACCTGCTGAGGTCAGAGCTGCTCATTGGGCCAACTCCAACTCCAACTCCAACTCCAACTCCAACTCCAACTCCAACTCCAACTCCAACTCCAACTCCAACTCCAACTCCAACTCCAACTCCAACTCCAACTCCAACTCCAACTCCAACTCCGTGTTGATGGGCACTTTGGGGCTTTATATGGGGCCTTTTATATGAGGTTATCATATTGCATAAAAGGGGTATTGTGGGGTAGAATTCCTATGTGAATACTGCGATACACCTCTGCTGTGACATCGCCTATGCCCCATGACCCAGACAAAAAAGGTTTCTTTTTTTTATTTTTCAGGCCCGATTTGGACTGTTACCATGGGGCCCCCCCATCATTTCCATTTATGCCCCTGCACCTAGAGGAGGGCCAGCAATGAATACTGGGTTATTGTCCATTTTGCACTATAATACAGGTGTGTAACGCCTATCACAGGCTGCGTGCGGCAGAAGAGACTATTCAAAACAGGGAAATATTGCTGTGAACAGAACAGACAAGATCCAGTTTACATTGCTGCCTCTTATTCTTCTATACGTATACCATATGTTTTATTCCAGGAAAATAGGCACAAAAAAAAGAAGAGTGAAGCTTGAGAAGAATAGGCCATAAGGCAGGATCTGTTCACAAGTCTCATACATACAAACCCTTTCAGCCCAGAGCCAGAATAGAACACCATCCAGCTTCTTGGATTACCAGGAAGGCTTAAGAAACAGACTGAACCGCCACATTCAGATGCAAAAATGGGGCCCAGCTGTTATTTTTACGCATTGGAGATGAAAGACCTGCTTGAATAAATATTTTTAGAGTCCACGTTAAGTCTAATATGATCTCCAGAAGCATACCAACCATCTCAACACCCGGGGACCACTTAGCATCATAATGTGACCCAACACTAAAAAACACCCTAAAGACTACTGGTGAGCTAATCTATAAATACAAAATAATATGATACAATAAAAGAAAAAAGAGCTAAAGTAAAAATCAAAAGTGTCATGAATTAAGTCTTTTGAAAGAGTTTGCAACTTGTCAGACGTACCACAAATCCCTAGCCAGAAGCCAGATTCGCAGGTCGGACTGTCGTGCATTTACATTATTTTGGTAGCAAGTGCCGTGGTCCCGCAGCATTGGGCACTTGGGTTTTAATCTGTCAAAGGGCAACATCTGTATAGAGTTGGCACGTTCTCCTCGTGTTTGCATGAATTTTCTCCACAAACTCTGATAAATTCATTTTAATTTTAGATTGTGAGCCCCAATGGGGACAGAGCTCAAAGGTCGACGGGAATGAAGACAATCTGAGTAAAGTGCTGCGGAATAGGTTGGAGCTATATAAATGCATAAATAGTAGTATGCAACAGTGGATGGCCACAGTGGTCATTTGTCTTCAGATTCTGCTCCGTTTAGAACCGCAGTCAGATTTGACAGGAGGGACAGTGCTGAGTGCACCTCTGCCATTTGCATGATGTCTAAGGGCATGTTCATATACCTCGTTTCGGGATTGAAAAAGCACTCAAAAGAACGAACATATTAATTTCTATGTAAAATGACTTGCAGTTCCTTTGGAGCACCTTTGGAGCACCTTTGGAGCACCTTTGGTTTCCAAAAGACATCAAGCAGTTAAAAGAAGGAAGTGAACTATTGTTCAGGCATCATCTGCTCTGAAGATGCTCTATACTTACAATACAATGGAAGGACTCAAAAGATGCCCTGTAGATGCCAGAGAGCAGAGAGATCTTTTTGAGCATTTTTTGCAAGTGTTCTTAACGATGTAGTTAAAATAAAAAAAAAATAAAACACACACACGCACACGCACTGTCAAGAACAAACCAGTACAAAAAAAAAAAAAATGGTGGAAAACGCTCAAAAATCTGCCGTGTAGGGGAGATTCGGGGAAATCAAAAACGGGCTCTGGAAAGTGTTTTAGAAAGTGAAAGCTGTTTTAAGCGTACAAAACTCCAGAGAAAAGGAGTACTGTAATTTCCGCTTGTAAAAAGGACGGTTTCTGTCCCACCTGAAAAAGGTGTCGTGTGCACATACCCTAAAAGGCTGTCTCTTCGACAACTCAAGCGGTAAGGCTACGTTCACATTATGTAGTGTGCACATTAAGTTGCACCCTATAAAATAATCTGCTCAATGGACAAGTCTGACCTCTCCACTCTGTAGGTTGCAACGTGCGCAGACCCGGGACGCGCGGTAGCCAACCGACCGCAGAGAATGGCGCCGCTACTCGCACCCCCACGCCAGTCAAGTCCCTCGGGAGCGACTGTGGCGCTTCCCTGACCCATGAACCAACCGCAGCAGGGACAGAGCCGCTGCCTGAATCGAACGTCCAGGTCTGGGTTAAATATTCTCATCTTCATCCAGTACCGCTGATCCAAAACGAAGGTTTCCCTGTCAAGAACAGGAAACCAACTGATGCGGGGGAGAGGTCCTGCCTTTTTATCCTGTAGGTTTCCTGTCCTTGAATTATGGCTCACTTCTCTCCACAACGCTGGAAAACACAAAAGATAACCGACTAGGGCGGACGTCCCCTAAAACTCAGAAGCAAGCCGTAATACAACCGTGTGCACGAGCCCCAATGGCCAACACTGGGCAACCCCAGAATAGAGGACCAAGAAAACAGCAATAAACACATTTTGTACATCACAGCTACAAGAAACATCATCATTCCCCACGGATTTATAAAGCCACATTACACCAGTCCATTATACAGCTGGAAAGGGGGCACCAAATATATATCCATATAAACAAAAAAGCCTGAAAAGTCCAAACCAGAAAATCTGTGTCCCATTAAAAAGTCAATCTATTAAAAGAAACATCTGTGCGAGGTCTGATTCCCAGAAAGTAGAACAGCATACCACATTGTCTAAAAATACGGCAGGAACCAGCAATGCCACAATGTTTATTAGCTTGTTAAATTGAATGAACACGGGCTTTGTGTGGCATACGCTGCCCATCTCCGCCATGTCACAGTCTGCACCAATTATCCCAGTATCGCCTCTTCTTTTAGACCTCAATAGGCCAAAAAGAAAAAAAAAAAAAAAAATCATGCCACATTTATTTGGATTACATATTTCAAAAATATTATCTGCCACGTGCAGGCGCCATGCATTGGCACGCCAAATCCCTGCACGTTGGCACGCCAAGTCCCTACTGAACCACGCTACAAAAGGACAACACAACCCAGTGTACCCACTGTCTAATAGACCTAAAGCTCCAGATCTTAGGAATATAGGTGGAGTCGTTATTCATTGGCAATAGGAGACTTCTTAGGCTATGTTCACATCACGTTTTAAGCCCCTCGTCAGTGGCTCCATCTGACTTGCGCCTGAAGACTTAAAAACCAAGATTCGGACGTATTCGCTGATGGGGCCATTGACTTTCATGGAGTAGACGGAGTCACTGTGCTCCTTTGGACATATTCTTTGGCCATAAACACCCATTTGAGATTGGCACCAAAAGATGACCCATTGTGGTGCCCGCCGATAGTGCCGAAAATGATGGCCAACAGAGAACAAAGTGACTTCATGAAAGTCAATAGCCCCGTTGGCGAATCCAACCAAATCACATTCCTTGTTCAGGACAAGAGACACTGCAAAAGGGTCCAAAACAAGTTGTGAACACAGCCCTACTCAGTAAGGAGAAGAGCCCCCAATAAATAGTTCTAAAACAGAGACTACAAAAGGGTAATGGTCTTCATGATTTGCCAATAGGGGCCTTTGCACACGTTGCAAATTTGTCACAAAACCTGAAGGATTTCCTAGTGTGAGCAAAGTGAATGAGAATCCCGAAGTCTCAAGCACACGTTGCTTATTTTTTCCTTGCAGAATTTTTCTGCTGCAAATCGTAAAGCGTGGGCAGGAAAAACGCTGCATAAAATAGGCGCCTTTTTTTGTTATGTTCATTACAAGCGTTTTTGGTGCAGATTTTTTCACTACTTATTAGTATAAGTGAAATATGCAGCAAAAACGCTGAAAGAATTGACATCCAGCCGGATTAAAACTGCAAGGAAAAAATAAGCAACATGTGCATCAGACATCAGGAATGTTTTAACAAAGATGATACTACCTATAAGTGCAACAAAACTTTCTTTAGATAAGGGACGGTGGTTTATATTAATCGATGCCCAGAAAAAATGTCATCATCATACATCTGGTATCTGTTTCCAAGCAATGAGACACAGCTGAAAGCAACAACACAATACAAGGCCTATTTCCCGTCCCCATGGCGGTATTAATAAGTCCGACTTGTGGTATTCATGAAAATATCTCTGGAACGTGAAACTGAAGGTACAAGAATGACAGGACGACACCTTAAACCAGTATGACCAGTCGAGGCGTCCAATGCAAAATCTGCTCCTAAGGCCAAGTTCCCACCAAGAGTATTTGGAGCGTTTTTGATGCTGCAGATTTTTGGCACCAATTTGATTACTTACATTTTTTTACATACATTTATTTTCTTTCCTGCTGCAGTTTTGGTCTATCAAGAAAGATTGTTTGAAGAGTTTTGATAGAACTTTATGAATAAAATGATTGGTGGTTTACATGCATTTGGTGGAGCTGCAGATGTGTGGGTTTTTTTATATGTGGATTTTCTGCATTTCATTAAAATCTCTGGGGAAAATCCAGAAATAAAACACATTATCATCAAGAGAAAAGAGAAAAGAGAAATTGACATGCTGTGGTTTATAAAAAAAAAAAAAAAAAAAATATGGTGGGTCAATTTTTGCAGCATTAAAAACTGCACATCGTGCAGGAGAATTACATAAATCTCATCCACGTTCCTGGAATTGTAATACGCTGCTTTTTTGTGCATGAAAAAAACAAAAAAAAATTAAAAAAAAATCAGCAGTTATCTCACCTGTCCGGGTGCACAGCAAAATACTCCAGTAATAGCAACAGTCCTAAACAATAGCCGGCACTGATATCTTCTTAAAAGAATTGCTTTATTGTTCCCGTAGTATAAAAAGGCACAAAAAAAATGGTTGGACACAACAGCACAAAAATTAAAAAGGCAGAAAATAAATATCCGCTGCGCTCCCAGGCAACATGTTTCAGACCTACATGGTCCTTTGTCAAGCTAGGCTCGACCATGTAGGTCTGAAACATATTGCCTGGGAGCATAATGGATAATTTTTTTTCTGCCTTTTTAATTTGAGTGTCTACTGGATCACTAAAGCAATTCTTTTAAGATGTGCTGGTTATCGTTTGGACTGTAGCAGAAAAGAATGCACCAAATACTCATCGTAAGAACTTAGCGATTTATCAGTTGATTTGATTGAGGAGACATGCAGGAAAAAAAGACATTCTGGGTGGGTCCAATTTCTACCAAGTTAGGTCTGACGTACACAGAGAAACATCTTGCATAGGACTGAACAAAATACACAAAGAAGCAGGTTGCGTTTTAAAGTTCTAGGCTAAGGGCTCATTCAGACATCCGTTTTTTTGCGTAAGAGTGCTGTACGCTTATTTCACGGAGAGCACTCGCACCTACAATAGTGAATGGGGTCATTCACATGTCCGTGATTTTCCGCAGACCAAGAAATCTGCACAAAATCGAGAAGAAAAGTCCAATATTGATCCAAGTGCCACAACAAAAATCGGTCATGCAAGTCTATGGGTCCATGAAAAAAAAATGGACCGTACTCAGATGACACCCAATATGGGTGTTCATCTTAGTCAACGGTTCCATTATCTTTTACAGATCCATAGAGTAGCCAAAAGGATCAAGAGTGCAATAAAATTCCTCTTCCCATTGGGAGTCAGTTTGTTCCGACTGGAGTTGGAAGAAATGCACAGATTTCGTAGTGGGAAGTTTGTCCAAGGTCGGTTTCACATGTTGGAGGTTCATGATCCCTGTCAACTGTGGGTCTCCTAGCCAAAACTCAGTTTCACAGACAGACACGAGCCTGTCCAGAAATCGTGGTCCGTGTACGGACCGTGAATCTCAGATGTGTGAAACTGGCCTTACTGACTTGAAAGTTAAGCTCGGTTCCAAACCAAAATGATCCTTCAATGGACTGATCAAATAAATGAATAATTGGAAGAATTTAACAACTTTTGTCTAATGTGTATGGTGAAGTTTTAAGACTGTGCAAGAAATGGTCTTATGCAAAACCCCATTACAGTACCACACAAGTGAATTTTTTTTCCTATTTTTTACATGCCATTTTGTAGGTAATGGATTGTACTCATTGAAGTTGGAGTTTTTGCTACAGTTTTTATACATGCAGAGCCCAAAAAATTGACGAAATCTGTTCATGTGAACACAGGCCAAGGGATACTAATGTTGCTCTAAGGGTGCATGCCCACGATGCGTTTTTCAAGCGTTTTTGCCATTATTCTCGGCAGCGCGAGTCCTGTTTACAGGACAATGTGTTGCCCGAGAACGAAGATCAATTGATTAAACCAAAAACCATGTGTTATGCCTGTAATTTCCTGCTCAGTTAGAACTTTTAGCCTTAAAAACACAGATTAACATGGATTTTTAGCACAAAAACAGTGTTTTGTGGTCTATTTCAGATCCCAGAAAAAGTTAGAGAGTCCATCAGTGAGCTCTTTTTGGCAGAGTTAGTTTACTCTTATCTGTATTTTCCTGAGCTCCTCTCTGACATGCTTTGTGGTCACAGATCAGCAAAGTCGAGATGAACCTTCATGTGGTCAGAAATCAGCCAAGAGGAGCTCAGGAAAATACAGATCAAAGAGTTAGAAACTCTGTCAACATGAGTTCACTGACAGATTCTCAGTTAACTCATTCTCCAGCCAATAATGACCAAAAGCCTGAAAAAGTCAAACTGCAAAATTTTTAATGAAACCCAATTACAAAAAAGTGAATTTTAGCGCAAAAGACATGCTTCAGAGTATGAAAAAAACCACTGAATTTTTTTATATGTATTTTTATTTGAGAAAACACAAAAGGAATGTGTCTTATGCAAAAAGAAGCAAAGAGAATATCTGCAAGACAGCAGGGTTAGTCACACATTTCCATTTTCTAGAATTGCTTCATTAAACAGATCAGTCATCATCTGGCAGCTTATTCAGTCCGGGTAATAAAACTGTTTTGACAGATTTAAGAACAATATCTCAGCTGCACAGAAGGGAGAGGATCCTTATTAAAATGCAGCACCTGGAGACAGTAGAAGTGAAAGATTTCACCCACACTCAATACCAGAAAGCATGTGCAACAGCAATGAGAGTTTTGAAGTTTGAGGAGTTGTTTTTTTTTTATTTGACTTGCCTAGATTATTATATTTTATTTTTAGTTTGGGCCAGATTGCACTTTTTTTTGCACCAGGCATTTTCCCAAAAACCTCTTCGGAGGAGAAAAAAAAAAACTCAATAGGAACAGCAAGATGGATTTCACATGGAAAGTTTTCCAAGTGCTTTTCAAGAGTATTTTGAAGCTTTAAAAAAAAAAAAAGAAAAATTCACAGAACTTTGTGTGAACATAGACTTATGCCAGTTTCACCATTCATGTTTTGCGGCACTGACTGGCGCCACAAGCAAAGACTGGTGGCCATTCTGTGCATTGCAGTTTAAAAGGGGTTGTCCAGATTTAGAGAGCATCTGCAGGCTTGTGAATCCTCAGAGTGCACAGCGCTGTGAAGATACTCCGGTATCAGGAGCGGTGGATATGTGATTTGCATACATACGATCACATGCCGACTAGAAGTGTGAAGTCTCACTCAATGTCAGCGAATTGGAGTAAATTCAGCAAGGCTGGACACGTCTAGTGGAGATGTGGCCGGGAGAATGCAAACCACATATTTGCCATCACATGACCGCCCACGTATGATTATCCCCCACCCCCCCCAGGGTACGTACACATGGGGTATAAATATAAATATATATGTCACAATAGAAAAATGAACTCCTGCAGTAATATATTTATGTAGGGGTGACCCCATGTAATAATGTGCGGGATACACACCACTGCGTGAAGGAGTTCTGCACATGAAGCATAGCCATACAGGATCCATGGGACTTTGTGGGCACGGACTTATTCTTAGCCGGCAGCCCCTGATCTAGTGGGCTCACACATTACATAGTATTTGATTAGAACATACTCGGAGATTTCCTTGGACTATAAACCACATAATGACCACAGAAGCTATAATCGTGCTCCTGCGCCATCCGCATCCTGCGCCCTGCCAGGGTCTGTCGCCCACCTTGTCAATGACACACACAGACGGCTGCCCTGCATAAACAGGTCACATCTCTGGCGCAGAACTACATCTCCGCTAATTAAAGGGCTAGTCTGGACACTGGGTGGCCCAAGTTGAAAGAAAACAAGCCCCGGGGTGATGTATAGCAAACACTGGCTGCCGGAGCAAATATCAAATACTTCAAATACTTTGGGATTCCTTTTCTATTTGTGGAAGTATTTTAATGTCTCCTTCTGTTTATAAAAAGCATCTCATGGGGTAAAAAAAAAGCTAAAAATTTGGACTAAACCAAGTTTCTACGCCCTTACATATAATACAGATGCTGATGATACTTCCCTATTTATCCAAATATTCTCAGATTTTAGAGCTTCTTAAATAGGTGCTCCCTGACTCAAAACAAATGTACAAGAAAGTTGCTATTAAAAAGAAATAAAAATAAATTACTCATCTGTTTAACCCCAGCAGCTCCAGATGTTCCCACTGGTCACCGGTCCTACAGTAATAATGTGGCTGTATACGAGACGATCATCACTGAGGTCAGCGATTGGCTGCAGTAGGCACGTGCAAGTACAGCACATCATCACTGAGGTCAGCGATTGGCTGCAGCGGGCACGTGCATGTACACAACATCTCTGAGGTCAACGACTGGCTGCAGGGGGCACACACACATGTACATCACAATCACAAACCAGAGATTTGCTGCAGCGAGCACATGCATGCACAGCACATCACGGAGATCAGTGATTGGCTGCAGCAGGCAAATGCATGTATAGCACATAATCACCGAGGCCAACGATTGGCAACAGCGGTCACATGCATGTATAGCACATCATCACTGAGGCCAGCGATTGGTTGCAGTGGTCACATGCATGCATGTATAGCACATCACTGAGGTTAGTGATTGGCTGCAGCGCCAGCTCCACCCATTTCGGCGAAGCCGGATGAAGCTGACGTGAAAACACCAAAAGTCGAGAAAGAATTTTGGCATGAAAGCTTTGATGAACCGAGCTCAATGATTGAAGCAGAGGCCGAGAATGTGCAGTAACGCTGCTGGATTCCAGGACAGCGAGGGGTGCCAGAGGTCAGACCCCCCCCCCAAATCAGTAGGTTATCCCTTATCCCAAGAGTAATATTTTAGGAGTTAAAAAAAAAAATTATAAATTCAAAACTTTTCCCAGATGTTGGACGACCCCCTAAACTCATCAACGTTTCCTTTGTGCAATCAGGATCCAATTTGCGCACAATTCTAAGACTAATCCTCACGTGACGGCGATTACTAAACAATGGCTTAGAAAAAATAAAAATGACACCTTTGTAGTTGCCACATGGGTGTACGCCGGGGTCTGTACATGGTGGAGGGCAGGGTTCAGGTTTTTGGCTCCTCTTTTACGCTTTGTGTAACGCTGAACATTTTTCACCTCCGTCCCGATTCTCAGAGAATAATCACTTGTAGCCGATCATCTTTACCCTTTGTTTATGGAGATTATGTTTCCTCTAATTTCAAAGCTCCTTCTTTTCAGAAGAACACTCCCTCCTCAGGGATTCAGAAAAGGAGATCCCTTCCCCCCAGCGTCTTACAGCAAGTCAAAGTTTATTTTGGCCATTCTCTCAAGCAGTGGAGTAAAGTTTATGTAGACGACTATTGTTTGCCATTTGCAAAAAAATTTAATTCATTTCAAGAAAAGGGGACTGACAGCAGACGTTCCCATGGGCACTGCCAACGATACAGCGCCGAGACTCACTCCCCCTCTGCTCAACCCCTCCGTCTGCCAAGAGGCCGGAGAACTAAAAAACACATATGGATTTCAGAACAGTCAGAGCATTGTAATACGCAGAATTCCGAACATTTGTTATTCAGGATCTGCAAGTCTTCCTACAGCAGCCTCCTGAGAAGCTTATGGAGATTAGATTATTATTTTATTATTTTTTTCCGCCAATGTCGGGACATTTAATATCTCACCGACACATGAACAGCAATGCAGAAAAATTTCACGTTTTATAAAGAAAAAAAAAAAAGTTGGGGTCTGTGGACTTCTTACTAAAATATTAGGAATCCTGCTACCAAAGTTGTCGCCCAGTTATGCCTCATTCACACATCCGATTTTTGCGTATCCATGTTTTTCACGGATAGCACTGTTACCTGTGTTTGTCTATAGGGTCATTCACATTTGCATGATTTTTGATCCGACCCATGGAAAATCACAGAGATGTCCAATTTTCATCTGAGGGTCGGATCAGAATCAGCAAAGCAAGTCTATGGGTCTGTGAAAAATAAAAAATAAAAAAATCAGACCACACTCTGATGACATCCGAGCGGGGTCTGATTTTCACGGACTGTCAGAAGGAGAAGGTAGAGATATTTTTATTAAAAAATGTCTCCGTGTAGGAGAAAGTCGGATCCAAGTCGGATCCAAGTCGGATCCAAGTCGGATCCAAGTCGGATCCAAGTCGGATCCAAGTCGGATCCAAGTCGGATCCAAGTCGGATCCAAGTCGGATCCAAGTCATTGCCGTTTTTTCGCATACATAGGGGAAATAAAAAAATAAATAAATAAATTAAAAAAAAACAGACTGCACTCTGATGACATCAGAGCAGAGTCGGATTTTGCCAGATTTTTTTCAACCTGATCTAAGCCTGATCAAAATAATCGTTTTGTTTTTGTTTGCTTTTTTTTTTTTGTTTTGTTTTTTTTGTTTTTATGTACGTGAAAAAAAAAATCAGACTTCTGAATGAGGCCTCAAATACCTGATAAATCCCATACTGCTCCCCTATCCTTTGTTTACATGGCTGCAGTAGTAATGTCCCAATGACTACAAATGAAGACCGCTGCTGTCAGACTCTAGTTTCACTGATGGCTAGGCAGACCGATTGAGGCAGTGGAGGTCACTGATTGGCAGCAGCAGTCAAGCAAAGGTTGTCGGGGAACAATGGAGTGGCAAAGTTGGAGTGGCAAGATCCCTCCCCACCTACAATCTTACAGCAAGTCGAAGTTTCTTTTGACCACTCTTCTCTCCAGCAAGTTATGTTTTTTTGGTTATTTCACATTATTGCCACAGTTTTGGATAAATTTGTACAACGTTTTGGACAAAGTTCTCGGACAAATTAGGTCTAGATAACAGCAGGAGCAAATGTTCTCCGACAAGGAGCGTCCATCTGTCAGAAACAAAACTGAACTTCTATCCGAAATAGACTGACAGCAACGTCTCCCCCCCTGTCCAGATGCTTTCTGAGAAACTCAATCATGCTGTGAAACTGCACACGGGCCACTAGTGAAACTAGAGAAGCCACCACAACTGCTGCCAACATCAGGCCGAGAGAGGGACCTTACCCAGGATCTACATACGCGGGGTCCCATGTTACACCGGCCTCAAATTACTGTATTTTCAGGTCTTTCCTAGGTCGTAGTAACTTTAAATCCAGTTCAACATACATTGCCAAAATCCAGCCAGATCAATATGGGCATATTCCTGGTAAAATACGCTTTGTTTTGAGGAGATCCACTCTCTCCAGACGTAAATAAATCAAACTTTCTAAATTGTTTCTCCCAATGACTTTACATTTGAAAAAAAAAAAAAAAAGTTGAAAATTAAGACCGCGAGCCATTCACAACTTTTATACATGAGGACTTTGCATTGTTTGTATTTGTTATTTCTTTATTTTTCGTTTTGTTATTTTTGGGCGACTTCTCATTTTTCCATAGTTTTGACCACAAGCTACATTACTACTACGGTTGACCCATACCAAGAGAATATGCCTACGCACAACAGCCATGGTGTAGGAAGCCTCTAGTCCCCCCTCACCCCCGCCCCCCCCCCCCCATCCCCATCTTTTAAAAAGTTTGGTAAACTTTTTTTTTTTTTTGAAAGGCTAAACTCTACGTGATGACAGGAATGGACGGTTAAACAGTTAATTGATTTTGCAGAGGAACAGCTGTTTAACCCACAAAACTGAGCAGCCATAACAATCGGCCACACAATCTTTGCAGACTTATTCCCTTTTAAAATGTTTTTTTTTTCACTACCTCCATAGGAAAGGACAGTAATATCAGATTGGTAGGATACATCAATATTTGTACAATGGAAAACCCCTATAAGGCTGTGTTCACACATTGCTTTTTTGTGGCTTTTTTTCTGCAGCCAAAACTTGATCTCATCAGTAAATAAAAGAAAAAAAAAGATTTTGCTGGCTTTTCTCGCTGTGTTTTTTTTAGGATACCTAAATTCAGCTTTGGTTGCACCACACAAACCAGAACAAGTTAGGCCACCAAATCAAGACCTATGTGAAACCATAAAACCATTTCTTTGTTAAAAAAAAAAGTGAAAAACATGAAAAACACACATTTGCAATAAAAACAGCTGGGGAGTTAAATTGGTCAGGCATAGTTTACCTAAGACCTTGGTGGGGTATTGAGTAGGTCAGGCATAGTTTACCTAAGACATTGGTAGGGTATTGAGGTCGAGAATAGTTCACCTAAAACATTGGTAGGGCATTGAGAGTGTCGGGCATACTTTACGTAAGACAGTTGTAGGGCATTGAGCAGGTAGGGCATTGCGCACGTTCATACATTGGTCGTGCTTTGCTTTGAGTTGGTCAGGCTTTGTTTACTTTAACACATCACTAATTTAATTAAACTGTACTAATCCTAGCATCTCTGCTCATGTGAGGACACCAAAACATTATGGTTTACACTTGGGAAAAATCACAAGACTAAAATGTGTTTTACATACTGCTGTATCTGCTTTTTTTCCACTAACACTGCTGCAAAAATTGATGGAGTTTTTTTGCTGCGTTTTTGCATTTACTTATTGCTTTCTATGGGTGAATAAACTCTGCAAAAAAAGCGACACGCTGCAGTTTTCAAATAAGAACAATTTCTCCAATTCAGTCAGGAAAAACAAAAACAAAAGTGTGCGCATGAGATTTCTGAAATCGCCTAGCTTTGGTTGGTACTGTAAAAAGCAGCTTTTAATTTGCATTAAAAAAAATAATAAAAAATGGAACCAAAATGCTACGTGTGAACATAGCCTAAGAGTCTATAATACAATGTACATAGCCTGCAATATTACAGTAGTAATATGGCTAGGGCAGAATATAGTGTTGCTGAAGAGCACCATATGGCGGCACATGCAGTGTCTATAGGTCCATAATCCATATGTGCCACTTACGTGTTCTGTGCATGAGCAGTAATACATATGGCCCCTATTGCACTCTAGATTTTCCACGAACGAAGGGGACACAAATCAAATACATGAGAGTGGTGGGTTTTACATAGGACTGCAGGTAAAACTACCATAGTAATTATCAAACAATGAAAGGTTCCAGTCTACTATATCTGCAATGAGTAAAAAAAAATTGCATTTTGCTTCTTACAGAGCCCATTTTATACAGGACCACCTATGGATTCAGATGGATTTACATTGCAGGCGGTTTATTTGCACTTCAAGTAATTAAAACTCCCATCAATAAATTCCCTCTTTATTTCAATTGGAAAATCATCTGAGTCGGCTCTAGTCACAATATTTAGCTGCCGAAGTTTAAATACTTTAATTAGAAGGCATAAACACGTTTTTTACAGGGTTTACCCAAAGCTCTTACTGATCCTCAAACACATAAAGAAGTCTTCTGGGAGCCGACAGACGTTTACTCAGCTCCCATGGAAAGATTATAATCCAAGAAATTAATACAAGAGGGTGGGATGCGATGCTGCTATAGCGGGGGGCACAAAAACACTCATGACACAACATGCCCGGTCTGGAAAAAGCTTCATATCATCGGCAGCCGAAACCCCGAGTTAGACGGTAGGCCGTTCTTGCTCACTGTCCCAGCTGATCCATGGGCACTAGCAGTCGGTTGAGGGAAGGTTGCAAAAAATACAAAGATTTTTGCATTAGCGCCTAAGTTTTGTCTATTTATTTTAGCCTGTTTTGCTCCATTTTCTACCTGTTTGTTTTATGCTCATTTTTTGTTAGCCAAATGTTTGCAGCCAACACAATTTTTGTACCTCCAGTCTCCACCTACACTGTTTTTTTTTTGTTCAAAATGTTTTTTTGTAAATCTTAGCGGTTTGTTTAGAAAAGGGTGCAAAAAAATAAAAAAGTTGCACAAATTTCATCAACCTGCTAGCACCATTTTGAAGAACTTGGTGCAAATAGATCAATAAGGGTATGTGCACACTGTCGGGAGTCGCCTGCCGCCCCGACACAGCGGAATAGCCGCCTGCGGCTTCCGCTCATTTTATGCAAATGAGTGGCGCCATTTTTTATTTTTTTTTTCACCTGCAGACTTTCCCCATAGAGATTAGGTCTATGGGGAAAGCCCGCATGCAGACCCGCTGGAGAAATTGACATGCTGCGGTCTGGAAAAATGCGACGCATGTCAGTTTCCGTGGGTGCGCCGCTGACACATAGTGGACATGGGATTTCTAGAAATCCCATCCACTATGCTGTAACATCTGGCCGCTGCGGATTTGACACTGCATAAACACACAGCAGCTCCGGATCGTGTGCACATATCCTAAGACAAGAGAAAAGAAAAGTCGCTTAAAGAGGAACTATCACTTGCTAAAAAAAAAAAAAAAAAAAAAATAGAGCTAAATACCTTGCAAATCCTTCAATTCCCCTAATTCTGACGCTCTTTTCAGTTCTGTGTTGCATCGCTCCATTGTAGAGATGAGCGAGCAGCATGTGAAATCTCTGCTTGCAGTCCAACTGGAGGTTTCTTCACAGTCTTCTCTGAAGGCATTCACCTTCACCTCTCTTTCCCAGATGCCAATCACAGCATCTGAGACTGATATACTGCTAGATCAAATGCCATAATGTGATTGGCAGCGTCTTGGAAGTTAAAATGAAAGTACATGCCCCCAGAGAAGACTCTGAAGAAAGACCCAGTTGGACTACAAGTAGAGATTTCCCATGCTGCGCTCCAGAAGAAAGACCCAGTTGGACTACAAGTAGAGATTTCCTATGCTGCGCTCCAGAAGAAAGACCCAGTTGGACTACAAGTAGAGATTTCCCATGTTGCACTCCAGAAGACAGACCCAGTTGGACTACAAGTAGAGATTTCCTATGCTGCGCTCCAGAAGAAAGACCCAGTTGGACTACAAGTAGATTTCCCATGCTGAGCTCCAGAACACACACCCAGCTGGATTACAAGCAGAGATTTCACATGCTGCGCTCCAGAAGAAACGTGAATATCTCTACAATGGAGCGACGCAACGCAAAATGGAAAAGAGCGTAAGAATCGGGAGCTTGGGTTTTTTTTACAAGGTATTTAACTTAATTTTTTGAGCAAGTGACAGGCCAAAGATTTCTCAAACACAAGCAAAAACAATTATCCTACCATTCACAGGATCTGTCAAACGTAAAACCCTGCCAACACTGCAGAAATTGTAATGATTGATTAAAACAATCTGATAAGAGGAAACACAAAGTTTATAGCTGACAGTAAACCGTGTCTTCTGTGCCCAGGATATTACACAATCTAAAATGGGTGCAATACAGAGCAATGGAGGGTATGGCGCAACTAAAGTAAACTTATAGAAGAGCATAAAAAATATAGTAAATAAAACCTATAACTGGCAGAGGAGCCTTTAAAAGAAGAATAACACCGAATCTGGACATTTTCAATTTGGCAAAAAAAAAAAACATCTTTTTGAAAATTGGTCAGATCTCGAGCAAATCAAGCCTGACAGTCATCATTTCTTCCACAAAATTACAGTGGCGCAGGACTGTTGAGAAATACGTCAAAAATTAAAGGAGCGCACATCTCTTTAACGAATTTGGGGCATCTCATGCCAACAAACACTCCACCAAGACTGGCATACAAGAGGCAGGTTTACATGAAGCAGGGTCTATGTGTGGAGGCAGCCTTAGGGTATGTTCACATGTTGCATTTTTTTCAGCATTTTATTTATGCAAATTAAAAGTTACTTTTTACAGTACCAGCAAAAGCGAGGCTTCTGCTGCAGAAAAAAAAAAAAAAGCAGCAAAAAAGCAACATGTGAACACAGCCTTAGAATGGTTTTGCAGTCCAAATTATGATTGCAATTGCTGTTCATGTAATTCTTAAAATGGCAACTCGTCATCATCATTGACAAAAACAATCAACTTTGCAATTTAGTTATTAAAAAAATATATATATTGGCAATTGAGAAATTGGCAAATTTTACGGTTTACTGCTCATTGCCTAGGTTACTGGCCACTGCTACAGTCTAACAGCGATGGCCGGTCTCCTAGGCAATAAGCGGCAGTGCTTACAAGCTCTTTCCCAATAGCACTTGTAACCACTGCCCTGAAGTGCACGGTTAGCTCCGGCTTCAGGGTCATTAATCTTCTCCGATGCTGCCTCTGCTTGCAGCATCGGAAAGTGAACAGTTCAGCAAGCAGGAGGCAGGGAAGTGGTGGATTTTTGTTCAAAAGGATGACAATAAAAACCTTTAAAAAAAAAAGGCTTTACTAGATTATATATCACTATGTAAGTGCAAAAAGCTGGTGAATGGGAGCGTGAGAACATATACACACCTTTTAAAATATGGCTATCAAATTTTTTTAATGTTTTTGTTGCCGGGTGAGAAATTATTTTAAAAATCGAGAAAACCCAACAATCCAGTGAAGTGTAGAGGATGTTCTACCATATGGAAGCCGTGGGCCTTGTAGTAGACTAATGATTTGATAAAGCAGATACATGTGACTGTGTGTTTCAGGATACAAGGAATGTACCTGAAGTGTAAAGGGATCGCGGTTCGCTCCTGCTTCAGGATCTCTGTGCTTCTCGGATGCTGCAAAGGCAAAGCTGCCTCTGCTTGCAACAGTGCACAGTTCAGCAAGCAGGAGGCGGGAAACTGGTGGATTTTTGTTAAAAATGGAGGACAAACCCCCCAAAAAAAAAAAAAAAACCTTGTGCTAGATTATAACAATACAGTGAAGCTTAGAGGATGTTCTGCCATATGGAAGCGATGGTCCTAGCATTACACTTGTGAATGTGTTTCGGGATACAAGGAATGTACCTGAAGTGTGAAGGGATCGCTGTCTTTTTGTTCCATATCATTCATACGGATGTTCAGGTCCTCCACAGAGGCGCCTATCTGTTCTGCTACGTCCCGTTGCTTATAGATCTTTCCATCGACTCAAAAGCGATTGTGTTCCAAAATAAATCAAAGTGTCAACTCCATAAATCACAACGGAGCCCCAGATCCAGGGGATATACTCCAGGTGAACACATTCACTTATCACAGATGTACAGAATAAGCAGCACATAGATCATCAGACACAATGTATACAATATGGCAACAGCTGGGACCGAGCCTTCAGCTTTTATTCAAACAATTGCAGCGATAAGTAAACTATATAAACAAGAACACAAGAGCGTCAGCTCTGAGGTCCAAGGACTAGACATCTACAGGCCTCCATACAGATGCATACTACACCAAAGAACCCCCATATATATTCATGGTGGGGTGGGGAATCAGGAGGAGTGTGCCAGCTATGGGCACCTTTAAAGTATAACGGTGCTAGAGACATGGTAAAAGTTTTGATGAGTAGAAATATAAAGGTTAACATTTCTCCCCTTTGACATGCCAGGCTTGGCTTGTCAATCTCCAGAGTGAGGAGCCTTATAAGCCATGCATGCTCCTTTGGGAAATGAAATATGCAAATTGTCTCTTCAGAGAGGAAAAGGACTAGAACTCTAGCGTCACCTTTCGGAAGCAGCGATCCTAAAAGTCACTGTCGACCATATAATCCATTAGGGCAGGAGGGTGTAAACGCAAAAAAAGAGAAGCGAAAATAAAAAAACTTTACTGCTGGAATTTATAGCCAACATTTCTTGTAAAGAATATAAAAGAAAAAAAGAAAAAATTAATAATGACTGGTAGTTACAGGAACCACCATCAGGGGTTGTATGGAACATAGGCAGCATCCCCTAACTATCCAAGAAATCTGTAGCCATCCTTACATGGGGTACGTTAAAGCAGAGAAAATTACAAATCATATAAGCCTAAGCCAAGAGACTGGAAACCTTGTCGTAAGCGCATCGTCATCAAAAATAAAATTAAAAATTCGGAAATAAATATTTAATAAAAAAATAATCTAAAAAGATCTATATCTATATATATATATATATATATATATATATATATATATATATATATATATATATATATATATATATATATATATATATATATATATATATATATATATATTACATAAACAATATTCTAAAAAGTTATTCGAAAAATTGGAAAAGAAGGAAACACAAACACCCAGAAGTTGTACACCAATGGCAAGATGCCCGATCTACAGGGGGGGGGCACCCCACAGGGCTAAGTGCACCCCAGCCCGGTCTATAGGGGGACACCCCACAGGGCTAAGTGCACCCCAGCCCGGTCTATAGGGGGTCAGATCTTAGGAAGTTGTGTAATGAATCGAGGGGGCGCAGACGATCCACTGCGGGGTTACACTCTGATTATACAATGCAGCAGCAAAACTTTTGACATCACAAACAACAATCTGTGAAACTGCAGAATATTGTGATTTACAGATGATACAAAACAGCAAAACTTTAATTATTTTGGAATATCCCACAAAGCCTCCGCCGGGTGATAACGGACGATCACAGCTCAGCTGTTTTCATCATAAATATTATAGATTTATAAGAACATTCCTGCAGATTACACGAGGCTGGGACACAGGGCACAGAGGGGACAACTGCTCAACAGGCAATCACTGCAGAATAAGAGGAGGATTCCCAGCATTTCCCCCCGCAACACCACTACTCCCAGCAGTTCCCCCCGCAACACCACTACTCCCAGCAGTTCCCCCCCCCCTGACACCACTACTCCCAGCAGTTCCCCCCCCCCTGACACCACTACTCCCAGCAGTTCCCCCCCCCCTGACACCACTACTCCCAGCAGTTCCCCCCCCCCTGACACCACTACTCCCAGCAGTTCCCCCCCCTGACACCACTACTCCCAGCAGTTCCCCCCCCCTGACACCACTACTCCCAGCAGTTCCCCCCCCCTGACACCACTACTCCCAGCAGTTCCCCCCCCCTGACACCACTACTCCCAGCAGTTCCCCCCCCCTGACACCACTACTCCCAGCAGTTCCCCCCCCCCCGACACCACTACTCCCAGCAGTTCCCCCCCCTGACACCACTACTCCCAGCAGTTCCCCCCCCCTGACACCACTACTCCCAGCAGTTCCCCCCCCCTGACACCACTACTCCCAGCAGTTCCCCCCCTGACACCACTACTCCCAGCAGTTCCCCCCCCTGACACCACTACTCCCAGCAGTTCCCCCCCCTGACACCACTACTCCCAGCAGTTCCCCCCCCTGACACCACTACTCCCAGCAGTTCCCCCCCCTGACACCACTACTCCCAGCAGTTCCCCCCCCTGACACCACTACTCCCAGCAGTTCCCCCCCCTGACACCACTACTCCCAGCAGTTCCCCCCCCTGACACCACTACTCCCAGCAGTTCCCCCCCTGACACCACTACTCCCAGCAGTTCCCCCCCTGACACCACTACTCCCAGCAGTTCCCCCCCCCTGACACCACTACTCCCAGCAGTTCCCCCCCCCTGACACCACTACTCCCAGCAGTTCCCCCCCCCTGACACCACTACTCCCAGCAGTCCCCCCCCTGACACCACTACTCCCAGCAGTCCCCCCCCCTGACACCACTACTCCCAGCAGTCCCCCCCCCCTGACACCACTACTCCCAGCAGTCCCCCCCCCCTGACACCACTACTCCCAGCAGTCCCCCCCCCTGACACCACTACTCCCAGCAGTCCCCCCCCCCTGACACCACTACTCCCAGCAGTCCCCCCCCCTGACACCACTACTCCCAGCAGTCCCCCCCCCCTGACACCACTACTCCCAGCAGTCCCCCCCCCCTGACACCACTACTCCCAGCAGTTCCCCCCCTGACACCACTACTCCCAGCAGTTCCCCCCCTGACACCACTACTCCCAGCAGTTCCCCCCCTGACACCACTACTCCCAGCAGTTCCCCCCCTGACACCACTACTCCCAGCAGTTCCCCCCCTGACACCACTACTCCCAGCAGTTCCCCCCCTGACACCACTACTCCCAGCAGTTCCCCCCCTGACACCACTACTCCCAGCAGTTCCCCCCCTGACACCACTACTCCCAGCAGTTCCCCCCCCCCCCTGACACCACTACTCCCAGCAGTTCCCCCCCCCCCCCTGACACCACTACTCCCAGCATGTCTGCGGGCTACTTGTTGCACTCGTGCCGCCCCCACTCGTGTTAATCACAGCTCTGCACCACGGGGGATAAGGAGTCAGGCTCCGACTTGTGCATAGTTTACTTTTTATGGCCCTGTGCAGACAGCGCCCCCCTCCTCCGCTCCCCGCAGACATCAGCTGCAGCGGCGGCGCCCCCCACTTCTCCCAGCACCGGACACATGGCGGAGGAAAGTACCGAGAGCTCACCCTGAACGGAGGCTAAACAGCAGGAAAGCAGGACCGCGGCCCCCAGCGGAGCGCCCATGTTCTCCGGCTCCCGCACTCCGCTCCGGCTGCTTCTGTCTCAGGCAGATCCCATGGCCGCGGACCCCCCCTCCTGCAATCCCTCCTTCTCCTCTTCCGACTGCTTCATGGACTCTGGGACGACACGCCCCCTTCTTTGCACACCTTACCCAGACAGACCACGCCTTTTGTAAACACGCCCCTTAGCCTATAAGAACGCACCTCTGTCTTCCAAATCTACATAGCCACGCCTTTAACTCAATTGACATCGCTTTAGGAGGCGACGCCTACATTCCAAGTGCAACACATAGGTCACGCCCACACGGCCCGCCCTCTCCGCGGCTCAGTGACGTTACGTTACCGGACAGTGTCCTGAGCGGCTATCACTATCGCTGCGTGCTGCATTCGTCTTTGTTTTTTTTTTTCATTGTGCTTTATTATTGGATTTTTTGGGGAAGTAAATATTTATTTAAACATTTTTTTTAAATATTATTCCTTTTTTTTTTTCTGAGGATTCTGTTTCCACGACCACTTTACACCCCTTTTTATCATGACCACAACTTTTTTTTTTCCTACTGTTGAAGTAGCAATAATGCAGCTAGTTTTTTTGGGGGACGATTTGTAGTTTACAATCACAACTTCTATTTTGATTTTCTTTTTATGCTGTTTTCAGTGCGGAAAAAAAAGACCGTAATACTTTAATAGTTAAAATATTTATAGACGTGGCAGTCTCAATTATGTGATCAGATCGGGCATCGAAAGAGATGATATCGGGCATCGGAACCGATCAGATAGGGCAACAGAAGCGATCAGATCGGGCATCGGAAACGATCAGATCGGGCATCGGAAGAGATGAGATCGGGCATCAGAAGAGTTGAGATCGGGCATCGGAAGAGATGAGATCGGGCATCGGAAGAGATGCTATCGGGCATCTTAACCGATCAGATAGAGCAACGGAAGCGATCAGATCGGGCATCGGAAACGATCAGATCGGGCATCGGAAGAGATGAGATCGGGCATCGGAAGTGATCAGATCGGGCATCGGAAGAGATGATATCAGGCATCGGAACCGATCAGATAGGGCAACGGAAGCGATCAGGTCGGGCATCGGAAACTATCAGATCGGGCATCGGAAACGATCAGATCGGGCATCGGAAACGATCAGATCGGGCATCGGAAGAGATGAGATCGGGCATCGGAAGCGATCAGATAGAGCATCGGAAGCGATCAGATCGGGCATCGGAAGCGATCAGATCAGGCATCAGAAGAGATGAGATCGGGCATCGGAAGCGATCAGATTGGGCATCGGAAACGATCAGATCGGGCATCGGAAGAGATGAGATTGGGCATCGGAAGTGATCAGATCGGGCATCGGAAACTATCAGATCGGGCATCGGAAGAGATGAGATCGGGCATCGGAGGTGATCAGATAGGGCATCGGAAGCGATCAGATCTGGCATCGGAAGCGATCAGATCGGGCATCAAAAGCGATCAGATCGGATAGTGACTGGATCTAACTCAGATTGCTGCGGTTTATAACCACTTAAAGGGGTTGTCCAGGCTGAAATGAAAAATTTGCAATCATTCTATGTGAGTGTCAACTGCAGAAATTGTGACAGTGTGCATTACACTGTTACGATTCCCCATGTGGCTGGGCGTTCATGTGACCACATGTATGGGATTTGCATACTTGCAGTCACTTGCCGACTAGTCTTAACCAACTTTTCTCCATAAAAGAGAATTGAGAGAAAATATAAAAATAGGTAAGTAAAGTCCGCTCACCATTGGGGTGTGGTGCAGTCTCAGCCTCGCTCGGATCCAGCCAGAGCAGCCTGGTTCATGAATCAGAAAATAGGAAGAATGATCCAGGGTATCAGGCTATAAGTCTTAGTGCACACAAGGATCACAGCTGTCAGACCATGATTAAGACTGCACATCGACACGTGTAGGTCGAGACAGCCGTGATCCTTGTGTGCACTAAGACTTATGATGGTAGCAGCATTTTTTAATGGCTCAATAAAAGCTATGTTTTATTCACGTTTATAACCTGATACGCTGGATCATTCCTCCTATTTTCTAAAATATAAAAATGTCATACATGCAGTCATGTGGCTGCCCGCACGCCCCAGGAATATAGCGGAATCGTGACAGTGTGCATTGTGCTCTGTCACGATTCGGCAGTCTGTTGTCACCATAAAATGACTGCAGACTTTTCATTCCAGTCTGGACACCCCCTTTAAATACCATTGTCAATTGCTAACAGTAGAATTTAAAGAGCAACCGTAATTTTAATTTTTCATTTCATGTATCAATAGTACACATGAAAATTAGCAACTTTGTAATATATCTTATCAGAGGAATCTGCTTCTTTCTCCTCCTGGACTGATCTTCATTCTCTATTCATGGGTAAAATATGTATTCAGTAAAGACAGATTTTCCCATTACTGAGATAGGAGCTGACAGTTGGTGCTTTTAAAATTCTATGGAGGAGGCAGACACAGATATTTTGCTGCAAGTTCTCCTAAAAGTTACACTTTAAGTTGGAGGTCCGTTGCAGCGCCCATCAGTCCCCCACAATGCATTTTGTACCATCTTGGTGCTGGGATAGGAGACCGTTATTTGTACCATATACTGGCATCATTTAAAGGGTCTGTCCACTATTACTCTATTCTCACAATTGTTCATGTACTTAAAATCGATGTTATATACAAATAAAGGCTCGAGTGGATCCAAACTGTATAAGTGTCCAAGTCGGTTATCAGTAAGACCGTCCCTTTAATAAATGGACTTGATGACTCATACAACCTCATCAGTTCCCCGTCTTGAGCTCTACTGCAGTCAAGGTAGATATACAAGATACTTACATGATCCAGATATGCCCACTGGACTCTTGAGCCTTCATTTGCATATGATTGAGGATAAAGTGATTTTAAAGGGAATTTGTCAGCAGGTTTCTGCCACCTAATCTGCAAGCAGCATGATGTAGGGGCAGAAACCCTGATTCTAGCAATGTATCACTTACTGAGCTACTTGCTGTAGTTTTAATGAAATCACAGTTTTCTCTGCTGCAGATCCAGCAGTTGCTGTGCTCCGTATAATCCCGCCCCCAGCACTGATTGGCAGCTTCTCTACCTATGCACAGAAAGCTGCCAATCAGTGGTGTGGCCAGGGTTATACAGAGCTCAGCATTCAGAGAACTGGTAGAATTGCAGCAAATAAAACACAGATTTTATCAAAACTACAGCAGGCAGCCCAGTAAGTGATACATTGCTGGAATCAGGGTCTCTACCTCTACATTATGCTGCTCTCTGATGGGGCAGCAAAAATCTGGTGACCGATTCCTCTTAAAAGATCAATCTATATAATTTTAGAATGGTAAATAATAAAATTTTCACATTTTTCCAACAAAAATGTTTTTCAGCCTCCAATTTTGCATTTTCATGAGGGTAACAGGAGAAATTGCACCATGCAATTTGTTGTGCAATTTCTCCTGAGCATGCCGATACCCCATATGTGGGGAAAAAACACTGTTTGGGAGCACGGCAGGGCTCGGAAGGGAAGGAGCGCCATTTGACTTTTTGAATGAAAAATTTGCTTGAATAATTAGAGAATATGCCTAAACAGTGGAAACCCCCCACAAGTGACACCATTTTGGAAACTAGACCCCTCAGGGAACTTATCTAGATGTGTGGTGAGAACCCTGAACCCCCAGGTGCTTCACAGAAGTTTATAACATGGAGCCGTAAAAATAAAAAAATCAAACTTTTTACACAAAAATGATGTTTTATCCCCAATTGTTTTATTTTCACAAGGGTAAGAGGAGAAAATGGACCCCAAAAACTGTTGTGCAATTTCTCCTGAGTACGCTAATACCCCATATGTGGGGAAAATACAGTGTTTGGGCGCACGGCAGAGTTCAGAAGGGAAGGAGTACTGTGTGACTTTTTGAACGTAAAATTGGCTGGAATTGAGATCGGACGTCATGTCGCGTTTGGAGAGCCCCTGATGTGGCTAAATAGTGGAAACCCCCCACAAGTGACCCCATTTTGGAAACTACACTCCTGAAGGATTTTATCAAGGGATATAGTGAACATTTTGAACCCAGAGGTACGACACAGAATTTGTTTACATTAGGTCATCATATTGAATAAGTTGTCATTAGTCTTGAGTGCAAGTGCTCGCTACTTGAGTTTGCATCAGGTGCTCAGATATGCACCATGTATCACGGGTGCTCGAGTGACATGCTCGAGTCCCTGCCCGCAAGTTTCATGGTTATTAGACAGGCAATCCCCGCGAGGTTTTTTTTGGCCACAAAGCATATGGGGCAGAGACTCGAGCATGTCACTCAAATACCCACGATACTCAATGCATACCAGAGCACCCGATGCAAACTCAAGTAGCGAGCACTTGCACTCAACACTAGTCGCCATATCGTCATCCTTTTTTTGTTTTACTTTTGAAAAAAATTCCAACCCTATTTTTGGGAGGCAGAATAAACAAAAAACAGCAATTCCGGAATTGTTTTTTTGTTGTTTTTTATACCGTTCCGCGTGTGGTAAAATTGATAAGGTAGCTTTATTCTTCGGGTCAGTACATTCACAGCGGTACCACAATTATATAGTTTTTTTATGTTTTGGCGCTTTTACACAATAAAAGCTATTTTCTAGAAAAAAATATTTTTTTGCATCACTTTATTCTGAGAGCTATAACTTTTTTATTTTTCGGCTGATGGAGCTGTATGGTGGCTTGTTTTTTGCGGGACGAGATGACGTTTTCAGCGGTATCATTTTTATTTATATTCGTCTTTTTGATCGCGTGTTATTCCATATTTTGTTTGGCGGTATGATGATAAAGCATTGTTTTTTGCTTCGTTTTTTATTTATTTTTTTTACCGTGTTCTGTTCACTAAAGGGGTTAGCTAGTGGGAAAGTTTTATAGGTCAGGTGGCTCCGGACGCGGCGATATCAAATATGTGTACTTTTATTGTTTTTTTTTGTTTTTTTTCATAATAATATTTATTGATGGGAACATTAGATTTTTATTTTTGGTGGATTATTATTATTTTTTTTAAATATATTTTTACTTTTTTTTTTTCACTTTCTGACACTTTTTTTCTCTTACACCTTGCCCCACTATGGGACTTTCACTTTTTTTATTCTGATCGCCTATATAGGCTGTCAGCACTGCAGAGGATGAAGATACTTTGGTCATGCACTGCGCATGACCAAAATATCTTCCTGGTGACCTGGATGTTGTCATGACGACATCGGGTCGTCGTGGCAACATCCGGGAAGCCGAGGCAGACAGCGCTGGAGGCCGGGAGAGGAGGTGAGTATTGCGATCACCTCCCCTTGCCCCCGCAATGCTGCGAACGACTTCAATCGCAGCATTAAGGGGGTTAATTTGCCGGGAGCGGTGCGGGACCGCTCCCTGCACATAGTACCGGGTGTCAGCTGTGACAATCAGCTGACACCCGGCGGCGATCGCCCCGCACCGCTTGTGCGCTGGCACGATCGCCATATGATCAAATAGTACATCATTGGTCCAATCGGCCCAGGTCACCATGATGCACCAGCGCTGATCTCTGCAGGCACAGAGCGGCCTCAGAGCACTCCTGCCGCTGGTGTCTCTTTCTCTCTGCTCTGTTGATGATGCGTGACTGCTGACGTCATGCTGATTGACAGCCAGCTCCCTGCTGCCTAACTGCGGAGAGCCAGCAGTTAATCAATATTACAAACACCTTGGAAGAAGAAGAGCTGCCCTGTAGATGCAGGGCAGCTGATTCCCTAGCAGGTGCAATCAGTGACCGCTTTGATCCAGTTACCTCGGTTTTGCTACCTGCCTGTTAGCAAAAAATAAAATAGTCCTGAACAACCCCTTAAAAAATAATTACACTTTAATTGTGTTTTTCGAAAAATGTTAATAATGTAAAAACCATAAACAAAACCTGCACATGAGAATTCGGTCTTGTGGCTTTTTTCCTGTTGGCATTTGCTTGGCACTGCAGAGTGGTTTTGCATGGAAACAGTTGTTTCTGTAAAATATCATTTTGGAGACAGAGATTTATGCAAGTTATTTTTTTATTAAAAAAAGAAAAGTCCATGCAAATCTCATGTATGTAAAACGTGATGTTGTATAAAATGAGGTCCCAGGGTGAATATGACAGCAAAAAGCAAAGACTTCACTCCTGCAATATGTGACACACTCATTGCTAATGTCGGAGCCGCATAATTACTGCTACAAAAAATGCAGCAGGCGAAGTAATTCATTACAACCATTGTGGAATGAAGGTGTGAAGTCATTTGGACAGGTAGAGACACACAGAACAGAGCGTGTACTGCAGCCAACGGAAGGAAAGATCCTAAGACACTAAATGGGCGTCTCGGGTGGGAATTTCCCAGAAAAGTTCATTATATTCAGACGGTAAAAATAACCAGTTGTTATCTCTTATCACTCGCAGGTCTCCTTATCATCGTTATCAGGGCTCTGGAACCTTTATTAGGTATACTAGTTTCAGCAAAAGAAGGTAAATCACTGTGTAATGACGTCAGACAAATTTCCAATATCCTATTGGTTTTCTAAATCTCAGCTTATAAGTAGTGGCTAAAGTCTGTCTTGCCTTGACACAGACCTATCCAGGTTTTGATGTTCTGAAAGATTAGCAGAAATTTTAATCCCTTAGAGTTTGTTCACACGTTGCATTTTTGCCACATTTTTCTCCCACAGAAACGCAGCTGCTGAAAAAAAAGCCTCCCCACAGCATAATGCTGCCACCACCATGTTTGACTGTAGGGATGGTGTTTTCAGGGTGATGTGCAGTGTTAGTTTTCCGCCATTCATTACATTTTGTATTTAGCGCAAAAAGTTTCACTTTGGTTTCATTTGACCAAGGCACCTTCTTCCACATGTTCACTGTGTCCCCTACATGGCTTTTTGTAAATTGCAAATGGAACTTCTCGTTGCCTGTTTTAAAAAAAAATGGCTTTCTTCTTGCCACTCTTCCATAAAGACCAGATTTGTGGAGTATAAACTAATAGTTGTCCTGTGGACAGTTTCTCCCACCTGAGCTGTGGATCTCTGCAGCTCCTCCAGAGTGACCATGGACCTCTTGGTTACTTCTCTAATTAGCTCTCTCCTTGCTTGGGATGTCAGTGTAGGTGGACGGCCATGTCTTGGTAGGTTTGCTGTTGTGCCATACTCCTCACATTTTTGGATGACGGATTGAACAGTTCTCCATTAGATGCTCTGAGCTTGAGCTATTTTTTATAACCTAACCCTGCTTTAATCTTCTTCACAACTTTATCCCTGACCTGTCTGGTGGGTTCCTTGGTTTTCATGATGTTGTTTGATCTCTAATGTTCTCACACAAACCTCTGAGGCCTTCACAGAACAGCTGTAGTTATACTGAGAATAAATTACACGCAGGTGGACTCAATTTACTAACTATGTGACTTTTCGAGGCAAATGGTCATTCAGGATTTTATTTAGGGGTATCAGATTACAGGGGGGGGCTGAATACAAATCCACCTCACAACTTTCAGATTTATATTTTTTAAATATTTAGAAAACCCTGTATCATTTCCTTTACACTTCACAAATACTTGTTACTTAGTGTTGGTATCACATAAAATCCCAATAAAATACATTTAAGTTTGTGAGTGTAATGTGAAAAAAATGTGGAAAAGGTCACGGGGTATGAATACTTTTTCAAGGCACTGTATACTGTCACTGATGCAACCCCAGCAGCATGAGAAAGAAGTAACAATATTTTTATTATAGCAGCTGGTTTCAGGGGTTTTAAAATCATGCATGAAACATGAAAAAAAAGATTGCTCATTGCTCTGTATTTGCAATAGAAAGTCAACATTTTTGGAACTTTATGCTAGAAATTTATTGTTAAAAACAGTCTGGCTGGTGAAGTTTCCACATTTATCAATATGTTAAAAAAAATGAGCACGTGCCAATGATCTGCTAGACTTATAGTCACTTACCACATGGCAGGAAACTTCATAGTTTTTAACGTATGACATATTGGGGATCATTGAGCTCAGACTGACATTGAAAGATATCTGGTAGATGGTTGTCTCACCGTTGGGACCCCTGTGGTCACCACATCCAGGTAGAGAATGAATGGAGAGGTGATGGAAGCTCTCTGCACCCAGTTCTGTGCGAGTCAGTGAATGGCGCTAAGTGGTTATGTAGCACCCTGAGGATTCGGCTGCTACAGGAGTATTGCACCTCAACCCAGAGGTGTGATATTCCACTCCCGGGCAAGGATGGAGAGTGGATCTGAGCTCGGTAGGCTGCATGCACTACACACATCCCATTTCCGGGGAACAGACCGACGGTACTCCCACTTAGAAATGTGCAGGTACGACCGAGTCTGTTCCTGGCTGGAGTGGGAGGGGGGTGGTACATCCCATGTAGTGTAGGGGCAGATAGGGGGAGCAGCCTGGGTAAAGATAGGAGCTCATTGGGTGCTGGTCACCTGAGCTCACACATAGAGGGTGTATATAAGGTGGGCACCAACTAAGATCAGGGTCAGATGCAGAGGATCAGATGCAGAGAGTCAGTCAGCTGCAGAGAACAAGTCAGGAGCAGAGGAGAGAAGAAAGACAAAGACCCAGAGAGAGAGAGGAGAAAAGAGAGAGACCCAGAGCACAGAAGAGAAGGACTCTGAGATCCCAAATTAAAGCACCGGGTGAAGAGTCGGCATCAGGGTACCGGAACCCAAGCTGGTGGGGGTAAAGACATTCCCCAGCCAGAGACCGGAGACCGTGGGCAGCGTTTGCCACGGTCACCCATCACATCCACCCCGAAGGCACACCACATGAAGGGTCAGGGAACCCAGGGCCAAGGGTGTCCCAATAGAAGGCCCGAGGGAGCTGGACCTAGGTGGATTACTGGTGGGGACGGCCAGAGAACGGGACAGAAAGAGAGCTCAGGGCCACGCTCCGGACTTGTTTGGGGGTTGGCTGGATCCAGGACCTGGTGGACGCAGCACGGCTCGGGTGGTCACTAGCAGCTGGAGTGACCAGTACAACACCTGCAGTAAGTAAACACCCTTAACTGCACAACCCGACTCTGTCTTCACTGCCGTCTGCACTACACCACCACAACCCCCATCCTCTGCGCCTGTCCCCTCTGAGGCTATACCCCTCCCGTTGGGGGTTATCCCACCAAGCTGCGCATCCACCATCAGCCTCAGCGGAACCTGCTGCAGCGGCGGCCCCAGTGACCGCATCACAACGGGTGGCGTAGTCGACACAAAAGAACTCTTAATAACATCTGTAGGACTGCCACATAACACTGAGCTTGACGCCCTGGGCACGGGCCGGGTCACAGCCGCTCGGAGACTACAACCCCCCATCTGATCCGGTGCCGGGTATTCCCCTCAAAAAGGAATATGTCCCAGGGGGCGCGTCAGTTATATTAATTTACATAAAAGTGAATGGACGCCAATGTGAGCTGCCACCAATCTCTTCATTATCTACCTGGTTACTACAGGAGTGTACATAGAAATCATGGGGCCCCATAGCAGAAGTTCTAATAGGGCCCCCCCTAAAAAAAATGAATATACGGCGTGGTCACAGAAGAGCATATCTCACAACTTTGCAGCCTTTACAAAGAAATTTTCCTATTGTTGAAGCCCCTAGATTCCTCTTTCATTGCCCCCTTAAAGTATGATGCCAACAATAGTTGCCCCCAAACACAGTATGATACCCCCAAGGTGAATTCTTCCACAGTACCCTCCACACACACAGTATGATGATCCTACTGTATTCCCTCAGCAAAGTATGGTGACCCCAACACAGTTGGACAGGAAGTTCATTATACAGTGTGGGGACTACTGTGCGGGGTCCTCATAAGGTTTGGGGACTACTGAGGCGGCTATTATGAAGTGTGAGGGCCATTATCCAGTAAGGGGACTACTGTCAGGACCAATAAACATTGTGGAGGCTACCATGGGTGCAAATATACAGCGTGGGGGCCATCATAAAATGTGTGGACTACTGTGGGAGTCATTATACTGTGTTTTAGTGGAGCAGTAGGGACATCATTCTATGTATAGAGGAACTGTGGAGGACACAGTTCCTGCTCTGGGGGGCATTATACTGTGTATAGTGGAGCTCTGTCAGCATTATACTGTGTATAGGGGAGGTGTGGGCCCATAATGCTGTGTATAAGGAGCTGTGGGATCATCATACTGTGTATAAAGGAGCTATGGGATCATTATACTGTGTATAGGGGAGCTGTAGGCCCATCATACTGTGTATAGTGGAGCTGTGAAGCATTATACTGTGTATAGAGGAGCTGTGGGCCCTTAATGCTGTGTATAAGGGAGCTGTGGGATCATCATACTGTATATAGGGGAGCTATGGGCCCATCATACTGTGTATAGTGGAGCTGTGAAGGCATTATACTGTGTATAGAGGAGCTGTGGTCCCACCACACTGTGTATAGGGGAGCTATGGGCCTATGTATAGGGGAACTGTACAATGGGGGAACTCAAGGGACATTATAAAATGTTAAGTGGGCACTTAAGCATTATTAGTATAGGGGCACGTAGTATTGTGACCATCAAAGTTGCTCATGGGGTATTATTACTTTTTAGGGACAAAATGTGGAGGGCACATGCACAGGACATTAGTATTTTCTAGGAGGCAATTTTACCATCGGGAGAGCACAAAGGAGGCATTATTACTATGTAAGGAGCACAGTGGTGGCATTACTATGTGGGGCACGAAGAGAAGCGCTGTTATTCTACAAAGGGCAGGTTCAGTGATAGGGACACATACAGCAGCGTCGGCTCAGCATTGGGGTGACAGTAGGATTAGGAGATTGTGCAGGTTGGGGATAGATGGGGACAGGGCTGGAACTGTGAGAAGTCAAATGTGTCTTTGTTGTAATCTGTGCAGACGAGTCCTGGCTGGAGAAGTTGTCATGTCGGTCTGGGCCAGATGGAAAAGACGGGAAAAGTGAACGATTCCATCAGAAAGAACATCAGCTAGTTGTAATCATAGTTACCTGGTTAGGGGCCCACTCAGATGTCCCCGCTACCTGAGCTGAACCCCTAGCTATGCCTCTGGCATGGACTGATTCTCTACTCCAGCAGTGCTTTTCCCCCTTTTTTTTTTAACTATATGCCTATGAGATGGTAGTGCCCTGCCTAATCTGTGTGTACGGGAACAGCAGCAGCTTAGATGCTAAGGGTAAAGCCTTACAACAGAGTTTTGCCCAGTTTCAACACTCAACTCTTCAAGGTGAATATACTATCATAAGAACTTGTGTTTACCTGATTGCTAAGCCTTAAGCCATGTTCACACGTTCAGTATTTGGTCAGTATTTTACATCAGTATTTGTAAGTCAAAATCAGGAGTAGAATAATCCGAGGAAAAGTATAATAGAAACACGTGCACCACTCCTGCATTTTTCACCCACTCCTGATTTTGGCCTAGAAATACTGATGTAAAATACTGACCAAATACTGAGCTTGTGAATGTTGCCTTAAAGGGTTAGTCTGGGTCCAAAGGTGATTTTCATACTAAATGACCATTTAATTTAATAACCTAATTACTTTTCTAACATTCTTCAATTTTGCAGGTGCTGTCCCAATCCTGTGAGGAAATATCAACAGTGACCTTCATTTCAGGGGCTGGCCTGGGCTAGTCTTTGTTACACTGAGCATATGTTGGTTGTCAATTCTGATGCATGCTCAGTACGCGCTCCCTGCTCACTGCGTTATACTCCTTTGAATGCACAGTGACAGTGCGCTCTAAAGAGAAGTGATGAGCCGACAAGAGAGCGCACTGTCGGTTTGCTTTGAAGAAGAAAAAATGTAGCGAACAGCGAGAACAGAGGCCAGCCACTGAAACAGACGTCATGTCACTGGGAGTTAAAAAAAAAAAAGAAGACGCAGACAGCAAGTTAGAGTCAATTTTTAATTGAAGTATATTAAATAAGTGATTTGATTATTAAATAGACATTTAGTATGAAATTCCACCACCCCATTCAACCACTGATTCTGCACTATGGAGCGCCCTGTGATTTTTCCTTTTCTTTCCTTGACATTTACAGAGCGTGGCACAATCAATTAAGATCCATGATAAATTATGGTTTCACCAATAATCTTTTCCTACATTTACATGGTTAATTATCATTTTCTTGGAGGTGATGACATTGTCACTATTCCTGGCTTTAGCGATTATTGATCATGTGTGAAGCGCAAACAGACACTTGATATACTGTAAAAAAAAAAAAAAAAGAATAACAATACCTGAAGTTAAAATACTTGCACTATAATACGGTTCACTGGGGATTAACATTTGCATTAAAGAACCCTCACGTAATTATTTTTTCAGCTCCTTCTCTATAGACAATGCTTGGCACAAGTTCGGAGGAAGATAACCTGCGGCATTCAGTTAAGACTGGCATAGCGAAATCCATGCATATATCCGAGATATGAAACTGGTAGAACCAGTGTGTACAGGGTGTGATTTCAATACAAGGCTCTTGTCGGAGTGGAGTACTGATAAGGGTGATGTACAGCATGATTACATAGACCTGGACAGATCCTTCTACAGGAATTCTCACCTGCTGTTCACTAGTCAAGGACCATTCCTAAAGTATTTTCTACTTCACAAAGATGTTGTCAAAGCACAAAGCTGCCGGTATCCACTTGTGAAGAGCATGCGTGCAGAAAGCGCCCACCTATGAAACCAGCGTCCCCCACTCGTTGTATGGATACCTACTGGTGATGTTGGTTCATACTGGAACATGGTGTAGTCACAAAAGCACTTATAGATTTTAAGAATGCATACATCTATCCTTTCTAACTCATACTGGCCTTGAAAAAAAATATTTTCCTTAAAGGGAATTTTTGCTATGTAATCTGACAGCGGCGTGATGTAGGGGCAGAGATCCTGATTCCAGCGATGTATCACTTACTGGGCTGCTTGGTGTAGTTTTGATAGAATCCCTGTTTTCTCTGCTGTAGAAGTAGCAGTGCTCAGAATGCCGAGCTGTGCATAACCTCGCCCACACTCCTGATTGGCAGCTTCCTGTGTACACTGTGAGCAAGCAACCAATCAGTGTTAGGGGCGGGGTTACACAGATTAGCTGGACTGCATAGCACGAGACACCTAGTCTTGCAGTAATAACCTCCTCCTGATTGTACCGAAACTACAGCAAGCTGCTGAACAAGTGATATATCACTGGAATCAGGTTCTCAGCCCCTTCATCTTGCTGCTCGATATTACATAGCAAAACCAGCTGAAAGATTCCCTTTAAGAGTGAAATGACTTCCTTTTTTTCCCCATCAGACAGATGGATTGCACTAATACATGTTTGTAATATTCTGTTGTACAAGAAAAATGTCCAGGATAATTTTCCCCGCTCTCACTGAGCAGCTCCCCTGGACTCACACTCTCCCTTCACTTTCCTCCTAGCTGTTCAGTAATAATAGCCTGTGCATATCGATTTGCTCCAACTCTTCTGCTCTAGGAAAAATTAAATGGAGAAATAGTAACTGTAAATTCTTGTAGTAACACTCAAGGCGACGTTTCATCTTCAAAATTTATGGCAAATTCACAGCATCTGTCATAAGCGCCTGTTTGGCAAGAAAAAAAAAACTGACGTGTGAAACCGGTCGGTAGGATCCACATATGATAATATTGTATCTGTCTTGCTTTATACCGGTGTCAGATACAAATGATGACAAAGTTGTGCACTTTTCCGCACCAGTCTGATAACCATAGCCGGAGAGGAAAAGGTGGCAAGCAATGATGTGCCAGACACTGGGAACATCCCATAAATAACTGTTGCTCATAGTCATGTTTAATAAAGGGAGAGCAGTTTGTACGGCAATGTTGTCTTCCATGTCCAGAGTCACCAGGTAAGTCTCTCAGCAGGCTCCTCTCTCGCACTCCTGTAGAGTGTAAGCTCTTATGGTCAGTGGGGTACTCTCTCTCCTGTAGAGTATAAGCTCTTATGGTCAGTGGGGTCCTCTCTCTCCTGTAGAGTGTAAGCTCTTATGGTCAGTGGGGTCCTCTCTCTCCTGTAGAGTGTAAGCTCTTATGGTCAGCGGGGTCCTCTCTCTCCTGTAGAGTGTAAACTCTTATGGTCAGCGGGGTCCTCTCTCTCTCTCTTCTATAGACTGTAAGCTCTTATGGTCAGAGGGGTCCTCTCTCTCCTGTATAGTGTAAGCTCTTATGGTCAACGGGATCCTCTCTCTCTCCTGTAGAGTGTAAGCTCTTATGGTCAGCGGGGTCCTCTCTCTCTAAGTAGAGTGTAAGCTCTTATGGTCAGAGGGGTCCTCTCTCTCTCTTCTGTAGAGTGTAAGCTCTTATGGTCAGTGGGGTCCTCACTCTCTCTCCTGTAGAGTGTAAGCTTTTATGGTCAGTGGGGTCCTCTCTCTCCTGTAGAGTGTAAGCTCTTATGGTCAGAGGAGTCCTCTCTCTCTCTCTCTCCTGTAGAGTGTAAGCTCTTATGGTCAGAGAGGTCCTCTCTCTCTCTCTTCTGTAGAGTGTCCTTTTATGGACAGCAGACTTCTCTTTCTCTCTCCTCCAAAACCCCTGTGTATATTCAGAGCATTACAAGCTTAACAGTATTGAGATTCTGGCAAATTTATTCGCTACAAAACAAATTTTTGGGAGGAATGTGGTGAATTCGAATTTGAGAAGATCAGCTCATCTGTGAATAAGACATTTGGAGGCAGTGACACCAGACACCAGACATCCCCCATATTAATAAGGCTACAGTGCTGGCCAAAAGTATTGGCACCCCTGCAATTCTGTCAGATAATGCTCAGATTCTTCCTGAAAATGATTGCAATCACAAATTCTTTGGTATTATTATCTTCATTTAATTTGCTTGCAAGGAAAAAGCACAAAAGAGAATGAAGCAAAAATCAAATCATTGATCATTTCACACAAAACTCCAAAAAAGGGCCGGACAAAAGTATTGGCACCCTCAGCCTAATACTTGGTTGCATAACCTTTAGCCAAAATAACTGCGAATAACCGCTTCCGGTAACCATCAATGAGTTTTTTACAATGCTCTGCTGGAATTGTAGACCATTCTTCTTTGGCAAACTGCTCCAGGTCCCTGATATTTGAAGGGTGCCTTCTCCAAACTGCCATTTTGAGATCTCTCCACAGGTGTTCTATGGGATTCAGGTCTGGACTCATTGCTGGCCACCTTAGAAGTCTCCAGTGCTTTCTCTCAAACCATTTTATAGTGCTTTTGAAAGTGTGTTTTGGGTCATCGTCCTGCTGGAAGACCCATGACCTCTGAGGGAGACCCAGCTTTCTCACACTGGGCCCTACATTATGCTGCAAAATTTGTTGGTAGTCTTCAGACTTCATAATGCCATGCATACGGTCAAGCAGTCCAGTGCCAGAGGCAGCAAAGCAACCTCAAAACATTAGGGAACCTCCGCCATGTTTGACTGTAGGGACCGTGTTCTTTTCTTTGAATGCCTTTTTTTTTCCTGTACACTCTATGTTGATGCTTTTTCCCAAAAAGCTCTACTTTTGTCTCATCTGACCAGAGAACATTCTTACAAAACATTTTAGGCTTTCTCAGGTAAGTTTTGGCAAACTCCAGCTTGGCTTTTTTATGTCTCGGGGTAAGAAGTGGGGTCTTCCTGGGTATCCTACCATACAGTCCCTTTTTATTCAGACGTCGACGGATAGTACGGGTTGACACTGTTGTAACCTCGGACTGCAGGGCAGCTTGAACTTGTTTTAATGTTAGTCGAGGTTCTTTATCCACCATCCGCACAATCTTGCGTTGAAATCTCTCGTCAATTTTTCTTTTCCGTCCACATCTAGGGAGGTTAGCCACAGTGCCATGGGCTTTAAACTTCTTGATGACACTGCGCACGGAAGACACAGGAACATTCAGGTCTTTGGAGATGGACTTGTAGCCTTGAGATTGCTCATGCTTCCTCACAATTTGGTTTCTCAAGACCTCAGACAGTTCGTTGGTCTTCTTTCTTTTCTCCATGCTCAATGTGGTACACACAAGGACACAGGACAGAGGTTGAGTCAACTTTAATCCATGTTAACTGGCTGCAAGTGTGATTTAGTTATTGCTAACACCTGTTAGGTGCCACAGGTAAGTTACAGGTGCTGTTAGTTACACGAATTAGAGAAGCATCACATGATTTTTCAAAGGGTGCCAATACTTTTGTCCACTCCCTTTTCTAGGTTTGGTGTGGAATTATATCCAATTTGGCTTTAGGACAATTCTTTTTGTGTTTTTTTCATTGAAGACAAATTAAATGAAGAGAATAATACCAAAGAATTTGTGATTGCAATCATTTTCAGGAAGAAACTGAGTATTATCTGACAGAATTGCAGGGGTGCCAATACTTTTGGCCAGCACTGTATGTGCCCACAATGCAGAAATGCTCCAGATTTTCCCTGAGCGTTTCTGCATCTCCCTGGCAGAAAAAACGCATGCGGATTGTACATGTGGATTGTACATGCGGATTGTACATGCGGATTGTACATGCGTTTTTCCTGCCAGGGACATGCGGATGTGAAGCGTTCTTCACTTGCATTTCCGCATGCGGGTTGTGATTTTAGCATCACTTGGAGAGTGCTTGACAACTTGGTCACACTATATAAATCCATGCACCCGGCATGGATTTATATAGTGTGACCAAGTTAGTTAAAAAAAAGAATAAAAATGATAAAAAAAAAAACATATACTCACCTTCCGATGGCCCCTGGTCTCCTTATCCAATGCATCCGGTCTTCCTGGTGTCTCGCGATTGTGTAAAAGGACCTTCCATGACGTCATTTAGTCATGTGACAGGTCACGCGACCTCCGATGTCAGCGGTGGCGTGACCCGTCACATGACTAAATGACGTCATGACAGGTCCTTTTAGACCATCGCGAGCTGCCGGGGAGCCAGACGCATCACTATGGAGACCGGGGGCCATCAGAAGGTGAGTATAATGTATATTTTTTATTTTAATTCTTTTTTTTACAGGTACTATGGTACCTGGGTCTGGATGAGAGTCTCCTCTTCTCCAGACCCGGGTACCATCCGCACATTGAATCGCTTAATATCCGCATGTGCACATGTAGTCATGCGGATATTAAGCGATTCAATGCAAGTCAATGGCGGCGAAAAGGCCACGATCACGCAAAATAATTGGTTTGCTGCGGATTTTTCCGCAATGATAATCCGCAGCGGAAATTTCCGCAGCATGTGCACAGCACATACGGATTATCATTGGGGAACATGGCAGACCTTCTACCATGCGGTTTTTAAGCGTTTCTGCAACGGAATTGGCGCTGAGGAAACGCTTAAAAAACGCATCGTGGGCACACAGCTAATTCTTATACATTTTTACAAAAAACTAGCAAATTAGCCGACCATATGCAAAGTGAAGCAGATGTGAAGCTTTTTTCCTGAAGAGCAGAAGTGTTTGAATAATAATTTCTCACTTTGCATGTATCCATTATAGTTTTCCACAGCTCAACACATATATCAATTTAATTGCCACTTTTAAGCCAACATTTAATATGCCGGTGTCGTGAATTTGCATAGATTTAACCACAAAAAATTGCTGATTTATATGTGGAGCTGCTAAAATGACATTACTGTTTATATAGGAAAATCATCTTCTTATATCAGTTTTAAAGTTACAAGTATTTTTGTCAGGAATTAAGGGCCCAATATATCATCTTATTTTCACCAGTTTTTTCAGAATACCTCTGAATTGGGGATTTTTTGATTTATGACAAATTCATCAAGCGATTTGAGCTTTTTTTTTTTTTCAAGTTGTCTTTTGTAGTTTAGTTCGTTTTTTGATTTTTATATACATTTTTTTCTAGATATTTTTTGACTTGTTTGCATTCTGTGCAATTTAAGGGTGTGACATGCCCTTTGTTGAGCTGATTGGTATATATGTAGCTTACCACGGGCCTAGGTGGTCTGGAGTTGGGACCCGGTCCTATTTGTCTACCCTTTTATATGCATTACTTCAACTTTGATATACAGTAAGGTTTTTAATATAGGCAGTATAGGTACCGTCCCAATTTAGGGTCACCTTGCCGCTGGTGGGACGGCTTGTATACTTTTTTTGATCAAAAATAGTTCACTAAGTACCCTATATTTATTATGCAATTTTGCTTTACATTTATATATAATTATGGTAGGGTATGAGATATATTTTTGTCTTGCTTCTTTTTTGCTAGTGTAAACATGCCTCTGTTTCTTGTATGTCTGCCATCTTAGACCTCAGTTCACATTGTCTGGTTTTTTGACTTGTTTGCATTCTGTGCAATTTAAGGGTGTGGCATGCCCTTTGTTGAGCTGATTGGTATATATGTAGCTTACCACGGGCCTAGGTGGTCTGGAGTTGGGACCCGGTCCTATTTGTCTACCCTTTTATATGCATTACTTCAACTTTGATATACAGTAAGGTTTTTAATATAGGCAGTATAGGTACCGTCCCAATTTAGGGTCACCTTGCCGCTGGTGGGACGGCTTGTATACTTTTTTTGATCAAAAATAGTTCACTAAGTACCCTATATTTATTATGCAATTTTGCTTTACATTTATATATAATTATGGTAGGGTATGAGATATATTTTTGTCTTGCTTCTTTTTTGCTAGTGTGAACATGCCTCTGTTTCTTGTATGTCTGCCATCTTAGACCTCAGTTCACATTGTCTGGTTTTTTGACTTGTTTGCATTCTGTGCAATTTAAGGGTGTGGCATGCCCTTTGTTGAGCTGATTGGTATATATGTAGCTTACCACGGGCCTAGGTGGTCTGGAGTTGGGACCCGGTCCTATTTGTCTACCCTTTTATATGCATTACTTCAACTTTGATATACAGTAAGGTTTTTAATATAGGCAGTATAATTACCGTCCCAATTTAGGGTCACCTTGCCGCTGGTGGGACGGCTTGTATACTTTTTTTGATCAAAAATAGTTCACTAAGTACCCTATATTTATTATGCAATTTTGCTTTACATTTATATATAATTATGGTAGGGTATGAGATATATTTTTGTCTTGCTTCTTTTTTGCTAGTGTGAACATGCCTCTGTTTCTTGTATGTCTGCCATCTTAGACCTCAGTTCACATTGTCTGGTTTTTTGACTTGTTTGCATTCTGTGCAATTTAAGGGTGTGGCATGCCCTTTGTTGAGCGGATTGGTATATATGTAGCTTACCACGGGCCTAGGTGGTCTGGAGTTGGGACCCGGTCCTATTTGTCTACCCTTTTATATGCATTACTTCAACTTTGATATACAGTAAGGTTTTTAATATAGGCAGTATAGGTACCGTCCCAATTTAGGGTCACCTTGCCGCTGGTGGAACGGCTTGTATACTTTTTTTGATCAAAAATAGTTCACTAAGTACCCTATATTTATTATGCAATTTTGCTTTACATTTATATATAATTATGGTAGGGTATGAGATATATTTTTGTCTTGCTTCTTTTTTGCTAAAGTGAAGCAGATGTGAAGCTTTTTTCCTGAAGAGCAGAAGTGTTTGAATAATAATTTCTCACTTTGCATGTATCCATTATAGTTTTCCACAGCTCAACACATATATCAATTTAATTGCCACTTTTAAGCCAACATTTAATATGCCGGTGTCGTGAATTTGCATAGATTTAACCACAAAAAATTGCTGATTTATATGTGGAGCTGCTAAAATGACATTACTGTTTATATAGGAAAATCATCTTCTTATATCAGTTTTAAAGTTACAAGTATTTTTGTCAGGAATTAAGGGCTCAATATATCATCTTATTTTCACCAGTTTTTTCAGAATACCTCTGAATTGGGGATTTTTTGATTTATGACAAATTCATCAAGCGATTTGAGCTTTTTTTTTTTTTCAAGTTGTCTTTTGTAGTTTAGTTCGTTTTTTGATTTTTATATACATTTTTTTCTAGATATTTTAGAGACAGATTCATGAAATGTGACTTTTTAAAAAGTCCCAAAATTTGGCTAAACTCAAGCTCAGCCCCCCCCCTGGAGTGATTTATATATCCACCAGTTATTTTGGTGAATTTTTCATCTTGGCAATTTTGTTCTTTGCTCCACTCCTTTCAAGAGCCATAACTTTTCTTACTTTTCCTTCATCAAAATCACATTTTTTCTTTGGGTGACAAATTATAGTTTTGAATGGCGCCATTCATTTTGCCACAATGTACTGAAAAATGGGAAAAAAATTCGCAGTGGAGTGAAATGGTGAAAAAATGCAATTCCGCCATTATTTTTTGAGGGTTTTGTTTCCGGAAGTTTGCAAAAAAAATATTGCCTCTTGTTGCTATTTTCTGTGACATTTTTATTTTTCTGTTGATTAGGCTGAGTGAGGGCTTGGTTCTTTTGCTTGGTGAGCTGTATATATATATATATATATATATATATATATATATATATATATATTAGTACAGACCAAAAGTTTGGACACACCTTCTCATTTAAAGATTTTTCTGTATTTTCATGACTTTGAAATTTGTACATTCACACTGAAGGAATCAAAACTATGAAATAACACATGTGGAATTATATACATAACAAAAAAGTGTGAAATAACTGAAAATATGTCTTATATTCTAGGTTCTTCAAAGTAGCCACCTTTTGCTTTGATGACTGCTTTGCACACTCTTGGCATTCTCTTCATGAGCTTCAAGAGGTAGTCACCGGAAATGGTTTTCACTTCACAGGTGTGCCCTGTCAGGTTTAATAAGTGGGATTTCTTGCCTTATAAATGGGGTTGGGACCATCAGTTGTGTTGTGCAGAAGTCTGGTGGATACACAGCTGATAGTCCTACTGAATAGACTGTTAGAATTTGTATTATGGCAAGAAAAAAGCAGCTAAGTAAAGAAAAACGAGTGGCCATCATTACTTTAAGAAATGAAGGTCAGTCAGTCCGAAAAATTGGGCAAACTTTGAAAGTGTCCCCAAGTGCAGTTGCAAAAACCATCAAGCGCTACAAAGAAACTGGCTCACATGAGGACCGTCCCAAGAAAGGAAGACCAAGAGTCATCTTTGCTTCTGAGGATAAGTTTACCCGATTCACCAGCCTCTGAAATCGCAGGTTAACAGCAGCTCAGATTAGAGACCAGGTCAATGCCACACAGAGTTCTAGCAGCAGACTCATCTCTACAACAACTGTTAAGAGGAGACTTTGTGCAGCAAGCCTTCATGGTAAAATAGCTGCTAGGAAACCACTGCTAAGGACAGGCAACAAGCAGAAGAGACTTGTTTGGGCTAAAGAACACAAGGAATGGACATTAGACCCATGGAAATCTGTGCTTTGGTCTGATGAGTCCAAATTTGAGATCTCTGGTTCCAAACACCGTGTATTTGTGCGACCCAGAAAAGGTGAACGGATGGACTCTACATGCCTTGTTCCCACTGTGAAGCATGGAAGAGGAGGTGTGATGGTGTGGGGGTGCTTTGCTGGTGACACTGTTGGGGATTTATTCAAAATTGAAGGCATACTGAACCAGCATGGCTACCACAGCATCTTGCAGCAGCATGCTATTCCATCCGGTTTGCTTTTAGTTGGACCATCATTTATTTTTCTACAGGACAATGACCCCAAACACACCTCCAGGCTGTGTAAGGGCTATTTGACCAAGGAGGAGAGTGATGGGGTGCTACGCCAGATGACCTGGCCTCCACAGTCACCAGACCTGAACCCAATCGAGATGGTTTGGGGTGAGCTGGACCGCGGAGTGAAGGCAAAAGGGCCAACAAGTGCTAAGCATCTCTGGGAACTCCTTCAAGATTGTTGGAAGACCATTTCCGGTGACTACCTGTTGAAGCTCATCAAGAGAATGCCAAGAGTGTGCAAAGCAGTCATCAAAGCAAAAGGTGGCTACTTTGAAGAACCTAGAATATAAGACATATTTTCAGTTGTCTCACACTTTTTTGTTAAGTATATAATTCCACATGTGTTAATTCATAGTTTTGATGCCTTCAGTGTGAATGTACAATTTTCATAGTCATGAAAATACAGAAAAATCTTTAAATGAGAAGGTGTGTCCAAACTTTTGGTCTGTACTGTATATATATATATATATTTGTAAAAACTTAATTTTTTACATTATTTTTTAGGGGACTTGAACTTGCTGTAAGTTTGATCACTTTTTCATCACTGTTCATCAGAACAATAATTAGATAACCTTAGACCCTTGTAACATCCCTCCGATAGGTGCTCAGATCCCATTGGAGTGATGCAAGAAAATCTTTAATTTAGGGAATGCCTACTGGGCTCTGATCTTGCAGGTGCACGAAAGATTTGTGAAATACAGCAAGTTTTGAATAGTAAAAAAATTGCTATAGAAGTCAGAAGTCAATTGACCAGAATTTGAACCTCACTGATAATTTCTTGAAAAATTAATTGATGCATGACAAAATTACAGGAAACCTGTCATGTCAAAAAACACTATTTAACTGCAAAAGTGGCTGGGACCCTAGGAGGCAGCGACCATGCTATTATAGAATTTTGGATAACTAGAGGAGGAAGACATGTGAAGACTCAAACTTCAAGGTTAGATTTTAGAAAGGCAGATTTTAAGAGACTCAGAAAGAGAATAGGAGGGATCCAATGGCTGGATGTCCTTAAGGACAAAAATGTCCAGGAAGGATGGGAAATTTTTAAAAATGAGATTCTCAAAGCACAATCGTTAACAATCCCGAAAAGTAGAAAGAATGGGAAGCATTTAAGGAAACCAGGATGGATGAACACAGAACTTAAACACATGCTAAAAAGAAAGAAAGAAATGTTTATTAAATGGAAAGAGGGAGGCATATCTAAAAAAGATTATAATGCAGTCTGCAGATCCTGCAGGGCACGTATCAGGTTAGCTAAAGCTGACAATGAATTAAGGCTTGCAAGAGATGTCAAAAGCAATAGAAAAGGATTTTGGGGGTATGTCAAAAGTAAAAGAAAAGTCAAAGATGCTATAGGATTTTTACAGGATGAAAATGGCGAAATGGTAAGAGAGGATGTTGAGAAGGCCGAACTTTTTAATTCCTATTTTGCATCTGTTTTCTCTCAGAAAGAAAATGTAACATCAACTGATCTTCACTGTCCTTTTAAAGGAATAGAGGAATCCAAGTTATCTGTAAACAGAAAGATTGTGAGGGAATATTTAGCTAACATAAATGAGTTCAAGTCTCCAGGTCCAGATGAATTACACCCCAGAGTACTGAAGGAGATCGTAGAAGAAATTTTAGAACCACTCTCCATAATCTTTGAAAATTCTTGGAGAACAGGAGAAGTCCCAGAAGACTGGAGAAGAGCAAATGTTGTTCCTATCTTCAAAAAGGGGAAGAAGGTGGACCCAGGGAACTATAGGCCGGTGAGTCTGACTTCTATACCAGGAAAGATCTTTGAACAAATTATTAAACAACATGTATGTAAGTACATGGATAAGAATGAAGTGATTAACCAGAGTCAGCATGGGTTTGTAACTAACAAGTCATGTCAGACTAACTTAATTTCCTTCTATGACAGAATCACTGACTGGGTGGATCAGGGAAATGCTGTAGATATAGTATATCTTGACTTCAGCAAAGCATTTGACAAAGTATCTCACACCATCCTTATTGAAAAAATGACCAAGTATGCAATGGACCAGGCAACTGTTAGGTGGATTCATAACTGGCTTAGTGATCGGACTCAAAGGGTGGTTGTAAATGGCTTCACATCCAGCTGGATGAATGTCTCAAGTGGGGTACCACAGGGCTCCGTCCTGGGACCTGTATTGTTCAACATCTTTATCAATGATTTAGATGAAGGAATTGAGGGTAAACTGATTAAATTTGCTGATGACACAAAGCTAGGAGGGATAGCTAATACTAGAGAAGAGAGAGAGAGGATTCAAAAAGACCTAAATAAACTGGAGCAGTGGGCAGCAACCAACAGAATGGTTTTTAACAGGGAAAAATTCAAAGTACTACATCTGGGCAATAAAAATGAAAAAAGCATATACAGAATGGGAGGAATAGAGCTAAGCAACAGTACATGTGAAAAAGACTTAGGTATACTAATAGATCATAGACTGAACATGAGTCAACAGTGTGATGCAGCAGCAAAAAAGGCAAATACAATTCTGGGATGTATTAACAGAAGCATACAGTCTAGATCACGTGAAGTCATTATCGGTCTTTACTCCTCTTTGGTCAGACCTCATCTGGAATACTGTGTACAGTTTTGGGCACCACATTTTAAAAAAGACATAGACAAACTGGAGCAAGTTCAGAGAAGAGCGACCAGAATGGTGACTGGTCTGCAAACCATGTCCTATGAGGAACGGTTGCAGGATTTGGGAATGTTTAGCTTGCAAAAAAGAAGACTGAGAGGAGACTTAATAGCTGTCTACAAATATGTCAAGGGCTGTCACATTGTAGAAGGATCATCTTTATTCTCATTTGCACAAGGAAAGACTAGAAGCAATGGGATGAAACTAAATGGGAGGAGACACAGATTAGATATTAGAAAAAACTTTTTGACAGTTAGGGTGATTAATGAGTGGAACAGGCTGCCACGTGAGGTGGTGAGTTCCCCTTCAATGGACGTCTTCAAACAGAGGCTGGACAGACATCTGTCTGAGATGATCTAGTGAATCCTGCTTTGAGCAGGGGGTTGGACCAGATGACCCAGGAGGTCCCTTCCAACTCTACCATTCTATGATTCTATGATTCTATGAAATATGGGGCTGATCTGGTGGTTCATAGATTTTATAAAGCTGTCTGGCAACGGCAATGAGAGCCCAGCTACCAGGAGGAAATGGACTTTTTTCCTCTTGGCAGCCTCCGGCTTTCAGTCGTAGAGGCGTGGCCGGCGCGGCTTCAGTCACCACTCATTAGATAGTGAGCATCAGCTGTAACCGCACCCAGCACTGACTGACAGCCAGCTCTGTACTGATGCACTGCTGAGCCGGCTGTCATTCAGTGCTGGGGCACAGTTAGAGCTGCCACTCGCAATCTTCTGAATGGTGACTGAAACTGCTCCAGCTAGGCTAACAGTAAGTATTATATAAGCTTTGCCAGCTTACATTTTGTCAGGTATTCCTCAGAGAGACGCCACTGGGGAGATCAAGCAATATCTCGCCATTGCTGTCACTCTGTCAGGATTTCGTCAGGAATACGTGAGCACACGATCCTAACTACTCACTATGTAGGTATCTGCAAGCGACCAGTGAGCGTATAGCGTCACACCTCTGGATTCCAACGCATGAAATATGTGTAAACGCCCCCCCAAACGGTCACTGTCAGTTTCACGATAGCCCAATTATTTTTATTCTCTGCCACCACCATCCAGATTTTAAATATAATACAAGCCTGGGCGGATGTCTGCATTCTGGTAGCGTATATAGCTTCGGGGGAGGGAACGATTACAGGACAAAAGAAACAAAACTATTAAATTTTATATTTAATCCAAAAGGGAGGCAGTGTTATGAAAAATATACAAGATTTTACAAATGGGGACAATACAAAACATGGGCGGTTACACAAAATATTAAGGATTAAAGAAGAAACTTACTCTATACAGTTCTCATGGACGAATCAGCATAGGTGGAGGAGGGGCTCCCCGATTTGATTTGAGCGCTATTGAACGCGATCGGTTGCTTATAGTATCTATACCCCCTGGCAAAGAATGCTCATTTATCCTCCGTGGACTCTTTTATGCCTAAGGGGAGGTCTGCCCACACACCCCCTGTGCTGACATCACGGGGGCTGGTATCCAGCCTGCACATTTTATTTAAGATACCTGGTTTTTGGGATAACTTATCACTGGTTGATCCCAGAAGCCCAAAAGTGATACCATATTTTCTATTTTGGTTTTACCTTAATTTAGAGACCACACATGGCATTGTTGTGATCTGCTATTTTGTTACTTTTGCGCCACAGCCCCCAGGAGGGGCTTACGGCTACAAAAACATAAGCATATTGTTCCTTGGCTGACCCTGCCACTAAAAATATGGGTCTCATCATTATCAGAATTATGGAATTTCCAATATTCCATATTTTGCATCGGTGCCCAAAAGTCTGGAGACTTCGGTTAAATTCCCTTTGAAGTCCTGGGAATGAAACTTCCTCAGCTACATGCAAATTGTCCCAAGCCTGTGTCTAATCATCCCCTGCCTCGCCAGGGGAAAACACACTCGCATTTTAAGTAGGTTGGTGGCACCTCTTGTGTGCCAGCGTTTGTTTCAGCTACTTCGGCTGTGGGTGATAATTTGCAGCGAGACAGATGATGGACTGTCAGCTCTTCTCTTGTGACAAATGGGGGATAAGGGAGGGGTGAAGAGGGGCTTGGGAGAAATGGTTAATATTTTTAATATTTCTCAATATTTCCCTGACATATAATAGTAATTTTCATCTCTACAGTGCCAACCTATTCTGCAACACTTTACAGAGATGACACTCATACTTCCTGTATTTTCATGAAGCGTTTTCAACAGGTTCTTATCATAAGAGGCAGGATTACAATGACAGGTTGATAATACAAAATCCACCATCCACCTGCTCCCACTCCCTTCACAATAACCTTTTTCACTTGCTCATTAGATGCTTTGATACAAAAGATAAAGTCGGGGGTCTGACCATTGTGGCTATATACAGGTATTGTTTCCTTAAACAACAGGAAATTAGAGTCTATAAAATAACCCAGTGGCCGGTGTGAAAATTTCAAGATTTATTTATTTATTTTTAATACGGATTGTGATTTGTAAAAAGAAAAATAATATATATATTTAACACAAAACCTAATTTAATCAATAGGTCATGTTCTGATGATAGCTTCTTTGAAGGATGGCACATCACAAGTTGGTTTTATAGCCTTTATTGCTGTGAAAGCTTTCATGTTTTTTCATAACGTCACAAAAATTATTTACAAGTTACATCTCAATTTAACAGGTTCGATGTCACCCTGCATTTTGTCTCTGAGATGCCATTGAAAAAAATATATATATATATTGATCAACTAGACATTTCCTTCCTAAAATCCACAGGGATCCTACACAATTTATTTACATACAATCGCAGGAGACAAAACAATTGTTAGAAACTATAGTATATGTTTGATTTACGTAAAGAGAAAACAAACTGCAGGACGTTGTTGAAAAGCTAAAGATTGGTGGGAAGAAGATATACTAAAAGTGTGACAAAGAGTCACTTCCTAGTCCTTTCCTGTGTCACACCTGCCCACATTGCCTGCAGTGAATCCTTTTTTTACCCTCCTAAGCCGTCTATATGTGTGTGCAGGTCATAGGAAGTTGACTAAAATGATACCTTGATATCTGCAATCAGATGTCTTATTTCCGAGAAATCCAAGTTTTTCTTAATATGTAAATGAGCTGTTAAGATCTATGGGCGGGACATAGAACTCCCTGAGAATCTGCCTCCAGATTTTATTTTAAATAAAAGGAGGCGTTACCAGTGTGAGACATGTAGATCAGGAGAGCAGACTGTCAGTCATTACATGTCTCACACTGCCCCTTTTATTTAAAATAAGCTCTGTGGGCAGATTCTCAGAAAGATTTTTGAGAATTGCAAATCTGCCAGTTTTGTGCCAATACATTGTACCCCCACAGTGTAGTGCCCCATATACTATAGCACCCCCATACATTGTGCCCCCATACAATGTAGAGCCCCCATATATTGTAGTGACCCCATACATTGTACCCAGCTTGTGCTTCTGACAATATGCACCCTGTAAATTGTTAAGTTCTCTCTCCCAACTAAAATAATGCCAAACAGGTGTCCGCTTACTGCGGTTTAGGCACAAAGGGGCTCAGAAGGAGGAGGGCATTTGGATTTGGGAGCACAGAATTCACTGGATTTTATTTCCAGAGTCTTTGTTCTACCAGTAATGTGGGACCCCCTATACTTCCAGTGACAGATGACGGACCTGAGTGGGGGCTGGTTTTGTGCAGGATAAATTAGGGTTTTATTGGTAACATTTTGGGGTACATAATGTTTTTCGATCGCTTCCAGAATAAGGCTGGATCGCCTTCTTGTGTTCTTCGCTGAGCACTTACGTCGAGGTTTCCGTGTAAATCCCACAAAAATGCGATTCACACTAAAGCCCCGACGGAACCACCCACCATAATGAGGCAGATGGAGACACTTCATACACCGTTTAGTGTCTGCTACGGTAGTCTCCGTCTTTTTAGGCGTGCACAGATCTGTGGTCGTCCATACTTGTGCGCTAAAAAGATGCCCAAAATGATGGGACACCGCCGGAACACTGACCAGTCCAAAAGAACTCCATCGGCCTCGTAAGTGAGTGGCTCTGTCCGGGGTTTTATCTGAATCGCGGCTTTGGGGAATTTACACAGAAACCCTGACGTACGTGCTCAGCAGAGAGCACAGGATAAATGTGATCTGAGCCTTATTCTGATTTTTGGCAGAATGACCAATTAGACAGCAGTACAAGAACAGTTCTTATTTTTATTTTTATGCTGTTCTTCGTGCGGTAAAAGTGATAAGACGTTTTATTCTTTGGGTCGGTGCAATTACAGCGATACCAGATTTATATAGTTTTTGTATATATTGCTGCTATCACACAGTAAAAAAGCTTTTTTTTATAAAAACTATTTCGTCGCCATATTCTGAGAGCTGTAACGTTTTTATTTCATGGTGACTAGGTATGTATGAGGGCTTAGTTTTTGCGTGACAAGTTGGAGATTTTATTGGTACCATTTTGGGACACAATGTTTTTTGATCGCTTTTTTAGATTTTTCAGATATAGAATGAATAAAAAACAGCAATACAGGAATTGTTTTTTGCGGTAAAAGTGATAAGACCGATTTATTTGTCAGGTCAGTACAATGACAGCGATACCAGATTTATATATTTTTTTTATGCTTTGCTGCTTTTACAGACTAAAAACAATATTTTACAAAAATGAATTTGTTTTACATCATCATATTCTGAAAGCTGTAACTTTTTTATTTTTTTCCCGAATGAGACATATTGTTTTTTGCAGGATGGTTTGGCATTTTTATTTGTATATTTTTTTTTACATATGAATTTTTGATCGCTTTTTATTACATTTTTTGTGTGGCAGTATGATGAAAAAGCAACATTTTTGCCATGGTTTTTATGTTTATTTTTTACTGTGCTCACTGTACGGAATAAATAACATGACAGCTTTATAGATTGGGTCTTCCTGGATGCGACGATACCAATTATGTGTACTCTTCTTTGTTTATCTTTGTTTTATCACAAAGGCTGTGTTTTTAGTGGTGAAACGGCTTTTCAAGATTTTTGTGCACTTTTTTTTGTGTTTTTTCTTTAACTATTTTACTATATACTTTTTTTCACTGTTTCAATAAGTCCCACTATGGGACAGGTATAATTTTTACTCTGATCGTTGGTTTCATCCACTGCAGTACTCGTGTACTGCAATGCCTGAGACCTGTCAGTGTCTCACTGACTCAGCCTCTTAGACCCTGCTTATAGCTGGATCTCACAGGCCACCGTACTCTGGGGTCATCAGATGACCTTAGGGTACCATGGCAACGATGGGCACCCCTATTATGATCGCGGGGGATCAATCCTGCCATTGGGGGTCTTTTAACCCCTTAGTGTCACTCAAGGTGCACGAAAGACTAAATGTAACACAAAGGGAGGGGCAGAAGGGAGCCCAGACTCTAGGGAAAAAGGGGAGTGGAGATCTCCTAGGCTGATCAGATATCACCCTGTCTCCCTTGACAGTCCCTAAATTGGTTCCTCACCAATCGCGGAACAGGAACCTAGACCCTATATTTCCCTAGTGCTTGGCCCTGGATAGGAAGGGGGTGGTGAGCACTAGTCGATCCCCACTAACAACTAAAGACAACAAGGGAGACATACACGGGGGAAAGTAGCTTAGCTTTAGCCGACTTCAGCAAGATAACTCCAAATGTCCTCCTAGCACCACAGAGGAAGATAGCAGTCTGAGAGCTCCAAGCATTCACAAGGAAACATGTGAGTATCACAGGCCCCTCCCTGCTGCAAAGTGAAACTAGTTATACACCCAGACCTGGGAGTCAATTAGAGCAGGAGGGAGGTAGTAGCCGCTGGGTCCTAGCGTGAGACAGATTTAGAAAGGTGTCTGTAATGCCAAACGAAGAGATCTTCTGCAACCAACTGCAGGGCGACTGTCTGTCACATCTGACACACCTGTGATACATAGACTCCGCTGTCGCGACTGACAGTGCTGTTTAAGGGGCTGATGGTCCCCGATAGGCTCCAAAACTGGCCAGGCCTGATTCTGCAGGGTGTCAAGTGTCTTATACAGCTGTCACCTGCACAGATCCAGAATAAGGTCCCTTAATGGCTGCCATTTTAATACGTATTCGCAGTACATTTTCTAAATTGATTACAACTATGTGTTTTTGGCCATAGAGCCAAAATTTTATGTTTCGATAGATCGGACTTCGACAAATGTAATTTATTTTTTTTTCTGTTTTTATTCTTAATGCGGAAAAGTGAAGTAATTTGAATTTTTATATATTTTTTAAACTTTTTATTTTTTCACATAATTTTTTTTTAAGGAAAACCAATATTATTTTTTTGAGGAAGGGGGGGGGGGAATTCATTTGGAAAGTTCTTCGATTTTACTTGTCACTTAGATTTCCCAGAATTACTCAGTATTAATAAGATTTATAACAACTCAAAAGATAAAGGGTCAGTAGTTGTTTTTAGGTAAAGGGGGCCATATAATGGGATGGGGGTTTGAATATAGGCTGTTATATAGGAGGATCGTGTTGGAGGGTCTGGGTATGGTGTTTGTTTTGCAGCGCTCTTATTTCGTGGTTGTGTTAGGTTGGCGCCTTTTGTGTTAGAAGTGAGAAAGAGAATTGGATGTGGGACTATGCAGGTGTAAGAACAATAATTCTGAGGGCGAGCTCAGATTACGCCAGGTGAGGGGACGTTTTTTTTGTTTTTGTAAAACATGAAACCAGTAAAACCCCTTACACAATATGGCCACTTAAATAAGTTCTTCATTTCAAAGCGCAAAACCGGCTTTATTCTTTTTATTCCGTGCCGTTATTTATAAAAAAAGAAATCATAGCGACAGCTAAAGAATGAATCTAACATTCGACACCCCATGTAGATCCTAAAAAGACGTGGCTGACAACTATATAAAGAATATGGGGTGTTAGTCTCAACAATTATGTTGGGTAAGGTAGAATTCAAAGAAAGCAAAGGCCGGTCACATCTTGCAGAAGTGCTTATGTTCAGGTCCCTGTGTTAAGTCACGTTCATACGTGGCAGATTTGATGCAGATTAAAAAATGGAAGAAAACTAAAATCCCTGACAAATTGCAGAATAAAATATTTAAATAAACTATATGTACTGGAAAAATGTGTGCTGTGGATATTAAAATCAGTCACATGTTACAGATTTGCTGCAAATTTTACCCTTTGCAATGAAAAGGGGGAAACCTGTCACTCACCTGTCCTAATTCCAATGTTGGTGTCACGCAAGGTGTGGGAAAGACTTAGTGCAACACAAAGGGAGGAGGAGAAGGGAGCCCAGACTCTAGGGAAAGGATAGAGTGGAGACCTCCTAGGCTGATCTGATATCACTCTGTCTCCACTAACGTCCCTATATTGGCTCTTCACCAATCGCCACACGCGTGCCTCGCCCTATCTTTCCCTGGCGTATGGCTAAGGCTAGGGAAGGGAGGAGATGAGCACTAATCGATCTCCACTAAACACTATAGACAACAAGGGTGAACAAACAGGGAAATTGCTTAGCTTTACAGTCATGGCCAATAGTATTGAGAATGAGACAAATAGCAATTTTTCCAAAGTTTACTGCTTCATTTTTTGTAATGGGAATTTGCATATACTCCTGAATGTCAAAGAGTGATCAGCTTAACAACAATTACTGTACTTGCAAAGTCAATATTTGCCCAGAAAATGAACTTTAACCCCCAAAACATATTTCAACATCATTGCAGTCCTGCCTTAAAAGGAGCAGCTAACATCGTTTTAGTGATTGATCCATTAACACAGGTGTGGGTGTTGATGAGGACAGGGCTGGCGATCAATCAGTCATGATTAAGTAAGAATGACATCACTGGACACTTTAAAAGGAGGCTGGTTCTTGGTATCATTGTTTCTCTTCAGTTAACCATGGTTATCTCTAAAGAAACACGTGCAGCCATCATTGCACTGCACAAAAATGGCCTAACAGGGAAGAGTATCGCAGCTACAAAGATTGCACCTCAGTCAACAATCTATCGCATCATCAAGAACTTCAAGGAGAGAGCTTCCATTGTTGTCAAAAAGGCTCCAGGGCGCCCAAGAAAGACCAGCAAGCGCCAGGACCGTGTCTTTAAACTGTTACAGCTGCGGGATCGGACTACCAGCAGTGCCGAGCTTGCTCAGGAATGGCAGCAGGCTGGTGTGAGTGCTTCTGCACGCACTGTGAGGCGGAGACTCTTTGAGCAAGGGCTGGTTTCAAGGAGGGCAGCAAAGAAGCCACTTCTCTCCAGAAAAAACATCAGGGACAGACTGATATTCTGCAAAAGGTACAGGGAGTGGACTGCTGAGGACTGGGGCAAAGTCATTTTCTCTGATGAATCCCCTTTTCGATTGTTTGGGACATCTGGAAAACAGCTTATTCGGAGAAGAAGAGGTGAGCGCTACCACCAGTCTTGTATCATGCCAACTGTAAAGCATCCTGAAACCATTCATGTGTGGGGTTGCTTCTCAGCCAAGGGAATCGGCTCACTCACAGTCTTGCCTAAAAACACAGCCATGAATAAAGAATGGTACCAGAATGTCCTCCAAGAGCAACTTCTCCCATCCGTCCAAGAGCAGTTTGGCGCCCAACAATGCCTTTTGCAGCATGATGGAGCACCTTGCCATAAAGCAAAGGTGATAACTAAATGGCTCATGGAACAAAACATAGAGATTTTGGGTCCATGGCCTGGAAACTCCCCAGATGTTAATCCCATTGAGAACTTGTGGTCAATCATCAAGAGACGGGTGGACAAACAAAAACCAACAAATTCTGGCAAAATGCAAGCATTAATTATGCAAGAATGGACTGCTATCAGTCAGGATTTGGTCCAAAAGTTGATTGAGAGCATGCCAGGGAGAATTACAGAGGTCATGAAGAAGAAGGGGCAACACTGCAAATATTGACTTGCTGCATTAACTCATTCTAACTGTCAATATAACCTATTGGTACTCATAATATGATTGCAATTATATTTCTGTATGTGATATAAACATCAGACAAACACTAATAAAAACCAGAGGCCAGCAGATCATGTGAAAATATAATTTTGGTGTCATTCTCAAAACTTTTGGCCATGACTGTAGACGACTCCAGACAAATGCGCACATGTCCTCAAGCTCCAGAGAGGACGAAGTACTGCTCTTGCTAAAGCCTTTACAAGGAGTAATGAATATCGCCGGCACCTCCCTCTGGCACACAGCAGGTATTTATACACCCAGGCCAGGGTGTTAATTAGCCAGAGGGAGGTAGCCAATGGGTCCTAGAGACAGCCTCTAAGAAGATGTCTGTAATGCCAGACGTAGAGATCTCCTGCAGCCAACTGCAGGGCGACTGTCTGTCACTTCTGACACACCTGTGACAGTTGGGCTCCATATCTTCCTTTCCCGGCAACCAGCTCCCTCTGCTCTTGTTTAGGCCTTTTTAGGCCAGTTCAGGCAGCACCACACTGCCTAACAAATACAGCTCAGCCGTACTCAGCTTTACTGCATATATTCTAGTGACTTATCAGTTTAACTTAACTTGCCAGTTTGCTTTGTCGGCTCTTCTGTTCCAAGGTACCCATTTGCACACTCGGCTCTCCTTTACCAAGGTGTCTGTCTGTATAATCGGCTCTGCTATTCTAAGGTGCCTGTATGCACACTTGACTCTGCTGTACCAAGGTGCCAGTCTGCATACTCAGCTTTGCTGTACCAAGGTGCCAGTCTGCATAATCAGCTTTGCTATGCTAAGGTGTCAGTCCCCACACGTGGTTCTGCTGTACCAAGGTGCCTATCTACATACCCAGTTCTGCTGTTTCACATGCCATACAGCATATCCAGTTCTGCTGTTCCACGTGCTCTCCAACATATCCAACCCCACTGCTCCACACAGTACCATGTGCCTTCTACCATATCCAGCTCCACTATTCCTTTATGTACCATGTTCTAGCCAACATATCCAGCTGCGTTGTTCCACAGTGCTCCAGGTTCCACAAGCTGTCTGGCTTTTCCAACTATGTGTTGTATTTTACTGCACTAACACATCTGGTCCGTGCTCATCCAGGCCTATGGCTTAGACAATCCAGTTACATGCACTTTACCGCATGCACAGCTTTTCGAGCAGGTCATAATATCCTCATGGAGGATTTTCTTGACCTGCTTGAAAGACTGTGGATACAATAAAGTGCATTTAATTGGATTTGGAGATAGAAAATGGTTTGGACTGCTTTTTTAAACTTTTCCTTGCACCAGTCTTTATGATTCTGATCTATGAGACTGACCTTAATCTCTTTATGGGACTTAGTGAATCTACCACACCTGGTGAGCCATATCAAAACTCTTGACAAATTTGCCACAGATTCTTCACTCTTCTTTCACTGTTGAACAGCTCATGCAGACGTCCGTGCAACATGGTCCGAGAACGTACCTCAATGCACGGGACTCCTGACCTGAGCATGACAGCTTAATATAATTCTGTGAGGCCGTCACGCTAAGGTCAGGAGACACGCTTACTGTCCAACCATTACAGTCCGTGCATGGAACGTGCCGCACACACGTCTGCACGAGCCCTAATTGGTAGGAGACTCTTAGAAATATTGATTTGCTTTGTAGATGAGAAAAATGGATGCCATACTGATGGCAAAATTAGATATACAGACCAAGAAAAGGATAAAAATCTATTAAGGACGTATGCAAAAAAATAGTAATAAAGTAACAGCAGCACATTGGGGGCTTCCATGAGGGTATTTTAACTCCCCACGATAAAAAAACAAACAAAACTGAAACATACAAAAAGTGTAAACAACAAATTGGTTATGGAGATACATTACTACATTTTAAAAGATAGCATTGGCATCAACATTAAATTGGTTGTCCAACCAAATGCCCCTGCTGGCGATTCAGCTGCTCCACGTCAACAGAGCAGCTCTTCTTCTTCCAGGCAGCTCAGATGACGGGGCGTGACTGCTGACATCATTCTGATTGACTGCTGGCTCCCCACAATTAGACAGTGGAGAGCTGGCTGTCAATCAGCATGATATTGGCAATCACATCCCATCTTAGCTGAGCAGATGAGAAGCTGCTGAATCGCCAGCTCAGAGCAGTCACCGAATGCTCCTGCCAGCGATTCAGTTGCTCCACATCAACAGAGCAGCTCTTCTTCTTCTGAGCTGCTCAGATGGTGGGGCGTGACTGCCGATGTCATTCTGATGGACTGTTGGCTTCCCGCAGTCAGGCAGCAGGGAGCTAACTGTGAATCAGCATGATGTTGGCGATCACATCCCATCATCTGAGAAGAGTAGATGAATCGCCAGCAGGAGTGGCCACTTTGTGCCGGCAGAGATCGGCACCGGGCACAACAGGCAGGTAGTTATCAATTACCTTGCCAATAAGTTCTTCTCCCATAGTGAAAAAATGAATAATCCTGGATAACCCCTTTAATTAATAATATCAAGATATTCACATTTTTTTAATGAGTGCCTCATCAGATCGCCAGGAAGCCTTTTTTTCATTGTAATTACAATGTTATTATTATGAATAATTAATTATCTTGAGTATGTTATAACAAGCCATATAATAGAGCCATACGTAACACGAAAAACATTTCCTCAGAGCCAATTAATCTAATTCCACAAAAGGGATCAGTGTAATGAAAACCTCTTGTATTTTTTTTTTCTTTAGCTCCTCTGAAACTATCATTTTACCGGAGTAAGAACACCTGCAAAGATGGAACAATACATGACCCTACATGTAAAAGGACGACTGATTGCTGGGGATTAAGAAAATGTATGGTAGTTGCTTTTAGCAAGGCAATTCCATACCAGGTAAGTGGGTTGTAAACTTTGAAGAGGTATTTATTAATGTACCAGAGCGAGCAGAAATACCACTATTAGTGTGTTCTGATAAAAGGTAATTGGAAACTGCAAGGATTCCGACTACGAAATGCATTAACCCTTTAGATCACGTCAGACAATACCTAATGCAACTCATATTGACAAAAAAAATATTGCGTACACATGATTGTTTTCGAAAAGCAAAAGATCAGAGAGAGGGATATGGCTGTGATTATGTCGGTGCCTTCTTTTCTTTGTACAGTTTATCACAGGATGATTTTTTTTTTGCTCCAGGTATTTATTGATGTCATTATTTGAAAAATTGTTGGCATTGTACATTAAAGGGAACCTGTTACGTTGCACATGCGGTCCAATCTGCGGACAACATGGTATAGAAGAGGGGAAACTGAGCAGAATGATATATAGATAGGAAAAGGTTCACTATGACTTGTATTTTATTCCTTGAACTCCCTGATATTTGCATATTTAGGAGTCCAGTGGGCGGTCCAACTAGTGATTGACAGCTATCTTTGCATGATTAGTACAGGAAAACCAAAGAAATGAGCCAGAGCATTAGTCAGTACGTATGCAATGTGTGAGAGCATGACCATTTCACAGACAAAATCGAAGAACAAAAAAAACAAAATGATCAAATAAACTTTTGAAAGTAAATAAGAAAATAGTACAGATAAATAACATAGGGGACTTAGTTAACACTATTTTTATCAAAAAAGAGTAAAAGACATCCCACCACGACAAGGTGAACCCATCGGGACTGTCCTATCTTGTCTCTAGTGTCAAAAAAGTCATTTCTTGTATTTTGTACAAACAGGAGCATGCCCCCATTTCTGAGATAGGCATTTCATCTATATAGCATCCCATGGACAGGTGCCTGAACAGTCGGGCCTCTGTCCTGCTCTACCCTTATCTACATTGAGGTCGGCTGACACAACATAAGGTTTTAATACTAGAAATAGGAAAGGAATGTCCCGATTGGGTTCACCTTGTCGTAGTGGGATGGCTTTTAGGCTTTTTTGATCAAAATAGTGTTAACTGAGTACCCTGTATAGAAAGCTGTGGGGTCATTTTTTTTAAATTAAATAATTATTTTTCAAGAGTCTAATTAAATAATTTGCACAGTTTGGTTTTTACAGTCTCTATTTATCCCTGTACATAGCAGATGACAGCTATCAGTCAGATCCATAAGTGAGCAGTGATGGTTTGTAACACTTTCGCCTCTCGTCCTGAATCACCTTCTAAGCTGATTTATTACCACATAAAAGTTGGGTGGGTTGAAAAAAAAAAAAACATTTTTACAGCATTTACAGTGTAAAAACGACATGATAACTTTAGTTACTGTATATATTATGGTGATAAAGACTAACACATCCTTTATATATATATATATATCATAATATCCCAGAGGTGTATATTCAACAAGTATATCATGTGGATATATGGCACACATTTATGTTTGTCACGTTTATTTTTTTTTGTTGTTGTTATTATTCTCAGCTCCATTCTCCACCATTGACATTCAAACTACAGAATCACATGGGTTGCTTCATCACAAGCATGTGAAGTGGAACTCAGCAGGGATGACTGCAAGCAAAAACACAAAAAGCACAGAAGGTGGAGCACACCAAATATAAGACTACAGTCTCAACCCCAAGACACAAGTGTGTGCCTTAATGGGCCTTAAATAGGTCTAGGGAGAGGATGTCATTGATTCATGCCAGGCAACTTGCAAAACCCAATGTGGAGCACAAAAGAGGGCAGCCGATCCAGGGGAAGGAAGCAGAGCCCGGGATACCCAGGACAGGTGTGTAACATATACATGTTTGGGGTAAAATTCTCTTTTAAGCCACTAGTGGTGGCGGAACGTGTGATACTTCTCCTAATCTGTCAAGATTCCTCCGCTCAGTGTGTCTTCAATGCAGTGAGTGACAGTTTTGCTGCCCTATGGAATCAGGGTCATGCTAAGCTGTCAATTTGGTGACTTGGAAAACAAAAGCAGTTGGAGCGGCAATGGTGAAGAGCCTAAGGTTTGGGGGGGAATGAAGGGGGTGGATGTTGTGACCACTCACCTGGTCCTGTTGTGCAAAGGAGCCCTGTGTCGCACCCCCGGGGCCGTGGGGTACTCGGCAGCCGGGCCCTCAGATGCTTGGGGGATGTCACGGTGGCTGGCCCGGTCCGTGGCCCAGGATGGACAACTGGAAAGAGGGGAATGTATATTGGGATAATAGGTTTGTAAATGTTCGTGACGCCACCTGTGGTGTCTGGTGAGGATCACCAGCGCTGCGGCAGCCCACTGAGGCCGGTGTTAAGGCAGCTTGGGTGGTATAGCTCCCCACAGGTGGAGCTAGGCCTCAGGGCAGCGTATGAGGGGGGATGTAAGGACAGATGGGACTCAGCCGGGTCAGAGCAAGAACAGGGACACACATGATAGTCACTTCAGTACCTTTTACTGATGGAAGTTCAGGCACATCCAGGAGCACTGTAGGGTGAAGGGTGCATATCAGGATCCTCTCCAGTGAGCGGGTGTAGGGCCTCCTGTTTCTTGCCTTTGTGTAGTAAGTTTCTGACCTGCCTGGAGCTAGGCCTAACTTTGTTTCTGTTCTGCACCTGCTGACTTGGTGATAGGGCCTTCTGTTGGAGATCACTCTCCTTATTCTCTGGGGTCTCCGTGATTCCTGACCCTGGTACGTATCAGCTTTTGGTGATCCTGGGACATGTAGTTCGCCAGGGGTTCCGGTTGTTTTCTACTGGTCATGAAGATCCACATAGACTCGGACCCGGTGTCCGGTATATGCTTTTGGGTGAGCTTGTAAAGCTCCTCTGCCCCCTATGTTACTTTCTTCCACTTGCCTTCGGCCCCGCTTGGTCCCTCACTAGGCTACACACACTGCAGCCGGGACGGTGCTCTTCTTCGCCGCTCTCAGAGTGTCGGCACACTCCTAGCTCTCTATCCTGAGCTCTGTGAGTTCTAGTCTGGACTCACTCTACAGACTATACTGAACTCTTTCTGCAGGAACTGCTAGGCTCTGGCTCGACTGCACTGACTCCTTCTGTGTCTGAGCAGGAACTGCTGAATCACTCAGCTGCCTAGCTCCACCTTCCCTATTTATATCCCTATCGGGCTCACTCTGGTGGTCTGAGGTGGAAGGTGGAGGGGTGTGTATGCTGTGGGGGCCTCTTGTGGAGAAATCCGGTAATGCACCCCTCTAGCATCTGTGGTACCAAGCGCAGTCGGGCGCCACACCCGCACAACAAGGGAACAAGGCTTCAGCGGTCACATGACCAGGACCGTGTGACCGAAGTGGGCGTTCCACAATGACATCACGGCAGGTCCTGTAGTAGGCTAGTTGTAAACAGAGCAGCTTCCACCGCTCTCCACAGGGGAGATTAGCAATCAAGAAAGAAGGAATTGTGTGGTGTTAGTGAAGCACTTAAGGCCCCGTCACACTAAGCGATGCAGCAGCGATCCCGACAACGATACGACCTGTCAGGGATCGTTGCTGCATCGCTAATACATTGCTGGTGAGCTGTCAAACAGGCAGGCTCACCAGCGATGAGGGGAGCAGCGATATCGTGGAAAGAATCGTTCCACGATGTCCTGCTCCCGTTCCCAGCCTGCTGCTTAAGCAGGAGCAGGCTGGTAACTATGGTAAATATCGGGTTACTAAGTGCGCGTGTGCCCCTAGTAACCCGCTGTTTACCATGGATACCACTCTGCTACGGTGAGCTGGAGCCTCCGCTCACCGTAGCAGAGTGGTATCTATGGTAAACAGCGGGTTACTAAGTGCGCGCGTGCCCCTAGTAACCCGATATTTACCATGGTTACCAGCCAGATCGTTGGTCCCGCTGGTCACACACAGCGATGTGTGCTGGCCAGCGGGAGGCCAACGACCAAAAAATGGTCCAGGACACTTTGCAACGATCAGCGACCTCACAGCAGGGACCTGATCGTTGCAAAGTGTCACACATAGCGACATCGCTGGTGAGGTCGCTGGTGAGTCACCAAAACCGTGACACAGCAGCGATCTCACTAGCGATATCGCTTAGTGTGACGGGGCCTTTAGTTTCGATAGCAGAAGCTATCTTCCTCAGGTATCTACCTGAGGAAGATAGCTTCTGCTATCAAAAGGCATCGTGGCGTTAGAGAGCGTACTAAACAATAAAAGGCTAGTGTTAAAACCTAATCCCCTGTCTAGTTGTTCTAGCGCTTCACTAACACCGCACAATTCCTTCTTTCTTAATTTCATGATTGACAGCTCAGTCGTCCAATCTAGTGCAGGGGCGTGCTGCGCTGTTGGTATTTTGATAGACAGCTCAGCCGTCCAATCTAGTACAGAGGCAAGCTGAACTGTTGGTATTTTGATAGACAGCTCAGCTATCCAATCTGAAACTGGGAGGTGCTGAGCTTCCTTCAGGCATTCCCTGTTCTTAGTGGTTCTTAGTGATTACCCAGCTATTTAGCTAAGCTGTTAGTCCCAGACCTTTGCCAGTCGTAGCTTTCAGCTCAGTGATGTGTTCTCTCTGTGCTCTGAACTCAGTCATTCTAATCTTTTGTTGCCAGACCTTGGATTTGCCTTTTGACTACCCATTTCTATTACCCCTTTTGCCTTGGCGCACTCTGACCTTGGAATTCTGACCCCGCACTGTGAATTAACTACGCCTTTGTCTCTTCTCTCTGTCCAGGCTCTTGACCTTGGACTCCTTGACTTCCCTGACTCACACAGCTTGTCTTTGAGAAAAGACTCAGCATCACACTAACTTGCTGCAGACCCTCTTTTCTAGCTGTATTATACTTTATTTTACTTGCTTTTATTTTCATGTATTGTAGGTTAATTTTGCAAGTTCTTTTTTCTTTCTATTGAATAATTTATGTTACGCTCGCGCCCGGACTGACTGGCGTGAGCGTGATTAGTGATCCCACTGTACCATGAACCGAGGAGTGTCTGGAGGGGCGTAACTAAGTATCAACCCGGTCCGACCAAGGACGCACGGCGACTCAGTCGACTCCGTGAACCAGGGAGGAACCAAGCAGAGGGACCAGGTGCTACTCCAGGTCAGACCCCGGTCACAGCTGTTGACCCACACCGGGGAATGCAGGAACAGGCAGGTTAGCTGGTATGCAGACAGGTGGGTACTGGCAGGCATGGCTGGTATGACGGCAGATGGGTACTTAGCAGGCACGGCTGGTATGTAGGCAGGTGGGTACTGGCAGGTGGGGCCGATATGCAGACAGGAGGGTGCTGACAGGCACCGCTGGAATGCAGACAGGCAGATACTGGCAGGTATGAACGCAGGTTGGATAGGGACCAATACAGACTGGGATACAGGAACAGAGCCGCAGGTGCGGTGGACTAGCAGAGCAAAATTGCAGGAGCGGTGAACAAGCAGAGCGGAGCAAAACCGCAGGTGCGGAGAACAAGCAGAGCGGAGCAGAACCGCAGGTGTGGTAAACAAGCAAAGCAGAGCAGAACCGCCAGAGCGGTGAACAAGCAGAGCAGAACAGAACCGCAGGTGCGGTAAACAAGCGGAACAGAGCGGAACCGCCGGTGCAGTAAACAAGCAGAGCAGAACAGAACCGCAGGTGCGGTAAACAAGCGGAGCAGAGCGGAACCGCCGGAGTGGTGAACAAGCAGAGCGGAACAGAGCAGAAGGTGAAGGCAGACAGGACAGGGCTCTGTTCACATGGAACAGACTGGAAAATACAGGAAGATGGTTAGAACACAGGAGGTAGATACAGAGGCAGGGAAAGGGGACAAGCAGAACCAGATACACACAAGGTACTTACAATGAAGTAGCAAGTGGACACAAAACTCAAACAGAAGTACAGAGACAACGAGTTGGAGTTAGGTGCAGGTTCAGACACTGCAGGCAAAGGGAAGGTACGGACATAGAGAGAAACAAGTAACGGGCTAGGACACTGTTCAGACAGGAACTGAACCGGGAACAAGATACAGGAACGAGCCTGGGAACTCAGCCCCCAGGGTGGCGGAAACAGACTAGAAGTCAGAGATACAGGTAGCAGCCCTGGGTACTCGGCCCCCAGGGTGGCAGAAACAGACTTGAAGTCACAGGTACAGGAAAAGGCCCTGGGTACTCGGCCCCCAGGGTGGCGGACAGACAAGAGTCAGGACAGGACCTGGCACCTCAGTTGCAAAAGACAAACTGAGTGCAAGTGTTGCTCAGGCACCTCCTACTGGGTGGAGGGGGTTTAAGTATCGAGTGACTCACAGCAATAGGCTGGGGACGCATTAGGACTGTTCACACAGTAGCTATAAGAAACAAGCAGAAAGCCGCGCCGACGCCCTAAGCAATCAGACAGGAGACATGGACACAGTAGGTAATGGAGCAAAGAGTGCAGCATGGACAGACAGGTAAGATTGCGGTCTTGCATGGTGGGAGGTGGTGCACCATGCAAGCACGCCGCCAGGGATGTTACAGTTTAATGATGGCATCATTCTGATACTTGGGATTTTCAGTCCTTATTTTACTGCATATGGGGTAAAGATTTCTCGAATCCACCATGTATCAGTTTGAGGACTCTTAGTAACCTTTGAGATTTTTTTTGCCCTCTTTTTTATTGTTTTTAAATATTTGATCCTATACAATTGATTATTTTTGGTAGCTTTGTTTATTACACGGTGCTTATATCACTCACACCCACTTCTCCTTTCTTGTTTGTTTTGCAAGTTATTTTGGTGTGTGGTACTTTATATGTCAAAATTATGTGTAACTGTGCACCATTCCGAGGTCCATGCAGTCTTGGTGGACATGTGTTTCCGGTGCTGGGAGCGGGTGGGCACCTGAGTGCAAATATACGATTTGCATACATGCAGTCACCGGCCAACTAGACGTGCACAGCATTGTTCAATGCAAGTGTATTGAGCGCGAGACCGGACACGTCTAGTCGGAATGTGGCCAGAAGTATGCAAATCATGTACTTGCGGTCACATGACCATTGGATCCTGGCACCAGAGAATCCTGACAGTGCGCAGCATGCGCACTGTGAGGTTTCACAAGTCTGCAGTCACATAGAGTGACTGTAGACTTGAGCCCCAAGCCTGGACAACCCCTTTAAGTCTTAAAAAGGGATCATTAATTGATGTAGCTTTCCATATGGTATAAGCTTCTAAATAATCCTTCTACTAAAATACATGTAATAGAGTCATATTATACTGTTTCCCAGAAGTAAGTGCTGCCAAATTACCAGAACCAACCGCCTCGAGGGCTAGCTCCAAAGAGCGGCATTAATGCCTAAGGCGATAAAGCCAGAGAGGCAGCATTTGCTGCCAGATTAAATATGTCTAGATGTCTGTTTACTAATTAAATGTGCTGTTAGTCTGGCAAAAGTTTAATGACTTTGAGAACCTTCTGAATTATTTTTTTAAGCTTTGATGTTTTGCTTCGTTTGGATTGGCACTCCTAAATATAATACTTTGTTTGCTATTGAAACAATGCAAGAAGAAGAAGAAGAAGTTGCAGCATGGGAAGTATTTACACGGCTCTACTGTTGGAAAAAAAAGTCTCATCCCTTGGAGTTATCATCCAATAATGAGAGCGATTTTGATTTTAGCATGGATTTTATCGATTGAGAAAGTAAAAACTAACGATGATAGCAAGTTACAACAGCTTGATTTTTTTTCCCTAACCTAACAACTGTTTGTCTTCTTTCTAAACTAATGCAAACTTATAAATAATTGTGTAATTACAACTCAATGTTGCAATCAAGTGACCACGATGTAAACAGGTTGTTCAATCTTCTATAAATAAATTGTTATTTAGTTAAAAGTTATGCAACTTTATGTCCAACAGTTATATTCATGACAGTTCATGAAACACGAACTGTGCTCAGATGACAATCCCATGGCTGATTGCAGGGTGTCATGACCTGAGCGAATTTCCTCATAGACCTATACACCTGCAATAAAAATTATTCAAGCCCCCCATTGCAAATTTGATTTATTAGCAAAATGTACAAACTTTCTGCCATTTGTAATAAATAAAACAAGAACAATTTAAATAACCGAACACAATAATATAACAAGTTGTTTCTCCAAATTCAGCACAAAATGTAACTTTTTCTGACAGCTGCAGTCTCAGAATTATTCAAGCCCTTTATGACAAGCGTTTTTAGTACTTAGTAGAGCTCCTCTGGCTGTTATGACCTGCTGCAAACGATTAATAGCCAGACTCCAGTTTCTGGGACTGTTCGTGAGGAATCCATTTTCCTACTATTCCTGGGTTTGTGTGTTGCTACCACCTTCTTCAGATGCCACCAAAATTTTTTATGGGGATCAAGTCAGGTGATTCTGGCAGCCACTGCAGAATCTTTAGAAACTTTGTACAAAACCATGCATTTGAGGCATGCTTGGGATCACTCTCCTGTCCAAAAGTCCAATGACACTCAAGATTCAGCTTGACGTTTTCTCCTAGGATTCCCTGATAATTGTTCTACAGTCAAATTGGTTCAGAGACAAAAACAGTTGAACTTACCTAATTTTGTGGTACTGAAAACGAATATGATGCTTAAATTTGCTGCTTGGCTGTAATTTTCAAGATCCAGAGGAGGTTGTAATTACTTATGGGACCTTTCATGCAGGCTTACAGAAAAATTGCATCTTTATTATTTCATCATCACTATGACATTGTTTGTAGCTCATCTATTACATCATCTATTTAGTCTATTGAGCCTTTAGCATTCTATTATTTTAGGGTGACCAACCAAAAAACACCAACTCAGCTCGATGACATAATCCTAATTACAGTTGTATCACCTACTATTACAAATGCTCTCTGTGTAAGGTATACAGTTTTAGGAAACAGTAGCTTAGTTTCTTAGCGTATTGACATGTTTCTATATGTTTTTTTCAGATATGCCTCTTTCTTGCAATAACAAAGTGGATAGTTTTTACTATATATGCGGAGAAGTAACTTTTCTGTCACAGAAGCGAAACTTGACTACCATGATAAAGAAAGCCTACAACCTGTATTCTGGCTACGGAATTTGAGATCAGGACAAGAGTTGGGCTCCACACATATGCTGCAATAGATGTGCATCACATCTTCACCAGTGGTTGCATGGGAAGAGGCAGTCTATGCCTTTTGCAGTCACAATGATCTGGAGAGAGCCAACCGATCACACTACCAATTGATACTTCTGCATGGTGTCCCCCATTAGGAAAGGAGTTTCAAGGGAGAGGAATTGGACTTGGTGTCACGAAGCATCTTCCTCTCATGACCCAGACTTTGTCAGCAACCTCAACTGAACCACACTTTGTAACACAAAGGGAACTAAAGGATCTAGTTTTGGCTCTGCCCAACAGTAAGGCTGAGCTCTTAGGTTCCAGGCTACAGCAGTGGAATCTCCTAGTGGGCGATGTTCTGATTCCTTTGTTCCGCAATCGTGACAAAGATCTTGTCCAATATGTCTTCATGGAGGGCGATCTTGTGGCAGGCAACAACATCAATAGTTTAATGGAAGCTCTGAAGATAAGTCATGATCCAGAGGAATGGAGGCTTTTCATCGATTTGTCCAAAACAAACCTAAAAGCCGCCTTACTGAATAATGGCAATACTCTACCTTAAAGTCCAGTTGGTTATGCAGTCCACATAAAAGAAACCTATGACAACATGAAACAGCTGTTGAGGTGTCTGAACTATAACCAGCATTTGTGTACCCTCTGTGGTGAATTAAAGGTGGTTGCCCTCTTACTTGGTCTCCAGGGTGGATACATAAAGTACTGCTGCTTTCTGTGTGAGTGAGAATTTCACCACAATAAAAGAGCCTGGCCTCTCCGACATTAACTTCAGCCAGGGAGTAAAAATGTCCTCCATCCAGCACTTGTTGACTCATATAAGATTTTGTTACCACCATTGCATATCAAGTTGGGCCTCATGAAGAACTTTATAAAGGCAATGGATAAAAATGCAAAAGCATTCAAGTATCTCACTGATAAATTCCCATGGTTGAGTGCAGCAAAGATAAAGGAAGAAGTCTTTATTGAACCTCAGATTTGTAAGCTTCTTCAAGATGAGGAGTTTCTCCGTTTGTTGCAGGACAAGGAAAAGGCTGCATGGGTAACATTCACATTGGTGGTAACTAATTTTTTGGGAAACTCAGGAGCAGATAACTATGACGAGTTGGTGGAAAATCTCCTTAAAACATATAAGGATCTTGGCAGTAACATGTCCTTAAAGATCTATTTTTTACATTCGCATCTAGACTTTTTTCCACCAAACTTAGGAGCAGTGAGCGACAAGCACGGTGAGAGATTTCACCAAGATATTGCAGCTATGGAGAAAAGATATCAATGGAAATGGAATCCATCAATGCTGCAGATTACTGTTGGACAATTGTAAGAGATGATCTGACGCAGGAGTACAAGAGACAAGCAAAAAAGAGTGATCACTGAATGAGGACCAAATTTTCTATTGCAATTTCTGTAACTGTATATAATTCTGTTTATAATTTACTTATTTGAATTGTTGCTAAGTCTCTTCTAAATAAATATTAGAGAATTGGCATAACAAAATATTCTGCATCTTTATATCTGCAAAAATAATAATGTTTCAAAGTACTGAAACTTTTATGCATTGATTTTATGTAGCAGTAAAAGGAAAATTCTTTGATATCATAAAAACAAGAGCCAACTAAAATTTTCATTGTCAGATTTGAATGAATTCAGGAGGTCAAAATTATTAAGCAATGGCTCGTTTCATAACTGAACCTGACAACTTATGCAAATATGTAGAATCCATCTTTCCCTTCGCACACTGCAGGTTTCCAGTGCCAGAGGAAGTGGAACAACACCATATATAACTAACAATATAAGAGCGGATACACTTTGGTAGGTTCCTAGTAACGGGAAACGCCTTACCGTGGCTACCTGGTACACGTGAATTGGCCAATTTATGCGCCAAGATTTCTCAATTATTTCCATTTTCTTGAGCAGTATTGCTATTCAAATTTCATAAATTTCATGTTTGCATACTTAGCGTTACAGAGTGCTACTTTGTTAGTTATATATGGAGATGGCTACTCTTAGTAAGTGTGGCGCCCTGCTGTGCAATAGTGCCACAGATCCTAGAGGAGTGCCTTAAAGGATTTCTCCACAAGAGGCCGCTCACAGCATACACACACCTCCACCCTACCTCAGACCACCAGAGGGAGCCCGGATAGGGATATAAATACGGAGGGTGGAGTTAGGCAGTTCAGTTTTTCAGTTTCAGTTCAGTTCCTGCTGACAGGCATAAAGGAACAAAGTCTGCTTAGGGAATAGAGCCAGTTCCTGCAGAGTGAGACACAGAAACAGGTCAGTCTGCAGTGGAGCTCAGTCTAGTTTCAGTTTGCAGTCTAGAGAACACAGCTAAAGGTTCAGCAGCAGAGCACGAGGCTCCTGCTAGTCTAGACTCAAGCAGCTCAGGTTAGTAAGCCAGGAGCATTGCCGACGCTCAGAGAGCGGCAGAAGAGGCAGCCAGCTAACTGCCAGTGTGTATAGCCTAGAGAGGGCCCGAGTAGGCCGAAGGCTAGAGGAGTGAATAGCATTGGGGGCAGAGGAGCTTTACCAGCTCACCCCAGAAAACATATACCGGACACCGGGTCCACGTCTACAGGGCCGTATATCCCCTGTAGAGACAACCGGAGACCCCTGGAAGACTGATACGTAACAGAGCCAGGAGTCACGCAGGCCCCGCAAGCTGGGAGAGTGCTCTCCAAGAGAAGGTCCTACCACAAGGTCAGCCGGTGCACGACAGAAACCAAGTTAGGCCTAGCTCCAGGCAGGTCAGAAACTTACTGTACTACAGAGAGGCAAGAAACAGGAGGCCCGTACACCCGCCACTGGGGAGAATACAGACGTGCACCCCTCACCCTACAGTGCTCTGGGGTGTCCCTGAACTAATTCCAGTAAAGGTACAGAAGTGACTTTCTTGTCTGCTCCCATTCTTGCTCTGACCCGGCTGGGTCACCTCTGCCCTGCATCCCCCATCCTACGCTGCCCTGGGGCCCTGCTCCACATGTGGGGAGCGATACCATCTAAGCTGCCACAACACTGGCCTCAGCGGACTGCCGCAGCGCTGGTGACCCTCACCAGACACCACAGGTGGCGTCACGAACTTTGACATTTCATTTCCCCTTTTTTAAGAGAGACCCCAGGGTACGGGCCCGGGAGCCGACCACCGAGACATCCCCCAAGACCAGGCATCAAGGCCCGGACGCCGAGTAGTCCCCATCCCCTGGGCGCCACATCTCTCTTTCTGGCGTAACGAACAGGATTGCGTGCCCGCGGCAACGGAAGGAGTTGTGCCCGTTGCCACCGGGTACTGTGCGCCTTAAAAGACCGTAAAACTTACTGTGGTGAAGATTTCCCGCCATTTCGGAGGTTTCCCGCCATTGTCCGCCATTTTTCCTGTTGCTTCGTGGAAAGAAGAAGGGTATAACCGTGCGAAACCCAGGGCACGCCCCACACACTGATGCAGCGTCAGGTCCTGGCAGAGGCCCCAATGCACGCTCTGACGTGCAACACAAGCGACGCAAGGTCCTACAAAGAGTCTGTCACCTGCGGAGCTGCGGCCTACAGAAAGAAGGTAGGCCCCGGTTCGCTAGGGGGGCGCCAAGATGTTGCAGCAACAGCCCAACGCCGCGGGCCAAGCTGACAGCCCCGATGATGCATCCGCGGCCGCCTCCGCGCAGGACGGAATAACCGCTCCATCGCCAGATCCTGTAGCCCCCATTGTACCATTGACTTTACCGTACATGCCTGGAGCAAAGTGGCTCCCCCAGTACAGCGGCAAGCCAGACACCCTGTCTGGATTCAAGCGCAAAATATGAAGCATACTGGACATGTATTCTATGACGGGCAAACAAAGAGCTGCAGTAGTAGTGGGACAATTGACTGGTGCTGCGGAGAGAGAAGTAGAGACTTGGTCGGCCGAAGACGAGGAGTCAGGGTCCGCAATTTTCAAAAAGTTACAGACTGCCTTTGAGGACCGCACTGAGGCAGACCTCCGGATGAAGTTCTACCAATGCTCTCAGAAACCGGAGGACAGCGTTCTGGACTATGTCTGCCGTTTACAAGGGACCCTGCGAGCTCTAAAACAGGTTAGTCCAACCAGCATAAATGATGAAAGTAAAATGCTAAAAGAACAATTTGTCCGGGGGATGAGGTCCCAAGCGGAGAGCAGGACGTTGGTGGTCCTTGGATCATCCAGATGCTACCTTTGACACCCTTAAGGACATGGCTATAAGGGGCTGCAACCCCTGGAGACAGCAGATACTGCAATCCAACGTTACCAGGGTGAGGCCACTCCAACGCCAGCAGCACCCACCTTTTCCCCGCTGGCTGCTGAAGCCAAAGTGCAAGCAACGCCCACTACTGAGCTGGACTGTCTGCGCTCAGAAGTGCGCCAGTGCCCTGCAGCTACAGACGGAGCCAGAGACGGAGGGAAAGATCCTGCTATCCGACTGCCCTGAGGATGTCCCCTGGATGAGGGGAAGGAGGAGGACGTCGCCGCCATGGAGGAGGACAACGCCACCCCGTGGAAGGACCAACAACCAGCGCCATCCTCAACGAGAGTTTGTCTGCCACCGCTGCCAGAAGGCAGGCCACACAGTGCACAAGTGTCCTTTAAACGAGCAAACCCTGGGTCCGAGGGCCAACACCCAGGAATAGACTCAGCAGGCCCCTCAGACTGGCACAGCAGGTTTGTGGGAGGAAGACCTTTCCTGTCCATAATCCTGGATGGCATTGCGATACCTGCCCTGCTGGACACTCGATCGCAGGTAACAATTATTCCTGATGTCCTTTACAAGAGATACTGGTCCATGGACAGTCTCCAACCCCCAAACCCAGACTTTTCAGTATATGCCTCTAACGGCCTCCCTCTTAACCTAGTCGGGGTTAAAGATGTGACGGTAAAAGTGGGGAGAGTGGAGCTGAAGGACCAGGGACTCATTGTGGTAGAGACTGTCTCTGATGACTCAGGACTGAATATGGTACTAGGCACTAACATTGTTGGTAACTGTTTGGAGGAGGTTGTGTTTTTACTCCAACAGCTCGCTGACGTTGCCAGACCAGGGCAGAAGAGAGCGATCCAGAAGGAGATCCGAGCCCTGATGTACCAGCAGCAAGTAAAGCTAACAGGTGGTGAAATTGGTAATGTACGGGTAACAGACCCCATACCCATTGTGATTCCCCCGATGAGTGAAATGCTGATATGGTGTAGAGCAGCAATAGGTCTCAAAGGACGGAGCTACCAGGTGGTAGTAGAGCCCCTTAGCTCAGAGCACACCCTTAACTGCCAGAGGAGTGGTGGATGTACGCAATGGGAGGGTGCCCGTCCGTCTTCTCAACTATGGGGAAGACGAGGTCAGATTACCACGATATGCCACTGTTGCCAAGTTACATGCTGTAAATAATAACTCCATTCACACGGCAGAGTCCTTAACCTCCCCAGACCAAGTGGAGGATAATGACCCGGCAACCCAGGTGGAGGATTGGTGTCAATAAATCCATGTTGGGACAGACACCACTCCTGTCCACCAGAAACAGGGGGTACACCGGGTGGTTCAGGAATACGCGCAGGTATTCAGCAAACACCCATTTGACTTTGGGAGGATTAAGGGGGTACAACATCACATCCCCACAGGCAACCATCCCCCCATCAAGGAACGGTACAGGCCTATACCTCCAGCACACTACCAGAAAGCCAAGGAGATGTTGCACGACATGAAGAAGGCAGGGGTAGTAAGGGATAGTTGTAGTCCCTGGGCAGCTCCCCTAGTTTTAGTCAGGAAAAAGGATGGAAGCATGAGAATGTGTGTAGATTACAGACAAGTAAATCACATTACACATAAAGATGCATACCCTTTACCAAGTATTGAGGAATCCCTGGCTGCCTTAAAGTCTGCAAATTACTTTTCCACCCTTGACCTCACAAGTGGGTACTGGCAAGTAGCTGTGGCGGAGGAGGATCGGGAGAAGACGGCCTTCACCACCCCGATGGGACTCTGCGAGTTCAACAGTATGCCGTTTGGACTCAGCAACGCCCCTGGAACGTTCCAGAGATTGATGGAGTGCTGCCTGGGACACCGCAACTGCGAGACTGTGTTACTATACCTGGATGACGTGATAGTGTACTCCAAGACGTATGAGGACCACTTGAAGCACCTGGCGTAGGTGTTTGAGTCACTGTCCCGGTATGGGATGAAGCTGAAGCCCTCAAAGTGCCACCTGCTCAAGAAAAAGGTACAGTACCTGGGGCACATTGTCAGTCCAGAAGGGGTAGCAGCAGACCCGGAGAAGGTCACTGCCATCCAGAAATGGCCGGAGCCGAAGAACCTCAAGGAGGTGCATCAGTTCCTGGGACTGATAGGATACTACCGGAGGTTTGTAAAAGATTACACCAAGAAAGCAGCGCCTCTGCAAGACCTCCTGGTAGAACAGTCCCCCAAAGGTAGAAACTCCCCGTTCCACTGGGGTAAAGAGCAGGCTGAATCATTCAAGGAGATGAAGGAGATCCTGACAGGCGATGAGATCCTAGCCTACCCTGACTACAGCCAACCGTTCCTGCTGTATACTGATGCCAGCAATGAAGGACTGGGAGCTGTCCTAAGTCAGAAGCAGAATGGCCTAGAGAAAGTGATAGCCTATGCAAGCAGGAAGCTCCGCCCGACTGAAAGGAACCCAGAGAACTATAGCAGCTTCAAGTTGGAGTTCCTGGCCTTGGTCTGGGCCATCACTGAATGGTTCAAGCACTACCTGGCCTCCAGCAAGTTCACTGCCTACACTTACAATAACCCCTTGACTCATCTTGAAACAGCCAAGCTAGGAGCCATGGAACAGCGATGGATGGCTTGGCTGTAAAACTACTAATTCACAATTAAGTACCGGGCGGGCCGCAAGAACGCCAACGCCTATGCCCTGTCCAGGATGCCTCACCAGTCAGACACAGAAGAAGAAGTGGATGACCTGGAGGAGATTGAGCTACCTGCCTTTCACCGGCATGGGATGATCCACGAGCAACGAGCCTCCAGGAGGCAGCGTGGTAAGACGTTAAACCCCTTGCCTCACCACAGCTGGAAAGAGACCCAGGACAGCGACCCGGTTGTCAGCCGTATCAAGGAGCTGATAACCCAAGAAGGTTCCTCCCTGGAGAAGGATGCGTCTCTCCAAGCAAAACAGCTGTGGAACGAGAGAAGCCGGCTGTTTATCTACCGTGACAAGCTGTGCCGGAGGTACGTCAATCCAAAAACCCATGATATGGTATGGCAGATAGTGGTTCCCAAGACGGACATCCAGATGGTGTTGGAGGCCTACCACGATCAGGCTGGCCACTTTGGCTGGAAAAAGCTAGAAACCCTGCTGAAGTGTCGATTCTACTGGGTGGGAATGCGCAGCTCCATTGAGAGGTGGTGCAGAGACTGTGGACCCTGTAGCCTCAGAAGAAAAGACTACAGCAGTCAGAAGGCACCCCTGCAACCCATCAAGACGACTCGACCCCTGGAAATCGTGGCCCTGGACCATGTCAAGCTGTCACCCAGCAGGTCAGGACACTCCTATGCCCTGAACATGGTGGATCACTACTCACGTTTCCTGGTGGTCGCCCCCGTCAAAGACCTGACGGCAGAGACAGCAGCAAAGACGTTCCAAGCGTACTTCTGCAGACCCCATGGATACCCTGAGCAGGTGCTGACAGACCAAGGCCCAGCCTTCGAGGCAGAGTTGTTTAAGGAGTTCTGCCATTTGTATGGGTGTAAGAAGATAAGAACTACACCGTACCACCCACAAAACAATGGTCTCTGTGAAAAGATGAACAACATTGTCATCGACCTGCTGAAGACCTTACCACTTGAGGAGAGAAATTAGTGGCCAGACCTACTACCTGACCTGGTAGATCTGTACAATCACATACCTGTAAGTTCCACCAATTGCACTCCAGCCTATCTCATGCGAGCAAGACCAGGAAAGTGGCCCATGGACCTGGAGCTTGGTGTTGTAGAACCAGAAGCAGACATGACCACTGAAGACTGGGACATGACCAGACAGGAGCAGTACAGAAGAGTACAAGCCTGTGTCGAAGACAGTCTCACTCGGGTGACGGATAAACAGGAAGCACAATACAACAGGAGTGCACCAGCAGAACCCTTCACACCTGGTGAAGTAGTGCTAAAAAGAAAGAGGAGAAACCACAAACTTGATGACCAGTGGGAGAGAGAACCCTACACTGTGTTGAATTCAAGGTTTGATAACAGGAAGACGTGTTTGATCAGCAAAGATGGAGGAAGAACAACTGCAACAGTATCTAGGGACCATCTGAAGTTGTGTCCAGATCTGCTAAAACCCCAAGAAGAAGTGCCTCTCATTATCCAGGAGGAACCTGAAGAAGCAGTAATCCATACTGATTTAGGAGATTTCCCGGCAGATTGGCCTCAAATTGGAGGAGCAGTCATAATCCCAGTACTCCACTTCTTCCAACAGCCAGAAGAACCTCCACAGCAAGTTGAACCTGTAAGTGCTGCAGAAGAGCCTAGTGCCACAGAAGAGCCAGCTCAAGAAGAATCCCCGGACGAAGGATCCCTAGCAGGAGTAGAGCAGGAAGGCCCAGCCAATGGTACACTTGCCAGTCCCATAGAGATGTTAACGCAATTTTACAACTTACCCAAACGAAGAGCAGACAGGGTAACTGATAAAACAGACACTGATACCTCACAGACCACCGCACTACGCAGATCAACACGTAGCACGAGAGGTCAACCCTCTGTCAGGTATAGTGAATAGTTAAAACTCTGACAAATGTAGATAGTTACCCCTGGTGTATTATGGTGTATTGTATATTGTATATTATACTGTGTATTGCCTTTAAATATGCATCTAATTTATGTCTTTTTCCTGAATGGACAATTCAAGTGATATGGACACTTTGCTTATTTGTTTTCCATTACCCTATGGGTATCTAAGAACTCAGTGGCTGAGGACTATGTGCAGCCCAAAGACTTGTACATATTTGAACTCCCTGGAGTGCCCCTTTGAGCAACCACTCCGGAAGAGACTTGGACTTTCTGGTTGCTCACTGCCTACTGCTTTTGCAATGTATATATATATTTATTCATGCTTTGGTTATGCAACGTTCAAAGTGTCCTAACCTCCCATAAAGGGAAGATTATTACTGTTTATTATTGTTTACAAAATATGCTTCAGCCCCGGAGTCCTGAGTTTAACTAGGGGGGAATGTGGCGCCCTGCTGTGCAATAGTGCCACAGATCCTAGAGGAGTGCATTAAAGGATTTCTCCACAAGAGCATACACACACCTCCACCCTACCTCAGACCACAAGAGGGAGCCCGGATAGGGATAGGGATATAAATACGGAGGGTGGAGTTAGGCAGTTCAGTTTTTCAGTTTCAGTTCAGTTCCTGCTGACAGGCAGAGAGGAACAAAGTCTGCCAGTTCCTGCAGAGTGAGACACAGAAACAGGTCAGTCTGCAGTGGAGCTCAGTCTAGTTTCAGTTTGCAGTCTAGAGAACACAGCTAAAGGTTCAGCAGCAGAGCACGAGGCTCCTGCTAGTCTAGACTCAAGCAGCTCAGGTTAGTGAGCCAGGAGCGTTGCCGACGCTCAGAGAGCGGCAGAAGAGGCAGCCAGCTAACTGCCAGTGTGTATAGCCTAGTGAGGGCCCGAGTAGGCCGAAGGCTAGAGGAGTGAATAGCATTGGGGGCGGAGGAGCTTTACCAGCTCACCCCAGAAAACATAAACTGGACACAGGGTCCGCGTCTACAGGGCCGTATATCCCCTGTAGAGACAACCGGAGACCCCTGGAAGACTTCAGGTCCCAGGATCACCCAAGAGCTGATATGTAACAGAGCCAGGAGTCACACAGGCCCCGCAAGCTGGGAGAGTGCTCTCCAAGAGAAGGCCCTACCACAAGGTCAGCCGGTGCACGACAGAAACCAAGTTAGGCCTAGCTCCAGGCAAATCAGAAACTTACTACAGAGAGGCAAGAAATAGGAGGCCGTACACCCGCCACTGGGGAGAATACGGACGTGCACCCCTCACCCTACAGTGCTCTGGGGTGTTCCTGAACTAATTCCAGTAAAGGTACAGAAGTGACTTTCTGGGTGCTCCCATTCTTGCTCTGACCTGGCTGGGTCCCCTCTGTCCTGCATCCCACCTCCTACGCTGCCCTGAGGCCCTGCTCCACCTGTGGGGAACGATATCATCTAAGCTGCCACAACACCGGCCGCAGCGGACTGCCGCAGCGCTAGTGACCCTCACCAGACACCACAGGTGGCGTCACGAACTTTGACATTTCATTTCCCCTTTTTTAAGAGAGACCCCAGGGTACGGGCCTGGGAGCCGACCACCGCGACATCCCCCAAGACCAGGCATCAAGGCCCGGGCGCCGAGTAGTCCCCATCAAGGCCCTGGGCGCCACATAAGCACCTGTACACACCAGTTTTCTGTTTTGGGTAACAGAAGAAAATTGCACCATAAAATGGGTTGTGCAATTTCTTCTGAGTACGCTGATACCCTGACTGTTCAGACACAAATATATCTGTTTAAAAGAGTCTGGTGTAGGTCAGATAACTAGAACTGTGGTTTTGCAGTTCCACGGTTCAAATCTCTGTAATATCCTGCTTTTGGCATTTTTTCCGTAAAAAAAACTGTAATAGTGTCTCCCTGACTGTTCAGACACAAATATATCTGTTTAAAAGAGTCTGGTGTAGGCCAGATAACTAGAACTGTGGTTTTGCAGTTCTATGGGTCAAATCTCTGTATTATCCTGCTTTTGGCATTTTTTACATAAAAAATAAAAAAATTGAGTGTCTCGCTCAGCGTTCAGACACAAATATATCTGTTTAAAAGATTCTGGTGTAGGCCAGAGAAATAGAACTGTGGTTTTCCTCTTCCACGGTTCTAATCTCCTTTTTATTACCCTTTTTCCTTGATAGTGCGAGTGTAAGCTATTTTACTTCATTTACAATGGGCAAGGCGCGTGGCAAGGGACGTGGAACTGAACGTTCTGGTGATGGTGCGTGTAGAGGACGGGGCCGTGGCCCAGTTGAAAATGTGCCACAACCAACAGCCACATCTTCTCGCTCCCACTTCTTGACCGAATTACTAGGGAAGCACACTACAACACCAGTATTGCGAACTGATCAGTGTGAACAGGTTATTAATTGGATAGCAGATAATACTTCCAGTTACCTGGGCACCAATACCTCCGGTCTGTCTTCCACACGGTCAAGTTTTAGTAGCCGTGAGTCTCGACCGCATACTCCTCCTCACCCTGATGCTCCTTCCTCCCACCATGCCGAGTGTCGTCAGACAGTAACTGATCCCACACTTGGACACTCTGAAGAGCTGTTCACTGGTCCATTTCCATATTTGTGCAGCCTCGGCCAGAGGAAGTCGACGCTGGCAATTTGTCACAAGAGGTGGACAATGACGAGACACAATTGCCACAAAGTGAGGAGGAGGATCGTGGTGCGCAAGTGGAAGAGGAGGAGGTGGTGGATGATCTAGTAACTGACCCAACGTGGCAGGAGGACGCGCAGAGCGAGGCCAGCAGCACACAGGGGGAGGGAGGCAGAGTACCCCAACAGGCAGGAAGAAGCAGTGTGGTGGCCGCACACAGAAGGCGGGCAACCATTCCCCGTAACACCAACATGAGGGACGTTGCCAGTACAACCGGTAGGTCTTCCAGAGTCTGGAATTTTTTTAAAGACTCTGCTGACAACCCCAAAAAGGCCATTTGTACCACCTGCCATGCCAGCATCAGCATAGGTGACAAAACTACCAGCCTGACCACCACCAGCATGATCAGGCACATGTCAGCAAAGCACCCGACTTTGTGGGGCGAACCCCAGGGTCCACGACCAGTGTCAGCGGGTGTCACCACTGCTTCTTCCGCTGTTGTGCGTGTAAGAGAACCCCCTGTTGTGCGTGTAAGGCCATCCCTTGTCCATACTGCATGCAAAGATGCCCCCTCCTCTCAGTCTTCACTTGTTATGGCAGTTTCTCAAGAAACAGCATCAACGTCCACGTCCCACCGCAGCGTTCAATTGTCCATATCCCAGACCTTTGAACGAAAGCGCAAATTCGCAGCCAAAGCCCCACAGGCCACAGTCCTAAATTCGCACATTTCACGACTGCTTGCGTTGGAAATGCTGCCTTTTAGGCTGGTGGAGACGGCATCCTTCCGCAACCTTATGGCGATGGCCGTCCCTCGGTACTCGGTCCCCAGCCGACACTATTTGCCCGGTGTGCCATCCCCGCACTACACAAGCACATGTACCAAAACATCTGCCGTGCCCTCAACAACGCAGTTACTGGGAGAGCCCACATGACAACGGACACATGGACAAGTGCTTGTGGCCATGGACAGTACATCTCCCTGATGGCACACTGGGTAAACATAGTGGAAGCCGGAACCCAGTCGGATCTTGGGACGGAACACATCCTCCCCACACCGAGGATTGCGGGCCCTATGTCAGTCAGAGTTGCCCCCACAGTGTACAGCTCCTGCGCATCCTCCTCCTCCTCCTCCTCCTCTTGTTCAGCCTCCATCTCAGATATCACCACATCAGTTACAAGCTGGAAGCACTGCAGTACTGCCTCAGCTAAGCGGCAACAGGCTGTGCTGAAACTCATAAGCTTAGGTGATAAACCTCGCACTGCTTGTGAGTTGTGGACAGCTGTGAAAGAGCAGGCAGATCTGTGGCTGAGACCGCTGAACCTACATCCAGGCATGGTCGTGTGTGACAATGGCCGTAACCTGGTGGCGGCTCTGAGGCGAGGCGAGATCACACACGTACCATGCCTGGCTCATGTGCTTAACCTCGTGGTTCAGCGGTTTCTTAAATCGTACCCCGAGTTGCCAGATCTGCTCGTCAAAGTACGCCGCCTGTCAGCTCATTTTTGCAAGTCGGTTACAGCTTCAGCCGCCCTTGCTGTGTTGCAGCAGCGTTTGCAGCTTCCGGCACACCAAGTGGTGTGTTATGTCCCCACACGTTGGAACTCTACCCTCCACATGTTGCAAAGGATTTGTGAGCAGAAGAGAGCAGTTGTGGAGTACCAGCTGCAACAAGGCCGTCGATATTCAGGTCAGACTCCACACATAAGTCCTCAGGAGTGGACCTGGATGTCTGACATATGTACCATCCTGACAAACTTTGAGGAGTCCACCAAGATGGTGAGTGGCGATGACGCCAACATTAGCGTCAGCATCCCACTTGTCTATCTTTTGCAACGCTCTCTGCAGAGAATTAAAGAGGAGGCATTGCAGCCACAGTATGATGAGATGGATCAAGAAGCCATAGCGGGCGATTACACACAGCCCAGCCTCATCTGGAGGAGAAAGAACAGGAGCTGGTATTGTGTCACCCTGGCCTGGATGCCACAAGTGTAAATAAAGCTGTGTCTGAGAGCAAGCGGGAGGTTCTCTAGTCAGGGGAACATTAGCATGCAATGCCTCCTGTCTCAGGCCAGTAGGGGGAGCTGGCTGCCCCTATAAAAGCTGGTACTGGGGGCAGGGTTAGAGAGAACTTCATGGCCTGTCTCAGCACTGAGACTTATCCCAGAGCAGAACAGGGACAGAGAGTTGCACTGCACCTAAGAGGAAGTGTGGCAGGAGGAGAGCCACAAGCCAGAGACAAGAGGCGAAGAGAGCCTGTCTTGGCAGATAAAAGACTTACTTTACCAGACTTTGGTGTCTGAGGCTGGGAGGATTCTACATCCTCCAGCAGATAACCAGTCTGCAAGGGACTGTATATTCCTTGGCCTAAGAAGCCTGGAGGCCCTGCCACAACAGAAGGGACCAGCAAAGCCGTGCAAGGCTGGGAGCAGAAAGGAACCCAGGTCGCAGGCCATACAGGCGAGAATACACGGAAAGCTCGGAAACGTGGGCTGTTACCCTATAACGAGGAGATAGCCAGAAGGAGCACAGAAAGCACAGTAGGCCTACACCCTCACCCTGACCAGGGCCAATTTCCCCGTTGCTCTCAGACATCCAGGTCCCCTCCTAGCTGGGACTGTTTGTGGATCAATTTACCTGTTCTAGTAAAGACCCTGGACTGCAACCTGTTGTCTGTGTGCTCCTTGCTCCTCCAGCACTATCAGCACTGGGACTCTCACTACCATCACTCCCACCATCCATTATACTGCCCTGGGGCAGCACTCTTCCCGTGGGGAGTCACACTACCCTAGCTGCACACCTCATCAGCCCCAGCAGTCTGCATGTAGCGGCGGTTCCTAATAACCGCAATCCACGGGTGGCGTAGTCGGACATTATCAGCAGAACGTAGCAGACTACCATTGGCCTGACCACCCTGAGCCACGGAACCGGGTCACCACTACTACCCCCATCGTCTCCCTATTGCCCGGATCCGAGTGCCCCACGGCCCAGGGGGCGAGTCAGCTTTGGCGTAGTCGGCAGGATTTCGTGCCCGCAACCACCGGGTACTGCGTGCCTGAAAAAGACTTTTGTAACTTACCTGTGGCGAAGTTTCCCGCCGTCCGGAGTCGTTTCTCGCCATCCAGAGCCGATTCCCGCCATCAGACGCCATCTTGGACCGTTTCCCGCCATCTTCTGCCGTCTTCCCGCCATCCGCAGCTGCTTCCCGCCATCGGACGCCATCTTCAGGACGCCGAGCAGGAAGAAGAGGGGCGTGGACGCCGAAAGCGCGCGAGACCCGAAGCTCCGCCCCACGCACCGACGCTGCGCAAGGTCCTGGAAGGGAGAGAGAGCGACGCTGACGTAATCAGGACGCGACGCAAGGTCCTCGTCCAGAGCAGCAGCAGCGGAGCCGCGGCCTACAGAAGAGGATCATCGGAAGGTAGGCCACGCTTAACTAGGGGGGAGGAAGATGTCGGACACAGAGGCGCCCACTACCACCAACGCAGCTGCAGCAGCGGTGATGCCATTTTCTCTGCCCTACATCCCTGGAGCGGCCTGGCTGCCCAAGTACTCAGGGGAGCCCCATGCCCTAACTGACTTTAAGGAAAGGCTGTACAGTTTGTTCCAAGTCTACCCCCTGACAGAGGAACAGAAGGTCAGCATACTAACAGGGCAGTTAACTGGCGCAGCCCAAAGGGAGGTAAAATCATGGCCCACTGAGGAGAAAAGGACGGTGAAGGGTATTCTGGCCCGGCTGCGGGGTACCTTTGACACACGTACCTCTGCTGAGATTAAAATGAGGTTCTATGGATGTAAGCAGCGGGCACAGGACAGCATCAGAGACTATGCCCTAAATTTGCAGGAAGCCTTGAGGGCTATCCAACAAACTGACCCTGGCAGTGTGCAGGAAACGGATAAACTGCTAACAGAACAATTCATAGAAGGTCTGCTGTCTAGCGCCCACAGGGCCCAACTGCGCCTCATGTTCTTTCAGAACCCTGATCTGACCTTTGCCCAATTTAAGGACAGGGCCATAAGGGTGCTCCGTGAATCTGCAACCAGTGGCGCTATAAACCCCCGGCGCCCTGCTCTCACCTACCACCAGGAGGCGGCGCCCTCCTCTATGGACCCCGTGGGGGCTGATGCACAGGCCCTGAACCAAGCCCCGTCGAAAGACCTGCACCACCAAGTCCAGGAGCTGACCAGGAGCGTCGCGGCGTTGACCAGGACCGTCCAGGCGTCGCAAGTGGACCTCTCAAGACCCATCGAGCTGGCTTCAAGTCCGGAGGATGTCCCGTGGCGTCGACAGAGGAGGATCCCGTCGTTCCGAAGGAGGCCCACAGACCGCTACGCAGAGGATGGACAGCCCATTTGCCGTTGATGCAACCACCCCGGACACATTTCCAGGTACTGTAATTTAAACGGGTCCAACCTGGGGCAGAGGGCCAACCCCCAGGCATAAGATCACCAGGCCCTTATAATTGGCGTGATAAGTACGTTGGGGGGCGCCCGGTTTTACCCGTGGTGCTGGACGGTATCCCCATGAGTGCCTTGCTGGATACTGGGTCACAAGTAACCACTATCCCTTATGTACTTTTTAAGCAGTATTGGACTGATGCTGATATCACACGGTATCCAGACAGTAACTTGAGCATCATCGCCAGTAATAGCTTACCCGTGCCGCAGATGGGGTTCAAGGAGATGACCATTAAAATTGGTAAAGTTGAACTACAGGCACAGGGAGTAATTATTGTGGACATTGACCGTTGTGAAAGTCACCCTAAAATAACTGTGGGTACTAATGTAATTGAAAATTGTCTTTCAGAGGTAATTGTAATCTTACAACAGGTGGCGGTGAATGCTAGTTCCAGCCAACAGAGAGTCCTCAACAAGGAGATAAAAGCCCTGATGAGACGGCAGCAGGTAGAACTGTCTGGTGGTGAGATCGGTAGCGTAAGACTGAGTGACCCATTCCCCATTTCCATGCCTCCCAAAAGTGAAATGATGATCTGGTGTCGGACTGCAATCGGGTTGAGAGGTAGAGACTACCAAGCCATGGTAGAACCCGTGTACTCAGACAGCAGGCCCACCATTTTGACCGCCCGGGGGGTGGTTGATGTCCGTCATGGGAGGGTGCCCGTCCGCATCCTCAACATTGGGGAGAGGGAAGTACACTTACCCAGGTACGCTACACTCGCCAAACTGTTTGTCGTCGAACACAAAGCTATCAGGGCCGTGGAACCCTTGCCTCCATCTCCACAGGTGGAGGGTAATGGCTCCCAGAAACAAAAGGAGGACTGGTGCCAGAAACTCCACGTGGGTGCTGACTCCACTCCCCTGCACCAAAAACAAGGAGTCTACCGGGTGGTACAGGAGTACGAGAGAGTCTTTAGTAAGCACCCGCTAGACTTCGGCAGGGTAAAAGGGATAGAACACCACATCCCCACAGGGAGCCACCCACCAATAAAAGAAAGACACCGACCTGTACCCCCTGCACATTATCAGAAAGCAAAGGGCATGCTAAGAGAAATGAAGGAAGCTGGGGTCATTAGAGATAGCTGTAGCCCCTGGGCGACCCCCTTGGTTCTGGTGAAAAAGAAAGACGGCACCATGAGAATGTGCGTGGACTATAGACAAATCAACCGTATCACCCACAAAGACGCATATCCGCTGCCTAGAATAGAGGAGTCTGTAGCCGCACTAAAATCTGCTAACTTCTTTTCTACTTTGGACCTTACTAGCGGGTACTGGCAGGTTCCTGTGGCAGAGGCTGACAAGCAGAAGACCGCCTTCACCACCCCGATGGGACTGAGCGAATTCAACTGCATGCCTTTCGGGCTCTGCAACGCACCAGGGACCTTCCAGCGGCTGATGGAATGCTGTCTAGGGCACCGAAACTTCGAGACGGTCCTCCTTTACCTGGACGACGTGATCGTCTATTCGAAGACCTATGAGGACCATCTCAAACACCTGGCTGAGGTGTTCGAAGCCCTGGCAGGCTATGACCTGAAGGTGAAACCATCGAAGTGTCACCTGCTGAAACCAAAGGTCCAGTACCTAGGGCACATGGTAAGCGCGGAAGGAGTGGCCCTCGGCCCTGACAAGGTCACGGCAATCAAGAGCTGGCCAAGCCCCTCGAACATCAAAGAGGTGAGACAGTTTCTCGGGTTGGTAGGCTACTACCGAAGGTTCATCCCCGGGTTCACTAAGATGGCAGCTCCTATGCAGGACCTCCTGATCGGACAGTCTAAGTCCAGAAGTCAAAAGCCACCCTTCAAGTGGGATAAACCGGAAGAGGAGTCCTTCCGCCAGCTAAAGATGGCCCTCACGGGGGATGAGATCCTGGCCTACCCTGATTATGGCCAGCCTTTCATTCTCCACACAGACGCCAGTAATGTGGGACTGGGAGCCGTACTGTCCCAAAACCAACAGGGCAGAGAGCGGGTGATCGCATACGCCAGTCGAAAGCTGAGGCCCACTGAGAGAAACCCGGAGAATTACAGCTCCTTCAAGCTTGAATTCTTGGCGGTGGTATGGGCCGTGACGGAACGCTTCAAGCATTACCTGGCCTCCGCGAAGTTCACCGTGTACACGGACAACAACCCGTTGACACACCTGGACAATGCAAGACTGGGTGCCCTAGAACAGCGGTGGATGGCCCGTCTCTCCAACTATGACTTCGTGATCAAGTACCGGGCAGGCAAAACCAATGCCAACGCGGACGCCCTATCAAGGATGCCTCACTTACCTGAAGTGACGAAGACCCAGAAGAGCTGGAGGAGGTAGAACTCCCCGCGTTTCACCAGTATGGAGCCGCTCAATACTCTCACCGCGTGAAGGAGGAGGATCTAACCACTGTGATGATCAATCCCCTACCTCACCACAGCTGGGCCGAGACCCAAGATAGTGACCCTGCAGTCCGCCTGGTGAAAGATCTGCTGACCCGGGAAGACGCCCGCTTGGATCCAGATGCCCCAGAGGAAGCCAAGCAGCTATGGAAAGAGAAGAGCAAGCTGTTCCTCTACGAAGGCAAGTTGTGCAGAAGGATTGTCAACCACCGGACGCACGAGCTGACCTGGCAAGTCGTGGTCCCAAGGCGGGATGCAGCTATGGTCCTGGGGGCTTGCCATGACAGAGCGGGGCACTTCGGTTGGAAGAAACTGGAGTTCCTGCTAAGAGGAAGGTTCTTTTGAGTCGGCATGAGAGGAGCTGTAGAAAAATGGTGCAGAGACTGTGGCCCTTGTCACCTAAGGAGGAAGGACCGTGCCAGCCAGAAGACACCCTTGAGGCCCATCGTCACCACGCAGCCTCTTGAGCTGGTAGCTCTGGACCATGTCAAATTGGCTCCCAGCCGGTCAGGATACATCTATGCCCTGACAATCGTGGACCACTATTCCCGTTTTCTAGTGGTGGTCCCGGTAAAGGACTTGACAGCCCAAACAGCGGCCAGAGCCTTCCAGCAATACTTCTGCCGTCCACACGGGTATCCGGAACAGGTCCTGACAGACCAGGGTCCAGCGTTCGAGGCTGAAATCTTCCAGGAGTTCTGCAACCTCTATGGCTGTAAGAAGATTCGTACAACGCCTTACCACCCCCAAACCAACGGGATGTGTGAGAAGATGAACAATATAGTCATTGATCTCCTGAAGACGTTGCCCCTGGAGGAACGCAGCCTGTGGCCAGAAAAACTGCCGGACCTGATAGACCTATACAACAATATCCCGGTGAATGCTACAAACTGCACCCCGACTTACCTGATGCGAGCTAGACCAGGTAAGCTGCCCGTAGACCTGGAGATGGGAGTCCTAATACCTGAGGACACCTCCCCGGATGCAGACTGGGATACGGAAAGGCAACTGCAGTACAAGAAGGTACAGGAGAGTGTGGAGAAGAGCCTGGCCCAGGTGAGAGAGAGGCAAGAAAAATTCTTCAATCAACACGCCCCTGCTGGTCCCCTAGAACCTGGTGAGCAAGTCCTGAAGCGGAAGAGAAGGCTACATAAGTTGGACGACCAGTGGGAAAGGGAACCCTACACCGTACTGCAGTTTGACCATGACAACCCAAAGGTGTGCGTAATCACCAAGGACGGAGGAGAAACCACTAGTGTCGTCTCCAGAGACCACCTCAAAAGGTGCCCCGAGCAACTCCGTAGTGCAGAAGGGGATCAGAGTGACCTTGAACCCGCAGAGGACAAGGAATAAATGATCAGCACCGTTCTCGGAGAGTTCCCTCAGTCCTGGACTCGCATAAATGATGCCATAGTGGTACCCGTCCTGCATTTCCTGCAACCGGCACAGCAACAACCAACACCAGAGCCGGAAGGTGAAGAGGAGCAAGCGGTTCCAGAGGCAGAAGAGCCTGTACCAGCAGCCCAGGAGAGTCAACCCTCTGCTGACAGTGAGCCTGCCATGCCTGCGGTAAGCCAAAGAACCCGCAGACAGCTGCCTGCCCTACCTGTACACCCAGCTGGTAGCTGTACCCCTAATGCTAGTAGGGAAAGCCAGGTTGGTCCACCACCAGACAGTGGGCTACGTAGGTCAACCAGGAGCACAAAGGGGCAGATACCCGCTCGCTGGAGAATATAGAGTGCGCTAAAATTGTAAATAACCCTGTTGCCAATTGTTGAATTGTTTGCCAAGTTACATGCCTGTTTGGTAATTCTGGTTTCAGTTTCTTGCAGCTACCGTAAGGACTCAAAGGTTATGGACTTTTTATAACCGGGACCTTGTATGGACTGCGTTCGGAGCCTAACCAAGGAATGAACTAAGACTGTGAAGGACTTGGGGTAGGACAGACCCCCACCTGGTTAAGGCTCCCCGTTGTATTGGTGATATGGACACCTGGTCACAGGCCACACTGTGACCTTAAGAACTCAATCTGTGCGTCGCCTGTCTGTTATTGTTTTATGGTTATGCATATTGTCTTTGTTTACTGTTTAGTCCCGGAGTACTAAATTTTACTAGGGGGGAATGTGTCACCCTGGCCTGGATGCCACAAGTGTAAATAAAGCTGTGTCTGAGAGCAAGGGGGAGGTTCTCTAGTCAGGGGAACATTAGCATGCAATGCCTCCTGTCTCAGGCCAGTAGGGGGAGCTGGCTGCCCCTATAAAAGCTGGTACTGGGGGCAGGGTTAGAGAGAACTTCATGGCCTGTCTCAGCACTGAGACTTATCCCAGAGCAGAACAGGGACAGACAGTTGCACTGCACCTAAGAGGAAGTGTGGCAGGAGGAGAGCCACAAGCCAGAGACAAGAGGCGAAGAGAGCCTGTCTTGGCAGATAAAAGACTTACTTTACCAGACTTTGGTGTCTGAGGCTGGGAGGATTCTACATCCTCCAGCAGATAACCAGTCCGCAAGGGACTGTATATTCCTTGGCCTAAGAAGCCTGGAGGCCCTGCCACAACAGAAGGGACCAGCAAAGCCGTGCAAGGCTGGGAGCAGAAAGGAACCCACGTCGCAGGCCATACAGGCGAGAATACACGGAAAGCTCGGAAACGTGGGCTGTTACCCTATAACGAGGAGATAGCCAGAAGGAGCACAGAAAGCACGGTAGGCCTACACCCTCACCCTGACCAGGGCCAATTTCCCCGTTGCTCTCAGACATCCAGGTCCCCTCCTAGCTGGGACTGTTTGTGGGTCAATTTACCTGTTCTAGTAAAGACCCTGGACTGCAACCTGTTGTCTGTGTGCTCCTTGCTCCTCCAGCACTATCAGCACTGGGACTCTCACTACCATCACTCCCACCATCCATTATACTGCCCTGGGGCCGCACTCTTCCCGTGGGGAGTCACACTACCCTAGCTGCACACCTCATCAGCCCCAGCGGTCTGCATGCAGCGGCGGTTCCTAATAACCGCAATCCACAGGTGGCGTAGTCGGACATTATCAGCAGAACGTAGCAGACTACCATTGGCCTGACCACCCTGAGCCACGGAACCGGGTCGCCACTACTACCCCCATCGTCTCCCTATTGCCCGGATCCGAGTGCCCCATGGCCCAGGGGGCGAGTCAGTATCATGCGCTGTAGACAGTAGTACCTGTACAACTGTTATACCATCGGTTCAGCATGGGTGGCCCGAGGAGAGGGGGGAGGAGGAGGAGAGCATGGTCAGTCGTCATCTTGGTGAGGACACGGAAGTCTTGCCCGTTACCAGTCTGGCACGCATGGCTGACTTTATGTTACGAGGCCTTAACCGTGACCCTCGCGTTGTCAAAATGTTGGGTGACAGTCATTACTGGTTGGTGACACTTTTAGACCCCCGCTACAAGGAGAACTTTCACTCTCTTATTCCTGAGGTGGAGAGGTCTACAAAAATGGGGCAGTACCAGAAGGCCCTTGCTGCAGAACTGTTAAAAAAATTCCCATCTGAACACGCTAGCGGCAGAGGTCACAGTTCATTGACCAACCAAGGCGTACAGGCGAGAGAGACGCAACTTCAATCCAGCAGAGGCAGGGGAACACTGTCAACATTCTGGGACAGTTTTCTGAGACCCGCCCAGCTTACAGGCCCTGAGGCGCGAGGTACTCTCACAAGGGGTGGAAAGTTTCAAAAGATGGTGAGGGAGTACCTTGCCGACCGTACCAGCGTCCTCCGTGATTCCTCTGTGCCTTTTAATTATTGGGTATCCAAGCTGAACACTTGGAATGAACTCGCTCTGTACGCCTTGGAGGTCCCCTGGCCTGCCTTGCCGCTAGCGTGCTATCAGAGCGTGTTTATAGTGCCGCTGGGGGAATTATAACCGATAAGCGCACTCGCCTGTCAACTGACAATGCTGACAAGCTGACCCTTATCAAAATGAACAAGGGCTGGATTGGGCCAGACTTCTCATCACCACCAAATGACAGCAGAGTAACATAAAGTCAAATCCACTGTGTTATTTCGGGAGGTGTATTCCCATGCACCGCTTTACACCCACACATGGGTATACGCTTCCTAATTTCGGCTGTTTTTTGCTCTTCTTCTTATCCTCAGCCTCCACCACCACTATACCACCAGGGTGACCGTGGTCCGTGTTGCCAGCATTTCTCCGTCCTAATTTTTGGCAGCTTTTGCTTGGAAGGCATAGGCAAAGACTATGGGAGACCCACTCCTCAATAATGGGAATAATGTTTTTAATTAATATGCTGTACTGCATGGCTCTTGTAAGGGGCATTAAAACCGTCTTGTTAAGCTACTGTGACCTCCACCACTCTTCCAGGGGGCATTAAAACCATCTTGTTAAACCACTCTGACCTCCACGTCTCTTCCAAGGGGCATTAAAACTGTCTTGTTAAGCTACTGTGACCTCCACCACTCTTCCAAGGGGCATTAAAACTGTCTTGTTAAGCTATTGTGACCTCCACCACTCTTCCAAGGGGCATTAAAACTGTTTTGTTAAGCTACTGTGACCTCCAACACTCTTCCAAGGGGCATTAAAACCATCTTGTTAAACCACTCTGACCTCCACGTCTCTTCCAAGGGGAATTAAAACCATCTTGTTAAGCTACTGCGACCTCCACCGCTCTTCCAAGGGGCATTAAAACCATCTTGTTAAGCTACTGCGACCTCCACCACTTTTCCAAGGGGCATTTAAACCGTCTTGTTAAACCACTCTGACCTCCACGTCTCTTCCAAGGGGCATTAAAACCGTCTTGTTAAGCTACTGCGAGCTCCACCACTTTTCCAAGGGGCATTAAAACTGTCTTGTTAAGCTACTGCGACCTCCACCACTCTTCCAAGGGGCATTGATATTGTCTTTTTATTCCACTGCGACCTCCACGTCTTTTCCAAGGGGCATTTAAACCGTCTTGTTAAGCTACTATGACTTCCACCACTCTTCCAAGGGGCATTAAAACCGTCTTATTAAGCTACTGCGACCTCCACGTCTTTTTCAAGGGGCATTAAAACCGTCTTGTTAAGCTACTGTGACCTCCACCACTTTTTCCAAGGGGCATTAAAACTGACTTGTTAAGCTACTATGACCTCCACCACTCTTCCAAGGGGCATTAAAACCGTCTTGTTAATCTACTGTGACCTCCACCACTCTTCCAGGGGGTATTAAAACCATCTTGTTATACCACTCTGACCTCCACGTCTCTTCCAAGGGGCATTAAAACTCTCTTGTTAAGCTACTGTGACCTCCACCACTCTTCCAAGGGGCATTAAAACTGTCTTGTTAAGCTACTGTGACCTCCACCACTCTTCCAAGGGGCATTAAAACCATCTTGTTAAACTACTCTGACCTCCACGTCTCTTCCCAGGGGCATTAAAACCGTCTTGTTAAGCTACTGCAACCTCCACCGCTCTTCCAAGGGGCATTAAAACCTTCTTGTTAAGCTACTGCGACCTCCACCACTTTTCCAAGGGGCATTAAAACCGTCTTGTTAAACCACTCTGACCTCCACGTTTTTTCCAAGGGGCATTAAAACCGTCTTGTTAAACCACTCTGAACTCCACAGCTCTTCCAAGGGGCATTGAAATGTTGTTTTTAATTACCTCTAACCTCCACGACTCTTCCAACTGGCATTGCATTTCCTCCAAATTTTAGTCAGCTTTTGCTTTTCAATGCATGTGTGGTTGACTGGCCTGATATTGATGTGAATGGTCCCTGTTCCTCCTGCTCTTTCTCCTTTGCCACCACCTCATCCATCATTCATCACCTGAAGCTTTGTTTTAACGGGAGTCATAGAACTGGGATAGTAGCAGGAAAACATCCAGCCTGACCACCTCAGGCCTAGCCGCTACTTCATACATGCGCTTGCATTCCAAGGAACAGAAAGCTAAGGAGATGGATGGCCTCATGATCATGAATAATTTACTCGTTGTATAGGAGGTCGACCACTGCTGCTGTCTACCTTCTGAACTTTGTGTTCAAGCCTGATTGACCCAGGACCCGCAATCCTCTATGTCTGGAGGACGTGTTGCATCCCAGTGTCCAACTGTGTCCCGACTTCCACAATATTAACCCAGTGTGAAGGCGTCAGTCAGATGGACCATCCCTGGCCACATTCACTTGTCCACGTGTTTGTGGTTAGGCTGTTCTTCAAATAGAGGCGGCTGGAGACTCTTCATGGACACCCGGCCGCCCCCTGGTGGCTGGGGACCGAGCGTGGACACCTGGCCGCCGGGCAGATGGGGACTGAGTATGGATACTAGGCCGCCGACGCAGTCATGACATGGTGGCCGGCGTCTGCCTCCACATGCCTAAAAGGCCCAATTTCAAGTGCAAGCAAGCTAGCAGTATGGTATTGCAGCCTGGGGGTGGGTGGCAGTCTGCATACCTGCGCTTGCATTGCAAGGAATGGGGAGGTACAATTGAACACTGCCCTGAGACAAGGACTTGCACGGGGATAGTTGCAAGTCTGCATCTTCTGATGCGGCAAGGATCACTTCTGATGGGCACACTTTTAGGCAGTGACCTGGGTGTCAGAGATGCTTCCAGGGGTCTTCCCCATGCTGTTCCCATGTCTTTTCAGCACTGTATGCATGTGTTACACAGCACATGGCCAGATAAAATTGTAAAATGTTAAAATGACATTTCCCGGTGAATGCATTTGTCACGGTTGAAAGCAATACAAAAGTGCAAAAACGCATAAAAAATGCTACTTGTGAACATAGCCCAAGGTGTGGAGGAGTATTTTTGTTTTTGGTTATTTATTTTACCTTATACACAAGTCTTTACCCTGGAAAGGAAGTTCCTTAACATATTTCACAGGAAAAGCGTTGTTGACAGCAGTGACCTGGGGGTCAGAAATGCTTCCTGGGGCGATGCCCATGCTGTCCCCATGTCTTTTGAGCACTGTCACTATCGTTTTGGGCACTTTTTAGGCTTTCTACAGACTGCCGGGGGTGCCGCCGCAAAAATGCTCGGGTCTCCCATAGACTAACATTGGGCTCGTTGCTCGGGTCGAGCACCCGAGTATCACGGTGAGCTCGGCCCGAGCTTCGAGCACCCGAGCATTTTAGTGCTCGCTCAACACTAATAATTAGCGGACGACATGTCGAGTTTGGAGAGCCCCTGATGTGCCTAAACAGTGGAAACCACCCACAAATTACAACATTTTCTTTAAACTAGACTCCTCAGGGAACTTACATAGATGTGTGGTGAGCACCTTGAACCCCCAGGTGCTTCAAAGAAGTTTATAATATTGAGCCATGAAAATAAAAAAAATCACATTTTTCCCACAAAAAGCCCCAAATTTTGCATTTTCACAAGGGTAACAGGAGAAATTGCACCACAAAAATTTGTTGCGCAATTTCTCCTGAGTATGCCGAGACCCAATATGTGAAGGAAAACTACTGTTTCGGCGCACAGCAGGGTTTGGAAGGGAAGAAGCGCCATTTGACTGCAAAAAATGCAAAATTTGCTGGAATAATTAGCAGATGCCATGTAGCGTTTGGAGAGCCCCTGATATGCCTAAACAGTGGAAACCCCCCACAAGTGACACCATTTTGGGAACTTATCTAGATGTGTGGTGAGCACCTTGAACCCCCAGGTGCTTCACAGAAGTTTAAAACGTAGAGCCGTGAAAATGAAAAGATCAAATTTTTCCCACAAAAAAAAAGTTCTTTTAGCCCACATTTTTTTTATTTTTAAAGGGGTAACAGGAGAAAATGGATCCAAAAATTTGTTGTGCAATTTCTCCTGAACATGCAGATACCCCATATGTGGGGGAAAATTATTGTTTGGGCGTATGGAAGAGCTCAGAAAGGAAGGAATTATGTTTTGGAACGCAGACTTTAATGGAATGGTCTGGGGGTGTCATGTCGCGTTTGGAGAGTCCCTGATGTGCCTAAACATTGGAAAAAACCCACAAGTGACCCCATTTTGGAAACTAGACCCTTAAGGAATTTATTTAGATGTGTGGTGACCACCTTGAACCCACAGGTGCTTCACATAATTTTAAAACGTGGATCTGTAAAAATTAAAAAATATATATATTTTTTACACAAAAATGTTCTTTTAGTCTCAATTTTTTTAATTTTCACAAGGATAGCAGGAGAAAATGGACCTCAAAATTTGTTGTGCAATTTTTCCTGTGTACACCGATACCCTATATGTGGTCGAAAGCAACTTCTGAGGCATAGTGCAAAGCTCAGAAGGGAAGAAGCACCATATTGGAGTTCAGATTTCACTGGACTGGTTTGAGGGTGCTATAACACATTGGCAGAGCCCCTGAAGTGCCAAAACAGCAGACCCCCCAAAAGAGACCCCATTTTACAAACTACACATCTCAATGAATTCCTCTAGGGTTGCAGTGATCATATTGACACCACAGGTGGGTCACATAATTTTATACCATTGGGTAGTGAAGAAAAAAATAATTACATTTTTACCACCAAAATTTTGTTTTAGCCCCAGATTTTACATGTTCACACTGGGAAATAGGTACAAATGGCACAAAAATTTCTGCTCGATGTAGACATATCCCATATGTGACTGTACAGTACTGCTTATCCATACAGCGAGACTCGGTAGGGATGGAGCGCTATTTGCCTCCTGGAATAGTATGTGGTCTCCATATATAGAGCGCATAAACGCTAGAATAGCAGAATCTCCCCTAAAGTGACCCCATTTTGGAAATTATACCCCCTTGGGAATTTATCTACAGGTGTAGTGAAGATTTTGACTCTATGGGTGTTTTCCAGAAACAAGCAGCAGCGGATGTTGCTGAGTGAAAATTGCAAACTGCTGTTGCAGTGACCACTATGTTGTAGTGAACAGTATGTTGTGCCCAGCTTATGCTTCTGGAGACATGCACCCGTAAATTTGGCAAGCTTTGATCGCTACAGAAATGCCAAACATATGGACACTAACTGTGGTTTAGGTACACACTGGAGCTCAGAAGGGAGTGGGGCATTTTGATTTGGAAGCACAGAATTTGCTGAATTTCTTTTGTGGGGCGAGGAGCCATAGTGCTTTTCCAGAGCCTTTGTGCTATCAGTAACGTGGAAGCCCCTATATTTCCATTGACAGATAATGGACCTGAGTGGGGGTTTGCTTTTTTTTGTGGATTGATTTGAAGCTTTTGTTAGGAACATTTTGCATAATATTTTGGATCACATTTATCCTGAACTCTACGCTGTGCACTTACTTTGGGGTTCCCATCGAAATCTCCAAGTAATGCCATTCAGATGAAATCCCCAAAGGATCCATTCACTATAATGAGGCAGCAGAGTTACTATGGACTTTGTCTGGCTTCTGTTCAGCGGTGTCCTTTTCAGAAGTGCACAAAACTGTGGCCGATGTCACTTTTATGCAAGTCTAAAAAGACGGACACTGCCGGATCCCAGGCCAGACGTCGTCCACAGTGCCTCCATCTGCCTCCATAGGCAGATTATAATGAGGGCAATCTGGGCTACCGCCCGGGGCCCGAGGCTCCGGGGGGCCCATGAATTTCCCCCATTATAATTCGCAATCCCATGTATTTTTTTTGTCACCGACGTGACCGCGGCCGCAGGCGGCTTGAATGATGCTGAGTCCGCCCTGCCACAAGACATCAGGCAGAGCGGACCCAGCATACACATCGTAGGCGGCCGGGCGCGCTTATTTAAAAGTAAGGTGTCCGCTCGCGCTGTGCAGCCGCTCCTAGCCGGCCGCGTGTTGTTAGGACGATCGCGCATCAACGCTGGGCCGCCCTGCCTCATGACGTCAGGCAGAGCAGGAATGGCCCGGCCTCCAGGATATGTGAGCCGGGAGCGGGTGGTGTGCAGGGGGGAGACCCGCCAGAGGCTGGCGCTGTACAGTGCCCTGAGAGGTAGGTGTGCACTGCGGTGTCAGCATGCTGCGGCTTGTAGTGCTCTCTGTCTAACACCTTCACTTGTTTTTACTTTGGTGCCACGTGACCTGAGGTGTCTGGGTCTCTGCTTGTGGGAAGGTAATGGAAGCAGTCAATAGTTGAACTTGAGCGCAGGTGGTGTCTATTCACTGACAGCAGCAGAGGTCTCACACAATGGATGCGACTGACACTGACAGGGGTGTACTTTAATATCTCTGCTCAATAAGAGAAAGTGACATTTTTGCAAGAATCTCACAATCCGATTTTTTTATCCTATTTTCGGTGCCGATTTCTTTGTCATTTGCAATGAAAATACAAAACTATTCCCACCTGTGTGCTGTGCCAGGAAGTGTTGTCATAGGGTCTGTACAGTGTATTGTATGGCCTGTGTGTGTATCTATCAGATCCAGCCTCTGCGGAGCAGCAGAGCGCACACGCAGCCGCCGTGCACTGCCGGCGCCAGGAGATGGGAGAAACGATCAGGCATGCTGGGGAGCGACATGTCCGAGCGATGGCCGTGTGTGGTCACTAAGGCTGGAGCTACACAGGGATGTGTAAGGTGTAGGCGCGACCCCAATCTCTCATCGTCCCCAGATCTGTCTCATGATCACAATTTTATTTATTTTATTTGCATGTTTTAAAAACACAAACAATTATTGTGCTACAGAATTAAAGGGATCCTGTCATCAGAAATAACGCTTTTAACCTGCATATATAACGGTTACATGGCAGGTTAACAGCGTTATTGTAACGGGTCTGGGAGGCGGAACCTCAGAGCTACTATACAAGGGGGCAGTCCTTGTAAGGGAGCGGGTGGCGACCAGGGAAGACGGGCAGGAGGTCACAGCAGGTGACCGGGACAGTCTCTGAGTGAACGGGCTGGAGGTCACGGCAAGTGACCGGGGCAGTCTCTGGATGAACGGGCTGATGGTCACGGCAAGTGACCGGGGCAGTCTCTGAGTGAACGGGCAGATGGTCACGGCAAGTGACCGGGGCAGTCTCTGGATGAACGGGCAGATGGTCACGGCAAGTGACCGGGGCAGTCTCTGGATGAACGGGCAGATGGTCACGGCAAGTGACCGGGGCAGTCTCTAGGTAAAGGATTGGTACGACCTGTGGCGGCTGATGATAGACGTGAGCTCCCAGGTGAGCAGGCGAGAGTCTCTAGATGAACGGGTGGTCACAGCATGTGACGGCGGAGCCTCCAGGAAGACCAACAGACAGGCGGCAGATGAGCGCTCCCAGGTGAGCGGGCAGAAGTCTCTGGACAGGCGGGTGGTCACAGCACGTGACGGCAGAGCCTCCAGGTAGGCTAGCAGACAGGCAGCAGATGAGCGCTCCCAGGTGAGCGGGCAAGCTGGTCCATAGACAGACTGACAGGAGTTGGAAGGCAGACCGTCGGACCTCGGGCAAGCAGGCAGGTGGCTGATGTGCGCTCCCAGGTGAGCGGGCAGACTGGTCCTTAGACAGACTGACAGGAGTAGTAAGGCAGACCGTCGGACCTCAGACTAGCAGGCAGGTAGCAGATAATCAGGCAGGAATCTGGCAGGTAACTGGCAGGTAACTGGCAGGTAACTGGCAACGGGACCTGAGGGCTGAAGCAGAGTAGTAAACAGTGCAACAACATTGCTCGGGCACCTCCATTTTGGAGGAGGTGCCTTATATATGGTGAAGTCCTCCGGCCATTGGCCGGGGACTCCTTAGGACGGCGCGCGCGGCCCCTTTAAGAGGGAGGGAGAGCGCGCGCGCGCGCCCTAAGCACAGTGGCCGGGAAGGAGCGCGCGCTGCCAGCAGAGCGGGAGGAGGACGCCGGGCAAGGAGCAGGGAGGTGAGGGGAACAGCGTCCCTGCCTAGCAGAGGGCAGGGACGCCGGCGCTACAGTACCCCCCCCTTTAGGCCCCCCCTTTTTTAGGCCAGACAGAAATTTAGCTAGGATAAGAGGGGCATGGATGTTCTCCCGGGGCTCCCACGTTCTCTCCTCAGGACCAAACCCCTTCCAATCTACTAGAAAAAAGGTCTTTCCTCTTACCCTTTTGGTGGCAAGAATGTTCTCTACCTCAAACTCGTCCTCAGCAGAAACCGGAGCAGGAGGCGTACCTGTAGACTTGGAAAAAGAGTTAAGAACCACAGGTTTGAGGAGAGATACATGGAAGGAGTTAGGGATCCGTAAGTTGGCCGGGAGTTTTAATTTATAGGCCACCGGGTTGATCTGACTGATGACCTCCAGAGGACCGATGAACCGAGGCCCTAACTTGTAAGAAGGTATCTTGAGTCGGACATATTTAGACGAGAGCCAGACTTTATCTCCAGGACGAAATTGTGGAGGATCCAGGCGTTTTTTGTCAGCGTGTCTTTTCATCCGTTCGGACGACTGAAGGAGTGCGGATCGGGTACTCTCCCAAATGGAGGAAAATTTGCTAACGAGAGATTCCGCAGCCGGGTTGTCCACAGAGGTGGAGACAGGAAAAGGAATCCGAGGATGCTGACCGAAGACTACAAAAAACGGGGATTTGGAGGAGGATTCGCTCTCGTGATTGTTATAGGAGAACTCGGCCCATGGTAGGAGATCCACCCAGTCAGAATGATGGGCATTAACGAAGTGCCGGAGGTAACTGGTCAGGTTCTGATTGATCCGCTCCACTTGACCATCGGACTGTGGGTGGTAAGCGGAAGAGAAGTCCAGGGTGACGTCTAGCGGTTTACAAGTGGCTCTCCAGAAACGTGAGGTGAACTGTACCCCACGATCCGACACGATGTGGAGGGGCAGACCATGAAGACGGAAGATGTGGCGGATAAAGTCTTTAGCCAGCTCGGGTGCAGACGGGAGGCCAGGCAGGGGAATAAAGTGAGCCATCTTGGAAAAGCGGTCAGCGACCACCCAAATGACCGTACAACCGGCAGAGACGGGGAGATCAGTTATGAAGTCCATAGCAATATGCTGCCAGGGGGCAGCAGGCACAGGAAGCGGAAGAAGGCGACCGGCTGGCAGGTGTCTCGGGACTTTGTTGCGGGCGCAGGACACACAGGCAGAAACAAAGTCTATTACGTCCTTGTGCAGGGTAGGCCACCAGTAGTGCCGGGCAATAAGCTGGAGGGTCTTTTTCTGACCGGCGTGGCCAGCTAGTTTAGACGAGTGACCCCAGTGTAGGATCTTCTCCCGATCAGGTACTGATACGAACGTCTTACCGGGAGGGAGACGATTTAGGCTCACGGGAGCCACCTGCATTACTCTGGCGGGATCGATGATATGTTTAGGTTCTTCCTCGAGATCGGACACCAGAAAGGATCGGGACAAGGCATCTGCTTTGACGTTTTTGTCAGCCGGGCGAAAATGAAGAACAAAATCAAAGCGAGCAAAAAACAAGGACCACCGGGCTTGGCGCGGGTTAAGTCTCTGGGCATGCTGGAGGTAAGCCAAGTTCTTGTGGTCAGTGTAAATTATTACCGGGTGAAGAGCCCCCTCGAGTAGGTAACGCCACTCCTCCAATGCCAGTTTGATGGCCAATAACTCTCGGTCTCCTATGGAATAGTTGCGCTCAGAAGAGGAGAAGAGTTTGGAGAAGAAGCCACAAGTTACCATTCTCCCGGAAGATGATTGTTGAGTAAGTACCGCACCGGCTCCAGAGGAGGAGGCGTCAACTTCCAGGAAGAACTGCTTGTTGCCGTCCGGGCGATGCAGCACCGGGGCGGAAGAGAAGGCCTGTTTTAGGGAAAGAAAGGCCTCCTCTGCTTCGGGCGGCCACTCTTTGGGATTAGTACCCTTACGGGTGAGCGCGGAAATTGGGGCAGTCCGGGAAGAGAAGTGTGGTATGAAGAGGCGGTAGTAGTTGGCGAAGCCCAGGAATCGCTGAATGGCCTTCAACCCCTCCGGTCGAGGCCATTTCTCGATGGCAGACAGTTTCTCTGGATCCATTCGTAGGCCGGTCTGAGAAATAATGTAGCCCAAAAACGGAAGCGAGGTCTGCTCAAAGAGGCACTTCTCGTATTTAGCGAAGAGGTGATTCTGCCTGAGCCTGAGCAGGACCTGACGAACGTCCCTCCGGTGAGTCTGGAGATCCGGAGAGAAGACCAAGATGTCGTCCAGGTACACCACTACGCAGGAGTAGAGAAGGTCCCGGAAGATGTCATTGACCAACTCTTGAAAGACGGCAGGAGCGTTACAGAGACCAAAGGGCATTACCAGATATTCATAGTGGCCGTCCCGGGTGTTGAATGCCGTCTTCCATTCATCCCCCTGACGGATACGAACCAGGTTGTACGCCCCACGGAGGTCCAGTTTGGTGAAGATTCTAGCCCCCCTCAGACGATCAAATAACTCCGGAATGAGCGGAAGGGGGTACTTATTCTTCACCGTGATCTGGTTAAGGCCTCTATAGTCTATACAGGGACGGAGAGAGCCGTCCTTCTTTTTGACGAAAAAGAAGCCTGCTCCCGCCGGGGAGGTAGATTTCCGGATGAATCCCCTGGCCAGATTCTCCTCAATATATTCGGACATCGACCGGGTCTCAGCAGCGGATAAAGGATAAATACGCCCACGGGGAGGAGTAGTACCAGGTAACAGGTCGATAGGGCAGTCGTATGGTCTATGAGGAGGTAGTGTCTCTGCTTCCTTTTTATTAAAGACATCAGCATAAGACCAATAAGGAATCGGAAGTCCAGGTAGATTAGCTGGGGTAGGAGAAGGACGGACGGGATGGACGGGAACCAGACAGGTCTTATGGCAGTCCTGTCCCCAGCGAAGGACTTCTCCGGTCTGCCAGTCAAGCACGGGTGCATGTCTCTGGAGCCAAGGTAGGCCTAGCAAGAGGGCGTGAGAGAGTCCAGGCAGAACATGAAAGGAGATACTCTCAGAATGCAGCATTCCCACCTGCAGAGTAATGGATTCGGTGATGAGTTGGATGGGGCGTGGTAAGAGGCCCCCATCCACGGCAGCAACAGACAAGGGTACAGCCAGAGGTTTGGTGGGGATGCGGTATTTCTCTACCAGGGACTGTGAAATAAGATTCCCGGCTGCTCCAGAGTCAAGTTGGGCTAGTTCGAAATAACGGTTCTCCCCGCAGACGATTGAGACTGACAGCAGCAGAGATGGAGAGGATTTATTCTTGTCTAGGTTGACCTCTCTGAGCGAACCTAGACACAGGCGTTTCCCGACCTCTCCGGGCAGGCACGGATCCGGTGCTCCTTACTGCCACAGTAGAAGCAGCTCCCCTCGGCACGGCGTAAGTCCTGACGGGTTTTGACCATCTTGGTCTGGTCGACCTGCATAGACTCAGGAGAGTGTACCTGGGTAGAGACGGAGGGAGTGACGGGTCTCTGAAAAGTAGGAGCTAGACATGGTAACCTCCTCTCACGGGTGACCTCTTTGGCACGCTCCTGGAACCGTAGGTCAATCCGGGTGGCAAGAGTTATTAGGTCATCGAGAGTGGTAGGAATGTCCCGACCGGCAAGTTCATCTTTAATACGGCCGGACAGACCCTCCCAGAAGACGGATACCAGAGCGTCGTTATCCCAGGCCAGCTCCGAGGCAAGGGAACGGAACCGTATGGCATATTGGCCCACGGTGAGACTTCCCTGACGGAGGCGTAGCAGTGATGATGCGGATGAGGTCTTCCGTCCGGGTTCGTCGAAGACTTTCCGGAAAGCCGTGAGAAAAGCAGGCAAGTTGGACACCAGGGGGTCTCCTCTCTCCCATAGAGGATTTAGCCAGGCCAGGGCCTCCCCGGTGAGATGGGACATGATGAATGCAATTTTGGCCCGGTCGGAGTTAAACTGGTGGGACAATAGTTCAAAGTGCAGGGTGCACTGATTTATGAAGCCCCGAGCCTGGGCGGAGTCGCCTCCGAAGCGAGGAGGTGCAGAAAGCCGGGGTCCGGGGTAGGATACCATGGTAATAGTGGGCAGCGGAGCTGCCGGATTGCGAGACATGGCACTGGCGGAGGTTGCTGGTGGAGCAGTCAGAGTGCCCAGGCGAGTATTGACATTCCGCAGGTGACCCAGGATGGACTCCTGTTGGGACCTTTGACGGGACAGTTCATGACACAGGTCCGAGAGCAAGGGAGCTTGGGTGCCACCGGGTTCCAGGGCCCGAGCAAACTGTAACGGGTCTGGGAGGCGGAACCTCAGAGCTACTATACAAGGGGGCAGTCCTTGTAAGGGAGCGGGTGGCGACCAGGGAAGACGGGCAGGAGGTCACAGCAGGTGACCGGGGCAGTCTCTGAGTGAACGGGCAGATGGTCACGGCAAGTGACCGGGGCAGTCTCTGGATGAACGGGCAGATGGTCACGGCAAGTGACCGGGGCAGTCTCTGGATGAACGGGCAGATGGTCACGGCAAGTGACCGGGGCAGTCTCTAGGTAAAGGGTTGGTACGACCTGTGGCGGCTGATGATAGACGTGAGCTCCCAGGTGAGCAGGCGAGAGTCTCTGGATGAACGGGTGGTCACAGCATGTGACGGCGGAGCCTCCAGGAAGACCAACAGACAGGCGGCAGATGAGCGCTCCCAGGTGAGCGGGCAGAAGTCTCTGGACAGGCGGGTGGTCACAGCACGTGACGGCAGAGCCTCCAGGTAGGCTAGCAGACAGGCAGCAGATGAGCGCTCCCAGGTGAGCGGGCAAGCTGGTCCATAGACAGACTGACAGGAGTTGGAAGGCAGACCGTCGGACCTCGGGCAAGCAGGCAGGTGACTGATGTGCGCTCCCAGGTGAGCGGGCAGACTGGTCCTTAGACAGACTGACAGGAGTAGTAAGGCAGACCGTCGGACCTCAGACTAGCAGGCAGGTAGCAGATAATCAGGCAGGAATCTGGCAGGTAACTGGCAGGTAACTGGCAGGTAACTGGCAACGGGACCTGAGGGCTGAAGCAGAGTAGTAAACAGTGCAACAACATTGCTCGGGCACCTCCATTTTGGAGGAGGTGCCTTATATATGGTGAAGTCCTCCGGCCATAGGCCGGGGACTCCTTAGGACGGCGCGCGCGGCCCCTTTAAGAGGGAGGGAGAGCGCGCGCGCGCGCCCTAAGCACAGTGGCCGGGAAGGAGCGCGCGCTGCCAGCAGAGCGGGAGGAGGACGCCGGCACGGAGCAGGGAGGTGAGGGGAACAGCTTCCCTGCCTAGCAGAGGGCAGGGACGCCGGCGCTACAGTTATTATGCTGCCCAGTAGCTGAATGCAGAGGGGAGAAAATTAACTTTATTCTCCTCGCCAGCATTCGTTTTCAGTCATGGGGGCACTGTCGGTTCGGTCACCACTCTGATTATACAGGGCGTTCGCTGTAACCGAGCCCCCGGCACTGACTGACACTGGCTCTATATTGAGGCCAGCTGTCAGTCAGGGCTGGGGTTACAGCAGTTGCTCTGTATTCCCAAAGCAATGCCTGAACTGGCACCCGGTCAGACCCCATGACTGAAACCGAATGCTCCCCCATCCTGGTATATGCTCCCCCATCCTGGTATATGTTCCCCCATTCTGCCTGTTCTGCTGTTCTTCTGGCGAGGCTGGAGGAGTGTGGCGCCAGAGTTTGCGCCTGAGCATAGCACGATCTCCGGCGCCATTTTGTTGAAGACAAATTTGCACACAGTGTCTTCAACAAAATGGCACCAGAGATCGAGGTATGTGTCCTAATGGCGCCGGAGATAGCGGTATGTGGTCAGCTCTTACGCATACCGCATCACAATCCTTTATCCTCGTCCTCCTGCCTCTCACCTGTAACGGCTGATGTGTTCTTCTGTCTCTGGCCAGACTGCGCAGGCGCATTGCATGTACAGTCTATAGAGGCTTCAGACAGACGGACACATCTCTGATTATATTATAGATACCAGTCATGTATTCTCATATAGACTATACAGGGCCATACCTAGGGGAAGAGGAGGGGCAGGTGACCTGGGTACAGCCGTCAGGGGGTGCCTTCGGGCCACCTCATGCTGTGGTCAGAGGTGTCTCCCTGGCAGCTGCATGTTGCTGCCCCCAGAGTGGGATTCAACCATTCTCTGAGCTGGCTGTGGAACCGACAGTCGATCAGAGAAGGGAGATATGTGCGTGAATATAGGAGGCTATGTGGGGGCTCATACTGTATGTAGGTGTGACTCGCCCAGGGGAATATGGGGGACTCGGTACCCGGGCCTTTACCTTCTTGGGATGTCACGGCGGTCAGCTCCCGGGCCTGTACTCTGGGGTCACTCTTAAAAGGGGGTTGTTGCTTGATGGGATGAATAATAGTTTTGTCTCGTGACGCCACCTGTGGTTCCTGGTAATGAGTACCAGCGCTGCTGCAAACATCTGGGGAAGATGTTAGGGCAGCTGGGTTGGTGCGGCTCTCCACAGACAGAGCTCAGCTCCAGGGCAGTGCAGGTGCAGATGGTGATGCTGGGCGTTGTAGTGCAGGAGCGATAACGCAGCAGCAATGACTGACAGAGACAGTGGGGTGCAGTCGTCCGAGTTTACTCACAGTTATTAGATTCCTCAGGTTGCACTGTACAGGTGACAGCCTCCCACGTCACGCTGTGTTCTCCAGGCAGGGGTTCAGCACTCCCTCAAGTATCTCAAGAGCACTTAATGGGACCGCTCTCTGTATGTTCCTTTCTTAGCCGACTTCCCGCGCTGGGTCTCTCCCTCCTGCCCTGCGCCTCGCCACACAAAGTCCCGATCAGGTACCTTTGGATCCCTCTGGGCAACCTGGAGTTCTCGGACCTTGCTTGGTGCCCTTTCCAGCGGCTTAGGTGCGGATGTGGCAACTGCACCTTGAAAGTGCAGAAGCCTTCAGTTTTCTAGCTGAGACCTGAAGTAATTTGGCTAGTCCATGGACCAGTTCCCTTCTTGCGGCCTGATCCCTCTACTGCCTGGCAGATTCAGGCGTACGGGTGCCGTCCTGCACTCACCGTACCCCCTGGGATCCTTTTAGTTCCTGGAGCCTTTCTCCTGCTCCCACTCCTCTCTCTATCTTGGGCATGACAGGCCAAGCCTGCCTCCCGAGTGGAGCTCCTGAAGAGCCTCCGCTCCCTATGTCCTCTCACTCCCTCTCCGTCCGACTCTCTCCCTTCAACTACCCAAAAGATGGCTTCCATATATATATTTATCTTCTTTTAGTACTACCCTGGTCTGCGTTCTCCACCCACACCCACTGCATGGTTCCCCCTCACTTTGGTTCCCCTCCACTCCAGCCAGGGACGGGGCAGCAGAAAGCAGCGCATAATGCCCTTCCAGCCGGTCTGGAGTAGTGTAGTGTTGGGTGCAGGTGTTAGGGTCCCAGGCAGCACCCCATCCTTACCTGAGAGAATGAGATGCCACACCTCTGGGTGAGGTGCAGTACCTCTGTGGCGACTGAACCCACAGGGGCGCCACAGGTGGCTATGTGGGGGCTCATACTGTATATAGGAGGCTATGCAGGGGCTCATACTGTATCTAGGGAGCTATGTGGGGCTCATACTGTATCTAGGAGGCTATCTAGGGTCTCATACTGTATATTTGAGGCCATTTGGGGGCTCTTACTGTATATAGGAGGCTATGAAGGCTTAAACAGTGCATAGGGAGATATGTGGGGCTCATACAGTATATAGGGAGCTATGTGCGGGCTCATACTGTGTGTGTGTGTGTGTATATAGGAGGCTATGTGGGGGCTCATAATGTATGTAGGTGGCAGTGTGGGCTTATACTGTATATAGGAGGCTATGTGGGGCTCATACTGTATCTAGGGAGCTATGTGGGGCTCATACTGTATCTAGGAGGCTATTTAGGGGCTCATACTGTATATAGGCTATTTAGGGGCTCATACTGTATATAGGGAGCTATGTGGGGCTCATACTGTATATAGGGAGCTATGTGGGGCTCATACTGTATCTAGTAGGCTATTTAGGGGCTCATACTGTATATAGGAGGCTAGTTAGGGGCTCATACTGTATATATGGAGCTATGTGGGGGTCATAATGTATATAGGAGGCTATTTGGGGGCTCTTACTGTATATAGGAGGCTATGAAGGCTTATACTGTGCATAGGGAGATATGTGGGGTTCATACTGCATATAGGAGGCTATGTGGGGATTATACTGTGCATAGGGAGTTATGTGAGGGCTCATACTGTATATAGGGGGATGTCAGCATACTTAATTCTGCTCAATATTAAGTCATACAATTAATATAATTTTTTAAAATTATTTTGTTCATATTAATTGTAACGGGTCTGGGAGGCGGAACCTCTGAGCTACTATACAAGGGGGCAGTCCTTGTAAGGGAGCGGGTGGCGACCAGGGAAGACGGGCAGGAGGTCACAGCAGGTGACCGGGACAGTCTCTGAGTGAACGGGCTGGAGGTCACGGCAAGTGACCGGGGCAGTCTCTGGATGAACGGGCTGATGGTCACGGCAAGTGACCGGGGCAGTCTCTGAATGAACGGGCAGATGGTCACGGCAAGTGACCGGGGCAGTCTCTGGATGAACGGGCAGATGGTCACGGCAAGTGACCGGGGCAGTCTCTGGATGAACGGGCAGATGGTCACGGCATGTGACGGCGGAGCCTCCAGGAAGACCAACAGACAGGCGGCAGATGAGCGCTCCCAGGTGAGCGGGCAGAAGACTCTGGACAGGCGGGTGGTCACAGCACGTGACGGCAGAGCCTCCAGGTAGGCTAGCAGACAGGCAGCAGATGAGCGCTCCCAGGTGAGCGAGCAGGAGTCACTGGACAGGCAACTGGCAGGTAAGTGGCAACGGGACCTGAGGGCTGAAGCAGAGTAGTAAACAGTGCAACAACATTGCTCGGACACCTCCATTTTGGAGGAGGTGCCTTATATATGGTGAAGTCCTCCGGCCATTGGCCGGGGACTCCTTAGGACGGCGCGCGCGGCCCCTTTAAGAGGGAGGGAGAGCGCGCGCGCGCGCCCTAAGCACAGTGGCCGGGAAGGAGCGCGCGCTGCCAGCAGAGCGGGAGGAGGACGCCGGGCAAGGAGCAGGGAGGTGAGGGGAACAGCGTCCCTGCCTAGCAGAGGGCAGGGACGCCGGCGCTACAGTACCCCCCCCTTTAGGCCCCCCCTTTTTTAGGCCAGACAGAAATTTAGCTAGGATAAGAGGGGCATGGATGTTCTCCCGGGGCTCCCACGTTCTCTCCTCAGGACCAAACCCCCTCCAATCTACTAGAAAAAAGGTCTTTCCTCTTACCCTTTTGGTGGCAAGAATGTTCTCTACCTCAAACTCGTCCTCAGCAGAAACCGGAGCAGGAGGCGTACCTGTAGACTTGGAAAAAGAGTTAAGTACCACAGGTTTGAGGAGAGATACATGGAAGGAGTTAGGGATCCGTAAGTTGGCCGGGAGTTTTAATTTATAGGCCACCGGGTTGATCTGACTGATGACCTCCAGAGGACCGATGAACCGAGGCCCTAACTTGTAAGAAGGTATCTTGAGTCGGACATATTTAGACGAGAGCCAGACTTTATCTCCAGGACGAAATTGTGGAGGATCCAGGCGTTTTTTGTCAGCGTGTCTTTTCATCCGTTCGGACGACTGGAGGAGTGCGGATCGGGTACTCTCCCAAATGGAGGAAAATTTGCTAACGAGAGATTCCGCAGCCGGGTTGTCCACAGAGGTGGAGACAGGAAAAGGAATCCGAGGATGCTGACCGAAGACTACAAAAAACGGGGATTTGGAGGAGGATTCGCTCTCGTGATTGTTATAGGAGAACTCGGCCCATGGTAGGAGATCCACCCAGTCAGAATGATGGGCATTAACGAAGTGCCGGAGGTAACTGGTCAGGTTCTGATTGATCCGCTCCACTTGACCATTGGACTGTGGGTGGTAAGCAGAAGAGAAGTCCAGGGTGACGTCTAGCGGTTTACAAGTGGCTCTCCAGAAACGTGAGGTGAACTGTACCCCACGATCCGACACGATGTGGAGGGGCAGGCCATGAAGACGGAAGATGTGGCGGATAAAGTCTTTAGCCAGCTCGGGTGCAGACGGGAGACCAGGCAGGGGAATAAAGTGAGTCATCTTGGAAAAGCGGTCAGCGACCACCCAAATGACCGTACAACCGGCAGAGACGGGGAGATCAGTTATGAAGTCCATAGCAATATGCTGCCAGGGGGCAGCAGGCACAGGAAGCGGAAGAAGGCGACCGGCTGGCAGGTGTCTCGGGACTTTGTTGCGGGCGCAGGACACACAGGCAGAAACAAAGTCTATTACGTCCTTGTGCAGGGTAGGCCACCAGTAGTGCCGGGCAATAAGCTGGAGGGTCTTTTTCTGACCGGCGTGGCCAGCTAGTTTAGACGAGTGACCCCAGTGTAGGATCTTCTCCCGATCAGGTACTGATACGAACGTCTTACCGGGAGGGAGACGATTTAGGCTCACGGGAGCCACCTGCATTACTCTGGCGGGATCGATGATATGTTTAGGTTCTTCCTCGAGATCGGACACCAGAAAGGATCGGGACAAGGCATCTGCTTTGACGTTTTTGTCAGCCGGGCGAAAATGAAGAACAAAATCAAAGCGAGCAAAAAACAAGGACCACCGGGCTTGGCGCGGGTTAAGTCTCTGGGCATGCTGGAGGTAAGCCAAGTTCTTGTGGTCAGTGTAAATTATTACCGGGTGAAGAGCCCCCTCGAGTAGGTAACGCCACTCCTCCAATGCCAGTTTGATGGCCAATAACTCTCGGTCTCCTATGGAATAGTTGCGCTCAGAAGAGGAGAAGAGTTTGGAGAAGAAGCCACAAGTTACCATTCTCCCGGAAGATGATTTTTGAGTAAGTACCGCTCCGGCTCCAGAGGAGGAGGCGTCAACTTCCAGGAAGAACTGCTTGTTGCCGTCCGGGCGATGCAGCACCGGGGCGGAAGAGAAGGCCTGTTTTAGGGAAAGAAAGGCCTCCTCTGCTTCGGGCGGCCACTCTTTGGGATTAGTACCCTTACGGGTGAGCGCGGAAATTGGGGCAGTCCGGGAAGAGAAGTGTGGTATGAAGAGGCGGTAGTAGTTGGCGAAGCCCAGGAATCGCTGAATGGCCTTCAACCCCTCCGGTCGAGGCCATTTCTCGATGGCAGACAGTTTCTCTGGATCCATTCGTAGGCCGGTCTGAGAAATAATGTAGCCCAAAAACGGAAGCGAGGTCTGCTCAAAGAGGCACTTCTCGTATTTAGCGAAGAGGTGATTCTGCCTGAGCCTGAGCAGGACCTGACGAACGTCCCTCCGGTGAGTTTGGAGATCCGGAGAGAAGACCAAGATGTCGTCCAGGTACACCACTACGCAGGAGTAGAGAAGGTCCCGGAAGATGTCATTGACCAACTCTTGAAAGACGGCAGGAGCGTTACAGAGACCAAAGGGCATTACCAGATATTCATAGTGGCCGTCCCGGGTGTTGAATGCCGTCTTCCATTCATCCCCCTGACGGATACGAACCAGGTTGTACGCCCCACGGAGGTCCAGTTTGGTGAAGATTCTAGCCCCCCTCAGACGATCAAATAACTCCGGAATGAGCGGAAGGGGGTACTTATTCTTCACCGTGATCTGGTTAAGGCCTCTATAGTCTATACAGGGACGGAGAGAGCCGTCCTTCTTTTTAACGAAAAAGAAGCCTGCTCCCGCCGGGGAGGTAGATTTCCGGATGAATCCCCTGGCCAGATTCTCCTCAATATATTCGGACATCGACCGGGTCTCAGCAGCGGATAAAGGATAAATACGCCCACGGGGAGGAGTAGTACCAGGTAACAGGTCGATAGGGCAGTCGTATGGTCTATGAGGAGGTAGTGTCTCTGCTTCCTTTTTATTAAAGACATCAGCATAAGACCAATAAGGAATCGGAAGTCCAGGTAGATTAGCTGGGGTAGGAGAAGGACGGACGGGATGGACGGGAACCAGACAGGTCTTATGGCAGTCCTGTCCCCAGCGAAGGACTTCTCTGGTCTGCCAGTCAAGCACGGGTGCATGTCTCTGGAGCCAAGGTAGGCCTAGCAAGAGGGCGTGAGAGAGTCCAGGCAGAACATGAAAGGAGATACTCTCAGAATGCAGCATTCCCACCTGCAGAGTAATGGATTCGGTGATGAGTTGGATGGGGCGTGGTAAGAGGCCCCCATCCACGGCAGCAACAGACAAGGGTACAGCCAGAGGTTTGGTGGGGATGCGGTATTTCTCTACCAGGGACTGTGAAATAAGATTCCCGGCTGCTCCAGAGTCAAGTTGGGCTAGTTCGAAATAACGGTTCTCCCCGCAGACGATTGAGACTGACAGCAGCAGAGATGGAGAGGATTTATTCTTGTCTAGGTTGACCTCTCTGAGCGAACCTAGACACAGGCGTTTCCCGACCTCTCCGGGCAGGCACGGATCCGGTGCTCCTTACTGCCACAGTAGAAGCAGCTCCCCTCGGCACGGCGTAAGTCCTGACGGGTTTTGACCATCTTGGTCTGGTCGACCTGCATAGACTCAGGAGAGTGTACCTGGGTAGAGACGGAGGGAGTGACGGGTCTCTGAAAAGTAGGAGCTAGACATGGTAACCTCCTCTCACGGGTGACCTCTTTGGCACGCTCCTGGAACCGTAGGTCAATCCGGGTGGCAAGAGTTATTAGGTCATCGAGAGTGGTAGGAATGTCCCGACCGGCAAGTTCAGAGGATTTAGCCAGGCCAGGGCCTCCCCGGTGAGATGGGACATGATGAATGCAATTTTGGCCCGGTCGGAGTTAAACTGGTGGGACAATAGTTCAAAGTGCAGGGTGCACTGATTTATGAAGCCCCGAGCCTGGGCGGAGTCGCCTCCGAAGCGAGGAGGTGCAGAAAGCCGGGGTCCGGGGTAGGATACCATGGTATTAGTGGGCAGCGGAGCTGCCGGATTGCGAGACATGGCACTGGCGGAGGTTGCTGGTGGAGCAGTCAGAGTGTCCAGGCGAGTATTGACATTCCGCAGGTGACCCAGGATGGACTCCTGTTGGGACCTTTGACGGGACAGTTCATGACACAGGTCCGAGAGCGAGGGAGCTCGAGTGCCACCGGGTTCCATGGTCCGAGCAAACTGTAATGGGTCTGGGAGGCGGAACCTCTGAGCTACTATACAAGGGGGCAGTCCTTGTAAGGGAGCGGGTGGCGACCAGGGAAGACGGGCAGGAGGTCACAGCAGGTGACCGGGACAGTCTCTGAGTGAACGGGCTGGAGGTCACGGCAAGTGACCGGGGCAGTCTCTGGATGAACGGGCTGATGGTCACGGCAAGTGACCGGGGCAGTCTCTGAATGAACGGGCAGATGGTCACGGCAAGTGACCGGGGCAGTCTCTGGATGAACGGGCAGATGGTCACGGCAAGTGACCGGGGCAGTCTCTGGATGAACGGGCAGATGGTCACGGCATGTGACGGCGGAGCCTCCAGGAAGACCAACAGACAGGCGGCAGATGAGCGCTCCCAGGTGAGCGGGCAGAAGACTCTGGACAGGCGGGTGGTCACAGCACGTGACGGCAGAGCCTCCAGGTAGGCTAGCAGACAGGCAGCAGATGAGCGCTCCCAGGTGAGCGAGCAGGAGTCACTGGACAGGCAACTGGCAGGTAAGTGGCAACGGGACCTGAGGGCTGAAGCAGAGTAGTAAACAGTGCAACAACATTGCTCGGACACCTCCATTTTGGAGGAGGTGCCTTATATATGGTGAAGTCCTCCGGCCATTGGCCGGGGACTCCTTAGGACGGCGCGCGCGGCCCCTTTAAGAGGGAGGGAGAGCGCGCGCGCGCGCCCTAAGCACAGTGGCCGGGAAGGAGCGCGCGCTGCCAGCAGAGCGGGAGGAGGACGCCGGGCAAGGAGCAGGGAGGTGAGGGGAACAGCGTCCCTGCCTAGCAGAGGGCAGGGACGCCGGCGCTACATTAATATTGCGCAGAATTAATTTCAGCCTACTGGCTCTGTCCCCACAACAGTCATGGTCTCTCATGTGGTCCCTCGGGAAAATGAATCTCCCACCCTGCTCTACTATATATAGTGCTATGATAATAGATTTCCTAAAGGAGAAAATACTTGGCGCTATCAAAGCGTAGTAAGATTTGATCAATTAAAAGGGTGAGTATCTATAGGAAATTGCTCTCCTGATGCGGTTGTGCAAGCAGAGGCACAACTTCCGCTTAGGCTGCGTGCCCACGTAGCGTTTTTCAAGCGTATATGCTGCGGAATTTCCGCAGCGTAAACGCTTGGGAAACGCTAGGTAATCCGCCCCCCATGGTCCCCAAGGGGATTCCGCAAGTTCTATGCCCATGCTGCGGATTTTTCTGCAGCGTTTTCGATGCGCGGAAAAATCCGCAGCATGTTCATTAATTTTGCGTTTCCGCAAGCGGAATTGCCTTATTGCAATGCAATAAAGAACGCAAGGCAATTCCACATGCGTTTTTCTGGGAGAGGACTTGCAGAAATGAAATTTTCTGCTTCATTTCTGCAACGTGGGCACATAGCCTTATAGTATGGATGAATTTGCAAAAGACTGCGGCCGACCTGGTGAGGTGGGATTGAATCCTGAGACAGGAGTATCCCACAACGAGGATGCCAAAAGGGAGAACCAGGTGATGACGCTGTCTTTGCCACCTGGTTCTCCCTTTTGGCATATATAGCGCTATGTTATGTATAGGGTTGTACATAATGGAAAAAAATTCTGTCATTTTCCGTCTATAGATGTGATCAGAACATCTGTGTGTTACTCACATGACCTATCACGTGATCAATCAATGAGGATCATGTGACATGTCATGTGATACATCGGGTACCTGGGAAGGGGTGGGTCCACACCTTCTAAACTGCCCGGGGCCCTGGCTACTCTTAATCCACCCCTGTCTGCCTCATTATAGGGAATCTTCTGCCGGGGGTTCTGTTTGAATCATGTATTTCAGAGATTTACACAGAAACCCCAGTGTAAGCGCCCAGCGTAGAGCGCAGGATAAATGTGCGCTGAGCCTTAATGTGATCTTTGGGAGGCAGAATGAATAAATCAACAGCAGGTGATGAATTGGTTTCATTTATTTTTTACGCCGTTCCTCGTGCGGTATAAGTGATTAGACGACTTTATTCTTCGGGTCGGTGTAATTACAGCGATACTTGATTTATATCGTTTTTTTATTTTGGCCGCTGTCACACACTAAAAGACGCTTTTTATTGCAAAAAAACATCGTCATATTTTGAGAGCTATAATTTTTCCATATTTCAGCTGACAGTCATGTAAGGGCTTGTTTTGTTTTTTTTTGCAGGACAAGTTGACGTTTTTATTGGTACCATTTTCGGGCACATGACATTTTTTGATCGCTTTATATTCCGATTTTTGGGAGGCAGAATAAACAAAAACAAACAATTCAGGAATTGTTTTTTTTCTTTATGCCACTCCACGTGTGGTAAAATTGATAAGGCAGCGTTATTCTTCAGGTCAGTACGATTACAGCAATATCACATTTATATAGTTTTTTTATGTTTTGGCGCTTTTACACAATAAAAACCATTTTATAGAAAAATCAATTATTTTTGCATCACTTTATTCTGAGAGCTATAACTTTTTTATTTTTCCACTGATGGAGCCGTATAGTGGCTTGTTTTTTGCGGGACAAGATGATGTTTTCAGAGATACCATATTTATTTACATTGGTCTTATCGGTATCATGATAAAGCATAGTTTTTTGCCTTGTTTTTTCTTATTGATTTTTACGGTGCTCACTGAAAGGGTTAACCAGTGGGACAGGTTTATAGGTCAGGTCGTTTCGGATGTGGCGATACCAAAGATGTGTACTTTTTGTTTATATATATATATATATTATATATACACTTCTCAAAAAAAATAAAGGGAACACTTAAACAGCAGAATATAACTCCAAGTAAATCAAACTTCTGTGAAATCAAACTGTCCACTTAGGAAGCAACACTGATTGACAATCAATTTCACATGCTGTTGTGCAAATGGACGACAAAAGATAGAAATTATTGGCAATTATCAAGACACCCTCAATAAAGGAGTGGTTCTGCAGGTGGGGACCACAGACCACATCTCAGTACCAATGCTTTCTGGCTGATGTTTTGGTCACTTTTGAATGTTGGTTGTGCTTTCACACTCATGGCAGCATGAGACGGACTCTACAACCCACAGAAGTTGCTCAGGTAGTGCAGCTCATCCAGGATGGCACATCAATGCGAGCTGTGGCAAGAAGGTTTGCTATGTCTGTCAGCGTAGTGTCCAGAGGCTGGAGGCGCTACCAGGAGACAGGCCAGTACACCAGGAGACGTGGGAGGGGGCCGTAGGAGGGCAACAACCCAGCAGCAGGACCGCTACCTCCGCCTTTGTGCAAGGAGGAACAGGAGGAGCACTGCCAGAGCCCTGCAAAATGACCTCCAGCAGGCCACAAATGTGCATGCGTCTGCACAAACAGTTAGAAACCGACTCCGTGAGGGTGGTATGAGGGCCCAATGTCCACAGATGAGGGTTGTGCTCACAGCCCAACACCGTGCAGGACGCTTGGCATTTGCCACAGAACACCAGGATTGGCAAAGTCGCCACTGGTGCCTTGTGCTCTTCACAGATGAAAGGTTCACACTGAGCACATGTGACAGAGTCTGGAGACGCCGTGGAGAGTGATCTACTGCCTGCAACATCCTTTGGCATGACCGGTTTGGCAGTGGGTCAGTATTGGTGTGGGGTGGCAATTCTTTGGAGGGCCGCAGAGCCCTCCATGTGCTCGCCAGAGGTAGCCTGACTGCCATTAGGTACCGAGATGAGAGCCTCAGACCCTTTGTGAGACCATATGCTGGTGTGGTTGGCCCTGGGTTCCTCCTAATGCAGGACAATGCCAGACCTCATGTGGCTGGAGTGTGTCAGCAGTTCCTGCAAGATGAAGGCATTGAAGCTATGGACTGGCACACCCGTTCCCCAGACCTGAATCAGATTGAGCACATCTGGGACATCATGTCTCGCTCCATCCACCAACGTCACGTTGCACCACAGACTGTCCAGGAATTGGCAGATGCTTTAGTCCAGGTCTGGGAGGAGATCCAACAGGAGACCATCCGCAACCTCATCAGGAGCATGCCCAGGCGTTGTAGGGAGGTCATACAGGCACGTGGAGGCCACACACAATACTGAGCCTCATTTTGACTTGTTTTGAGGACATTACATAAAAGTTGGATCAGCCTGTAGTGTGTTTTTCCACTTTAATTTTGGGGGTGACTCCAAATCCAGGCCTTCATTGGTTAATAAATTTGATTTCCATTGATGATTTTTGTGTGATTTTGTTGTCAGCACATTCAACTTTGTACAGAGCAAAGTATTCAATGAGAATATTTCATTCATTCAGATCTAGGATGTGTTATTTGAGTGTTCCCTTTATTTTTTTGAGCAGTGTATATACAGTACAGACCAAAAGTTTGGACACACTTTCTCATTTAAAGATTTTTCTGTATTTTCATGACTTTGAAAATTGTTCATTCACACTGAAGGCATCAAAACTATGAATTAACACATGTGGAATTATATACTTAACAAAAAAGTGTGAAACAACTGAAAATATGTCTTATATTCTAGGTTCTTCAAAGTAGCCACCTTTTGTTTTGATGACTGCTTTGCACAGTCTTGGCATTCTCTTGATGAGCTTCAAGAGGTAGTCACCGGAAATGGTCTTCCAACAATCTTGAAGGAGTTCCCAGAGATGCTTAGCACTTGTTGGCCCTTTTGCCTTCACTTTTCGGTCCAGCTCACCCCAAACCATCTCGATTGGGTTCAGGTCTGGTGACTGTGGAGGCCAGGTCATCTGGCGTAGCACCCCATCACTCTCCTTCTTGGTCAAATAGCCCTTATACAGCCTGGAGGTGTGTTTGGGATCATTGTCCTGTTGAAAAATAAATGATGAACCAACTAAAAGCAAACTGGATGGAATAGCATGCTGCTGCAAGATGCTGTGGTAGCCATGCTGGTTCAGTATGCCTTCAATTTTGAATAAATCCCCAACAGTGTCACCAGCAAAGCCCCCCCACACCATCACACCTCCTCCTCCATGCTTCACGGTGGGAACCAGGCATGTAGAGTCCATCCGTTCACCTTTTCTGCGCCGCACAAAGACACGGTGGTTGGAACCAAAGATCTCAAATTTGGACTCATCAGACCAAAGCACAGATTTCCACTGGTCTAATGTCCATTCCTTGTGTTCTTTAGCCCAAACAAGTCTCTTCTGCTTCATGCCTGTCCTTAGCAGTGGTTTCCTAGCAGCTATTTTACCATGGAGGCCTGCTGCACAAAGTCTCCTCTTAACAGTTGTTGTAGAGATGTGTCTGCTGCTAGAACTCTGTGTGGCATTGACCTGGTCTCTAATCTGAGCTGCTGTTAACCTGCGATTTCTGAGGCTGGTGACTCGGATAAACTTATCCTCAGAAGCAGAGGTGACTCTTGGTCTTCCTTTCCTGGGGCGGTTCTCATGTGAGCCAGTTTCTTTGTAGCGCTTGATGGTTTTTGCAACTGCACTTAGGGACACTTTCAAAGTTTTCCCAATTTTTTGGACTGACTGACCTTCATTTCTTAAAGTAATGTTGGCCACTCGTTTTTCTTTACTTAGCTGCTTTTTTCTTGCCATAATACAAATTCTAGCAGTCTATTCAGTAGGACTATCAGCTGTGTATCCACCAGACTTCTGCACAACACAACTGATGGTCCCAACCCCATTTATAAGGCAAGAAATCCCACTTATTAAACCTGACAGGGCACACCTGTGAAGTGAAAACCATTTCCGGTGACTTCCTCTTGAAGCTCATCAAGAGAATGCCAAGAGTGTGCAAAGCAGTCATCAAAGCAAAAGGTGGCTACTTTGAAGAACCTAGAATATAAGATATATTTTCAGTTGTTTCACACTTTTTTGTTAAGTATATAATTCCACATGTGTTAATTCATAGTTTTGATGCCTTCAGTGTGAATGTACAATTTTCATAGTCATGAAAATACAGAAAAATCCTTAAATGAGAAGGTGTGTCCAAACTTTTGGTCTGTACTGTATATATATATATATATATATATATATATATATTAAATACCTATAAAATTGAGGCGCTTAGAGCAGAAATTTGTCAGCTTGTGTGTTCCGACCCCCCATGACCTTTCTTTGTTGGGACTCTAACTTTTTTTTTACCAGACCTAACCTTTCCCGGGACACAGTATACACATTTAGGCCTCATTCAGACATCTGCTATTCTCACGTGCGTGAAAAATGGACCATTGTTAATGTAATAATAATAAAATAAAAGTCGTGGAAAACTGATCGTACTCAGACCGCAATGTTATTCATTAGGACTGTACAGTTGACCATTTTATTCACATTGACCAAATTTCCACGTGAAAAAAATTGCAGCATATATTAGTCTTTTTCCGGATTTCGGATGAAATTTGCCCAGTCAAGTTTATGGGTGCAAAAAAAAATTGGATCCCAAACAGATCAATCGAATAATATCCGACTGTTACAGATACATTCCCATTATTTACCAAGGAGACAGAATTCATGCTTGTAAATTTCAATAACTGCTGATGTATAAGAAAGCATCTAGATGCCATATGGATTGCATATACTTATTTTCTGGATGAAAAATTAAGATTTTTTTGTTTTATACACTTGTGTGAACTGAGCCTAATTGTGGGAATACAGAAATATAATTTTTTTCTTGCTATAGGCAATACTAGGTACGAGATCTAAACATGAAAATTTCGCATTTGAAAATTGGACGTCAGAATGAGGCCTAAGAAGTGACTTTTATCCACACCTTGATACTTGCCTTGGGCGTTAGGATATCTACAAAAATTGCTTAATTATCTTTGGATGTTTCCATAAGGATATCCAGCCCACTGGACCTTATCTACACAAAGAAAGTTTCCAACAATCAGACGATTATGTTAATTTCGAATATTATTCCGCAACAATCTCAACTTTCCTCTTTCTGCATTTTTTTTCCTGCACAATGGTCCTTTTTGACTTTGCCTATGGTTTTCTGATTGACAGTGTAATTATTATAGCGGTATCGATGTTGTATTTGTTTGCTTTAATTATGTTGCTATGTAGTCTATCTGTCTATTTAGACTGCAGCTTGGCAACAAAACACAGCTGCACCGAAGATGACAGTGTCTGCACGATTGCTTCACGATTTATGATATCATTTATGCTTATCTGCTTTTTACTTTTGTTTGGAATGTTTGAAACCCTATATGGAAATGTAGATGCCTTTGTCAAGTGATTTTTGCTATTTTTTTTTATGAAAATCGTACCATTTTTAAAATTGTATGACGCGTCTATCAGAATTAGAAAATGGTACATTTAAAGGGAATCTGTCAGTAGTATCCACCCTCCTAAGCCGTCTATACGAGCGTGTAGGTCATAGGAAGCTGAATAAAATGATACCTTCATATCTGCAATCCGATATCTTATTCCAGAGAAATTCACACTTGTTTTTAATATGTAAATGAGCTGTTAAGATCTATGGGCGGGACATGGATCTGAGAATCTGCCTCTAGAGCTTATTTGAAATTAAAGGGGCGCTACCAGTGTGAGACATGTAATGATCGACAGTTTGATCTACACTTTTCTAACACCCTCTTTCATCTTTGCTCTGGAGGCAGACTCCCAGGGAGCTCTATGTCCGGCCCATAGACCTTAACAGCTCATTTACATATTAAGAAAAATGTGGATTTTTCTGGAATAAGATATTGGATCGCAGATATAAAGGTATCATTTTATTCAGCTTTCTATGACCTACGTGCCCATATAGATGGCTTAGGAAGATCCTACTGACAGATTCCCTAGATAGATAGATGCTGCAAATTGTGGATTAGAACACAATTTTATTTTTGGGCCCAAAATTCTAATATGTAGGGCAGCCTCGGATAGCAAAAATCACTAAGGTATGTCCAGTGTGACATAATTTGGACCAAACATTCGCAGCCATATTAATCATTGGCACAAGTAGAACTTATTATTATAGTGTCATTCTTAAAGCAAAATTGTTCAGCAAGCTCTCATATCTTTGGTCACTTACAGATAGCAATTGGAAATTTTCCAAGTAAATGCTTCTTTTACATGGCCATGACAAACTTCAGGACAGCAAAATATCTCCGAAAGACTATTGTTTAATTAATGCCTGATGCACATGGCTATAGTATGGCTCTGTGTTGTAAGGAGCCATAACTGGGCAATAATAGCAGTGCATGGGGTCCTTACTATACCCTCATATGCTCCATCAGATGCCATATTGTAACATCCCTGGCGGCGTGCTTGCATGGTGCACCACCTCCCACCCTGCAAGACCGCAATCTTACCTGTCAGTCCAGGCTGCACACTTTGCTCCAGTACCTGCTGTGTCCATGTCTCTTGTCTGATTGCTTAGGGCGTCGGTGCGGTTTCTGCCTGTTTCTTATAGCTACTGTGTGCACAGTCCTAATGCGTCCCCAGCCTATTGCTGTGAGTCACTGGATACTTAAACCCCCTCCACTCAGTAGGAGGTGCCTGAGCAACACTTTCTTACAGTGTGTTCTGTGCAACTGTGAGTTGCCAGGTTCTGTCCTGACTCTAGTCTGTTTCCGCCACCCTGGGGACTGAGTACCCAGGGCCGCTACCTGTATCTCTGACTTCTAGTCTGTTTCCGCCACCCTGGGGGCTGAGTACCCAGGGCCGCTACCTATATCTCTGACCTCTAGTCTGTTTCCACCACCCTGGGGGCTGAGTTCCCAGGCTCGTTCCTGTATCTTGTTCCCGGTTCAGTTCCTGTCTGAACAGTGTCCTGGCCCGTTACTTGTTTGTCTCTATGTCGGAACCTTCCATTTTCCTGCAGTGTCTGAACCTGCACCTAAACTCCAACTCTTTGTCTCTGTACTTCTGTTTGTGAGTTTTGTGTCCACTCGCTACTTCATTGTAAGTACCTTGTGTGTATCTGGTTCTGCTCGTTCTGTTTTCCTGCCTCCGTATTTACCCCCTGTGTTCTAGCTAGCTTCCTGTATTTTCCAGTCTGTTCCATGTGAACAGAGCCCTGTCCTGTCTGCCTTCACCTTCTGCTCGGTTCTGCTCTGCTTGTTCACCGCTCCAGCGGTCCTGTTCTGCTCTGCTTGCTCACCGCTCCGGCGGTTCTGCTCTGCTCCGCTTGTTCACCGCACCTGCGGTTTTGCTCCACTCTGCTTGTTCACCGCTCCTGCGGTTTCTGCGGTTTTGCTCCACTCTGCTTGTTCACCGCACCTGCGGTTTGGCTCCGCTCTGCTTGTTCACCGCACCTGCGGTTTTGCTCCGCTCTGCTTGTTCACCGCTCCTGCGGTTTCTGTGGTTTTGCTTCGCTCTGCTTGTTCACCGCACCTGCGGTTTTGCTCCGCTCTGCTTGTTCACCGCACCTGCGGTTTTGCTCCGCTCTGCTTGTTCACCGCACCTGCGGTTTTGCTCCGCTCTGCTTGTTCACCACTCCTGCGGTTTCTGTGGTTTTGCTTCGCTCTGCTTGTTCACCGCACCTGCGGTTTTGCTCCGCTCTGCTTGTTCACTGCACCTGTGGTTTTGCTCCACTCTGCTTGTTCACCGCACCTGCGGTTTTGCTCCGCTCTGCTTGTTCACCACACCTGCGGTTTTGCTCCACTCTGCTTGTTCACCGCGCTTGCGGTTTTGCTCCGCTCTGCTTGTTCACTACACCTGCGGTTTTGCTCCGCTCTGCTTGTTCACCGCTCCTGCGGTTTTACTCTGCTAGTCCACCGCACCTGCGGCTCTGTTCCTGTATCCCAGTCTATACTGGTCCCTATCCAGCCTGCGTTCATACCTGTCAGTATCTGCCTGTCTGCATTCCAGCCGTGCCTGTCAGCACCCGCCTGTCTGCATACCAGCCGTGCCTGCCAGTACCCACCTGCCTTCATACCAGCCGTGCCTGCTAGTACCCACCTGCCGTCATACCAGCCATGCCTGCCAGTACCCATCTGTCTGCATACCAGCTAACCTGCCTGTTCCTGCATTCCCCGGTGTGGGTCAACAGCTGTGACCGGGGTCTGACCTGGAGTAGCACCTGGTCCCTCTGCTCGGTTCCTCCCCGGTTCACGGAGTCGACTGAGCTGCCGTGCGACCTTGGTCAGATTGGGTTGATACTTAGTTACGCCCCTCCAGGCACTCCTCGGTTCATGGTCCAGTGGGATCAATAATCACGCTCACACCAGTCAGTCCGGGCGCGAGCGTAACACATATGATGGAGGTAATCTTTCCTAGAAGCATTACTTCTGGGGGACAATATCTTCAACATAAAACACTTGAAAGAACATGAGGCGTAAGTGACCTCTTTAAGGCCAAAAAAGCTTCATTAACCCCTTTACCTCCGAGGGTGGTTTGCACGTTAATGACCAGGCCAATTTTTACAATTCTGACCACTGTCACTTTATGAGGTAATTACTCTGGAAGGCTTCAACGGATCCCACTGATTCTGAGAATGTTTTTTCATGATAAATTGTACTTCATGATAGTAGTAAAAGTTCTTCGATATCACTTGCGTTTATTTGTGAAAAAAATGGAAATTTGGCAAAAATTGTGAAAATTTTGCAATTTTCAAAATTTGAATTTTTATGCCCTTAAATGAGAGAGATATGTCATACAAAATAGTTAATAAATAACATTTTCCACATGTCTACTTTACATCAGCATAATTTTGGAACCAATTTTTTTTTTTATTAGGGAGCTATAAGGGTTAAAAGTTGACCAGCAATTTCTAATTTTTACAACAAAATTTACAAAATCATTTTTTTTAGGGACCACATCACATTTGAAGTGACTTTGAGGGGCCTTTATGACAGAAAATGCCCAAAAGTGACACAATTCTAAAAACTGCACCCCTCAAGGTGCTCAAAACCACATTCAAGAAGTTTATTAACCCTTCAGGTGCTTCACAGGAATTTTTGGAAAGTGGAAGAAAAAAATTAACATTTAACTTTTTTCAGAAAAATGTTACTTTAGTCCCCAATTTTTTTATTTTTGCAAGGGTAACGGGAAAAAATAGACCCCAAAATTTGTTGTGCAATTTCTCCTGAGCATGCAGATGTGGGGGCAAACCACTGTTTGAGCGCACGGCGGGGTTCAGAAGGGAAGGAGCGCCATTTGACTTTTTGAATGTAAAATTAGCTTGAATAATTAGCGGATACCATGTTGCGTTTGGAGAGCCCCTGATGTGCCTAAACAGTGGAAACCCCCCACAAGTGACACCATTTTGGAAACTAGACCCCTCAGGGAACTTATCTAGATGTGTGGTGAGCACCCTGAACCACCAGGTGCTTTACAGAAGTTTATAACATGGAGCCATAAAAATAAAAAAAATCAAACTTTTTCCACAAAAATGATGTTTAAGCCCCAATTTTTTTATTTTCACAATGGTAAGAGGAGAAAATGGACCCCAAAAACTTTTGTGCAATTTCCCATATGTGGGTAAAATACACTTGGGCACACGGCAGGGTTCAGAAGGGAAGGAGAACTGTGTGACTTTTTGAACGCAAAATTGGCTGGAATCGAGAGCTGACGCCATGTCGCGTTTGGAGAGCCCCTGATGCGCTTAAATAGTGGAAAACCCTCACAAGTGACCCCATATTGGAAACTAGACCCCTCAAGGATTTTATCAAGGGGTATAGTGTACATTTTAAACCCAGAGGTATGACAGAATTTGATAACATTAGGTCATCATATTGAATAAGTTGTCATTAGTCTTGAGCGCAAGTGCTCGCTACTTGAGTTTGCATTGGGTACTCAGGTATGCACCATGTATCACGGGTGCTCGAGTGACATGCTCGAGTCCCCACTAGCATGTTTCACGGTTGTTAGACACCGAAAAAAAAACATGAGGGGAAACGCTCGTGCATGGCAGGCAATCCCCGCGAGGTTTTTTTGGCTGCAAAGCATATAGGGCAGAGACTCGAGCATGTTACTCGAGCACTCGAGATACATGGTGCATACCCAAGCACCCGATGCAAACTCAAGTAGCGAGCACTTACGCTCAACACTAGACACCATATCGTCATTTTTTTCTTTACTTTTGAAAAAATCCCAACACAACCCTGCCCTAACCCTAGCACAATCCTAACCCTAGCACAATCCTAACCCTAACCCTAGCACAACCCTAACCCTAGCAAAACCCTAACCTAAGCCTAGCACAACCCTAACTCTAGCACAACCCTAACCCTAGCACAACCCTGACCTTAGCACAACCCTGACCCTAGAGTTTAATTTTTACGCCTTTCCTCGTGCCATATAAGTGATTAGACGACTTTATTCTTCGGCTCATTGCAATTACAGGGATGCCAGATTTATAGCGGATTTTTATGTTTGACAGCTGTCACACACTAAAAGATGCTTTTTTTCTTTTGCAAAGACTAGTTTTTGCATTGCCATAGTTTGAAAGCTATAATTTTTCCACATTTCGGCTGACAAAGTCATGTGACAGCTTGTTTTTTTCAGGACGAGTTGGCGTTTTTAATGGTCCCATTTTCAGGCTGATGACATTTTTTTATCGTTTTCTATTCCGATGTTTGGGAGGCAGAATAAACAAAAACCAACAATTCAGGAATAGGTTTTTTTTTTTAATGCTGTTCCGTGTGTGATAAAATTGATAAGGCAGCTTTATTATTCGGGTCAGTACGTTTACAGCGGTGCCACATTTATATCGTTCTTTTATGTTTTGGCGCTTTTACACAATAAAAACAATTTTAAAGAAAAAAATAATATTTTTTGCATCTCTGTATTCTGAGAGCTATAACTTTATTATAGCATAGGGATGGAGCACCATCCCTGTGCTATACAGGCTGTCAGGACTGCACAGGCAGAAGATACTGTGATCGTGCACTGCGCATGACCAAAGTATCTTCCTGCTGTCTGGTGACCCGGATGTCATGATGAAATCCCGGTCACCATGACAACCACGGGACCCGGCCACAGACAGCGCGGGACGCCGGTGAGGAGGTAAGTAATGGCGGTTACCTCCTCTTGCCACTGGAATGCTGCGATCGAATTCGATCGCAGCATTTTGGGGATTAATGTGCTGGAAGCGGTGCAGGTGTCAGCTGTGACAATCAGATGACACCCGGCGGCAATTCTGCCTGCACAACCTGTGTGCGGGCGGAACTGCTGATGCGTACTAATACGTACCTGGTCCATAAGGCCCAGGGCGCAGATACGTATTAGTACGTATCATGTCAGAAAGGGGTTAAAGAGGTTTTCCCATGTACAAAGTTAATTTTAATCAATAGATCTTTCAATGATAATAAGTTCCACAATTGGATGTGTTTAAATAAAATGTTCCTGTGCTGAGATAATCTTATAAATGTGCCCCTGCTGTGTACTGTGTAATGGCTGTGCCTTACCATGTACGGAACATGGTCTGATCATACCACATCTCCTGGGCAGGGGGAGAAGCAAAAGAGTATATAGCCAGGACAACACGGGGTCACAAATAATTCTTTCTTTTAGGTAAAACATTGATTAAAAACAGACAGGGAAATGTTTTACCTCACAAAAAGAATCAGCTGTGATCCCATGAGGTAATGTCTGTATACTATTTTGCATCCTCCCCTGCCCAGGAGATGTGGTATGATCAGACCATGTTCCTGCACGGTCAGACACAGCCATTACACAGTACACAGCAGGGGCACATTTATAAGATTATCTCAGCACAGGAACATTTTTTTTAACTACATTCAATTGTGAAACTTATTATTATTCCAAGATCTATTAATTAAAAAATACTTTCTTTGTGGGAAAAAACTCTTTAAGCCTCATTCACTCATCCGTTTTTTTGCGTACTAGTGTTATCAGTGTTTTTCCCAGATAGCACTCGTATCTATAATAGTGAATGGGGCCATTCATATGTCCATGAATTTTTTCCTTGGACCGAGTGGTCTGCACAAAATTATGGAGACAAATGACGGATCAAAACAAACAATGCAAGTCTATGTGTCCTTGAAAAAAGTTCGGGCAGCACATGGATGACATCCAAGTGCGGTCCGATTTTCATGAACTTTTAGATAGAAGAAGCTGGAGAAACTTTGTTTCTTTTCACGTACGAGAAAGACTCTCTGCTAAAACTGAGGAGAAACTCTGACCAAAATTACTGATGAATCTTGGTCAGTTTTTCTTGTGAGAAAAAAACTGACGTGCGAATGAAGCCTTATTCTAAAGCCACGTTCACACGTTCAGTATTTCGTCATTATTTTACATCAGTATTTGTAAGTCGAAATCAGGAGTGAGTGAAAAATACAGAAGTGGTGACGTGTTTCTATTATACTTTTCCTCTGATTGTTCCACTCCTGATTTTGGCTTACAAATACTGATGTAAAATACTGACCAAGTACTGAATGTGTGAACGTGGCTTTATACAGATTTTCTGTATGGGATCATTTTTTTTTCCTGTGCACTCATAGACTTGAATGGTCGAGTCTCATCCGACATATGGAAGAAACTAGTGCATGCTGCAATTTTTTTTCACTTGCAGATATGGGCAGTGAAAAATAACGTTAATCTGAACAGCCCAATTGAATAATATTGGTCTTGGTGTTGTCTGTTTTTTTTTTTTTTTTCATGGACCGAAAATATGCTTGTGTGAACCTACCCTTATAGAGTTATTCGTACAGCACAATTGATAAATAAGTTCTAAAAAAAAAAAATAAATAAATAAAAATCTGAATTTTCAGTTTTTGGTTAGAATTTGACTTCTTGATTTAGAAGACGAGCATGCCGGATTATTCTCAGGTCCAACAGTCTCCAAATAATTAAATTAATTGTTTTTATAAGAGCAAACTGGCAGCAAAATAGTTAATTTGCTTAAGTAATTGTCACTGGGTTTATAGGCTGTTTGCATCATCCTTTGTGTATCTTCCTCCAGGAATCAAGAATTCTCTGAACACCCTTTGCAAACATGAAAAAAAGAGATCACAGCGAGAGTCGGCAGCTGCTTCAACACAGTCCAATATCGCTTCTGGGAAGAACAGAGACAGTTGGAAACTCTTAATGAACATAAAATTAATGAACATTGTTTAACATTCCCATGGAAGATTTCACGCATGCAATCTGCTTTCTTTCCATCAAAGTAAATTAAGTTTAGTGCGCGTGAAATAGTTGATTGTGTGGAACTGTCATAGTGTCACAGCGCAACATGTATAATAAATGGCAATGGATCTGAAAAATACAAATGGATGTTACATTATGAAGCCATTTGAGGCGCAGACAAGACTTAAAGGGAATCTGTCACTAATATCGACCCTCCTAAGCCGTCTATATAGGCGTGTAGGTCACAGGAAGCCGAAAAAAATGACACTTTGATATTTGCAATCCGATGTCTTATTCCAGAGAAATCCATGTTTTTCTTAATATGTAAATGAGCAGTTAAGATCTGTGTCCGGCTCATAGATCTTAACAGCTCATTTACATATTAAGAAAAACGTGGATTGCTCGGGAATAAGACATCTGATTGCAGATATCAAGGTATCATTTTAATCAGCTTCCTATGACCTACATGTTTATATAGACGGCTTAGGAGGGTTGATGCTATCGATAGATTCTCTTTAAATGCATCATTTTCTAATTCTGATGGACCCGTTGTACAATTTTAAAAATGTATTCTGGGCATTTTGTTGCATGTATTGCTTTTTTAAAGGGTATCTGTCAGTAGGATCTACCCTCCTAAGCCATCTACATGGGCATGTAGATCAAACTGTCAGTCATTACATGTCTCACACTGGTAACACCCCCTTTAACTTTAATTTCAAATAATCTCTGGAGGCAGATTCTCAGGGAGATCTATGTCCGACCCATAGATCTTAACAGCTCATTTACATATTAAGAAAACCATGGATTTCTTTGCAGATATCAAGGTATCATTTTATTCGGCTTCCTATGATCTACATGCTCATGTAGACAACTTAGGGGGGGTGATCCTAATGAAAGATACCCTTTAACAATAAATGAATATGAGAAATCAATAGCCAAAATTACTTTCTTAATACAGGATACATTGGCACATTCTTACATTATTATCCCTGTGCCAATATCTCATACATATGTATGTTATGCCTTTCGTCCTGTCGCTGACTGTCATGTGCATCCCTTTGAAAGAGGTAAGAGTTGTACTTGGGGTCCCCAAAAATATGTCAGCTTTACCATTTGAAATAGCCACACAGCGAGTCAAAAGTTTTTAAAATCCCAATTCATAATAATATTTCTTAATTTTTTTACTCTTTTGCATATTTTCAAACAATTGTAAATTATTCAAACATATTTTAGTCGCTGTTCTTTGACTTAGTGAGAGCTTTGACCACTTGATATTCTATCAACTAACTTCATAAAGAAAAGAACCTTGAAAGCTTTACCAACACCATGCAGGGGTTATAATGAACACATCATAATCAAATTATAACTATAGGATATGTCAGATGACTGTGAAGACTAAGTTATCCCATGCTGCCAGCATCAAACTTCCTACAAATAGTCTGGAGGTGTGCTTGGTAATATAATAATGTATTTATGAAAACTAATCACACACCTGATGTTGTGGCATTTTACTGCAGTGCTGGGGCAGTTGTACTGTTTAAAGGGAATCTGTCAGCAGGCCTTTGCTATGTAATCTGAGAGCAGCATGATGTAGGGTCAAAGACTCTGATTCCAGTGATGTGTCACTTTCTAGTCTGCTTGTTGCAGTTTCAATAAAATCAGTGTTTTATCAGCAGGAGATTATCACAACAGGACTAGGTGTCATGTGCCTCCTAGTCCAATCACGCTCTCACCACTGATTAGCAGCTTTCCGCTTATGCACAGCGTACACAGGAAGCAGCCAATCAGTGTGTAAGCGGGGTTATACAGAACTCAGCATTCAGAGAACTGCTACATCTGCAGCAGAGAATGTGTTTGAATTTTCCCAAAGTTAATCTTCACACATACTGTACTTTTTCTGTAAAAGTAATGCATAAAAGCCTCAATTTTTCACACAATTTTTTTTTGTGTGGAATTTTTGCTAAATAATATGTCTTAGTATTCATTTATTGATGCACTTTTTTAAGTTGCTTATGTTGCAATGTCAAGAATGCAAGTCACAATAAAATATGCTTAGTCAATTAAAAATATTGTGTATTATTAGGAAAATGCTACAAAAAGTTAGGAAAAAAATGCCAGTTGTAAAGCATAGTGCTTTAAAAAAAAGAAACAATCACAAGAGACCCAAGTAAAGTGAAAAAAGGCACCTGTGTACTGTGCTTTAGAAGTTTCTATCACATTTTGGTGGTGTTTCTGTTTGCTTTGTTCCTGCCTTTTTGGGGCCCACACAACACTGGAGTCAAATGCTTTTCAATAGAAAATCAAACTTTAGACTTATCCTGCATTATTTTTTCAGTATTTTGTGATTGTGTATTTTTTTGATTTTTACTTTGTAGTATGGTATAGGTATATCGCAGTGTTTTAGCCACCTTTATTGCACTTTTCACCCGTAGACCATTACAGTTTATTCCCCTTTTTTGCATTTTTTGTACAGTATTAAAAAGAAACATTTTAAAAAGCAGAAAATGCATTTTTTTGCCAAAAAAGTTTGCAGCCAGTCTATTCTATAAAAACGTAGCACGCTCTGACTAAGGTGTTTTTTTTTAATCTGCTGCTATGCTGTGTTTTACCCCCATGGACACCTAAATCCACAGTGGTTTTGTTGCATTTTTGTGACTTTACAATTCTTGTGCCTCTATGAGAAAACTTGCAATCACGCGATCAATTAACCAAATGACACAGAGAAACATCAACACAGGATTTATAGCGCCACCTAGGGGAATCATGTATTCTTGCAGCTACAGGAAATATCTATTATGATACCTTTATCATTGGTCGCAGTTTTTTTTCAGGGCGCTGGATCAATTTTTGGGCCATCTGTCAATTTTTACAATTCTTGTTGCATCCATTTCTCTTGAATGAAATTCAAAAAAAATTCTTAGTTTCTCCTACCCATTAAACAGCAAAATAGTTACATAGATGACATCCATCTACTATCTTTTTTTTTTAATGTTTTTTTAACATGGGACCATGGACTTACATTGGCGAGTTTGAGCTTTTGTGCTCCCTTAGCCTCCGGTACCAGGGTGCAACTGGAACCCATGTACCCACCGTAGTTATGCAGGTTTTATTTATTATGCTTTGCTTATATAGTGCCACCATATTCCACAACATCTTCAATACTGTCCCCATTGGGGCTCACAACCTAGATTACCTATCCGTATGTCTTGGGAGTGTGGAAGGAAACTGGAGAACCCGGAGGAAACCCACGCAAACACGGAGAGAACATACAAATTCCTTGCAGATGTTGTCCTTGGTGGGATTTGATCCCAAGTCCCCAGTGCTCCGTTTATTCTGATATACAGCTCTGGCAAAAATTAAGAGACCACTGCAAAATTTTCATTTTCTCAGATTTTTCTCTTTATAGGTATATTTTTGAGTAAAATGTACATGGTTGTTTTACTCTATAAACTACTGACAACATGTGTCCGAAATTCAAAGCTAATTTTGTATTTATTTGCAGCAAATGAGAAATCGTCAAAATAATAAAAAAGAAACATCAGACCTCAAATAATGCAAAGAAAATAAGTTCTTATTCATTTAGAAACAACAATACTCATGTTTTAACTCAGGAAGAGTTCAGAAATCAATATTTGGTGGAATAACCATGATTCTTAATCCCAGCTTTCATGCGTCTTGGCTGCTTTCCACCAGTCTTTCACACTGCTTTTGGGTGACCTTATGCCACTCCTGGCACAAAATTGTAAGCAGTTCTTCTTTGTTTGATGGCTTGTGACTATCCATCTTCCTCTTGATTACATTCCAGAGGTTTTCAATGGGGTTCAGGTCTGGAGATTGGGCTGGCCATGACAGGGTCTTGGTGTGGTGCTCCTTCATCCACACATTGATTGACCTAGCTGTGTGGCATGGGGCATTGTCCTGCTGGAAAAACCAGTCCTCCGAGTTCTGCCTGAGCAGAAGGAAGCAAGTGTTTTTCAAGGATAACCTTGTATGCGGCTTGATTCATACGTCCTTCGCTAAGATTAACCTACCCAATCCCAGCCTTGCTGAAGCATCCCCAGATCATCACCGATCCTCCACCAAATTTCACAGTGGGTGCAAGACACTGTGGCTTATATGCCTCTCCAGGTCTCCGTCTAACCATTAGACGACCAGGTGTTGGGCAAAGCTGAAAATTAGACTCATCAGAGAAGATTACCTTACTCCAGTCCTCTATGGTCCAATCCTTATGGTCTTTGGCAAGCTTCAGCCTGGCTCTACTTTGCTTCTCGTTGATGAAAGGCTTTTTTCTAGCTTTACATGACTTGAGGCCGGCCTCTAGGAGCCTGTTACCAACTGTTCTTGCAATGCACTTCACCCCAGCTGCCATTTGCCATTCCTTTTGTAGGTCACTTGATGCCATCCTGCGGTTGCTGAGTGACATTCGAATAAGATGACGGTCATCCCGGTCAGTGGAGAGTCGCTTTCGCCCTCTGCCGGTCTGTAGCTTTGTTGTCCACAATGTCTGCTGCTTGACCTTGTTGTAATGTACTGCCGTCTTCGAAATTTTAAGGATGGAGGCAACATGACGCTCACTGTATCCCTCTGCTAGTAAAGCCAGAATTGAGCCCTTCTGTTCCTCACTCAAGACTTTTCTTTTCAACTCCTTTGGCATGGTTATGTGGCGCCCCTGAGGGTTCAGTCGCCACAGAGGTACTGCACCTCACCCAGAGGTGTGGCATCTCCTTCTCTCAGGTAAGGATGGAGTACTGCCCGGGACCCCAACACCCGCATTCAACACTACACTACTCCAGGCCGGCTGGAAGGGCATTATGCATTTCTTTTGCTGCCCCGTCCCTGGCTGGAGTGGGGGGAACCAAAAGTGAGGGGGAACCAGTAGTGGGTGTGGGTGGAGGACGCAGACCAGGGGAGCACTTGAATAGGAGGGATATATAAAGGGAAGCCATCATGTGTAGGGGGGATTCAGTCAGTAGTAAGTCAGAGGAGGAGAAGTGAGAGGAGCAGGGGCTCTGCGTGAGCTCTGCTCGGGAGGCAGGCTCGGCCTGTCATGCACAAGAAGGAGAGAGGAGTGGGAGCAGGAGGAAGGCTCCAGTAACTGAAGGGATCCCAGGGGATACGGTGAGTGCAGGACGGCACCCGTACGCCCGAATCAGCCAAGTGTCAGAGGGATCAGGCCGCAGGAAGGGAACGGGTCCCTGGACCAGCCGTGTTACTTCAAGTCTCGGCTGGAAAACCGGAGGCTGGTAAACGCAGCGCGACGTGGGAGGCTGACACCTGTATAGTGCACCTGAGGAACCTAAAGAACTGTGAGTAAACTTGGATGACTGCACCCCACTGTTTCGGTCAGTTATTTCTACCACGCTATCGCTCCTGCACTACAACGCCCAGCATCACCATTGCACCTACACTGCCCTGGAGCTGTGCTCTGCCTGTGGAGAGCCGCACCAACCCAGCTGCCCTAACACCTGCTCCAGAGGTCTGCAGCAGCGCCGGTACCCATTACCGGGAACCACAGGTGACCTGTCACATGACTAAATGACGTCATGGAAGGTCCTTTTACACCATCGCGAGCAGCCGAAGAGCCAGCAGCACCACCGGGAGCAGACGGGGCGATCAGAAGGTAAGTATATGTTTTTTTTTTTTTTTTATTTTACTTCTTTTTTAACTACAGGTATTATGGTACCCGGGTCTGGAGGAGAGTCTCTTCTTCTCCAGACCCGGGTACCATCCTCGCATTGAATTGCATAACATCTGCATGCATACTTGTATGCATGTGGATGTTATGCGATTCAATGCAAGTTAATGGCGACGATTTCGCTGCAATTCCACAAAATTAATGCTAGTGCTGCGGATTTTTATGCAATGATAATCTGCAGTGGAAATTTCCGCAGCATGTGACAGCACATGCGGATTATCATTGGGAAACACAGCAGACAATTTAACATGCGTTTTTAATGCGTTTTTGCCGCGGAAACGCATTAAATCCTCATCGTGGGCACGCAGCCTTAGGCACAGTAGAGGGATTTGCAGCAGGGCCTAATTTGTAGATCCAAAAGTAAGCCCTCATTCTCTACTTATTTTTATTTACACTGCTCAAAAAAATTAAGGGAACACTTAAACAACAGAATATAACTCCAAGTAAATCACACTTCTGTGAAATCAAACTGTCCACTTAGGAAGCAACACTGATTGACAATCAATTTTACATGCTGTTGTGCAAATGGAATAGACAATAGATGGAAATTATTGGCAATTATCAAGACATACTCAATAAAGGAGTGGTTCTGCAGGTGGGGACCACAGACCACATCTCAGTACCAATGCTTTCTGGCTGATGTTTTGGTCACTTTTGAATGTTGGTTGTGCTTTCACACTCGTGGTGGCATGAGAAGGACTCTACAACCCACAGAAGTTGCTCAGGTAGTGCAGCTCATCCAGGATGGCACATCAATGCGAGCTGTGGCAAGAAGGTTTGCTGTGTCTGTCAGAGTAGTGTCCAGAGGCTGGAGGCGCTACCAGGAGACAGGCCAGTACACCAGGAGACGTGGAGGGGGCCGTAGGAGGGCAACAACCCAGCAGCAGGACCGCTACCTCTGCCTTTCTGCAAGGAGGAACAGGAGGAGCACTGCCAGAGCCCTGCAAAATGACCTCCAGCGGGCCACAAATGTGCATGTGTCTGCACAAACGGTTAGAAACTGACTCCATGAGGCTGGTATGAGCGCCCGACGTCCACAGATGGGGGTTGTGCTCACAGCCCAACACCGTGCAGGACGCTTGGCATTTGCCACAGAACACCAGGATTGGCAGAGTCGCCACTGGCGCCCTGTGCTTTTCACAGATGAAAGCAGGTTCACACTGAGCACATGTGACAGACGTGACAGAGTCTGGAGACGCCGTGGAGAGCGATCTGCTGCCTGCAACATCCTTCAGCATGACCGGTTTGGCAGTGGGTCAGTAATGATGTGGAGTGGCATTTCTTTGCCCAGGCATTGTAGGGAGGTCATACAGGCACGTGAAGGCCACACACAATACTGAGACTCATTTTGACTTGTTTTAAGGACATTACATCAAAGTTGGATCAGCCAGTAGTGTGTTTTTCCACTTTAATTTTGGGGGTGACTCCAAATCCAGGCCTCCATTGGTTAATACATTTGATTTCCATTGATGATTTTTGTGTGATTTTGTTGTCAGCACATTCAACTTTGTACAGAACAAAGTATTCAATGAGAATATTTCATTCATTCAGATCTAGGATGTGTTATTTGAGTGTTCCCTTTATTTTTTTGAGCAGTGTAGTGTATTTATTTTTTTAGATTTTATGATAAAATTGTATACATCATTGTCCAAATGGTTACTTTTTATCATCAAGCTTATGTTTTGATGAGTATTTTTGAAAAATGTCAGACCCCCCCCCCCCCAAAAAAAAAAAAAAAAAAATTCTAATTTACCTACAGTGTCTGTCCAATGTCTAATCTCAACCTGCACAATACGTTTTTGATTCTTAGGCCACGGCCCCACTATCAGTATTTGGTCAGTATTTTTTCTCAGGAGTGGGAGCCATAACCAGGAGTGGGTGATAAATGCAGAATTGGTGACTTGTTTCTATTATACCTTTTCTCTGATTGTTCCTCACCTGGTTTTGGCTCCCACTCCTGAGAAAAAATACTGACCGAATACTGACCAAATAATGATAGTGGGGCTGTGGCGCCCCTGAGGGTTCGGTCGCCACAAGGGGGGATACTGCAGCCTGTCAGCAGGTGTAGTGTCTCCTCACCCAGGTAAGGAAGGTGCACTGGTCAGGACCCTGAATCTACATTCAACACTACAAACTCCTGACCTATGGGAGGCAAGTATGCACCATAGTGCTGCTTCAGCAGGATCACAAGTGAGGGGAACCAAAAATTAGGGGAACCATGTAGTGGGTGAAGGGTAGAACACAGTTTTAGTTTACACACATAATTTAATATATAATAGCCAGCCATCATAAGCACAAGGTTCTTTGATTGTGGTCTTTGCAGCTGACAGGAGGAGCCTGCAGTGTACTGAAGATGCACGGTCCTCGTGCTCTGACCTTGACACGAGGAGCGGGTATGAGTTAACAGTGTCTCTATCCCAGTCAAGTCCCCTTGCTCAAGAAGGCCCGGGAGCTTTAGAGTTTGGCTCCCCAGAAAATGGATCCCGGGGAGGATGCAGACGGAGCGGAGTACGCCACCTGTCCTCGCCTACCTGATCTATTCAGAGGGATTCCGGCTGCAAGAGGGGTATCGGCCCCTGACACCCGACCTTGTACTCCATGTCCTGAACGGGAAAGCCCGGTTAGCCCCTGAGGATCCCACTGGGCATCGGATGGAGAGGAATTGCCACCCATGCCCTAGTTCTGAGAGGAGCTCAGAGGGAGACCCGGCATATCTACACACACACAGACGGAAAAGGGTGAAGTCTGTAGCGCAGGAACACTCTGGTGGAGGGTCGCTACCGAACACTGGACTTTCTCGGAGGTAGTCGGACCCCCGTCCCTGGTGGCCGCAGGACTCCGCGAGGAGCAGGGAGTCGCTTTCCCGCTGTCATCGCTAAGTGAGTAAAGCATTGGAAGTTCACCCCTATGGCCTCCGGACTGTTCATTATGCGCCATACCACGCGACGCGGTGCCCGTACTCCCCGTGCTACTGCTACCCCCCACCTTCTTCCATCGTGCCTGTCTCGGCGGACTGAAGCGACGCTGGTGGCCTTTCACCAGGCACCACAGGTGGCGTAGTCGTTAAATAAGCCACTCAACCCGGATGAGCCCACAACATCTTCCTTTTCATGTGACGGCCCTGAGCACGGGTTGGGTACGGGCCACGGCTGCATCCCATCTCTCCATCACAGGACCCGACACCGAGTCCCTCAACACCCAGGGTAAACGAAAGGGTTTTTCCGAAGTAGAGGCGTCACAGGGCCATGGCCTTAAAGAAGTTGTCCACTACTATTTTTTTGATGCCCTATCCGTAGGATGGGGTATAAATGTCTGATCGGCCAGGCACCCCTGCCAATCAGCTGTTATCAGTGCCGGCGGTGGCTCCCGGCCGGAAGTGCTTACCTGTGGAGCTTGGCTGTCTAGCTGTAGTTGCCGCCGCGGGGTACTAGACATTCGCCTCCTATTCAAGTCAATGGGAGGCGGATGTGTAGTACCCTGCGGCAGCCACTACAGCTAGACGGCCAAGCTCCACAGGTAAGCACTTCCGGCCGGGTGCTGCTGCTGGCACCGATAACTGATCAGTGGGGGTGCCGGGTGCGGGACCCCAGCCGATCAGACATTGATGCTCCATCCTACGCATAGGGCATTAACGAAAAAGTAGTGGACAACTTCTTTAAGTGTCATAAAAACTAAGCCTGGTAATGGCCTCTGAAACAAGGCTCAGTTGAGATATTAAAAAAGGATTAGGGGACAACCCCTTCCCATATTTCCTAAGTGCTCATGCAGTCGACTGTATTATCAGTCCGAGCGCAATCCGACAAAACATCGGATCGCACCTGGACCAATGTTAGTCTACGGGGTCGTGCACATGCACAATTTGTTCCTTGGATTCAGCCGGTTCAAGAAAAAAAAAATGCCGCTCTATGCCTGAGTTTGATCCGATATGTGGATCACACTCAGCCATGCAAATCAATGAGTACGTGGAAAACATCGGACTGCACTCGGATGACTTCTAAGTGCAGTCCCATTTCCATTGACTGACACAATGGAGAAGATGGAGGATTTTTTTTCTCCATCTTCTCATCCGAGAGAATCGGATTACACTCTGATCAGAGTGTGATTAGAATAATCGACCTGTTTCTCTCGGATGAGAGAAAATACGCTTGTGTGACCATAGCCTAATAGGATGTCATAGAGAAGAAACCCCTCTAAGGTTATGTGCACAGGTCATCTTTTTCAGGGTGGTGAACCCGCTGAATTTTTCAACAAGAAGACGCTTCAGGAAACACCAGTTTTTCATCCTGAACAGTCTTTCCTAGTGTTTTTTTTTCTTTGTTTCCTGAGAGTTTTTCTGTTTCTGATCCCCAGTGCTTTTTTTTTTTTTTAGTAGTAGTTTTCCAGTGTTTTCTGCGTGTCTTTTTTACTACTGTTTTCTGGACTTTTTTTTTACATGAATCAATGATGAAGAAACGGTTAGCAGTTTTTGAAGCAAAAACTGGCAAAACGCTCAAAAATACACTTCTTTTCAGCCTTCCCATTGGCTTTTCTTATAAAGTATAATGTGTCTGCACAGCAGAAAATGCCTGAAGAATAGTCACGTAAGGCGAGGGAAGGAATAAGTGTACAACGACGGGAAGAGGGGTGAGGAAGCCCAACAACTAGGGAAAGGGGGAGTGGAGACCCCTAGGCAGATCTAATAACACCCTGCTTACCCTACCCTCACTATATAGGTTCTGCACCTATCGCTGAGCAGGAAAGATAGGGAGGGGACGGGGTGAGCACTAGTCAGGCCCCACTACAAACTAAAGACAACAAGGTAAAAAAACAAAGGGGATATCCTTAGCTTGAGCAGACACCAGAGAGATAACGCCAACTGTCCTCCAAGGGCACAAAGACCAAACTAGCTCACTGCTAGTACTCCCAAGTCTGCACAGAGGTACATAGAACAATCACATAGAGTGGAGTACCACTACAAAGCGTGGAGGACCAATACAAAGTGTGGAGTACCACTACATAGAGTGGCTCCTGCTCTGCTTGGTGCAGGCTGAAGCCCAAAAACTAATATGGCAGATTGGTCACACTTAAAATTCCATTGTAATAAATTGCAAATTTATTAAGAGGCTGTAAAGAAGACAGAAAATTATGAACAGGCTTAAATTTGCACCATTTTTTTTTTAACTTTGCTAAAATCTACCAGAAAATGTTTCACCATGCCCCTTTCCTGCACAATACCACCCACATTTCCTCACTTTTGCAAAGTGCCAGGAAGAGAAGAAAGTTACAAAAGTTAGTGCAAATTCGGGGTGCTCAAAAGTGTGCAAATTCAAAAATTGGAGCAAAACTGTTATAAAATTCCTGCATGGTATTAAAATAATATACAAGTTAACATTAAACTTCCTATTGTTTAAATAAGAATCATTGACGAGAATCCATAGGAAACTCAAACATTTAGGATAGTTTGGGTTAGTGGTTACTTTCATGCATTGTTGTCAAAAAAACCTAGGGGCAGCTCAGCTGGATGTTTTATAACAGGGCTTCTTTTTATAAAGGAAAATGGATTTTGGAGAACAAGATCCGCCAGAGGGAGTCTGGAAAGGATGTGCCGACTCATACAAATAAATGAGAACTGGCTGCAAAAAAAGTCTTTATTATAACTGGAAGTAGCCAGGGGCTGGAAGGCACTGCTGAGAACGTTCCATGGAGCCGCAGGCTACTACAAGGACATAACTTATATTACAGCATGAATCCTAATTAGAAAATGTCCAGTCTGTTTCCAAACTTTTGTTCCTGATATGGTATTATGTACTTTTTATATTTACATGTTGAAAAGTTTGGGTTTTACCTATATGACCTCCATTTCCCGCAACTGTAATAGGCTCAGAACTCTGTCAATCCCATCACTTTAGTGCATGCTTGATGGGGAGTAGTTTAAAGGGCTTTTCCAGTCTGATAGGTAATCTGTCAGCAGCTTTTTGCTACCCCATCAGACAGAATTAGGTAGGGACAGAAACCCTGATTGCAGAGATGTATCACTTAACTGGGTGCAGCAGTTGTGATACAATCAATGTTTTTTTCTCTACAAGTTCTCTGAATGCTGAGCTGTGTATAACCCCGCCCACACCACTGATCGGAATGCTGAGCTCTGTATAACCCCGCCCATACCACTGATCGGAATGCTGAGCTCTGTATAACCCCGCCCACACCACTGATCGGAATGCTGAGCTCTGTGTAGCCCCGCCCATACCACTGATTGGAATGCTGAGCTCTGTATAACCCTGCCCACACCACTAATTGGAATACTGAGCTCTGTATAACTCCGCCCACACCACTGATTGGAATGCTGAGCTCTGTATAACTCCGCCCACACCACTGATTGGAATGCTGAGCTCTGTACAACCCCGCCCACCACTGATTGGAATGCTGAGCTCTGTATAACCCTGCCCACACCACTGATTGGAATGCTGAGCTCTGTATAATCCCGCCCACACCACTGATTGGAAGATTTCTGTGTACACTGTGCATAGATAAAGAGCTGCCAATCAGTGGAGGGGACGGGACTACACAAAGCAGTTGACTAGGAGGCATGAGACACTTAGTCCTGTAGTGATAATCTCCTGCTGATAAAATACTTATTTTATTGAAACAACAAACACACAGCCTAGTAAGTGACACACCACTGGAATCAGGGTCTCAGCCCCTACATCAGATTACATAGCAGAAACCTGAGAACAGATTCTCACTTAGAGATACCAACGTAATTTTATTTTATTTCACATATTTGTATTCAAATTTTTGGAAAAATCAAGAAGCATTTCCCTAGTATATCCGTATTGTCTGTAAGGGTATGCTCAAACATGTCGGATTTTAACGTGAAGTTTGGCTGCAAATTCTGCTTTCAAATCCAAATCTGAAGACAATCTGCATCCAAAATATTACTGTTCTGTTCAGATGTGTAGTTTACTTTACTCTGAACCCTGTCTAGGTAAGAAAATAGAGGAAATGTGGCTGAATAGGAATGATGCTATTTCTGGGGAAAATAACCAGTTCCCTTACTGCAAAAACACAGCGCCTCTATAAGGGTATTTTCACACGTGGCATTTTTTTCTGCAGCAAAAAAAAAACAACAGGAAAAACGTGGATGAAAACACTGCAATTTTTTTCTGTGGCAAAACTGGAAAAATGTGGCAAAAACACCAAGTTTGAACATACCCTTATTCTTCAGACAGTAGTCTGTCCTCAAACCCTGTGAAGGATATTGCAAGAACAGAACTGGACAGTGAAATAACAATCGTCAGAATATTTTGTCTAATTTTATTAATTTATTTTGTTTATTTCTTTAGAACATAGAAAAATAATACATATGGCTTGTAGTGGCACAATTTAGACATTAGAATCAAACAGACGGCAGAAAGCTGGGAGGTTGAAGAGTTTTTAGTAAAATCAGAACAAGTCTTTATTTTAATGGTCTTTATAGTTTTTAAAGTTGGCAAATATTTTACCAGGAAAATAACTTTTTTGAACACATTTCATACATAATAAAAAAATCATCTCTTTTTAATATATCTAATGTTTTATCAGAAAATACAAAACAGAATGGGATTTTACTTCAAATCAAGCTACAATAGAGTTTCATAAGTAGAATTTTTGCAGTATGTTTTTTTTTGTGAAAGTTAGGTGAAGTTCCCACGGTGAGTTTTTGACACTTTCGCACGGAATCCACACAGGATTGTGCCAAGAAATTTTAGTCAAAGCCAAAATACCAGGAAATATCAAAAACAAAGACAAAAGGCACAGCGTCAAAGACGAGATAAAGACGCATGTAAAAAAAAAAAACCTAATTAAAAAATGTATTGAAAAAAAAACACGTCACCTAATTCAGATAATAGGTCCAGAAAATCCGCAACATCAAAAACTCACCAAAATGCTCAACGTGGGAACGTAGCCTAAACAAAAAAAATGTGTTTCTCTTTCTTTAAATCATTCAAGTCAATAAAAGAAATACTAAAATTAAAAAATACAAACCGTCAATAATTTTATTTTGGTTTTTTAAGCAGCAAAAAAAATGCAAGCAAGGAGTTTATAATAATTGACGTTTAGTAAACTGTTAACCCTACATGTGCCGTTTCACGGTAATAGTACCAAAGTTGCAAACTCCGATGCTACACTACTCTTGTAGTCTTACTGGTTCAGTATAATTGGCGCTGGTATTTTCAATTGCACAATTCACAGTGCTGTTCATTGCATAAAAATAGCTCCAGAAGTACCAAATAAAAAAAAGAGAGATAAACGGAAGGTGGACCTTTTTACGCGCTGCCGAAAACACCAATAATGGGTGGTGATTAAAGAATCCTGGAGGCAATGTGGTTAGTCCTGATGAATAAGTCTGTGAATTTTCCACGGATAATAATGAAAGAATCCAGGAGGCGATGTGGTTGGTCCACATCTGGTTGGTCCTGATGAAGAAGTCTGTGAACTTTCCACAGATGGTGATGAAAGAATCCAAGAGGCGATGTGGTTGGTTCACATGTGGTTGGTCCAAATGTGGTTGGCCCTGATGAAGAAGTTTGTGAATTTTCCACAGATGGCGATGAAAGAATTCAGGAGGCAATGTGGTTGGTCCTGATGAATAAGTCTGTGAATTTTCCACGGATAATAATGAAAGAATCCAGGAGGCGATGTGGTTGGTCCACATCTGGTTGGTCCTGATGAAGAAGTCTGTGAACTTTCCACAGATGGTGATGAAAGAATCCAAGAGGCGATGTGGTTGGTTCACATGTGGTTGGTCCAAATGTGGTTGGCCCTGATGAAGAAGTTTGTGAATTTTCCACAGATGGCGATGAAAGAATTCAGGAGGCAATGTGGTTGGTCCTGATGAATAAGTCTGTGAATTTTCCACGGATAATAATGAAACAATCCACGAGGCGAAGTGGTTGGTCCACATCAGGTTGGTCCTGATGAGGAAGTCTGTGAACTTTCCACAGATGGTGATGAAAGAATCCAAGAGGTGATGTGGTTGGTTCACATGTGGTTGGTCCAAATGTGGTTGGCCCTGATGAAGAAGTATGTGAATTTTCCACAGATGGCGATGAAATAATTCAGGAGGCAATGTGGTTGGTCCACATGTGGCTGATCCCGATGAAGAAGTCTGTGAACTTTCCACAGATGGTGAGGAAAGAATCCATCAGGCGATGTGATTGGTCCACATGTGGTTTGTCCTGATGAAAAAGTCTGTGAACTTTGAAACGCGTTGACAATAAAACCGCAATTCTCTACACGTCGCCTCCTGGATTCTTTCATCGCCATCTGTGGAAACCATTATTTGTGTCTTTGGCAGTGCAAAAAGGGTCCATCTTCTGTTTATCTCCCTTCCTAGAATAAACTCTTAGATCAGCAGCAGCCGTTGTTTCAAGCATTTTATGGAGCTGTGGTCCCACAACCCTGCCAGGTGAGCACATTCCTGCACCACCTATTTTTCCATCATCTATATGCGTAAGCCCTTATGTTGCCCTTTTGTTTTTCAGCTTTCCCATTGGAAAATACAAAAAAAAAAAAAGCACACAGTTTTCAATATTGCAAGTTTCAGACTTTTCCTTCTATCTAAAGGCTTTGGCTTAAAAGAAAAAAAAACTGCATAAAAAACAACCACACAAAAATGGCACGTGAATTCAGCTTCACATTCTGGTGCAATTTTTTATGCGGTATTAGTCAAAGTATCATATAGAGTGAAATCATCCATATGCTTCCAAAACAAGACTTACATAGGCGTCAGATTAGAACGCAAAAGCAGCAGTGAAAAAAATGAGAAATTGCTGCACAGTTCAGAAAAAAATGAAAATTAAGAAAATACACACGGAAATATTGTGAGTTCTTACAGATGGAGAAGACGTCTCAAATCAATAATGGACATTTTCAGCTTTAATTGGCTGAAGCAGAGATGTCTTGTGCTGTTTAATGATGGTAATGAGTTCGGCAATGCATAGCATATTATTATTATTATTGCCCTTGAAGGTGTTTTCGTGTTAATTCTCTATAAAATACATTTAGAAAAATGTGCAAAAGAACAAGATTATTATTATTAACCTGAAGGACAGGAGTAAAAGGTAAATGTTTGTTTAAGTCTCCGCCGTTATCCTCATATGAAATTAGACCTTTACTTCTGCTTAGATTGCACTTATCCGGAGTGCGTAATTGGCAGCAAAATACTTCAGTTACTTAATGCACAAGAAGTCATCACAAATGCACCGATGGTGGTAAAAGAGAATAAAAAAAAAAAAAAAAGCAAAAAAGTTACCATCCTTAATAGAGTCCGATTTGACACAATTTGTTTACATTTCAGAATCGGCGTACATCCCATTAATTAAATAATCTACTTGAGTATAGTCTTTTTTCTTGTAGCTCTCGTAAGCCTGAAGTATAAAGAGGACTATTACAGCTAAAAAGAACAAGTTTCCTAAGAGCAGTACGGCCAGCAGAAAGCTGGTATTCTGGACGCGTTTCGTTAAATCCCCGGCAATAATAACGATACTGGCATCATCTTTCTGTTGGTTTCCATCCGTAGAAGAAGACACGGTAGGCGGCAAGACGTGAGAGACTGGCGTAGAAGTTTTGCTTGTGGTTGGGTTACTGCTGGGTGATAGAGTTCCTGGCATGGTCGTAGAATTGGTTACAGTAGGTAAAGAGGTCTCAGGCAACTTTGTAGGTACGGGGTTTGTCGTTTTCGGCGCTGTCGTATTTGGTTGTATCGTGGTGCTTAATTTTTCGTTTTCCTTTGAAGTGATGACTTGCGTTGTAGCCGCTGTTGGAGTATTGATGATTTGTTTTGTAGTCACTGTTGGAGTATTGATGATTTGCTTTGTAGTCACTGTTGTAGCGGTGGTTTCAGGTTTGGCTGTTGTTTCGTATCGACTCGTAGTGATAATATCCTCTATAGCCGATAGTGGAGTTGTCATGGGTAATATTTTCGTCAAAACTATTGGCTCAGTTTTCTCGATAACCGTTGGAATCATGACTGTAACTGTATCAGGGATTTTTTCTTTAGGGTTTTCTTTCTCAGTTATTAAAATATTTTGCTTTGTTGTTGCCTTTGCTGTTGTGTTTTTAAGCCCCTCAGTGAGAATAGATTTTGTTGTTGCCTTTGCTGTTGTGTTTTCAGGCTCCTCAGTGAGAATAGATTTTGTAGTTGCTTCTGTGCTGGTAGTTACTATTTCAATTTTTTTTGGAAAACTTTTTATCGTTGTACTAGTTGTGGATTCAGCAGTTGTCGTGATTTCTGCTGTACTAGAGGTTGTTGGATTAGATTTTTTTATTTCCTCGGTGCTTGTAGTAGTTTGTTTTGTACTAGTTGTGGGCTCAGTAGTAGTTTTTGTCATGAGTGCTGCCGTTGTAGATGTTTTTAAAGTAGTTATTGCTTTTACTGTGTTGGCATCTGGTATTTCTGGTTGTTTGGTAGTAGGAGGCACAGATTTAGTGGTGGCTGTTGTTGGTTTAATTGTTGCATCTTGGGTTTTCATTTGTTTTTTATTCATTTTTATTGTTGGTGTAGGTCCTACGAAGGTTATTGCGGGTACAGAAGGAGTTGGGGTCACTTTATTTGCCACAGTCCTTTTTGCAACATGTTTTTTCTTGTCTTTAATTTTTTTTTCTGTATTTCTTTTTCTTCTTTTCTTTAAAAAATTTAGATCTGTTCGATGGTTAAAAAAATGAATAAAATTACCAATCTGCTTTAAAATTCAGCAACAAAATAATAAGTCAAATATTATCCTAGCCTAGGAACCAGGTCAGAACGGGAAGATGTTGGCACTGACACAATTGAACACATCCTAACTTCTGAGATTTAACGGGGATGTCCAGTATTAATTAATTTTTATTTATCCATAGGTTTTCAGCGGTAGAAAATAAATGCAAGAGCTACACGCTTCCTCTCCAGGATCAGCGCTGCTTCTCCTCTGCCGCGGTGACATGATGACTACATTTTCACATGACTAGCGCATTCAATGACTGGGCTCAGCGGTAATGCCAATGTAGATGGAACAAGTTACAGAGCCCAGTGATTGGCTGTAGTGGTAACTTGCGCTCTAGTTGAGACAGCACCACTGCAGTCTGTCAGTAAATGCAGCAGCAGCAGTGGAGAGGCAGCACTTGACCTACGGAGGGTGAGTATAGCTGTATTTGTTCGTTCTTAACTGTACGAGCCACTACCTCCCGGGCCAACACTATAACGGGTTGCAGGGGGAAGCGCTCGGCCGGTCAGACTTCGGGTGTACAGTGTGACGTCATGGCAGTGGCACATAGGCAGATCACTGTGCATACCCAAAATCACAGTGGCCACCGGGGATTTGTGTGATATAGTATGCTGGGAGGAAAGAAAAGGGGCGCTACAGAGACTATAGCTGCGCCTCTATGGGCGTGATATCGGCTGACTGGGCTGGACTGCTCAGCACCAAGTATACGCCACTACGACTAGTCAACCTAAGTATCATATGCAGGAACAAAAGATTAAAATGCTGATTTTACGATTACGCTAGAAACTTCCTTTCAAAGTTGTGAAAAGAGTTTTTTCCAAGCCAGCAAAATGAATTAAAAGCAAAAATACTTTATTATGACTTCATTAAAATAGTAGCATGGGCATAAAAAAAAATAAAAAATAAAATTATATATATATATATATATATATATATATATATATATATATATATATATATATATATATATATATATATATATATATATATATATATATATCTGACGCATTTCGAGTCCAGCTGACTCTTATCTACGATTAAGAGTCAGCTAGACTCGAAACGCGTCAGTTATATTTTTTACTATTTTAATGAAGTCATAATAAACTGATGCGTTTCGAGCCTAGCCGAGTCTTAATTGTAGATAAAAGTCAGATAGACTCGAAACGCGTCAGATATATATATATTTTTTATACCCATGCTACTATTTTAAAGAAGGCATAATAAATTATTTTTTGCTTTTAATTCGCCTTGCTGGATTGAAAAACCTCTTGTTACAACTTTGAACGAAGCTGCTTGACAATCTCACAAGCTTTATTCGTGCATATTGGAGTGGATTGCTCGGGAAACCAGACTGAACAAACATACATACATACATACATATATTGAATGGGGTGAGCTGTATCTACAAACTTTTTATATTACTTTCTAGAAACTTTCCCTTAACATTGGGGTTGCTTGAAAGAAGTGTTTAATGACTATTGCAGCGGTGTAATTAATTAATAGGGGTAAATCCTGCTGTCAGATTCCCTTTAATCCGATCATACATATCAGATGGCTGTAGGCCAAACAATGGGTCGTTCAGCCGGTAGCACGCTCAGCTGGCTCTTCCTGAAAGCCCCCTGTGTTCTCTTTGAGAGTCCCATCGCCAGACATATCTTTGGGAGCCACTACAATCGCCAGTCCGAAATCAGATTTGCCAGATTGATATTTCCCCAAACAATAAATTGTCCAGGGACCTTACAAACAGACTGTCATCCGAACCTGTTGATATTTGCGGGTTTGGCCGACATTAGCTGGATTGTGAAGGTTAACATATGTATTATTAAGTGTAGAGTGCCCCAAACTTACCTAAAGGTGGATCTGTGATCACTTTATCTTCAGGTGTGCGGCATAATCGGTTACAAAGCAACGCTGCACACCACTTGTTGAGTAGCAAAGATTTGCTGCAGTTAATATTATCTGGGGAAAAAAATGACAGACATAAATGTTATAAATTAAACAAATTTTCCAATTTAAAGGGACCCAAATCCTCAGTTTAAATAAGCAGTTGACTGATCTCATAGTTTGAAAAGGCTACAGTGTATTTTCGGTCCGACAAAACATCGGATCAAACCTGGACGAGTGTTATTCTAAGGGGCCGTGCACTTGTCATATTTTTTCCTTGAACAGAGATTGGTCCAGGGAAACAAATGGCAGCATGGCCGAGTTTAATTCGATATTCGGATCGCACTCGGCCAAGGTGACCTAATAGACTGAGGGACCATCCTGATTGGGTCACCTTGTCGTGGTGGGATGGCTTTTATGCTTTTCTTTTTAACAAAACAGTGTCAACTAAGTCCCCTCTGTTATTTACATGTATTACTACTAATTACTTACTTACTGCAGAGTATTTATCCTAGGTTTTGTCTGTGTGAATGTGCACTTACTGGGCGTGCCGGCCCATTTTTTCAATAATTACAAAAAAAAAGAAGTCAGAATTGATGTCGATGGCATTTCGACATCTTGAGCCAATGTAATTAGTGTAGACTGCTGCAAACGATATAATACAAGCTGTAAAAACATCTCACAGGGCGCTGCGGTATAAACAGGTAAAATGTCTTCATAAAGCAGCGCAATATAATCCATCATCATTAGATATGCCAGATGCCGACTTCTTCAGCCCCAAACACATTCACATCGCGTTTTACTAAAATGTCCTTGGTGTACAATCAGAGTGAGACTGGGAATTGGGCATTTAGTAAAAGTAAATATATCTGACAGATACAGATTAGAAATATCCACATACAGCGCAGGCTATACATGTAATGACGCAATGCCACGCAAATGCAATTTGTACACAAGTATGTGAGGTGCAACATTTAGCACTGTATACCAAAATAAAACATAGTAATGAGAACAATAAAGAAGTAAAAACACCAGTACCCACTAACGGCTGTCAGACTCAAAGCTGCTGGCAAACCTACCAGTCTGTTAAAAGTAAACAATAAAACAAGAGGGAAAGGTACCGCGGAGCTGAATTTTATTTTTTAGTGTGTCCTTATACCTTATTTCTCTTTGTCATTTTATACAGTGTGGTTCTTTTAGCGCGGAAGAACATAGTAAAGCACTGAAAAATAAATAGCATTTTAATAAAAATCTTACCATGCATCTGTCACCAGGTTTTTGCCACCTAATCTGAAAGCAGAATAATGTAAGGGCAGAGACCCCGATTCCAGCGATATATCACTTACTGGGCTCCTTAGTGTAGTTTTTATGAAATCATTGTTTTATCAGCAGGAGATTATCAATAGAAGACTATTTGGCCTGCTGCCAGGTAGTCCAGCCACGCCCCCCACCACTGATTGGTTGCTTTCTGTTTATGCAGAGCGTACACAAAAAGCAGCCAATCAGTGGTGTGGGCGGGGTTATAGAGAGTGCAGAATTCAGAGAACTGCGAGATCTGCAGCAGATAAATCAGTTTTTAATAAAAACTACAGCACATAGTAGAGTAAGCGATACGTCACCAGAATCAAGATCTATGCCCCTGTATCATGCTGCTCTCAGACGAGGCAGCAAAAACTTGGTGACATTCCTTTTAAAAGAAAAGTCAAGTCCACTGAGGCATGTCGGAAAACTGAAATTACTGACAACCTTACTAAAAGAAAATAATGATCACAGTCGTGTATTAAAAAAACACATATACAAAATAAGACAAAACAACTGTAAAAACAGCATGTTAAAGAGGATGGTCCAACTGAAAAAGCTGAAGTTGTCCAGGTTACAGGTATTGTGACATTGTGCCCATTCATGTCTGATTTTGGTCTGAGTGTTGCATCAAAACCGACAGTGAAAGTTTATGGGTCCGTTAAAAAAAAAAATCCGAGAGCACTCGCATGACATCAGAGTGCAGTCCGATTTTCTAGGTCTGTTAGAACGGAGAAAGTGGAAAAACTGTTTTTTTTCATGTACGAGAAAAACTGATGACACGTGGACCGAACTCTGATGAAACTAGTATGAAACGCGATGACGAAACTTGGTCCGTTATTCTCGTATGTGAAAAAAAAAATTAAGTGTGAATGAGAACTAAGAAGTGTCATTTATGTCTGGGCGAAACAAATCACTCATTTAATGTTCAGAAATTCATTTCTATCTCACAAACACCGGCACAGAGAAAAGACATCCAGTGCAAATGTGCTGCAATAATCGAGAATCGGGACATCATGATCACTTACCCGGGGACAGGCTCTCCCTGCAGATTTGTCTACACTCCACCTCATTGCTGATCTCAGACACCTCCGGCAGACGCACCGCCGCATTCTCTGCCGATACAACCCTGCTATCAGATAGGCACAGGTTCACTGACCACACCAGTACGACAGTCTTCCACATCATGGTGGGAATCTGTAGACGGTCATCCACGGCAAGCGTCCGTTTCAGAGCAGCATAATGAACCTACAACGACACAATGAAGCAATTATATATATTGAGACCAGCACTGATCATACCACACTATTAGGCCTCATTCAGACGTCGCATTGTTGTTTTGCATATAAGAAAACAATAGACCATTTTCTAGTGCACTAGATCTGATGTTCATCCATTATTGGTCTTGTTTCTGTTTATACCATCAGTGCGGCATCTGTTTTTCTAGTGTTCAAAAAAATTTTTTTTGCAAGCCTATCTGATCATTTAAAGGGGTTGTCCATCCCTGGTGAAATCTTTATCAAGCAAACAAGCTTTCTGAATTCCAAAAGCGTGTAATGCATCAGCAGTTAGGATTCCAGCAATTTGCATGCTTCAGTAATGTGCCGATGAGCGTCTCAGAAGCGTCTCATTATTTTCTAATGCGGCTGAGACTCTAGTCGGCACATCAAATACTTGTGTTCACGTGTGACCACTGGAACCAACAGGCGGAGCCGAATCTTACTGGTGTTGTACATTATGCAACGTTAGGATTGGGCAAGTTGCAGCAATGGCTGAAAAATTTCACCTGGGATGGACATGCCATTTAAAACCAGGTAAGACTGGGTTAAATCGTAGCACTGCAGGTCTTGATTAGATGCACATGGCTAGCTTTGACTAAGAACCAGGAAATGGGTTCACCTTGTGTCAGTCTACTGGGGGTTGAACAGCGTGGAGTGTGCTTCTGATGAGTGGCCAGCCAAAATGTGAGCTGTAAGTGGGAAAGAGACAAGACAGAGTCTCTCTCTGAATGGAGACTGCTTGGGTCAGCTAGGAAAGCTGAACAGCCTGTGTGGTGGAGTTGTAGGGAACGTGTGGAAGCAGCCTGTTCAGTGTGAACTGTGCCCAGAGTTGAACACTTCTGTTTGGCGTTGAAAGGCTGAAGGGGATACAGAGACTGGAAGGACCGTACCACTTCTTTGTATAAAGTTTGCTCAGGAAGAAAGGACTGTAATCTGTTTGGGTGAGCCCGCGCTGACATATATGTGCCTGCTGGATCAACTGTTCAATAACTAACATATGTCCTTTTTATAAGACAGAAAATTGGTAAAAAAAAAATGGACACGTGGCACATGCTATATGATGGATATACGTTGTATCTGGGAAACACACGGATAGAACATGAATGTGAAAAATGGACGTCTGTATGAGGCTTTGATGTCAGGAAGTAAATGTAGGTGACTCCGGGATTGATAACTTTGGTGCAGGATCACTGGGCACCGTCAAATTAGCATTAGAACATCACAACATGACGATTAGGATCTGGCCAAGTGAGAAGTGGAGGAGACCTTGGGATGGTCTAAATTCATCTGAATAAAAACACAATGAAGGTCACACATATTTTCACAACCGTCTCCTGTGGGACAGCTGTCTGCAGAGAACATGTCGCTGTAGAAAAATGTCACTCTATAACCAACTTATCAGGCTTATCGTTACCGCCCTTGACAATTAAAACCTAAGGAAACCTTCACAAAATTACTAGGTTTACTGATTTGGTTAATTAATTGTATATTTTGATAGATCAGACTTTTTATCCTCTTAATATATTGCAGTCATCATATAATACAGCACTGTGTACTTACAATTGCTCATTTTGCTTTTCTACCCAGCTAATTCTTCTCTTTTCCATTAGGTCTATGACATTATCTATGAAAAACTGACCAGCTGAATCCTTCTAATCTCTATGTAGGGACAGGAGGTCAATTTTCCCTACGTGAGTCATCACTGCAAAAGTCCCTGGCAGAGGGGGGGGAGCAGCTGGGTCAGGAGATTAAGAGGGGGATGACTCATGCATGGAAAAAAAGACTTCTTGTTTCTACATAAAGCAGAGAAAAGACAAGAATTATCTGGGTAGAAAGGCAAAATGAGCAATTGTAAGTACACGGTGCTATATAATATGATGACTGCAATATATTAAACTTGGATTGGAGGAGGAGGAGGAGTGCTTCTTTAAGGAATAACCATATTGTTATTAGTACATGTGGTGATACCAAAGATGTTCATTTAAACTTTTTTTAATTTTACTATATCTGTTTTTTCTGCGGCAGATCTAGCGGTTCTCTGAATGCTGAGCTATGAATGCGGAGCTCTGTATAACCCCGCCCACACCACTGATTCGCAGCTTCCTGTGTTCACTGTGTATAGGCAGAAAGCTGCCAAATCAGTGGTGTGGGCAGGGTTATACAGAGCTCATGAATATGGCTGGCTGCATGGCTGCAGGTTACTAGTCCTCAAGTGATAATTCCTGCTGATAAAACAGTAACAGCGAGCAGCCCAGTAAGTGATATATCACTGGAATCGGGGTCTTTGTCTCTACATCATGCTGTTCTCAGATTAGGTGGCAAAAAAACCTGGAGACAGATTCCCTTTATGACATGTGTTCATGATTAGTGTCTGCAGCAGATTTTCCCGCTGTGTTGGCAAGAAAAACGCTGAGTAAAATATGAGCGTTTTTTACTTTATGCTGCAAAACAAACGCTTCGATGGTTCAAATCTGCAAGGAAAAAAATACCTAGCATGTGCAGGAGATTTCGGAAATATTATTAACTTTGCTGGTACTGTAAAATGCTATGTTTTGAAAAAAAAAACAGAAAAAAATGCAACGTGTGAACAAGTCCTTACAGTATAGATCGAAGCATAGCATAGCTTGAAAAAAAAAAAAGCTATTGGAGCGGACACTGCTTTTCCATCTCTAGTGTCTCTCCATTACCTTATTCAACAGGATCTATATGGAAACCTCGACCTAGGATTGATCCCACCATGGTGAATCTGCTGGTGGATTATTGTATATTGCGTTGGCACTGAAGATGTAATATATGTGTTGAAATAATAATATAAATGAACACTGAAGATATTTTTGTCTGGACCTTGATTATGGCTGGGATAGAGCCATTGGTGGCACGATTTCCACTGCCAATGGTCTATAGTGAATGCAGAGTGTTACATCGTCTCCGATAGCAATGATTGTATCGTAACACAAACGACCACATACACTGTGCAGTTATAGGATGGGCTGAGAGCACAAATTCAGGTTTTTACCTCTGATCTCAGTCACTGGTAACCTATAGACATTGCGAATATATATACTAGAAATGTAGCACTAGACTGATCTTTGTGCGCCCTCTAGTGGTATATCTGGGCTACTTTGCATCTTTAAATATCACATAGCACGTTTATATATTTGCCATTGTCCGCAAACATTGAAAACCACTAGGGTTTGCATTAGGTGCAGCGTAATACCAGTAGGCTCAATCTTCTACCGTTTTGCCAAATGTAAAAAAAAAAAAAAAAAAATCCTGAAAAGTCCTTTACAAATTACAGCAGTTGCACTTAAAGTGAATCTGTCACCAGATTTTTGCCACCTAATCTGACAGCAGCATAATGTAGAGACACAGACCCTGATTCCAGCGGTGTGTCACATACTGGGCTGCTTGTTGAAGTTTTGATAACATTTTTCTCAGCAGGTGATCATCAGTAGGGGACTAAGTAAACCTGCTGCCATGGGGTCCTCCATATTCGTGACCTCTCTATAACCCCGCCCCCACCACTGATTGGCTGTGTGCTCACAGTGTACACAGAAAGCTGCCAATCAGTGGTGTGGGCGGGGTTATACAGGGCACAGCATTCAGAGAACTAGTAGATCTGCAGAAGATAAATCAGTGATTTTATCAAAATGACATCAAGCAGCCCAGTAAGTGATACATCGCTGGAATCAGGGTCTCTGTCCCTATATAATGCTGCCCTCAGATTACATAGCAAAAACCTGCTGACAGATTCTCTTTAAAGGGGTGTCTCACCATGATAAATGGTTAATATTGCAAAGTACTTGTAAAAACTAGCAATTTACATGTTCTCAATTGCTTAATTCTAGAGTTTACCACTTATTGCCTAAAAAAAAAAGTATATGCGTAGGAAAGCCTCACCGTGTAGTAGATAAAGTGGCAGCTCCTGAATTTTTTCTGCTTGGATCCTATACGTTGACCACCAATAGAATCATAGAGAAAAAAAAACACTCATGGCCTAGGTTACAGGTCATCTCTGCAGGTTATAAGAGGTGGCCGGTCTCCTCGGCAAGGAGCGCTGCACTTGCAAGCTCTATGCAATAAGCTTCCAAAAACTGCCCGGATCTCTGGATTTGGCCAGCTTCAGCCCCCCCTGCACACCTCTAATGCTGCAGAGGATATCCATCTCTGCTTACAGCATTGGAGAACGCACATGGCGGCTCAAACATGGCGCCGGACCGAACGGGTATTTAAGAGAACACCACCCGTCAAGCAGGAAGAAGTGATGTTCTCGTGAAGAATGATCTTGAGAAAACCCATTTTAAACCCAATGGGGCCACGTTCAGATGTAGCAGATTTTCTCAATCAAAGTTCTTTGAGCTGCAACTAGAAATCTGCTCCGGTGAGCAGCGAGTGCCAGGTCTTCACTTCTCACTACTTTGCCATGTCTCTGTTTACTTTGTACATGATCACACCCTGACAAACCCATTCTACCTACAAGGCAAATAAGCAGCAACTTCAGTTCCACAAAGCAAAAAAAAAACAAAACGGAGAAGGTTCATCAAATATGAGCAAGCACTAGTCCTAATAGCAGGGGGCAGAGAGGATTGTCTGCAGCGCTGGGGTCTTGGGCGGACATCTGCATGGACAGTACACATTCTTCACATTTACTTTGGGCTTCTCTATTCTTCTCCAGAAGCAAAAAATTATGAGGCTTATACCCAGCTTTCCAGTTATTGGGGGCCGATGCGATCTAAGATTATTCTGGTGGAGTAAGCAGTGTCATGGAGGAGACACCAGGACCTGTATGCCACCAAGGCTGCGGTCAGACCACCGTATTTTCTCTCTCTGAGAGAATTGGCCGATCACACTCTGATCAAACACTTATCAGAGTTTGATCCAATTTTTTCAGATGTGGAGAAGATGGGAAAAAAATAATTCTCCATCTCCTCCATTCAGTCAGTGTGTGGAAATCGGACTGCACTCAGATGTCATCCGAGTGCAATGCGATTTTTTTTACTTGCATGGCTGAGTGCAATTCCGATTTACGGACGCAAATTTAGCATGCTGAGATTTTTTCTCAGTCCGAGGAAAAAAATCAGACATGTGCACGGCTCCACCGAATAATATTGTTCTGAGGTGGGATCCATCGTTTTGTCGGATCACACTCGGGCTGAAAATAAGGTCTTCTGCGTCCTGCCCTTACTCATATTAATTGGACAGATTAATTGTAAAGTGCTGCAGAATATGTTGGCGCTATATAAATAAAATTATTATGATATTATTCCCTCTAGACCAGGGGCCTCAAACACGCGGCCCGCAGGCACCATAGACCCCGATCGCGGCCCGGTGCAGGAGCAGCGGACATCAGCGCTTTAGTTCAGTGCATTGCCGTGCAGAGACCGGCTCTCTGCAATACCAATGCCAGTCACCGGCCTATCAGAGGCCAGCAGCAGACATCTGTGTCCCAGCGCAGCGGAGTATGACGTCACTGACATGCGCAGATGATAGGCCGGCGGCTGGCATTGGTAAGGCTGTGCAGAGAGACGGTCTCTGCGCAGCAATGCACTCAACTAAAGCGCTGATGTCGGCAGCTCCTGGACCGGGACGCGATCGTCAAGGGGTCTATGGTGCCAGCGGGCCGCAGGTGCAGAAAGGACGCCGAGGGAACCGAGGACAGGTGAGAAGAATCTTTTTTTTTCTCTGATATGTATGTGAAGAACGGCACAGGGAACATATCCACAATATGGGGACCTGGACGGGGGGCATTACGACAAGATGAGGACCTGGACGGGGCATTACAACAAGATGAGGACCAAAACGGGGCGCATTACGACAAGATGAGGACCAAGACGGGGACATTCCTCAAACATGGGGACCAGGATGGGGACATTCCTCAAACATGGGGACCAGGATGGGGACATTCCTCAAACATGGGGATCAGGATGGGGACCTTCCTCCAAGATGGGGACAAGGATGAGCACATTACTACAATATGGCGACCAAGATGGGGACATTCCTCAAACATGGGGACCAGGATGGGGACATTCCTCAAACATGGGGACCAGGATGGGGACATTCCTCCCATATGGGGACTATGATGGGGACATTCCTCAAACATGGGGACCAGGATGGGGACATTCCTCAAACATGGGGACCAGGATGGGGACCTTCCTACAAGATGGGGACAAGGATGGGGACCTTCCTACAAGATGGGGACAAGGATGAGCACATTACTACAATATGGCGACCAGGATGGAGACATTCTTACAATATGGCGACCAGGATGGAGACAATCTTACAATATGGCGACCAGGATAGGGACCTTCCTACAAGATGGGGGACCAGGATGGGGACATCCCTCAAACATGGGGACCAGGATGGGGACATTCCTCCAATATGGGGACCAGGATGGGGACATTCCTCAAACATGGGGACCAGGATGGGGACATTCCTCAAACATGGGGACCAGGATGGGGACATTCCTCAAACATGGGGACCATGATGGGAACATTCCACAAACATGGGGACCAGGATGGGGACATTACTCCAATATGGGGACCATGATGGGAACATTCCACAAACATGGGGACCAGGATGGGGACATTCCTCCAATATGGGGACCAGGATGGGGACATTCGTCAAACATGGGGACCAGGATGGGGAAATTCCTCCAATATGGGGACCAGGATGGGGACATTCCTCAAACATGGGAACCAGGATGGGGACATTCCTCAAACATGGGAACCAGGATGGGGACATTCCTCAAACATGGGAACCAGGATGGGGACATTCCTCAAACATGGGGACCAGGATGGGGACATTCCTCAAACATGGGGACCAGGATGGGGACATTCCTCAAACATGGGGACCAGGATGGGGACATTCCTCCCATATAGGGACTATGATGGGGACATTCCTCAAACATGGGGACCAGGATGGGGACATTCCTCCAATATGGGGATCAGGATGGGGACCTTCCTACAAGATGGGGACAAGGATGAGCACATTACTACAATATGGCGACCAGGATGGGGACATTCCTACAATATGGCGACCAGGATGGAGACATTCTTACAATATGGCGACCAGGATGGAGACAATCTTACAATATGGCGACCAGGATAGGGACCTTCCTACAAGATGGGGACCAGGATGGGGACATCCCTCAAACATGGGGACCAGGATGGGGACATTCCTCCAATATGGGGACCAGGATGGGGACATTCCTCAAACATGGGGACCAGGATGGGGACATTCCTCAAACATGGGGACCAGGATGGGGACATTCCTCAAACATGGGGACCAGGATGGGAACATTCCACAAACATGGGGACCAGGATGGGGACCATGATGGGAACATTCCTCAAACATGGGGACCAGGATGGGGACATTCCTCCAATATGGGCATCAGGATGGGGACCTTCCTACAAGATCATAGAATCATAGAATGGTAGAGTTGGAAGGGACCTCCTGGGTCATCTGGTCCAACCCCCTGCTCAAAGCAGGATTCACTAAATCATCTCAGACAGATGTCTGTCCAGCCTCTGTTTGAAGACGTCCATTGAAGGGGAACTCACCACCTCTCGTGGCAGCCTGTTCCACTCATTAATCACCCTAACTGTCAAAAAGTTTTTTCTAATATCTAATCTGTGTCTCCTCCCATTTAGTTTCATCCCATTGCTTCTAGTCTTTCCTTGTGCAAATGAGAATAAAGATGATCCTTCTACAATGTGACAGCCCTTGACATATTTGTAGACAGCTATTAAGTCTCCTCTCAGTCTTCTTTTTTGCAAGCTAAACATTCCCAAATCCTGCAACCGTTCCTCATAGGACATGGTTTGCAGACCAGTCACCATTCTGGTCGCTCTTCTCTGAACTTGCTCCAGTTTGTCTATGTCTTTTTTAAAATGTGGTGCCCAAAACTGTACACAGTATTCCAGATGAGGTCTGACCAAAGAGGAGTAAAGACCGATAATGACTTCGCGTGATCTAGACTGTATGCTTCTGTTAATACATCCCAGAATTGTATTTGCCTTTTTTGCTGCTGCATCACACTGTTGACTCATGTTCAGTCTATGATCTATTAGTATACCTAAGTCTTTTTCACATGTACTGTTGCTTAGCTCTATTCCTCCCATTCTGTATATGCTTTTTTCATTTTTATTGCCCAGATGTAGTACTTTGCATTTTTCCCTGTTAAAAACCATTCTGTTGGTTGCTGCCCACTGCTCCAGTTTATTTAGGTCTTTTTGAATCCTCTCTCTCTCTTCTCTAGTATTAGCTATCCCTCCTAGCTTTGTGTCATCAGCAAATTTAATCAGTTTACCCTCAATTCCTTCATCTAAATCATTGATAAAGATGTTGAACAATACAGGTCCCAGGACGGAGCCCTGTGGTACCCCACTTGAGACATTCATCCAGCTGGATGTGAAGCCATTTACAACCACCCTTTGAGTCCGATCACTAAGCCAGTTATGAATCCACCTAACAGTTGCCTGGTCCATTGCATACTTGGTCATTTTTTCAATAAGGATGGTGTGAGATACTTTGTCAAATGCTTTGCTGAAGTCAAGATATACTATATCTACAGCATTTCCCTGATCCACCCAGTCAGTGATTCTGTCACAGAAGGAAATTAAGTTAGTCTGACATGACTTGTTAGTTACAAACCCATGCTGACTCTGGTTAATCACTTCATTCTTATCCATGTACTTACATACATGTTGTTTAATAATTTTTTCAAAGATCTTTCCTGGTATAGAAGTCAGACTCACCGGCCTATAGTTCCCTGGGTCCACCTTCTTCCCCTTTTTGAAGATAGGAACAACATTTGCTCTTCTCCAGTCTTCTGGGACTTCTCCTGTTCTCCAAGAATTTTCAAAGATTATGGAGAGTGGTTCTAAAATTTCTTCTACGATCTCCTTCAGTACTCTGGGGTGTAATTGTTATGTTCTGCTACCAGAGCTAAGGAAAGAGAGGAGATCTGTCCCTACGATAGAACTCAGCTGAATCCCTACGATGTAACAGGGAACCTGATCCTGCGATCAGACCTGCTAAAGTCCTAAGCTAGTCTGTACGGAGACCTATAGATGTGGGGAAGGAATCCCTACAAGTACTAAGGACTGGGAGGAAAATGGGACACCTCCTAACAGAAATAGTAGCAGACAGACGAACAAACAAAATATATAGAACATAGAGGTCCGTAGACCAAGCAAACTAACAGAGTTAGATACAGAGCACAGGCTAGCTAGAAAGTAGTTATACAATGAAGTCCAGCAAAGCCAGAAGGGCGGAGCAGGATTAAATAGGCCAACAAGGTCATGTGACCAGCAAAGGAAAAAACCTAAGAGCAAGGTTCTAACAGTACCCCCCCTTCTAAGAGGATCCTCCGGATCCCCTAGGACCAGGCTTATCAGGAAATCTCCTCTGAAACGCTCTGATAAGTCTGGACGCGGAAACATCATCTGACCTCACCCAAGAGTTATCCTCGGGTCCGAAACCTTTCCAGGCCACAAGATACTGCAAACAACCTCTATATCGTCTAGAGTTAAGGATGCGAGAAATTTCATATTCCCCGTCCTCCACCACCGGAGGAACAGAGGCAGAGGCGTCACCATCCGACACAACAGCTTTTTTTAACAGAGAGACATGAAATACCGGATTAATTCTCCAGGAGGTAGGAACCTCCAACCTAACAGCAGATTGGTTGACAACCTGAAGCACCTTAAAGGGCCCTACAAACTTGGGACCCAATTTCTTAGAAGGAATCCTCAACCGCAGATTCCTAGAGGACAACCAAACCATGTCACCAACAGCGAACAAAACCTCCTGTCGTTTCCTATCAAAGTAGTCTTTAGATTTTCTGTTGGCCTCCTGAAGATTACCACGCACATCCGTCCAAACTCTCTCCAAATCACCGGAAAAATTCTCCTCCTCAGGCACGGCAGATCCCAACTTGGAGAACGACCCAAACGACGGATGTCTCCCAGAACAACAAAAAAAAAGGCGAACAACCAGCAGAAGAAGATGTATGATTGTTCAGAGCAAATTCAGCAAGTGGCAGAAACTCAGACCACCCCTCTTGATTGTCTGCCACAAAACAACGCAAGAACTGCTCAACATCCTGGTTTTTCCTTTCTGTCTGGCCATTAGATTCAGGATGATATCCGGACGAGAACGACAAATGAACTCTCAACCTGTCACAAAAGGCACGCCAAAAACGAGCCACGAACTGAGGACCCCTATCAAAAACAATGTCAGTAGGAACGCCATGAAGTCTGACAATTTCCTTGACAAAGGCCTTAGCGAGAGTTTTAGCGCAGGGCAGTTTGACGAAGGGAACCAAGTGACACATCTTGCTAAAACGGTCCACGACCACCCAGATGACAGTAAAACCCTCAGAGGGGGGAAGGTCAGTTATAAAGTCCATAGCCAAATGTGTTCAAGGAGCACTGGGAACCTCCAAAGGACAAAGCAACCCCGCAGCAGGAGTATGTGAGGACTTAGATCTAGCACATATAGTACATTGACGCACCCACTTAATGACTTCCTTCTGCCATCCAGGCCACCAAAAACTGCGACCCACCAGTCTCTTGGTCTCAGAGATTCCGGGATGACCTGCCAACCGAGATTCGTGACACTCAACAAACAAATCTCTCCTAAAGGTCCCAGGCACAAACAACCTCCCATGAGGAGTGTTAGATGGGGCATTCTCCTGTGCTTTAAGAATCTCATCTTCCAAAACGGAGTCCAAAGCAGCTATCACAACACCTTCTTGTAAAATGTTCTCCTCTTTCTCAGCACCGACTATGGGAGAAAAACTGCGAGACAAGGCATCCGCCTTAACATTCTTAGTACCAGGGATGTAAGTAACGGAGAAATTAAACCGCGAGAAAAACAGTGCCCACCTAGCCTGACGGGCATTCAGGCGCTTGGCAGCATCAAGATATATCAGATTTTTATTATCTGTAAGAACCTGAACGGGAAATTCCGCACCTTCCAAGAAGTGGCGCCAGTGTTCAAATGCGAGTTTAATAGCCAATAATTCCCGATTACCAATATCGTAATTCAGTTCAGTCTCCGAAAATTTTTTTGAAAAAAAGGCACAGGGATGTAATCCATCCCCGTTATCCTGAGACAATACTGCGCCAACCCCCACAGAGGAAGCATCAACCTCAACCAAAAACGGCTTAGTCACATCAGGCTGCATAAGGATGGGAGCAGAGGTGAACCTCTCCTTGAGATACACAAAAGCTTCAATGGCCTCAGAAGACCACTGAACCGCATCAGCACCTTTCCTGGTGAGATCGGTCAGAGGTTTGACAATACTAGAAAATTTTTTTATGAATTTTCTGTAATAATTGGCGAAACCCAAAAACCTCTGTATCGATTTCAAACCAATAGGCCTAGGCCATTCCTGTACAGCTTGAACTTTAACCGGGTCCATCTCAAAACCTTCGCTGGAGATAATGTAACCCAAAAAACTAATTCTCTGTACAGCGAACTCACATTTCTCCAGCTTAGCAAAAAGCGAATTGTCCATTAATAACTGTAATACCTCACGTACGCTCCGCCAATGAGACTCCAGATCCGGCGAATAAATCAAAATGTCATCCAAATACACAACCACATTTTTGCCGATCAAAGGTCTAAGGATGTCATTAATAAGATTCTGAAAAAATGCAGGAGCATTAGTAAGACCAAAAGGCATAACCAGGTTCTCAAAATGACCCACAGGAGTGTTAAAAGCAGTCTTCCATTCGTCACCCTCCTTCATGCGCAACAGATTGCATGCCCCCTTAAGGTCAATTTTAGAGAACCACTTGGCCCCCATTAACTGGTTAAACAGATCAGGAATCAATGGCAGTGGGTAAGGATTGCGTACAGTAATTTTGTTAATCTCACGAAAATCCAGACAAGGACGTAAACCGCCGTCCTTTTTTTTTTACAAAAAAAAATCCAACCGCCACAGGAGACTTAGAGGGCCTAATGTGACCGGCGGCCAAACTTGTCTGTATGTATTCCTCCAAAGCCTTCCTCTCAGGAATAGTAAGGTTAAATAAACGACTTTTAGGAAGAGTCGCTCCAGGGACAAATTCAATAGAACAATCATAGTCTCTATGGGGAGGCAAAACCTGCGATTCCTTCTCAGAAAAAACTCTCCAAAAATCCTGAATAGGAACAGGCAATTCTCCCCTATCCAAAGCTGCAATACGCCCGTTACAACACTTGTCATAACATTTATGGCTCCAGGATTTAATTTCACTGGTAGACCAATCCAGTACAGGATTGTGAAATTTTAACCAGGGCAATCCCAATATTACTGGAGAAGGCAAGTTATTCAAAACTACCAAATCCAATTTCTCATGGTGAACACCATTAATAGTGAGAGGAAATTCACAGACCTTGAGAGTAATATTCTTCAAAGGGGAACCATCCACAGAAACCACAGCAATGGGGGATGATAAAGGTTCGGGTTTTAAATTGAGTCTTTCCAAGAATCCCCCATCAATTACATTCAGAGTAGACCCACAATCAACAAACACCCGAAATTCCATTAATTTTTCCTGAGCAATCGTGGAAGCAGCTAAAAATACACCCTTGGAATTTAAACAGGCAATACGGGCATGACTGACCATTTTTTTTTCTTTCTTCATACGAAGCTCACAGCCTTTAATCAAATGACCAGATTTTCCGCAATAGAAACACAAGCCTTCAGAAAATCTACGGTCTTTTTCTTGAGAGCGAGGTGCCACCGATCCAATCTCCATCGGTTCACCACTGTTAGTACACACATTCTCATAACCAGAAACTGACATAGCAGAGGATTTGCTCTCATTAACCCTTGCACGCAGTCTCCTATCCACCCGTATAGCTAATTGCATAGCCTGTTGCAAATCTTCAGGTGTAGGATAAGCAATTAGCAGGTCTTTAACCCTTTCATTGAGCCCAGCAAGAAATAGACTTTTCAGAGCAGAATCGTTCCACCCTGTTTGAGTAGACCATCGATGGAAATGAGTACAATATTTTTCCACATTACCTGATCCCTGTTTCAAACGTCTCAACTCAGTCTCAGCTGATGCGACACGGTCAGGATCATCATATAATAGTCCCAAAGCAGAAAAAAAACTATCCACTGATCTGAAGCATGTATCACTAGGTTGCAAAGAAAAGGCCCACTCCTGAGGCTCTTTGCGCAAAAGTGACATTATGAACCCTATGCGCTGGGATTCATCCCCAGAGGACTTGGGTCTCAAACGAAAATACAATAAGCAAGCATTTTTAAATGAAAAAAATTCTCGGTGTTCACCAAAAAATAAATCCGGCAAACATACCTTAGGCTCCAAGAAATGTGCTCCAGGACAGTTACTCACGTGCTGACGGAGCTCGGCCACCTCCAGAGAGAGTCCCTGCAGGCGATGAGCCAAATCCTGAACCGACACCATGATGGAACAGAAAAATCTTTCCTTAGAGAATTTGCAGGCTGGACTTACTGTTATGTTCTGCTACCAGAGCTAAGGAAAGAGAGGAGATCTGTCCCTACGATAGAACTCAGCTGAATCCCTACGATGTAACAGGGAACCTGATCCTGCGATCAGACCTGCTAAAGTCCTAAGCTAGTCTGTACGGAGACCTATAGATGTGGGGAAGGAATCCCTACAAGTACTAAGGACTGGGAGGAAAATGGGACACCTCCTAACAGAAATAGTAGCAGACAGACGAACAAACAAAATATATAGAACATAGAGGTCCGTAGACCAAGCAAACTAACAGAGTTAGATACAGAGCACAGGCTAGCTAGAAAGTAGTTATACAATGAAGTCCAGCAAAGCCAGAAGGGCGGAGCAGGATTAAATAGGCCAACAAGGTCATGTGACCAGCAAAGGAAAAAACCTAAGAGCAAGGTTCTAACAGTAATTCATCTGGACCTGGAGACTTGAACTCATTTATGTTAGCTAAATATTCCCTCACAATCTTTCTGTTTACAGATAACTTGGATTCCTCTATTCCTTTAAAAGGACAGTGAAGATCAGTTGATGTTACATTTTCTTTCTGAGAGAAAACCGATGCAAAATAGGAATTAAAAAGTTCGGCCTTCTCAACATCCTCTCTTACCATTTCTCCATTTTCATCCTGTAAAAATCCTATAGCATCTTTGACTTTTCTTTTACTTTTGACATACCCCCAAAATCCTTTTTTATTGCTTTTGACATCTCTTGCAAGCCTTAATTCATTGTCAGCTTTAGCTAACCTGATACGTGCCCTGCAGGATCTGCAGACTGCATTATAATCTTCTTTAGATATGCCTCCCTCTTTCCATTTAATAAACATTTCTTTCTTTCTTTTTAGCATGTGTTTAAGTTCTGTGTTCATCCATCCTGGTTTCCTTAAATGCTTCCCATTCTTCCTACTTTTCGGGATTGTTAACGATTGTGCTTTGAGAATCTCATTTTTAAAAATTTCCCATCCTTCCTGGACATTTTTGTCCTTAAGGACATCCAGCCATTGGATCCCTCCTATTCTCTTTCTGAGTCTCTTAAAATCTGCCTTTCTAAAATCTAACCTTGAAGTTTGAGTCTTCACTAGTGTTGAGCATTCCGATACTGTAATATCGGGTATCGGCCGATATTCGCGGTATCGGAATTCCGATACTTAATTCCGATACTTTTACAATATCGGATACCGGAATCGGAAGTTCCCATAATGCCTGCGCTCTGCAGTGTCTCTGAAGGATGACAAGCTGGGTGGCAGCGCTCTGCTGCGATCCAGCCTGTCATCAGAATGCCATCCCAGCGGGGGAGAATTCTCCTGATTGTTTATTCTTTATACCGCCCGCCGGCTTTTAAACAATCACACAGCCCCATACTGCTTCCCCGCAGCCTCCCACCCCGATCCTCCGCTCCCCTCGCCACCTCCCATCCCGATCGTAAGTTAGGACCGGGCAGGGAGCGCAGCTCCAAGGAGCGGGGAGCGAAGGACCCGGGCGGGGAAGCCGGCAGTGAAAAGACTTCACCGCCGGCTTTCCCGTTCTGTGCTGCGCTTTCCCGCCGGTTATTTCAAATGAACAGCTGAGGTATCAGCTGATGCCGATCAGCTGTTCATTTGAAGTCGCCGCGTTGCCCTCAGAGGGTTCATGTGAGTTCATGCTTGACTGCATGAACTCACATGAACTTTCCCACGGCCGCACAGGTCAGCCTCACCTCCCAGACGATCAGACCGGTCATGATTAGTGTGTGTGCGGGGTGTGTGCGCGATGTTTGTGCGGGTGTGCGCGGTGTCTGTGCGATGTGTGCGGGGTGTGTGCGGTGTCTGTGCGATGTGTGCGGGTGTGTGCGGTGTGTGTGCGGGTGTGTGCGTGCAGGCAGACATAGGCCGATGTGACACTACTACTCCCATCGGCCTATGTCTGTCCCCCGTCCACTCCTGCCAGCAGGATCAGCTCGATGGGAGCAGTAGTTCCCATCAGACTGATCCTGCTATTTAAATTGCCCTACTGTGTCCCCAATAAATGTTAAATACATGTCATTGGTGGCCAGTGGTTACCTAAAAGAAATTAGTTCATACATTACCTGTCCCCGCCGATCGCCACCTAAAATAAAGTAAAAAATAAAAAACTACACCTATACTCACCAAGACACCTAATTCCCCGAAGCCATCGATCTCCTGTAATAAAATATAAAATAATAAACCACAACCTTATCCTTACCCCTCCGTAGCAGTCCACGAGTGTCCCACGAAGATCTCCAGTTCAGAGCAGCCACATAGAATGTGACCGCTCTGAACCGCTGCCGCCGCTAGAATGACGGGGCCGTAAGGGTTCACCGGAGTTCAGGCAGCGCTGCTCCGGTTAGCTCCTTCACGGCCCTGCTGTATCGTGAGAAATTCCCACGGTACAGCAGTGCCGTAAAGGAGGTCTCCGGAGCTGCGCTGCCTGAATGCACTCCGGTGACCTCAGTCAGTGGCTCCCGCTGCCGGGAGCGGACGTGTTCCCGGCAGCGTGAGCTGACAGCAGCCATGCACAGCTGTCACCATCTCCAGATGTGACAGCTGTGCATGGGAGATCAGCGCAGGAACGTGGACAGGTAACTATTATTTTTAGTAAACTAAGAATTAAATAAAATTGTGTGTTTTATTTCAAATAAATTATTTTTTTCTGGGTGTAGTGTGTTTTTTCTTTTTAACACTTTGTAGGTTAGTAATGGGGGTGTCTTATAGACGCCCATCATTACTAACCTGGGCTTCATGGCAGCTGGCGCTGACATGAACCCCACCACTATTACCCCCTGCCACCGCACCAGGGCAGCGTGGAAGAGCGAGGCTAAGTGCCAGAGTTGGCGCATCCTATGGATGCGCCATTTCTGGGGCGGCTGACGACTGGTGTTTCTAGCCTGGGAGGGGGCCAATATTCATGGCACCCTTCCTGGGCTATTAATATCAGCCCCCAGCTGTCTGCCTAGCCTTTGCTAGCTATTAAAATAGGGGGGACCCCACGTCATTTTTTTGGGGGGGGTCCCCCATTTTAATAGCTAGTAAAGGCTAGGTATTCAGCTGGGGGCTGATATTAGTAGCCTGGGAAGCTCCGTGGGTTTTACCCCCTTCCCAGGCTTCAAACATCTGCCCCAGCCGTCTGCTTAACCTCCGCTAGAGACTAAAATTATGGGGGATCCCACGCCATTTTTTTTTAAAATAAATCCATTATTTTAACACTAAATGACATTTGAGGAGTTAATAAAGATGCAGTCCCTAAATTATTATTTATTTTTTAATTAATTTTTCCCAAAACTTTTGACGTGGGCTTCGCCATATTTTTGTATGCCAGCCAGGTACAGCATCCAGCTTCTATGAACGCGCCATTTTCCGGGGCGGCTGCGGACTGCAATTTTCAGCGGGGGGCAGAAAGCTTGGGCCTCCCTGCGCTGCAGATTCCATCCCCCAGCTGCCTAGTTGTACCTGGCTGGACACAAAAATAGGGAGAAGCTCCACGTTTTTTTTTTTTTAATTATTTCATGAAATTCATGGAATAATTAAGAAAAAAAGGGCTTCCCTATATTGTTGTGTCCAACCAGGTACAAATAAGCAGCTGGTGGTTGGGGGCAGCCCGTTCCTGCCTGCTGTACCTGGCTGGACCCAAATATAGTGCAAAGCCCCACGTCAATTTTTTTTTAATTATTTCAGGAAATTCATGAAATAATTAAAAAAAAAATTATGTGGGGCTTCGCCCTATATTTGTGTCCAGTCAGGTACAGCAGGCAGGAACGGGCTGCCCCCAACCACCAGCTGCCTATTTGTACCTAGCCGGACACAACAATATAGGGAAGCCCTTTTTTTCTTAATTATTCCATGAATTTCATGAAATAATTAAAAAAAAAAATACGTGGGGCTTCGCCCTATTTTTGTGTCCAGCCAGGTACAACAAGGCAGCTGGGGGCTGGAATCCGCAGCGCAGGGAGGCCCAAGCTTTCTGGGCCCCACCCGCTGCAAATTGCAGTCCGCAGCCGCCCCGGAAAATGGCGCGTTCATAGAAGCGCCATCTTCTGGCGCTGTACCCAACTCATCCAGGGCCCTGGTGCGGTGGCTCACTGGGTAATAAAGGGGTTAAGGCCAGATTGGCATTATCAGCTGGCCCTAAGCCCGAAATTCATGGGGTCACGCCAATATTAGACATGACCACCATGAATTTCTAGTAAAGTATTTAAAAAAAACACAAACACCCAGAAAAAAGTCCTTTAATTGAAATAAAGACACAATTCTTTATTGTTCTAAATTAAACCATACTTACCATCACGCCCATTCCAGCTGAAGCCAACGATCTCCTGCAATAAAAGTAAAATAATAAAGCAACCTCATCCTTACCTTTCCATGGTTCCCAGGACAGCTTCAGCTCTGCTACATCGAGATGACAGGCTGGACCGCAGCAGAACGCTGCCATCCATCCTGTCATCCCGCAGACACTGAGAAGCGCAGGCATGCTTGCGCTCCTCAGTGTCTCGCTGTGACGGCATCCAGATGAGCCGAGGTCATGTCCAATGAACTCAGCTCACCTCATGCACGTCACTGACAGCGTGGGAAAATTCTCCTGCACTCAGCTCTTCAGCGTGAGAATTTTCCCACGCTGTCAGTGACGTGCATGAGGTGCGCCGAGTTCATTGGACATGACCTCACCTCATGCACGTCACTGACAGCGTGGGAAAATTCTCACGCTGAAGCGCTGAGTGCAGGAGAATTCTCCCACGCTGTCAGTGACGTGCATGAGGTGAGCCGAGTTCATTGTCGGCTCATCTGGATGCCGTCACAGCCAGACACTGAAGAGTGGAAGTATGCCTGCGCTTCTCAGTGTCTGCGGGATGACAGGCTGGATGGCAGCGTTCTGCTGCGGTCCAGCCTGTCATCTCGATGTAGCAGAGCTGGAGCTGTCCTGGGAACCATCGAAAGGTAAGGATGATGTTGGTTTATTATTTTTCTTTTATTGCAGGAGATCGTTGGCTTCAGCTGGAATGGGCGTGATGGTAAGTATGGTTTAATTTAGAACAATAAAGAATTGTGTGTTTATTTCAATTAAAGGACTTTTTTCTGGGTGTTTGTGTTTTTTTTAAATACTTTACTAGAAATTCATGGTGGTCATGTCTAATATTGGCGTGACCCCATGAATTTCGGGCTTAGGGCCAGCTGATAATGCCAAGCTGGCCTTAACCCCTTTATTACCCAGTGAGCCACCGCACCAGGGCCCTGGATGAGTTGGGTACAGCGCCAGAAGATGGCGCTTCTATGAACGCGCCATTTTCCGGGGCGGCTGCGGACTGCAATTTGCAGCGGGTGGGGCCCAGAAAGCTTGGGTCTCCCTGCGCTGCAGATTCCAGCCCCCAGCTGCCTAGTTGTACCTGGCTGGACACAAAAATAGGGCGAAGCTCCACGTTTTTTTTTTTTAAATTCATGAAATTCATGGAATAATTAAGAAAAAAAGGGCTTCCCTATATTGTTGTGTCCGGCTAGGTACAAATAGGCAGCTGGTGGTTGGGGGCAGCCCGTTCCTGCCTGCTGTACCTGACTGGACACAAATATAGGGCGAAGCCCCACATCAATTTTTTTTAATTATTTCATGAATTTCCTGAAATGATTTAAAAAAAAATTGACGTGGGGCTTCGCCCTATATTTGTGTCCAGCCAGGTACAGCAGGCAGGAACGGGCTGCCCCCAACCACCAGCTGCCTATTTGTACCTGGTTGGACACAACAATATAGGGAAGCCCTTTTTTTCTTAATTATTTCATGAATTTCATGAAATAATTAAAAAAAAAAAAAATACGTGAAGCTTCTCCCTATTTTTGTGTCCAGCCAGGTACAACTAGGCAGCTGGGGGATGGAATCTGCAGCGCAGGGAGGTCCAAGCTTTCTGCCCCCCCCCGCTGAAAATTGCAGTCCGCAGCCACCCCGGAAAATGGCGCGTTCATAGAAGCTGGATGCTGTACCTGGCTGGCATACAAAAATATGGCGAAGCTCACGTCAAAAGTTTTGGGAAAAATTAATTAAAAAATAAATAATAATTTAGGGACTGCATCTTTATTAACTCCTCAAATGTCATTTAGTGTTAAAATAAAGGATTTATTTTAAAAAAAATTGACGTGGGGCTTCGCACTATATTTGTGTCCAGCCAGGTACAGCAGGCAGGAACAGGCTGCCCCCAACCACCAGCTGCCTATTTGTACCTGGCCGGACACAACAATATAGGGAAGCCCTTTTTTAAAAAAATTATTTCATGAAATAATTAAAAAAAAATTGACGTGGGGCTTCGCCCTATATTTGTGTCCAGTCAGGTACAGCAGGCAGGAATGGGCTGCCCCCAACCACCAGCTGCCTATTTGTACCTGGTTGGACACAACAATATAGGGAAGCCCTTTTTTTCTTAATTATTCCATGAATTTCATGAAATAATTTAAAAAAAAAATGCGTGTGGCTTCGCCCTATTTTTGTGCCCAGCCAGATACAACTAGGCAGCTGGGGGCTGGAATCCGCAGCGCAGGGAGACCCAAGCTTTCTGGGCCACCCCCGCTGCAAATTGCAGTCCGCAGCCGCCCCAGAAAATGGCGCGTTCATAGAAGCGCCATCTTCTGGCGCTGTACCCAACTCATCCAGGGCCCTGGTGCGGTGGCTCACTGGGTAATAAAGGGGTTAAGGCCAGCTTGGCATTATCAGCTGGCCCTAAGCCCGAAATTCATGGGGTCACGCCAATATTAGACATGACCACCATGAATTTCTAGTAAAGTATTTAAAAAAACACAACACCCAGAAAAAAGTCCTTTAATTGAAATAAACACACAATTCTTTATTGTTCTAAATTAAACCATACTTACCATCACGCCCATTGCAGCTGAAGCCAACGATCTCCTGCAATAAAAGTAAAATAATAAAGCAACATCATCCTTACCTTTCCATGGCTCCCACGACAGCTTCAGCTCTGCTACATCGAGATGACAGGCTGGACCGCAGCAGAACGCTGCCATCCATCCTGTCATCCCGCAGACACTGAGAAGCGCAGGCATACTTCCACTCCTCAGTGTCTGGCTGTGACGGCATCCAGATGAGCCGAGGTCATGTCCAATGAACTCAGCTCACCTCATGTACGTCACTGACAGCGTGGGAAAATTCTCCTGCACTCAGCACTTCAGCGTGAGAATTTTCCCACGCTGTCAGTGACGTGCATGAGGTGAGCTGAGTTCATTGGACATGACCTCACCTCATGTATGTCACTGACAGCGTGGGAGAATTCTCACGCTGAAGCGCTGAGTGCAGGAGAATTTTCCCACGCTGTCAGTGACGTGCATGAGGTGAGCTGAGTTCATTGGACATGAACTCGGCTCATCTGGATGACGTCACAGAGAGACACTGAGGAGCGCAAGCATGCCTGCGCTTCTCAGTGTCTGCGGGATGACAGGCTGGATGGCAGCGTTCTGCTGCGGTCCAGCCTGTCATCTCGATGTAGCAGAGCTGAAGCTGTCGTGGGAACCATGGAAAGGTAAGGATGATGTTGCTTTATTATTTTACTTTTATTGCAGGAGATCGTTGGCTTCAGCTGGAATGGGCGTGATGGTAAGTATGGTTTAATTTAGAACAATAAAGAATTGTGTCTTTATTTCAATTAAAGGACTTTATTCTGGGTGTTTGTGTTTTCTTTTAACTTTGACTATGGGGTTAGTAATGGGGGTGTCTTATAGAAGCCTCTCCATTACTAACCTGGGCTTGATGTCAGCTGGCATTATAAGCTGACATCAACCCCAACCCTATTACCCCCTGCCACCGCACCAGGGCAGCGTGGAAGAGCGAGGCTAAGTGCCAGAATTGGCGCATCCTATGGATGCGCCATTTCTGGGGCGGCTGACGGCTGGTGTTTCTAGCCTGGGAGGGGGCCAATATTCATGGCACCCTTCCTGGGCTATTAATATCAGCCCCCAGCTGTCTGCCTAGCCTTTGCTAGCTATTAAATCAGGGGGGACCCCACGTTATTTTTTTTGGGGGGGTTCCCCCATTTTAATAGCTAGTAAAGGCTAGGTATTCAGCTGGGGGCTGATATTAGTAGCCTGGGAAGCTCCGTGGGTATTACCCCCTTCCCAGGCTTCAAACATCTGCCCCAGCCGTCTGCTTAACCTCCGCTAGAGCCTAAAATTAAGGGGAACCCCACGCCAATTTTTTTTTTAAATAAATCCTTTATTTTAACACTAAATGACAAGTACAGTAATCAACACTGTCACTGTACTTCGTATATATGTGACTGACATGTTTCTATCTATCTAATCTATGTGTGATTCTCTATTCTTTCTATTCTAAATTGTCGGGTACAGATGCTGAATTGCCGGCCGGCTTTCTTAAAGAGACGGTGCACGAAAACACTAATATTTTTTTTAATAAATCCTTTACACTAAATGACAAGTACAGTAAGCAACACTGTCACTGTACTTCATATATATGTGACTGACATGTTTCTATCTATCTAATCTATGTGTGATTCTCTATTCTTTCTATTCTAAATTGTCGGGTACAGATGCTGAATTGCCGGCCGGCTTTCTTAAAGAGACAGTGCATGAAAACACTATTATTTTTTTAAATAAATCCTTTACACTAAATGACAAGTACAGTAAGCAACACTGTCACTGTACTTCATATATATGTGACTGACATGTTTCTATCTATCTAATCTATGTGTGAAGCTCTATTCTGTCTGTTATAAATTGTCGGGTACCGCTGCTGAATTGCCGGCCGGCTTTCTTAAAGAGACGGTGCACGAAAACACTAATATTTTTTTTAATAAATCCTTTACACTAAATGACAAGTACAGTAAGCAACACTGTCACTGTACTTCATATATATGTGACTGACATGTTTCTATCTATCTAATCTATGTGTGAAGCTCTATTCTTTCTGTTGTAAATTGTCGGGTACCGGTGTATGCCGCTGATGAATTGCCGGCTTTTCATGTCATTCTACATTATTCTTAGTTGTTTTCCTTCATGTAGAATTAACCTACAAGGAAAGAAAGGGTTTATTTTCATTCCGATATTTGTGTCCCATTGACTTGCATTGGTTTCCGGTATCGGAATCGGCGATATCCGATACTTTTTGGGTATCGGCCCGATCCAATCCGATACGATATTTCCTGATATCGGAAGGTATCGCTCAACACTAGTCTTCACATGTCTTCCTCCTCTAGTTATCCAAAATTCTAGAATAGCATGATCGCTGCCTCCTAGGGTCCCAGCCACCTTTACCTCCTCAACCATTTCCTCCCTGTTTATAAGGATTAGATCCAAAGTAGCAGATCCCCTTGTTTTCTCCCCTACCTTTTGGAAGATAAAGTTGTCAGCAAGAGAGGATAAGAATTTGCTTGACCTGTTAGTTTTACTTGAGAGAGATTCCCAACAAATGTCTGGATAGTTGAAATCTCCCATGACCACTACGTCATATTTTTTGGAGAACTTGGTCATTTGATACATAAAGAGTTCATCCATATCTTCAGCTTGCCCAGGTGGCCTGTAGTAAATGCCTACAATGGTGTCTTTTCCATTGTTCTCTCCTTGTATTCTTACCCAAACAGTTTCCACAGAACTCCCAGTCTCTGAAGCTTCAATCTCTGTGCAGATATTGGCTTTTCTAACATACAATGCAACACCTCCTCCTTGTTTATCAAGTTTGTTTCTTGCAAATAAGTTGTATCCTTTCAGCCTTTTATTCCAATCATGTGTATCGTCCCACCAAGTTTCAGTGATTCCAATGACATCATATTCCTTTTCCTGCATTAGTAGTTCCAATTCTCCTTGTTTGTTGCCCATGCTTTGTGCATTTGTATAAAAACATTTTAGTTTGTGATTGGTTTCTCTTCCTCCCATATTTTTATTATTTAAATTGTTTTGTCTTTGTTCTTCTTTTCCACTTCCAGTAGCAGAGATCTCAATAGTATTTGTCAGCTGTATGGCTTTTTCTGGCCTTTTGCTTCCCTTCCCACATTGTTCTAGTTTAAAGCTCTTCTGATGAGTGTAGCAAGGCGACTTCCAAATACATGTTTTCCAGTCTTCGCAAGGTGCACCCCATCTCTAGCAAGTAGTCCATCGTATAGGTAATTCATTCCGTGATCCAGAAATCCAAATCCTTGTTGACGGCACCATCGACGTAGCCAGTTGTTCACCTGTAGAATCTTATTCCACCTCATTGTTCCATGGCCATCCACTGGGAGGATGGATGAGAAGACCACCTGCGCTCCCAATTCTTTCACTTTCTTGCCTAAGTCTTCAGATGGGGACCTTCCTACAAGATGGGGACCAGGATGGGGACATTCCTCCAATATGGGGACCTTCCTCCAATATGGGGACAAGGATGGGGACCTTCCTACAAGATGGGGACCTTCCTACAAGATAGGGACCAGGATGGGGACATTCCTCCAATATGGGGACCTTCCTCCAATATGGGGACAAGGATGGGGACCTTCCTACAAGATGTGGACAAGGATGAGCACATTACTACAAGATGGGGACCTTCCTACAAGATGGGGACCAGGATAGGGACATTTCTCCAATATGGGGACCTTCCTACAACATGGGGACCAGGATGGGGACATTCCTCCAATATGGGGACCTTCCTTCAAGATGGGGACAAGGATGAGCACATTACTACAAGATGGGGACCAAGAAAGGAACATTACTACAATATGGTGACCAGGATGGGGACATTCCTCAAACATGGGGACCAGGATGGGGACATTCCTCAAACATGGGGATCAGGATGGGGACCTTCCTACAAGATGGGGACAAGGATGAGCACATTACTACAAGATGGGGACCAAGATGGGAACATTCCTACAATATGGCGACCAGGATGGGGACATTCTTATAATATGGCGACCAGGATGGAGACATTCTTACAATATAGCGACCAGGATAGGGACCTTCCTACAAGATGGGGACCAGGATGGGGACATTCCTCAAACATGGGGACCAGGATGGGGACATTCCTCCAATATGGGGATCAGGATGGGGACCTTCCTACAAGATGGGGACCTTCCTACAAGATGGGGACCAGGATGGGGACATTCCTCCAATATGGGGACCAGGATGGGGACCTTCCTACAACATGGGGACCAGGATGGGGACATTCCTCAACCATGGGGACCAGGATGGGGACCTTCCTACAATATGGGACCAGGATGGGGACATTCCTCCAATATGGGGACCTTCCTCCAATATGGGGACCAGGATGGGGACCTTCCTACAATATGGGGACCAGGATGGGGACCTTTCTACAATATGGGGACCAGGATGGGGACCTTTCTAAAATATGGGGACCAGGATGGGGACATTCCTCCAATATGGGGACCAGGATGGGGACCTTCTTACAAGATGGGGACCTTCCTACAATATGGAGACCGGGATGGGGCCCTTCCTACAAGATGGGGACCTTCCTACAATATGGGGACCAGGATGGGGACATTCCTACAATATGGGGACCAGGATGGGGACCTTCCTACAATATGGGGACAAGGATGAGCACATTACTACAAGATGGGGACCAAGAAAGGAACATTACTACAATATGGCGACCAGGATGGGGACATTCTTACAATATGGCGACCAGGATGGGGACATTCTTACAATATGGCGACCAGGATAGGGATCTTCCGACAAGATGGGGACCAGGATGGGGACATTCCTCCAATATGGGGACCATGATGGGGATATTCCTCAAACATGGGGACCAGGATGGGGACATTCCTCCAATATGGGGATCAGGATGGGGACCTTCCTACAAGATGGGGACCTTCCTACAAGATGGGGACCAGGATGGGGACATTCCTCCAATATGGGGATCAAGATGGGGACCTTCCTACAAGATGGGGACCAGGATAGGGATATTCCTCCAATATGGGGACCAGGATGGGAACCTTCCTACAAGATGGGGACGAGGATGGGGACATTCCTCAAACATGGGGACAAGGATGGGGACCTTCCTACAATATGGGACCAGGATGGGGACATTCCTCCAATATGGGGACCAGGATGGGGACATTCCTCAAACATGGTGACCAGGATGGGGACATTCCCCCAATATGGGGACCATGATGGGGACATTCCTCAAACATGGGGACCAGGAAGGGGACATTCCTCCAATATGGGGATCAGGATGGGGACCTTCCTACAAGATGGGGACAAGGATGAGCACATTACTACAAGATGGGGACCAAGATGGGAACATTCCTACAATATGGCGACCAGGATGGGGACATTCTTACAATATGGTGACCAGGATAGGGACCTTCCTACAAGATGGGGACCAGGATGGGGACATTCCTCAAACATGGGGACCAGGATGGGGACATTCCTCCAATATGGGGACCATGATGGGGACATTCCTCAAACATGGGGACCAGGATGGGGACATTCCTCCAATATGGGGATCAGGATGGGGACCTTCCTACAAGATGGGGACCTTCCTACAAGATGGGGACCAGGATGGGGACATTCCTCCAATATGGGGACAAGGATGGGGACCTTCCTACAAGATGTGGACAAGGATGAGCACATTACTACAAGATGGGGACATTCCTCCAATATGGGGACCAGGATGGGGACCTTCCTACAACATGGGGACCAGGATGGGGACCTTCCTACAACATGGGGACCAGGATGGGGACCTTCCTACAACATGGGGACCAGGATGGGGACCTTCCTACAACATGGGGACCAGGATGGGGACATTCCTCAACCATGGGGACCAGGATGGGGACCTTCCTACAATATGGGACCAGGATGGGGACATTCCTCCAATATGGGGACCTTCCTCCAATATGGGGACCAGGATGGGGACCTTCCTACAATATGGGGACCAGGATGGGGACCTTCCTCCAATATGGGGACCAGGATGGGGACCTTCCTCCAATATGGGGACCAGGATGGGGACCTTCCTCCAATATGGGGACCAGGATGGGGACCTTCCTACAATATGGGGACCGGGATGGGGACCTTCCTACAAGATGGGGACCTTCCTACAATATGGGGACCAGGATGGGGACCTTCCTACAATATGGGGACCAGGATGGAGACATTCCTACAATATGGGGACCAGGATGGTGACCTTCCTACAAGATGGGGACAAGGATGAGCACATTACTACAAGATGGGGACCAAGAAGGGAACATTACTACAACATGGCGACCAGGATAGGGACATTCTTACAATATGGCGACCAGGATAAGGACCTTCCGACAAGATGGGGACCAGGATGGGGACATTCCTAAAACATGGGGACCAGGATGGGGACATTCCTCCAATATGGGAACCATGATGGGGATATTCCTCAAACATGGGGACCAGGATGGGGACATTCCTCCAATATGGGGATCAGGATGGGGACCTTACTACAAGATGGGGACCAGGATGGGGACATTCCTCCAATATGGGGACCTTCCTCCAATATGGGGATCAGGATGGAGACGTTCCTACAAGATGGGGACCTTCCTACAAGATGGGGACCAGGATAGGGACATTCCTCCAATATGGGGACCAGGATGGGGACCTTCCTACAAGATGGGGACGAGGATGGGGACATTCCTCAAACATGGGGACCAGGATGGGGACCTTCCTACAATATGGGACCAGGATGGGGACATTCCTCCAATATGGGGACCAGGATGGGGACATTCCTACAAGATGGGGACCTTCCTACAAGATGGAGACTAGGATGGGGACCTTCCTCCAATATGGGGACCAGGATGGGGACCTTCCTCCAATATGGGGACCAGGATGGGGACCACCCTACAAGATGGGGACCAGGATGGGGACATTCCTACAATATGGGGACCAGGATGGGGACCTTCCTACAAGATGGGGACCAGGATGAGCACATTACTACAAGATGGGGACCAAGATGGGAACATTCCTACAATATGGCGACCAGGATGGGGACATTCTTACAATATGGTGACCAGGATGGGGACACTCCTCCAACATGGTGACCAGGATGGGGACATTCCTCCAACATGGGGACCAGGATGGGAACATTCCTACAATATGGGGACCAGGATGGGCACATTACTTCAAGAGGGGGACCAGGATGGGAGACATTACAACAAGATGGGGATCAGTATGGAATATTACGACAAGATGGGGGACATTACAAGATGCAAATTAGGGTGGGGCACATTACTACAAGTTTTTTGCCAGAAAAACTTCAAAATAAAGCATGAAAAAATATTTTGCCACTAAAAATGCTGCTTTATATATAAACTAAAAGTGCACGCTTTTTATCGCCACATCCATAACGGCCCAAGCTATAAAAAATAAAATAAAAAATAAAACAAAAAATGTTCAAAAGGTGTATAGAAAAAAAATGGTATCACTAAAAATGTCACTTTGTCCTGCAAAGAATGCGGCCCCCCAAATTAATTTTTTTTTCTGTGTGCGGCCCATATACCCAGCCGAGTTTGAGACCCCTGCTCTAGACAGTAATGCCTTCTACAATGTGCAGCAGCAAGAAGCTTTATGCAACCACGACTGAGGCTACTGCACGTCAGCTACAAAAAAACAGTTATCCAACCATCGCTATTGCTTTGTTTAGATTCTGGAGCACTTTAAAGGGTTTTACCACCGTCTTAAATAAGTAGGTTTAAGTAGTCGTTGAAAAAAAATCATCACCATTGCAAATTCCCTTTTAAATTGACCCCACCATCTTCCAAAATGTCAGAAGTGGGCAGTAGTCAATATATGTACTTCCTATGGGCTTCTATGGGCCTTGTGCAAAACATTGCATTGTACCCAGACCAATGTTGATCTATGGGGCCCTGCACATGTCCGATTTTGTCCTTGTAATTGGACCGAGTCTGTCCAAGGTAAAAATATCACAGCATGGCCGATTTGCAACTGTAAATTGGATCGCACTCGGCCAAGCAGATCAATGAGTCCGTGGGGAAAAAAAATTGGACTGCACTCTGATGGCATCTGAGTGCAGTCCGATTTTCACAGACTGACAGAATGGAGAAGGAGAATTTTTTTCCATCTTCTTCTCATCCAAGAAAATCAAATCACACTACACCGCGTGCAGAATTATTAGGCAAATTAGTATTTTGATCACTTTGATACTTTTTATACATGTTGTCCTACTCCAAGCTGCATAGGCTTGAGAGCCAACTACCAATTAAGTAAATCTGGGGATGTGCATCTCTGTAATGAGGAGGGGTGTTGACTAATGACATCAACACCCTATATAAGGTGTGCTTAATTATTAGGCAACTTCCTTTCCTTTGGCAAAATGGGTCAGAAGAGAGATTTGACGGGCTCTGAAAAGTCCAAAATTGTGAGATGTCTTGCAGAGGGATGCAGCAGTCGTGAAATTTCCAAACTTTTGAAGCGTGATCACCGAACAATCAAGCATTTCATGGCAAATAGCCAACAGGGTCGCAAAAAAGGCGCAAAATAACTGCCCATGAATTGAGGAAAATCAAGTGTGAAGCTGCCAAGATGCCATTCACCACCAGTTTTGCCATATTTCAGAGCTGCAACGTTACTGGAGTATCAAAAAGCTCAAGGTGTGCGATACTCAGGGACATGGCCAAGGTAAGGAAGGCTGAAAAAACACCACCTCTGAACAAGAAACATAAGATAAAACGTCAAGAATGGGACAAGAAGTATCTTAAGACTGATCTTTCAAAGGTTTTATGGATTGATGAAATGAGAGTGACTCTTGATGGGCCGGATGGATGGGCCAGAGGCTGGATCAGTAAAGGGCAGAGAGCTCCACTCTGACTCAGAAGCCAGCAAGGTGGGGGTGGGGTACTGGTATGGGCTGGTATCATCAAAGATGAACTTGTGGGACCTTTTTGCTTTGAGGATGGAGTGAAGCTCAACTCCCAGACCTACTGACAGTTTCTGGAAGACAACTTCTTCAAGCAGTGGTACAGGAAGAAGTCGGTATCGTTCAAGAAAAACATGATTTTCATGCAGGACAATGCTCCATCACATGCATCCATGATTTGTGACACGGGAGCCCACAAGCCGGTCTACTGAGCAGCTCACCAGAGCGTGACGGCTTCATAGAAATATAGGACGCGGTCACGCTCGGGTCGGGAGAGCTGCAGCCAATCCGTGCGTTGCGATCTGACATTTTACAGAACCGCACAGATGTGTGAAGGAACATTTATAGCAGTAGAAATGTGTGACTTGATCAGATTCCTTCTTTCATGACAGCTAATAGACACCTAATTTGTTAAAAAAAGGAGTTTTCTTCCTGAGACAACCATTTAAGGAACTTGTAGGGTAATAGAGGGAAATCTGAATTCCCAGCAGACTTCAACCCTATTACTGGATTATGAAGGAACCAATTCTGATAGAATAGTAGAATATAAATATGGTGTTACTAACTGGACAATTTCCAATAATAAGTAATAATTCCAATATTCGTCTTGTATGAACACAGTGTCACATCGATGGTATCATCTAGACGTCTAACCGTGACCTTTTTGACCACTTGCAAATGAAATGCAATTTTTTTTGGCCAAAATTCTCAGAATTAAAAAAAAAGGCTATGAAAAAACCGTGAAATGTACAAATCGGAAAAAATTTTCAACAAGAAGCCACAAACAAAAAGGGTGTCACTCCGATTCTGCGGATCATAGAGGAACTCTTTGTACATTGTTCTTTATAGTCAGAATTATGGGAGAACAATGGCCTTCTTGTTATAATGGCTACAATGAATATGAGCGGTGTAAGCCACAGATGTGGAGATCATTTGATATAACAGAATTGCTGTGCTCAATATCTTAAGAGGAGGATTGAGGCTTAACAGTCTCCTCACCTTGACATGCTTAAATGTCACTCTCCGCAAGGAGAAACGTTACCCCTTGGATCCCAGCCAAACCAGATCTCACACTTTGCTGCCCCTCATCAGTGCAGCTCGAAACACTGTCTGCAAATTGAGATTCTGGTTTTGGATTTTATCCTAAGTCATGTGACAAGGCTCGTTAGAGAGTCGATATTGACTTTTAGGATCGCTACTTCCTGTAGGTGGCAACCAGAGTTCTAGTCCTCTTCCTCTCTGAAGAGATAATTTGCACAATATCTTAGACATAACAGGATTTCATATCGTTACAATCGACTTCTGATTCTCCAAACTTATCACAAACAAGTGATAACATAAAGCAAGTAGAGATGAGCAGATCAATTCTCGGGACTCCGGTCCAGTGTCCAGGTCAGTGGTGCATTGCATCTATACGAGAGGATTGAGAATCTCCTACTTTCCAGCGTGGAATTTGATTTGTCAGGGCTGGCGCGACGTCATCTGGGAGACATGACAGATGACGTTGCGCCAGCCCTGGCTAATCAAAAGCCGTGCTGAAACACCGGAAGGGAAGAGATTCGTAGGCCTCCCTGTCTAGTCGCCAGTTACCACTGATCTGGACGCTAGACCGGAGTCCCGCGAATGATCTGCTCATCTCTAATAGCAAGGACATGCCATCACCAAGTGAGCGGTGGAGATTTCACTCCCAGGATCTATCAAGTCTTCAGTATGAAGAAGGCTGTGCTAGTTCACTGTTTTCCCAAATAACTTGAATACATTCACGTTGCCCACTTAGTCTAGACCATACATGTCAAACTCTGGCCCGTTGGCCAAATCTGGCTAGCAGTGTGATTATATTTGGCTCACGACACCAGAACAACCTCCTCTATGTGGGGCCCATTATTCCGCATGGAGGACTATGAGGGGCCCAATATTCCGCATGGAAGACTATGAGGGGCCCATTATTCCGCATGGAGGACTATGAGGGGCCCATTATTCTGCATGGAGGACTATGTGGGGCCCATTATTCTGCATGGAGGACTATGAGGGGCCCATTATTCTGCATGGAGGACTATGTGGTGCCCATTATTCTGCATGGAGGACTATGTAGGGCCCATTATTCTGCATGGAGGACTATGTGGTGCCCATTATTCTGCATGGAGGACTATGTGGGGCCCATTATTCTGCATGGAGGACTATGTGGGGCCCATTATTCTGCATGGAGGACTATGTGGGGCCCATTATTCTGTATGGAAGACAATGTGGGGCCCATTATTCTGCATGGAGGACTAAGTGGGGCCCATTATTCTGCATGTAGGACTATGTGAGGCCCATTATACGGTATATTGGTTGGCCTGCAACTTTGTCCAATTTTTTTATTTTGGCCCTCTGTGTGTTTGAGTTTGACATCCCTTGTCCAGACGGAGTTTCCAGGGGTCAGACCTCCAAGGTTTAATTGTCCTGGTGTATCCTAATGATACACTATAAGACAATGTGATGTACTGTGTTGTAAGGGGTTAATTCAAGGGTTGACAACAAATAGGCAGTAAAAAAAAATGAGGGTAGTAGTAGCTGGGCTATTTTCAGACATTCATGCTTAAAATACAAATAAAAGATTGAATAGTCTATGCGTTTCAGGGTCGCACAGACCCCTTTGTCAGGACAAGGGGTCGGTGAGACCCTGAAAATGCGTAGACCTCTCAATCACTAGATGATTTATATATTAATTTCTATTTTGAGCATGAATGTCTGAAGATAAAGCAGCTATTCCTACCCTCATTTTTTATTGCCTATTTGATGTGTACTACTCATGGACCCTCTCCTGGATATAATTACTGGAAGGACCTAAGGGCCATTATAGATGTTGTGTTCTTATTACAACTTGTCAATGTAAGGGGCGATGTACAGGGGGCGAGGGGAACCTTTTACCTCACCTTACAGGTGTTTTCCCTATGAAGAAATGTTTATTTTTTTTAGATAGAATTTAACAATTTGGCTTTATTCTATCACTTTAAAATTGATTGTTTCAGCTATGTTTTAGCCCTTGGGAAGGGAGGTACCAATGACCGACATGTACTAGAACATTCCTAACTACACTCGTTACCTTAGGACATACGATCAACACAAAGACTTGTTTTGAGTATAGAAATGCCTGTGCTGATCTTACTTTGGGTGGGGAGTAATGATGGGCAAACATGCTCGGCACTGCTCGACCGAGCATCCGGGTGCTCGATTATAGAGTGGTGGTCAAGTGGTTCGGTCCTCGTAAGACGCTCATTTGAATCATTGAGCCACGCTCCGCACTGAAGCGGGGTATTCCCCTGCTGGGAGTGCAAAGACTCCTCTGTCAGCCGGACTCTTTGTGAGCTGTAGGACTCGAGAGAGAGAGAGAGTCCATCAAAAAAATGCTCGAGTTTCATATTCACTTCTTGTAATGCAATGGCCGGCGCCCCTGCATGATGTCCCCTTCTCCCTCCATGCAGGGACACCGGCTTACTCACCACTCTGGCTTTCAGCGTGGTCCCTGCTGAGCTCACTGTCTTCTGCTGCTATGCATGCCACAGTTCCGGACAGCACCTGGTGCTCACGCGCTCCTCTGCTCTTAAAGGGGCAGCGTGCTTACAGTAAATACCCTCAGCCTGTAGCCGAGAGGCATTTAGTATAATTAGTACACCTGCAAGATGGCTCTCAGCCAATAGCTGCGAGGAATCTTGTATACAAGACTCCCTCCCCCTTAGGGAGTCCCCAAGCAACGAGTTTAGGCATTAGGCAGTGTGGTGTTCTACCAGTTCAGTTGTTCAGTAGGGGAACCAGGGGAGGTCCTGGTGCGACCAGCGTCCAGAACCCAAATCCCTGGCCCCGTTGAGGCCAGTCCTTTTGTCCAAGTGCGGCAAGCGCCTGAACTTTGTCCCCTGGTCCTGGTGAAGCCAGTTCTGTTCCCGAAGTCCACTGGTTCCGGTGTGGCCAGGTCCCGAACCTGAAGCCCTGTTCTGTGTGTGGCCAGTGCCTGAACATTGTCCCCTTGTCCCGGTGCGGCCAGTGCCTGAACATTATCCCCTGGTCCTAGTGCAGACAGTCCTGTCCCCGAACTACCTTTGTCCCAATGCGGCCAGTGATTGAACATTGTCCCCTGGTCCTGATGCAGTCAGTCCTGTCCCCGAAGTCCCCTGGTCCCAGTGTGGCCAGTGTCTGAACACTGTGCCCTGGTCATGGTGCGGCCAGTCCTGTTCTCGAAGTCCCCTGGTCCTAGTACGGCCAGTGTTTGAACATTGTTCCCCGGTCCAATATCCTAGGCCAGTGTGTTTAAACATAGCCCTAATCAATGTCGGCTAACCTGACCGCTGGGGTCAGCAGCTACAGAGGCATATGTTCCTTAAATAGTTCACATTTGTTCTTTCAAGTACACATCCACATGGCAAGGGTTAGGGAGGGTATTATTCCACAGGGCTCAGGTCTCATTGTTTGAGCCTTTAATCAATTTACACAGTTGGTATAGCAGGAGGCTCTTGTAAATAAACATCTAGCTAGCCTTAATACAATATGCAATTAGCATAGTAACAAACATGCTGCTGCAGTACCGGGTTCTGCCTAGGAGTGGTATCTGGCAACTAGTTGCATCTCAGTCTGTCTCCACCATCAGGAGCTCCAGTGAACACAAAGGAGCCGCTTAGCTACGTCCCTACATAGGCAGGCCCAGCCCTATGGCACAGTGGGTCCACAAGTTCACGTGTGCCACTGTTGAATGTAACACTTCTATTAAGCTCGCTACTCGAGTCAAGCATGTCCAAGGTGCTGAATTCGGGTACCGAGCACTTGAGCATTTCAGTGCTTGATCAACACTAGTGGGAAGTTAATTGGCATAAAAAGTTAACATAAGACAAAGAAATGCTGAGTCCAATTGAGACTGCGAGACTGCGAGATGCAGGAGGACATCTGCTCTCATCAATCTGGGCCTCAGTTGTATAGGAGGGGTTGGGTGGGGGAGGTGCAGATATGGAGATTGAGTATAATTCATGTTTATTATTATTGTTTTATTAACTGTTTATATTATCTTTTATTATCATGTATGTTTTTGCATTGTATGTATTTACCATTGTCATTTTAGCAAACTATATTATTATATTTAGCCATTTTGTGGGAATCTATTTGCATCTTCAAATCCATTATAAAACAGGCACTCTCAAAATTTCTAGTGCAAGTGTCACATATCTGCTCCAACAGAAAAAAATCCACTTCAAAATTTCCATTTCAAATCTACGAGTGTACCAAGATCTTTCTGATGGAGTAGACAGCACTGCATGATCATGGAGGAGACCAAGGAGGCAGAATGAGCTATAGAAGTGAACCTACACGTTTCGAGCTGCTTACCTGCTCTTAATCATGGTATACAATGTTCACCTCAAAAACAAACTTAAATATCTACACATATAAAATACAACCACCAAGAAGGAGATAAAGTAAAAATTAAGGTTCCAAATACCTGAGTGTCAATAATGAACATCATGTCCCTACATGAATTCATTCCCATCGAAGTAATGGTTTCCAAATTGAAAATCTAGAATGCTTCTCTGGTAAGTAATGGGCATTGCCAGTCACCTCCTCTAGGAGGTCTATTGACTTTCTCAATGGCGCAAACATGAAAAACATTTGTGCGTCCTTCATGTTCTTGAGCAAAGCGTTTCGATGCACAGGAGGAGTTCTTATTGCCAACTTTAGTAACATAGGTAACATGTTCCGATATACGTCTTTTTAGTGGCCCGGTTGTGCACACTTAACAGTTGCCTTGGTATAGGATCGATTCTGATCGCTGGTTGTAAAACCCATGCAAAGATTAGCATATCTACATGGATGTTTGCCCACGAAGGAAAAAACCTTTATGGTGCAAAAATGTAGTTTTATGACTGTTACAGTGGGTACGGAAAGTATTCAGACCCCTTTAAATTTTTCACTCTTTGTTTCATTGCAGCCATTTGGTAAATTCTAAAAAGTTCATTTTTTTCTCATTAAAGTACACTCTGCACCCCTTGACTGGAAAAAAAAAAAAAATGTAGAAATTTTTGCAAATTTATTAAAAAAGAAAAACTGAAATATCACATGGTCATAAGTATTCAGACCCTTTGCTCAGTATTGAGTAGAAGCCCCTTTTGAGCTAGTACAGCCATAAGTCTTCTTGGGAATGATGGAACAAGTTTTTCACACCGGGATTTGGGGATCCTCTGCAATTCTTCCTTGCAGATCCTCTCCAGTTCTGTCAGGTTGGATGGTGAACGTTGGTGGACAGCCATTATCAGGTCTCTGCAGAGATGCTCAATTGGGTTTAGGTCAGGGCTCTGGCTGCGCCAGTCAAGAATGGTCACAGAGTTGTTCTGAAGCCACTCCTTTGTTATTTTATCTGTGTGCTTAGGGTCATTGTCTTGTTAGAAGATGAACCTTCGGCCAAGTCTGAGGTTCAGAGAACTGTGGAAGAGGTTTTCATCCAGGATATCTTTGTACCTGGCCTATTCATGTTTCCTTCAATTGCAACCAGTCCTTCTGTCCCTGCAGCTGAAAAACACCCCCATAGCATGATGCTGCCACCACCATGTTTCACTGTTGGGATTGTATTGGGTAGGTGATGAGCAGTGCATGGTGTTCTCCACACATACCGCTTAGAATTATCACCAAAAAGTTCTATTTTCATCTCATCACACCAGAGAATCTTATTTCTCATGGTCTGGGAGTCCTTCATGTGTTTTTGAGCAAACTCTATGAGGGCTTTCATATGCCTTGCACTGAGGAGAGGATTCTGTCGGGCCACTCTGCCATAAAGGCCTGACTGGTGGAGGGCTGCAGTGATAGTTGACTTTGTGGAACTTTCTCCCATCTCCCTACTGCGTCTCTGGAGCTCAGCCACAGTGATCTTGGGGTTCTTCTTTACCTCTCTCACCAAGACTCTTCTCCCACGATTGCTCAGTTTGGCTGGATGGCCAGGTCTACGAAGACTTCTGGTGGTCCCAAACTTCTTACATTTAAGGATTATGGAGGCCACTGTGCTCTTAGGAACCTTGAGTAATGCAGAAATTCTTTTGTAACCTTGGCCAGATCTGTGCCTTGCCACAATTCTGTCTCTGTGCTCCTTGGGCAGTTCCTTTTGAGCTCATGATTCTCATTTGGTCTGACATGCACTGTGAGCTGTGAGGTCTTATATAGAACGGTGTGTGCCTTTCCAAATCAAGTCTTATCAGTTTAATTAAACACAGCTGGACTCCAATGAAGGAGTAGAACCATCTCAAGGAGGATCACAAGGAAATGGACAGCATGTGACTTAATTATGAGTGTCTGAGCAAAGGGTCTGAATATTAAGGCTATGTGCCCACGATGCAGAAATGAAGCAGAAAATTTCTGCAGCATTTCTGCATCTCCCTGGCAGAAAAAAACGCATGCAGATTGTGCATGCGGTTTTCCTGCAGAATACATGCGGATCCACATGCGGGTTCACATGCGTTTCCGCATGCAGATTGACAAGCACTTTCTAGGCGATAGCATCACTTGGAAAGTGCTTGACAACTAGGTCACACTGTATAAATCCATGCAAACAGCATGGATTTATACAGTGTGAACCGTAAAAATTAAAACAAATAAAGCTATACTCATCCCCGAGGCCCCGGCGTGGCTGCAGCGCTGCTTACTGGCTGGTTCCCGGCTGCCGGCATATCGCGAGACAGAGCGGTGAAGGGCCTGCGGTCACATGACTGTGACGTCACCGAAGGTCCTTCAGCGCTGCTGGCATTCAGAGAGAAGACGCCGGACAGGTGAGTATAAACTTTATTTGTTATTTTATTCTTTTTTTACAGGTAGAATGGTACCCAGGTCTGGATGAGAGTCTCCTCTCCTCCAGAACTGGGTACCATCCGCACATAGAGACGCATAGAAGCCGCTTGTAAAAATGTACAGTCGCGGTTTCTGTGCGTCTCAATGCAAGTCAATGGCGGGAGTTCCGCTGCGCTTCTGCAAAATTAAAGGACATGCTGCGGATTTTTGTACGCAGCATAAACGCTGCGGAAAAATCCGCAGCATGTGCATAGAACATGCGGAATCCCCTTGGGGACCATGGGGTGCGGATTACCTAGCGTTTTACAAGCATTTCCGCTGCGGAAATTCCACAGCATAAACGCATGAAAAACGCTACGTGGGCACACAGCCTTATGACCATGTGAAATTTCAGTTTTTCTTTTTTTAATAAATTTGCAAAAATTTCTACATCTCTTATTTTTTTCAGTCAAGATGGGGTGCAGAGTGTACATTAATGAGAAAAGAATGAACTTTTTATAATTTACCAAATGACTGTAATGAAATAAAGAGTGAAAAATTTAAAGGGGTCTGAATACTTTCAGTACCCACTGTAGGTGTCATAAAACTACATGGTGAAAGATACGTATACAGCACTCCTGGTGATGAGGTGAGGTGCCTAAGTTAGGTTCTAACCCTTGGTCAATATAGTAGAAGAACTTGGGACTCAAAAGGTTGCAGTGAATGATAACAAGCTTAATAGGCGATCCTTATGGTGTTAACGTTTCGGTCCTACATATGGGCCTTCACCAGAACTGATTGCCACTTGGAATATGAATGGTAGTCCATGTAGAGAAGCGCTATGGAACGTTATGGACGCTCGTCGCTATAAAGAAGGTGCTGTTTCATAGCACTGCTATAGGCGGACTGCCATTCATATTCCAAGTTGCAATCAGTTCTGGTGAAGGCCCATATGTAGGACCGAAACGTTAACACCATAAGGATTGCCTATTAAACTTGTTATCATTCACTGCAACCTTTTGAGAGCTAAGTTCTTCTACTGTAAAACGACATGGTGGCCTCATTTTGTTACTTTTTGGACGAGTTACCACTGTTCAATAATACCACCCATAGATGAGAGTGGAATATTTAGGAGGGAATTTTCATGAACTGCCTTGTTACAGTGGTGGCTCCTACCACAGGAACACAATAGGATTCAGTGAGCTTTTTAGAACGTCTCATTCTTAGGGAACAGCCAGACGGCCATAAAACTCGGACGAGGATCGCAACACAATGCTCGGACTGGCGGGCGGCTATCCCGACCTGTGCGTGACAGCTGCATAGAAATACATGAAGCCATCACGCTCAGGTCAGGAGAGCCGCCGGCAATAATGGCCTTTATACTCAGGCTTTCTTTTATCACAATTTATGATCAGTAACATTCAGCAGGTCTTTTATCCACCATTTATACTGTATATCCTGTTGTTGATGCATAATATAAAGCTTAAAGCTGTCAGCAGGATTTTGCTAAGTAAACTAGAGGCAGTGTCATGTTGGGGCTTCTACAACAATTAATATGATACCTGAGGTGAAGAAATCCGTCTTGTGGTTCTTGTTTAATCACTTTTTGCAGTTTTTAGTTAATGAGATGCTCGTGCTCCGGGGCAGGCCTGTAGGCAGGTCTCATCTTGTGCTCTAGGCCAGATCAGCAAGAAGAGACCTGCCCACAGGTTGCCCGAAGCACAAGCATGTTCCTCATCATACAGACAGCCAAACAGAGAGAAAGGGGCGGCCTGTGGGCAGGTCTCTTCTTGCTGATCTGGCCTAGAGCACCAGGATAAGACCTGCCTACAGGCCCGCCCCGCAGCATGAGCATCTCATTAACTCAAAACTGCAAACACTGATTACACAAGAACCACAAGACTGATTTCTGCACCTCAGGCATCATATTAATCAGTATAGCAGCCTCAACATGACACTGCCTGTAGTTTACTATAGCAAAATCCTGCTGACAGGTTCGCTTTAAACATCAAGCTTGCAGAGAATGAGGTGGCTGGTAGTCACCAGTGTAAAATTAGTTGCATGCAATTGAAAATTAGCTAAAAAGGTGAGGAGAGATTCAAGAACATAAATCGTACTTCTGAATATGCTCCAAGAAAATGAAACTTTGGAGCTTGGTGATTCATTTATTGCAACAAGATATAATTAGTCATCCGCGATATTGAGATTGCAGTCTGTTGGCTATGCTTTCTGCACTCATTTAAAAGGGCAACCTGTCAGTAGTATAAGATTCTAACAAATGTCCTACAGCTAAATTATGGGAGTAATGACATCTGCTAATCGACCCTGAAGACCAGTCAGAAGCTACAATCCCAAGCCAACAGGACTCTGGTGCCTTTGTTCTACTAAAATGGCCAAGAGAGCTCATAGAAGTCATTTCTTGGTCGCAAGCATATGTGTCTTTAAATTAAAGGTGCTGTCCGGCCCTACGTGCTGTAAGGATTCTCCGGTTCTGGTGGTCATGTGACCACAAGTATGTGATTTGTATACTCCTGACCACATTCCGACTAGACTGTGTCCGGCCTAAGTCAATACACTTGCATTGAGCGAAACCATGCACGTCTAGTTGGAATGTGGCCGGGAATACGCAAATCAAATACTTGCGGTCACATGACCGCCTGCTCCTGGTGCCGACACCGAAGAATCCTCACAGTGCGCACTGTACATGCTGTGAGGATTCACAAGTCTGCAGTCGCATAGAGTGACTGCAAACTTGTATCTTAAGATGGGACAACCCCTTTAAGCTTTATTAGGACCACTGCATGTAGATGCGGATGGATAGAGACTAAGGACACATTGGTTTTGTGGCTACTATCGGGCATGTTCGCTCTACAGGTAGATGCCCAATGGTCACAGACTGGATGAATGTCTAGGTATTTGTCCACCTTAAGAACACATTGCAATAAAATACGTACCACGTGAAATACATTATTTTTAGTAATACTTTGTGTACTAAATCACAGCCTGATGCACTTGCATTTATAGTCAAAGGTAAGCGGTCACCAACGTTTTGCTATTTAATATGAGAGCAGCATGATGTAGGGGCAGAGACCCTGATTCTAGTGATGTGCCACTTGCTCAGCAGCTTGCTGCAGTTTCAATACAATCAAGAGATTATTACTGCAGGACTAGGTGTCTCGTGCCTTATAGTCCAGCTAATCTGTGTAACCCTGCCCCAACCACTGATTGGCTGCTTGCTCACAGTGTACATAGGAACCTGCCAATCAGTGGTGTGGGCGGGGTTATACAGAGCTCTGCATTCAGAGAACTGCTAGATCTGCAGCAGATAAATCTGTGACAGCAAGCAGCCCATCAAGTGACACATCGCTGGAATCAGGGTCTCAGCCCCTACATCATGCTGTTCTCAGATTACATAGAAAAAACCTGATGACAGATTCCCTTTAAATGGATTTGGGACTAATTATACAAAGCGCAGCATGGAGATTATCATTAGAAGAATAGGTGTCTTGTGCAAGCTAGACAATAATTTTAAAGTATGGATTTTTAGAGTAAGTGCAAAGCTTCACGGGGTGAATACATCCATGCACAGGGAGTACAAAAAATCATGCCAAAAGAGAAAAACCTGTGTAGGAGGTATAGTGAGCAGTTCACGCACCTTCATGGGAGCCCTGTTGTAATTCCGTACCAGTGGCGTACCGCCAATGGCGGCAGGCCACGCGACTGCTATGGGGCCAGTGTCAGCACCCGCAACGCCTACCCACCCCTTCCCCCCACAAACCCTCCGGCCAGCCAGCGCCGCCCCGCATTCAACTGTATCGGCAGATGTCGATACAGTTGAAAGCAATGATGGAGGAGGGAGTAAGATGTGACACTCTCTCTTCCATCATTCTCCCTCTGCCTCTGACACAGCGGGCGCGATGGTGTTACTTCATCATGCTCCACGCTGTGTCAGACAGTGGAACTACTGAGGTGAGGAGATGCGCTGCAGAGACCAGAGCAGCGGGGGAGAGGAGAGTATTGTATTTATTTTTTGTTTAAATCAGTGAGCACGTGGTAACAATAATACTGGAGGACTGGGGCTGCATTTTACCCTATGTGGGGCTGTATTTTACTGTGTGGAGGACCATGGGGAGTGCATTATACTGTGTGGAGGACCATGGGGAGAGCACTATACTGTGTGGAGGACCATGGGGAGAGCACTATACTGTGTGGAGGACCATGGGGAGAGCACTATACTGTGTGGAGGACCATGGGGAGAGCACTATACTGTGTGGAGGACCATGGGGAGAGCACTATACTGTGTGGAGGACCATGGGGAGAGCACTATACTGTGTGGAGGACCATGGGGAGAGCACTATACTGTGTGGAGGACCATGGGGAGAGCACTATACTGTGTGGAGGACCATGGGGAGAGCACTATACTGTGTGGAGGACCATGGGGAGAGCACTATACTGTGTGGAGGACCATGGGGAGAGCACTATACTGTGTGGAGGACCATGGGGAGAGCACTATACTGTGTGGAGCACCATGGGGAGTGCATTATACTGTGTGGAGGACCATGGGGAGTGCATTATATTGTGTGGAGGACCATGGGGAGTGCATTTTTGTGGAAGGCTATGTGGGGCCATTATGCTGTATGCAAGAAATTATACTGTGTGGAGCGCTAATGCGGGCCATTATACAGTGTGGAGCCATTATGTAGGCCCATTATACTGCATGGAGATCTGAGTGGGCGATCATACTGTGTTGTGATCACCATACTTTGCCTTGGGAGCTGAGGTGGGTACAGTATGCTCATTATACTGTGCATGTGGAGGAATTCACCACAGGGGTATCATACTGTGTTTGGGGGGCACTTTTGTTTGCATAATACTTTATTAGGACAATGAAAGAGGGATCTAAGACTTCAGCAGGAGGAAAATTACTATGTAAAGGCTGGAAAGTTGTGAGATCTGCTCTTCTGTGACGCTCGACAAATATTTATTTTTTTAATTTTGGGTGGGGGCAATTAGAACTTCTGCTATGGGGATCCATGATTTATATGTACGCCACTATTCCGTACATATACAGCCATATAGTTAAACCTTTTCTCCATGTATTTGTGACATTTTGCGGCAGATTTTTCTCCCAAAATAAAGTCCTGTCTGCTGTAAGACGTATGTTTTAACCATTTGCGCCAGAATTTAGAGCCATTTGCATCATGCATGTCACTTTTTAAAACTGGATGGTTTAATCATGAACATAACTCTAAAAATATCACATTTTTGTTCAATCTCAATCTGGTAAGGAGTTGGCGTAAAAACTGAACAAACTTTTCTAGAGGTATTTAAAGTTACAACAAATGTATCAGCCTCCTTGAAACAGTTTAGATTCATTTGTTGCAAGTAACAGCAACATTAAATATAGCAAAACAAAAAAAACATCACCCTTAGTGTGATATTCTAACACAGACTTTGTAGGGGAACTGGAAAAACTTGTAGTGAATTTTTCTTTGATATTTTCAAAACCAGTTCTGTAAGAATATTTAGCAGAAAGTGAATGCCATCCTCCGATTAGCCGACTTCTTCCTGTATCAAAAATGGCTCTCTAATCTGTGCTGAACGTCAACGCTCAGTGAAACCGCACCAAAGAAATAGATCAAAGGGAAAAAAGGTTACAATATATAAGGGAATGTGCATATAGAGTTTTTTATTTAGGTGGTCAAAACCAATGAGTTTTTGCCACTCTATTGATGCATATCACAGAGGATTATCTTTTGCTATATGCATCAACAGAGTAGCTTTTGCAGTTTTACATCACTGATGTGTCTGCAGCAGGCAACAAACACAGCTTTGCACTGCTGTTGAGGAGGAGGGGAATAAATTGAACTCTGCTAGAACCAGTTAAAGATGTAACCACATTGTGGCTATGCTGATGTTCATGAAAACCCTTCAGGAAAATGCTCCTTTGGAGAAATTTTGGATATGTGCATACAAAGTCTCTTCCAGGTGGGTCCGTGTCAAAAAGCACAAGCTAGATACTCAAAAGAATGAACATACGCATTTCTAACTTAAAACTACTTGCTTTGCATATGTTTAGTCTTTTAAGGGTCTTTTAACAGCTTCAAGTCTCCAAAGATGTCAAGCGGTTAAAATAAGTGACCCGACAATTCTTCAAGCATTTTCTGCTCTATATTTTACAATGCAAATCACTGGGAAAGCTCAATAGACGCACGGAATACACTCAGACGTCTTTTTGAGTGTTTTGTCAGCGTTTCACCATTACTGAATGTAGTTATAAAAAATGTCCAAAAAATGGCATTTAAAAAAAAAAAAAAAAAAAACGCTCTCTAAATAAAAAGTAAAAAAAAAACAAAACACCAGCAGCCCCCCCAAAAAATGCCAGCGTCTCCCTCTTGAAAAACATGGCGAATTCACCCACCTTGAAAAGATGTCGTATGCGCATACCCTTGGAGGGGGTGGTTATTTCCTTAACCATTTCCTGGATCAGTTTTAAAGATTCCCTTTTCCTGACATTTTTTTTTTAAGCTTTTTGATTGGACAGTTCAAGTTTGCATCAGGAGTAGCTTCAAAGAAGTGACATGCACTTTCTTTTCATCCACCAAGGTGATTTGCAATATCTAAAGTGGGAAAATAAAACACTCCAAAGACTGAACATATGACCATCAATCTGGTTTTACAATAAAAATTAATAAGAACATTTTTTTACGCTTTTTTGTTTTAGAGCAATTTTTTTCCAGGCACTTTTTGGAGTGAAAACTCCTCAGAGTACCAAGGGGCCTGTGCACACAATGTCTTTTTCGTGCAGATTCAGCCTGCAATAGCGCTTAAAAAAAAAAAAAAGCTAAATGGATTTTCTGTGAATATGTTCAGTCTTTTTGAGCTTTTTTGAACAGCTTTAGGCTTCAAAAGCTGCAAAGTGGCTAAAAGAAGTGACCATTCTTCAAGGGCAGCTTGTGCTTGGAAGCTGCTCAATAATTTATACCAAATTTCACAAATAAACACCGGTGAAAACTATGAAAAAAAAAAAAAAAAGACTTCTTCTTGTATTAAAAATGGCTCTCTAATCTGTGCTGAACATCAAAGCTCTGTGAAAAAGCATCAAAGAAATAGATCAAAGGGTAAACAAGTTACAAGGTATAAGGGAATGTGCACATAGAGTTTTTTATTTAGGTGGTCGAAACCAACGAGTTTTTGCCACTCTATTGATGCATATCACAGAGGATTATCTTTTGCTGTATGCATCAACGGAGTAGCTTTTGCATTTTCACATCACTAATGTGTCTGCAACAGGTAACAAATGCAACTTTTATGTTATGGAGGAGAAGAAAGTTGAGATCTGCTAGAACCAGTTGAATGCCACGGCCCACCTATCAGTATTTGGTCAGTATTTTTTCTCAGGAGTGGGAGCCAAAGTGGCTAAAAGAAGTGACTGTTCTTCAGGGCGGCTTCTGCTTGGAAGCTGCTCAATAATTTATACCAAATTCCACAAATAAACACCGGTGAAAACTATGAAAAAAAAAAAAGACGCCACAAAAAAAAAATCAGCGTTTCCTGAAGAGCTTTCCTCTGGCAAAAGTTAGCGCGTAAGTTCAAGTGATGTAGAACTAATGCAATCTGCGACCAAGACCAGTCCGCAGCGTAGGTAGTAAAGGGGCGGTTAAAAAACTTTGCAACTGCACAAAATAATAAACGAAACCAAACTCACCTGCTGCTAGTGCTACCCAAGTGGATCCAACAGAGGCCGCGCCGGTGGTCTGTGCTAGGACTGCCAGCAGTGACATTCCCATGCTTCACTCATCTGACTGCTGATGCCTGTGATTGGCTGCAGCGTTCAGGTAACTGGAACTGGGCATGTCATCAAATTTGTCCATGTCGATGCTTTGTTCCAAAACTCCTGAACACTGCTATCAATCCTGGTCAGGTGAAGGAAGAATGAGAGGTCATCGCTTCAGCTCCTGGTGCAGACCACAGTGGTTTTCACATAGGAAAGTGGACCCCAAATACTCTAAAATGCCTTAACTAAAAAACAGAGCAAGTGTTTACCTTCCCGGGGTCCAGTGACGGCTCACTGCCATTGTTCGGGTTTCAGTGTTTCGATTGCAGTTAGGATGTCACATTCAAAGTGTGCACCACCGCTGTAGCCAATCACTGAGCTCAGAGGTTCGTACCGTCAACCTTGGCTCAGCTGCCAAACTCAGCAATTAGCTTCATACGCGCTGTGGATGTGACATCACCGATGCAACCAAACAGTCCCAAGGAACAACTGGGAGACGGCACTGAACCCCAAGAAGGTGAGTTACTTAAAGGGGTTGTCTAGGACTATTTTTTTTTATTATAAGCCAACGGGTAGGTAGATGCTAATAGAGGCAACTACCTGTCTGTTGTGCCCGGCAGTCACCAATCACTCCTGCCAGCAATTCATCTTCTCTACGTCAACAGAGCACCTCTTCTTCTCCCACTATGTCGATGAGTCGTCACTGCTGATATCATACTGATTGACAACTGGCTCCCCGCAGTTAGGCAGCGGGGAGCCGGCTGTCAATTAGTATGACGTCGCCAATCACACCCCATCAACAGAACAGAGTAAAAGAGAAGTCGGTGAATCGATGGCGGAAGTGGCCTGTGACCGCTGAGACCAATACTTAGCAACTACCTGCCTGTTAGTTCTTAATCACATAGTAAAAAATAAATAAAATAGTCCTGGACAACCCCTTTAAGCATTTGGGGTTCACTTTTAGAAAAGTGGAAAAACCCCTTTAATATTTTAAAAGCATCCCTATGGTGAAACAGATTTTTTAACATCAGAGATTTAGTAGGGCACATCTGCCAAACCCCTGGAAGACGCTCCGAGAAAAAGGGGGGCATCTATCAGATTCCTAGAAGAGTTGCCAAATTTAGTTGGCTTCTTCTGTGTGACGTCGCAACGCTCGATCTGATGACAGAGCCCGTCCACCTGCACATTCAGGGTATAGACTGGATAAACCGTTACAGTCACAGCCCCCCACATGCCCCAAGTATATAGGGGTCTCGCAGATTTGCAGGAGGTACGCCATGAAAGTTGGAAGTTTTCCAAACTTCTGAAGTTTTGGCTAACATGGCACAGATATGCTGAATGTATGGTGTCTGCAGTCCCATGTAAGGAGACATAGTGGGAAGGTTTCCTGGTCACCATTCACACCTGTGAAGAAGGATCTTCCATAGAAACCCGTTCTATGCAGGAAGTCCTCCCACCCATGCAAAGCATTATGCCTCCCACTGCAAGTGACAGCAGCTCAGTCACTACTCACCCTGTTCCGGCAGAGGAACTGCTCATGGAGATGGCTGCGAGCAGCACGGGCGTCACATCACGAGGCAGAGTCCGGAGTCTGTGCTCTGACGCTGTGTGTGAATCAGACAACGTGACAAAAAACGGGTCAGCGACACCGCACACGCAACGTCACCACCACGGCCGCGACCCGGGACACGCCCTCATTCCTATGCATGAGCGGGAAGGAGGCGGGGCGCTGACGTCACGACCGACACAGCTCTGCGCCTATAAATTCGCGGATTTTTCGACTGCTCGTGTGATCACTGCGGCGGCTGCGACTGTTGGTCGAGCTGGAATGGCGTCCTCGGGGTTTCTCTCAGAGAACGTTTTTTATTTAAGCACCAGTTGTGTTTGTCGATAATAGGGCGTAAATATTAGAAGAGAAAAAACTCGGTGACAGGAAAAAAATCATTATGGAAATGTAGATTAGGTTATGGTCACAGTTTCTTTTTTTATGTGGGTTTAGAAATCCATCCTCTTCAAAAAAAAAAACGGCCTCACTAAGCATCAAAATAATAATCTGTCCTGAGGCGGAAAAAATCTGACGAGTTTTTTTTCATTTCAAGAAATATGTATTTTTTTCCCATAAGATGTTTTTTGAAGCGTTTCCGCGCGGTGTTTTGCAGTCTTTTGAGTTGCTGTCATATTTGGAGCAAATTCCAGTTGAAATTTTCTTCAGAGTGGCGCTACGAATAGGCTATGTTCACACTAGGCGTTTTTTTTTCAGCGTTTTTTTTTTCCTGCAGCAAAATCTGATCTCTTGGCAGGAAAGAAGCTGCATCAAAAACGCAGGTTTTGGTGCGTTTTTCAGGCTCCCAAAGTTCAGCTTTGCTTGCAGCACAGAAGCATGAACACAGGTCTCCAATGCAAGACATATGTGAAACCATATTAACCAGAGTTACAAATGTAACAGTGGGGGGAGGTGAATTGTTCAGGAATAGTTTACTTAAGACACTGGCAGGGCATTGAGTTTGTAGGACACTATTTACTTTAACACTATGGTCTGCCATTGAGTTGCTAAGAGATTGTTCAATCTCACACCTCCGTGGGCCACAGGTATTGTTCAATCTCACACCTAACTTAGCCAATGTTTACATTTTACACATCACTAATTTAATTAAACTGTTCTAATCCAAAGTGCCATCATAGGTGACCAAGACAAGATGGTAAAATCACAAAAATAAATGAGTTTCACATACTGCTCTACTTGCTTTTTTTCACTAAAAACCTGATAGCTATGTTCACACTACGCGGTTTTCACCACCCATTACTTTCAATGGGTAAAAAACGCTGAAAGAAGTGACATGCTCTATTGTCCAAAAAAACATGCAAACCACAAAATACTGATTTCTGAATTCTCATAGACTTTACTGGTACTGTAAAACACAGCTGAAAATTTGCATAAAAACGCTGAAAAAATAGTGTGAACATAGCCTTAGATGCAGAAAATCTGCAGGTAAAGAAAAAACGCACGTGTTTTAAGAGCATTTCCCCTGCGGAAATTAATTTAAAAAAAAGCTGCATACAATCCACATATGACGGTCAATAGACTTTTGTCAAAGCCAAATATCAGGAAGTATCAAAAGCAAAGTAGCTTTGTTTAAAACATGACATAGCAAAAAGACAAAAAAAACACGCCATTTACATGCAGAAAATCTGCAACATCAAATAGTCATCATGTGTACGTAGCCTAAAGAGGTCCTGGCATGAAGTCGAAAGGGGACAGTTTATGCTCTTATTTTATTCCCTGAGTAATGCATTTTCAGTTGTGTTTTTTTTTAAATCCGCCATATAGTTTACCAAGATATGGGCATTTTTTTTAGATATTTTTTGGGGTCTTTACCAAGGGGGCGTGGCCTATAATGATACAAAATGAATGAAAGAATATTAAAATAACTCCTGAGTCCTGATACTAAATCTATGGCTTGTAGTTAATTATACGTATTCAGCAAATAACATATTAAATATCCACATTAATTTGTTCGATGACAGTGGAAGGCATATTCTCTATATGCTTACTATCTTAAGTTTACATATTTATGTGACATTTATTCTACTATATTAGTTATATAATTATCTTTAAAGAGGTTGTTCGCTACTTTTCATCAATAACCTATCCTTGGGATAGGTCATCAATGTGTGATCGGCCGGGGTCCGGCACCCCTGCCAATCAGCTGTCACTGGTGTTGGCGGCGGCCGCCGGCTAGAAGTACTCAAATGCGGAGCTGCTCAGTCTTCTGATAGTGGCCGCCGCAGGGTACTACATATCCGCCTCCTATTTATTTGAGTATGAGGCGTATGTGTAGTACCCAGTCTTGGCCATTACCAGAAGACAGAGCATCTCAGCGAGTATTTCCAGACGGCGGTCCGCGCCAACACTAATAAGGCTGCATGCCCACTATGCGTTTTTCAAGCGTTTTTGCCGCTAAAAAAAAGAATTTAAAACAAAAATATACATTATACTCCCCTTCCGATGGCCCCCGGTCTCCTCAGCGATGCGTCCTGGCTCCCTGGTAGCTCACGATGGTCTAAAAGGACCTTCCATGACGTCATTTAGTTAAGTGACAGGGCACGCGTCTTCTGACGTCGGCGGTTGCGTGACCAGTCACATGACTAAATGACGCCATGAAAGATCCTTTTACACCACCGCGAGCCGTACAAGAGACCGGACGCAGCCTACAGGAGACCGGGGGCCATCAGAAGGTGAGTAAAATGTTTATTTTTTACCATTTTTATTCTTTTTTTTAACTATTAACTTGGTCACACTATATAAATCCATGCCGGTCGCATGGATTTATATAGTGTGACCAAGTTGTCAAGCACTTTTCCAAGTGATGCTAAAATCATTGGAAAAGCGCTTGACAGCCCGCATGCAGAAATGCATGCAAAAACACTTGACAAACGCTTCTACCTGCCAGGAAAAACGCATGTAAAATCCGCATGCGTTTTTCCTGCCAGGGAGATGCGGAGAAAATCTGCAGCATTTCTGCATCGTGGGCACTTAGCCTAACAGCTGATCGGCGGGGGTGTCGGACCTCGGCCGATCAGATATTGATGACCTATACTACGGATAGAACATCAGTGGAAAAGTGCCAGACAAACTTAAAGGGGTTATCTAGCCAGTACACTAGATTTATATCTACTCAAAAATATTTACTGGAAGAGTCTAAAGCTGCATTTACAATGAAAGATAATCATGAACGAGTCCTCTTTAAAACGCGATTAATTATCTTTCCATTTACACAGGCTGGTGGTGGGTGTGGGTGTCCTTTTATTCTTTGCAGGCAACAACAGTCACTCAAAGGCCAGGGCCCCACTATCAGTATTCAGTATTTTTTTTCAGGAGTGGGAGTCAAAACCAGGTGAGGAGCAATCTGAGAAAAGGTGTAATAGAAACAAGTCACCAATTCTGCATTTATCACCCACTCCTGAGTAAAAATCCTGACCAAATACTGACCAAATAATGATAGTGGGGCCATGGCCTGAGGCATACATGTCAAACTCTGGCCCGTGGGCCAAATCTGGCCCACAGTATGGTTTTATTTGGCCCGTGGCACCAGAACCACTACTCCTATGTGTGGCCATTATTCTGTATGGGGGGCTATGTGAGGCCATTATAATGTGTGGAGGACTATGTGGGGCCCATAATACTGTATGGAGGACTATGTGGGGCCATTATTCTGTATGGAGGACTATGTGGTGCCTATAATACTTTATGGAGGACTATGTGGGGCCCATTATTCTGTATGGAGGACTATGTTGGACCCATTATACTGTATACTGGTTGGCCCACGACTTAGTCCAAGTTTTTAATTTTGGCCCACTGTGTGTTTGACATCCCCCCGCTCGAAGGTTTTGATCACACGTTGCGTTTTTGCTGCGTTTTTTGCTGAGTTTTTTTATGAAAATTTAAGCTGACTTTTATAGTACCAGCAAAGTCAATGAGATTTCAGAAATCTCATGCACACACATTGTTTTTTTCCATGACTTATTTGTCAAACTGCTACGTTTTTGCAAAATGCAGCATGTCACTTCTTTCAGCTTTTTTGCAGCGTTTTTCACGCATAGAAAGCAATGGATAGTGCAAAAGTGCAGCAAAAAAGGCAGTTAGCAGGTTTTGATGCAAAAGCTTGAGGAAGTTGAATCATGTTTTTTTTATGCACTAAATTTTTATCAGCATGCACAAGAGACAAATGTACCCTGACAAAGACGCAGGAAAAAAACGCAGCAAAACCTGCTTTTTGACGCTGCTTCTTTACTGCCAAGAGAGCAGGTTTTGCCTGCAAAAACACAACGTGTGAATATAGCCTAAGGCCACGTTCTGTATTTGGTCAGCATTTTACATCAGTATTTGTAAGCCAAAACCAGGAGTGGGTGAAAAATGACGTGTTCCTATTATACTTTTCTTCTGATCGTTCTATTCCTGGTTTTGGATTTTCTATCCCTATATTTCATTTCTTTCCCAATAAAAATTAGTTCCTTTCCTCCCTCCCTCCAACTTCCTCCCCAACTGTCCTTCCCATATTTTTGTTTGTAAAATGTTTGTGTATATTATTTATGTAATGTTTGTTTCCCTAAATATTTAAAATTTAAATAAAAAAAATTGAAACACAAATACTGAACGTGTGAACGTGGCCTATAGCAGTTTGTACTACTGTTACACGCACGCCGCTAGGTTCAGATAGGGGCGAGACAGGTTACATGAATTCTTTGGAATCCTGGGGGAACAGTTACTCAGGGCGACCATAGACCATGTGCTTCAGCTTCTCTCAGGCACAGACACGTAGGTTGTTTCACTTGCTGACCAGACACACTTGACAAGAGTCCTCATAAACGGTAGAACAGTAGCATTTAATAAGAAGCCGCAGTGCAAGTTAAGTCTTATGAGCAACAGGCTCCTGTGACAAACAGTACAGTTTCCTTAGCAGCACAGCAGTTCACAGTCTTCCCAGTAGTACAGGACAGCACAGTTCTAGTGCAAAGGCACATTAATGAACACAGCATTCTTTACAGCACAGTGAAATGGAGGAGGGGGAGGGTTTGCTGAGGGAGATGATCCCTTGACACCATTTCTTCCAGTCCTTATCTTTATGCCTGACAATACTCTGCACTGCTAGTTCAGGAACTCTACCTGACCTGTGCTTAGCTTCACTCCTGACTTGAATCCTCTTCACTTGTAGGGGCGCTTCTGTGAGATATTGAACACACACGCCACCTTTCTCTTGGGCTCCAGACAGACAGCAAACCCCCCCAATCCACCTGGGGCTCTGCTAAAACACTCCCCTTCTCCTGTGACTGTGTTAACCCCTGTAGTTGCTAGATGCTTTAAAGCACCAGCACTACTTCTGCATGTCACACTCTGCAAAAGCACTACTTGTGCATGTCACACTACAGACACGCTGATGATGAGTTTTTGACGCTGCATCAAAAACACAGCGCCTTACAGTTCCAGCAAAGTGGATGGGATTTATAGAAATCTCATACCCTATGTGTTTTTTTTACTCAGCGTAAACTGACCTGCGGTGCACATTTCAATTCCGCAGAGTGTCAATTTCTCATGTGGATGCGCTGAGCTTTCTGTGCAGATATTCCCCCTAGAATTGCATTAGATGTGGAAAATATGCAGGTTAAAAACGCATGTAGTCCTCACATGACTGTATCAATAAAGTTTTGTCAAAGCCAAATATCAGGAAGTATCAAAACCAGCAGCTTTGTTTAAAACATGATATATCAAAAATAGACAACAAGCGCAGGACCAAAATCGTGTTAAAAAACGCAATGAAAAAACACAACCTAATTTACTTATGTGCTCACATTGCATTTTTATCACTTTTTTTGTACAGTTTTGTCAGAAAACCTGAAGGATTTTCTAGTACCAGCAAAGTGAATGAGATTCCTGAGGTCTCATGCAGATTTTGCTTATTTTTTCCTTTCAAATTTGCTGCAGATTTCACCAATACTAATGAGTGGGGGAAAATCTGCAGCAAAAGCACAAAAAGTTCTTATTTTTTGCAGCGTTGTTCTTGCCAACACATCGGGATTTGCAGCAGAATTTTCTGCAAATATTGAACTAATAGGTGCAGAAAATCTGCAACTTCAAAAACTCACCAAAAGTTTATCATTAGTGTTGAGCGAGCATGCTCAACACTGCTCGGTACTCGCCCGAGCATCACGCTACTCGGGATGTTCAGCGAGCACCGAGCATTTCCGGGTTACTTGGGCGGGAGCTCGGGTCTCCACCCTGCATGTTTGGCGCTCTTTACAGAGCCAATGAACATGCAGGGATTGCCAGCCAGTCACTGTAATGCCGCAGCCATGTTGTTTGTGGGCATTACAGTGATTGGCTGGCCGCACAGCGTCACCTCGAGTATTTAAAACCGGACGCCACCATCTTGGACACAGTCTCTCCGGATTAGACAGTGTAGGGACAGCGCTGCTGAGCTAGGGAGAGATTTTTCCTGCGAAATAGTTAGTGTAGGGTCTGTAAAGGCTGCCAGATCAAACAAACAGTCCTTCTCAGGACTAATATCCATCCCAGATATCAGGCAGGCAGACAGGCTGTATAGGAGACGCAGTGGTTATACCAGCAAACGCTGCATTACAGTCCTGTGTGCTCCTGTTTCTGAAATTGCTGGACTTAGATCCAGGTCTCGGGGGCCAGTAAAAATCCTTTCCTTTTTTTTTCATCTAAATCCTCTTTTTTTTTTCCTCCTTCACACTGTACAAATACCCGTCTTATTAACCTATTGCTTGCCCCCCCCCCAAAAAAAAGCGTGTCTCTGATTTTTCAGACACAAATATATCTGTTGAAAAGAGTCTGGTATAGGCCACAGAAACAGAAGTGTGGTTTTGCATGTCCACGGGTCAAATCTCTGTAGTATCCATTTTTGGGCCTTTTGTATCGAGAAAAAAACAGTTTGAGTGTGTTGCTCACTGTTCAGCCGCAAATATATACATTTAAAAAAGTCTGGTATGCACCAGTAAATTATAACTGTAGTTTTGCTGTTCCACGGTTAAAAATCTCTATTATCCTGCTTTTCGCTTTTTTGGCCTTAAAGAAAAACAGTAGTGTCTCCTGACTGTTCTGACACAAAAATGTATCTGTTGAAAATAGTCTGTTGTAGGCCCGACAAATCCCTGTGTGGTTTTGCATTTCCACGGGTCAAATCTCTGTAGTATCCAGTTGTGGGCCCTTTGTATCTGAAAAAAACAGTTTGAGTGTGTCGCTCACTGTTCAGCCGCAAATCTATATATTTAAAATTTTATGGTATACCGCAGTAAACAATAACTGTGGTTTTGCAATTCCACGGTAAAAAATCTCTATTATTCAGGTTTTGGTATTTTTTCCGTAAAGAAAAACAGTAATAGTTTCTCCCTGATTGTTCTGATTGTTTAAAAGAGTCGGGTGTAGGCCAGAGAAATAGAACTGTGGTTTTCCTCTTCCACTGTTCTAATCTCCTTTTTATTACCCTTTTTCCATTGATAGTGCGAGTGTAAGCTATTTTACTTCCTTTACAATGGGCAAGGCGCGTGGCAAGGGACGTGGAAGTGGACGTTCTGGTGATGGTGCGTGCAGAGGATGGGGCCGTGGCCAAGGTGAAAATGTGCCACAACCAACAGCCACATCTTCTTGCTCCCACTTCTTGACCGAATTACTAGGGAAGCACAGAACAACACCAGTATTGCGATCTGATCAGTATGAACAGGTTATTAATTGGATAGCAGATAATACTTCCAGTTACCTGAGCACCACCACCTCCGGTCTGTCTTCCACACGGTCAAATGTTAGTAGCCGTGAGTCTCGACCGCATACTCCTCCTAACCCTGATGCTCCTTCCTCCCACCATGCCAAGTGTCGTCAGACAGCAACTGATCCCACACTTGGACACTCTGAAGAGCTGTTCACTGGTCCATTTCCATATTTGTGCCCCTCGCCTGCTCCGCTTGAAGTGGTGGAAGAGGAGATCCCATGTAGCGATGCTCAAATATTTGAACAGCCACGGCCACAGGAAGTAGACGCTGGCAATTTGTCACAAGAGGTGGACGATGACGAGACACAATTGCCAGGAAGTGAGGAGGAGGATCGTGGTGCGCAAGTGGAAGAGGAGGAGGTGGTGGATGATCTAGTAACTGACCCAACGTGGCAGGAGGACATGCAGAGTGAGGCCAGCAGCACACAGGGGGGAGGGAGGCAGAGTACCCCAACAGGCAGGAAGAAGCAGTGTGGTGGCCGCACACAGAAGGCGGGAAACCGTTCCCCGTAACACCAACTCGAGGGACGTTGCCAGTACAAGCGGTAGGCATTCCAGAGTCTGGAATTTTTTTAAAGACTCTGCTGATAACCCCAAAAAGGTCATTTGTACCACCTGCCATGCCAGCATCAGCAGGGGTGACAAAACTACCAGTCTGACCACCACCAGCATGATCAGGCACATGGCAGCAAAGCACCCGACTTTGTGGGGCGAACCCCAGGGTCCACGACCAGTGTCAACGGGTGTCACCACTGCTTATTCCGCTGTTGTGCGTGCAATAGAACCCCCTTTTGTGTGTGCAAGGCAATCCCCTGTCCATACTGCATGTAAAGATGCCCCCTCCTCTCAGTCTTCACTTGTTATGGCAGTTTCTCAAGAAACAGCATCAACGTCCACATCCACGTCCCATCGCAGCGTTCAATTGTCCATATCCCAGACCTTTGAACGAAAGCGGAAATTCGCAGCTAACGCACCACAGACCACAGTCCTAAATTCGCACATTTCACGACTGCTTGCGTTGGAAATGCTGCCTTTTAGGCTGGTGGAGACGGAATCCTTCCGCAACCTTATGGCGGTGGCCGTCCCTCGGTACTCGGTCCCCAGCCGACACTATTTTGCCCGATGTGCCATCCCCGCACTACACAAGCACGTGTCCCAAAACATCTGCCGTGCCCTCAACAACGCAGTTACTGGGAGAGTCCACCTGACAATGGACACGTGGACAAGTGCTTGTGGCCAGGGACGGTACATCTTCCTGACGGCACACTGGGTAAACATAGTGGAAGCCGGGACCCAGTCGGACCTTGGGACGGAACACATCCTCCCCACACCGAGGATTGCAGGCCCTATGTCAGTCAGAGTTGCCTCCACAGTGTACAGCTCCTGCGCATCATGCTCCTCCTCCTCCTCCTCATGCTCAGCCTCCATCTTAGATATCACCACATCAGTTACAAGCTGGAAACACTGCAGTACTGCCTCCGCCAAGCGGCAACAGGCTGTGCTGAAACTCATAAGCTTAGGTGATAAACCTCACACTGCTTGTGAGTTGTGGACAGCTGTGAAAGAGCAGGCAGATCTGTGGCTGAGACCGCTGAGCCTCCATCCAGGCATGGTCGTGTGTGACAATGGCCGTAACCTGGTGGCGGCTCTGAGGCGAGGCGAGATCACACACGTACCATGCCTGGCTCATGTGCTTAAACTCGTGGTTCAGCGGTTTCTTAAATCGTACCCCGAGTTGCCAGATCTGCTCGTGAAAGTACGCCGCCTGTCAGCTCATTTTCGCAAGTCGGCTACAGCTTCTGCCGCCCTTGCTGTGTTGCAGCAGCGTTTGCAGCTTCTGGCACACCGACTGGTGTGTGATGTTCCCACACGTTGGAACTCTACCCTCCACATGTTGCTAAGGATTTGTGAGCAAAAGAGAGCAGTTGTGGAGTACCAGCTGCAACAAGGCCGTCGATATTCAGGTGAGACTCCACACATAAGACCTCAGGAGTGGACCTGGATGTCTGACATATGTACCATCCTGACAAACTTTGAGGAGGCCACCAAGATGGTGAGTGGCGATGACGCCATCATTAGTGTCAGCATCCCACTTGTCTGTCTTTTGCAACGCTCTCTGCAGAGATTTAAAGAGGAGGCATTGCAGACAGAGTATGATGAGATGGATCAAGAAGCCGTAGCGGGCGATTACACACCGCCCAGCCTTATCTCATCCCAGAGTGCATTGGGGGACAATGAGGGAGAGGAGGAGGAGGAGGAGGAAGAACAGGAGCTGGTATCATGCGCTGTAGATGGTAGTACCTGTACAACTGTCATACCGTCGGTTCAGCGTGGGTGGCCTGAGGACGGGGGGGGGGGGGAGAGGAGGAGGAGGAGAGCATGGTCAGTAGTCATCTTGGTTGGCTGACTTTATGTTACGCTGCCTTAACCGTGACCCTCGCGTTGTCAAAATGTTGGGTGACAGTCATTACTGGCTGGTGACACTCGTAGACCCCCGCTACAAGGAGAACTTTCACTCTCTTATTCATGAGGTGGAGAGGTCTACAAAAATGGGGCAGTACCAGAAGGCCCTTGCTGCAGAACTGTTAAAAAAATTCCCATCTGAACACGCTAGCGGCAGAGGTCACAGTTCGTTGTTGCTCAACCAAGGCGTACATGCGAGAGAGACGCAACTCCAATCCAGCAGAGGCAGGGGAACACTGTCAATGTTCTGGGACAGTTTTCTCAGACCCTCCCTTCGAACAGACACTGAGGCGCGGGGTACTCTCACAAGGAGTGGAAAGTTTCAAAAGATGGTGAGGGAGTACCTTGCCGACCCTACCAGTGCCCTCCGTGATTCCTCTGTGCCTTTTAATTATTGGGTATCCAAGCTGGACACTTGGAATGAACTCGCTCTGTATGCCTTGGAGGTCCTGGCCTGCCCTGCCGCTAACGTGTTATCGGAGTGTGTTTTTAGTGCCGCTGGGGGAATTATAACTGATAAGCGCACTCGCCTGTCAATTGACAATGCTGACAAGCTGACCCTTATCAAAATGAACAAGGGCTGGATTGGGCCAGACTTCTCATCACCATCAAATGACAGCAGAGTAACCTAAAGTCAAATCCACTGTGTTATTTCGGGAGGTGTGTTCACATGCACCGCTTCACACCCAACACATGGGTATACGCTTCCTCATTTCGGCTGTTTTATGCTCTTCTCCTTATCCTCAGCCTCCACCACCACTATAGCACCAGGGTGACCGTGGTCCGTGTTTCCATTATTGAACGTTCCTCCATCCTGATTTTTGTCAGCTTTTGCTTGGAAGGCATAAGCAAAGACTGTGGGAGACCCACTCCCCAATAATGGGAATAATATTTTTAAGATGCTGTACTGTATGGCTCTTCCAAGGGGCATTAAAAGCGTCTGGTTATACCACTCTGACCTCCACTTCTCTTCCAAGGGGCATTAAAAGCGTCTTGTTATAACACTCTGACCTCCACGTCTCTTGTAAGGGGCATTAAAAGCGTCTTGTTATACCACTCTGACCTCCACGTCTCTTGTAAGGGGCATTAAAAACATATTGTTATACCACTCTGACCTCCACGTCTCTTGTAAGGGGCATTAAAAGCATATTGTTATACCACTCTGACCTCCACGTCTCTTGTAAGGGGCATTAAAAGCATATTGTTATACCACTCTGACCTCCACGTCTCTTGTAAGGGGCATTAAAAGCGTCTTGTTATACCACTCTGACCTCCATGTCTCTTCTGAGGGGCATTAAAAGCGTCTTGTTATACCACTCTGACCTCCACGTCTCCTCTGAGGAGCATTAAAAGCGTCTTGTTATAACACTCTGACCTCCACGTCTCTTGTAAGGGGCATTAAAAGCGTCTTGTTATACCACTCTGACCTCCACGTCTCTTTTAATGGGCATTAAAAGCGTCTTGTTATACCACTCTGATCTCTACATCTCTTGTACAGGGGCATTAAAAGCGTCTTGTTATACCACTCTGACCTCCACGTCTCTTGTAAGGGGCATTAAAAGCGTCTTGTTATACCACTCTGACCTCCACGTCTCTTGCAAGGGGCATTAAAAGCGTCTTGTTATACCACTCTGACCTCCATGTCTCTTGTAAAGGGGCATTAAAAGCGTCTTGTTATACCACTCTGACCTCCACGTCTCTTGTAAGGGCATTAAAAGCTTCTTGTTATACCACTCTGACCTCCACGTCTCTTCTGAGGGGCATTAAAAGCGTCTTGTTATACCACTCTGACCTCCACGTCTCTTTTAACGGGCATTAAAAGCGTCTTGTTATACCACTCTGACCTCTACGTCTCTTGTAAAGGGGCATTAAAAGCGTCTTGTTATACCACTATGACCTCCACGTCTCTTGTTAGGGGCATTAAAAGCATCTTCTTATACCACTCTGACCTCCACGTCTCTTGTAAGGGGCCTTAAAAGCGTCTTGTTATACCACTCTGACCTCCACATCTCTTCTGAGGGGCATTAAAAGCGTCTTGTTATACCACTCTGACCTCCACGTCTCTTCTGAGGGGCATTAAAAGCATCTTGTTATACCACTCTGACCTCCACGTCTCTTGTAAGGGGCATTAAAAGCGTCTTGTTAAGCTACTGGGACCTCCACGACTCTTCGAACGGGCATTGCATTTCCTCAAAATTTTTGGAAGCTTTTGGTTGGAAGGCATAAGCAAATATTATGGGAGACCCACTCCCCAATAATGGGACTAATGTTTGTAATATGCTGTACTGCATGGCTCTTGTAAGAGCCATTGCAAGTTGCTCCATCCTAATTTTTGGAAGCTTTTGCTTGGAAGGCATAAGCAAATACTATGGGAGACCCACTCCCCAATAATGGGACTTATGTTTGTAATATACTGTACTGCTTGGCTCTTGTAAGAGGCATTGCAAGTTGCTCCGTCCTAATTTTTTGAAGCTTTTGCTTGGAAGGCATAAGCAAATACTATGGGAGACCCACTCCACAATAATGGGACTAATGTTTGTAATATGCTGCACTGCATGGCTCTTGTAAGGGGCATTGCAAGTTGCTCCGTCCTAATTTTTGGAAGCTTTTTCTTGGAAGGCATAAGCAAATGCTATGGGAGACCCACTCCCCAATAATGGGACTAATGTTTGTAATATGCTGTACTGCATGGCTCTTGTAAGAGGCATTGCAAGTTGCTCCGTCCTAATTTTTGGAAGCTTTTGCTTGGAAGGCATAAGCAATTACTATGGGAGACCCACTCCCCAATAATGGGACTCATGCTTGTAATATGCTGTACTGCATGGCTCTTGTAAGTGGCATTGCAAGTTGCTCTGTCCTAATTTTTGGAAGCTTTTGGTTGGAAGGCATAAGCAAATATTATGGGAGACCCACTCCCCAATAATGGGACTAATGTTTGTAATATGCTGTACTGCATGGCTCTTGTAAGAGGCATTGCAAGTTGCTCCGTCCTAATTTTTGGAAGCTTTTGCTTGGAAGGCATAAGCAAATACTATGGGTGACCCACTCCCCAATAATGGGACTTATGTTTGTAATATGCTGTACTGCATGGCTCTTGTAAGGGGCATTAAAAACGTCTTGTTAAGCTACTGTGACCTCCACGTCTCTTCCGAGGGGCATTAAAACCGTCTTGTTAAGCTACTGTGACCTCAACGTCTATTCCACGGGGCATTGATATTGTCTTTTTATTCCACTGTAACTTCCACCACTCTTCCAAGGGGCATTAAAACCGTCTTGTTAAGCTACTGTGACCTCAACGTCTATTCCACGGGGCATTGATATTGTCTTTTTATTCCACTGTAACTTCCACCACTCTTCCGAGGGGCATTAAAACCGTCTTGTTAAGCTACTGTGACCTCAACGTCTATTCCACGGGGCATTGATATTGTCTTTTTATTCCACTGTAACTTCCACCACTCTTCCAGGGGCATTAAAACCGTTTTGTTAAGCTACTGTGACCTCCGCGTCTCTTCCAAGGTGCATTGAAATGTTGTTTTTAATTACCTTACCTCTAATCTGCACGACTCTTCCAACGGGCATTGCATTTCCTCCTAATTTTAGTCAGCTTTTGCTTTTCAATGCAAAGGTGAAAACTAAGGGAGACACACTACCCAATAATGGGAAGAAGGTTTTTAGTACGCTGTAATCCACGTCTGTTTCAAGGGGCATTGCAGTTCCTCATAATTTTTGGAAAGCCTTCCATTCACTGCTTAGGCCAACAGTGCACAGGAGACCCAGTTGCTATAAATGGAAAAAAAGGTTTAGTTAAGGCCCTCTGACCTCCATGTCATTTCCAAGGGGCATTGGAGTGCCTAAAAATTTTTGGTAGGCATTGCACTCACTGTATGCCCTATAACTGTGTAGCTGAACCGCTCCTTTTGTTACAGAAACATATCCTACAAGACATATGTGGTTGACTGGCCTGATATTGATGTGAATGGTCCCTGTTCCTCCTGCTCTTTCTCCTTTGCCACTACCTCATCTGACTAGCCCAGGGGATGGGGATGACTCGGTACCCGGGCCTTTTGCCTGGCCTTAGGGATGTCGCGGTGGTCGGCTCCCGGGCCCGTACCCTGGGGTCAGCTTTTAAAAGGGGATTGTATGTTGGGATAATTGGTTTGTTAAGTTTATGAAAGTTCGTGACGCCACCTGTGGCTTCTGGTGAGAATCACCAGCCCAGCGCAGTCCACTGAGGCCGATGATAAGGCAGCTCAATGGTATAGCTCCCCACAGGTGGAGCAAGGCCTCAGGGCAGCGTACGGAGAGGGGGGATGCAGGACAGGTGAGCCCCTGCCGGGTCAGAGCAAGAACGGGGATGGACACAGTAGTCACTTCAGTACCTTTTACTGGTGGTAATTCAGGCACATCCCGGAGCACTGTAGGATGAAGGGTGAATATCAGGATCTTCCCCAATGAGCGGGTGTAGGGCCTCCTATTTCTTGCCTCTGCGTAGTAAGTTTCTGACCTGCCTGGAGCTAGGCCTAACTCTGTTTCTGTCCTGCACCGGCTGACGTTGTGGTAGGGCCTTTTCTTGGAGTCCACGCTCCCAGCTTACGGGGCCTATGTGTCTTCTGGCTCTGTTACGTATCAGCTCTCTGGTGAACCTGGGACCTGTAGTTCTCCAGGGATTCCGGTTATGCCTTACTGGGTCGTAGAGATCCCGGTAAGCTCGGACCCGGTGTCCGGTATATGTTTCGGGGTGAGCTGGGTAAGCTCCTCTGCCCCCACTGCTACTAACTTTCCACTCGCCTTTGGCCACGCTCGGACCCTCACTAGGCTACTCACACTAACGGCAGCTTGCCGTGCTTCACCGATCTTATGGCGCCGGCACACCTTAAGCTCACTATTCTAAGCTATGACTGAGTCTGGACTGTGCTCCACTGCAGCTGACTCCTCTCAGGCACGCTTACTGCAGGAACTCTCTCAACAGACTTGACTAGACTGAGATCGACTCTGTATTCAGGTCTGTACTTCCTGAACTCTCCAGAGGAACTGAACTGCCTGGCTCCACCTTCCCTACTTATATCCCTAACGGGCTCCCTCTGCTGGTCTGAGGTGGAAAGTGGAGATGTGTGAATGTTTATGGGGGCCTCTTGTGGAGGAATCCATCAATGCACTCTTCCAGGATCTGTGATACCAAGCGCAGCTGGGCGTCACATTCCCCCCTAGCAAAGCTCAGCACTCCTGGGCTGAAGTACATTTTAAAACAACAATAGGAAACATTAACAATCTTCCCTTTATGGGAGGCACCAAGCTTAAACGTTGCATAACGATATAAACAAATACAAAGCGTCCTCAGAGTTCAAGTCTCTTGTGATGAGGTTCCCAGACAGGATGTCCATCTCACAGGGTAGAGTACTTGGTGGTTTGAGGGACCTGTCCCACACCCTCAACGTAGGCCCTGGGGTGGCTGCAGGGCATGAAGATCCCGAGTTGGACCTCCAGTAGAGCAACTCCAGACAGGTTTTTCTTCTGAGTTCACCTAGAAGGGGCACTCCAGGGAGCGCAATTATATACAATATATGTTTTTGGGCTGCACATAGTCCTCAGCCACGCAGTTCTTAGGCAAATAGTAAAGGAATTAATAAGGTAAAGTGTCCATGTCACTTGAACTGTTCAGTAATAAAGCAAAGCACAGAATAATACACATATGCATGAAAATACACAATTAATACAGTACTTTACAATTTAATACCCAAGGGGTAACTATCTACATTTTCAGAAATTTGACTATTTTACTGAGTGTATCTGACAGGGGGTTTACCTCGCGTGCTACGTGTTGATCTGCGTAGTACCGGGATGCGTGAAGTACTAGTAGGTATACTACCTCCCAATGTGTCAGTACTAGGTGTGGAGGGGCTACTTGACTGTATTGACCTCTCTACTGGACTGGCAAGCATACCATTGGCTGGGCCTTCTTGCTCTTTTCCAACCGGGGATCCTTCTTCCGGGGATTCTGCTTGAGCAGGCTCTTCTGCAGCACTTATAGGTTCTTCTTGCTGTGGGTAGAAGATAATTATAGGGATGACTACTGCTCCTCCTAGTTGAGGCCAATCTGCCGGGAAATCTCCTAAATCATTGTGGATCACTGTTTCTTTAGGCTCCTCCGGTTTGGTGAGAGGCACCTCTTCTTGGGGTTTTAATAGGTCTGGACACAACTTTAGGTGGTCCCTGGACACTTGCAGACATTCTTCCTCCATCTCGACTGATTATACAGGTCTTCTTGTTATCGGATCTTGAATTCAACACAGTGTAGGGTTCTTTTTCCCACTGGTCATCAAGTTTATGATTTCGTCTCTTCCTTTTCAATACTACTTCACCAGGTGTGAAGGGTTCTGCGGGCACGTTTTTGTTGTAGTGCGCCTCCTGCTTTTCTCTCACCCGAGTGAGACTGTCCTCAACACAGGCTTGTACTCTTCTGTACTGCTCTTGTCTAGTCGTGTCCCAGTCCTCAGTGGTCATATCAGCTTCAGGCTCAACAACACCAAGCTCCAGATCCATGGGCCGCTTTCCTGGCCTTGCCCGCATGAGATATGCCGGAGTGCAATTGGTGGAACTTACTGGTATATGATTATACAGATCTACTAGGTCAGGTAGTAGGTCTGGCCACTGATTTCTCTCCTCAAGTGGTATGGTCTTAAGCAGGTCGATGATGATGTTATTCATCTTCTCACAGAGACCATTGGTTTGTGGGTGGTAAGGTGTAGTTCTTATCTTCTTACACCCGTATAGATGGCAGAACTCCTTGAACAACTCAGCCTCAAAGGCCGGGCCTTGGTCCGTCAGCACCTGCTCAGGATAACCATGGGGTTTACAAAAATACGCTTGGAATGTCTTTGCTGCTGTCTCTGCCGTCAGGTCTTTGACGGGGGCGACCACCAGGAAATTGAGTAGTGATCCACCATGGTCAGAGCATAAGAGTACCCTGACCTACTGGGGGACAGCTTGACATGGTCCAGGGCCACGATCTCCAGGGGTCGAGTCATCTTGATGGGTTGCCGGGGTGCCTTCTGGCTACTGTAGTCCTTTCCTCTTAGGCCACAGGGTCCACAGTCCCGGCACCACCGCTCAATGGAGTTGCGCATTCCTACCCAGTAGAATCGACACTTCAGCAGGGTCTCTAGCTTTTTCCAGCCAAAGTGCCCCGCCTGATCGTGGTAGGCCTCCAACACCATTTGGATGTCTGTCTTGGGGACCGCTATCTGCCATACCATCTCATGGGTTTTTGGATTGACGTACCTCCGGCACAGCTTCTCGCGGTAGATAAACAGCCGGCTTCTCTCGTTCCACAGCTGCTTTGCTGTCTTTTTCCAGGGAGGAACCTTCTTGGGTTATCAGCTCCTTGATGCGCCTGACAACCGGGTCACTGTCCTGGGTTTCTTTCCAGCCGTGGTGAGGCAGGGGGTTTAACGTTTTTCCACGCTGCCTCCTGGAGGCTCGTTGCTCGTGGATCATCCCATTCCGGTGAAAGGCAGGTAGCTCAATCTCTTCCAGGTCATCCACTTCTTCTTCTGTGTCTGACTGGTGCGGCATCCTGGACAGGGCATCGGCGTTGGAGTTCTTGCGGCCCGCCCGATATTTAATTGTGAATTGGTAATTTGACAGCCGAACCATCCATCGTTGTTCCAGTGCTCCCAGCTTAGCTGTTTCAAGATGGGTCAAGGGGTTGTTATCAGTGAAGGCAGTGAACTTACTGGAGGCCAGGTAGTGCTTGAACCTTTCAGTGATGGCCCAGACCAAGGCCAGGAACTCTAACTTAAAGCTGCTATAGTTCTCTGGGTTCCTCTCGGTCGGGCAGAGCTTCCTGCTTGCGTATGCGATCACTTTCTCTTGGCCATTCTGCTTCTGACTTAAGACAGCTCCCAATCCTTCGTTGCTGGCATCTGTATACAGCAGGAACGGTTGGCTGTAGTCAGGGTAGGCTAAGATCTCATCGCATGTCAGGATCTCCTTCATCTCCTGAAACGACTCGGCTTGCTCCTTACCCCAGTGGAATGGGGGATTTCTGCCTTTGGGGGACTGCCCTACCATGAGGTCTTGCAGAGGAGCTGCTTTCTTGGTGTAGTCTTTTACAAACCTCCGGTAGTATCCTACTAGTCCCAAGAACTGACGCACCTCCTTGAGGTTCTTCGGCTCCGGCCACTTCTGGATGGCAGTGACCTTCTCCGGGTCTGCTGCTACCCCTTCTGGACTGACAATGTGCCCCAGGTACTGTACCTTTCTCTTGAGTAGGTAGCACTTCGAGGGCATCAACTTCATCCCGTACCGGGACAGTGACTCAAATACTTCTGCCAGGTGTTTCTAGTGGTCCTCATACGTTTTGGAGTACACTATCACGTCGTCCAGGTAAAGTAACACAGTCTCGAAGTTACGGTGTCCCAGGCAGCACTCCATCAATCTCTGGAACGTTCCAGGGGCATTGCAGAGTCCAAAGGGCATACTGTTGAACTCGCAGAGTCCCATCGGGGTAGTGAAGGCCGTCTTCTCCCGATCCTCCTCAGCCACAGCTACCTGCCAGTACCCACTAGTGAGGTCAAGGGTGGAAAATAATTTGCAGACTTTAAGGCAGCTAGGGACTCCTCTATGTGTGGTAAAGGGTATGCATCTTTATGTGTAATGCGATTTACTTGTCGGTAGTCTACACACATTCTCATGCTCCCATCCTTTTTCCTAACTAGCACTAGGGGAGCTGCCCAGGGACTACAGCTATCCCTTACCACCCCCGCCTTTCTCATATCGTGCAGCATTTCCTTAGCTTTCTGGTAGTGTGCTGGTGGTATAGGCCTGTATCGTTCTTTGATGTGTGGATGGTCACCTGTGGGGATATGGTGTTGAACCCCCTTAATCCTCCCGAAGTCAAGTGGATGTTTACTGAACACCTGCGAGTATTCTTGAACCACCCGGTGTACACCCTGTTTTTGATGGGCAGGAGTGGTGTCTGTCCCAACATGGAGCTGTTGACACCAATCCTCCACCTGGGTTGCAGGGTCATTATCCTCCACTTCATTTGGTGAGGTTAAGGACTCCGCCTTGTGAATGCAGTTGTTATTTACAGCATGCAATTTGGCAACAGTGGCATAACGTGGCAATCTGACCTCATCTTCCCCACAATTGAGAAGACGGACGGGCACCCTCCCATTACGTACATCTACCACTCCTCTGGCGGTTAAGAGCGTGGGTCTGTGCTCGGAGCAAAGGGGTTCTACTACCACCTGGTAGCTCTGTCCTCTAAGACCTATAGCAGCTCTACACCAGATAAGCATTTCACTCATTGGAGGGATGACAATGGGTATGGGGTCCGTCACCCGCACATTACCGATTTCACCGTCTGTTAACCTTACTTGCTGTTGATACATCAGGACTCGGATCTCCTTCTGCAGTGCCCTCCTCTGTCTTGGTCTGGCAGTGTCAGCTATCTGTTGGAGCAAGAACACAACTTCTCCCAAACAGTTACCAACAATGTTAGTGCCAAGTACCATATACAGATTGGTGTCATCAGGATTAGTCTCTACTACAATTAGCCCCTGGTCTTTCAGTTCCACTCTCCCCACTTTTACAGTCACATTCTTAACCCCGATTAGGTTAAGGGGGAGTCCATTTGAGGCATAAACAGAAAGATTTGGAGCTGGCGGACTTAGGTCGTCCATGGACCAGAACCTCTTGTAGAGGACATTGTAGCGTCGGCGTCCCTGCCTCCTGCTAGGCAGGGACGCCGTTCCCCTCACCTCTCCGCTCCGTGCCCGGCGTCTTCCTCCCGCTCTGCTGGCAGCGCGCGCTGCTTCCCGGCCTCTGTGCTTAGGGCGCGCGCGCTTCCCCTCTCTTAAAGGAGCCGAGCGCGCCGTCCTAAGGAGTCCCCGGCCAATGGCCGGAGGACCTCACCATATATAAGGCACCTCCTCCAAAATGGAGGTGCCCGAGCAATGTTGTTGCAAAGCCTTTCAACTCTGCTTCAGCCCTCAGGTCCCGTTACCAGTTACCTGCCAGTTACCTGCCAGAGTCCTGCTTGATACCTGCCTGATACCTGCCTGATATCTGCTTACCTGCTTGCTATCCTGTGGTCCGACAGTCTGCCTACCAGCACCTGCCAGTTTGTCTATGGATCAGTCCGCCTGCGGACCAGGAAGTACCTGCCAGATACCTGCCTGATACCTGCCTGCCTGTCCAGAGACTCTTACTCGCTCACCTGGGAGCGTTCACCTGCTACCTGCCTGCTAGCCTACCTGGAGGCTTAGCCGTCACTTGCTGTGACCACCTGCCTGTCCAGAGACTCTTGCCCGCTCACCTGGGAGCGCTCACCTGCTACCTGCCTGCTAGCCTACCTGGAGGCTCTGCCGTCACTTGCCGTGACCACCTGCCTGTCCAGAGACTCTTGCCCGCTCACCTGGGAGCGCTCACCTGCTACCTGCCTGCTAGCCTACCTGGAGGCTCTGCCGTCACTTGCTGTGACCACCTGCCTGTCCAGAGACTCTTGCCCGCTCACCTGGGAGCGCTCACCTGCTACCTGCCTGCTAGCCTACCTGGAGGCTCTGCCGTCACTTGCCGTGACCACCTGCCTGTCCAGAGACTCTTGCCCGCTCACCTGGGAGCGCTCACCTGCTACCTGCCTGCTAGCCTATCTAGAGACTGTTTCCCTGCTGTCACTTGCCGTGACCACCTGCCCGTCTAGAAACTCTTACCCTGCTGTCACTTGCCGTGACCATCCGCCTGTCAAGAGACTGTCCCCGTCACTTGCCGTGACCTCCTGCCCTTCTACCCAGAGACTGTCCCTGTCACTTGCCGTGACTACCTGCCCGCCTTCCCTGGGAGCCACCCGCTTCCTTACAAGGACTGCCCCTTTGTATAGTTGCTCAGAGGTTCCACCTCCCAGACCCGTTACAGTTTGCTCGGGCCATGGAACCCGGTGGCACCCAAGCTCCCTCGCTCTCGGACCTATGCCATGAACTGTCCCGTCAGAGGTCCCAACAGGAGTCCATCCTGAGCCACCTGCGTAGTGTTAACTCCCGTCTGGACACACTGACTACATCTTCGGGACCAGCTTCCAGTCGCACGACTCCTACCCCGGCAGCGCCGCTGCCCATCAATTCCATGGCATCTCTTCCCGGTCCCCGCCTCACCGCCCTGCCTGGTTTTGGCGGAGATCCCGGTCAGGCACGGGGCTTCATTAACCTGTGCACTCTGCACTTCGAACTGTTGGCACACCAGTTTTCCACCGACCGAGCCAAAGTAGCATTCATCATGTCCCATCTCACGGGGGAGGCGCTGGCCTGGCTAAATCCTCTATGGGAGAGAGGAGACCCCCTGGTGTCCAATCTGCCAGCCTTTCTCTCGGCTTTCCGGAAGGTCTTCGACGAACCAGGACGGAGGACCTCATCCGCCTCATCTCTGCTACGCCTCCGCCAAGGAAGTCTCACCGTGGGCCAATATGCCATACGGTTCCGTACCCTTGCTTCGGAGCTTGCCTGGGATAACGACGCCCTGGTGTCCGTCTTCTGGGAGGGTCTGTCCGGCCGTATTAAAGATGAACTCGCCGGTCGGGACATTCCTACCACCATCGACGACTTAATTACACTTGCCACCCGAATTGACATCCGGTTCCAGGAGCGCACCAAAGAGGTCACCCATGAGAGGAGGTTTCCACGCCTTGCCCCTACCTTCCAGAGATCCGTCACTTCCTCCGTTACTCCTCCGGCGCACTCACCCGAGCCTATGCAGGTCGACCAGACCAAGATGGTCAAGACCCGTCATGAATTACGTCGTGCCGAGGGGAGCTGCTTCTACTGTGGCAGTAAGGAGCACGGGATCCGTTCCTGCCCGGAGAGGTCGGGAAACGCCTGTGTCTAGGATCGCTCAGAGAGGTCACCCTAGACAGAAATAAGCCCTCTCCATCTCTAATGCTGTCGGTCTCTATCATCTGCGGGGAGAACCGTTATTTTGAACTGGCTCAACTTGACTCTGGAGCTGCCGGAAATCTCATTTCTCAGTCCCTGGTAGAGAAATACCGCATTCCCACCAAACCTCTGGCTGTACCCTTATCTGTCGCCGCCGTGGATGGGGGCCTCTTACCACTTCCCATTCAACTCATCACCGAATCCATAACTCTGCAGGTGGGAATGCTGCACTCTGAGAGCATGTGCTTCCATGTTCTGCCTGGACTCTCTCACGCCCTCTTGCTAGGCCTACCTTGGCTCCAGAGACACGCACCCGTGCTTGATTGGCAGACCGGAGAAGTTCTTCGCTGGGGACAGGACTGCCATAAGTCTTGTTTAGTTCCCGTTCATCTTGCTCGTCCTTCTCCTACCCCAGCAAATCTACCCGGCATACCGTCTCCCTATTGGTCTTTTGCCGACGTCTTTAATAAAAGAGAGGCAGAGACATTACCCCCTCATAGACCATACGACTGCCCAGTTGACCTGATGCCCGGCGCTACTCCTCCCCGTGGGCGTATTTACCCTTTGTCCGCTGCTGAGACCCGGTCCATGTCTGAATATATTGAGGAGAATCTGGCCCGGGGATTTATCCGGAAATCTACCTCCCCGGCGGGAGCAGGCTTCTTTTTCGTCAAAAAGAAGGACGGCTCACTCCGTCCCTGTATAGACTATAGAGGCCTTAATCAGATCACAGTGAAGAATAAATACCCCCTTCCGCTCATTCCTGAATTATTTGACCGTCTGAGGGGGGCTAGAATCTTCACCAAGCTGGACCTCCGTGGGGCATATAATCTGGTCCGTATCCGTGAGGGGGACGAATAGAAGACGGCATTCAACACCCGGGATGGCCACTATGAATATCTTGTAATGCCCTTCGGTCTCTGTAACGCTCCCGCCGTCTTTCAAGAGTTGGTCAATGACATCTTCCGTGACCTTCTCTACTCCTGCGTGGTGGTATACCTGGACGACATCTTGGTCTTCTCTCCGGATCATCTCACTCACCGGAGGGACGTTCGTCAGGTCCTGCTCAGGCTCAGGCAGAACCACCTCTACGCTAAATATGAGAAGTGCCTCTTTGAGCAGACCTCGCTTCCGTTTCTTGGCTACATAATCTCTCAGACCAGCCTACAAATGGACCCTGAGAAACTGTCTGCCATCGAGAAGTGGCCCCGACCAGAAGGGTTGAAGGCTATTCAGCGGTTCCTGGGCTTCGCCAACTACTACCGCCTCTTCATTCCGCACTTCTCTTCCCGGACTGCCCCTATCTCGGCGCTCACCCGTAAGGGCGCTAATCCCAGAGAGTGGCCGCCCGAAGCAGAGGAGGCCTTCCTTTCCTTAAAACGAGCTTTTTCCTCCGCCCCTGTGCTGCATCGTCCGGACGGCAACAAACAATTCTTTCTAGAAGTTGACGTTTCCTCCTCCGGAGCCGGAGCAGTACTTACCCAAAAGTCGTCTTCCGGAAGAATGGTAACTTGCGGCTTCTTCTCCAAACTCTTCTCCTCTTCGGAGCGCAATTATTCTATAGGAGACCGAGAATTGTTGGCCATTAAGCTGGCACTGGAGGAGTGGCGTTACCTGCTCGAGGGGGCTCTTCACCCGGTAATAATTTACACGGACCACAAGAACTTGACTTACCTCCAGAGTGCCCAGAGACTTAACCCGCGCCAAGCCCGGTGGTCCTTGTTCTTCGCCCGCTTTAATTTCATTCTTCATTTTCGCCTGGCTGACAAAAACATCAAAGCTGATGCCTTATCCCGATCCTTTTTGGTCTCTGATCTTGAGGAGGAGCCTAAACACATCATCGACCCTGCCAAAGTAATGCAGATGGCCCCCGTGAATCTAAATCGTCTTCCACCCGGTAAGACGTTCGTAACTGTTCCTGATCGTGAGAAGGTTCTACACTGGGGACACTCGTCCAAGCTAGCTGGCCACGCTGGTCAGAAAAAGACCCTCCAGCTTATTACCCGGCATTACTGGTGGCCTACCCTGCACAAGGACGTAATAGACTTTGTTTCAGCCTGTGTGTCCTGTGCCCGCAACAAGGTTCCGAGACATCTGCCAGCCGGCCGTCTCCTTCCTCTTCCTGTGCCTGCTGCCCCGTGGCAGCATATAGCTATGGACTTTATTACGGACCTCCCTGTCTCTGCCGGTTCTACGGTCATATGGGTGGTCGCTGACCGCTTCTCCAAAATGTCTCACTTTATTCCCCTGCCGGGTCTCCTGTCTGCATCAGAGTTAGCTAAAGACTTTATCCATCATGTCTTCCGTCTTCATGGTCTTCCTCTCCACATCGTATCTGACCGAGGGGTTCAGTTCACCTCTCGTTTTTGGCGAGCCATGTGTAAACTGCTGGGGGTCACCTTGGACTTTTCTTCTGCTTATCACCCACAGTCCAATGGCCAAGTAGAACGGATCAACCAAATTTTAACCAGTTACCTCCGGCTCTTTGTTAATGCTCACCATTCCGACTGGGTGGATCTTTTACCGTGGGATGAATTTTCTTACAATAATCACGAGAGCGAATCTTCCTCCAAATCCCCGTTTTTTGTAGTCTTCGGTCAGCATCCTCGGATCCCGTTTCCCGTCTCCGCCTCGGTGGACAATCTGGCTGCGGAATCTCTCGTTAACGAATTTTCCTCCATTTGGGAAAGTACCAGATCCGCACTTCTTCAGTCATCCGAGCGGATGAAAAAACAGGCTGACAAGAGACGTCTGGATCCACCACAATTCCGTCCTGGAGATAAGGTCTGGCTCTCGTCCAAATATGTCCGGCTCAAGATTCCTTCCTACAAGTTAGGGCCTCGGTTCATCGGCCCACTGGAAGTTATCAAACAAATCAACCCGGTGGCCTATAAATTGAAACTCCCGCCCAATTTGCGGATTCCTAACTCCTTCCATGTATCTCTACTCAAACCCGTGATACTTAACTCTTTTTCCAAGTCTACAGGTACGTCTCCTGCTCCGGTTTCCGCTGAAAACGAGTTTGAGGTAGAGAACATTCTGGCCACCAAAAGGGTAAGAGGAAGGACCTTTTTTCTAGTGGATTGGAAGGGGTTTGGTCCTGAGGAGAGAACATGGGAGCCCCGGGAGAACATCCATGCCCCGCTCATCCTTGATAAATTTCTGTCTGGCCTAAAAAAGGGGGGGCCTAAAGGGGGGGGTACTGTAGCGTCGGCGTCCGTGCCTCCTGCTAGGCAGGGACGCCGTTCCCCTCACCTCTCCGCTCCGTGCCCGGCGTCTTCCTCCTGCTCTGCTGGCAGCGTGCGCTGCTTCCCGGCCTCTGTGCTTAGGGCACGCGCGCTTCCCCTCTCTTAAAGGAGCCGTCCTAAGGAGTCCCCGGCCAATGGCCGGAGGACCTCACCATATATAAGGCACCTCCTCCAAAATGGAGGTGCCCGAGCAATGTTGTTGCAAAGCCTTTCAACTCTGCTTCAGCCCTCAGGTCCCGTTACCAGTTACCTGCCAGTCACCTGCCAGAGTCCTGCTTGATACCTGCCTGATACCTGCCTGATATCTGCTTACCTGCTTGCTATCCTGTGGTCCGACAGTCTGCCTACCAGCACCTGCCAGTCTGTCTATGGATCAGTCCGCCTGCGGACCAGGAAGTACCTGCCAGATACCTGCCTGATACCTGCCTGCCTGTCCAGAGACTCTTACTCGCTCACCTGGGAGCGTTCACCTGCTACCTGCCTGCTAGCCTACCTGGAGGCTTAGCCGTCACTTGCTGTGACCACCTGCCTGTCCAAAGACTCTTGCCCGCTCACCTGGGAGCGCTCACCTGCTACCTGCCTGCTAGCCTACCTGGAGGCTCTGCCGTCACTTGCCGTGACCACCTGCCTGTCCAGAGACTCTTGCCCGCTCACCTGGGAGCGCTCACCTGCTACCTGCCTGCTAGCCTACCTGGAGGCTCTGCCGTCACTTGCCGTGACCACCTGCCTGTCCAGAGACTCTTGCCCGCTCACCTGGGAGCGCTCACCTGCTACCTGCCTGCTAGCCTATCTAGAGACTGTTTCCCTGCTGTCACTTGCCGTGACCACCTGCCCGTCTAGAGACTCTTACCCTGCTGTCACTTGCCGTGACCATCCGCCTGTCAAGAGACTGTCCCCGTCACTTGCCGTGACCTCCTGCCCTTCTACCCAGAGACTGTCCCTGTCACTTGCCGTGACTACCTGCCCGCCTTCCCTTGGAGCCACCCGCTTCCTTACAAGGACTGCCCCTTTGTATAGTTGCTCAGAGGTTCCACCTCCCAGACCCGTTACAGACATCAGGCATTATGGTTACCTGAGATCCTGTGTCCAGCAGAGCGTGCATCGGGATGCCGTCCAGCACAATGGACAGGAAAGGTCTTCCTCCGACTAACCTGTTGTACCAGTCTGAAGGGCCTGGGGAATTTACTCCTGGGTGTCGGCCCTCGGCCCCAGGGTTTTCTCTTTTAAAGGACAATTCTGAGCGGTATGTCCGGTCTTGCGGTAGCAGGTAAGGTCCTTATGTGAACGGCGCTGGTCACTGATCCTTGTAGGGGGTGGTGTTGTCCTCCTCCTCCTTCGCATCCAGGGGACATCCTCAGGGCTATCGGCTAACAGGATTTCCCCTCCTTCCTCGGGCTCCGTCCGCAGCTTCAGAGCACTCAGCACAGTGGTCAGGGTTTTGCTCAACTGGTGCACTTCAGAGCGCAAACTGTCCTGCTCTCTAGGGGACGTTGCTGGAACCTTGGCTTCAGCAGCCACTGGAGAAAAGGTGGGTGTAGCAGGCACTGGGGTAGCCCCACCCTGGTAACATTGGATGGCATTTGTTTCCAGGGGCTGCAGTCCTTTTATAGCCATGTCCTTAAGATTGTCAAAGGTAGCATCTGGATGATCTAAGGACCACCAACGCACAGTCCTGCTCTCCTCTGGAGACCTCAGTCCCCGGACAAACTGTTCCTTCAGCATTTTGTTTTCATTTTCGATGCTGGTCGGACTAACCTGTTTCAGAGCCCGCAGTGCCCCTTGTAGACGCCAGGCATAATCCCGAACATTGTCCTCCGGCTGTTGTGAACAGTTGTAGAACCTCATGCGGAAGTCCGCCTCAGTATGATCCTCAAAAACAGTTTGTAGCTTTTGAAAGATTGCGAACACTGACTCCTGGTCTGCGGCCGACCATGTTTCCACTTCCCGTTCCGCAGCACCAGTCAGTTGTCCTAATACAACAGCGGCTCTCTGCTTGCCTGTCATAGAGTACATGTCCAAGATACCGCATATCTTCCCTTTGAATCCAGACAGGGTATCTGGTTTGCTGTTGTACTGGGGGAGCCACTTTGCTCCAGGAATGTACGGTAAAGTTATAGGAATGACAGGGGTTACAGGCTCTGCTGGTGGAGCGGCCGCTTCGGCCTGCTCGGCGTCGGGTGCGGGTTGAACATCAGGGCCGTTAACCGGTATTCCGGCGTTGTGCTGTTCGTCGGACATTCTGGCGCCCCCCTAGCGAACCGTGGCCTTCTTTTCTTCCGGTAGGCCGCAGCTCCGCAGGTGACGGTCGTCTTCTGGACCTTGCGTCGCTTGCGTCCTACGTCAGAGCGTTCAGCGACGCTCCTTCCAGGACCTGGCGCTTCTTGGTTTGACGTCAAAGCGTGGGGCGTGTCCGGGCTTCGCGTGCTTTTGCAGGTACGCCCCTCAGTTTCCCGCGGTTACGCCCTTCTTCTCACTCGGCGGCCCAACAATGGCGGCAATCTTCACCACAGTTGAAACACACAGTTCTGAATAAAGGCGCACAGTACCCGGTGGCAACGGGCATAACACTCCCTCGTTGCAGCGGGCACGCGATCCTGTTCGTGACGCCAGGAAAGGATGACTAGCCCAGGGGATGAGGATGACTCGGTACCCGGGCCTTTTGCCTGGCCTTAGGGATGTCGCGGTGGTCGGCTCCCAGGCCCGTACCCTGGGGTCAGCTTTTAAAAGGGGATTGTATGTTGGGATAATAGGTTTGTTAAGTTTATGAAAGTTCGTGACGCCAACTGTGGCTTCTGGTGAGAATCACCAGCGCTGCGCAGTTCACTGAGGCCGATGATAAGGCAGCTCGATGGTATAGCTCCCCACAGGTAGAGCTAGGCCTCAGGGCAGCATACGGAGAGGGGGGATGCATTACAGGTGAGACCCAGCCGGGTCAGAGCAAGAACGGGGATGGACACAGTAGTCACTTCAGTACCTTTTACTGGTGGTAATTCAGGCACATTCCGGAGCACTGTAGGGTGAAGGGTGCATATCAGGATCTTCCCCAATGAGCGGGTGTAGGGCCTCCTATTTCTTGCCTCTGCGTAGTAAGTTTCTGACCTGCCTGGAGCTAGGCCTAGCTCTGTTTCTGTCCTGCACCGGCTGACGTTGTGGTAGGGCCTTTTCTTGGAGTCCACGCTCCCAGCTTACGGGGCCTATGTGTCTCCTGGCTCTGTTACGTATCAGCTCTCTGGTGAACCTGGGACCTGTAGTTCTCCAGGGATTCCGGTTATGCCTTACTGGGTCGTAGAGATCCCGGTAAGCTCGGACCCCGTGTCCGGTATATGTTTCGGGGTGAGCTGGGTAAGCTCCTCTGCCCCCACTGCTACTAACTTTCCACTCGCCTTCAGCCACACTCGGGCCCTCACTAGGCTACTCACTAACGGCAGCTTGCCATGCTTCACCGATCTTATGGCGCCGGCACACCTTAAGCTCACTATTCTGAGCTATGATTGAGTCTGGACTGTGCTCCACTGCAGCTGACTCCTCTCAGGCACGCTCACTGCAGGAACTCTCTCAACAGACTTGACTAGACTGAGCTCGACTCTGTATTCAGGTCTGTACTTGCTGAACTCTCCAGAGGAACTGAACTGCCTGGCTCCACCTTCCCTACTTATATCCCTAATGGGCTCCCTCTGCTGGTCTGAGGTGGAAGGTGGAGATGTGTGAATGTTTATGGGGGCCTCTTGTGGAGGAATCCATCAAAGCACTCTTCCAGGATCTGTGATACCAAGCGCAGCTGGGTGTCACACATCCATCATTTATCACCTGAAGCTTTGTTTTAAGGGGAGTCATAGAACTTGGATAGTAGCAGGAAAACATCCAGCAATCCTCGGAGGAGGTAGGATATGCGCCAAAATGCTGACCACCTCAGGCCTAGCCGCTACTACATACATGACCTTGCCTTCCTTGAAAACAAAGCAGATGCTAACTTCTATCATCCTCATCATGCTCCTCACCTTGGCACTCTCAACTCCCCTGATGGAGAAGCCAGGGCCCACCAGAGGAGTCGGGTTCTCTGGTGGGCTCTTCCAATGCTGCCCAAAAGCAAGCCAGTTTAAGAAAAGTGTGTGGGGATGTTCTGCGGAGAAATCGGGGCGGCTGGGGACCGTGTGTGGACACCCGGCCACAGGGCGACTGGGGACCGAGTGTGGACACCCGGCCGCCCCCTGGCGGCTGGGGACCGTGTGTGGACACCCGGCCGCGGGGCGGCTGGGGACCGAGTGTGGACACCCGGCCGCCCCCTGGCGGCTGGGGACCGAGCGTGGACACCAGGCCGCCGGGCGGTTGGGGACTGAGTATGGATAAAAGGGCCGCCGACGCAGCCATGACATGGTGGCCGGCGTCTGCCTCCACATGCCTAAAAGGCCCAATTTCAAGTGCAAGCAAGCTAGCAGTATGGTATTGCAGCCTGGGGGTGGGTGGGTGGCAGGTTGCACACTTACGCTTGCATTCCAAGAAAACAAAGCATATGCTAACTTCTATCATCATCATGCTCCTCACCTTGGCACAAACAACTCCCCTGATGGAGAAGCCAGGGCCCACCGGAGGAGTCGGGTTCTCTGGTGGGCTCGTCCAATGCTGCCCTAAAGCAGACCAGTCTAAGAAAAGTCTGTGTGGATGTTCCGCGGAGAAATCGGGAGGGCTGGGGACCGTTTATGGACACCCGGCCGCCCCCAGGCGGCTGGGGACCGTGTGTGGACACCCGGCCGCGGGGCGGCTGGGGACTGAGTGTGGACACCCGGCCGCCCCCTGGCGGCTGGGGACCGAGCGTGGACACCCGGCCGCCGGGCGACTGGGGACTGAGTATGGATACCTCACTGTCGAAGCAGCCATGAGTTAGTGGCCAGCTTCTTCCTCCTCAAAACTAAACGGCCCCATTTCAAGTGCAAGCTAGCAGTATGGTATTGCAGCCTGGGGGTGAGTGGGTGGCAGGCTGCATATTTGCGCTTGCATTGCAAGGAATGGGGGAGGTACAATTGAACACTGCCCTGGGACAAGGACTTGAAAGGGGATAGTTGCAAGTCTGCATCTTCTGATGCGGCAAGGATCACTTCTGATGGGCACACTTTTAGGCAGTGACCTGGGAGTCAGAGATGCTTCCAGGGGTCTTCCCCATGCTGTCCCCTTGTCTTTTCAGCACTGTATGCATGTGTCACACAGCACATGGCCAGATAAGGTTGTAAAATGTTAAAATGACATTTCCCGGTGAATGCATTTGTCACAGTTGAAAGCAATACAAAAGTGCAAAAATGCATACGAAATGCTACTTGTGAACATAGCCCAAGGTGTGGAGGAGTATTTTTGTTTTTGGTTATTTATTTTGCCTTATACACAAGTCTTTACCCTGGAAAAGAAATTCCTTCACATATTTCACAGGAAAAAAGTTTCACTTTAGTTTTTGAACGTTTTATTATGAGCCTGTAAAAGTGGCTTAATACCTCTGAACACGTTGTTGACAACAGTGACCTGGGGGTCAGAAATGCTTCCTGGGGCGATCCCCATGCTGTCCCCATGTCATTTGAGCACTGTCACTATCGTTTTGGGCACTTTTTAGGCTTTCTACAGACTGCCGCCGCAAAAATGCTCGGGTCTCCCATAGACTAACATTGGGCTCGTTGCTCGGGTCGAGCACCCGAGTATCACGGCGAGCTCGGGCCGAGCTTCGAGCACCCGAGCATTTTAGTGCTCGCTCAACACTATTTATCATGGGAACATAGTTTAAACAATAGGCAAACCATTTGATTAATTTGTTGCAAATCAAAAAGTCACTAATTTAGAGGTATTTATGACAAATAACTGTCGGAAATACACTACTTGAGAAAGCCAAGGTGAAATGTGTGTTGGAGTCTTTAGGACAGTCTCACTACTTATATGGACTCCTAAAAGCTAAGGATATTATTTATCGAATATAAGATGGTGTGTTGTTTTTTTTTAACCTTCACCTCATTTTGCATTTGCACTTTTTACTCTTTGCTATACATACCTTCTTTGCCACACATGTTAAACTCTGGCCCGTGGGTGATTATATTTGGCCCACGATGCTGGCACTCCCCCCCCCCGGACTTACACCTTCAACTGTATCGGCATCGTAGATGGCGATACAGATGAAGAAATGATGGAAGAGGGGGCCGTCAGCTGACATTCCCTCCTCCATCATTCTCCCTCTGCGTGTGACGTCTCAGCCTAGTGGGCGCGATGTTGCCACTATTTTGCACCCGCTGGGTGCTGCAGGGACCGGGGCAGGGAGGAACCAGGGTAGAGGTTTTTTTTAATGTGGGGCCCATTATTCTGTATAGAGCACTATGTGGAGCCAATTATTCTGTATGAAGGACCATGTGGGGCCCATTATACTGTATGGAGGACCATGTGGGGCCCATTATTTGTCTATGTCCTATGCATTTTTGTATACCTTTTTAATAGATTTGAATAAAATTTGGATTTTAGTTAACCAAACTCCATATGTTTTCTCCTAAATTTAATGAATGCTATATATGGAGTCCGATTGGGTTGCACAGTCGATTCTAATCGGCCTTGCTCCCGAATATTTATATGTATAATGCTGTATCTGGGATTATATATATTAATCTGTCTCTCTGTATTATCCACAGTATTTCCCAGGGTCATTATGGACTTTAGGACACGCGATGAAGCGTGGGCCCTTCAACTACATGATGTTTTTAAAGATGGTGACAACATAGAGCTTAGTGTCAATGGTCTTGGTTTACAGGAGAAACTAATTCGATATAAGGAACTTACCAAAAAACGGACGCGCACATGGTGGAACAGGGCTTTTCTTGAGAAATATATTTCTAAAGGTTTAATACCAAGAGGTCTCAGAATTCAAGTTTTTCCCTCGTTTCCCATTGCTAGTTCAGAATTTAAGGAGAAATGGGAAGAACTATCGAGCACATGCTCCATCGGTTTTATGAAGTTGCTATCTGAATTGAATTCTTCATCACTCACTGAGATGGAGACTGAGATGGAGGATTTACAAAACTCTATCAAGAACGAACTTTCAGTGGAGGCATTAAAGAAATTTAATGAGGGTCTAGATCAGGATTACCTGAAATGGGAAAAGGATGTGAGGGAATTAAAATGTAAAAAATTCCAAAGAGACATTAATGACTTACAGATGGAAATAATATATAAATGGCGAATCCCACATAATCGTTCTAGGGCCCCTTCGAGGTCCGGTTCGAGTATACGGTCACGCTCTGCATCGATACGATCTAGTTCCTCTGTAGAGGATTGTAGTATGGGGGCCACATCCAAGATCAGGAATGTTGAGACAGAGCCATCTACGGTAGTCACAAGGAATCAAGGAAAGTCGAAAACACGCTATACGTCTAATACGAAAAACAATCAGAATGCGCTTCAGGTAATTAATCTTTCCAATCATGTACTATCTGCAGCACAGAATGAGGTCCTTTCTAAAGGACTGACATTCGCACCCACTAATTCCTTTAATTTTTTTGCAGCATTGAAAGATTTACATATTTTTTCACGGAAATTGATCCTAAGGAGGCTACATTATAATAGACAAGCAAATATTTGTGGCCTTGACTCTCCAGCTGAACTTGAAGCCCTCGGGGCTCTTGAGGACCTTCTTAGGGAACAGATGCCTGTTCAGGAAGGTAGGTTCCCTACCAGTATTTTGCCCAGATCTACTAAGTTCCCCCCCTTGTCTATTTGTGAACCTGTAGAGATTTTTACTAGGTTGGTGACTGAGGAGTTTAGACAAATATCTACCAAGAGACGATATGATAATTTAACACACCGCCAAAGGCAGGCCCTGACTGAACTTCAGGCCCTGGATGATGTGGTAATCAAGGCGGCAGATAAAGGGGGGGAATGTGGTGATTTGGCCAAATGTGTTATATGAGAGGGAAGCTTTCCGTCAACTAAGGGATAAAAAAACATACGTAAAATTGCCCTAAAATCCCCTCCCATCTTTTTCTCGTGTTCTTCTTGATATATTGTCTAGGGCACTGGACAATGGTATTATTACTAAAAAAGTCTTTGATGGGCTTCTGACACCCTTCCCAAAGGTACCGACATTCCACCTGCTGCCTAAAATCCACAAGGACCCCGTTGCCCCTCCGGGACGTCCTATCGTGTTTGGAATCGATGGTTTATGTGATTGTATCTTAAACATTACCTTCATATGTAAAAGACACGACTGACGTCCTGAACAGGGTAAACGGGGTCTTTGTGGATTCTGATTGGATCATCGTTACGGCAGATGTCGAGTCGTTATATACCTGTATTGACCACAGGGATGGGTTGGAGGCGGTCTGCTTCTTCCTGGGGGGGACCGATCGGGACGGCCCTTTATGTGATTTAGTGGTGGAGCTCCTCCAGTTCATGCTCACGCACAATTTTTTTGTGTTTAAGGACTGCTTTTACCTCCAGCAATGCGGCACTGCCATGGGTGCGGCCTGTGCGCCTTCTTATGCCAACCTCTTCATTGGGTTATGGGAGAGGAGGATATTTGGCGATGGAGGCACGCATGCCGCTGACCATGTGCAGTGCTGGTTGAGGTATATAGATGATGTTTTATTTTTTTGGCAGGGCACGACTGGTGAGCTCGACGCATTTATGGGGGAGTTGAATCAGAATTCAATGAACATTAAACTTTCTTACAGGTGCGACAGGCGCCGTATTGATTTCCTGGATGTCAGCCTGGAGGTGGATGATGATGTCGCTCTCCAGACTGACGTCTACAGGAAGACTACTACTGTCAACTCCCTCCTTCATGCGTCGTCAGCCCATCACCGGTCCACCGTTCGGGCCGTCCCGATTGGCCAATTTCTCAGGATGAGGCGGATATGCTCTACTGAGAAGCGATTTCAGGCACATGCAAATGATCTTAGGGACCGCTTCTTTCAGAGGGGGTATAGTCGGAGAAGCATTAGGGTAGGCTATAAAAGGGCTAAACAAACTCCCCGTAGTCAGTTACTTCAGTCCAGGATTAAGGAAAGTGTTTCTGACCAAATGATCAGATTAATTTCAACATACAACCATGAATGGGAAACCATGAGGCAGGCCTTGTTGAAGTACTGGCCTATCCTTAAGACTGAACCATGCCTGGCTGAATGTTTGGGTGATAGGCCATCAATGACCCCAAGACGTAGTAAAAATGTAAAAGATCTTTTGACACGTAGCCACTATGCTCCTCCTGTCCCTGCACTTTTTGGGTCTCGACGGCCCCTCGTGGGCGTTTTTTTCCGTGTGGCCATTGTGTCGCATGTGCTAACATCTCTTGATCTGCAACGTTCTCTTCTGTTGATGGTACGCAAACTTTTAACATCCAACAATATATTACGTGTAGCACGACACATGTGGTATATTATGCCACATGTGGATGTCCAAAAGTATATGTTGGATTGACGTCAAGAGAACTTCGGATCAGGACCAGGGAGCACGTCTGTGATATTGAAGCCGCTGGGACTGTTTTGGATATATCTAGTTTAAAAACATTACCACGTTATTTTTGGCAATTTCATAATTGCTCTGCAAAATCACTATCTATTAAAGGCATTGATGTGGTTCATGCAGGCATTAGGGGTGGAAACCTCAAGAAAATGTTTGCACAAAAAGAGGCGAGGTGGATCACGGTGCTGGGATTCATTACTCCGCATGGTCTTAATGAGACTGTAAATTTTGTTTCATTCCTGTAGACCTTTCTTTGACACTAGGCTCTTTATATGTATTCCCCTTCTTCTCCTTTTGTATAATATGTTATGATTTTATTATTCGTGTTTCAAAATTTTTTTTTTTTTTTTTATTTCTTCATTTATTTTCCCTTTTTTCACACCCACCAGTGATCTGTTCCCATGACTATTGGAATTGGACTATTCATTATTCTATGCCACGTTGTGATATGGATCTTTCATTCTTGACAGCACATATGAATTCCTCTTCTCTGAAAAAACTACCTATGTGAAGCACACAACTCAAGATGAAATCATTCAGTATTGTCATTGTATTTAATATATAGTTGTAAAGTTTCTTCTTTTCTTTGTTTATCTTAAGAGGGATTATATGCATTTATCTATATTGTATTATTATGTACCTGCTGTCTGGGATGTTGATCTGGTGTTTGGGAGTGCGGTGCGCATGCGCTGTTCGGCTCCTGTGGTCCGGGATCCCTGGGGCGTCCAGTGCTGCTGTGCTCGTGTGCGGTTGCCATAGCTTGGCGTCCTGGCTCCCGCGCACGCGCATTAGCGGTGACGTGGCTGGTGGATTGTCTGACCCCTTGTTTCCGAATGCGCATTTTCCGTTACGCGCAACACGTGGGTGGGATTATGGCCATAATGTGACCAATTACTCAGGTCCTTGTCCGATATGATGCTTAATGCACATGCGCGATTTACTGTTCACTATTGTCTCTTTTCAGACCATGTGACAGGATACCATGGAAATAAAAGGTCCTGGTTGGGTTTTGTGTGTTATCCCCCATGATGAAGCAATACTAACAAACAGCGAAACGCGCGTAGGGGTCTTGGTTGGGGGTCCCTATGTGTGGCAGTCCCTTGCACTTTCCATCATATATTTGATTGGGTAAGCTAGGACTTTTCTATGCATCTCTGTCTCAATGATATGTGTGTTTAATGAATGTGCTCCCTTATGGTTGCACCTTTTGCACTTAATACACACTGCTTGATATAGTGACTTATCACGTATTAGCATTGCCTTTTGTTTCACTGATGACCGTCTGTGAATATCTATGTATCTTATATACAGACATTAGGTCTGATTTGATGTATTAGTCCAAGTGTATGGTTCCGTGCAGCTTCGCACACACATTTTTATGTACCAGTGTTTGTTTGGTCTATGTCTTATGCATTTTTGTATACCTTTTTAATAGATTTGAATAAAATTTGGATTTTAGTTAACCAAGCTCCGTATGTTTTCTCCTAAATTTAATGTATGGAGGACTATGTGGGGCCCATTATTCTGTATGGAGGACTATGTGGGGCCCATTATTCTGTATAGAGCACTATGTGGGGCCCATTATTCTGTATGGAGGACTATGTGGGACCCATTATTCTGTATGGAGCACTATGTGGGGCCCATTATACTGTATCGAGGACTATGTGGGGCCATTATTCTGTATGGAGCACTATGTGGAGCCTATTATTCTGTATGGAGGACTATGTGGGGGCCATTATTCTGTATGGAGCACTATGTGGGGCCATTATACTGTATGAAGGACTATGTGGGGCCTTTATACTGTATGGAGGACTATGTAGAGCCTATTATTCTGTATGGAGGACTATGTGGGGCCCATTATTCTGTATGGAGGACTATGTGATGCCCATTATACTGTATGGAGGACTATGTGGAGCCCATTATTCTGTATGGAGGACGATGTGGGGCATATTATTCTGTATGGAGGACTATGTGGGGCCCATTATTCTGTATGGAGGACTATATGGGGCCAATTATTCTGTACGGAGGACTATGTGGGGCCCATTATCCTGTATGGAGCACTATGTGGAGCCATTATTCTGTATGGAGCACTATGTGGGGCCATTATACTATATGGAGGACTATGTGGGACCCATTATTCTTTATGGAGCACTATGTGGGGCCATTATACTGTATGAAGGACTATGTGGAGCCCATTATTCTGTATAGAGCATTATGTGGGGCCATTATACCGTATGGAGGACTTTGTGGGACCCATTATTCTGTATGGAGCACTATGTGGGGCCATTATACTGCATGGAGGACTATTTGGAGCCCATTATTCTGTATATAGCATTATGTGGGGCCATTATACCGTATGGAGGACTTTGTGGGACCCATTATTCTGTATGGAGCACTATGTGGGGCCATTATACTGCATGGAGGACTATGTGGAGCCCATTATTCTGTATGGAGCACTATGTGGGGCCATTATATTGTATGAAGGACTATGTGGGGCCCATTCTGTATGGAGCATTTTGTGGGGCCATTATACTGTATGGAAGACTATGTGGAGCCCATTATTCTGTATGGAGGACTATGTGGGGCTATTATACTGCATGGAAGACTATGTGGGGCCATTATACTGTATGGAGGACTATGTGGGGTAATTATACTGTATGGAAGACTATGTGGGGCCATTATACTGTATGGAGGACGATGTGGGGCCCATTATACTGTATAGAGGACTATGTAGGGCCCATTATTCTGTATGGAGGATGACGTGGGGCCCATTATACTGTATGGAGGACTATGTGGGGCCCATTATACTGTATGGAGCACTATGTGGGGACATTATACTGAATGGAGGACTATTTGGGACCAATTATACTGTATGGAGGGCTATGTGGGGCCCATTATTCTGTATGGAGGACTATGTGGGGCCCATTATTCTGTATGGAGGACTATGTGGGGCCCATTATTCTGTATGGAGGACTATGTGGGGCCCGTTACTCTGTATGGAGGACTATGTGGGGCCCGTTATTCTGTATGGAGGACTATGTGGGGCCCATTATTCTGTATGGAGGACAATGTGGGGCCCATTATTCTGTATGGAGGACTATGTGGGGCCCATTATTCTGTATGGAGGACTATGTGGGGCCCATTATACTGTATGGAGGACTATGTGGAGCCCATTATTCTGTATGGAGCACTATGTGGGGCCCATTATACTGTATGGAGCAGTATGTGGGGCCATTATACCGTATGGAGGACTTTGTGGGACCCATTATTCTGTATGGAGAGCTATATGGGGCCATTATAGTGTATGGAGGACTAGGTAGGGCCATTATTCTGTATGGAACACTATGTGCAGCCCATTATTCTGTATGGAGGACTATGTGGGGCCCATTATTCTGTATGGAGGACTATGTGATGCCCATTATACTGTATGGAGGACTATGTGAAGCCCATTATTCTGTATGGAGGACTACGTGGGGCCCATTATTTTTTATGGAGCACTATGTGCAGCCCATTATTCTGTATGGAGGAGTATGTGGGGCCCATTATTCTGTATGGAGGACTATGTGGGGCCCGTTATTCTGTATGGAGGACTATGTGGGGCCCATTATACTGTATGGAGGACGATGTGGGGCCCATTATACTATATAGAGGACTATGTTGGGCCCATTATTCTGTATGGAGGATGACGTGGGGCCCATTATACTGTATGGAGGACTATGTGGGGCCCATTATACTGTATGGAGCACTATGTGGGGGCCATTATACTGAATGGAGGACTATTTGGGACCAATTATACTGTATGGAGGTCTATGTGGGGCCCATTATTCTGTATGGAGGACTATGTGGGTCCCATTATTCTGTATGGAGGACTATGTGATGCCCATTATACTGTATGGAGGACTATGTGGAGCCCATTATTCTGTATGGAGGACGATGTGGGGCATATTATTCTGTATGGAGGACTATGTGGGGCCCATTATTCTGTATGGAGGACAATGTGGGGCCCATTATTCTGTATGGAGGACTATGTTGGGCCCATTATTCTGTATGGAGGATGACGTGGGGCCCATTATACTGTATGGAGGACTATGTGGGGCCCATTATACTGTATGGAGCACTATGTGGGGCCATTATACTGAATGGAGGACTATTTGGGACCAATTATACTGTATGGAGGTCTATGTGGGGCCCATTATTCTGTATGGAGGACTATGTGGGGCCCATTATTCTGTATGGAGGTCTATGTGGGGCCCATTATTCTGTATGGAGGACTATGTGGGGCCCGTTACTCTGTATGGAGGACTATGTGGGGCCCATTATTCTGTATGGAGGACTATGTGGGGCCCATTATTCTGTATGGAGGACAATGTGGGGCCCATTATTCTGTATGGAGGACTATGTGGGGCCCATTATTCTGTATGGAGGACAATGTGGGGCCCATTATTCTGTATGGAGGACTATGTGGGGCCCATTATTCTGTATGGAGGACTATGTGGGGCCCATTATACTGTATGGAGGACTATGTGTAGCCCATTATTCTGTATGGAGCACTATGTGGGGCCCATTATACTGTATGGAGCAGTATGTGGGGCCATTATACCGTATGGAGGACTTTGTGGGACCCATTATTCTGTATGGAGAGCTATGTGGGGCCATTATAGTGTATGGAGGACTAGGTAGGGCCATTATTCTGTATGGAACACTATGTGCAGCCCATTATTCTGTATGGAGGACTATGTGGGGCCCATTATTCTGTATGGAGGACTATGTGATGCCCATTATACTGTATGGAGGACTATGTGAAGCCCATTATTCTGTATGGAGGACTACGTGGGGCCCATTATTTTTTATGGAGCACTATGTGCAGCCCATTATTCTGTATGGAGGAGTATGTGGGGCCCATTATTCTGTATGGAGGACTATGTGGGGCCCGTTATTCTGTATGGAGGACTATGTGGGGCCCATTATACTGTATGGAGGACGATGTGGGGCCCATTATACTGTTTAGAGGACTATGTTGGGCCCATTATTCTGTATGGAGGATGACGTGGGGCCCATTATACTGTATGGAGGACTATGTGGGGCCCATTATACTGTATGGAGCACTATGTGGGGCCATTATACTGAATGGAGGACTATTTGGGACCAATTATACTGTATGGAGGTCTATGTGGGGCCCATTATTCTGTATGGAGGACTATGTGGGTCCCATTATTCTGTATGGAGGACTATGTGATGCCCATTATACTGTATGGAGGACTATGTGGAGCCCATTATTCTGTATGGAGGACGATGTGGGGCATATTATTCTGTATGGAGGACTATGTGGGGCCCATTATTCTGTATGGAGGACAATGTGGGGCCCATTATTCTGTATGGAGGACTATGTTGGGCCCATTATTCTGTATGGAGGATGACGTGGGGCCCATTATACTGTATGGAGGACTATGTGGGGCCCATTATACTGTATGGAGCACTATGTGGGGCCATTATACTGAATGGAGGACTATTTGGGACCAATTATACTGTATGGAGGTCTATGTGGGGCCCATTATTCTGTATGGAGGACTATGTGGGGCCCATTATTCTGTATGGAGGTCTATGTGGGGCCCATTATTCTGTATGGAGGACTATGTGGGGCCCGTTACTCTGTATGGAGGACTATGTGGGGCCCATTATTCTGTATGGAGGACTATGTGGGGCCCATTATTCTGTATGGAGGACAATGTGGGGCCCATTATTCTGTATGGAGGACTATGTGGGGCCCATTATTCTGTATGGAGGACTATGTGGGGCCCATTATACTGTATGGAGGACTATGTGGAGCCCATTATTCTGTATGGAGCACTATGTGGGGCCCATTATACTGTATGGAGCAGTATGTGGGGCCATTATACCTTATGGAGGACTTTGTGGGACCCATTATTCTGTATGGAGAACTATGTAGGGCCATTATAGTGTATGGGGGACTAGGTAGGGCCATTATTCTGTATGGAACACTATGTGCAGCTCATTATTCTGTATGGAGGATTATGTGGGGCCCATTATTCTGTATGGAGGTCTATGTGATGCCCATTATACTGTATGGAGGACTATGTGAAGCCCATTATTCTGTATGGAGGACTATGTGGGGCCCATTATTTTGTATGGAGCACTATGTGCAGCCCATTATTCTATATGGAGGACTCTGTGGGGCCCATTATTCTGTATGGAGGACTATGTGGGGCCCGTTATTCTGTATGGAGGACTATGTGGAGCCCATTATTCTCTATGGAGCACTATGTGGGGTCCATTATACTATATGGAGCACTATGTGGGGCCATTATACCGTATGGAGGACTTTGTGGGACCCATTATTCTGTATGGTGGACTATGTGGGGCCATTATAGTGTATGGAGGACTAGGTAGGGCCATTATTCTGTATGGAGCACTATGTGCAGCCCATTATTATGTATGGAGGAATATGTGGGGCCCATTATTCTGTATGGAGGACTATGTGATGCCCATTATACTGTATGGAGGACTATGTGAAGCCCATTATTCTAAATGGAGGACTACGTGGGGCCCATTATTTTGTATGGAGCACTATGTGCAGCCCATTATTCTGTATGGAGGACTATGTGGGGCCCATTATTCTGTATGGAGGACTATGTGGGGCCCGTTATTCTGTATGGAGGACTATGTGGGGCCCATTATACTGTATGGAGGACGATGTGGGGCCCATTTTACTGTATAGAGGACTATGTTGGGCCCATTATTCTGTATGGAGGATGACGTGGGGCCCATTATACTGTATGGAGGACTATGTGGGACCCATTATACTGTATGGAGCACTATGTGGGGCCATTATACTGAATGGAGGACTATTTGGGACCAATTATACTGTATGGAGGTCTATGTGGGGCCCATTATTCTGTATGGAGGACTATGTGGGGCCCATTATTCTGTATGGAGGACTATGTGGGGCCCATTATTCTGTATGGAGGACTATGTGGGGCCCGTTACTCTGTATGGAGGACTATGTGGGGCGCGTTATTCTGTATGGAGGACTATGTGGGGCCCATTATTCTGTATGGAGGACAATGTGGGGCCCATTATTCTGTATGGCGGACTATGTGGGGCCCATTGTACTGTATGGAGGACTATGTGGAGCCCATTATTCTGTATGGAGCACTATGTGGGGCCCATTATACTGTATGGAGCAGTATGTAGGGCCATTATACCGTATGGAGGACTTTGTGGGACCCATTATTCTGTATGGAGAACTATGTGGGGCCATTATAGTGTATGGAGGTCTAGGTAGGGCCATTATTCTGTATGGAGCACTATGTGCAGCCCATTATTCTGTATGGAGGACTATGTGGGGCCCATTATTCTGTATGGAGGACTATGTGAAGCCCATTATTCTGTATGGAGGACTATGTGGGGCCCATTATTTTGTATGGAGCACTATGTGCAGCCCATTATTCTGTATGGAGGACTATGTGGGGCCCATTATTCTGTATGGAGGGCTATGTGGGGCCTGTTATTCTGTATGGAGGACTATGTGGAGCCCATTATTCTCTATGGAGCACTATTTGGGGTCCATTATACTGTATGGAGCACTATGTGGGGCCATTATACCGTATGGAGGACTTTGTGGGACCCATTATTCTGTATGGAGGACTATGTGGGGCCATTATAGTGTATGGAGGACTAGGTAGGGCCATTATTCTGTATGGAGCACTATGTGCAGCCCATTATTATGTATGGAGAACTATGTGGGGCCCATTATTCTGTATGGAGGACTATGTGATGCCCATTATACTGTATGGAGGACTATGTGGAGCCCATTATTCTGTATGGAGGACTATGTGGGCCCATTATTCTGTATGGAGCACTATGTGCAGCCCATTATTCTGTATGGAGGACTATGTGGGGCCCATTATTCTGTATGGAGGACTATGTGATGCCCATTATACTTTATGGAGGACTATGTGGAGCCCATTATTCTGTATGGAGGACTATGTGTGGCCCATTATTCTGTATGGAGCACTATGTGCAGCCCAGTATTCTGTATGGAGGACTATGTGGGGCCCATTATTCTGTATGGAGGACTATGTGGGGCCCTTTTTTCTGTATGGAGGACTATGTGGGGCCCATTATACTGTATGGAGCACTATGTGGAGCCCATTATTCTGTATGGAGCACTATGTGGGGCCATTATACTGTATGGAGGACTATGTGGAGCCCATTATTCTGTATGGAGCACTATGTGGGGCCCATTATACTGTATGGAGCACTATGTGGGGCCATTATACTGTATGGAGGACTATGTGGAGCCCATTATTCTGTATAGAGCACTATGTGGGGCCATTATACTGTATGGAAGACTTTGTGGGACCCATTATTCTGTATAGAGGACTATGTGGGGCCATTATACTGTATGGCGGACTATGTGGGGCCATTATTCTGTATGGAGCACTATGTGCAGCCCATTGTTCTGTATGGAGGACTATGTGGAGCTCATTATTCTGTATGGAGGACTATGTGATGCCCATTATACTGTATGGAGGACTATGTGGAGCCCATTATTCTGTATGGAGTACTATGTGGGGCCCATTATTCTGTATGGAGGACTCTGTGGGGCCCATTATTCTGTATGGAGGACTATGTGGGGCCCATTATTCTGTATGGAGGACTATGTGGGGCCCATTATACTGTATGGAGCACTATGTGGAGCCCATTATTCTGTATGGAGCACTATGTGGGGCCATTATACAGTATGGAGGACTATGTGGAGCCCATTATTCTGTATGGAGGACTATGTGGGGCCCATTATTCTGTATGGAGGGCTATGTGGGGCCCGTTATTCTGTATGGAGGACTATGTGGAGCCCATTATTCTCTATGGAGCACTATGTGGGGTCCATTATACTGTATGGAGCACTATGTGGGGCCATTATACCGTATGGAGGACTTTGTGGGACCCATTATTCTGTATGGAGGACTATGTGGAGCTATTATAGTGTATGGAGGACTAGGTAGGGCCATTATTCTGTATGGAGCACTATGTGCAGCCCATTATTATGTATGGAGAACTATGTGGGGCCCATTATTCTGTATGGAGGACTATGTGATGCCCATTATACTGTATGGAGGACTATGTGGAGCCCATTATTCTGTATGGAGGACTATGTGGGCCCATTATTCTGTATGGAGCACTATGTGCAGCCCATTATTCTGTATGGAGGACTATGTGGGACCCATTATTCTGTATGGAGGACTATGTGATGCCCATTATACTTTATGGAGGACTATGTGGAGCCCATTATTCTGTATGGAGGACTAGGTGGGGCCCATTATTCTGTATGGAGCACTATGTGCAGCCTAGTATTCTGTATGGAGGACTATGTGGGGCCCATTATTCTGTATGGAGGACTATGTGGGGCCCTTTTTTCTGTATGGAGGACTATGTGGGGCCCATTATACTGTATGGAGCACTATGTGGAGCCCATTATTCTGTATGGAGCACTATGTGGGGCCATTATACTGTATGGAGGACTATGTGGAGCCCATTATTCTGTATGGAGCACTATGTGGGGCCCATTATACTGTATGGAGCACTATGTGGGGCCATTATACTAGTTTTTAATTTTGGCCCTCTGTGTATCTGAGTTTGACATCCCTGTTCTATGCAGAGGTTTCGTATGGCATTAGGTTTTCAATGTATAACCTTTATTACACATACACTTTGTACTGGCCATGAATGTTGACCCCTTATCTGATGCTTTTTTTTAATGAATTTCATTTCCACGTTGCCCCAAAGTATTTTATGAATTTTTCTAAAGTCAATAAAATTATATATTTATATTTATGCTTTTGTGGTTATTCCATTCTTTATAGGTTATCATTATTTGTGATATTCACTAAGTATTTATATTAATAATTTATCATCTGTAGGAAATACAATGATGAATCGTGCAAATCGTGATAGAAAATTATGCAGAGATGAAAAAAAAGGGTAATTCCAGCTGATCCACTCTGGTAGAATAAAATCTTCTTTTAGGGTATGTGCACACGATGCAGAAATGCTCAGGATTTTTTCCTGAGCGTTTCTGCATCTCTCTGGCAGGAAAAAACGCATGCGGATTGTACAGTCATGGCCAAAAGTATTGAGAATGAGACAAATACAAATTTTTCCAAAGTTTACTGCTTCATTTTTTGTAATGGCAATTTGTATATACTCCTGAATGTCAAAGAGTGATCAGATTAACAGCAATTACTGTACTTGCAAAGTCAATATTTGCCCAGAAAATGAACTTTAACCCCCAAAACACATTTCAACATCATTGCAGTCCTGCCTTAAAAGGAGCAGCTAACATCGTTTTAGTGATTGATCCATTAACACAGGTGTGAGTGTTGATGAGGACAGGGCTGGCGATCAATCAGTCATGATTAAGTAAGAATGACATCACTGGACACTTTAAAAGGAGGCTGGTTCTTGGTATCATTGTTTCTCTTCAGTTAACCATGGTTATCTCTAAAGAAACACGTGCAGCCATCATTGCACTGCCCAAAAATGGCCTAACAGGGAAGAGTATCGCAGCTACAAAGATTGCACCTCAGTCAACAATCTATCACATCATCAAGAACTTCAAGGAGAGAGCTTCCATTGTTGTCAAAAAGGCTCCAGGGCGCCCAAGAAAGACCAGCAAGCGCCAGGACCGTATCTTAAAATGGTTTCAGCTGCGGGATCGGACTACCAGCAGTGCCGAGCTTGCTCAGGAATGGCAGCAGGCTGGTGTGAGTGCTTCTGCACGCACTGTGAGGCGGAGACTCTTTGAGCAAGGGCTGGTTTCAAGGAGGGCAGCAAAGAAGCCACTTCTCTCCAGAAAAAACATCAGGGACCGACTGATACTCTGCAAAAGGTACAGGGAGTGGACTGCTGAGGACTGGGGCAAAGTAATTTTCTCTGATGAATCCCCTTTTCGATTGTCTGGGACATCTGGAAAACAGCTTATTCGGAGAAGAAGAGGTGAGCGCTACCACCAGTCTTGTCTCATGCCAACTGTAAAGCATCCTGAAACCATTCATGTGTGGGGTTGCTTCTCAGCCAATGGAATCAGCTCACTCACAGTCTTGCCTAAAAACACAGCCATGAATAAAGAATGGTACCAGAATGTCCTCCAAGAGCAACTTCTCCCAACCGTCCAAGAGCAGTTTGGCGCCCAACAATGCCTTTTCCAGCATGATGGAGCACCTTGCCATAAAGCAAAGGTGATAACTAAATGGCTCATGGAACAAAACATAGAGATTTTGGGTCCATGGCCTGGAAACTCCCCAGATCTTAATCCCATTGAGAACTTGTGGTCAATCATCAAGAGACGGGTGGACAAACAAAAACCAACAAATTGTGGCAAAATGCAAGCATTGATTATGCAAGAATGGACTGCTATCAGTCAGAATTTGGTCCAAAAGTTGATTGAGAGCATGCCAGGGAGAATTACAGAGGTCTTGAAGAAGAAGGGGCAACACTGCAAATATTGACTTGCTGCATTAACTCATTCTAACTGTCAATATAACCTATTGGTACTCATAATATGATTGCAATTATATTTCTGTATGTGATATAAACATCAGACAAACACTAATAAAAACCAGAGGCCAGCAGATCATGTGAAAATATAATTTTGGTGTCATTCTCAAAACTTTTGGCCATGACTGTACATGCGTTTTTCCTGCCAGGGACATGCGGAAATGAAGCGGTCTTCACTTTCATTTCTGCATGCGGGTTGACAAGCGCTTCCCAAGCGATTTTAGCATCACTTGGAAAGTGCTTGTCAACTTCACAGTATATAAATCCATGCAACCGACATGGATTTATATAGTGTGTGATGTCAAAAAATAAAAAATAAATCTATACTTTACCCTCTGATGGCCCCCGGTGTCCTGCTTCATCGGTCCCGGCTGCCGGCAGTGAAGACTGTAGGACCTTCCGACGTCAGCGTCACGTGACCCGTCACATGACTCTGACGTCAGCGAAGGTCCTTCATTCAACCCCGAAGTGCGCGGGAAGCCGGCAGGACGCAGCGCGGGCCGTCAGAAGGTGAGAATATATATATTTTTTATTTTATTCTTTTTTTTTTAATGGTACCTGGGTCTGGATGAGAGTCCTCTCCTCCACACCCGGGTACCATCCGCACATTAGACCGCATGAAAAGCGCATCAACATATACAGTGATGCGGATTCCATGCGGTCTAATGCAAGTCAATGGCGGCAAAAGAGCAGCGTTTCCGCAAAATTAATTGACATGCTGCGGATTTTTGACCGCAGCGTTTACGCTGCGGAAAAATCCGCATCATGGGCACAGCACATGCGGATTTCCATTGGGGAACATTGCTGCCCTTCTACCATGCGTTTTTCATGCGTTTCCGCGGCGTTTACGCAACTGCAAAAACGCCGCGGAAACGCATAAAAAACGCATCGTGTGAACTCAGCCTTATTAGAACAGTTTAAAAATGGAGGGGAACCCTCTAAGCCTAACGTGGTCACGTTTCTGGCAGCGTCCTTAGTCAGGGTGATAGAAAATTATGTCGATCCTGGCGTTCCTCAATAATTTATACAGTATGTTTTGCTATTTTATAAGTGTATTTACCATAGTATTAGGTGTTTTATTTATCACTTTAACCCCTTACTGGCCTGGGGCGTATTATACTCCGAAGGCCATCACCCCCGGTCCAGTGAGGGCTCCGGCGCTGAGCCCGCACTGAACCGGGCACATGTCAGCTGATTATTACAGCTGACATGTGCCCGCAACAGCCGCGGGTGGAATCACGATCCACCCGCGGCTGTTAACATGTTAAATGCCGCTGTCAATCTCTGACAGTGGCATTTAACATTGCCGCTCCGGAAGCGCGGCATTAACCCCGCCCATCGCGGGTCACCGATGGGTGGTCATGACAACCCTGGGTCTGCAGCAGACTCCAGTGGTTGTCATGTAAAGATTACTATGAGCGCCACCTAGTGGTCAGCGCTCATAGTACTGGAGCATTTCTGCTACATAGAGGTGATCTGCTCATCACCTCTATATAGCAGAGGCGATTGGACAGTTGCTGCTTCTAGTCTCATATGGAGTCTATTGAAGCATGCAAAAAGTAAAAAAAAAATGTTTTTAAAAATATTAAAATAATATAAAAGTTTAAATTACCCCCTTTTGCCCCATTCAAAATAAAATAATAAAAAATAAACCCCACATACACATATTTGGTATCGCCGCGTTCAGAATCGCCCGATCTATCAATATAAAAAATGAATTAATCCGATTGGTAAACAGCATAGCGAGAAAAAAATTCCAAATGCCAGAATTACGTTTTTTTGGTCGCCGCAACACTGCAATAAAATGCAATAACGGGCGATCAAAACATCAGATTTATCCCAAAATGGTATCAATAGAAATGTCAGCCCGGCGCGCAAAAAATAAGCCCTCACTTGGCCCCAGATCACGAAAAATGGAGACGCTATGGGTCTCGGAAAATGGCGTCACTTTTTTTTTTTAGCAAAGTTTGGATTTTTTTTTCACCACTTAAGTAAAAAAGACCCTATACATGTTTGGTGTCTACGAACTCGTAATGACCTGGAGAATAATAATGGCAGGTCAGTTTTAGCATCCAGTGAATGTGGAAAGAAAAAAAATCAAAAAAGAACTCTGGAATTGCATTTTTTTTGCAATTTCACCGCACTTGGAATTTTTTTCACGTTTTCCAGTATATGATATGGTAAAATTAGTAATGGCGTTGAAAAGTACAACTCATCCCGCAAAAAATAAGCCCTCACATGGCCATATTGACAAAAAATAAAATCGCTATGGCTTTGGGAACAAGGGGAGCAAAAAACGAAAATGCAAAAAATGAAAATCCCAAGGTCGCGAAGGGGTTAAAGGGAAAGTGTCATAAAAAAGGAAACAATTGAAAAAATGTACGTTATTAATGTTTTCATTTAAAAAATATTTTACTTTTTTTAATGGTATAAAATATGAAAAATAACTTAAACAGTTTTGAGATTTTCTAGTTTTAAACACTAGGGGGAGCAGCTGCTAAAATTTGCAAGGAAAAACTAGTGTACTGTTGCTCACATTACAACTGCTGTGAATGTGGGCGGGGTCTGCGCCATGTGTGTGATGTCTCCTCTCCTCCCCTTCCTTCTGAGCATTTGTAAAAGGACAAGGGAGGATGGAGTTTAGGAATCGGATCACAGTACAGAGACATTTTGTTGGTGACTGCAAAGTTATACTGAGATGTGGACAGTGTTACTGAGGACGTCCAGTGGCACAGATTCTTTTAGATGGTGCTGTTTGCTGTATCCTGTGCTGGGATTAAATCCATGGATCATATCAGGCTCTGGGATTAGGTCTGCAAACCGTATCACGCTCTTGTGGTGCCCCTGAGGGTTCGGTCGCTACAAGGGGGGATACTGCAGCCTGTCAGCAGGTGTAGTGTCTCCTCACCCAGGTAAGGAAGGTGCACTGGTCAGGACCCTGAATCTACATTCAACACTACAAACTCCTGACCTATGGGAGGCAAGTATGCACCATAGTGCTGCCTCAGCAGGATCATGAGTGGGGGGAAACAAAAGATAGGGGAACCATGTAGTGGGTGGAGGGTGTAGAACACACTTTTAGTTTGCACACATAGTTTCATATATATTAGTCAGCCATCTTAGAACAATGTTCTTTGATTGTGGTCTTCACAGCTGACAGTGGCCTTGTGTAGGAGCCTGCAGGGTGCTGAAGATGCACGGTCCTCGTGCTTTGACCTCGACACGAGGAGCGGGGACGAGTTAACAGAGTCTCTACCCAGGTCAAGTTCCCTTTCTTAAGAAGGTCGGGAGCTATAGTGACAGCTCCACCAGCAAAAGGATCCCAGGGAGCACGGACGGAGCGGCGTACGCCACCTGTACTCTCCATTCTGGCCCAGCCAGAGGGACTCCTGCTGCAAGAGGGGTACCGGCCCCCGATATCTGACTTTGCCACTTTACGTCTCTGTCAGAGAAGCCCGGTAGGCTAAAGTGGATCCCGTCGGGTGACGGGCGGAATGGAATTGCCGCCTTACCCTATATTTGTGCATAGTCCAGAGGGAGACCTAGCCTTTGCACTCACATTGACAGGAGAGGTTCAAAGGGACTGTTAGGAACACTCAGAGGGTCCTGATTGAAGTACCTGAATACCCTGGGTGCGCTGAGCCCTCATCCCGGGTGGCCGCAGTGATCCGCGAGGAGCAGGGAGAAGCCTTGCCGCTGCTTAAGAGAACTGTGAGTAAAAGACCTGGAAGACTATCCCTATGGCCTCCGGACTCTTTATTTCCACACTGCACCACACTGCACCTGAGTGACCCAGGACTACTCTCCCCATCCTCCTGTCACATCTGCTCTGAGGCCCTGCTCCGCCTGTGGGGAGTTATAACACCTCAAGCTGCCGTAACATCCAGCCACAGAGGACTGCTAGCAGCGCTGGTGGCGCATCATCAGACACCGCAGGTGGCGTAGTCGATAAACACCACTCAACCCTGAAAGCCCTTACATCCTTTTTAATGTGACGGCCCTGGGCACGGGACGGGTCCAGGCCACGGCTGCATCCCCTCAACATCTGACCCGGCTCCGAGTACCCCATCTTCCCAGGGCAGGGCTGCGAGCGTCACACTCTGGAATTAGATACATGGCTCAGCGGACTGTATCACGCGCAGAAATTAGATCTGTGGACTGTATCACACGTAAGAATTAGATCTGCGGACTGTATAACGGAGGATGGGATGAGTGTTATGTTTTGCTACCAAAGCTAAGGAAAGAGAGGAGATCTGTCCCTACTATAAGACTCAGCTGAATCCCTACGATGTAACAGGGAACCTGATCCTGCGATCAGACCTGCTAAAGTCCTAATCTAGTCTGTACGGAGACCTATAGATTTGGGGAGGGAATCCCTACAAGTACTAAGGACTGGGAGGAATATGGGACACCTCCTAACAGAAATAGCAGCAGACAGACGAACAAACAAAATAGATAGAACCTAGAGGTCCGTAGACCAAGCAAACTAACAGAGTTAGATACAGAGCACAGGCTAGCTAGAAAGTAGATATACAATGAAGTCCAGCAAAGCCAGAAGGGCGGAGCAGGATTAAATAGGCCAACAAGGTCATGTGACCAGCAAAGGAAAAAAAACCTAAGAGCAAGGTTCTAACAGTACCCCCCCTTCTAAGAGGATCCTCCGGATCCCCTAGGACCAGGCTTATCAGGAAATCTCCTGTGAAACGCTCTGATAAGTCTGGACGCGGAAACATCATCTGACCTCACCCAAGAGTTATCCTCGGGTCCGAAACCTTTCCAGGCCACAAGATACTGCAAACTACCTCTATACCGTCTAGAGTCAAGGATGCGAGAAATTTCATATTCCCCGTCCTCCACCACCGGAGGAACAGAGGCAGAGGCGTCACCATCCGACACAACAGCTTTTTTTAACAGAGAGACATGAAAGACCGGATTAATTCTCCAGGAGGTAGGAACCTCCAACCTAACAGCAGATTGGTTGACAACCTGAAGCACCTTAAAGGGCCCTACAAACTTGGGACCCAATTTCTTAGAAGGAATCCTCAACCGCAGATTCCTAGAGGACAACCAAACCATGTCACCAACAGCGAACAAAACCTCCTGTCGTTTCCTATCAAAGTAGTCTTTAGATTTTCTGTTGGCCTCCTGAAGATTACCACGCACATCCGTCCAAACTCTTTCCAAATCACCGGAAAAATTCTCCTCCTCAGGCACGGCAGATCCCAACTTGGAGAACGACCCAAACGACGGATGTCTCCCAGAACAACAAAAAAAAGGCGAACAACCAGCAGAAGAAGATGTATGATTGTTCAGAGCAAATTCGGCAAGTGGCAGAAACTCAGACCACCCCTCTTGATTGTCTGCCACAAAACAACGCAAGAACTGCTCAACATCCTGGTTTTTCCTTTCTGTCTGGCCATTAGATTCAGGATGATATCCGGATGAAAACGACAAATGAATTCCCAACCTGTCACAAAAGGCACGCCAAAAACGAGCCACGAACTGAGGACCCCTATCAGAAACAATGTCAGTAGGAACGCCATGAAGTCTGACAATTTCCTTGACAAAGGCCTTAGCGAGAGTTTTAGCGCAGGGCAGTTTGACGAAGGGAACCAAGTGACACATCTTGCTAAAACGGTCCACGACCACCCAGATGACAGTAAAACCCTCAGAGGGGGGAAGGTCAGTTATAAAGTCCATAGCCAAATGTGTCCAAGGAGCACTGGGGACCTCCAAAGGACAAAGCAACCCCGCAGCAGGAGTATGTGAGGACTTAGATCTAGCACATATAGTACATTGGCGCACCCACTTAATGACTTCCTTCTGCCATCCAGGCCACCAAAAACTGCGACCCACCAGTCTCTTGGTCTCAGAGATTCCGGGATGACCTGCCAACCGAGATTCGTGACACTCAACAAACAAATCTCTCCTAAAGGTCCCAGGCACAAACAACCTCCCATGAGGAGTGTTAGATGGGGCATTCTCCTGAGCTTTAAGAATCTCATCTTCCAAAACGGAGTCTAAAGCAGCTATCACAACACCTTCTTGTAAAATGTTTTCCTCTTTCTCAGCACCGACTATGGGAGAAAAACTGCGAGACAAGGCATCCGCCTTAACATTCTTAGTACCAGGGATGTAAGTAACGGAGAAATTAAACCGCGAGAAAAACAGTGCCCACCTAGCCTGACGGGCATTCAGGCGCTTGGCAGCGTCAAGATATATCAGATTTTTATGATCCGTAAGAACCTGAACGGGAAATTCCGCACCTTCCAAGAAGTGGCGCCAGTGTTCAAATGCGAGTTTAATAGCCAATAATTCCCGATTACCAATATCGTAATTCAATTCAGTCTCCGAAAATTTTTTTGAAAAAAATGCACAGGGATGTAATCCATCCCCGTTATCCTGAGACAATACTGCGCCAACCCCCACAGAGGAAGCATCAACCTCAACCAAAAACGGCCTAGTAACATCAGGCTGCATAAGGATGGGAGCAGAGGTGAACCTCTCCTTGAGATACACAAAAGCTTCAATGGCCTCAGAAGACCACTGAACCGCATCAGCACCTTTCCTGGTGAGATCAGTCAGAGGTTTGACAATACTAGAAAAAATTTTTATGAATTTTCTATAGTAATTGGCGAAACCCAAAAACCTCTGTATTGATTTCAAACCAATAGGCCTAGGCCATTCCTGCACAGCCTGAACCTTAACCGGATCCATCTCAAAACCTTTGCTGGAGATAATGTAGCCCAAAAAACGAATTCTCTGTACAGCGAACTCACATTTCTCCAGCTTAGCAAAAAGCGAATTGTCCATTAATAACTGTAATACCTCACGCACGCTCCGCCAATGAGACTCCAGATCTGGCGAATAAATCAAAATGTCATCCAAATACACAACCACATTTTTACCGATCAAAGGTCTAAGGATGTCATTAATCAGATTCTGAAAAAATGCAGGAGCATTAGTAAGACCAAAAGGCATAACCAGATTCTCAAAATGACCCACAGGAGTGTTAAAAGCAGTCTTCCATTCATCACCCTCCTTCATGCGCAACAGATTGTATGCCCCCTTAAGGTCAATTTTAGAGAACCACTTGGCCCCCAATAACTGGTTAAACAGATCAGGAATCAATGGCAGTGGGTAAGGATTGCGTACCGTAATTTTGTTAATCTCACGAAAATCCAGACAAGGACGTAAACCGCCGTCCTTTTTTTTTACAAAAAAAAATCCAACCGCCACAGGAGACTTAGAGGGCCTAATGTGACCGGCGGCCAAACTTGTCTGTATGTATTCCTCCAAAGCCTTCCTCTCAGGAATAGTAAGGTTAAATAAACGACTTTTAGGAAGAGTCGCTCCAGGGACAAATTCAATAGAACAATCATAGTCTCTATGGGGAGGCAAAACCTGCGATTCTTTCTCAGAAAAAACTCTCCAAAAATCCTGAATAGGAACAGGCAATTCTCCCCTATCCAAAGCTGCAATACGCCCGTTACAACACTTGTCATAACATTTATGGCTCCAGGATTTAATTTCACTGGTAGACCAATCCAGTACAGGATTGTGAAATTTTAACCAGGGCAAACCCAATATTACTGGAGAAGGCAAGTTATTCAACACTACCAAATCCAATTTCTCATGGTGAACACCATTAATAGTGAGAGGAAATTCACTGACCTTGAGAGTAATATTCTTCAAAGGGGAGCCATCCACAGAAACCACAGCAATGGGGGATGATAAAGGTTCAGGTTTTAAATTGAGTTTTTCCACGAATCCCCCATCAATAACATTCAGTGTAGACCCGCAATCAACAAACACCCGAAATTCCATTAATTTTTCCTGAGCAATCGTGGAAGCAGCTAAAAATATACCCTTGGAATTTAAACAGGCAATACGGGCGTGACTGACCATTTTTTTTTCTTTCTTCATACGAAGCTCACAGCCTTTAATCAAATGACCAGATTTTCCACAATAGAAACACAAGCCTTCTGAAAAACGACGGTGTTTTTCTTGAGAGCGAGGTGCCACCGATCCAATCTCCATCGGTTCACCACTGTTAGTACACACATTATCATAACCAGAAACTGACATAGCAGAGGATTTGCTCTCATTAACCCTAGCACGCAGTCTTCTGTCCACCCGTATAGCTAATTGCATAGCCTGTTGCAAATCCTCAGGTGTAGGATAAGCAATTAGCAGGTCTTTAACCTTTTCACTGAGCCCAGCAAGAAATAGACTTTTCAGAGCAGAATCGTTCCACCCTGTTTGAGTGGACCAACGACGAAAATGTGTACAATATTTTTCCATATTACCTGATCCTTGTTTTAAACGTCTCAACTCAGTCTCAGCTGATGCCACACGGTCAGGATCATCATATAATAGTCCTAAAGCAGAAAAAAAACTATCCACTGATCTGAAGCATGTATCACTAGGTTGCAAAGAAAAGGCCCACTCCTGAGGCTCTTTGCGCAAAAGTGACATTATGAACCCTACGCGCTGGGATTCATCCCCAGAGGACTTGGGTCTCAAACGAAAATACAATAAGCAAGCATTTTTAAATGAAAAAAATTCTCGATGTTCACCAAAAAATAAATCCGGCAAACATACCTTAGGCTCCAAGAAATATGCTCCAGGACAGTTACTCACGTGCTGACGGAGCTCGGCCACTTCCAGAGAGAGTCCCTGCAGGTGTTTAGCCAAATCCTGAACCGACACCATGATGGAACAAAAAAAAATCTTTCCTTAGAGAATTTACAGGCTGGACTTACTGTTATGTTCTGCTACCAAAGCTAAGGAAAGAGAGGAGATCTGTCCCTACTATAAGACTCAGCTGAATCCCTACGATGTAACAGGGAACCTGATCCTGCGATCAGACCTGCTAAAGTCCTAATCTAGTCTGTACGGAGACCTATAGATTTGGGGAGGGAATCCCTACAAGTACTAAGGACTGGGAGGAATATGGGACACCTCCTAACAGAAATAGCAGCAGACAGACGAACAAACAAAATAGATAGAACCTAGAGGTCCGTAGACCAAGCAAACTAACAGAGTTAGATACAGAGCACAGGCTAGCTAGAAAGTAGATATACAATGAAGTCCAGCAAAGCCAGAAGGGCGGAGCAGGATTAAATAGGCCAACAAGGTCATGTGACCAGCAAAGGAAAAAAAACCTAAGAGCAAGGTTCTAACAATGAGACGCACGACTCAGAAGACCGTATCACACTTGATGGGATAAAATGCACAGCTCAGCAGACCGTGTCACACATGATGGGATTAGATGCATGGCTCTGCTCAGTTAGTGTAGTGCCTCATTCAGATGCCTGTAATGCAGGTGTCACGGGTGTATCAGAGGTGACAGACAGTTGCCTTGCAGTTGGTTGCAGGAGATCTCTATGTTTGGCATTACAGACATCTTCTTAGATGAGAGGCTGTCTCTAGGACCTAGTGGCTACCTCCCTCTGGTAATTATCTCCCTGGTCTGGGTGTATATATACCTGGTGTGTCTGAGAGGGAGGTGCCGGCTATATTCATTTCTACTTGTGAAGGCTTAGCAAGAGCAGTTCTTCATCCTCTCTGGAGCTTGAGGCCGAGTTCACATTTGTCTGGAGATGTATAAAGCTAAGCATTCTCCCCCTGTTTGTCTACCCTTGATGTCTATAGAGTTTAGTGGAGATCGACTAGTGCTCATCATCTCCTCCCATCCCTAGCCTTAGCCATATGCCAGGGAAAGACAGGGCGAGGCACGTGTACGGCTACTGCTGAAGAGGCAATATAGGGACGGTAGTTGAGACAGGGTGACGCTACACCAGACTAGGAGGTCTCCACTTCCCCCTTTCCCTAGAGTCTGGGCTCCCTTTCCCTCTTCCCTCTGTGTTGCACTAAGTCTTTCCCACTCCTGGTATCACATTAGGGACATCTGAATGAGGCTTCACTACGGACTTCTGATATGTTTTGCAGTCGCAGTAATAAAGCCTCATTCAGACGTACCCGCACACACAGACATCTGCATGAGGCTTTACACTGATTGAACAGAGCCGAGTCAGTGATCAGAGCACAGCACTGTGATGATTACACTGCTGTGCGCTGTACACTGCGGTGACAGCGGCAGTGAGAACAAGTCGGCAGCCTTACATTGCACTCATAATCCCAGGCTGCAGAGCTGTTTAAAACACTGGAAGAAGTTACTGCTGCAGCACAGCTCTCATCATTCAGAGCAGCCCTGCGACGGTAACTTATTCTAACGGTGACAACAGCTCAGTAGCCTGGTAGTAATACAATACCAGGCGCCCAATGTCACGCAAGGTGAGGGAAAGACTAAGTGCACAACAACGGGAAGAGGAGGAGGAAGCCCAAACACTAGGGAAAAGGGGAGTGGAGACCTCTAGGCAGAACTGACAACATCCTGACTAGATAGGTTCCGCACCTTTCGACAAGCAAGACACTTAATCCCTTACTGCCCCTAGTGATAGGCCCTAGATAGGAAGGGGGCTGGGTGAGCACTAACTAGTCAGCCCCCACTGCAACTAAAGACAAACAGGTAAACAGACTAAGGAATACACTTAGCTTGAGAAGACACCAGAGAGATCACGCCAACTATCCTCTAAGGGAACTCCAAGAAGGGACTAGCCGACTACTAGTACTTCAAGCCTGGACCAAGGAAAATAGAGCTATCACTGGTGACTCTTTGGAGAGAATGAAGGTATTTAAACATCCAGCAAGGGTGTGTCAATTAGCAGCAGAAGATGGAGGTCACTGCTAGGTCCTAGAAAGAGAAGGATATCACTACACTACAGAGATGAAAAGATCAAGAAGGTGCCTGCAGAGCCAAGCGCAATGACCTACTACAGTTGGATCCAGAACGACTGTCTGTCACACCAGACACATCCGACCTGTACGTGCCGGCACTACACTGTCACCACTCACCACAGAACACTGTGTGAGTGTTGACAAGGGGAAATTGTAGTTCAGAGCACAGCAGGAGCCGCGCTGCGGGTACAGTGTGCCGGCTATGAAGAAAAATGAATATTCATTGCTCTCGATGCCCATGGGCGTGGGGAGCAGGTAATATTCATTTCCTTTAGTAGCGGGCCCAGCGTAGGCTGCAGCAGGCGGCTGCTGCCTCCTGTGCCACGCTGATCCCCCGCTGCCGCTCCCCCACACCCACCACCACGCACAGCCATACAGTATATACATTTATATAGTATTTGCACTATAAGACGCACCCCCCACTTTCCTCCAAAATTTTGAAGGAAAAAGTGTGGCTTATAGTCCGAAAAATACGGTATATAATCAATAATTTTATTAATACAAAAATAAATTTTGATTCCCTTTAATAAACGTTTTAGATTTTATACAACTATCAGTTGGTGGAAGTAAGGTACTTTGTGTCCAAAAGGACAAGTGGTAAATAGTCTGAATTGCACACCGAACTACCTTCTATAGGTCCTATTATATTCTATTCGCTGCCATTCTCAAAAAGGGTTCAAGGTCTTTTCCTGTATGCTTAACGTTCATTATGGGAAAAATGTTTGTGAGACTTGGAAGGGAATATGTACAGGACTATATAGTAGAAAATAACATAAGTGATAACCAGAAAGGTTTTACTAAGGACAGAAGTTGTCAAGCTAAGGCATTCGACATGTGATTGCAGACTTTTGAATCCTCACATCGTGCACACTGTGAGTATATTCTCTGGCACTGGGAGCAAGCAGTCATGTGACCGCAAGTATGCGATTTGCATACATGCTTTCTCGCTCAATCCACTTGTATTAAGTGAGGCCGGGCACATTTAGTCGGAATTTGGCTGAAGGTCTAGCAATTCTCGCATACTTGCGGTCACATGACTGTCCACTCCCGACACCATCAACGGAGAATCCTCACAGCGTGCAGTGCGCGCACACAGCTCTTTCATTGGAAAAACAACAAGGTTATAGCTCGGACCTAAGCGATGTACAATCAGAACACAGTAGCCCCACACATTGCTTAGTGGCCACAGACGAGTACTGCGTTTTATTTCCCATTGAAGTGAATGTACTGCAGTATTCGGCAAAAGCCACCATGCAATGTTCAGGGCTGCTGTATTCAGTTCGTACATTGCTTATTTCAGAGCTCTGCTGGAGCAGTTTTCGGCTGAACGTGGGAGTGTTGGACTCTCACCCATCTCATATTGAGATGAGTACTCAATTGTTAGGTCCTGAACAACACCATTTATGGACGGATGTTTCTATAAGCACAAGCCAGGCACTATGTATGGGGCACTTAAATGGCATATTTGCAATTTTCACTTTGCAACATCCACTATGCACTAATTTCTGGAAAAAGCCAGTAAGTCAAAATTCTCACGCCGGTCTTGATGTGGGGGTGTACTGGAGTCAGACGCTCCTGATTCATGAAGAGGCTTAAGCCTCCAGAAGAAGTTGCAAGGTTTATACGCAGCTCCGAGTGGAGACAAAATTTTGCGACTTTTCAAAGCTTTTACCCCAGAATGCTGACGTGAAAGCTTTGAAGCAATGGTTTCATAATTTTTCTTTTTTCCTATGATTTGGATCACCATCTTTTTAACCTGTACTTTATTTCTGAATATATTTTTAATTAATTTATTCCTATTTTCTCTTGTTGGGCACCATTGATATGGTTTAGAACATATGGTGTACACCACCACCTCCTAGAGTGTAAATATACTCCTTTAAACCTGTAGCCATTCTTTCCCCAAGCACACCTGCACCCTCCCTATCATAAATCAAATATTTTAATCTGTCCAAATCATTTTTCCATTCATTAAAAGAGTCATTTTCACAGGGCATTAAGATTAAACGTCTGACAAATGTGACAGGAATCCACATTTTAAATAATTGATTCCTCTCCTCATTGGATAAATCAAACTTATCAGAAAAGCTCTCAAATGTCTCTGAATTTCTACAGACATGGATTTTGACATCATATTTTGGCATGATTTTGTATAATTTTAGCAAATTTTTCCTCACTTTAATTTGAAGTTGGGCCTCTGTAGCTACTAACTTTTCTGCTATTTTTAATCGCCCTTGTACATCAGCTCCTCCTACGTCACTCATGTCTCCGCCCACATCACCTAATATGTCAGTTTCTCGTATGTCAATCATGTCTCCTCCCATGTCAGTTTTTTGTATGTCCGTCTCTTCGTCAGGCCCAAAGTCACCTTCAATTACAGACACGTGTCTTACTTCTTCCTCAATTTCCACATTACAGTCAGAATCAGTATCACCATTTGACACTATTTCTATACAATTGTCCTGCTTAGACTTCTCTAACACAAGACTATGATATACCTCAACCAACTGTAGAATATTTCTCAATTTTTCTTTGTCTCTATGAAAAGATCCCAACTTAGAATTTAACTGTAAATTCTCTAATTCACATTCGCTATATAAACTAAGCCACAAAACATCTAAGTCAGTTTCGTCAGTAACTTTGAATTTAATCTTACTTTCTTTAGCAAAAGAAGAAATTATATCCATATTTTGCTTACCTTCAGATTTCTTAGCTTCTGATGATCAGCACATATTATCCTTAACTCGTCTGATCTGATCCTTGTAGTATCTCTGGTGCCTGTCAATCCATCTGGAGAATATATCAGTCCTCAATCTGTAGGTTCTTTCTGATTCTTGTGACAAAGTTAGTGGATTTCCTGACACATGAACAACAGCTGTTCAGCTCGTCTCTTCTCTCCCCCCTTTGTTCAAGAAGGAAATTCACTTGAAAACACAAAAAATCAGGACTGGCTAAGGCTCGCCAATGTAAAAAAATACTTCTTTTGGTATATTTTTCTATGAAGGACTTCTTATCAGATGCGATTGATCAAAGTATCAATATCATGATATTCTTATAAAAAAATGTATCGATTTATTCTTGGATTGTCCATTGAAAAGAATGATTGCAATAGTTACTTAAAGTAGTTAAATAGTTAGAGTGATTGTCCATTTATCCATAATTAGCTTAATAGTTGAGATTCACCCATCTTTTCCTGGGATCCTGGATGGTAGGTTGCGTCTGTCTGTGTCCAGCACGTGTATCAGGATGACACCATGTGTCGTCCAGTGTCCTGTGAAATGGCAAGAGCGCCCCCTGTCTCTAACATCGGGTTATATTGCCGGTCATACCAGCTGTTCTTCTATTTATGGTACTAACTAAAAATACACAAATAGCGCATGTCATCTAGAAACCCTAGCTCAATGGCTGATGCAATCTTATGCAATGTATGGTACAGAATTCAGAATTAAGAATAATATGAATATCCGTAATTAATATTTAACAGAAGGATGCTGAACCTGTTGATGTGGTTGAATGCTTGCAGAAAGTGAAAGTAGAAAAAGGTAAAGAGTTGGGTGCTGTTGGTAGGCATGGATGGATCCTGTTGTATACATACTGAAAACAGCATGAGGAAAGAATACGTATGTTAACAAAAGTTCAGGGATTGGAAGGACAGTTGTGTGAGGCCCAGAATGCATTGGTTATAGCACAGTGTCAGAATAAGTTATTAATGGACAGATGTGATGGATATCAGCATGTTGCACAGAAGGCTGCTGTACATGCAGCGCAATATAAATACAAAAGGAGGTGAGGGAAGGTGAATAAAAAGAAAGTAGCTTTGGCCATAGCCAAAGCAGGGATAGAGTGGAACCCTGATCAGTCGGATAGTGATGCATGGGATTCAGCTGACTCTGAAAACATCACCGATCCAGAGTCCGAGGATGAATATTTCAATGGGAAGAGGGAAATTGATCCTCCTCTTAACCCAGTGAAAGTTCATCCTATATATTGGAGACGGATTATAGAGACAGCTGCAGGTAAACAGAATAAGAATGCAGTAGAGGATTACAGTCAGCAGGAGCTTAATGACCTTCATCATCATTTTTCTCAAAATTCAAATGAACCTTTGGTAGCTTGGGCAGTCAGATTATGGGAGATGGGGGCTTGTGAAGTGCAGGTGGATGCTGTGGATGGCCCAAAATTTTTACAACTCAGTCATGAACCTGTAGTGGAGGCATTCCATACCTTGACAATTCAGCAACCACATGTGGTGTGTAGTACGTTTGACATTGTGGCTATGGCATTGCAGCATAAATACCCATCTGAGGCGGACTGGCCGCCCAATGAAAAACCATAGTTTACATTGAAAGATTGTGCTCAGAGGTTGAAGGAGGAGGTCATGAAAAATGCTATTTCAGCAAGCTATTTCAGCAAGCACCTATGGTGATTATATGCAAGTTGCTGTGAGTGTATCTGTTTGAAATCATATAATTAGAAATGCCCCTCCAGCTTATAAAAATATCATGATGACACTAATGATAAATCAGACTGGGAAAACTATCGCCAATAAACTGGAGGCAATTAGGCAGCTAGGGAATCTGGGAGATTGGGATCCCAAACAAAAGGGTAATTTTCCCTCTGAAGAGCAGCGAGACGATGTCAAAAGTAATTACAATCCTAGATCGTATTACCCGTAAAGATATTATTATTATTTATTATTATAGCGCCATTTATTCCATAGCGCTTTACATGTGAGAAAGGGGTATACGTAGCGAAAACAATTACAATAATCTTGAACAAAACGTGACGACTGGCACAGGAGGAGAAAGGACCCTGCCCGCGAGGGCTCACAGTCTACAGGGAAGGGTAAGGATACAGTAGGTGAGGGTAGGGCTGGTCGTGCAGCGGTATGGCGGAGAGGTGGTTACTGCAGGTTGTACGCTTGTTGGAAGAGGTGGGTCTTCAGGTTCCTTTTGTAGGTTTTCACGGTAGGAGAGAGTCTGATATGTTGGGGTAGAGCGTTCTTGTGAGTATCGGAGTTTGCGTGCGGGTATGTACCTGGAGACTAGCTCAGAGATATATGGAGGAGACAGGTTGTGAATGGCTTTGTATGCCATGGTTAGCGTTTTGAACTGGAGTTTCTGGGTAATGGGAAGCCAGTGAAAAGATTGACAGAGAGGAGAGGCCGGGGAATAGTGGGGGGACAAGTTGATTAGTCGGGCAGCGGAGTTTAGGATAGATTGGAGGGGTGCGAGAGTGTTGCAAAGGAGGCCACAGAGCAGGAGGTTGCAGTAGTCGAGGTGGGAAATGATGAGGGCATGCACTAGTGTTTTTGCAGATTCATGGTTGAGGAATGTGCAGATCTGGAAGATATTTTTAAGTTGGAGTCAGCAGGAAGTAGAAAGGGCTTGGATATGTGGTTTGAAGGAGAGGTCAGAGTCCAGGGTTACCCCAAGGCAGCGAGCTTGCGGCACTGGTGAGAGTGGACAGCCATTGACGTTGATAGATCAGTTGGGGGGGTTGAGTGAGACGACGGAAAGATGATGAATTCTGTTTTATCCATGTTAAGTTTTAGAAATCTAGTAGAGAAGAAGGATGTAATAGCGGACAGACATAGTGGGATTTTGGTTAGTAGGGAAGAGATATCGGGTCCAGAGAGGTAGATCTGTGTGTCATTGGCATAGAGGTGATACTGAAAGCCATGAGACTCTATGAGCTGTTCCAGGCCTAAGGTGTAGAAGAAGAAGAGTAGGGGTCCTAGAACTGAACCTTGAGGAACACCGACAGATAGGGGGCGAGATGAGGAGGTGGTGTGTGAGTGAGAGACACTGAATGTCCACTCTGTTAGGTATGAGGAGATCCAGGATAGGGTCAAGTCTGTGATGCCGAGAAATGAGAGTCTGTAATAAGAGGGAATGGTCCACTGTGTCGAAGGCAGATGACAGGTCCAGGAGGAGGAGGAAAGAGTAGTGTCGCTTGAATTTAGCAGTTAGTAAGTCGTTAGTCAGTGCAATTTCAGTAGAATGGTGTGGTCGGAAGCCAGATTGTAAGCGGTCAAAGAGGGAGCAGGAGGAGAGGTGGGAGGACAGTTGAGAATGGACGTGTTGTTCCAGTACTTTTGAGCCGTAGGGGAGAAGTGATACGGGGAGATAACTACTCAAAGAGGAAGGGTCAAGGGAGGGCTTTTTGAGGATGGGTGTGATTGAGGCATGTTTGAAGCATGAGGGGAAGATGCCAGTTGTTAGTGACAGGTTTAAAAGGTGGGTTAGGGTTGGGATGAAGATAATGGTAAGGTTTGGCATGAGGTGGGACGGGATTGAGTCAAGTTTATAAGTGGTGAAGTGTGATTTGGAGAGTAAAGAGGAAAGTTGATCATCCGTAATGGTGGAGAAGGTGGTTTTGGAGGAGGAGGGTTGAGTGGATATGAGGAGGGGCTGTGGGGACTTTAGGCAAACGCTTTGTCTGATGGTGTCAATCTTCTTCTTGAAGAATGACTCAAGGTCTTCAGCTGAAATAAGAGGAGAGGGAGGAGTCACTGGGGACGGAGGAGAGAACTGAAGGTGTTGAATAGCTTTTTGGGGTTGTGAGACAGGGAGGATATGAGGGATGAGAAGTATGTTTGTTTTGCTGCAGTGAGTGATATGTTTATTGCCTTGATAAAGTATGGTGTCCACAGGGATAAAATAAACGGGATTACTACTGACGAGATGTGGAAATTGTATCAAAAGAGAGGACCTAACCAAAAGTCATGGGTTTCACATAATAAAAAGGTTACAATAAAAGATTCTGAATCCCCACAGCAGGGGCGAGGCAGGACACGGGGAGAGAGAGGGCCCACTCCCTCCTCGTCGCCAGCAAATCCCACAGCACCGTGGTTTGATGATCTTTATGCTGAAGTTAAACCCTTGATACAGGAATTCAAAGCCCAACAGAAGGGACCATCATTCTCTCCTACTAAGATGTCTTCATCCGAAATGGAGGATCAATGGGGGGAAACAGATAAAAATGATTGACTTGCTGGCCATGCCCCACAAATGTTGGTAGATACGGGGGCGGAGGGCAGTTTGATTAATGGAAATGCAAAACAATTCAGTGAGTGCAAAGATATAACTACAGGATTAGAAGGAAAGCAAATTGAGACAATTCAGGACAGACCAAAACTAGAGGTTGGTTTAATCTCCACATTGCATGAGAAGGTAAGCAAAGTCCCTAGGGGACTTCAGGAGCAGGAGATACAGAAGTCAATTCCACAATCCTCCATAATGTGGGGGGTACCCTTTGAAGAATTGTCTCCCGAGCAGAGGAAACATGCGTGGTTTACAGAAGGGTCAGCTAGGTACCAAGGTAATAACCGTGTGTGGAACGCAGTGGGCTATCAGCCTACAAGTGTACATAGCGAAGAAGTATGGGGAAAAGAGTTGTGGCAAGATATCTGGGCAATAATACAAATAATTAAAGTGACTGTGTTTCATGTCGATGCTATTTGTGCTTCAGATACCCTGGAAAGAATCTTCAGCTCAGTAGCAGATGAACATTCCAAAATATCAGTCACTGAATCCAGTAAAAAGACTGACACCACTGAGGAGCTGCTCGGATTGACTCAATGGGCACAGACCAGAGGGGTGCCCATCAGCATAGATTTGATGAAGGAAACCGTCATGAAGTGTCAACATTCAAAACAGAGACCAATCCCTCATCTGGTGAGAGGCCAGATAGCTCAAGGAAAACATCCTGGGCAAATTTGGCAAATGGACTACATTGACCCTCTTGTGCATGATGGAGGATGTATTATGCGTGTGCACGTCTGTGGACACGTATTCTGGGTATACATTGATTTGTGCCTGTAAAATGGGTAATGCTAACAGTACTATTAAGACTTTGGAAACAATGGTATTGTACTATGGTATCCCAATACAGATTCAAAGTGACAATGAAAGTCACTTCAAAAGGAGTTATAAAGACAACCAGGACTGCTCAGGGAGAAATTAAAGTACTTTTAATGAATATAAACAGAGTGACATGCTAATACAGAAGGGAGAGAGGATAGCCCAGTTACTGGTACTGTCTAATCCTAAAATGAAGGTGGCCAGAGGAAGGGCCCCTACAGTTGTGACAGTCAGAGGAGTTAAAGGATTTGGATCACCACATCCTATCAATGATGGTGCAAAAATCTGGGTGAAACTACTGGGTGACAAAGGTCCTCCAGAACCTGCTGAAGTAATTTCTCGAGGAGCAGATACCGTGTTGATAGTTATGAAACCTGAGCAAGAGAAGTGGGAAGACGTCACAACTGACAGGGATTTTGCTCAGAGAATAATATGTGTTTTCCCTTTAGATCAAAATCTGGAAATGACGACCCAAGCGATCTTATCAAGAAGGACCGGTACTCCTGAAAAGTTTTAAATGTTATGATAATGGACTGTCCTGACTGCTGTCGGGGCCCTTAACCGAGAAGGGCCGGTTTCTACCCAAGAACAAGATTTCACGACCAGTTTCTTACTAAAATGTTTTAGCAATGTGATGTAATGTTATGAGTATTAATATGTGATTGGTTGCCTGGTATGGTTGAAGACAACCATAATTAAAGTGTGGGGGAATTTAGTAGTGGGGAAGGAGGTAGCTTCCCACTGACACTAAAAGGGTTAAACAGAATGTTCCCGACAATTAGATCTCACTGGGCTGCAGTTAGGTCACGCTAAGGGGTTAGCTGTAATAATCCAGCCCAGTAGAGTAAAGGGGAACCCAGTGCTATAGTTAGGCACAAAATGTGAACAGGCTTTGTTTCTAATATGTTTCCTTGTGGGCTGTAGTATTACCAGCCACAAGATGCCACTGTTCCGGGTGCAGATGACAGGTTGAGTCTGACAGAATTATTGCAGACATTTAGGACAGTGAAGGGGTTAATTGTGTGTGATGACAGCCCATAGAGGGTGGGCACATTAGGAAAATCTCTGCTTAGTTTCCAGAAGCAGGGAGTGACAAGTCAGTGTTGTGTAGTACCTGGGACATGCCAGACAGGCTTCATATGACTGGCTGCTAGGGCAGATGTGGGCCCCGTACCCCAGACAGTAGGATCACCAGAGTAAAGATTCCCTCCACAAGAGTCCCCTTAGTTGGCCAGAGAAACTCAAGAGAGCCATGAGGACCTGGGGGCACATTCTTTCTGCAGGCTGCAGAAGAAGCTAGGACTCAAGGCTAGAACATGGGGAGAACTAGGATCCAGATATACTGTCACTGGTGAGGAAGATTCTCTAGGGCTAGAGAATAGAGTCACAGAGATGCTTCACTTAAAGAGGGAACCAGGGCTGAAGTTGTATCAAGTACCTGTGGGAAAGATGACAACCCGTTGGGCCTTATCCATTATATCTGCCTGTAAATATTGTAAATATTGTACATATTCCTCTTCCCCAAGTAAAGTCCCAGTTATGGTTATGAACCTCGTGTCCTCTGAAAATTATTGCTGCCTGGAGTCAGATGCGACCGGCTGATCTGAAGTAAGACACACATTGTCTGTAGGGTGCCAGAGCGAGCAGGGGCCACAGCTCGCCCATGACTGTCTCGCTGTGGCACCTTACATGTATGTATTACATATATGTATATTATACACACATTTTCTGTTAGAAATTGTTTTAATCACGTTACATTATACATTTTAGGTAGAGGAATGTCCAGAGATTTGGGATCCCGCAAGTTCTAGCTACAAAGACAAAGTGAAGCGGGAACAGTCCTAGATTAATATCATCACAACGCTTTTTCCGGAATGGGAGTGCGCTGACAAAGCCGTCCAGCAAGAAATTGGTAATTTTTTTTTTAATGTACAAAATGCAGTAAATAAACAGTTGTTTCATAATAATAAAAGGGATCATTTTAGAATAATTTTTTATTAATTCTTTTTTTTAAATGTATATTTTTATTAACATGCATGTTTTTTTTCTATTTCTTACAGTACAGAAGAAAATATTGTTGCCGCTAGTCAAGCTGAGGGTGAGGAAGAGGATGTCACAATGGATCTTGTAGCAGGCCAGGATTCAGATGACATCTTCCTGACATCCTCTCCGGATCCTGACGCCGTTGCTGCTTCGACTTCTGCCACTGCTGCTTCGACTTCTGCCGCATTTGCTTTTGCCGCTGCACCTTCGATTTCTGTCGCTGCTGTTTCTGCCACTGCTGCTTCGACTTCTGCCGCATCTGCTTCTGCCGCTGCTCCTTCGACTTCTGCCGCTGCTGCTTCTGCTTCTGCTCCTTCGACTTCTGTCGCTGCTGCTTCGACTTCTGCCGCTACTCCTTCGACTTCTGCCGCTGCTGCTTCTGCCGCTGCTCCTTTGACTTCTGCCGCTGCTTCTTCTGACGCTGCTCCTTCTTCCGCTGCTGGTACAGCTGCTGCTGTTGCGTCAGGGGCCACAGTGATGGGCACTGGTACTGCCCATCCCATGGCACAAAGGAGGGCCCTAACCAAAGGGAAGCAAAAAAAAAACAAAAAGACCAAGAGGGTGTGAGCGATGTTCAAGCTCTTACAACTCATACTCTTATAGACAGGGCCAAAGGGAGGACGAATTTGACCATTTTGGGGCAACGGTTGCAGATCGGCCTTGGGTAATGCCACGAGACAGGCAGGCCATTTACATGTCAACCACCACATCAATGCTCATTGCTCTGGATAAAGCCCATTGCCTCTGGCCCCTGCGCCAGTGGTCAGTTCAGTTTATTCCATCCAACTGGACAACCACCAGCAGCTGGAGTATTGCAGCGACATGCCCAAGCAGCAGCCTATCAGCCAGAAGGTGGTGAGGCGTCTGGCTTCTATGGAAATCCGTCACGCCCTGGGAGTACTGTGCAGTGGGCCGTCCGCTCCCCAAATATCAGCTATTCTCAGGACATGTTCCTCGGTTATGGGTACGACCTAGAATACCATCAATTTCATTAAAGTTGTATTCCACCTGTCACCAGTTTTGGCACATAAAAAATATGGCCAGCACCTGTAGGTCCTTATATCTTCAGTTTTGGAATGCTGTAAAGACTGTATGAAAAAACACCTTTTATTATAGTCACCTACACCAGGTTCCAGGCAGATGTATGTCACAGCTCTTGATCCGGCGCCTCCTTCATGTGGATGATGCTTCTCTGTGCTGCGAAGGTTCGAAAGTGTGCCAGCTTTGAGCGCCATACAAGAAGCATCATCCACATGAAGAAGGACAGCCACTGCGGGTCTGGAGGAGGTGTCAGACCAAGACCGGCGACACTCATCAAACTGGATTATGGCATAGATGATTATAATAAATGGTGTTTTGTTTTATATCCTATAAACAGAAAGTGCCTACAGGTGCTGGCCATACTTTATATGGACCAAAACTGTTGACAGGTGGCAAAAAAAATTTTTTTCCTCCTGTTTGGAAAGTGTGTTGTATGACAATGTTTGTCACTAATAGTTTAGGAATAATTGGATTCAGGTTTAATGACAATGTTTGTCATTAGTTTATTATGTTTTATTACTTTTTGTTTCATGTTCACAATGACAATGTTTGTCATTATTTATATTCCAGTTATTTGTTGTAAAATAAAATGTTATCTAAACATTTGTATTGATTTTTCAGAAAGAAATAAAAAGGGTGTATACATGGCATATATTCTCCAATACAAGACATATTTGGGCCCCAACTACAGCTATTTCATCTTGTATGTGCTTGGTTGGAGGGAAAAAAAAGAAAATTATTGGGCCCCTGACCTGCGCTGACCTTAGTGCAGGTCAGGGGACCGCTCCCTGCGGCGAGTAAATGACTCTGCTCATGAACGTGTGTGGTCGCCTCTAACCAGGTGAATGGAATTTTTTTTTATGGTTTTTTTTTGTCATTTTCACACGGTTTAGAAAAAAAGGAATGAATATTACTCTCAACATTGTCCCTTGTTAGTGCTGCTCACAGCGCAACAGCACAAGCAAGGGACAATGGTGAGTGATTCCTTCAGCACCCAGTACTTGGGAAGTGCGCTATTGTACCGCAGATTCCCAGGCACCGGTACATGTGAGTGTTGCCGCACACGTATGCAAAACAGTTCCACACGAACACGGACATCTCAGGTGCATTTTTTTGCAGTACCTGAAATATCAGGACGTTTGAAACATTGTTTACTGTGGTCTATCCCGCACTGCAATGCCATCTTGTGTCCACTACTTCTGACTGAGCACAATCAGAGGGAACGGTCATAATGTAAGTGTATGATAGCCACATTCTAGCCTTGTTGTGGCTGTCATAGACTTACATACAGCTGTGAGTTGTTGATTGACCAGAAAACCATGGAAAGGGCGATAATTCAATAACTGATGGAGACTGTATTGAACATCAAACAAATTTAAATTTATTATGGAAAAAGAACAATTTTTAAAAAAAATATTATTAGAAATAAAAAACAATTTTCTTGATTATCTTCTTTTTTTTCATTGGGGATCAGAGTTCTGGAAAGGAAAATAAGATGATGAGAAACTCAACAAAAAAAGAAATACAATACAACATTAATACATTAAGGCCACGGCCCTATTATCAGTATTTGATCAGTATTTTGTCAGTATTTTTTCTCAGGAGTGGGAGCCAAAACCAGGAGTGGGTGATAAATGCAGAATTGGTGACTTCTTTCTATTATACCTTTTCTCTGATTGTTCCTCATCTGGTTTTGGCTCCCACACCTGAGAAAAAATACTGACCGAATACTGAGAGTGGGGCTGTGGCCTAACACTGGATAAATCTTATGTGCCTTTGGAGACTGTATATATAATGTATCCCAGGTTTAGCAATGTTTGCATATGTGATATATGGATATAAGCATTTTTAATGGGATTTGCTGTCCTTGTGATTTTGTCTAGTTGCTACACACTTATTAGGTATGTGATATTTGACATCAGGTAAATATGCTTTTGTTATATTTTTCTATGTCATTATGAGTATAATATGTACATTTGTAATTTTATAGGATTTTATATTGTGCTTTGAATGAGCCATTTGGCTCATATAGAAACACACAGCTCAGCTGCTGATTAATACATGTGAGCCCCTGATTTGTTAGGAAACACCCTGGTGGGTGTATATTAGAGTATGTAAGTGAAGTGTTTTTCATATGTATTTTGCCTGATGAAGAGGCTGGAACAGCCTTGAAACGCGTAGCAATAAATATTTTATTTTTGAATAACCTCTTGCAGCATTGATTCCTGGGCAGCGCTAATCATCATCCATCCGCATTCTCTTCATTGATCTCTGGACTCAGGTTGGAACCCAGCGGGTGAAGATGCAGCCGTCAAGGAGAGTCACAATACACATCTTATCAGAGCTGTGCCTGTGAGCACAACGTCTCAGGGGGAGTAGATCTCACTACATAAGCACCCTATCTACCCTGTATGAATTGTGTGTCACCCTGGCCTGGATGCCACAAAATGTATTAAAGCTGTGTCTGAGAGCAAGGGGGAGGTTCTCTAGTCAGGGGAACATTAGCATGCAATGCCTCCTGTCTCAGGCCAGTAGGGGGGAGCAGGCTGCCCCTATAAAAGCTGGTGCTGGGGGCAGGGTTAGTGAGAACTTGATGGCCTGTCTCAGCACTGAGACTTGTCCCAGAGCAGAGCAGGGACAGACAGTTGCACTGCACCTAAGAGGAAGTGTGGCAGGAGGAGAGCCACAAGCCAGAGACAAGAGGCGAAGAGAGCCTGTCTTGGCAGAAAGAGGACTTAATTTACCAGACTTTGGTGTCTGAGGCTGGAAGGATTCCACATCCCCCAGCAGATAACCAGTCCGCAAGGGACTGTATATTCCTTGGCCTAAGAAGCCTGGAGGCCCTGCCACAACCGAAGGGACCAGTAAAGCCGTACAAGGCTGGGAGCAGAAAGGAACCCACGTCGCAGGCCATACAGGCGAGAATACACGGAAAGCTCGGAAACGTGGGCTGTTACCCTATAATGAGGAGATAGCCAGAAGGAGCACAGAAAGCACGGTAGGCCTACACCCTCACCCTGACCAGGGCCAATTTCCCCGTTGCTCTCAGACATCCAGGTCCCCTCCTAGCTGGGACTGTTTATGGGTCAGTTTACCTGTTTCAGTAAAGACCCTGGACTGCAACCTATTGTCTGTGTGCTCCTTCGCGCCTCCAGCACTACCGGTACTGGGACTCTCACCACCATCACTCCCACCATCCACTACACTGCCCTGGGGCCGCACGCTTCCCGTGGGGAGTCACACCATCCCAGCTGCACACGACATCAGCCCCAGCGGACTGCCTTGCAGCGGCGGTTCCTAATAACCGCAATCCACGGGTGGCGTAGTCGGACATCATCAATAGAGCATAGCAGACTACCATTGGTCTTACCACCCTGAGCCGCGGGATCGGGCCACCACTACTACCCCCATCGTTCCCCTATCGCCCGGATCCGCGTGCCCCACGGCCCAGGGGGCGAGTCAGCTTTGGCGTAGTCGGCAGGATTTCGTGCCCGCAACCACCGGGTACTGCGTGCCTGAAAGAGACTTTTGTAACTTACCTGTGGCGAAGTTTCCCGCCATCCGGAGCCGATTCCCGCCATCAGACGCCATCTTGGACCGTTTCCCGCCGTCTTCTGCCGTCTTCCTGCCATCTGCAGCTGCTTCCCGCCATCGGATGCCATCTTCAGGACGCCGCGCGGGAAGAAGAGGGGCGTGGACGTCAAAACCGCGCGAGATCCGAAGCTCCGCCCCACGCACCGACGCTGCGCAAGGTCCTGGAAGGGAGAGAGAGCGACGCTGACGTCATCAGGACGCGACCCCAGGTCCTCGTCCATAGCAGCAGCAGCGGAGCCGCGGCCTACAGAAGAGGATCGTCGGAAGGTAGGCCACGCTTAACTAGGGGGGAGGAAGATGTCGGCCTCAGAGGCGCCCACTACCACCAACGCAGCTGCAGCAGCGGTGATGCCCTTTCCCCTGCCCTACATCCCTGGAGCGGCCTGGCTGCCCAAGTACTCAGGGGAGCCCCATGCCCTAACTGACTTTAAGGAAAGGCTGTACAGTTTGTTCCAGGTTTACCCCCTGACAGAGGAACGGAAGGTCAGCATACTAACAGGGCAGTTAACTGGCGCAGCCCAAAGGGAGGTAAAATCATGGCCCACTGAGGAGAAAAGGACTGTGAAGGGTATTCTGGCCCGGCTGCGGGGTACCTTTGACACACGTACCTCCGCTGAAATTAAAATGAGGTTCTATGGATGTAAGCAGCGGGCACAGGACAGCATCAGAGACTATGCCCTAAATCTGCAGGAAGCCTTGAGGGCTATACAACAAACTGACCCTGGCAGTGTGCAGGAAACGGATAAGCTGCTAACAGAACAATTCATAGAAGGTCTGCTGTCTAGCGCCCACAGGGCCCAACTGCGCCTCATGTTCTTCCAGAACCCCGACCTGACCTTTGCCCAATTTAAGGACAGGGCCATAAGGGTGCTCCGTGAATCTGCAACCAGTGGCGCTATAAACCCCCGGCGCCCTGCTCTCACCTACCACCTGGAGGCAGCGCCCTCCTCTATGGACCCCGTGGGGGCTGATGCACAGGCCCTGAACCAAGCCCCGTCGAAAGACCTGCACCACCAAGTCCAGGAGCTGACCAGGAACGTCGCGGCGTTGACCAGGACCGTCCAGGCGTTGCAAGTGGACTCGTCAAGACCCATCGAGCTGGCTTCAAGTCCGGAGGATGTCCCGTGGCGTCGACAGAGGAGGATCCCGTCATTCCGAGGGAGGCCCACAGACCGCTACGCAGAGGATGGACAGCCCATTTGCCGTCGATGCAACCAGCCCGGACACATTTCCAGGTACTGTAATTTAAACGGGTCCAACCTGGGGCAGAGGGCCAACCCCCAGGCATAAGATCACCAGGCCCTTACAATTGGCGTAATAAGTACGTTGGGGGGCGCCCGGTTTTACCCGTGGTGCTGGACGGTATCCCCATGAGCGCCTTGCTGGATACTGGGTCGCAAGTAACCACTATCCCTTATGTACTTTTTAAGCAGTATTGGACTGATGCTGATATCACACGGTATCCAGACAGTAACTTGAGCATCATCGCCAGTAATGGCTTACCCGTGCCGCAGATGGGGTTCAAGGAGATGACCATTAAAATTGGTAAAGTTGAACTGCCGGCACAGGGAGTAATTATTGTGGACATTGACCGTCGTGAAAGTCACCCTAAAATAACTGTGGGTACTAATGTAATTGAAAATTGTCTTTCAGAGGTAATTGTAATTCTACAACAGGTGGCGGTGAATGCTAGTTCCAGCCAACAGAGAGTCCTCAACAAGGAGATAAAAGCCCTGATGAGACGGCAGCAGGTAGAACTGTCTGGTGGTGAGATCGGTAGCGTAAGACTGAGTGACCCATTCCCCATTTCCATGCCTCCCAAAAGTGAAATGATGATCTGGTGTCGGACTGCAATCGGGTTGAGAGGTAGAGACTACCAAGCCATGGTAGAACCCGTGTACTCAGACAGCAGGCCCACCATTTTGACCGCCCGGGGGGTGGTTGATGTCCGTCATGGGAGGGTGCCCGTCCGCATCCTCAACATTGGGGAGAGGGAAGTACACTTACCCAGGTACGCTACACTCGCCAAACTGTTTGTTGTCGAACACAAAGCTATCAGGGCCGTGGAACCCTTGCCTCCATCTCCTCAGGCGGAGGGTAATGGCTCCCAGAAACAAAAGGAGGACTGGTGCCAGAAACTCCATGTGGGTGCTGACTCCACTCCCCTGCACCAAAAACAAGGAGTCTACCGGGTGGTACAGGAGTACGAGAGAGTCTTTAGTAAGCACCCGCTAGACTTCGGCAGAGTAAAGGGGATAGAACACCACATCCCCACAGGGAGCCACCCACCAATAAAAGAGAGACACAGGCCTGTACCCCCTGCACATTATCAGAACGCCAAGGGCATGCTAAGAGAAATGAAAGAAGCTGGGGTCATTAGAGACATCTGTAGCCCCTGGGCAGCCCCCTTGGTTCTGGTGAAAAAGAAAGACGGCACCATGAGAATGTGCGTCGACTATAGACAAATCACCCACAAAGACGCATATCCGCTGCCTAGAATAGAGGAGTCTTTAGCCGCACTAAAATCAGCTAACTTCTTTTCTACTTTGGACCTTATTAGCGGGTACTGGCAGGTTCCTGTGGCAGAGCCTGACAAGGAGAAGACCGCCTTCACCACCCCGATGGGACTGAGCGATTTCAACTGTATGCCTTTCGGGCTCTGCAACGCACCAGGGACCTTCCAGCGGCTGATGGAATGCTGTCTAGGGCACTGAAACTTCGAGACGGTCCTCCTTTACCTGGACGACGTGATCGTCTATTCGAAGACCTACGAGGACCACCTAAAGCACCTGGCCGAGGTGTTCGAAGCCCTGGCAGGCTATGGCCTGAAGGTAAAACCATCGAAGTGTCACCTGCTGAAACCAAAGGTCCAGTACCTAGGGCACGTGGTAAGCGCGGAAGGAGTGGCCCCCGACCCTGACAAGGACACGGCAATCAAGAGCTGGCCAAGCCCCTCGAACATCAAAGAGGTGAGACAGTTTCTCGGGTTGGTAGGCTACTACCGAAGGTTCATCCCCGGGTTCACTAAGATGGCAGCTCCTATGCAGGACCTCCTGATCGGACAGTCTAAGTCCAGGAGCCAAAAGCCGCCCTTCAAGTGGGATCAACCGGAAGAGGAGTCCTTCCGCCAGTTGAAGATGGCCCTCACGGGGGATGAGATCCTGGCCTACCCTGACTATGGCCAGCCTTTTATCCTCCACACAGATGCCAGTAATGTGGGACTGGGAGCCGTACTGTCCCAAAACCAACAGGGCAGAGAAAGGGTGATCGCGTACGCCAGCCGGAAGCTGAGACCCACCGAGAGGAACCCGGAGAATTACAGCTCCTTCAAGCTAGAATTCTTGGCGGTGGTATGGGCCATGACGGAACGCTTCAAGCATTACCTGGCCTCCGCAAAGTTCACCGTGTACACGGACAACAACCCGTTGACACACCTGGACAATGCAAGACTGGGTGCCCTAGAACAGCGGTGGATGGCCCGTCTCTCCAACTATGACTTCGTGATCAAGTACCGGGCCGGCAAAACCAATGCCAACGCTGACGCCCTATCGAGGATGCCTCACTTACCTGAAGGTGACGAAGACCCAGAAGAGCTGGAGGAGGTAGAACTCCCCGCGTTTCACCGGTATGGAGCCGCTCAATACTCTCACCGCGTGAAGGAGGAGGATCTAACAACTGTGATGATCAATCCCCTACCTCACCACAGCTGGGCCGAGACCCAAGATAGTGACCCTGCAGTACGCCTGGTGAAAGATCTGCTGACCTGGGAAGACCCCCTCTTAGATCCAGATGCCCCAGAGGAAGCCAAGCAGCTATGGAAGGAGAAGAGCAAGCTGTTCCTCTACGAAGGCAAGTTGTGCAGAAGGATTGTTAACCACCGGATGCACGAGCTGACCTGGCAAGTCGTGGTCCCAAGACGGGATGCAGCCATGGTCCTGGGGGCTTACCATGACAGAGCGGGACACTTCGGTTGGAAGAAACTGGAGTTCCTGCTAAGAGGAAGGTTCTTTTGGGTCGGCATGAGAGGAGCTGTAGAAAAGTGGTGCAGAGACTGTGGCCCTTGTCACCTAAGGAGGAAGGACCGCACCAGCCAGAAGACACCCTTGAGGCCCATCGTCACCGCACAGCCTCTTGAGCTGGTAGCTCTGGACCATGTCAAATTGGCTCCCAGCCGGTCAGGGTACATCTACGCCCTGACAATCGTGGACCACTATTCCCGTTTTCTCGTGGTGGTCCCGGTAAAAGACTTGACAGCCCAAGCAGCGGCCAGAGCCTTCCAGCAATATTTCTGCCATCCACACGGGTATCCGGAACAGGTCCTGACAGACCAGGGTCCAGCGTTCGAGGCTGAAATCTTCCAGGAGTTCTGCAACCTCTATGGCTGTAAGAAGATTCGTACAACGCCTTACCACCCCCAAACCAACGGGATGTGTGAGAAGATGAACAACATAGTCATTGATCTCCTAAAGACGTTGCCCCTGGAGGAACGCAGCCTGTGGCCAGAAAAACTGCCGGACCTGATAGACCTATACAACAATATCCCGATGAATGCTACAAACTGCAGCCCGGCTTACCTGATGTGAGCTAGACCAGGTAAGCTGCCCGTAGACCTGGAGATGGGAGTCCTAATACCTGAGGACACCTCCCCGGATGCGGACTGGGATACGGAAAGGCAACTGCAGTACAAGAAGGTACAGGAGAGTGTGGAGAAGAGCCTGGCCCAGGTGAGAGAGAGGCAAGAAAAACTCTTCAATCAACACGCCCCTGCTGGTCCCCTAGAACCTGGTGAGCAAGTCCTAAAGCGAAAAAGAAGGCTACATAAGTTGGACGACCAGTGGGAAAGGGAACCCTACACCGTACTGCAGTCTGACCACGACAACCCAAAGGTGTGCGTAATCACCAAGGACGGAGGAGAAACCACTAGTGTCGTCTCCAGAGACCACCTCAAAAGGTGCCCCGAGCAACTCCGTAGTGCAGAAGAGGGTCAGAGTGACCTTGAACCCGCAGAGGACAAGGAAGAAATGATCAGCACCGTTCTCGGAGAGTTCCCTCAGTCCTGGACTTGCATAAATGATGCCATAGTGGTACCCGTCCTGCATTTCCTGCAACCGGAACAGCAACAACCAACACCAGAGCCGGAAGGTGAAGAGGAGCGAGCGGTTCCAGAGGCAGAAGAGCCTGTACCAGCAGCCCAGGAGAGTCAACCCTCTGCTGACAGTGAGCCTGCCATGCCTGCGGTAAGCCAAAGGACCCGCAGACAGCTGCCTGCCCTACCTGTACGCCCAGCTGACAGCTGTACCCCTAATGCTAGTGGGGAAAGCCAGGTTGGTCCACCACCAGACAGTGGGCTACGTAGGTCAACTAGGAGCACAAAGGGACAGATACCCGCTCGCAGGAGAATATAGGATGCACTAGATTGTAAATAACCCTGTTGCCAAATATTGAATTGTTTGCAAAGTTACATGCATGTTTGGTAATTCTGTGTTTTAGTTTCTTGCAGTTACCGTAAGGACTCACAGGTTATGGACTTTTTATAACCAGGACCTTGTATGGACTGCGTTTGGAGCCTAACCTAGGAATGAACTAAGACTGTAAAGGACTTGGGGTAGGACAGACCCCCACCTGGTTAAGGCTCCCCGTTGTGTTGGTGATATGGACACCCGGTCACAGGCCACACTGTGACCTTAAGAACTCAATTTGTGCGTCGTCTATCTATTAATGTTTTATAGTCATGTATATTATCCTTGTTTATTGTTTAGTCCCGGAGTACTAAATTTCACTAGGGGGGAATGTGTCACCCTGGCCTGGATGCCACAAAATGTATTAAAGCTGTGTCTGAGAGCAAGGGGGAGGTTCTCTAGTCATGGGAACATTAGCATGCAATGCCTCCTGTCTCAGGCCAGTAGGGGGGAGCAGGCTGCCCCTATAAAAGCTGGTGCTGGGGGCAGGGTTAGTGAGAACTTGATGGCCTGTCTCAGCACTGAGACTTGTACCAGAGCAGAGCAGGGACAGACAGTTGCACTGCACCTAAGAGGAAGTGTGGCAGGAGGAGAGCCACAAGCCAGAGACAAGAGGCGAAGAGAGCCTGTCTTGGCAGATCACGGACTTAATTTACCAGACTTTGGTGTCTGAGGCTGGAAGGATTCCACATCCCCCAGCAGATAACCAGTCCGCAAGGGACTGTATATTCCTTGGCCTAAGAAGCCTGGAGGCCCTGCCACAACCGAAGGGACCAGTAAAGCCGTACAAGGCTGGGAGCAGAAAGGAACCCACGTCGCAGGCCATACAGGCGAGAATACACGGAAAGCTCGGAAACGTGGGCTGTTACCCTATAACGAGGAGATAGCCAGAAGGAGCACAGAAAGCACGGTAGGCCTACACCCTCACCCTGACCAGGGCCAATTTCCCCGTTGCTCTCAGACATCCAGGTCCCCTCCTAGCTGGGACTGTTTATGGGTCAGTTTACCTGTTTCAGTAAAGACCCTGGACTGCAACCTATTGTCTGTGTGCTCCTTCGCGCCTCCAGCACTACCGGTACTGGGACTCTCACCACCATCACTCCCACCATCCACTACACTGCCCTGGGGCCGCACGCTTCCCGTGGGGAGTCACACCATCCCAGCTGCACACGACATCAGCCCCAGCGGACTGCCTTGCAGCGGCGGTTCCTAATAACCGCAATCCACGGGTGGCGTAGTCGGACATCATCAATAGATCATAGCAGACTACCATTGGTCTGACCACCCTGAGCCGCGGGATCGGGCCGCCACTACTACCCCCATCGTTCCCCTATCGCCCGGATCCGCGTGCCCCACGGCCCAGGGGGCGAGTCAATTGTACTAGGGGCACGTCTCCTTTTTCCTTTTTGTAGGTGGCTACCCTGTATAATATTCTCCCTCTGGTTCTTAACTACAGGCTCATCCTGAGTTCTAATCCCATTTCTCTTGCTCTCATCTTTTTACTACTTTCTTTTCAACACTTTGTCCTTTATTTATCCAATAATATATATATAATATTTTATCAGCTATATGTTTAGTTCCCTTTTCTGTATTACCTTTCCCTCATCCACTTAGATGGCTCCTTTGTTAAATGTTGTCTTCCTGACCTCTATACACTTCCCCACCCCAGGTTCTATTCCCGTTTCTCTTACACTCCAATCACTTCTCCACAATTTGTCCTTTATTTATGTGGTATCATTTATATGCATAGTTTCCCTCTTTCCTTGGTACCATTTCCCTCATTTGCCTGGGTGGCTCCTCTATTAAACATTCCCTCTCTGGTTTCTATTTGACTCGCCCCCTGGGCCTGTGCTGTGCAGGGGCATACCCGGAGCCGGATCGCTGGGGGTTGTAGTTCTCCGTGGCGGTGACCCGGTCCGTGCCTAGGGCGGTCAAACCAGTGGCGGTCTTAAGTAATAACAATGTCCGACTACGCCACCCGTGGATTGCGGTCAGTGGGGACCGCCGCTGCGCTGCCGACCGCTGAGGCTGATGTTGTTTGCGCAGCCAAGTATGAGATAACTCCCCACGGGAGAAGTATTGCCTCAGGGCAGCTAGTGTGGATGCTGGGAGTGATAGTGTGAGCGTCCCAGTACTGATGGTGCTGGTGCGGCGATGAAACACAGAGACTTGTAATTGCAGTTTCCAAAGCTTTACTCATGGTTGTTATTCTGGTCACTTGTGCACATGAGGGACCACCTGAGCCGTGTTGCGTTAACCAGGCAAGCGGCTCGACCAACTCCCAGGCAATTCCAGAGCGTGGCACAGGGCTCCCTTCTCTTCCCTTCTCTGGCCGTCCCCACCAGTGACCCACCTTTGTCCAGCTCCCTCGGGCCTTCTCTTGGCGAAGCCTATCTCCGGTTTCCCTGACCCTATGTGGTATGCTTTCCTGGTGGATGTAGTGAGGGGTCGCACCAAGATGTGGTAACAACCTCCGGTCTTTGGCTGAGGAATTTGTCGCCTCCACCAATTTGGGTTCCGGTACCCTGTCCTGCCAACCCTTCACCCATTATCTCGTGGGTTCTTAGGGTTCCTTCTTCACTCGTGTCTCTGGGCCCTTCTCTGTGTTCCTGTTCCTTGCTTCCTTTCTTACTTTCCTTTCTGTTCCTTCTCCTTTCTCTCTCTCTCAGGCTCCAGCCTCCTGACAAGGCCTGCCTGTGGAGCAGAGCCCATGCAGCAGCTCTGCTCCCTGTCACTTCTCCTCAGACTGCACTCCTCTCTGAACTGACTCTAAGATGGTGCCCACCTTATATACCACCCTCTGACACCCGAGCCCAGGTGACTTGCAACCAATGGGCTCCTACCTATGCCCAGAGACCCACCCCTATCTGCTCCTACACCACTGGGTTTTCCTCCCCCCACCCCACTCCAGCCAGGGACAGATGCTGTCGTGCCTGCACTTCTGTCTAGTGGGAGCACCGTTGAGCTGTCCCTCGGAAATGGGGTGTGTGTGGTGCATGCAGCCTAACGAGTCCTAGTCCACACTCCATCCTTACCCGGGAGTGGAATACCACACCTCTGGTTCGAGGTGCAATACCCCTGTAGCAGCCGAGCCCTCGGGGTGCTACATATTCACTGGCCCATCCTGGGTTCTTATCCCACTTCTCCTACATTCCAATCATTTGTCCTCTACATTTTATCAGTAATAAGCATGGTTCTTTTTTTTTCTCTCTCTAAACTTTAATCAATTTGAAATTGCCAGTTGAACTTCCCTCCCCTTCCTAATTTCCCCATTGGTTTAAGTGTTCCCGTGGGTGTTCCCTATGTAATTGGCATCCATTTTAGGCCTTTAAAAACCCATCCTTGGTTATGTTTTGCGTATTTGTTTTTTTCACTTGAAAAAGACACCGGTACGGCATTGAAACGCGTTGTGAATAAAAAGCCTTTTCCTCATCATCATCTCTGAAGTATGGATTTACTCCAGCAGGGCAGCCCACCTAAGTGTTCATCCAACTGGATCCAATATCTCCTGGAGGATTTATCCACCAGCCACGGGGCAGCAGCTGTTTTTCTTCATGCCTCCATAGGAGTTGTGAGCGTAACCAGCGCTCTCCTACTCTCCCCCCATAGGGTATCACTCTATTGTGTGCTCTGTTCCCCACTCTAGATTTACATATGAGCAGGATAAATAGCACACTCACTTTATAGCTTGGGTTATTACGAGCACAGCAATACCAATTATGTAAAATTTATTTATATTTTTTTACTTTTCTACAATAGAAACAAATTTTTTATGTGTCATCATATTGTATGAGCCATAATTTTTTGGTTTCTGTCGATGGAGCTATGTGACGCTTCTTTTTGTAGGATGAACTGAAGTTTTTATTGCCATAATAATAATTATATTAAGAGACTTTTTTATCTCTAATGTTTTGCTTTTTTTTACTTTTTATTTAGTCTCCTTGTGGGTCTTGAACATTTACCAGTTTGATATCTGGTATAACACCCTGCAATACCTCTGTATTACAGTGCATTATGCCGATCACATTCAGCCTCGCAGACCCCGATGATAGCAGGGCCTAATAAGCTTCCATTGCTATCAAAAAAGAACTTCGGCACTCCAATATGGATGCAAAAAATTGGTTTTTATTAGCAGAATTCCCCATAAATGAAAAGCAGGCCAACGTTTCGACCTAACATGGTCTTTCTCAGGGCCTATGCTAAACATCAAAAGAATATATCCCATTAACATTTGTATATAAACAGAAAATAAGAAAAAACAAAATACATCTACTTATAAATGATGTGGAATAACCCACAAAAGATTGTGAAATAAATTTGTAAGGTACAGTAGAATATGCAAATAGCGTGCGTTTTTTTTTTTTTTTTAAATATGTATATAAATTCAAGAATAATGACATAGTAGGAGACCTCATACTGCCACAAGAATATAAAGTATATATACAGTACAGACCAAAAGTTTGGACACACCTTCTCATTTAAAGATTTTTCTGTATTTTCATGACTTTGAAAACTGTACATTCACACTGAAGGCATCAAAACTATGAATTAACACATGTGGAATTATATACTTAACAAAAAAGTGTAAAACAACTGAAAATATGTCTTATATTCTTGGATCTTCAAAGTAGCCACCTTTTGCTTTGATGACTGCTTTGCACACTCTTGGCATTCTCTTGATGAGCTTCAAGAGGTAGTCACCAGAAATGGTTTTCACTTCACAGGTGTGCCCTGTCAGGTTTAATACATGGGATTTCTTGCCTTATAAATGGGGTTGGGACCATCAGTTGTGTTGTGCATAAGTCAGGTGGATACACAGCTGATAGTCCTATTGAATAGACTGTTAGAATTTGTATTATGGCAAGAAAAAAGCAGCTAAGTAAAGAAAAACGAGTGGCCATCATTACTTTAAGAAATGAAGGTCAGTCAGTCCGAAAAATTGGGCAAACTTTGAAAGTGTCCCCAAGTGCAGTTGCAAAAACCATCAAGCGCTACAAAGAAACTGGCTCACATGAGGACTGCCCCAGGAAAGGAAGACCAAGAGTCACCTCTGCTTCTGAGGATAAGCTTATCCGAGTCACCAGCCTCAGAAATCGCAGGTTAACAGCAGCTCAGATTAGAGACCAGGCCACTGCCACACAGAGTTCTAGCAGCGGACACATCTCTTCAACAACTGTTAAGAGGAGACTTTGAGCAGCAGGCCTTCATGGTAAAATAGCTGCTAGGAAACCACTTCTAAGGACAGGCAACAAGCAGAAGACTCTTGTATGGGCTAAAGAACACACGTCTTTGTGCGACGCAGAAGAGGTGAACGGATGGACTCTACATGCATGGTTCCCACCGTGAAGCATGGAGGAGGAGGTGTGATGGTGTGGGGGTGCTTTGCTGGTGACACTGTTGGGGATTTATTCAAAATTGAAGGCATACTGAACCAGCATGGCTACCACAGCATCTTGCAGCGCCATGCTATTCCATCCGGTTTGTGTTTAGTTGGACCATCATTTATTTTTCAACAGGACAATGACCCCAAACACACCTCCAGGCTTTGTGAGGGCTTTTTGACCAATAAGGAGAGTGATGGGGTGCTACGCCAGATGACCTGGCCTCCACAGTAACAAGACCTGAACCCAATCGAGATGGTTTGGGGTGAGCTGGACCGCAGATTGAAGGCAAAAGGGCCAACAAGTGCTAAGCATCTCTGGGAACTCCTTCAAGATTGTTGGAAGACCATTTCCGGTGACTACCTCTTGAAGCTCATCAAGAGATTGCCAAGAGTGTGCAAAGCAGTCATCAAAGCAAAAGGTGGCTACTTTGAAGAACCAAGAATATAAGACATATTTTCAGTTGTTTTACACTTTTTTGTTAAGTATATAATTCCACATGTGTTAATTCATAGTTTTGATGCCTTCAGTGTGAATGTACAATTTTCAAAGTCATGAAAATACAGAAAAATCTTTAAATGAGAAGGTGTGTCCAAACTTTTGGTCTGTACTGTATATTCACATATATGCTTGAAGGACAAACGTTGTCAGATGATTTACAATGAGGAAAAAGGGTACAATTTATATTAAAGAGTGTAGGTAACATGCAATATATTCATCATAAGGCTTCTAATGGGAATATCAATGTAAGCTCATGGAGTCACTGATCCCATATGGTGTCATGGTCCATCATAGAGTTAGTTACAAGAGGAGTAGCAGCAAAGAAACTCTATTACAGGTAAGTAGGAACAATTAGACACAGAACAAACGGTTCAAATAGCAAAAATGGCATAGGGAACACTGAAGGATTACATACCTGGCGTGAAGGGAATAGTGCATGGACTAGGAACCGCGAAAAAGCGCCGTGTGGTGGAAAGAAGGAAGGACTATATAAAGGACTATATATATAGGACTATATATATATTATATAGGACTAGTGCGTTGGTGGAAGCGGTGAAAGAACGCCGGTGTATATCCGGTCATGCGCAGTATGGCCATACTGACTTCCGGTGCGCGTGCTGGAACGCAAAGGGAGACAGTGGAACGCAAGTCACTTCCGGACATACGCAGTATATATGCTACACTGGAAGTAAGTGGATAGACTTTACTTAAGGTGTAAATCAGTGGAAAGAGGATATACTCAATCAAGAGCAGAATAACGCAGGGTGAGCCAACCTTAGGAGGAGCTATAGGAGATGAATACTTGAAAAACAGATTATATTATATTAAATTGCAAAATAAGGAGGGGGATCCTGAAGAGTCAAAGAAAAAAATGCATGGGATTCGTTACGGAGGTCCCTGGGAACCTTAATTAGTAACCTACAAGACAAAGAAAAATAATCAGTAACATGAAATATATTCAATTATTATAAAATGGCAAACAATCTAGTCACCCATACTGAAAGCCCAGTGAATGACCCACAACTTAAAACTTTAATCAGTAGCATAGAATTATCCGCTAAACCCTGGTTTATTATCCTATCCAATAGACACTGGACAGAGTGAGTTTTATGTCATATAGGTAGAGGGATTTTTGGGGGCGATATAGGAATTTTTTATTCATCTTGTGCGTCATACTCCCTATTAAGTCCTTTCGGAGTGAGGATCTGTAGCGTATGTATCCAGTATAGCTCACGTTTTTTAAGGTTTTGAATTCGGTTGCTCCCCTGTCTATTTGGCGGAATGTGATCAATTACTTGATACCTTAGTTGTGAAATGTTGTGGGACATAGCTAGAAAATGTGCTGGTATAGGTAACATCGTGCGTCCACAACGAATTGTTGATTTGTGTTGTGAAATACGGTCTCGGATATGTTGGGTGGTCTCACCAACATATGCGAGACCGCATGGACACTTAATTAGATACACCACATACGTGGAATCACAAGAGAAATATTCTTTAATAGAATAACGTTTGCCAAAATGAGGATGTGTAAAAGTAACATAGTTTTTAAGGTTGAAGGAAGACTAAGTCCATCTAGTTCAACCCATAGCCTAACATGTTGATCCAGAGGAAGGCAAAAAAAAACCATGTGGTAAACACTAAGCTCCACATTGGGGAAAAAAAATCCTTCCTGACTCCATACGACAATCAGACTAGTTCCCTGGATCAACGCCCTATCAAGGAATCTAGTATTTATAACCTGTAATATTATACTTTTCAAGAAAGGCATCCATGCCCTTCTTAAATTTTAACAGTGAATCACTCATTACAACATCATGCGGCAGAGAGTTCCATAGTCTCACTGCTCTTACAGTAAAGAATCCCCGTCTGTGATTATGATTAAACCTTCTTTCCTCTAGACGTAGAAGATGCCCCCTTGTCCCCGTCTCAGGCCTCAGAGTAAAAAGATCAGTAGAAAGCTCTTTGTACTGTCCCCTCATATACTTGTACATAGTAATAAGATCACCCCTAAGCCTTCTTTTTTCCACAGTAAATAACCCCAAGTGTAATAACCTGTCTTGGTATTGCAGACCCCCCAGTCCTCTAATAACCTTGGTCGCTCTTCTCTGCCCCCGCTCTAGTTCAGCTATGTCTTTCTTATACACCGGAGACCAGAACTGTACACAGTATTCTAAGTGTGGTCGCACTAATGACTTGTATAGAGGTAAAATTATGTTCTCCTCATGAGCATCTATGCCTCTTTTAATGCATCCCATTATTTTATTTGCCTTTACAGAAGCAGCCTGACACTGGCCACTACACTGAGCTTGTCGTCCACCAATACACCCAGGTCTTTTTCAGTAACAGTTTTGCCATGTGTTTCACAATTAAGCTTATAATTATACATTTTATTTCCTCTGCCCAAGTGCATTACCTTACATTTATCCCCATTAAAGCTCATTTGCCATTTATCAGCCCAAGCTTCTAGTTTACATAGATCCTCCTGTAATATAAAATTGTCCTCCTCTGTATTGATTACCCTGCAGAGTTTAGTGTCATTAATAAATATGTTAAAAAGAAGTGGGCCCAATACTGACCCCTGTGGTACCCCACTGTTAACTGAGACCCGGTTTGAGTGTTTTCCATTAATAGCCACCCTTTGTTTCCTATCACTGAGCCAATCCTTAACCCACATACATATATTTTCCCCTATCCCCATTGTTCTCATTTTGTGTATCAACCTTTTGTGTGGAACCGTATCAAAAGCTTTTGAAAAGTCCATATACACAACATCCACTGCATTTCCTTGGTCCAGTCCGGAACTTGCCTCCTCATAAAAACTGATCAGATTAGTTTGACAGGAACGGTCCCTCGTAAACCCATGTTGATATTGGGTCATGAGGTTATTCTTCTTCAGATACTCTATTATAGCATCTCTTAGGAAACCCTCCAGGATTTTACCCACAGTAGAGGTTAAGCTTACCGGCCTATATCTATGACGTTACTTAATTCCTGCAGTACTCGCGGGTGTATCCCATCCAGGCCCGGTGATTTGTCAACTTTAGTGATTTTTAGATGCCGCCATACTTCCTGCTGGGTTAAGCAAGTGACATTTACTGGAGAATTTTTGTTATCACTAATCATGTTTTCTGTCATGCGATTTTCTTGTGTAAATACGGTTGAAAAAAAATCATTTAGCATATTGGCTTTTTCCTCATCCTCATCCACCATTTCACCCAGACTATTTTTAAGGGGGCCAACACTATCATTTTTTAGTTTTTTACTATTTATATAGTTAAAGAATATTTTGGGGTTATTTTTACTTTCTCTGGCAATAATTCTTTCTGCCTAAATCTTTGCTGCCTTGATTTGTTTTTTACATAATTTATTTAATTTTCTATATTTATTTAATGCCTCATCACTACCTACTTGCTTTAGTTCTCTAAATGCTTTCTTTTTGTCACTTATTGCGCCCCTTACAGCTCTATTTAGCCATAGTGGTTTCCTCCTATTTCTAGCATGTTTATTCCCAAGGGGTATATATTGTGCACAGGTCCTATTCAGGATGTTAATAAATGTCTCTCATTTGCTTTGTGTAGCTTTATGTCTCAGGATATCGTCCCAGTTTATTGCACTAAGATGATCTCTTAACCGTTGGAAATTTGCCTTCCTGAAGTTTAGTGTCTTTGTAACCCCTCTACTACACATCTTATTAAAGGTTACATGAAAACGTATTATTTTGTGATCACTATTACCCAAGTGACCCCCAACTAGTATATTTGATATGCGGTCTGGCCTATTGGTTAATATTAGGTCTAGCAGTGCCCTCCTTCTTGTTGGGTCCTGAACCAGTTGTGAAAGGTAATTGTCTCTCATAGTAGTCAAAAACCTATTTCCTTTGCTTGAACTACATGTTTCTGTCCCCCAATGTATTTCAGGGTAGTTGAAGTCTCCCATAATAATGACTTCTCCTTGAGTCGCTGCTTCATCTATCTGCTTTACGAGGATATTCTCCGCTACTTCCATTATTTTTGGAGACTTATAACAAACCCCTATCAGTAATTTATTATTTTTTCCCCCTCCCCTTATCTCCACCCACAGGGACTCTACATTTTCATTAGATTCACATATATCCTCCCGCAAGACAGGTTTTAAGGATGATTTTACATATAAACACACACCCCCCCTCGCTTGTTTGTACGGTCATTTCTGAACAGACTATAGCCCTGTAAATTAACTGCTCAGTCATGGCTCTCGTCCAGCCATGTCGCAGATATCCCTACCATGTCATAATTATTTTCCAACAAAATTAATTCTAATTCCTCCATTTTGTTGGTGAGGCTTCTGGCATTAGTGTACATGCATTTTATGTATCTCTCTGTACCTCTATTCCATCTTACTTTATTGACTGTTCTAACCCCACCCCCAATTTCTTTATTTGTGCCCAGGTCACTATCTGCACTATCTTCCCCACCTATAAAATGAATACCCTCCCCCCCAATCCCTAGTTTAAACACTCCTCCAACCTTCTAGCCATTTTCTCCCCCAGCACAGCTGCACCCTCCCCATTAAGGTGCAGCCGGTCCCTAGCGTAGAGTCTGTAGCCAACTGAGAAGTCGGCCCAGTTCTCCAGGAACCCAAATCCTTCTTTCCTACACCAGTTCTTGAGCCACTTATTTATCTCCCAAATCTCCCGTTGCCTCTCTGGCGTGGCACGTGGTACCGGTAGTATTTCAGAGAATACCACCTTGGAGGTCCTTGCTTTCAGCTTGCAGCCTAATTCCCTAAAATCATCTTTAAGGACCTTCCACCTACCTCTAACTTTGTCATTTGTGCCAATGTGCAGCATGACCGCTGGGTCCTCACCAGCCCCTCCCAGTAATCTGTCAACCCGATCAGCGATGTGCCGGACTCGAGCGCCAGGTAGGCAGCACACTGTTCGACTATCCCTGTCTTTGTGACAGATTGCCCTATCTTTTCCTCTAATAATTGAGTCCCCCACTACCAGCACCTGCCTAGCCTACCCTACTCTCCTATTTCCCTCTTTACTGGAGCTGACACTCGTCCCCTGAAAGCCGGAGATGCCTTGCTGCAGTAGTGCTACCCCTGTACCATCACTCCCCTCATCTGCCAACTTTGCAAACTTATTGGGGTGTGCCAGATCAGGACTAGCCTCCCTGGCACTCTTCCCTCTACCACCCCTTCTAACTGTCACCCAACTAGCGACCTCACTGTCCTGCAGCTCCCGACTACCACCCTCCCCCACATCTACCCCAGTAAGCTGCTGCTCAGTGAGCAGCAGACTCCTTTCCATGTTGTCAATGGATCTCAGTGTTGCCAGCTGCTCATTTAGATCCAGTATCTGGGCTTCCAAACGCACAACGTGCACACATCTCGCGCAGCAGTAAGCAACCTCTACCTGCTGTTCAAGGAATACATACATGTGGCAAGATGTACACTGGATAGCATTGTCAATAATGGAGCTCATTTCCTAATGGGGATTGCAATATACAGAATGTTAAGTAAAAAGTAAAGTAAAGAATTAATGAAATACAGTCAGCAATTCAGTCCAAAGTCCTCCCTTCCAAACTCCCTGAATACAAAGTCACTGAAAAACAAGTCACACACTTACTTTCATTCGCACTTACGCTCCGGACTCACGCAGCTCGTTCACACTCGCAAACTAAGATATTTAAAGAGTTTTTTTTTTTTCCCTTTTCCAGCAATGCACCCTTCACCTCAATGCACTTCCAGTGTCACCCTTAGTAATATTTGAACACTGTAAACATCCTAGACACGGGAAAGTTCCCCTCCGGGGGGTGGCCAAGGTGCGTTGGATTGGTCCCTTATTTGTAGATCCCACGTCGGCTCTAACCAAATGGTCGCGAATGTTTCGGGATCTTTTATGACATAGTAGGGGGACATCGGTAAATTTCTCTATATCCGGATAAGATTGCCGTAACAGGGACCAATATTTTTAATGCACTTGAATATCTGTCCCCCAAAGGGGTGATAGGTGTTCACGAAAGTCAGTCGTGAGTTATTATTCCGTCGTGAAGTAGGTTGGGTGACCTGGTTCAAGATATGTGATGGGTAACCCCTCTGTCGAAATTTGTCGTTCATCTCCTCATGTCTAATTTTTTTAGAATCTGCAGTAGACACTATTCGATCCACCCTATTATGTTGTGATTTTGGTAATGACCTTTTAATATGGCCCGGGTGAGAACTGGAATACAACAATAGACTGTTTTTATCTGTTGGTTTTGTGTATAAGTCACTGACTAGATATCCTGTGTCAACGAGTGTAATCCGTGTGTCCAAAAAACGTATGGAATGTGGGTCTTGGTGTATGGTAAATGTCAGATTAGTAACTTTGCTGTTAAGGTCATCAAAAAAAGTTTTTAAGTTTTGTCTTGTGCCAGTCCAAATAAAGAAAATATCGTCAATAAAACGTCTCCAGCATAGCACATGCTTTTCAAACAGAGGGTGAGTATATACATGATCTATCTCAAAATTCCCTATGAAGATATTGGCATAGGGGGGTGCCACATTGGAGCCCATCGCCGTACCCCTCTTTTGAAAGAAAAAACGATCTTCAAACATGAAAAATTTTTTGGTGAGGATCAAAGTTAATAAATCACTGCAAAAGTCAATCTGATCGGTTGAGAATGTAGTATGGGCTCTTACAAATTTTATTGTGGCACAAATGCCCTACTGGTGATTGATACTAGTATAGAGACTGTTGACGTCCATTGTTGTTAGGATGCTGTTAGTAGGGATTGGTCCTAATTCTCTTATGCATGTCAAAAAATGGGTAGTGTCCTTAAGGTATGAGGTAATCTTCTGAATATGGGGTGTTAAAATTTTTTCTAATGTAATAGCCAAGGGTGACAAAATAGAATCTGTAGAGGCTACAATAGGTCTCCTGGGTGGTGCCCATAGATTCTTGTGTATTTTGGGTAAGGTATAAAATACTGGCATTATTGGGTTTGGATTGACCAAAAATTCTGACAGTTTGGAATCGATTGTGCCTCTCTGAGAATGATGTGAGACTAAATTTTTAATTAAATTAGCTACCTCTGTGGTGGGGTTACGTGTTATAGGTAGATACGTTTCAGTATCATTCAATTGAGTGTATATCTCTGATATATAATAAGACCGGTCCATAATAACAATTGCTCCCCCCTTATCAGCTGGTTTTACAATAAGTTCTTTCCTTTTTTTCAATGAGGAGAGGGCCATACTTTCCTCAGGGTTGAGGTTATTTTTGTTATGCAGATCGCCTCTCTTTATGGCTTGTAGGACTTCATTAATGTCTTTCTGGACCAAGTCAATATATGTCTCTACATGATAATATGTACAAGGCGGTTGGAAATGGCTAGGAATACGCAGTTTCAAGCCATGTAAAGAGAACATTCCATCATTCTGGCTGCTCTGAGAGGCACCTGGAGGATCAGTAGTAAGCCCCCTACCAGAGGAAAAATGGACTTTCAATCTTAAGGTTCTATAAAAGCGTTGTAGTTCTTGCTCCAGTTGGAATGTATCAAAGGCAGGTGTAGGGCTAAATGAAAGACCTTTTTGCAATAGGTCTAATTCGGCCGGTGCTAAGGATTGTGAGAAGATGTTATACACGATGTTAGTCCTACCCGAGAACGAGTTGTCATCCGAGTGTTGTCTGTCTGTCGATCGCCTCCCCCGCCTCGTCTTATTCTTGGTGGACGGTTTCTGCGTTGATCCAAAAAATAATTTGGTTGATAGGTACCTCGTTCGCTGTCTGTAGAGGAGTGTCGGCCTGGAGAAGAGTTGTATCCTCGCCTGTATGATCTGCTGCTTCTGCCTTGATCTGAAGAGCACCATCTATACACTTGATTATTGAGGTAGTTTTCAGCGTCACATAGAAATTTAGATTTTTTCCGGATCTGGAGTTCGTTGCGATATTCAGAAATGGTTTTGTCCACTTTGTTTTTCAGTGTTGTAAATTCTTCAGATGAAATCGTATTACTCAATTGTTGCTCAGTAGAGGCAATCCTAGTATGTAGATTGGTTATTTCCTTCTGGAGAAAATCAATTGTCAACACAATAATGTCCATTGAGCATTTGTTGAGGATCCCCTCGAACTTACTGCAATAATCAGAGTTATCATTAAATAGAGTAGGACGTAGGTTGACTCTTAATCCTCGTGGAATTCGTTGTGTTTTGTGATATTCTGCGAGAGTAACGCAGTGTAGATCCAAAGCGGTATACCTCCTTTGTTCCTTCTCTAGGTCCCTTGTGCGTACTTCCTCAGTGGGGGTGTGGAGAAATGTAACGGGAGTTGTGACATGTGCAAGTATTCCACTTTCTTCTTCCTGATTAAAGGCAAAGGTTGTGAACGACATTGAAGCCACAGGAGCGTAATCCCAATAAACAGTCAATTGAAAAAAAGAATGATCGCTTCACTGTATCAAACTTTTAGGGTGCTCTGAAGAAATAGGTAGTATAGATATCAAAAAAGAACTTCGGCACTCCAATATGGATGCAAAAAATTGGTTTTTATTAGCAGAATTCCCCATAAATGAAAAGCAGTCCGTTTCCACCTAACATGGTCTTTACCCATCACATATCTTGAACCAGGTCACCCAACCTACTTCACGACGGAATAATAACTCACAACTGACTTTCGTGAACACCTATCACCCCTTTGGGGGACAGATATTCAAGTGCATTAAAAAATATTGGTCCCTGTTAGAGCAATCTTATCCGGATATAGAGGAATTTACTGATGTCCCCCTACTATGTCATAAAAGATCCCGAAACATTCGCGACCATTTGGTTAGAGTTGACATGGGATCCACAAATAAGGGACCAATCCAACGCACCTTGGCCACCCCCCGGAGGGGAACTTTCCCGTGTCTAGGATGTTTACAGTGTTCAAATATTACTAAGGATGACACTTTTACACATCCTCATTCTGGCAAACGTTATTCTATTAAAGAATATTTCTCTTGTAATTCCACGTATGTGGTGTATCTAATTAAGTGTCCATGCGGTCTCGCGTATGTTGGTGAGACCACCCAACATATCCGAGACCGCATTTCACAACACAAATCAACAATTCGTTGTGGACGCATGATGTTACCTATACCAGCACATTTTCTAGCTATGTCCCACAACATTTCACAACTAAGGTATCAAGTAATTGATCACATTCCGCCAAATAGACGGGGGGGGGGGCAACCGGATTCAAAACCTCAAAAAACGTGAGCTATACTGGATACATACGCTACAGATCCTCACTCCGAAAGGACTTAATAGGGAGTATGAAGCACAATATGAATAAAAAATTCCTATATCCCCCCCAAAAATCCCTCTACCTATATGACATAAAACTCACTCTGTCCAGTGTCTATTGGATAGGATAATAAACCAGGGTTTAGCGGATAATTCTATGCTACTGATTAAAGTTTTAAGTTGTGGGTCATTCACTGGGCTTTCAGTATGGGTGACTAGATTGTTTGTCATTTTATAATAATTGAATATATTTCATGTTACTGATTATTTAGGACTATTCAGTAGGACTATGAGCTGTGTATCCACCTGACTTCTGCACAACACAACTGATGGTCCCAACCCCATTTATAAGGCAAGAAATCTCGCTTATTAAACCTGACAGGGCACACCTGTGAAGTGAAGACCATTTCCGGTGACTACCTCTTGAAGCTCATCAAGAGAATGCCAAGAGTGTGCAAAGCAGTCATCAAGACATATTTTCAGTTGTTTCACACTTTTTTGTTAAGTATATAATTCCACATGTGTTAATTCATAGTTTTGATGCCTTCAGTGTGAATGTACAATTTTCATAGTCATGAAAATACAGAACAATCTTTAAATGAGAAGGTGTGTCCAAACTTTTGGTCTGTACTGTATATATATATATATATATATACTTTATATTCTTGTGGCAGCATGAGGTCTCCTACTATATCATTATTCTTGAATTTATATACATATATAAACATTTTTTTAAAAAACGCACGCTATTTGCATATTCTACTGTACCTTACAAATTTATTTCACAATCTTTTGTGGGTTATTCCACATCATTTATAAGTAGATGTATGTGTATATTTTGTTTTTCCTTATTTTCTGTTTATATACAAATGTTGATAGGATATATTCTTTTGATGTTTAGCATAGGCCCTGAGAAAGACCATGTTAGGTCGAAACGTTGGCCTGCTTTTCATTTAAGGGGAATTCTGCTAATAAAAAACAATTTTTTGCATCCATATTGGAGTGCCGAAGTTCTTTTTTGATATCTATACTACCTATTTCTTCAGAGCACCCTAAAAGTTTGGTACAGTGAAGCGATCCTTATTTTTTTCAACAAGCTTCCATTGCTGATAGACCCAGAGGCTGTTGTTAGGTCTCAGCTTGCCATGATAACCATCGATACACCGTGATTGTAACATGGGGGTAATAATGAAGGTACAGAGGGGGCCCCTTCCTTCTGTCCACCATATTGATGCGGTGGTCGCTATTGACCGCATCATCTAAAGGGTTAAACTGTCGGGATAGGTGCTAACACCAAAGTCGGCAGTTGCAGCCAACTCTCCTTGAAGTGCGGGCTCAGCTGCTAAGCCTGCACAGCACGACTACCATGAAAATAGCACAGTTCATGTTTAATCCCATGTGCCCATGACGTAATAGTATGTCATAGGGCAGTAAGGTGTTAGACTTTTGATTGGTTGTTTCTATATTTTGTTTCTATATTTTCCATTTACCATAATGGAGGACTGATCACATACGTGAGCTCAGGACATGGAATGCAATGTGTGGACCTGGGGAGGAATCATTGACCAGACCTGAGGCTCCTATGATTTGTTGGGTTGACCCCCAGTTGCCTCTGTTAAGCACTGTGAAGACCCATACAGAGGCTCAGATACACAGCTGTGTTATCATACACTGACTATTAGCTTCGTTCAAGGAGTCAAATATAAGAATTTTCAATAATAGTTGACATAATATTTAATTATTTATTTATCAATTTCCTATCAGTATGTCTTTGGAGTGTGGGAGGAAACCGGAGAACCCGGAGGAAACCCACGCGAACACGGGGAGAGCATACAAACTCCATGCAGTTGTTCTCTTTGGTTGGGTTTGGACCCAAACGCTGCAAAGCAACAGTGCTAACCACTGAGCCACCGTGTTGCCCAATAGTCTTCAATGTGGCACTAATCATGATAGGACGAGAACAGAGACCGAGCCCGGAATCTGTCTCCTTATGCAGCAGGAAGCTCACTTTATTCCGTGAGTTCATCTGACTGCGGAAAGTCCAGTAAATGTCGTATCCAGAAGTGAGAACAGAGACCGAGCCCGGAATCTGCCTCTTGATGCAGCAGGAACCTCACTTTATTCCGTGAGTTCATCTGACTGCGGAAAGTCCAGTAAATGTCGTATGCGAGAACAGAGACCGAGCCCGGAATCTGTCTCTTTTTTCTGACTTGTTTTCGCCTTGTGGAAGAGTCGTCACATCCGGCTGGATTCTTTGTTCATTGACGGATCACAATCAGGCCTCTCTCCGGAATAGTGATCTGTAGAAATAATAAATATGACTGAAGATGAAACAACTGGATATCATATATAAACGGCAGATAATGTACTCCTGGTTACTGATTTCTAGCCTTGTGAGAAAAGATTTAAGATAAGTGATATTGGCTTATTCTTAGTTTAGGACTGTACCCCCCATTCATATAGAGGGGGCTGACAATCACTATGTGAGATCTGAGACCACCCACTGGACTCCTAAACCCAGAATGTTTCATATTGGCCGGCACTAAGCATTTCATGGATATCTAAGAAGTACATGAGTGCAATTTTTTAAATCTATAAATTTAAATTAAAAAATAAATTATTGATTATGTAGCGTTAATAAAGCTAGATCTAAATAGAACTATTTTTACTATAAAGGATCTTCTCCCCACTATTTTAGCTTTAGTAAAAGATCAAGTATTTCTAAAACATTAAAAGACATCCAGGAACTTAAAGATGTCAGACAAACCCCTGCAGATCCCCAATGAATCTAGGACCTCCAGCAAGTTGTCATAGCCGGAACGGACATTGAATGTACAACGTGATGATTCGTGCCGCAAAGCTGGAGCCACTGTCTCCAACAAAAGAAGCAAAAACGTAATTTAACAAGTGTACAGTTTTATACGATGATTTATATGGTTGTATAACTAATATATTTCCCATCTGGTATTATCACTCATCCCCTTAAAAAAATAAAATTGGTACTTAATATTTTATCTCCTCTTGTAAAAGGATTGAATAGTTCTAAGAAGAGATACCTGGCCTGGAAAGAAACTAAAAATTCTAACTCTGAAATAATAGGATCTGAAAACCCACTCAAATTATATTCTCAAATTATATATTCTCATTACCAAAAATTAAAAAACTTAAAGTTGACTATTCCCATCTTATCTTACCTTTCATTTTTCCTCAGGTCCAGCTTTAAAAAGTTCTAATTTATGGAGCTGTAGATATTACCTCCTTCAGGACAAAGTCTATAAAGATGAAATAAAATGAAATTATTTGATAGAAAATGATACAGAAGGATTATCTACATGTACAGTAAAGCATTAAACCTGACATATTGTGCCACTACGTGTTTCCAAGAGACGCACTATAACATTATGCTGCGGTGCTCCTTTACTCCAATGAGACCCCGCAGAGCATTTCCTTCCCAACCTCCTCTATGCTGGAGAGGTTGTGCTAAACCGGGAGACATTTTACACATATTTTGGAGTTGTCCATAAAGGAATTATGGAAAGAAACTTTGAACTTACTCCTATGAATTTCTAAACCCAATATTCCACTTACACCACAATTAATATTATTATCACAAGGTCTAGAAGAAATCCCACCCAAATTTCAACATATCTCTTGTCATATCTTTTTGGTGATTAAACATTTAATCGCAACAAAATGGAAGCAAATAATTCCTCCATCAATATTAGAAGTAATGGAAAGGCATCAACGCACAATATTAAAGTTCAACTTTGCGATTAGTGAAAAAATGTTGTAGCTGATATTTAGTTAGATGAATGCCATAGTGGAAGAGTTTTTTTTACTCAGGCTAAAACCAAAACTTAAAAACTAAAATAGTTGTATAAACAAACAATACCGGATATATACCAAACTAATTGTTTACACATATTATGGTCAAAGTTATAATAGTTGTTTATTACTAATAATAATGACTAGCCTTGCCTTTACTTTCTCTCCTGTAACTTCCCATTGTTACCCCATTACTCCTTTTTCCCCTCCCCAATTTATATTCCTTCTTAATGTTATTTTTTTTGTAAATGTTAAATAAAAACAATTGAACGAGATGATCCGACATTTACCATTTTTTACCCGTTGTAAATCCTGTTGTTCTCCTGAATCTGGCATTGTTCGTCCTTTGTTCCTCAAGATTCTAATTTCCTGAGAAATTGCCCCCTTTTCCCTTTATGTAAATCTAGTATTTGTATTTATTTTTGCCAAGTGGGCGTGACCCTCAAAAACTTCTCTTTTTGAGAAACATCTTGATGACAACGGCCAGTTGGCTAAAATACTGGATAAATGTATAGGGAGCAGGGAGACCTATCAGGAACAAGGAGATTTGAGAACAAGAGACAAACAATGCCGTATTCAGGAGAATAGCAGCATTTATACCGGGTTAAAATAAATGTATATTTATGGCGAGTGACAGGTTATCTTAAAAGTAGATTCCACCAAAAAGACATAGCAGATTTTTTCAAATACAATTTATGTCATATAATCAGCCCCATATCAGTAGGGTAGGGTCACACTTAGGCTGTGTGCCCACGATGCGTTTTTTAAGCGTTTCTGCAGCGGCAAAAACGCTGCAGAAACGCTTAAAAAACGCATGGTAGAAGGTCTGCCATGTTCCCCAATGATAATCCGTATGTGCTGTGCACATGCTGCAGAAATTTCCGCTGCGGATTATCATTGCGTAAAAAAAATCAGCACTACCAATTATTTTGCGGAAGCGCTGAGTTTTCTCCGCCATTGACTTGCATTAGACCGCATGGACTCCGCATCACTGTATATGTAGATGTATGCGTTCCATTGTGGGGATGGTACCCGGGTGTGGAGGAGAGGAGACATCCACACCCAGGTGCCATAGTACCTGTAAAAAAAAGAATAAAATAAAAAATATATGTTATACTTACCTTCCGGCGGGCCGCGGTGCGCTCGTCCTCCCATGCCGGCAGATCGCGGTGGACTGAAGGACCTGCGCTGACGTCATAGCCATGTGACGGGTCACGCGATGCTGACGTTGGCAGGTCCTTCAGTGTACCACGATCTGCCGGCAGCCAGGACGGAGTGAAGCAAGACTGCCGGGGCCATCGGAAGGTAAGTATATATTTATTTTTTTATTTTTAACCATTCTTTGGGGTCACACTATATAAATCCATGCCGTTTGCATGGATTTATATAGTGTGACCAAGTTGTCAAGCACTTTCCAAGTGATGCTAAAATCGCTTGGAAAGCGCTTATCAACCCGCATGCGGAAATGCATGTGAAGAACGCTTCACTTCCGCATGTCCCTGGCAGAAAAACGCATGTACAATCCGCATGTACAATCCGCATGCGTTTTTTTTTCCAGGGGAGATGCAGAAACGCTCAGGAAAACTCCTGAGCATTTCTGCATCGTGGGCACATAGCCTTAGGATAAAACTATTTATGTCATAATAATAAGTTAATTGCAGCTTTGTTAATGTTATGTTATGCAGCTTTGTTAATGTTATGTTATGGAGCTTTGTTATGGGGATGGATGTATTATACAGATGCTGGGTATTACATTTACTAATTATGGAGCTAATGCTAATCCAATTCTGTAAGAGATATGATCGGATAATTAACTTTTTTCTGCACGTACCTTCAGACTCTGTCTCTGCCTTCTTACGATCATTTTCAACAAAGAGGGCGCATGCGAAAAAGAATCCTCCTCCGAAAACCAGCACAAAGGGGCAAACCATGAGGGCGTACTGCAGACTGCGGAAGTTCGAAAGAGCCGAGTCTGGATTGTAACTTTTGATGCGGTCGGATATCTGAAGATGAGACGAGATAAATAATTATGTATGGTTAATGAAAGTAAAAAAACATAATTGACTGGACACGTTTATGCTGACAGCAGTCAATGGATACCAATGAAATCTGGTGATCATAGAAAGAGAAGGTGCCTCACTGCAGATAGCGGCTCCTCCAAACTATGAACAGCAATGCTTCCAGTATCCGCAGCTCCAGTACTACACATTGTCTGGGGACAGGACACTTGTGACATCCTTCTTCAGCAGATAATCTGTGACGTAACTCCAGGACATCTTGTCTTTGGAGTTCTGCCACCCCGTCAATAGAGCAGAAGAGAAGATGCTGCTCTGTCAACATGATATCAGGGGAGGCCACTGAATCGCGGGTGTTGGCAGAGATCGGTCCCGGGCACTACAGGCAGGTAATTAGCAACGACGTGCCTGTTAGCCCATAGTAAAAAAAATCAAATAGTCCTGGTGAACCCTTTTAAGTATGTTATGAATAGGCTACAGCGAGTTTTAAAAACTCCTCTGTCACAGAGCATGTCCTATTCTCATCCGTTCTGCGGATCAGACTTGGCCAGTAAAGAGTAACTGTCGTTATAAAATCAATACAGTACACGTGAAAATAAGCAACTTTGTGGTAGATCTTATCAGATAAATCTGCTTATTTTTCCTCCATTAATTTATAACATTCTTAATTCACAGATAAAATCTGTAATCAGTGAAGACAGATTTTTACATTACTGAGATAGGAGATGACAATTGCTGTTGATCAGATTCTATGTACATGGGGGGAGCCTGCCTCTAGCTCCTCCCTCTCTCCTCTCCATAGAATGTTATAAGCACCAACTGTCATCTCCTATCCCAGTAATGCTTCACTGAATACAGTGAGAACTTTGAGAATAAATGATCAGTTCGAGAGGAGAAAGAAGCAGATTTCTCTGAAAAGATATATTCCAACGTTTCTTATTTTCATGTGTACTATTGATTTATGAAATAAAAATTAAAACTGGGGTTACTATTTCTAGTCTATAGGAATCTGTTAAAAATGGATGGAGAAAGGATGATATACTTTGTACTTCAGTTTTCCATCTGTGTTTCATCCATTTTTCATTGATCCATTATTAAGAGTCAATGGATAAATAAAGTTTGGACAGTCTACCACCTTCACTTTTTAAAAAAACAGATGACACAAGAGAAAAATGGTCTGTTTTGCGAGGATGTACAAATGGAAACAGATGTGTGAATGTAGCCCTAAAGTGATGTGAGAATATGTAACAGCTACTTACCAGCCCGATGAAATAGGAGCTTCCAGCTTTCCCCAGCAGGTGGGACCCCGCCATCGATAACGCCTGTGCTGTTGATCGCCTTGCGGGAGAAACCACATACTGAAACAAGAGAATATTCTGAGTGAGCAGAAGGAGTCACTGAACCCAACGAGACAAGAGAACATGGACAAAGTGAACATACTTGAAGCCTAAGTTAAAGAAGTTGTCCACTATGGATAGGGCATCAATGTATGATCGGCCGGGGTCCCGCATGCGGCATCCCTTCCGATCAGCAGTTATCGGTGCCGGCGGCGGCTGCCACCAGCCGGAAGTCCTTACCTATTCAAGTCAATTGAATAGGAGGTGGATGTGCAGTACACCGCGGTGACCACTATAACTTGACGGCCAAACACCGCAGGTAAGCACTTCCGGCCGGTGGCAGTCGCTGCAGATACCAATAACTGCTGATCGCCGGGGATGCCGCGTGCGGGACCCCGGCCATCCTACATTGATGCCATATCCTACGGGTAGGGCATCAATGTGAAAGTAGTGGACAACCCCTTTAAATGCACAATCAGCCAGGATAGATAAGAAGCCCAGACATGTTGTGGACTGAGATTTTACTAAAGAAGTTTTTAATCATCTTGCGCCAGGTTTATTTTTAGTTGGGAATTACCCAACAGACGCTTGGGCACAGCCAGGATTAAGGGACATTTGATGGGTAAAAACAGAACATAGAGACTGACTACATACATATAATTATAGCTATGATAAGTTTAGCGCTTTTCTCCACTCACCAGGCGGATATCAGTTGAAACGGACAAGTTCAGGCTCAGAAATATGGTCCCGATGAATATAAACACCTGCAGAGAGTAAAGAACAATACATATAAACATTTGTGTCTTGCACGCTTTCCTATCCCCCATAGCTTTTGTCTTTATAATCCATTCATCCACCCCAGTCTCCGTACATTCATAGACAGCCCCCGCCATAGTCTATGATTTCTACTGCTCGGTCCTATAGCCGAGACCCAGTAAGGGGATGAAAGCAATCTGTACTCCAGGTACTTACATAAGTGGCCACAAGGCTGATGTCTGCAAGAATAATAGCCAACAGCAGGAAAATGGCGGAGCCCAGCAATCCAACCGCACAAACTATAGGGTCAGCACGAGGGTTGTACTTCCTGCATCTCTTGGCTATCTCCGCCCCTGTTCCAACTCCAAGGATGCCAGAGATGACCGTAAGTCCTCCGAAAATCAGACTGCAAAGAAAAGCGGTAAAGAGATTAGTAAAGTAGCTTGAAGAAATGAAATATAAATAATTTGATATAATAATAATTTGAAATATAAATATTTTTTTTTAGAGAGAAAACGGTCATAGGGGGAATTAAATTCCCACCAGTGAATGTCAAATTAAAGTTTGCTAAACTTGTACCTGTCATCATAGTTGGATAGTTGAGTCTGATATGGCGCCTTCTGTAGCATGAGAGCCCGGGCACGCTTCAGGAAAGTAACAGCCCAGAAGCCGAATGCAGCTGCCACAAATTTTACCATAATAGTCCCAAGAGTAGAAAACAGAAGACTTCGGCTGCAGAGAGAGAAAAGGGTAAAAAACTTGTAAATGACGCAGAAGTCACGGGGGAGATCAGTGACATAAATCAATGCACAGAAGACACCTACTTTTTACGCAGTTGGTTGGCATCCATAAGCCATCCTTTGAAGCTCAGTGGTTTGTTCTTTTCCTCTGCAGCTCCTCTGGACGGTTCTTTTACAAATGCAGCCATGAGCAGGACTCCTACCAGGCCCAGAGCAGAGATGATCTGTGTAGATGAAGAAGGAGACATCACATATCACATATACAGAGGTTTCATCACAAAAAGGACATGAGCACAGACTGTTGTGGAACTGGTTCCATTAAAGGGGATCTGCGACGAGGTGTTTGCTGCGCATCTGAGAGCAGCATAATGCAGGGACAGAGACCCCGATTCCAGCGATGTGTCACTTGCTGGTGTGCTTGGTGAAGTATTGATAAAATCCCAGTTTTCTCTGCTGCAGATCTAGCAGTACTCTGAATGCTGAGCTCTGTATACCCTGCCTACACCACTGATTGGTAGATTTTTCTGTGCACACTGTACATAGGCAGAAAGCCACCAATCAGTGGTGGGGTCGGGGTTACACAGAACAGGAGGACTACATGGCACGAGACAACTAGTCCCCTCGTCATAATCTCCTGCTAATAAAACAGTGATTTTTTTTTTAAAGCATCTACAAGGAGCAGTAAGTGACACATCGCTGGAATCAGGTGCTCTGCCCCTACAGGGCCCCTGGCTCTCAGATCAAATGGAAAAACATACTGCCAGATTCCCTTTAATACGATACAGGAATTATAATTAAGATTCACAGTTTGTCCACAAGATCCCTCAGACCTATTACTTACCCGGAAGGCCCATTGCCAGGCGCCACCAAATGCACTTGTCACTTTAGACCCAATGATGTAACCAAGGCCACTGTAAAAAACAAAAACAAAGTTGTCATAATTTCTGCACACATATAAACATATACATTTTTGAGTGCCTTTTTCCGGCTCCTCCTTCCTACTCCACCCCCTCCATAGACTTCTATGAGCAGCAACTGTTACCCCATGCCGCATAAAGCTACAATCTGTCTTGTCACTGAAGATGGATTTTTATCAGTGAATTAATGAAGGGAAATAAGTATATTTCCTGATAAGATATATTACAACATTTCCTATGTCCATTTAAATGATTTATAAAAAAACAATAAAAAGTGTAAGATCATTCTGAGTCTTCACATTCTTTGAGGAGCTCTTGTCATAAGTGCTAAAAGTCAAACTGTCTAGCAGAAAACTTTTTTGCCCATAGCAATCAGTGCAGTTTTCTGTTAGGGAAAGTCTTGACATTGCTGAAAAAATATTTCCATTTAGAGTCTTGAATCAATTTCCTAGAAATCTGCAGCAATTCCAGAAATGTTTGCTGGTTCACTGCTGATCCTCCCCCTACGCAAAATCCGTACCGAAAAAAGTCCACAGCAAATCCACCTTGTCGGACTTACTCTTAGACAGTTTGGCTATGATTCCCTCCTTAAAACAATAAATAGATCTACACTCACCAGCCAAAGGGTGCTGCTAAGTAATACAAGTTAAGCGCGCGGCTGCGCCGATCTCCCACGAAGACGTCGGCAATGATGGAGGGGGCAGTTATTTTAAAACTTGCCTCTGCAGCTCCAGACAGTCCATTAATTAGGAGAAAAACTGTAAAATACTGTGAAAACACAAAAAAATATTCAGTGACCATTTATGAAAGTTTTCTAAGACACCTAAAGAAATACGGTAATGGAAAAATTATAAACTTTTCCTAATTTTGGACCCGCTCTCACTTTTGTCTTGCAAATACTAATGCAAAATACTGATCTACATACAAACAAGTGAGAGGCTTTAGGGCTCATGCAGACGTCGGTGGATCCCGGTCCGATCTCTGACAGCGTGATAGCGATGCTCGGGTCGGAAGACCCGCGGCCAGTCCGTGCATTATTGTCCATGATGGCACCGAGATCCACAGACGTCTGCATGAGCCTTAAGTCTTTATGCTTCTACAAATTAGATCAGTTACCTCATTGGGAACGTAGGACTTGCAGAGAATGATGGCCGACCAGAAGGACATCCCTGCACACATGATGTATTTTCTGTTCCAGCGGTCACCCAGGTATCCATAGATTTGACCAAACAGGACACTGCTGATCGTGAATACTAGAAGGGGAAAAACAAGAGGTCACAGTTAATAGAAATGATTTCTTTAACATATATTTATTTATATTTGAGGATTATTTAAACTGTTGCACTGAAAACACTTCTCCCGTCCTCATCACTGTTTGCATTTTTGGTAACTATAAAGGCGGCCATCATGTGAACGTTACAAAATTGGAACCTTATGATGTCACGAGATTCCAGCCGTCCTCACAAGTGACCTATAGAATAGGATTTTATGTTAAAAGTTTACCTAAGCTTATAAGGCCGGATTTGCTGTCGTCCATTTTAAATGCGCTTTGTAGGTAAGAAATCGCTCCTGCCAGAACAAAAAGAAGAACACGAATGATTATTGTAATTAGAGAAGTGCAGGAATAGACATCACAGCAGCTAACGAGCCTTCTCGTTGGCCATGAAGATTTTCTTCTTTTTTTGCAGTTTTGGGCCTTATACACCTTGCCCCCGACATAAGCCGGTTTACGCCTACTTACCTACGAAAGTGAAGGCAGCTATGAAGGTGACCAGATTGATGAAGGTTAGAACGCCTACAATAATGAAAGAGCGGACTATGGAGACTCCAGTCCGGGCGTGCAGGTCCTGTTCTTCGCAGTTTTCATCCTCATCTTGCTGGTCTTTTCCTTTTTCCACATCTTCTAATAGAAGTGGCATTTTTGGGGTGGAATTGAAGAGAGATGCCATGTTCAACAGAGCCCTGCAAACACTGGAGAAAAACACAAGACGGTAAAAATATTGCATTAGTCTCAGTCAATTCCGTGGTAGTGCAGTATATAGTGTAATAAGCAATCGAACAACAATAAGTTTAAGTCCCCTAGAGGGACTAAAAATGAGGTCAAATTCAGCAAAAAAAGTTTTTCTTTAATATAAAAAAAATAATAAAATATAAAGATTTCAAAAATAAAGAGAAAAAAAACAAGCATATATATATATATATATATGTATTTTTCAGATTATAAGACTCACTTTTTGTTCTCCCAAATTTGGGGGGAAAATGGGGGTGCGATTTATAATCCAATTGTAGCTTACCGGGCTGGGGGGGTATCTGCGGTGGAGCAGGGTCCCAGGAGTCAGGGTCACTGCTGCAGGAAGTTGAAGGTGGTGGGGCGATGCTGTGGGCCCCAGACTGGGAGGTGGGGGTGGTCAGCGATGCGAGGCTGCTTCGGGCACCAGGCTTCCAGAAAATGGCAGTGGAGCCCCCGCACTGCCCATCGTTTTCACTGCTGTGGACTTCGGGAAAATGGACGCCTCCAGCGGAGCATGTGTAGATCTCGGCTCCCGAGATCTCGATCTTGGGAGCGGAGATCTCAATCTAAACTTGCGCCATTTTCCCAAAGTCCACTGCAGTGAAAACGATGCAAACGATGGGCAGTGTGGGGACTTGTTTGATATTTTCTGAAAGCCCGTGGCCCGGAGCAGTCTCGCACTGTGCTGAGCACCCCAACCTTCCAGCCCGGGCCCTGCAGCATTGCCCCACTCCTGCCACCGTTGAAAGCTTTCTGCAGCAGCGACCCTGCCTCCTGGGATCCCGCTTCACCGCAGCCCCCTCGACCACCCCCGGGTAAGCTATCGTAAAAGGGGATTATAAGACGCACTATTTTATTAATTTCATTTTTTTCCCATTTTCCTCCCCAAAATTTGGGGCGCATCTTCTAATCTGCAAAATACAGTCTCTGGCATCAATATATCCATAAAAGTAAGAGAAACAATCAAAACGCCAGAATGGCCTTTTTTTCCCTTGTTTTTTTTTTTATTACGGCACCTTCCCCGAAAAATGCAATAAAAAGTCACCCAAACTGTGTATGTTCCCCAAAATGGTGTCAATAAAAACATCAACTTGCCATAAAATGGTGAAACAAATCAATTTTTTTTTTAAATTCTAAAACTATTGTTGTAACCACTTACGGTAAGTAATAACAATAATAATAATAATAATAAAACAATATGAACCCTGAATCATCTTTCCAGATCAATCGTACCACAAAATGAACGTGGTAAAAAGCACAAAAAACAGTTTTGTTTTTCTGTTTTTTTTTCACCATTTCACCATAGTTATTATTTTTTTCCCCATTTTTCAGTATAATATAAGGTAAAATGAATGCTGTTCTTCTAAGCAACAACTCGTCTCACAAAAAAAAAAAACAAGCTTTCACCTGACTATGTGATCAGAAAAATAAAAAAGTGGAGGAAATATTGGCCGTGCTTTGAAAGGGTTAATGACAATTTACAAAAAACGTGTCTATACTGTTATTGGGGATAATTCTATAGGGAAATCTATATATGTCCCCCTATAATCATCTACAGGTTGTCTCCCCCTGGGAAAGACTCCCATTACTCATTAGATGAAGTTCAGACTTACCTTTCTCTCTTTCCACCGGAGGGCGCTGATAATAACAAATAAATATCACTTTCTATAGCAAATTTTGCAACACAGAAATCGTGAGTACAACACACAATAGTGAGTGGCTGGGATCCGGCCGGCGCCCATAGTTATACACAGGGGCCGATTGTGACATCATCAGCCGGTCACTGGGGGTTCTAAGCCATTGTGATGTCATCGATCTATCTAATCATCCATCCATCCATGGATTCTGTAGTACTACAACACCCAGTATGTACGTCTGGAAAAGTATAGAACTAGCATGCTCCACCCTCACGTTTTTCATTGTGCTGTGGTCTATATTGAAATTCATGTCCCTCTGGATGGATGGATGGACATGCTGAGTTTTGTAGTACTACTGAATCCATCCATCCATCCATCCATCCATCAAGAGGAACATCAATTTCATTATAGACCAAAGCACAATGAAAGACTTGAGGATGGATCTTGCTAGTTCTATACTTTTCCAGATGTATATACTGGGTGTTGTAGTACTACAGAATGATAAGGACTCTGATGACAGGGCATGCTGACACCTGTAGTCCTATACTTTTCTAGAAGTGCATGCTGAGAATTGTGGTACTACAGCACAATAAGAACATAAATTTCAATATATACCACAATACTGTGCTATTGCTGTATATAGTATAAACAATCAAACAATCATAGGTTCAAGTCTACCAGGGGGAGTAAAAAAATAAAAATAAATATCAACAAAAATTTAAAAAAATATATATAAAATATAAAAAGTTCAATTAACTCCTGTTCCTAATTAAACTAAAGAGATAAAAATATACATATTGTGCATCAATGTATCCATAAAAGTAAGAAAAACCATCAAAACGCCAGAATTGCCTTTTTTTTTCTATCGCAGCATCTTCCCCCCAAAAAATGCAATAAAATGTCATCAAATCTTTGTATGTTCCCAAAAATGGTGTCAATAATAATGACAACTCGCCATGGAAAAAAAACAAGAGCAGAGGCTCATAAAATGGTGAAAAAAACTTTTTTTTTTACAAAGTTCTGAAATTGTTGTAACCACTATAATAATAATACTAATGATAATGATAATAAAAAGCAATATGTTTGATATTGCTGTAATCACGCTGACCCTGAATCATATTTCCAGATAAATCTTACCAAAAAATGAATGCGGTGAAAAGGAAGCACAAAAAACTGTTGCAAAATTTCTTTTGCTTTTCACCATTTCACCGCACTCGTAATTGTTTCCCCATTTTTCAGCAACAACTCGTCTCACAAAAAGAAAAAAACAAGCTTTCACCTGACTAAGTGATTGGAAAAATGAAGAATAAGAGGAGGAAATATTGGCCATGTTCTAAAAGGGTTAATGACAATTTACAAAACCGTGTCTATACTGTTATTGGGGATAATTTTATAGGGAAATCTATATATGTCCCCCCTATAATCATCTACAGGTTGTGTCTCCCCCTGGGACAGACTCCCATTACTCATTAGATGAAGTTCAGACTTACCTTTCTCTCTTCCCACCGGAGGGCGCTGATAATAACAAATAAATATCACTTTCTATAGCAAATTTTGCAACACACAATAGTGAGTGACTGGGATCCGGCCGGCGCCCATACTTATACGCAGGGGCCGATTGTGACATCATCAGCCGGTCGCTGGAGGTTCTAAGCCATTGTGATGTCATCGTGCGGTGCATGCATATACACTCAGTGTACTTTGATACAAAGAGTCACCTAATGAATCTTTTCATTTGAAAATGTTGAACCCTGATAAGATAAAAAAAAAACAACCTATAGGCTATGTGCCCACGATGCAGAAATGCTCAGGATTTTTTCCTGAGCGTTTCTGCATCTCCCTGGCAGAAAAAAACGCATGCGGATTGTACATGCGGATTGTACATGCGGATTGTACATGCGTTTTTCCTGCCAGGGACATGCGGATGTGAAGCGTTCTTCACTTGCATTTCCGCATGCGGGTTGTGATTTTAGCATCACTTGGAAAATGCTTGACAACTTGGTCACACTATATAAATCCATGCAACCGGCATGAATTTATATAGTGTGACCGAGAGAATGTCAAAAAATAAAAAAATAAATATACGAGGGGCGATCCAAAAGTAATGATAATCGGTTATTTCTATTGCACACAGAAATTAAAATAAAATGTTTTCTTCTCTCTTAGGTACCCACTAGTCCAGGAAAAAAAAATCACTTAAATAGGCCACGATTCACGGGAGCTACATTCATTTGAGTAGGAACTGCCGAGGAGTGAACATCAAAATGGAAAAAAACGAGCTCAGAGCTGTCATCAAATACCTCTGCTTGAAAAAAATTACTACCAAAGACATACACAGCGACTTGGTGGAAACGTTGGGGTCTTTTCTCTTCCATATTCCACAGTTGCACGCTGGGCCAAGGAATTTAGGCTGGGAAGAACATCGACGGAAGATGAACATCGTGAAGGACGCCCATCCACGTCCCTCAATGAAGAAAACATGAAAAAAGTTGAAGAAGTTGTATTGGCCGATCGAAGAGTGACTATCAGGCATGTAGCGGAGGTCACAGGGATCTCATATGGCAGTATTCAAAGAATCCTTGCAAAAGAATTGCATATGAGAAAGGTCTCGGCGCGTTGGGTGCCAAAAATGTTAACCGACGAGCAAAAGAAGAAACAAGTTAACATTTCAAGAGCACGTCTCGAAAAGTTCCAAGCAGACAAGGAGAATTTTTTGTCACGTTTTTTGACCATGGACAAGACCTGGATCCACCACTTTGATCCCGAAACGAAACAACAATCGATGACATGGAAACGAGCCAACGAACTGACACCGAAGAAACTCAAAGTGTCAAGCTCAGCAGGGAAGGTTATGGCGTCCGTTTTTTGGGACGCTGAAGGAATTATTATGGTGGACTATTTGGAGAAGGGAGCCACTATTACGGGCTCCTACTACACAGAACAAATAAGAAGATTGCGGGAGGCTATCAAGGAGAAAAGGCGCGGCAAACGGCAGGCTGGAGTGCTGTTTCACCAAGATAACGCGCCGGCTCACAAAGTTGCAGTTGCCATGGCTACCATACAAGAAGCGGGCTTTGAACTGGTGGAACAACCCCCCCCCCCTATTCGCCAGATCTAGCCCCCAGTGACTTCTTTCTCTTTCCTTGGCTCAAGGAACACCTCCGGGGCAAGAAATTTGACGACAATAGCGACGTGATAACAGCTGTTGGGGATTTTTTTGAGGGTCAAGATCAAGAATTTTTTTCGAAGGGAATTCTAAGTTGAGAAAAGAGATGGACTAAATGTATAGACTTGTTAGGAGACTATGTAGAAAAATAAAAAAAATTTTTGACTATATTCATTGTGTTTAGTATTGATTATCATTACTTTTGGATCGCCCTCGTATATTTACGGCCCGCGCTGTCTTGCTTCACCGTCCCGGCTGCCGGCAGCGGTGGATTGAAGGACCTGCCGGCGTCAGCGTCGCGTGACCTGTCACATGACTCTGACGTCAGCGCAGGTCCTTCATTCCATCGCGAAGTGCCGGGAAGTAAGGAGGAGCACAGCGCGGGCCGCCGGAAGGTAAGTATATATTTATTTTTTATTTTATTCTTTTTTTTACAGCTTTTTTTTAATGGTACCTGGGTGTGGATGAGACTCTCTTCTCCTCTACACCCGGGTACCATCCGCACATTAGAACGCGCCAATTATGCAAGTACAGATGCAGTCTTGCGGAATTGGCGTATTCTAATGCAAGTCAATGGCGGCGAAAATGCAGCGCTTCCGCAAAATAATTGATAGTGCTGCGTTTTTTTCCGCAATGATAATCCGCAGCAGAAATGTCCGCAGCATGTGCATAGCACACGCGGATTATCATTGGGGATCATGGCAGGCCTTCTAACATGCGTTTTTAATGCGTTTCTGCAGTGTTTTTGCTGCTGCGGAAACGCTTAAAAAACGCATTGTGGGCACACAGCCTTACTCACCTCCCATGATAAAATAAAATAAACTATATCACCTCCCTTGCTGGCGCCGTTCCCACGCTGTCGACACTCGCGGTCCCGGGGTTCTCGTGCAGTTATTGTGACATGTGACACTCGTGACCAATCAGTGCTGGCGTCACTGTCTTCGCCTTTGGACAAATCGAACATGAAGAGGAGACCCTGGATGCGGCTCATCTCTGCCTTCCTTTTCATGTCCCATTTGTCTGAACGCAGAGACATTGACGCCTGCGCTGATTGTCACCGGTGTCACATGTCACAACAACAAGACAATGTGAGCCCCGGGGACAGCGAATTCTGACACCACGGAAACGGCGCCAGCACTGGAGGGGAGTATAAGTTTTATTATTTTACGGGGGCCAAGCGTGGGGTATAAACAGGAGTTGTCCAAGTAGTGGATAACTTCTTTAATGCATGTAAATAGAGCTAAAAATATTGCTTGAAATTGGATTTCCTTACAAATTTTACACTGTGTGGCTTTTACAGACTCTTTATTACCCTGCACATCTGGCTGCAGAGTGAGTTAGCTGAGAATCTGTCAGTGAGCTTGTTCTAATGTAAACAACTCTTGTGCGTCTCACAAACAAACTTCAGTTGCAATCACATGGACACAATCATACACACACATATACAGTGGCATGTAAAAGTTTGGGCATCCCTGTTGAATATTTCAGCTTTTTCTTTGCCCTCTATAATTATTTTATTATGATCTTTTGAAGGGCCGATACCATCCATTTTTTTCTTTTTGGCATTGATATATTTGTAAAAATTTGGGGGAATTTATTTTAATGTCACTGGCGATTTGTGTTTTGGTAGATAACTTTACTAGTTTGATTACTTTTTTACATTTCTTATTGAGATCTTTATACTCCTGAAACGCTATTTCTGTATTCTCAGCCATCAAGATTTTGCAAGTATCACGGCCCACCCTCCCTCACATTATTGAGTACATTATTATGACATTTATTATTTTTATCCTTATTAGGGTTGTTACCATATGTACATTACTGTTACATTTTATATGAATCTAGCTTGTGAGCCCCAATGGGGACAGTGATGATAATGTCTGTAAAGCGCTGTGGAATTAATGGCGCTATATAAGTGAGTAAAATAAAAAAATATGTATTGATATTATGTCTTCTGCTTTCTTTATAATTGTCACAGTTGGAGGATGGATAATCTTGCATGAGAAGATAAGAAGACACTTGGCAGCGACATGGTAAACAGGCAGATCCAGACTTGCCCTCCGCAGGAGCAGTGGCGATGGCTGGTGACTTCTTCATCATCCATTCTAAAATGCAAGATCCTCCTGTATTTTTGTGTGAGCTTTATATCATTTGTTAATAAAGGTCATCGCCTACCCCCAGAATTCAGAAGATTTGTGTCTCTGAATATGGTTTAGCGACATAAGATATTGGGTTCGAATGGAGTGATGAGACCAAGTAGTTCAAGGTATATAACTTGCATTGCATGCCGAGTGTCCATCTGGCCGAGCGCTGGTATGGATCATATATAATACATATACAATACTTACATAATAGTGCTATACTGTACCAACATTATACTGCCTTACAGTGAGTACCTACATAATAGTGCCATACAGAAACTATATAATAAACCATATAGAGCCATACAGAATTTTTTTTTATTTCAGACAAGTCACGTTTTGGGCTTCTGTATAATTGTCCTTTGGCAGCTTCAGAAGTGGCACGTGTGACAGCACTATATAAATATAAGGGGCGATATGGTGAAACCGAGTATTTCAGGAACACATGTATGGAACTCTGGGTCCAATATGAAATATAAAGAATGTGTTCAAATCAAACCAGCATGTGCTCTGGTTTGGTTATATACTGACAGATAGATAAGGCTCATTCTGTTTTCATTTACTTTGTATTTACTTGAAGTTTAGACACAAGACTATGTTAGGACCTGCTTATTCATTGTCTGAAGCATCTATCACCAATAGTCTTCTGTTTATGGAGGGTTATTGTAAAACATGAAGATTTACATAACCTTTTGTGTTTAATTACTTACCGTATTTTTCGGACTATAAGACGCACCTAGGTTTTAGAGGAGGAAAATAGAAAAAAAATTAAAGCAAAAAATGTGGTCACGATGCCCTGTTAAGGGGGAGGGGGTCTGTTGCTGACACTGCTATAGGGGTAATGTCCCCCGATTCTGATAATATCCCCCATCCTGGTATATATGCCCCCCCCCCCTTCCTATTATACCTGGTCCCCATCCCCATCCTGGTATGCACTGCACCCCTCCATCCTGATATGCATGGCACCCCTTCATCCTGATATGCATGGTGTTATGAGTCCGGGAGGTGGAACCTCTGTGCTTCGGTGCAAGGAGGGACCAGAGGGGCGTGACTAAGTGCCTACTCGGCCTGACCAATGTCGCACGGCGGCTCAATCAACTCCGTGAACCAGGGAGGGACCGAGCAGGGGGACCAGGTGCCACTCTAGGACCGACCTTGTGTGAGAGCAGGTGACTCCCACGGGTCAGATGGGTACAGCGGATGAGCACAGCAGGAAGGCTGATGGGTGGTCCGGGTAGATAAGCAGGCTGGTTCGGCAGATAGCCAGACTGTTGCTCCGGGTAGGCGAGCTGGTGGGCACGACAGGTAAGAGGTTGGTGCTCCAGGTAGGCTAGATTTAAGAGGGAGGGAGCGCGCGCGTGCCCTAAGCACGGTGCCCGGGTGGCTGCACGCCACAGCAGCAGGGGAGCCGGAGGACGCCGGACCTGGACTGCGGCGGTGAGGGGAACAGCGTCTCTGTCCGCCAGGAGGAAGAGACGCCGATGCTTCACATGGCACCCCTCCATCCTGATATGCATGGCACTCCTCCATCCTGATATGTATGGCACCCCTCCAATCTGGTGTGCATGGCACCCCTCATCCTTATCCTGGTATGCATGGCACGCCTCATACCCCAATCCTGGTATGTATGGCACCCCTAATCCCTATCTTGGTATGCATGGAACCCCTAATCCCTATCCTGGTATGCATGGCACCCCTCATCCTTATCCTGGTATGCATGGCACCCCTCATCCCTATCCTGGTATTATGGCACCCCTAATCCCTAACCTGGTATGCATGGCACCCCTAATCCCTATCCTGGTATCCATGGCACCCCTAATCCCTATCCTGTTATGCATGGCACCCCTCATCCTTATCCTGGTATGCATGGCACCCCTCATCCCTATCCTGGTATGTATGGCACCCCTAATCCCTATCCTGGTATGCATGGCACCCCGAATCCCTAACCTGGTATGCATGGCACCCTAATCCCTATCCTGGTATGCATGGCACCCCTAATCCCTATCCTGGTATGTATGGCATCCCTCATCCCTATCCTGGTATTTATGACATCCCTCATCCTTGTCCTGGTATGCATGACTTCCCTCATCCTTATCCTGGTATGCATGGCACCCATCATCCTTATCCTGGTATGCATGGCACCCATCATCCTTATCCTGGTATGCATGATTCCCCTCATCCATATACTGGTATGTATGATCCCCCTCATCCTTATCCTGGTATGTATGGCCCCCTCATCCTTATCCTGGTATGTATGGCCCCCTGATCCGTATCCTGGTATGTATGACCCCCTCATCCGTAACCTGGTAAGTATGGCCCCTTCATCCTTATCATGGTATGCATGGCCCCTTCATCCTTATCCTGTTATGTATAGCCCCCTTACCCTGGTATGTATGGCCCCCTCATCCTTATCCTGGCACGCATGGTCCCCCTCATCCTTATCCCTTTATGTATGCCCCCCTCATCCTTATCCTGGTATTCATGGTCCCCCTAATCCCCATCACACTGCACATAAAAAAATAAACACTCCTACTCACCTTTCTTCTCTCTCCTCCAGCGCTGTGTTCTGTCTGCCCGCACTGATCTTGCCATGTGAGCCGCGCATGGGGTCACTGCCATGCGCAGCTCACAGGGAGAGATCAGCTGCCGGAAGTCACTGCTCCTCACGCTGGGACTGTGTACTCCCATGGGTGTGGAGAGGGAGTGAATATCCATGCCCTTTGACAGCGGGCAAAAGCGATCGCCCGGCAGCAGCAGGAGCCGCACTGGGAATACACTGTGTGCCGCTATTAAGGAGCATGAATATTCAGTGCTCCGTAAGCCCATTTTCCTCCAAAATTTTGTAGGAAAAAAGTGCGTCTTATAGTCCGAAAAATACGGTACTTGATCCCTAAGAGCTTTTTGAATTGTGTACCATTGTCTATGTAAGAGCCTGTATCTGATTTATCTTTCTTCCTACAGCCAGCCACTGTCGGGGCAAAGGTGAATTAGACTTAGTAGTATACATTTACTATATAAGGCCAGAGAGAATATTACTGAGCAGAAGCCATAAGTTGTACCTGCACTGGTGTGTAGTGTTGTGATACCTGTCCATGCAGTGTTATGAAGATTTCTAGGAGTTCTCTGTCTTGGTGAAATTGCTTCTCTGATATTCCCGACGGATGATGTTTAAAAGCTCCTTGGTGATGAAGTGAGTATATATATGTACTTAACATTTGTATTATAACATATACAAAAGTGTTCGCAATATCATCATATCATACTATTCCTTTAATTATGTATTTTATCTTTTAAATCAACTATTATAAATAAAATTGCGTAACATCGCAAGTGGTTTCCTTCTTTAAAGCCATATCCGAACCTTAGCGTTAAAAAAAACTTGGCAAAACATTTGGCGTAGTCAGCAGGATACGCAGAAGGTTCAGAAGTTCTTTTTGTTCAAAATTCCAATCATCTAGAATTTATAAGGCCTCTGTGTGATAAGGTGTGATAGAGTGACATTGCGTTAAACATGTGTTACACGCACGCTGCTAGGTTCAGATAGGGCGAGACAGGTTTCATGAATTCTTTGGAATCCTCGGGGAACCGTTACTCAGGGCGACCATAGGCTGCAGCTTCTCTCAGGCACACGATAGATTCAATTGCTGACCAGACACATCTGACAAGAGTCTTTTTCAACAGTTTAACAGTGGAATTTAATCTGAAGCATGGCCAGTGCAATTCAGGGATATTACAGCAACAATCTTCATTACAGTACAGTCTGAGTTTCTTGAGCAACCGGTTCCAGTAACAATACAGTAGTTTCTTCACAAGGCATAGTATTACAGTCTCTTCAGTAGCATAATTCAGCATAGATTAGATCTCTTAGCAGCACACTTCTATGCATACACAACCACAGGCTTTTCCTTCACAAGGACACAATAGTACACAGCATTATTTATCCTGCATGGAAATGGAGGGGGGGAGGATTTGATAAGGGAGATGATCTCTGTGATACAATTCCTTCCAGTTCTTATCTTCCTGCCCGATAATACTTTGCACTGTTAGTTCAAGGAGTTTATCTCACCTGTGTTTAGTTTCTTTCCTGATCTGAATCCTGTTCAGTTGCTTTCTGTCAGATCCAGATAACACACCACCTTTCTCTTCGGCTTCAGCCAGACTACAATAACAAGTTCCCCACAATCCCCCTGGGACTCTGCTGAAACACTCCCTGGCTCCTGTGACTGTGTTAACCCCTCTAATTGCTGGATGCTACCGAAGCACAACACTTCCTGTCTCCTGTGCTTGTGTTATTTGTAACAGTTATAATAATAATAATCTTTTTATTTATATAGCGGCAACATATTCCGCAGCGCTTTACAATTCAGACAATTTACAGACATTATGGGCACTGTCCCCATTGGGGCTCACAATCTAGATTCTGTATCAGTATGTCTTTGGAGTTGCTGGATGCTTTTGAAGCAACCGCACTACTTCTGCATGTCACACTCTCCCTCCTTTTTGAATGTCGTCCTCAACATTCTTCTTAATTGGTCAATCTAACCAATTCTGAGACAGTGGTGAAAGTTGAGTAACTTTATATACAAATTGGCATAACATTTATAAACATTTATAACAATCTATTCTACAACCTTTTTCTTGTAGTACTCCTGTAAGAAATAAACAATTAACACAATTAACACAATCTCTTCAGCTTCAGCTGGAGCTTTTCGTACATCTTCAACAAGCTGTCTCTCTCACTAGGCCTTAACAGTTCTTTATTTCTACAAAGTCTTTTAAGGAAAATCAAAGCATGAAAACAAGTCTTTCCACCAGGCAACATCTTCCATACTGCCTCTCAGTGGTGAATACCACTCCAGTGGGCTTACCTGGTCCGTAGGCAAAGATACCTGTTTCCAGTCGACAGTCCTTGGCACTTGACTCGGTTCACCAAGTGTCTCATACATCAGTATCACGGGCCTCTTCACTTCTCGAGTCGACATCCTCCTGGAGGGTTGTTCCTCAGATACCACGGGTTCTTCGGTCACAGGAGTTTCTTCCGCCGCACTCATTTCCCGTGCTTCCTCAGATGCTCCTGGAACTGCCTCTGTAAGTTCCTGCACTTCTCTGGAATCGCTTGGTTCTACATGGTCTGGTAATTCTGCTTCTCCTGAGTGTCGATCGGTCTCTCCAGTGACCGGTGTTCGATCATCAGATCTGAATTGGACTTCATCTGTACTCCTTGGTACAAACTCTGGAGCCTCTGGACTTAGTTCACTCTCCTGAGGATGGTACATCCCTCTCCTTGCCGGTCCGAGAAATAAAACGGTGTGCTCTTCTTCATTGGAACTTTCAAGGTCACTATCTCCCACCGGAGCTTTAATCTGTGGTGGTCTCTTAGTCGATCTTGGTCGATGTCGCTCTGCTTCTGGGAAGTCTTGTTGTGGTGGGAGATAATGACATGGTAGTAATAAATTCTGATAGACTATTCTGGTTTTATTGTCCCCTCCTTCCAATCGGATTTCATACACTGGACTGTCATCGACTTTCCTCTTTACGACCACATACACCTTGTCTTCTTGACTAGCACCCAGCTTACTGGTGCCACTTCTGTTCCATAACATTTTCGATGATAGTACTCCTTACTCTTGCTCTGTCCTTGCATAACCACTTTGGACGCTATGTTGTATGCTTCTGCCATCCGTTCCTTCCATTTCCGAACGTACTCCGGATACGTTCTGTAAGTCTCTGACACAGTAGTATCGAACATGATGTCGATTGGCAGTCTTGGCCATTTAATAGGAAGAAGGTTGAGTAACCTGTTGCATCACTCTTTGCACAGTTATAAGCATGTACCACTTTTGACAGAGAACTCTTCCAGTCTTTCTTCTCGTCAGCTGTTAAAGAAGTGTCACAATTATAGTGGATAACTAAGGAAAGTGTTTGCGTGGAGCAAGACACAACAGTACACAGTTTATAGGTGAAAAGTCTATATTAAAGCACACAGTGTTTTGCACAAAAATGCAGAGAAATCTCAAAGTCTTAAGTTCACAGAATAATGAGTCTTTGCAAGGTTAGTTCACCATTATATATCAGCAAGTCCATACAATGCAGAAGCAATCAAAGAGGCCCGGGTAAAGTCTCGGACAGTGCAGACCAGTCCCATGCTCAGCGACCATCCGAATAAGGAGACTGAGAACTCAGAGCAGCTTACTTGAGAGCCAAAGCAGATGGAGGGCAGAGGTGCAGAGGAACCTGCACAAAACAGCCAGGATCTCAGGCAAAATACTCTAGCACTGGACTAGAGGCTGGGGTGGAGTTATAAGGGCAGGAGGTAAGGGCACATGATACAGAAGATGCCATCTTGAAAAAGGGCAGAAATGTCCCAAAAGAAAATGAAACATTCAGAGTCCTGACATTACTCCCTCCTTACTAGCAGCCTGAGGATGATCCTGGACCCGGTTTCTCAGGGAATCTTTGATGGAAACGAGAAATCTTTTTATGGGGATTGATGTTTTCCACAGGTTCCCAAGAGTCTTCTTCAGGGTGATACCCCTGCCATCTTTTCAAATACTGAAGCCGATTCCTGCGAGTCCTAGAGTTAATCACTTCCTCCACCACAAATTCCTCTTGCCCATCAATCACTACAGGCTGTGGAGGTGGCACAACACGTCCCTGGAAGGTATTAGGAGACACAGGCTTCAGTAAGGAAACATGAAAAACTGGATGTACCTTCATATTCCTAGGCAGCTTCAGACGGCAGGCCACAGAGCTCACAATACCGTTGATCTTGAAAGGACCGATGAACTTCTATCCAAGCTTCTGTGAAGGAAAGTTCAACTTTAGATTTTTAGTGGATAACCACACGGAATCTCCTACCTTAAACATGGGTGCTGGTTTACGGAATCTATCAGCCGATCTTTTGTAACGTTCCTGAGCCGAGGTCAGAGATTCCTTCAGAACCTCCAAATTTTGCCTCATTGCAGTCAGCCTTTCCTCTACAGCTGGAACAGGAGCATTAATCGGAGACCTAGGAAAAATACTCGGATGAAAATCCAAATTGGCAAAGAAAGGTGTTAACTTAGTGGAGGCACTCTGAGAGTTGTTGTAAGAGAATTCAGCTAATGGAAGAAGCTCCAACCAATCATACTGAAGATCGCTGATATAGCATCTTAGATATTGTTCCAAAGTCTGATTGGTACGCTCGGTCTGGCCATTTGTGTGAGGGTGATAAGCGGAAGAAAGACAGACATTAATATTGAGTGCAGAGCAAAACCCCTTCCAAAATCTTGAGGTAAACTGCACTCCATGGTCAGAGATGATCTCATCCAGGACCCCATGCAGCCGAAAAACATTTTGTATAATCAACTTCACTGTATCCTTAGCTGAGGGGAGGCCACTGCAAGGAACAAAATGGGCAGCCTTGGTCAGACGATCAACTATCACCAGGATCGTATTCATACCACCCGATGAAGTTGTCGCGCCCCCGGGGCCGTGGGGTACTCGGCAGCCGGGCCCTCAGATGTTTGGGGGATATCATGGTGGCTGGCCCGGTTCGTGGCCCAGGGCGGACAACTGAAAAGAGGGGAATGTCTATTGGGATAATAGGTTTGTAAATGTTCGTGACGCCACCTGTGGTGCCTGGTGAGGATCACCAGCGCTGCAGCAGTCCACTGAGGCCGGTGTTGTGGCAGCTTAGATGGTATTGCTCCCCACAGGTGGAGCAGGGCCTCAGGGCAGCGTAGGAGGGAGGGGGATGCAGGACAGAGGGGACCCAGCCGGGTCATAGCAAGAATAGGAGCACACACGAAAGTCACTTCAGTACCTTTTACTGATGGAAGTTCAGGCACATCCTGGAGCACTGTAGGGTGAAGGGTGCATATCAAGATCCTCCCCAGTGAGCGGGTGTAGAGCCTCCTGTCTCTTGCCTCTCTGTAGTAAGTTTCTGACCTGCCTGGAGCTAGACCTAACCTGGTTTCTGCTCTGCACCTGCTGACTTGGTGATAGGGCCTTCTGTTGGAGATCACTCTCCCTATTCTTTGGGGTCTCCGTGATTCCTGACCCTGGTACGTATCAGCTTTTGGTGATCCTGGGACATGTAGTTCGCCAGGGGTTCCGGTTGTTTTCTACTGGTCATGAAGATCCACGTAGACTCGGACCCGGTGTCCGGTATATGCTTCGGGGTGAGCTGGTTAAGCTTCTCTGCCCCCTATGCCACTCCCTTTCCACTCGCCTTCGGCCCCGCTCAGCCCCTCACTAGGCTACACACACTGCAGCCAGGACGCTGCTCTTCTTCGCCGCTCTCAGAGTGTCGGCACACTCCTAGCTCTCTATCCTGAGCTCTGTGAGTTCTAGTCTGGACTCACTCTACAGACTATACTGAACTCTTTCTGCAGGAACTGCTAGGCTCTGGCTCGACTGCACTGACTACTTCTGTGTCTGAGCAGGAACTGCTGAATCACTGAGCTGCCTAGCTCCACCTTCCCTATTTATATCTCTAACGGGCTCCCTCTGGTGGTCTGAGGTGGAAGGTGGAGGTGTGTGTGTGCTGTGGGGGCCTCTTGTGGAGAAATCCTTCTATGCAACCCTCTAGGATCTGTAGTACCAAGCGCAGCTGGGCGCCACATAGGCAGCTCCACGATGAAGTCCATTGAGATAGACCCCCATGGACGAGACGGAACAGGTAATGGTTGAAGAAGACCCGTAGGTGACACACGAGGAGTCTTGTAACGAGCACATACCTCGCAAGAGAGCACATAGTCCTTAGTATCCTTCAGGCAAGTCGGCCACCAGAAAAATCTGTTTAGGAATTCTTGTGTCTTCTGTACCCCCCTGGGACCAGCCAACTTGGAGTCGTGGACCAACTTGAGGATCTGTTGACGGACGGCCTCAGGGACGTAGATACGTCGATCTCTGAACCACATGCCACTCCTAAGAACGAGATTGATATCAGCAGGAGGATTGGCCAGAAATACATCACTGTCATAGGCCTCCTTGAACTCCTTCCATAAGTCTTGATTGTGGATCACTCCGATGAAGTTGGCATCAGATAGTATGGTCTTGGACGGGGCTCCATGTACGGAATCCGCAGCATGGAATCGGGATAAAGCATCAGCCTTCCCATTACGAGAACCTGGGTGGTACGAAATAACAAAGTTAAATTGATTTAAAAATAGATTCCAACGAGCCTGCCGAGGAGAAAGACCTCTAGCGGATCTAAGGAACTCTAAATTCCGATGGTCAGTCAATACTACAATCTGTTGTGTGGCTCCTTGCAGATGGTGCCTCCATTCCTTGAAAGCTACAATAATAGCCAGCAATTCCTTGTCTCCCACAAGCACAAGGATGTAGCAGACTCTTCTCTCCAGTTCTTTGGGAGAGAGTAGCCCCCAAAGCATTATCAGAAGCGTCCACCTCCACAATGAAAGGCTGTGCTGGGTCTGGGTGGATCAACAGCGGTACGTAGGTGAAACGGGTCTTAAGCCGATCAAAAGCTTCTTGAGCCTGTGATGACCACTTAGAGGGCTTTTCTTTCTTGGTCAAGGAAGTGATGGGCCGAACAATATCAGAAAAATTTTGAATAAAACGTCTATAGAAATTTGCAAAACCGATAAAACGTTGGACCTCTTTAACGTTCTTAGGTACCGGCCAGTCAAGGATTGCCTGAATCTTACCAGATTCCATGTTCAGCCCCTGAGGAGAGATGATATAACCTAAAAACTGGATCTCAGAACGATGGAACTCAAATTTCTCCGGCTTGATATACAGATGGTTCTCTATCAGACGTTTCAAAACAGATTTGACATGTTCCTCATGTTCCTGCAGAGAGTCAGAAAAAAATAGAATATCATCCAAATAGATCACCACAAACTGATCTAATAGATCTCTAAAAATGTCATTAGCAAGATGTTGAAACGTCGCAGGGGCATTACAAAGCCCAAAGGGCATCACGAGGTATTCAAAGTGTCCATACCGACATCTGAATGCTGTCTTCCATTCAACACCGGAACGAATACGCACCAGATTATAAGCCCCACGAAGGTCCAGTTTAGTGAATATCTTGACATGATGAACTCTGTCCAATAATTCGGGAATCAACAGCAAAGGATAGCGATTCCGTATGGTTACCTTATTAAGTTCCCTATAGTCAATACAGGGTCTCAGGGTCCCATCCTTTTTCTTCACAAAAAATATAGGCGCCCCTGCTGGTGAGGAAGAAGGGCGTATGAAGCCTTTAGCCAGATTTTCATCAATATATTCCTTCAGGGCCTGAAGCTCAGGTGCCGCCAAAGGGTATACATTACTGAAAGGAATAGCTGTCCCAGGAAGCAGCTCAATGGGATAGTCATAATGCCTATGTGGAAGAAGATGATCTGCTTTCTTCTGGTCACAAATATCAGAGAAATCTTTATACACAGAAGGTAAAGAAAAAACCTGTGCAGGAGATTCTTTATCTCTGGACTCAGGAACGGCTTCTGTAATCGCTGAGTTGCTCCTTGTTGGGAAGGTAATCTCCTTGGTCTCCCAGTTGACAATCTGGTTTCAAGCACGCAACCAAGGGATGCCTAAAATCACAGGAAAATGAGGAGAAGAAATTAATAGAAAAGAAAGTTGCTCCTGATGATTAGGCTCCAACAAAATTTCAAGGGGTACTGTTTCCTGATCCACAGGCCCAGAGACTAAGGGTGACCCATCCACTGTTTCCATGGCAATTGGTGAGGCTCTACGCTGTATCTCAATGCCATGTTCCTTGGCGAATGTAATGTCCATAAAGTTGCCCCCAGCGCCAGAGTCAATCATAGCCGCACTGGAAATCCACTGCCCTGTACACAGAATCTTAATAGGGAGTGAAGAGTGAGAGTTCTTTTCCTGCAGCTCCCTGGGAGGTGTAGCCAGAGAGACAGAATGGAAAACAGCGTTTAATGGCAGGCTACATTCAGAGATGTCAGACTCATCGTCACAGTTATCATACTCCCCTACCGCTGCTAGCACCTTGTCAGACAGCTTAGGACAGTAAATTGGGAAGTGGTCTGACTGACTGCAGTAGAAACATAGCCTCTCTCGCAGACGGTGCTCTCGGCGCTCATTACTCTCACGCCTCTGCACAGAATCAATCTGCATGGCCACCTCCTCTACCTCCCGAGATGATTTACCTGAAGGCTCTTTTGGAGGAAAGGAAAAATTAGACATACGGTTAAATACAGCCAATTTCTCCTGTCTACGCTCAGTAAGACGAATGTCTATGCGTACACAATGCTGTATAAACGTTTCTAACTCTTGTGGTGACTCTGAACGGGCTAGTTCATCCTTCACAATGCTAGACAGACCTTTCTTAAAAATAGGCAATTGTGCATAACTGTCCCAATTAGTATCAACCGCTAATCTCCTAAATTCAGTCGCATATTCAATAACAGAGCGTTTACCCTGGCGTACAGATAATAAAGCAGACTCAGCAGTTGCGCGGCGATTAGGGTCATCAAACATTAATGCCATAGCGGCCAAGAGCTCATCCAAATCATTTAACCGTGGATCACGAGACTCGATCATCGGATTCGCCCAGGCGAGCGCTCATGAGGTCAGCAGCATAATTACACACAATACTTTAGAGCGATCAGTAGGAAAACGGTCAACATGCACATCAAAATATAGCATACACTGGTTCACAAAACCGCAAAATTTGTCACGATCACCATTAAGCCTGAATGGTGGCAACTTAGGTGGACTGGCTAGTGGCGGTTTACCAGATGGTAAAGTCACTTGTGCCGCTATTTGCGTGTTTAAGTCCTGGAAAGCCCGTCCATATTGGGACTCCAAGCCAGCAAGTTTGTTTTCCTGAGCCGCCATACGGATACTTAAGTCCTGTAAAGTTTGTCCAAACACTTGTTGATTGTGCACAAGGCCTCCAAGTCTCTTTTGCACACCTTCCACATCTTTCTGCAGAGATCTAATTATGGCATACACCTGCTCTAACTTGCTTTCTGCAGTCATTGCTCCAGCAGTCTCCTAAAGGGGCTAGAGTATCCTGTAACAATTATAGTGGATAACTAAGGAGACTGTTTGCGTGGAGCGAGACACAACAGTACACAGTTTATAGGTGAAAAGTCTATATTAAAGCACACAGTGTTTTGCACAAAAATGCAGAGAAATCTCAAAGTCTTAAGTTCACAGAATAATGAGTCTTTGCAAGGTTAGTTCACCATTATACATCAGCAAGTCCATACAATGCAGAAGCAATCAAAGAGGCCCGGGTAAAGTCTCGGACAGTGCAGACCAGTCCCATGCTCAGCAACCATCCGAATAAGGAGACTGAGAACTCAGAGCAGCTTACTTGAGAGCCAAAGCAGATGGAGGGCAGAGGTGCAGAGGAACCAGCACAAAACAGCCAGGGGCACGAGAAATGCTGGAAACTAGAGTATGAAGCAGGCTCTCAGGGAACAGATGATTCCAGCAGAATTTCGGGAGCATGCAGAAAGCCAGGAAGCCACCAGAAGGAGGATCTCAGGCAAAATACTCTAGCACTGGACTAGAGGCTGGGGTGGAGTAATAAGGGCAGGAGGTAAGGGCACATGATACAGAAGACGCCATCTTGAAAAAGGGCAGAAATGTCCCAAAGGAAAACAATATGCAAATTGCCTCTTCAGAGTCCTGACAAGAAGTTGTCCACTACTTTTACATTTATGTCCAATCCGTAGGATAGGGCATCAATGTATGATCGGCCAGGGTCCCACACGTGGCACCCCCACATACCAGCTGTTATCGGTGCCGGCGGCGGTGGCCACCGGCCTGAAGTGCTCACCTGTGGGGCTCCGCCGTCAAGTGGTAGTGGCCGCCGAGGTGTGCTGCACATCCGCCTCCCATTCAATTGAATAGGAGGCGGATGTGCAGTACACCGCGGCGGCCACTACCATTTGACGGTGGAGCTCCGCTGGTGATCACTTCCGGCCTGCGGCCACCGCCGCCGGCGCTAGTAGCAGCTGATCGGCCGGGGTGCCGCGTGCGGGACCCTGGCCGATCATACATTGATGCCCTATCCTACGAATTGGGCATCAATGTAAAAGTAGTGGACAACCACTTTAAAGTGCGCAACATCGACAATAATGTCCGCTTAAAACGTTCCACTTGTCCATTACCCTCTAGGTGATAGGGCGTTGTGTGGGATCTCTGAATTCTACAGTATTTTCCTAGCTTGTCTACGAGCTGGTTCTCAATTTCTTTTTCTTGGTCGTGGTGTAACCTCGTAGGGAAACCAAACCTCAAAGCAAAATCATTGAAGAACTTCTCTGCCACTGTTTGACCAGCTTTATTGGTGGTGGGATATGCTTGGGCAACTCGAGTAAAATGGTCCATCACCACCAATATGTATTCGTAGCCACCCTTGCACGTCTCGAGATGTAGAAAGTCTATTGAGACCATCTCAAACGGATACATACTGTAGTTGCCCATAAGTGCCTGGGTTGATGTGTTGGGATGTTTATCTTTCAGACACCCACACTCCCTGGTCACATACCTCTCAATATCTCTCTGCATGTACGGTCAGAAGAAATATTCACGGATCAAGTTGGTGGTCCTTTCCACTCCTAGGTGTCCTATGTTTTCATTGAGTTCTTTGAAGATCAACCTACGGAATACTCTGGGTAGTACTAACTGCCGGTTTTGTCCTCCTTTACAATACAGGATACTGTCTTCACTGAGGTAGAGCTTCGTCCATTCTTTAACTAAAACATACTGCTGGTGATTCATTATCTCTCTCCCGTTTACTTGGAAACCGATCTTGGTCCACATAAAGTAGTATTCTACCAATTATCTGATCTTTCCGTTGTGCTCTATGGATTTTTTCTTTTGGTAGTTGTTGAATAGACAGGGGGTGATCTTATTCTCCCGCTTTTATGGTGGTTTCCACCGTCAACGGACACCACAATGGTGTGTCTTCCTCCTGATAAACTTGTACTGCTTGGGTAGTGCTCTCAATTGCTTCCAGACTGACTTCCTCCGAGAATTTTTGCATGAACTCCATAGGCTCTAGAGGCATTCTCGACAATCCGTCAGCATCCGCATTGCATTTTCCTGGCCTGTACTTGATGCTGGAATTGAAGTCAGCTACTTCAACGACCCATCTCTGACCCGTTGCATTCCTTGGCAAAATGTCCTTCCTCACCACATCTTAGACAGTGGACACACACCGTACTCTGATTTGATGAACGGCACACTTCACAAGTCGGGTATCTTCTGTTCTGGAACCCACTCCTGGGTCTGAGGGATACAGGTTCCAGCCTGGTACGAATCAACTTTTTTACCGAAATCAACTCGGCTCGCAGATCTATTACTTCCTCCCAGTCAGCGTTGGCGGTCCTCTCTTTTGTTGGTGATTTAAAGTTCCCTCTCGGAGGTGGCACTGGAGGGTCTCCATGATGATCTTCGGACTGGCCACCGGGGGTCCCCAGCTTCAGCTGACTCATTTTGGTGATTTTAGGAGCAGAGCCTATCTGTAACTTCTGTTCGCTCTCTGACTCCAAACAAGTTGCCTCATTCATTTTTTCAATTAGGACTTGGTCCAGAATGCCAGGATCTTCTAGGTACTGTTTCAGCTGCAACTTGATGCCTTTGCTGATTAATCTCGTTCCCAATGTTCTCAAAAACTTCTTCTGGAATAGTCTAGCATCAAACCTCTTCTCCGCTTCTACATCTCTGGATGCAAACAACAATCTCTCCTTCAGTTCAATTGCTCTGAACAAGAAACTTTGGGGTGATTCATTATTTTTCTGTGAGAGGTTAATGAGTCGGTGGAACAATTCTGAAGTACTCTCTTCTTTATAGTGCCCTTTTAAAATCATCTTCAGCTGTTGCAAGGTCAATTGACTCTTCATTTCTAGCATACTACGGAGGTTCAGTCCTGGGATGATCGCTTTCACCACCCCCTCAATGATCTCATCTGGCTTGTAGCCTTTCTGTAAGCCAGCATCGATCTGGTGCAGCAAGTTCATATAAGACAGTTTCTCTTTCTGTTCACACTCTCAAATCTGTCCCAGGATCTTGAATTCTTTCCTTATGGTGATTTGTGGTGTTACAGAGGACTGTCTTTCTGATTTATCTAGTCCGAGCGGGTAAAGGTTGTGTCTGAGTCTGTCACCCGTTCAGAGGTTTTGATTGATTCCTGTAGGGCTGTTGTTAGGGCTTTGAATTGTTCTTTAAATTCCTGTAGTTCTGTCTGCGGATGGAGATTCCTGCTTTTGGTAATTGGTGCCACCCCTCCATCCTCAAACTTCAGCCAGGTTAGAAACTGTGTTAGCTCCTGGAGGAATGTCCCCATGACGTCATCAGCTTCTTTCTCCCCAGCTCATCCATTTTTGCATTAATGGCAGCTAACAGTTACCTGCGGTTGTGTGCTTTAGAAATCTGTTCTTCTGACTTCTTTATATGTTCTGCTACTGTTCTCAATTTTTCACAGGTTAACTGAAGAAGCAGCTCACTAATTCTGTCCATTTGTATTTCCACATCCATTGCTGCTAGTGAGTTTTCTTTAGGTCTGGTCCCCTTTAACTGGTGTAGCAGAGTTGAATTGATGTGTTTTGCTGCTGTGTTTTCCAGACACTTTTCCTCTTCTCCCTCTACATGCTAATTCCCACTTAGGATTCCCTGTACGGGCCACCAATGTTACACGCACGTCACTAGGTTCAGATAGGACGAGAGCGGTTTCATGAATTCTTTGGAATCCTCGGGGAAATGTTACTCAGGGCAACCATAGGCAGAAGCTTCTCTCAGGCACATGATAGATTCAATTGCTGACCAGACACATCTAACAAGAGTCTTTTTTAACAGTTTAACAGTGGAATGTAATCTGAAGCACGGCCAGTGCAATTCAGGGATATTACAGCAACAATCTTCATTACAGTACAGTCTGAGTTTCTTGAGCAACCGGCTCCAGTAACAATACAGTAGTTTCTTCACAAGGCACAGTATTACAGTCTCTTCAGTAGCATAATTCAGCATAGATTAGATCTCTTAGCAGCACACTTCTATGCATACACAACCACAGGCTTTTCCTTCACAAGGACACAATAGTAAACAGCATTCTGTATCCTGCATGGAGATGTAGGGGGGCAGGGTTTGATGAGGGAGATGATCCCTGTGACACAATTCCTTCCAGTTCTTATCTTCCTGCCCGATAATACTCTGCACTGTTAGTTCAGGGAGTTTATCTGACATGTGTTTATTTTCTCTCGTGATCTGAATCCTGTTTAGTTGCCTTCTGTCAGATCCAGATAACACACTACCTTTCTCTTCGGCTTCAGCCAGACTACAATAACAAGTTCCCCACAATCCCCCTGGAGCTCTGCTAAAACACTCCCTGTCTCCTGTGACGGTGTTAACCCCTCTAGTTGCTGGATGCTTCTGGAGCACAACACTTCCTGTCTCCTGTGCTTGTGTTATTTTGTAACAGTTGCTGGATGCTTTTGAAGCAACAGCATTCCTTCTGCATGTCACACATGCCTTTATTTAAGAAAAAGATAGTTGTTACTGAGTCTATTGAGATACCAGGTTGGGAACAGACTCCCTATAATATTTTGGCAGCCAAATGGTCCCACAGTGTTGGTTTGAGTGAACCATGGGACAAATGTCTGAAGGTGTAAAAAAAATACTTCTTTCAGTATATTTTTCTATTGAGGACTTCTTATCAGATGCGATTGATCAAAGTATCAATATCACGATATTCTTATAAAAAAATATATCGATTTATTCTTGGATTGTCCATTATAAAGAATGATTGCAATAGTTACATAAAATAGTTAAATAGTTAGAGTGATTGTCCATTTATCCATAATTAGCATAATAGTTGAGATTCACTCATCTTTTCCTTGGATCCTGGATGGTAGGTTGCGTCTGTCTGTGTCCAGCACGTGTGTTAGGATGACACCATGTGTCGTCCAGTGTCCTGTGAAATGGACTAACTAAAAATAAACAAATAGCGCATGTTACCTAGAAACCCTAGCACAATGGCTGATGCAATCTTATGCAATGTATGGTACAGAATTCAGAATAAAATTAATATCCGTAATTAATATTTAACAATTCCCCCTTTTGAGGATGACAGACATCAACTGAAATCCTCAAAGTAGATAGGTTCATCATTAGGATAATAGGATCATTTTTCTTTTCTTCTTCCTTGGCAATATCAGTTAATGTCCATAACAATATTAATAATAATAATAATAATAATAATAATAATAATAATAATATCAATATCGGATTATTGTTATATGTATTCAATAGCATAATGATGTGAATCCATGTTATGGTAAGCCGTGACTAATATTCATTTAACTACATTGGTCGCTTCAACTACTTCTAACGGCGAACAAACACCGTCAGAAAACCCAGGTGGCAACCCAGGTGGCCGCCCTGGTGTGGATGGCTTCCTATCTTCAAAGATTCAAACAAGACCCAATAATAGAAGAACACGTGCCACACCTTACCAGGTTAGTGCTGCTTGCGGGGGGCTCCGCATTGTTAACTTATCCAACCACGTACTAACTGACAAGCAGATGGAGGTCCTGGGGCTGGGACTATCTTTTGCACCCACTAATGCATTTAATTTTTTTACTGCCCTGAAGGACCTTCACCTGTTTGCACGTAAACTTATTCTTAAAAAATTACATTCCAGGCCACATGGTGAGGATGGCCCTGTAACCACGACAGAGATGGAGGCATTGAAGGATTTGTAGGACCTCTTGATGGAGCAGGACCAACCCCCAAATACAGGTGGGTTACCACAGTCGAGGTATCCTAGATCCACAAGGTTCCCTCACTTGTCCCTGAGTCCGGCAGTTGAAATATTTGTGCGTCTAGTGACGGAGGATTTGAGACATCTCTCCACACGCAGACGCTTTGACAATCTTACTCATTCTCAGCGTACTGCGATAGAACGGTTGAAATCACTTCGTGATGTGGTTATTAAACCAGCGGACAAGGGAGGGAACATTGTACTGTGGCCCTGTTCTAAATATGAGAGGGAGGCGTTACGCCAACTAAGGGATACCAAGACATATTCGAGGTTACCCTTTAATCCTACTGCCTCCTTCTCTGCCGCGCTCCAGGGGATCCTGGGCAGGGCCTGTGATCAGGGAATTATTAACAAGCAAACAGTTGAAGCTTTACCTGTTCGATTCCCTAAAACTGCTACTTTTTACCTACTTCCAAAAATTCGCAAGGACGCCCTCAACCCGCCGGGACGTCCAATCGTGTCAGGCCTAAGTAATTTGTGTGGTCCTATTTGCCAGTATATTGACAGCCACCTTCGCCCATTAGTGGAGACACTTCCTTCATACATTCAGGACACGATGGACGTCTTAAGGCGCGTTAATGGCGTCCTTGTGACGGATGGTATCCTGCTAGTCACGGCCGATGTTGAGAGCCTCTACACATGTATTAGCCATGATCTGGGCCTATCTGCAGTCCGCCTCTTCCTTGGGGCGTCCGATCTGGACGGCCTCTCACGAAATTTTATCCTTGATCTCCTCCACTTCGTCCTCCACCACAATTATTTTTTATTCAAAGATACGGTGCATCTACAAAGGCGTGGCACGGCGATGGGGGCGTCTTGTGCGCCCTCGTACGCCAATCTCTTCTTGAGGTCCTGGGAGAGAGACATTTTTGGCGACGAGGGCGTGCGCCGCGCCGACCCCGTCGTGTCATGGCTTAGATACATCGATGATATTTTGTTTCTGTGGCGGGGGACGGTGGAGGAGCTTGACGATTTCATGGTGCAGCTTAACTCAAACAATCGTTCCATTAGGCTTACCTATACATACCATCATAAACAGATTGACTTTCTAGACATCAGTCTGGAGGTGGGTGAGTACCACACCATCCAGACTGATGTCTTTAGAAAACCCACCTCGGTCAATTCCTTAATACATGCTGCCTCTGCACATGATCCCTCTACAATTCGTGCCATCCCGGTCAGACAATTCCTGAGGATGAGGCGGATCTGTTCCACCGACTACAAGTTTAGGAGACAGGCTTCGGATCTGGCAGAACGTTTCAGGCAACGTGGGTATAGCAACCACTGCATCGGCCGTGGCTACTCGAGAGCACGGAACACATTCCGTAACCATCTGATTTATTCCTCAAATTCATCCAAACGGGTGACAACGGAAAGAATCCGCTACATCTCCACATATAATCATGAGTGGGGGAATATGCGGCGGATCCTTTCCCGTCATTGGGGTGTGCTCAGCGCGGAGCCCTCCCTACGTGAATCTTTAGGAAGCTATCCACAAATGACCCCCCGGCGGGCCAATAACCTGGGTGACATACTGGTATCCAGCCACTATATAACTCCCTTGACGAATCCATTTGTGTCCCGCGGACCCACGTTTGGCTCATTCCCCTGTGGCCACTGTGCCGCCTGCGCCAATATCCTGCGCAGCTGGGTGTTCACGTTCTCTGATGGCTCTCGTGAGTTTAAAATCCGCAATTACATCTCATGCGGTACAACCCATGTTATATATTATGCTACATGTGGTTGTCAATTAATTTATGTAGGACTCACTACGAGAGAGCTGAGGATCAGGGTTTGTGAACACGTGCGGGACATTGTTGCGGCTCGGACGGTGGCCGACCCCAGGGAGCTCAAAACATTGCCGCGTCACTTTAAGGCTGTCCACAATTGCGATCCGAGGACACTAAAGTTTTGCGGCATTGATGTCATACATTTGGGCTCCCGGGGTGGAAATGGTAAGCAACTTCTGGCCCAAAAGGAGGCCAGATGGATCGTCACTTTAGACACCATGGCTCCGCGGGGCCTCAATGAGAGTTTGGGGTTCTCGTCCTTCCTCTGAAATGAAGTGACGGATTGTATGATATGTTCTGTGTTTCTGCTCCCCTGTGGACCATGATATGTCTATTTCTGGACCATGGCTTTAGGTTTTTAGTTTTTATATTCTTTTCTAATTTTTATATTTTCCCTTTTATTCTCTTTGTACTCACATTTTCTCCGACAGTGACTGTGCCCCAGGACCTCTTCTTTTTGATGTACATCTATGGCAGACGATCTGTCTTTTGAACTCCTTCGTCTTTTGATGTCTACAAGAGATTCTGATACAGATACTGCTACTGCACTCTTGATTCTTGACCGGGATGTACACTTTACTTGTGGATTCTGTTTGATATCTGGTACTTGTGACTGATTGAAACCATGTTGAGAAATCTATAGTTGTGCACTTTTTGGCACTATATGTCCCCTTTTGCAAGGGGACTTATGCTGTTATAACGCTAATTGTATAGACATATGTACCTCTTTTTTTGACCTAATGCACCATCCCCTCCTTTCATACCTTTCTATTGAGCTGTACTTCCATGACCAGCATTATTTGCTACTATTAGTATCATGATATTAACTTTTATAGAACATTAGTATTGTGCTGGCTGGCTGGAATAGCTACCGGGTTTTGATTGGTGGGGATATTGTTGCTCCCTTTATGTGGTTTCATTTCTGTTATTGGCACTCAGTCCCAAGCTCACCTCCTACATGGATGTAGTGCACATGCGCCCGGTCCGTCCCGTGCCGTGCTGCGCTCGGCTGTCTTTATGCCTTCGGCGCGCCGCCGGGAATAGCATTCATTTGCATTTCGGTCTGCGCGCCGACGTCATGACAGCTGGGGCGCGTGCGCGGGATATGTGACGGCCGTTGCGCATGCGCCGCCCATCATCCAGTACTTGGCGGCCATCTTGGACGACCACATGATGTATCATGTGACACTTCTGGGCGTATTTAAAGGTCCTGGCAGCACCCTCACACACGCCTCTTGATAAAGCTGATCTACACCCGGCGAAACGCGCGTCGAGGCCTTTCTCATTCACTATCTGGTCCCTGTGTGGTCTCCCAGAGGTCTGGGGCCCCTTACATTAGGGTAAGTTTGGTACAATATGACCTTTGGGTCTTTCTGGACCGCATGGTCCATATGGGAGTGACCTTTTTGCTTGCCCTGATTGTGCGTCCCTCTCCCTGTTTTAGTGTAAGCATGCACCCTTCTGACTCTAGGGGTGAACCTCTGGAGAGACCCACTTACAAATATGCGGGACCATTTGTCTGCTTGTCTTAATTTTGTGTCATAACTATTAATGCTATGTATTGTCTTTTAATGAACTATGTCTACAATAAAGTCTTTTCATGCGATTTCACTCAGCTGTTCTCCTAGTTTTATATAAGTCTTGAGTGGGCTATGTGGAGACGGGGTCGGAATTTTTCTGGGGACCATTAACCCACGTCATTTATTATGCGGGTCGCAGTCTGTTTATTCATTTAACATATATAATTATACTTCCCTAAATCTAAATCGAAATAATCACGGGTCCAATCGTCATCATCTGATGTCATCGGTTCTTGTCTCGTCTTCTTCTTGGTTCTTTTAAAACACAGTCTTTAGATGAAAATTCCTTTGAAATAAATTATAGCGTGTAGATATTGTACAGTCCATAATTGTGTTCATTATTGTTCAGTCTTTAAACTGTACTCTTTATTAGAAAGATCATGTGTGTCAATTGATAAGAAAACAAAGTCCATGGATGAAATGTAGCTTTAATATCTGTGCAGTGTCACCTGGACTTACGTTGGATTGTCTTTGGATAATTCTGGAATCCTCCGTGTCATCCGCACTGGTCTCCTGTCACTTTTGGAACAGGTGTGACGTCTTTGGTCAGAAAAGCAAGGGTTAACTTGACACTTCCCTGCTCTATATAGCACCATAACCAGTACTTAATCCTTAATGTACAGAACACATATATCAGGCTGGCAGAATCCTGACACTCCGTTATTATTCACCAGCTTTCAGGTGATAGGAAACCACTGGAACATGATGAAACTTGAACACAACCCAGTTCATATAGGATCATCGTCCTCTGCAGTCGTGGTTATCAGTGGTGTGAATGTATTGTAATTGACACAGTCTATTATCACTCAGCATTCACAACATCTTTACCTTCTGAGATTTCCGTATATCGGTTGCTTCTTCTTGTAACTTTTGAGAATCTCTTTAATTTATAAATATGAAAAATCTTTATTAAGATAGAATTAATAATTGCAATGTCTTGATTGAAGTCTTCATTCGCTAATCTGATACCAAATCTGGCAACTTTCCTAACCTATAATATCATAGGGTACCATAGCAATCAATAATGTTCATCTAATTATTATCAAAATATTAAAATAAATTATGTTTGGAATAATAAAACAATAATAGATAGTAATTCATTATTAATCAAGTTCTTCATGTGATAGAACATTTTTATGTCATAGGTGTAATTACCTTTTCCAACCCATAGGTGTCAGTGTGTTTTGAAACAAGTGTTTATTAGTGATGAGCGAGCACTAAAAGGCTCGGGTGCTCGAAGCTCGGGTTGAGCAAATTGGAATACTCGGGTGCTCGACCCGAGCAACGAGCCCAATGTAAGTCTATGGGAAACTCGAGCATTTTTCTGGCGGTCCCCCCGGCGGTCTGCAGAAGGTCAAAAATTGCCCAAATCGATGGGAACAGTGCTCAATTAAACGTCAGGCTGGCAGAATATATAGGCAGACAGGCAGGCAAGGTATATAGGAGGGTGCGTGAAAAACATAGCAGGGCAATTGGAACACACTAGTGCCCTCCGATTTTCATGCACCCGTCTCTTTAAAAAAGCCGGCTGGCAATTCATCAGCGGCATACACCGGTACCTGACAATTTAGAACAGAAAGAAAAGAGCATCACACATAGATTAGATAGATAGAAACATGACAGTCACATATATAATAAGTACAGTGATAGTGTTGGTTACTGTACTTGTCATTTAGTGTTAAAATAAAGGATTTATTAAAAAAAAATAATAGTGTTTTTGTCTCTTTAAAAAAGCCGGCCGGCAATTCATCACCAGCAGCATACACCGGTACCAGACAATTTAGAACAGAAAGAATAGAGCATCACACATAGATTAGATAGATAGAAACATGTCAGTCACATATATAATAAGTACAGTGATAGTGTTGATTACTGTACTTGTCATTTAGTGTTAAAAGAAAGGATTTATTTAAAAAAATTGGCGTGGGGTTCCCCGTAATTTTAGTCTCTAGCGGAGGTTAAGCAGACGGCTAGGGCAGATGTTTGAAGCCTGGGAAGGGGGTAATACCCACAGAGCTTCCCAGGCTACTAATATCAGCCTCCAGCTGAATACCTAGCCTTTGCTAGCTATTAAAATGGGGGACCCCACGTCATTTTTTTTGGGGTCCCCCATTTTAATAGCTAGTAAAGGCTAGGTATTCAGCTGGGGGCTGAATACCTAGCTAGTAAAGGCTTAAAATGGGGGACCCCCCCAAAAAATGACGTGGGGTCCCCCCTATTTTAATAGCTAGCAAAGGCTAGGCAGACAGCTGGGGGCTGATATTAAAAGCCCAGGAAGGGTGCCATGAATATTGGCCCCCTCCCACGCTAGAAACACCAGCCGTCAGCCACCCCATAGGATGCGCCAATTCTGGCACTTAGCCTCGCTCTTCCCACTGCCCTGTAGCGGTGGCAGTGGGGTAATAGGGCTGGGGTTGATGTCAGCTTATAATGCCAGCTGACATCAAGCCCAGGTTAGTAATGGAGAGGCGTTTATAAGACACCCCCATTACTAACCCCATAGTCAAAGTTAAAAAAAAACACAAACACCCAGAATAGAGTCCTTTAATTGAAATAAACGCACAATTCTTTAATGTTCTAAATTAAACCATACTTACCATCACGCCCATTCCAGCTAAAGCCAACGATCTCCTGCAATAAAAATAAAATAGTAAACCAACCTCATCCTTACCTTTCCATGGTTCCCAGGCCGGCTCCAGCTCTGCTACATTCACATGACAGGCTGGATCGCAGCCGAAAGCTGCCATCCAGCTTGCCATGCCGCAGACACTGAGAAGCGCAGGTATGCTTGCGCTCCTCAGTGTCTGGCTGTGACGGCATCCAGATGAGCCGAGTTAATGTCCAATGAACTCAGCTCACCTCATGCACGTCACTGACAGCGTGGGAAAATTCTCCTGCGCATGCGGTGAGCGTGAGAGAATTCTCCTGCGCTCACCGCAAGCGTGGGAAAATTCTCCTGCGCTTGCGGTGAGCGCAGGAGAAACATGTCAGTCACATATATAATAAGTACAGTGATAGTGTTGATTACTGTACTTGTCATTTAGTGTTAAAAGAAAGGATTTATTTAAAAAAATTGGCGTGGGGTTCCCCGTAATTTTAGTCTCTAGCGGAGGTTAAGCAGACGGCTAGGGCAGATGTTTGAAGCCTGGGAAGGGGGTAATACCCACAGAGCTTCCCAGGCTACTAATATCAGCCTCCAGCTGAATACCTAGCCTTTGCTAGCTATTAAAATGGGGGACCCCACGTCATTTTTTTGGGGGTCCCCCATTTTAATAGCTAGTAAAGGCTAGGTATTCAGCTGGGGGCTGAATACCTAGCTAGTAAAGGCTTAAAATGGGGGACCCCCCCAAAAAATGACGTGGAGTCCCCCCTATTTTAATAGCTAGCAAAGGCTAGGCAGACAGCTGGGGGCTGATATTAAAAGCCCAGGAAGGGTGCCATGAATATTGGCCCCCTCCCACGCTAGAAACACCAGCCGTCAGCCACCCCATAGGATGCGCCAATTCTGGCACTTAGCCTCGCTCTTCCCACTGCCCTGTAGCGGTGGCAGTGGGGTAATAGGGCTGGGGTTGATGTCAGCTTATAATGCCAGCTGACATCAAGCCCAGGTTAGTAATGGAGAGGCGTTTATAAGACACCCCCATTACTAACCCCATAGTCAAAGTTAAAAAAAAACACAAACACCCAGAATAGTCCTTTAATTGAAATAAACGCACAATTCTTTAATGTTCTAAATTAAACCATACTTACCTTCACGCCCATTCCAGCTAAAGCCAACGATCTCCTGCAATAAAAATAAAATAGTAAACCAACCTCATCCTTACCTTTCCATGGTTCCCAGGCCGGCTCCAGCTCTGCTACATTCACATGACAGGCTGGATCGCAGCCGAAAGCTGCCATCCAGCTTGCCATGCCGCAGACACTGAGAAGCGCAGGTATGCTTGCGCTCCTCAGTGTCTGGCTGTGACGGCATCCAGATGAGCCGAGTTAATGTCCAATGAACTCAGCTCACCTCATGCACGTCACTGACAGCGTGGGAAAATTCTCCTGCGCATGCGGTGAGCGTGAGAGAATTCTCCTGCGCTCACCGCAAGCGTGGGAAAATTCTCCTGCGCTTGCGCTGAGCGCAGGAGAATTCTCTCACGCTCACCGCATGCGCAGGAGAATTTTCCCACGCTGTCAGTGACGTGCATGAGGTGAGCTGAGTTCATTGGACATGAACTCAGCTCATCTGGATGCCGTCACAGCCATACACTGATGAGCACAAGCATGCCTGCGCTTCTCAGAGTCTGCGGCATGGCAAGCGGGATGGCAGCTTTCGGCAGCGATCCAGCCTGTCATGTGAATGTAGCAGAGCTGAAGCCGTCCTGGGAACCATGGAAAGGCAAGGATGAGGTTGCTTTATTATTTTACTTTTATTGCAGAAGACATAGGCTTCAGCTGGAATGGGCGTGATGGTAAGTATGGTTTAATTTAAAACATTAAAGAATTGTGCGTTTATTTAAATTAAAGGACTTTATTCTGGGTGTTGTGTTTTTTTTAAATACTTTACTAGAAATTCATGGCGGTCATGTCTAATATTGGCGTGACCCCATGAATTTCGGGCTTAGGGCCAGCTGATAATACCAAGCTGACCCTAACCCCTTTATTACCCAGTGAGCCACCGCACCAGGGCCCTAGATGAGTTGGGTACAGCACCAGAAGATGGCGCTTCTATGAACGCGCCATTTTCTGGGGTGGCTGCGGACTGCAATTTACAGCGGGGGGGGGGGGGGGGGCAGAAAGCTTGGGCCTCCATGCGCTGCGGATTCCAGCCCCCAGCTGCCTAGTTGTACCTGGCTGGACACAAAAATAGGGCGAAGCCCCATGTATTTTTTTTTTTTATTATTTCATGAAATTCATGAAATAATAAAGAAAAAAAAGGGCTTCCCTATATTGTTGTGTCCGGCCAGGTACAAATTGGCAGCTGGTGGTTGGGGGCAGCCCGCTCCTGCCTGCTGTACCTGGCTGGACACAAAAATAGGGCGAAGCCCCACGTCAATTTTTTTTTTATTATTTCATGAAATTCAGCTTTCGGCTGCGATCCAGCCTGTCATGTGAATGTAGCAGAGCTGGAGCCGTCCTGGGAACCATGGAAATGTAAGGATGAGGTTGGTTTATTATTTTACTTTTATTGCAGAAGACATTGGCTTCAGCTGGAATGGGCGTGATGGTAAGTATGGTTTAATTTAGAACATTAAAGAATTGTGCGTTTATTTCAATTAAAGGACTTTATTCTGGGTGTTTGTGTTTTTTTTTAACTTTGACTATGGGGTTAGTAATGGGGGTGTCTTATAGACGCCTCTCCATTACTAACCTGGGCTTGATCTCAGCTGGCATTATAAGCTGACATCAACGCCCGCCCTATTACCCCACTGCCACCGCTACAGGGCAGTGGGAAGAGCGAGGATAAGTGCCAGAATTGGCGCATCCATAGGGCGGCTGACGGCTGGTGTTTCTAGCCTGGGAGGGGGCCAATATTCATGCCACCCTTCCTGGGCTATTAATATCAGCCCCCAGCTGTGTGCCTAGCCTTTGCTAGCTATTAAAATAGGGGGGACCCCTCGTCACTTTTTTGGGGGGGTCCCCCATTTTAATAGCTGGTAAAGGCTAGGTATTCAGCTGGGGGCTGATATTAGTGGCCTGGGAAGCTCCGTGGGTATTACCCCCTTCCCAGGTTTCAGACATCTGCCCCAGCCGTCTGCTTAACCTCCGCTAGAGACTAAAATTACAGGGAACCCTATGCCAATTTTTTTTTTAATAAATCCTTTATTTTAACACTAAATGACAAGTACAGTAACCAACACTGTCACTGTACTTATTATATATGTGACTGACATGTTTCTATCTATCTAATCTATGTGTGATGCTCTATTTCTGTTCTAAATTGTCGGGTACCGATGTATGCCGCTGAAGAATTGCCGGCCGGCTTTTTTAAAGAGACGGGTGCATGAAAACACTATTATTTTTTTTTTTAATAAATCCTTTATTTTAACACTAAATAACAAGTACAGTAACCAACACTGTCACTGTACTTATTATATATGTGACTGACATGTTTCTATCTATCTAATCTATGTGTGATGCTCTATTCTTTCTGTTCTAAATTGTCGGTACCGGTGTATGCCGCTGCTGAATTGCCGGCTTTTCATGTTTCTCTGTGAGCACTGTTCCCATCGATTTGGGCAATCACTGTAATGCCACAACCACCATGGCTGTGGCATTACAGTGAGTGGCAGACAATCCCTGCATGATTGGTGCTCTAAATAGCGCCAAACATGCAGGACGGGGACCCGAGCTCCCGCTCGAGCATCTCGAAAGTACTCGGCGAGCTCCGAGCATCTCGAGTACTGAGATGCTCGGGTGAGTACCGAGCAGTGGCGAGCAAGCTCGCTAATCACTAGTGTTTACCAATAATACCAAAGAAAGTATACTCATGAACCAAAATGAATAAATATATGAATGAATGAATGCAAGAATGACTTGTGTTTACTCAAAAAATTGAAATATTTTTTTTCTTATATTGGAACCATATCATTATATTTAATGAAGCAATATTCTTGTACTAGACATTACTTTATTAAATATGAATGTGTTTTCTCAATTGAGATATTGAACTGAAATAATAAAATAAAAAAATTAGAATTAAAAATGAAAAATGAAAAAATAAGAAGAAAGTAAGAATAAAATTGAAAAAAGAAAAATTAAATTAAGACTAAAAATAATAATAATAATAATAATAATAATAAAAATAAGGCCTTTATATGTTAATGACAAATGCAGAGTAATTGTATTCTCCATAAAAATACCCTTATATTTCCATTATCTGGATGATTTCATATTTGTCATAACCTTGTATTACCAAAAATGATTAAATTATGTAACTTTGCATGTAATACCCTTCTTAATCATACCATTGTAGCTTATTAATATTTCTTCTTCATTAAAATGTGTGAAAAATAAGTATTGATCAAAAGTGATTATGTAATCAGGATCAAAAGCACATTTTCCCCCTTAATGGCAAAAAATATTATTTTAGAAAATAATTTATATATCAGAACCAAATTAAAAATAATTATTCTTCTATAAATATTTTGCATAAATGTCATAGCATATATTTGTCTGAAGAGGTGTGTACCTATTTATGTAACCATTAAAAATAATAATATCCTTGAATACTATAAAATTATCATTGTGAAAAATTATTCTAAATGTAAATTTGCTTTATAAACCATTTTAATGTGTGGTTACCCTTATCCACTATTAGCTAAATCAAGAAGTAATAATTACTAAAGAAATATAGAAATATATATATTATATAGATAATACTTAATTATGTATCATCATTTTCTCAGACTTAAATGTAATTTTGTACCTTCACATAAAGAAACAAACATACATGAGGCCTCTGTCACACAAATCTCACTTAGCAGCTGCACATATATTCAGCAAATTTCACTCTGTTACAGATTCGTTCAGCTCAAACATTCCACATATATATACAGTACAGACCAAAAGTTTGGACACACCTTCTCATTTAAAGATTTTTCTGTATTTTCATAACTATGAAAATTGTACATTCACACTGAAGGCATCAAAACTATGAATTAACACATGTGGAATTATATACTTAACAAAAAAGTGTGAAACAACTGAAAATATGTCTTATATTCTAGGTTCTTCAAAGTAGCCACCTTTTGCTTTGATGACTGCTTTGCACACTCTTGGCATTCTCTTGATGAGCTTCAAGAGGTAGTCACCGGAAATGGTTTTCACTTCACAGGTGTGCCGTGTCAGGTTTAATAAGTGGGATTTCTTGCCTTATAAATGGGGTTGGGACCATCAGTTGTGTTGTGCAGAAGTCAGGTGGATACACAGCTGATAGTCCTACTGAATAGACTGTTAGAATTTGTATTATGGCAAGAAAAAAGCAGCTAAGTAAAGAAAAACGAGTGGCCATCATTACTTTAAGAAATGAAGGTCAGTCAGTGCGAAAAATTGGGAAAACTTTGAAAGTGTTCCCAAGTGCAGTTGCAAAAACCATCAAGCGCTACAAAGAAACTGGCTCACATGAGGACCGCCCCAGGAAAGGAAGACCAAGAGTCACCTCTGCTTCTTGTTACGGATCCGGGTGGTGGAACCTCTGTGCTGCGGAGCAAGGAGGGACCAGAGGGGCGTAACTAGGTATCAACTCGGACTGACCAGGGTAGCACGGCGGCTCAATCGACTCCGTGAACCATGGAAGGACCGAGCAGAAGGACCAGGTGCTACTCTGGGCCTGTCCTTGTATGAGAGCAGGGGACTCCCACGGGTAACTGGCAGGAGCCTCCGGGTAGGCACGGCAGGTAACTGATAAGAGCCTCCAGGTAGGCTGACTGATAGGCACGGCAGGTAACTGGTACGTTCTCCGGGTAGGCAGGCAAGCCAGGCCCATAGACACACTGGCGGGTTTGGATCGTAGGCAGACCGTCGGGCTGGCGGAGACAGGTAGTCAGGCTGGCGGACAGGACTGGTAGTCAGGCTGACGGACTGGGCTGGTAGTCAGGCTGGCGGACAGGACTGGCGGACAGGGCTGGTAGTTAGACTGGCGGACTGGACTGGTAGTCAGGCTGGCAGACTGAGCTGGTAGTCAGGCTGGCGGACTGGACTGGTAGTCAGGCTGGCGGACTGGACTGGTAGTCAGACTAGCAGCGGGACCTGAGGGCTGAAGCAGAGTTTAGGACACAAAGCTACAACCTTGCACGGGCACCTCGATTTTGGAGGGGGTACCTTCTATATGAGAGGTTCTCCGGCCATTGGCTGAGGACTCCTTAGGACGGCGCGCGCGGCCCCTTTAAGAGGGGGGGAGAGCGCGCCCTAAGCACAGTGCCCGGGAAGCTGCGCGCGCCGGCAGCAGCAGCAGGAAAGCCGGAAGACGCCGGGCCGGGAGCGTGGCGGTAAGAGGGACGGCGTCTCTGCCTGTCAGGGAGCAGAGACGCCGATACTACAGTACCCCCCCTTTACGCCCCCTCTTTTTTAGGCCAGAAAGAAATTTTTTAAGGAGAAGAAAGGCGTGGATGTTCTCCCTGGGTTCCCAAGTTCTCTCCTCTGGGCCAAACCCCTTCCAATCCACCAGAAAAAAGGTTTTTCCTCTTACCCTCTTGGTGGCCAGAATGTTCTCTACCTCATAGACGTCCTCAGCGGAGACCGGAGCTGGGGGGGTACCTGGATTGTCAGAAAAAGAATTAAGCACAACTGGTTTGAGGAGAGATACGTGGAAGGAGTTGGGAATCCGTAAGGTGGCCCGGAGTTTTAACTTGTAGGCTACTGGGTTGATTTGCTTGAGGACATCAAAAGGACCGATGAACCGTGGACCCAACTTATAGGAGGGTATTTTGAGACGAACATGTTTGGAGGAGAGCCAAACCTTGTCTCCCAGATGGAATTGAGGTGGGTCCTGGCGTCTCTTATCAGCATGTTTCTTCATCCGCTCGGAGGAATAAAGAAGTGCGGACCTAGTGTCCTCCCAAATGGTGGAAAATTCGCTGACCAGAGACTCCGGGGCAGGGTTGTCCACTGAAGCGGAGACGGGAAACGGAATCCGGGGATGTTGACCGTAGACTACAAAGAACGGGGACTTGGAAGAAGATTCGCTCTCATGGTTGTTATAGGAGAATTCGGCCCATGGTAGGAGCTCTACCCAATCGGTATGGTGAGCGTTGACGAAGTGCCGGAGGAAGCTGGTAAGGGTCTGGTTGATACGTTCCACTTGGCCATTTGACTGCGGATGGTAAGCAGAGGAAAAATCCAGGGTGACATCCAGCAGCTTACACGTAGCTCTCCAGAAACGCAAAGTAAACTGGACCCCGCGATCAGACACAACGTGGAGGGGTGGGCCATGGAGACGAAAATGTGATGGATGAAGTCCTTAGCCAGCACAGATGCAGACGGGAGACCAGGCAGAGGGATGAAGTGGGCCATTTTAGAAAAGCGGTCAGCGACCACCCAAATGACAGTACAACCGGCAGAAACAGGGAGATCGGTAATAAAGTCCATAGCAATGTGTTGCCATGGGGCAGCAGGTACGGGAAGAGGCAGGAGACGGCCGGCTGGAAGATGTCTGGGAACCTTGTTGCGGGCACAGGACGAACAGGCCGTCACGAAGTCTACTACATCCTTGCGCAGGGTAGGCCACCAGTAATGCCGGGTAATGAGCAAGAAGGTCTTCTTCTGGCCAGCATGGCTGGCTAGTTTAGATGAATGACCCCAGTGAAGAACCTTCTTACGATCTGGAACCGCTACAAATGTCTTACTGGGTGGGAGACGAGACAGGTCCAAGGGGGCCACATTCATCACTTTGGAGGGATCGATGATATGCATAGGCTCCTCCTCTTGATCGGAAGACAGGAAGGATCTGTACAAGGCGTTGGCTTTAACGTTCTTGTCCGCAGGGCGGTAATGTAGGGTAAAGTTGAAGCGGGCGAAGAACAAAGGCCACCGGGCCTGACGTGGATTGAGTCTTTGGGCATTCTGTAGATATGCCAGGTTTTTGAGGTCAGTGTAGATGACCACCGGGTGCAGAACCCCCTCAAGCAGGTAACGTCACTCCTCCAGCGCCAATTTGATGGCTAGCAGTTCTCGGTCTCCTATGGAGTAGTTGCGCTCGGATGAGAAGAGCTTGGAGAAGAAGCCGCAGGTTACCATTCTCCCGGACGGAGATTTCTGGGTGAGCACCGCTCTGGAAGAGGAAGCATCAACCTCCAGAAAATTTGTTGCAATCCGGACGGTGCAGCACTGGGGCAGAAGAAAAGGCTAGTTTTAAGGAGAGGAAGGCCTCCTCTGCTTCGGACGGCCATTCCTTAGGATTTGCTCCCTTACGGGTGAGCGCAGAGATGGAAGCAGTCCGGGAAGAGAAATGTGGGATGAAGAGACGGTAATAATTCGCGAAGCCCAGGAATCACTGAATCGCCTTCAGCCCCTCCGGACGGGGCCACTTTAAGAAGGCAGAAACCTTCTCGGGGTCCATCCGTAGACCTGTCTTAGAGATAATATAGCCCAGGAACGGAAGAGAGGTCTGCTCGAAGAGGCATTTTTCAAATTTTGCGTATAGGTGATTCTGCCTGAGCCTAAGCAGGACCTGACGAACATTCCTCCGGTGTGTGGGAAGATCCGGAGAGAAGACCAAGATGTCGTCCAGGTACACCACCACGCAAAAATATAAGAGGTCACGGAAGATGTCATTAACTAATTCTTGGAAGACGGCAGGAGCATTACAGAGGCCGAAGGGCATCACACGGTATTCATAGTGGCCGTCCCGGGTATTGAATGCCGTCTTCCACTCGTCTTCTTGGCGGATCTGGACCAAGTTATATGCCCCACGAAGATCGAGCTTGGTAAAGATCTTCGCACCTTTAAGGCGGTTGAACAGCTCAGAGATGAGTGGCAGGGGATATTTGTTTATGATAGTAATCTGGTTGAGTCCTCTATGTAACGGGTCAGGGAGGTGGAACCTCTGAGCAACTATACAAGGGGGTAGTCATTGTAAGGAAGCGGGTGGCTCCCAGGAAAGGCGGGCAGGTAATCACGGCTAGTGACGGGGACAGTCTCTGGGTAGAAGGGCAGGAGGACATGGCAGGTGACGGGGACAGTCTCTGGGTTGAAGGGCAGGAGGTCACGGCAAGTGACGGGGACAGTCTCTGGGTAGAAGGGCAGGAGGTCACGGCAAGTGACGGAGACAGTCTCTTGACAGGCGGGTGGTCACGGCAAGTGACGGCAGAGCCTCCAGGTAGGCTAGCAGGCAGGTAGCAGGTGGACGCTCCCAGGTGAGCGGGCAAGAGTCTCTGGACTGGCCGGTGGTCACAGCAAGTGACGGCTCCAGGTAGGCTAGCAGGCAGGTAGCAGAGAAGCGCTCCCAGGTGAGCGGGCAAGAGTGTCTGGACAGGCAGGAGGTCACGGCACATGGCAGCAGAGCCTCCAGGTAGGCTAGCAGGCAGGTAGCAGGTGAGCGCTCCCAGGTGAGCGGGCAAGAGTCTCTGGACAGGCAGGTGGTCACAGCACGTGACGGCGGAGCCTCCAGGTAGGCTAACAGACAGGTAGCAGGTGAGCGCTCCCAGGTGAGCGGGCAAGAGTCTCTGGACAGGCAGGTGGTCCCAGCACGTGACGGCGGAGCCTCCAGGTAGGCTAGCAGGCAGGTAGCAGGTGAGCGCTCCCAGGTGAGCGGGCAGACTGATCCATAGACAGACTGGCAGGGCTGGTAGGCAGACTGTCGGACCGCAGATAGATAAGTAACAGGCAGGAATCTGGCAGGTGACTGGCAGGTAACTGGTAACGGGACCTGAGGGCTGAAGCAGAGTTGAAAGGCTTTGCAACAACATTGCTCGGGCACCTCCATTTTGGAGGAGGTGCCTTATATATGGTGAGGTCCTCCGGCCATTGGCTGGGGACTCCTTAGGACGGCGCGCGCGGCCCCTTTAAGAGAGGGGGAGCGCGCGCGCGCCCTAAGCACAGAGGCCGGGAAGCAGCGTGCGCTGCCAGCAGAGCGGGAGGAAGCCGCCGGGCACGGAGCGGAGAGGTGAGGGGAACGGCGTCCCTGCCTAGCAGGAGGCAGGGACGCCGACGCTACAGTACCCCCCCCTTTAGGCCCCCCCTTTTTTTGTCCAGAGAGAAATTTAGCAAGGATGAGAGGGGCATGGATGTTCTCCCAGGGCTCCCATGTTCTCTCCTCAGGACCAAACCCCTTCCAATCTACCAAAAAAAAGGTCTTTCCTCTTACCCTCTTAGTGGCCAGAATACTCTCTACCTCAAAGACGTCTTCAGCGGAAACCGGAGCAGGAGGAGTACCTGGATTGTTGGAAAAAGAGTTAAAGACAACGGGTTTGAGGAGAGATACGTGGAAAGAGTTGGGAATCCATAAGGTGGCCGGGAGTTTTAATTTGTAGGCCACTGGATTAATTTGCCTGAGGATTTTGAAAGGACCGATGAAGCGAGGACCTAACTTGTAGGAGGGTATCTTGAGCCGTACATGTTTGGAAGAGAGCCAAACCTTGTCTCCCGGACGGAATTGAGGCGGATCCAGACGTCTCTTATCAGCATATCGCTTCATCCGCTCGGAGGACTGAAGAAGTGCAGACCTAGTACTCTCCCAAATGGTAGAAAACTCGCTGACAAGAGACTGCGCGGCAGGGTTGTCCACAGAGGCGGAGACGGGAAACGGAATCCGGGGGTGCTGGCCATAGACAATAAAGAACGGGGACTTGGAAGAGGATTCGCTCTCGTGGTTATTATAAGAGAACTCGGCCCAAGGAAGGAGGTCCACCCAATCAGAATGGTGGGCATTAACAAAGTGCCGGAGATAGCTGGTAAGGATCTGATTGATCCGCTCCACTTGACCATTGGACTGAGGGTGGTAAGCGGAGGAGAAGTCCAGGGTGACGTCCAGCAGTTTACATGTGGCTCTCCAGAAGCGTGAGGTAAACTGAACCCCCTCGATCCGCCACGATGTGGAGGGGTAGGCCATGGAGACGGAAGATATGGCATATAAAGTCCTTAGCCAGCTCAGGTGCAGACGGAAGACCAGGCAGGGGAATGAAGTGGGCCATTTTAGAGAAGCGGTCCGCGACCACCCAAATGACAGTACACCCGGCAGAGACAGGAAGATCGTAATGAAGTCCATAGCGATGTGTTGCCACGGGGCAACAGGTATGGGAAGCGGCAGGAGATGACCAGCTGGTAAGTGTCTGGGAACTTTGTTGCAGCCACAAGATGAACAGGCAGAGACGAAGTCTACCACATCCTTACGCAGGGTAGACCACCAGTAATGCCGGGAAATGAGTAGGAAGGTCTTTTTTGGCCAGCATGACCAGCTAGTTTAGAAGAATGACCCCAGCGAAGAACCCTCTCACGGTCTGGAGGCGCCACGAACGTCTTGCCGGGTGGAAGACGAGTCAAATCCAAGGGGGCCACATTCATCACCTTGGAGGGGTCGATAATGTGCATAGGCTCCTCCTCTTGGTCGGAGGACAGGAAAGATCGGAACAAGGCATCAGCTTTGACATTTTTGTCCGCCGGGCGGAAATGAAGGATGAAATCGAAGCGGGCAAAAAACAAAGACCACCGGGCCTGACGTGGATTAAGTCTCTGAGCATTTTGGAGATATGCCAGGTTCTTGTGATCCGTGTAGATGATCACCGGGTATAGAGCACCTTCAAGCAGGTAGCGCCACTCCTCCAGCGCCAATTTAACGGCTAGCAGTTCTCGGTCTCCTATGGAGTAATTGCGCTCAGAGGAGGAGAAGATTTTAGAGAAAAGGCCGCAGGTTACCATTCTCCCGGAGGAAGACTTTTGGGTGAGCACTTCTCCGGCTCCAGAGGAGGAGGCATCAACCTCCAGGTAGAACTGTTTGTTGCAGTCCGGACGGTGCAGCACAGGGGCAGAGGAGAAGGCTTGTTTCAGGGAAAGGAAGGCCTCCTCAGCTTCGGATGACCATACCTTGGGATTTGCTCCCTTACGGGTGAGCGCAGATATGGGCGCAGTCCGTGACGAGAAGTGAGGAATGAAGAGACGATAGTAATTAGCGAAGCCCAGGAATCGCTGTATCGCCTTCAAGCCCTCCGGACGGGGCCACTTTAGGACAGCAGAGAGCTTCTCGGGATCCATTCGCAAGCCTGTCCGGGAGATAACATAGCCCAGGAAAGGAAGAGAGGTCTGCTCAAAAAGGCACTTCTCGTATTTAGCATAGAGGTGGTTCTGCCTGAGCCTAAGCAGGACCTGACGAACATCTCTCCGGTGTGTGGGAAGATCCGGAGAGAAGACCAAGATGTCGTCCAGGTATACCACCACGCAGGAGTAAAGAAGGTCACGGAAGATGTCGTTGACCAGTTCTTGGAAGACGGCGGGAGCATTGCAGAGACCGAAGGGCATCACACGGTACTCATAGTGTCCGTCCCGGGTATTAAATGCTGTTTTCCACTCGTCTCCCTGACGGATACGGACCAGGTTATATGCTCCACGTAGATCCAGCTTGGAAAAGATCCTGGCGCCTTTAAGGCAATCAAATAACTCAGAGATGAGCGGAAGGGGGTATTTATTTTTAACCGTGATCTGATTGAGTCCTCTATAGTCAATACAGGGGCGAAGCGAGCCATCTTTTTTTTTGACAACGAAGAATCCGGCACCAGCCGGGGAAGTAGACTTCCGGATAAATCCCCTGGCCAGATTCTCCTCTATGTACTCAGACATGGCCCGGGTTTCTGCCGCAGACAACGGATAAATACGCCCACGGGGTGGAGTGGCGCCGGGTACCAGGTCGATCGGGCAATCATATGGCCTATGAGGTGGCAATGTCTCTGCTTCCTTCTTACCGAAGACGTCAGCATAGGGCCAGTAAGGAGCCGGAAGACCGGGTAAATTAGCTGGGATAGGTGGAGGACGAACCGGACGAACCGGAACCAGGCAGGTCTTATGGCAGGCCGGCCCCCACCGGAGTACTTCACCGGAATGCCAGTTCAACACGGGTTCATGTGTCTGGAGCCAAGGTAGACCTAGCAATAGGGAGTGGGAGAGTCCGGACAACACATGGAAGGAGATTACCTCAGAGTGCAGCATTCCCACCTGCAGGGTTATGGGTTCCGTGACGAGCAGGATGGTCACCGGAAGGAGTCTTCCATCCACGGAGGCGACTGACAAAGGTTCAGCCAGAGACTTGGTGGGAATACGGTATTTCTCAACCAGGGACTGAGAGATGAGGTTTCCAGCGGATCCAGAGTCCAGGTGGGCGAGTTCAAAGTGACGGTTCTCTCCCCAGGAGATAGATACAGACAAAGTCAGGGTTGGAGAGGACTTATTTTTGTCTAGGGCGACCTCTCCGAGCGGTCCTAGACACTGGAGTTTCCCGGCCTCTCCGGGCAGGAACGAATCAGGTGCTCCTTACTGCCACAATAGAAGCAAATGCCCTCGGCTCGGCGTGACTCTTGGCGAGATTTGACCAACTTGGTCTGGTCGATCTGCATGGACTCGGGTGAGTGCGCCCGGGGAGTGACAGAAGAGGAGACAGGTTTCTGGAAAGTAGGAGCTAGGCGGGGAAACCTTCTCTCACGGGTGGTCTCTTTGGTACGTTCTTGAAACCGGATGTCAATCCGGGTAGCCAGAGACACCAGGTCATCCAGGGTGGTAGGAATGTCCCGACCGGCGAGCTCATCTTTAATCCGACCGGAAAGGCCCTCCCAGAAGACGGACACCAGGGCCTCATTATCCCAGGCAAGCTCAGAAGCGAGGGTGCGGAATCGTATGGCATATTGGCCCACGGTGAGACTCCCTTGGTGGAGACGTAGCAAAGAGGAGGCAGATGAGGTCTTTCGTCCCGGCTCATCGAAGACCCTTCGGAAAGCAGTGAGGAAAGACGAAAGGTCGGACACCAGGGGATCCCCTCTCTCCCACAGAGGGTTAAGCCATGCCAGTGCCTCCCCAGTGAGATGGGACATGATGAATGCCACTTTGGCTCGGTCGGAGATAAACTGGTGGGCCAGGAGTTCAAAGTGCAGGGTGCACTGGTTTATGAAGCCCCGAGCTTGAGCGGGGTCGCCTCCGAAGCGAGGAGGTGCAGAAAGCCGGGGACCGGGGCAGGATGCCATGGTATTGGTGGGCAGCGGCGCTGCCGGGTTGCGAGTCATGACACTAGCGGTGGTTGCTGGTGGAGCAGTCAGAGTGTCCAGGCGAGAGTTGACATTCCGCAGGTGGCTCAGGATGGACTACTGTTGGGACCTCTGACGGGATAGTTCATGGCATAGGTCCGAGAGCGAGGGAGTTTGGGTGCCACCGGGTTCCATGGCCCGAGCAAACTGTAACGGGTCTGGGAGGTGGAACCTCTTAGCAACTATACAAGGGGGCAGTCCTTGTAAGGAAACGGGTGGCTCCCAGGGAAGGCGGGCAGGTAATCATGGCTAGTGACGGGGACAGTCTCTGGGTAGAAGGGCAGGAGGACACGGCAGGTGACGGGGACAGTCTCTGGGTTGAAGGGCAGGAGGTCACGGCAAGTGACGGGGAGAGTCTCTGGGTAGAAGGGCAGGAGGTCACGGCAAGTGACGGGGACAGTCTCTTGACAGGCGGGTGGTCACGGCAAGTGACGGCAGAGCCTCCATGTAGGCTAGCAGGCAGGTAGCAGGTGGACGCTCCCAGGTGAGCGGGCAAGAGTCTCTGGACTGGCCGGTGGTCACAGCAAGTGACGGCTCCAGGTAGGCTAGCAGGCAGGTAGCAGAGAAGCGCTCCCAGGTGAGCGGGCAAGAGTCTCTGGACAGGCAGGAGGTCACGGCACGTGACGGCAGAGCCTCCAGGTAGGCTAGCAGGCAGGTAGCAGGTGAGCGCTCCCAGGTGAGCGGGCAAGAGTCTCTGGATAGGCAGGTGGTCACAGCACGTGACGGCGGAGCCTCCAGGTAGGCTAACAGACAGGTAGCAGGTGAGCGCTCCCAGGTGAGCGGGCAAGAGTCTCTGGACAGGCAGGTGGTCACAGCATGTGACGGCGGAGCCTCCAGGTAGGCTAGCAGGCAGGTAGCAGGTGAGCGCTCCCAGGTGAGCGGGCAGACTGATCCATAGACAGACTGGCAGGGCTGGTAGGCAGACTGTCGGACCGCAGATAGATAAGTAACAGGCAGGAATCTGGCAGGTGACTGGCAGGTGACTGGCAGGTAACTGGCAGGTAACTGGCAGGTAACTGGTAACGGGACCTGAGGGCTGAAGCAGAGTTGAAAGGCTTTGCAACAACATTGCTCAGGCACCTCCATTTTGGAGGAGGTGCCTTATATATGGTGAGGTCCTCCGGCCATTGGCCGGGGACTCCTTAGGACGGCGCGCGTGGCCCCTTTAAGAGAGGGGGAGCGCGCGCGCGCGCGCCCTAAGCACAGAGGCCGGGAAGCAGCGCGCGCTGCCAGCAGAGCGGGAGGAAGCCGCCGGGCATGGAGCGGAGAGGTGAGGGGAACGGCGTCCCTGCCTAGCAGGAGGCAGGGACGCCAACGCTACACTCTATAATCGATACAGGGGCATAGTGAACCGTCTTTCTTTTTTACGAAGAAGAATCTGGCTCCAGCCGGGGAGGTAGATTTCTGGATGAATCCCCTAGCCAGATTTTCTTCGATGTACTCCGAAAGGCCCGGGTTTCGGCCAACGACAACGGGTAAATACGCCCACGGGGTGGAGTGGCACCGGGTGCCAGGTCGATAGGGCAATCATATGGCCTATGAGGTGGCAGTGTCTCTGCTTCCTTCTTGTCGAAGACATCTGCATAGGACCAGTAAGGTGCCGGTAGACCAGGTAAATTAGCCGGAGTAGCCGGAGGTCGAGCCGGGGGAACCGGGACCAGGCAGGTCTCATGGCAATCCTGCCCCCAACGGAGCACCTCACCGGATTGTCAATTCAGAACGGGTTCATGTCTCTGTAGCCAGGGTAGACCTAGCAAAAGGGAGTGAGAGAGTCTGGAAAGCACATGGAAGGAGATCCTCTCTGAGTGCAGCATTCCCACCTGAAGGGTTACGGGCTCAGTGACGAGCAAGATGGTCACCGGAAGGAGTCTTCCATCCACGGAAGCGACTGCCAATAGTTCAGCCAGAGGTTTGGTAGGAATCTGATACTTCTCTACAAGGGACTGGGAAATGAGATTCCCAGCGGCTCTGGAATCCAGATGGGCGGTTTCAAAGAAGCGGTTCTCTCCACAGGAAATAGAGACGGTTAAAGTCAAGAACCGAGAGGATTTACTCTTGCCTAGGACGACCTCTCCGAGCGGTCCTAGACACTGGAGTTTCCCGGCTTCACCGGACAGGAACGGATCAGGTGCTCCTTACTACCACAGTAGAAACAGCTCCCTTCGGGTCGGCGTGTTTCTTGTCGAGACTTGACCATCTTGGTCTGGTCGATCTGCATAGGTTCGGGCGAGCGTGCCCGGGGAGTTGCTGGTTGGGAAGCAGGTTTCTGGAAAACCGGAGCAAGATGAGGAAATCTTCTCTCCCGGGTAGTCTCCTTAGCACGTTCTAGGAAACGGATGTCAATCTGGGTAGCCAGTGACACCAGGTCATCCAGGGTGGTAGGAATGTCCCGGCCGGCTAGCTCGTCCTTAATCCGACCGGAAAGACCCTCCCGGAAGGTGGACACCAGGGCCTTGTTGTCCCAGGCAAGCTCAGAAGCGAGGGTACGGAACTGTATGGCATACTGGCCCACGGTGAAATTCCTTTGGCGGAGACGAAGCAATGAGGAGGCAGTAGAAATCCTTCGTCCGGGCTCATCGAAGACCCTCCAGAAGGCAGTGAGGAAAGCCGGAAGATCGGACACCAGGGAATCCCCTCTCTCCCATAGAGTGTTTTAGCCATGCCAATGCTTCCCCGGTGAGGTGAGACATGATGAACGCCACCTTGGCCCGGTCGGAGGGAGACTGATGTGCCAGAAGTTCAAAGTGCAGTGTGCACTGGTTCAGAAAACCCCGACATAATACGGGGTCACCCCCAAAACGAGGAGGCGCAGAAAGCCGGGGTCCTAGGCTGGATGCCGTGGTATTGGTAGGCAGCGGCGTCGCCGGAGCGGGTGTCGCTCGGCTCGAGGCGGGCACAGGTGGGACAGACAGCGTGTCCAGGCAAGAGTTGACAGACCGCAGGTAGGTCAGGATGGTTTCCTGTTGGGATCTCTGACGAGAAACCTCCTGGTACAGGTCAGCAAGCGAAGGAGCCTGGGGGCCACCGGGTTTCATGGCCCATGCAAACTGTTACGGATCCGGGTGGTGGAACCTCTGTGCTGCGGAGCAAAGTGGGACCAGAGGGGGGTAACTAGGTATCAACTCGGACTGACCAAGGTCACACGGCGGCTCAGTCGACTCCGTGAACCAGGGAAGGACCGAGCAGAGGGACCAGGTGCTACTCTGGGCCTGTCCTTGTATGAGAGCAGGTGACTCCTAAGGGTAACTGGCAGGAGCCTCCGGGTAAGCACGGCAGGTAACTAGAAGGTAGGCTGACTGATAGGCACAGCAGGTAACTGGTAGGAGCCTCCAGGTAGGCTGGCTGATAGGCATGGCAGGTAACTGGTACGATCTCCGGGTAGGCAGGCAAGCCAGGCCCATAGACAGACTGGCGGGTTTGGATCGTAGGCAGACCGTTGGGCTGGAGAGTACACTTGGCTGGCGGAGACAGGTAGTCAGGCTGGCAGACAGGACTGGTAGTCAGGCTCGCGGACTGGACTGGTAGTCAGGCTGGCGGACAGGACTGGTAGTCAGACTGGCGGACTGGACTGGTAGTCAGGCTGGCAGACTGGACTGGTAGTCAGGCTGGCGGACTGGACTGGTAGTCAGACTAGCAGAGGGACCTGAGGGCTGAAGCAGAGTTTAGGACACAAAGCTACAACTGTTAGAACACTCCTGTTAGTTTTTTCTATCTTGTGTTTTGCGGTCACGTGACCATCTGCCTATATATTCCAGCTCCGCCCTTCTGGCTTTGCTGGACTTCAGTGTTGTTTGACTGTTTTGCTAGCCTGGTGCTTTGGTGCCTATCTCTGTCAGTTTGCTTGGTCCTCTTGGACCTCTAGTACTTTTTGTCAGTTTGTCTTTTGTGTTCTACAACAATTTCTTTTTAGGAGGTGTCCCATTTTTGTCCCAGTCCTTAGTTCTTTTAGGGACCCCTCCCTTAATTCTATAGGTCTTCGTTCAGACTAGCCGAGGACGAAGGCGGGTCTGTTCACTAGGAACAGGCAGCCTGCTACATCGTAGGGATTCAGCTTAGTCTTACTGTAGGGATAGCTTTCCCCTATCTTTCCTTAGTTCTTGTTGCAGATCATAACAGTAAGTCCAGCCCAAAAAAGACTAAAAGGAAAGAAATTTGGGGATCAGTATGGTTTCCATCCAGGACTTGGCTCAACGCCTGCAGGGATTGTCTCTGGAGGTGGTTGAGCTTCAGCAACATGTGAGTAGCTGTCCTGGAGCGCATTTTGTCGAACCCAAGGTAGGACTGCCTGATGTTTTTTTATGGTAAACAGCAAGATTTTTTTTTCTTTAAAAATGCTTGTTTGTTATATTTTTGTTTGAGACCAAGATCCTCTGGGAATGAATCACAGCGCATTGGTTTTATTATGTCACTTTTGCGCAACGAACCACAGGGGTGGGCCTTTTCTCTCCAGCCTAATGATCCGTGTTTAAGTTCTGTTGAAGAATTTTTTTCTGCTATGGGGCTATTATATGACGATCCTGATTGAATCTCATCTGCTGAATCAGAACCTAGGCGTTTGAATCAGGGGTCAGATGATGTTGAAAATTATTGCACACACTTCAGGAGATGGGCCTCAGAAGTTAAATGGAATGATTCTGCGCTGAGATGTTTATTTCTTGCTGGTCTGAGTGAAAGGGTTAAGGATTTGCTAATTGCATTCCCTGCACCTGAGACTCTGCAGGAAGCTATGCAGTTAGCTGTTCGTGTGGACAGGAGACTGAGGTCTAGGGTGAATGATGTAAAAACTCCTGTAACGTCAGGTCCTAGTTCCCAGAAAATCTGCTCTGACAGCGGAGAACCAATGGAGGTGGGGGCGATGTCACTCCGCTCTCAGGAAAAAGACCGGAGATTCGCCAAGGGATTGTGTCTTTATTGTGGTAAAGGTGACCATTTGATTAAGTATTGTGAGCGTAGTTTAAGTAAAGAAAAAAAAAGGTCAGTTACGCCTGTATAGCTTGTTTACGCTCTGCAGGAGTATTTCTTTCTGGGAGTACTACTCTGCAGGGAGATTTTATAGAATTTTAGGTATTTGTGGATTGTGGTTCAACACTTAATGTGATTGATAAAGGGTTTTTGGAAAACATTAAATTGAAATCCAAACCTTTGTCATCACCTATTTCTGTGGTTGCAATTGATAACACTCCTTTGAAATGTATTACTCACAAGACTGCTGCATTTCCTCTCACTATCAATGGAGTTCACCAAGAAATTTTGGATTTGGTTGTTTTGGATAATTTACCCTCTCCAGTTGTTCTAGGATTGCCTTGGTTAAAACTGCACAATCCTTTATTGGACTGGTCTACTAATGTGATTAAGTCTTGGAGTCCGAAGTGCTATGATAAATGTTGTAATAGTCGCATTGCGGCTGTGGAAAAAGTGGAATTACCTGTACCTATTCAAGATTTTTGGAGGGTTTTTTTGGAGGAGGAGTCACAAGTTTTACCTCCTCATAGGGATTATGATTGCGCCATTGAGTTTGTTCCAGGAGCTACTCTTCCCAAGAGTCGCTTGTTTAATCTGACTATCCCTGAAAGAAAGGCCTTGGAGGAGTACATACAGACTAGCCTGGCTGCTGGTCACATTAGACCTTCTAAGTCACCTGTGGCAGTTGGATTCTTCTTTGTTAAAAAAAAGGACGGCGGTTTACGTCCATGTCTGGATTTTCGTGAAATTAATAAGATTACCGTAAGCAATTCCTACCCGTTACCGTTAATTCCTGACTTGTTTAACCAGTTAGTGGGAGCCAAGTGGTTCTCCAAAATTGATCTCTGGGGGGCATACAATTTGTTACATGTGAAGGTGGGTGATGAATGGAAAACTGCTTTTAACACTCCGGTAGGTCATTTTGAGAATTTGGTGATGCCTTTTGGTCTTACCAATGCACCTGCATTTTTTCAGAACCTTATTAATGACATCCTGAGACCTCTGACTGGTAAGAATGTCGTTATGTATTTGGATGACATTTTGATTTATTCACCAGATCTGGAGTCCCATTGGCAGAGTGTACGTGAAGTTTTGCAGTTATTGGGTGATAATTCACTCTTTGCTAAGCTGGAGAAATGTGAGTTCGCTGTGCAGAAAATTAGTTTTTTGGGCTACATTGTCTCCAGCGAGGGCTTTGAGATGGACCCTGTGAAGTTTCAGGCTGTGCAGGAATGGCCTAGGCCTATTGGTTTGAAATCTATACAGAGATTTTTGGGTTTTGCCAATTATTACAGGAAATTCATTAAGAATTTTTCTGTAATTGTTAAACCTCTAACCGATCTCACCAGGAAAGGTGCGAATACGGCCCAGTGGACTACTGAGGTCATTGAAGTGTTTGAGTATCTCAAAGAGAGGTTCAGTTCTGCCCCTTATGCAGCCTGATGAGACCAAGCCTTTTTTGGTCGAGGTCGATGCTTCATCGGTGGGGGTCGGAGCAGTTTTGTCTCAGGAGAGACATCCTTGTGACTTCTTTTCGAAAAAAATTTCGGAAACCGAACTGAATTATGATGTTGGAAATCGGGAGTTGTTGGCTATTAAACTCGCGTTTGAACATTGGCGTCATTTTTTGGAAGGCGCTAGATTTCCTATTCAGGTTTTCACAGATCATAAGAATTTGATCTATCTGGAGGCTGCCAAGCGCTTGAATGCCCGTCAAGCTAGGTGGGCACTTTTTTTTTCTCGGTTTCATTTTTCTGTTACCTATATCCCTGGTACTAAGAATGTTAAAGCCGATGCTTTATCTCGCAGCTTCTCTCCTACGGTCGGTGCCGAGGAGGAGGAGAGCATTTTACAGAAAGGAGTTGTGGTGGCGGCTTTGGACTCCGTTTTGGAGAATGGGATTCTGAAAGCTCAAGATGATGCTCCATCTAACACTCCCCATGGGAGGTTGTTCGTGCCTAGAGCCTTTAGGAGAGATTTGTTTGTGGAGTGTCATGAGTCTCTGTTGGCAGGCCATCCAGGAATTTCGAAGACTAAGAGATTGATCAGTCGCAGTTTTTGCTGGCCTGGTGGCAGAAGGAAGTCATCAAGTGGGTGTGTCAGTGTACTTTGTGCGCTAGGTCAAAGGCTTCACATACTCCTGCTGCGGGGTTGCTTTGCCCTCTGGAGGTTCCTAGTGCGCCTTGGACGCATCTCACTATGGATTTTATTACTGATCTTCCTGTGTCCGAGGGTTTTACTGTCATCTGGGTGGTCGTGGACCGTTTTAGTAAGATGTGTCATTTGGTTCCATTCATTAAGTTGCCCTGCGCCAAGACACTCGCTAAGGCGTTTGTTAAGGAGATTGTCAAGCTCCATGGCGTTCCCACGGATATTGTTTCTGATAGAGGACCTCAGTTTGTGGCTCGCTTTTGGCGTGCTTTTTGTGACAGGTTGGGAGTCCATTTGTCATTTTCGTCTGGTTATCATCCTGAGTCTAATGGACAGACTGAAAGAAAGAACCAGGATGTTGAGCAGTTTTTGCATTGTTTTGTGGCGGACAATCAAGAGGTGTGGTCGGAGTTTCTGCCTCTCGCAGAATTTGCTCTTAACTATTATACATCCTCCTCTGCTGGGTGTTCTCCTTTTTTTTGCTGTACTGGGAGACATCCATCTTTTGGTTCGTTCTCCAAATTGGGGTCGGCGGTGCAGGAGGAGGAGAATTTTTCCGGTGATTTGGAGAAAGTTTGGAATAATGTACGTTGTAACCTTCAAGAGGCTAACAAAAAGTCCAAGAAGTATTTTGACAGGAAACGTAAAGAGGTTTTGTTTACTATAGGTGACATGGTTGGGTTGTCCTCGAAGAACCTGCGGTTGAGGTTTCCTTCTAAAAAACTGGGTCCTAAGTTTGTGGGTCCATTTAAAGTGCTTCAGGTTGTTAACCAGTCTGCTGTTAGGTTGGATGTCCCTACTTCCTGGAAGATTAATCCTGTGTTTCATGTTTCCTTGTTGAAAAAGGCTGACGTATCTGATATGGTCGTCACTGTCACAGTTCCTCCTGTGGTGGAAGACGGCGAATATGAAATTTCTCGTATCTTGAATTCTAGATGGCATAGAGGGAGATTACAGTATCTTGTCTCCTGGAAGGGTTTCGGTCCCGAAGACAACTCCTGGGTAAGAACGCATGATGTCTCTGCTCCTAGGCTTGTTAAAGCTTTCCACAGTAGGTTTCCGGATAGGCCTGGGCCTGGAGAATCCGGAGGATCCTCATAAAAGAGGGGGTACTGTTAGAACCCTCCTGTTAGTTTTTTCTATCTTGTGTTTTGCGGTCACGTGACCATCTGCCTATATATTCCAGCTCCACCCTTCTGGCTTTGCTGGACTTCAGTGTTGTTTGACTGTTTTGCTAGCCTGGTGCTTCGGTGCCTATCTCTGTCAGTTTGCTTGGTCCTCTTGGACCTCTCATACTTTTTGTCAGTTTGTCTTTTGTGTTCTACAACAATTTCTGTTTAGGGGGTGTCCCATTTTTGTCCCAGTCCTTAGTTCTTTTAGGGACCCCTCCCTTAATTCTATAGGTCTTCGTTCAGACTAGCCGAGGACGAAGGCGGGTCTGTTCACTAGGAACAGGCAGCCCGCTACATCGTAGGGATTCAGCTTAGTCTTACTGTAGGGACAGCTTTCCCCTATCTTTCCTTAGTTCTTGTTGCAGATCATAACAACAACCTTGCACGGGCACCTCCATTTTGGAGGTGCCATTTATATGAGAGGTCCTCCGGCTATCGGCCGGGGACTACTTAGGACGGCGCGCGCGCGCTCCCCCACTCTTAAAGGGGCCGCGCGCGCCATCCTAAAGAGTCCCCGGCCTAAGCACAGTGCCCGGGAAGCTGAGCGCGCCGGCAGCAGCAGCAGGAGAGCCGGAAGACGCCGGGCCGGGAGCGCGGCGGTAAGAGGGACGGCGTCTCTGCCTCTCAGGGGGCATAGACGCCGATACTGCACTTCTGAGGATAAGTTTATCCGAGTCACCAGCCTCGGAAATCGCAGGTTATCAGCAGCTCAGATTAGAGACCAGGTCAATGCCACACAGAGTTCTAGCAGCAGACACATCTCTACAACAACTGTTAAGAGGAGACTTTGTGCAGCAGGCCTTCATGGTAAAATAGCTGCTAGGAAACCACTGCTAAGGACAGGCAACAACAGAAGAGACTTGTTTGGGCTAAAGAACACAAGGAATGGACATTAGACCAGTGGAAATCTGTGCTTTGGTCTGATGAGTCCAAATTTGAGATCTTTGGTTCCAACCACCGTGTCTTTGTGCGACGCAGAAAAGTTGAACGGATGGACTCTACATGCCTGGTTCCCACCGTGAAGCATGGAGGAGGAGGTGTGATGGTGTGGGGGTGCTTTGCTGTGTTATGCACACGCCCGGACTGACTGGCGTGAGCATGATTAGTGATCCCATTGGACCATGAAACGAGGAGTGCCTGGAGGGGTGTAACTAAGTATCAACTCGGACCGACCAAGGTCACATGGCGGCTCAGTCGACTCCGTGAACCAGGGAGGAACCGAGCAGAGGGACCAGGTGCTACTCCAGGTCAGACCCTGGTCACAGCTGTTGACCCACACCGGGGAATGCAGGAACAGGCAGGTTAGGCTGGCATACAGACAGGTGGGTACTGGCAGGCACGGCTGGTATGCAGACAGGTGGGTATTGGCAGGCACGGCTGGTATGCAAACAGGTGGGCACTGGCAGGCACGGCTGGCATGCAGACAGGTGGGCACTGGCAGGCACGGCTGGCATGCAGACAGGCGGGTACTGGCAGGTAGGAACGCAGGCAGGATAGGGACCAATACAGACTGGGACACAGGAACGGAGCCACAGGTGCGGTAGACAAGCAGAGCAGAGCAAAACCTGCAGATGCGGTAGACAAGCAAAGCAGAGCAAAACCTGCAGATGCGGTAGACAAGCAGAGCAGAGCAAAACCACAGGTGCGGTGGACAAGCAGATCAGAGCGAAACTGCAGGTGCGGTGAACAAGCAGGGCAGAGCAAAACCGCAGGTGCGGTGAACAAGCAGAACTAGATACACACAAGGTACTTACAATGAAGTAGCGAGTGTACACAAAACTCACAAACAGAAGTTCAGAGACAACGAGTTGGAGTTAGGTGCAGGTTCAGACACTGCAGGAAAAGGGAAGGTTCGGACATAGAGAGAAACAGGTAACGGGCTATGACACAGTTCAGACAGGAGCTGAACCAGTAATAAGATATAGGAACGAGCCTGGGAACTCAGCCCTCATGGTGGCGGAGACAGACTAGAAGTCACAGATACAGGTAACAGGCCTGGGTATACAGCCCCCAGGGGCGGAAACAGACAAGATACAGGACAGGACCTGGCAACTCAGTTGCACAGAACACACTGAATCAAAGTGTTGCTCAGGCACCCCCTACTGTCTGGAGGAGGTTTAAGTATCCAGTGACTCACAGCAATAGGCTGGGGAGGCATTAGGAGTGCGCACACAGTAACTATAAGAATCAGGCAGTAGCCGGGCCGCCGCCCTAAGCAATCAGACAAGAGACACAGTCAGTACTGGAGCAAAGTGGGCAGCCTGGATTGATAGGTAAGATGGCGGTCTTGCAAGGTGAGAGGTGGTAAGCCATGCCAGCACGCCGCCAGGGATGTTACAGTACCCCCCCCTTGAGGTTGGGAAGAGATGTATTCTATGGAGCATTGTCATCCTGTGTGGATTCTGTGTGGGCAGAAGCCTCTTCTGGCTGGGAAACTGGTGGGCTACCTACACGCATCACCAATGGGGACTGCTCCAGGATATTGGGAAGGGAAGCTTTAGCAGAAGCTTCAGGGTTAGGGTCATCGAAGAGCATTAGAAAGGCCACCAGGAAGGCCTGCAGGTCAGAGGCAATAGGATCCCATGCTTCCCATAGGGGGGGGGTGATCCACTTCAAGGCATCACCCGCTAAGTAGGACATCATGAATGCTACTTTAACCCGATCAGTGGGAAAATAGTGAGCATAGAATTTGAAATGCAGCATACATTTTTCCACAAACGAACGGCTTTGTTTTGGATCCCCATAGTACCGTGGTGGATCCGCAGGAACGAGTGCTGATTGCTCCATTTGGGCTGGTGCGTAAATCGCCTGGACCTCAGCTTGAGAAAAAATTTTTTCCTTGGTGCACGTATTCGCCAGGCAAGAATTCAAATGTCTCCGAGAGCGAAGGATCGTGGGGCTCAACGGGGACCATGGCCTGAGCAAACTGTTACGCACACGCCCGGACTGACTGGCGTGAGCATGATTAGTGATCCCACTGGACCATGAACTGAGGAGTGTCTGGAGGGGCGTAACTAAGTATCAACTCGGTCCGACGAAGGTCACACGGCGGCTCAGTCGACTCCGTGAACCAGGGAGGAACTGAGCAGAGGGACAAGGTGCTACTCCAGGTCAGACCCCGGTCACAGCTGTTGACCCACACTGGGGAATGCAGGAACAGACAGGTTAGGCTGGCATACAGACAGGTAGGTACTGGCAGGCACGGCTGGTATGCAGATAGGTGGGTATTGGCAGGCACGGCTGGTATGCAGACAGATGGGCACTGGTCGGCACGGCTGGCCTGCAGACAGGTGGGCACTGGCAGGCACGGCTGGCATGCAGACAGGCGGGTACTGGCAGGTAAGAACACAGGCAGGATAGGGACCATGACAGACTAGGACACAGGAAAGGAGCCCCAGGTGCAGTAGACAAGCAGAGCAGAGCAAAACCCGCAGATGCAGTAGACAAGCAGAGCAGAGCAAAACCCGCAGATGCGGTAGACAAGTAGAGCAGAGCAAAACCCGCAGGTGCGGTTGACAAGCAGGGCAGAGCAAAACCCGCAGGTGCGGTAGACAAGCAGAGCAGGGAAAAACCCGCAGGTGCGGTAGACAAGCAGAGCAGAGCAAAACCCGCAGGTGCGGTAGACAGGCAGAGCAGAGTAAAACCCACAGGTGCGGTAGACAAGTGGAGCAGAGCAAAACCCGCAGGTGCGGTAGACAAGCAGAGCAGAGCAAATCCCGCAGATGCGATAGACAAGCAGGGCAGAGCAAAACCCGCAGATGCGGTAGACAAGTAGAGCAGAGCAAAACCCGCAGATGCGGTAGACAAGTAGAGCAGAGCAAAACCCGCAGGTGCGGTAGACAAGCAGAGCAGAGCAAAGCCCGCAGGTGCGGTAAACAAGCAGAGCAGAGGAAAACCCGCACGTGCGATAGACAAGCAGAGCAGAGCAAAGCCTGCGGGTGTGGTAAACAAGCAGAGTAGAGCAAAACCCGCAGGTGTGGTAGAGAAGCAGAGCAGAGCAAAACCCGCAGGTGCGGTAAACCAACAGAGCAGAGCAAAACCCGCAGGTGCGGTGAACAAGCTGAGCAGAGCGAAACCGCAGGTGCGATGAACAAGCTGAGCAGAGCGAAACCGCCGGTGCGGTGAACATGCAGGGCGGAGCAGAGCGAAACCGCCGGTGCAGTGGACAAGCAGAGCGGAGCGAAACCGCAGGTGTGGTGGACAAGCAGAGCAGAGCAAAACCGCAGGTGCGGTGAACAAGCAGAGCAGAGCGAAACCGCAGGTGCGGTGGACAAGCAGAGCAGAGCGAAACCGCAGGTGCAGTGAACAAGCAGGGCAGAGCAAAACCGCAGGTGCGGTGAACAAGCAGAACTAGATACACACAAGGTACTTACAATGAAGTAGCGAGTGTACACAAAACTCACAAACAGAAGTTCAGAGACAACAAGTTGGAGTTAGGTGCAGGTTCAGACACTGCAGGAAAAGGGAAGGTTCGGACATAGAGAGAAACAGGTAACGGGCTAGGACACAGTTCAGACAGGAGCTGAACCAGTAATAAGATACAATAACGAGCCTGGGAACTCAGCCCTCATGGTGGCGGAGACAGACTAGAAGTCACAGATACAGGTAACAGGCCTGGGTATACAGCCCCCAGGGGCGGAAACAGACGAGATACAGGACAGGACCTGGCAACTCAGTTGCACAGAACACACTGAATCAAAGTGTTGCTCAGGCACCCCCTACTGGGTGGAGGAGGTTTAAGTATCCAGTGACTCACAGCAATAGGCTGGGGAGGCATTAGGAGTGCGCACACAGTAACTATAAGAATCAGGCAGTAGCCGCGCCGCCGCCCTAAACAATCAGACAAGAGACACAGCCGGTACTGGAGCAAAGTGTGCACCTTCTCATTTAAAGATTTTTCTGTATTTTCATGACTATGAAAATTGTACATTCACACTGAAGGCATCAAAACTATGAATTAACACATGTGGAATTATATGCTTAACAAAAAAGTGTGAAACAACTGAAAATATGTCTTATATTCTAGGTTCTTCAAAGTAGCCACCTTTTGCTTTGATGACTGCTTTGCACACTCTTGGCATTCTCTTGATGAGCTTCAAGAGGTAGTCACCGGAAATGGTTTTCACTTCACAGGTGTGCCCTGTCAGGTTTAATACATGGGATTTCTTGCCTTATAAATGGGGTTGGGACCATCAGTTGTGTTGTGCATAAGTCAGGTGGATACACAGCTGATAGTCCTATTGAATAGACTGTTAGAATTTGTATTATGGCAAGAAAAAAGCAGCTAAGTAAAGAAAAACGAGTGGCCATCATTACTTTAAGAAATGAAGGTCAGTCAGTCCTAAAAATTGGGCAAACTTTGAAAGTGTCCCCAAGTGCAGTTGCAAAAACCATCAAGCGCTACAAAGAAACTGGCTCACATGAGGACTGCCCCAGGAAAGGAAGACCAAGAGTCACCTCTGCTTCTGAGGATAAGCTTATCCGAGTCACCAGCCTCAGAAATCGCAGGTTAACAGCAGCTCAGATTAGAGACCAGGCCACTGCCACACAGAGTTCTAGCAGCGGACACATCTCTTCAACAACTGTTAAGAGGAGACTTTGAGCAGCAGGCCTTCATGGTAAAATAGCTGCTAGGAAACCACTGCTAAGGACAGGCAACAAGCAGAAGACTCTTGTATGGGCTAAAGAACACACGTCTTTGTGCGACGCAGAAGAGGTGAACGGATGGACTCTGCATGCATGGTTCCCACCGTGAAGCATGGAGGAGGAGGTGTGATGGTGTGGGGGTGCTTTGCTGGTGACACTGTTGGGGATTTATTCAAAATTGAAGGCATACTGAACCAGCATGGCTACCACAGCATCTTGCAGCGCCATGCTATTCCATCCAGTTTGTGTTTAGTTGGACCATCATTTATTTTTCAACAGGACAATGACCCCAAACACACCTCCAGGCTTTGTGAGGGCTTTTTGACCAATAAGGAGAGAGATGGGGTGCTACGCCAGATGACCTGGCCTCCACAGTAACAAGACCTGAACCCAATCGAGATGGTTTGGGGTGAGCTGGACCGCAGATTGAAGGCAAAAGGGCCAACAAGTGCTAAGCATCTCTGGGAACTCCTTCAAGATTGTTGGAAGACCATTTCCGGTGACTACCTCTTGAAGCTCATCAAGAGAATGCCAAGAGTGTGCAAAGCAGTCATCAAAGCAAAAGGTGGCTACTTTGAAGAACCAAGAATATAAGACATATTTTCAGTTGTTTTACACTTTTTTGTTAAGTATATAATTCCACATGTGTTAATTCATAGTTTTGATGCCTTCAGTGTGAATGTACAATTTTCAAAGTCATGAAAATACAGAAAAATCTTTAAATGAGAAGGTGTGTCCAAACTTTTGGTCTGTACTGTATATTCACATATATGCTTGAAGGACAAACGTTGTCAGATGATTTACAATGAGGAAAAAGGGTACAATTTATATTAAAGAGTGTAGGTAACATGCAATATATTCATCATAAGGCTTCTAATGGGAATATCAATGTAAGCTCATGGAGTCACTGATCCCATATGGTGTCATGGTCCGTCATAGAGTTAGTTACAAGAGGAGTAGCAGCAAAGAAACTCTATTACAGGTAAGTAGGAACAATTAGACACAGAACAAACGGTTCAAATAGCAAAAATGGCGTAGGGAACACTGAAGGATTACATACCTGGCGTGAAGGGAATAGTGCATGGACTAGGAACCGCGAAAAAGCGCCGTGTGGTGGAAAGAAGGAAGGACTATATAAAGGACTATATATATAGGACTATATATATATTATATAGGACTAGTGCGTTGGTGGAAGCGGTGAAAGAACGCCGGTGTATATCCGGTCATGCGCAGTATGGCCATACTGACTTCCGGTGCGCGTGCTGGAACGCAAAGGGAGACAGTGGAACGCAAGTCACTTCCGGACATGCGCAGTATATACGCTACACTGGAAGTAAGTGGATAGACTTTACTTAAGGTGTAAATCAGTGGAAAGAGGTTATACTCAATCAAGAGCAGAATAACGCAGGGTGAGCCAACCTTAGGAGGAGCTATAGGAGATGAATACTTGAAAAACAGATTATATTATATTAAATTGCAAAATAAGGAGGGGGATCCTGAAGAGTCAAAGAAAAAAATGCATGGGATTCGTTACGGAGGTCCCTGGGAACCTTAATTAGTAACCTACAAGACAAAGAAAAATAATCAGTAACATGAAATATATTCAATTATTATAAAATGGCAAACAATCTAGTCATCCATACTGAAAGCCCAGTGAATGACCCACAACTTAAAACTTTAATCAGTAGCATAGAATTATCCGCTAAACCCTGGTTTATTATCCTATCCAATAGACACTGGACAGAGTGAGTTTTATGTCATATAGGTAGAGGGATTTTTGGGGGCGATATAGGAATTTTTTATTCATCTTGTGCGTCATACTCCCTATTAAGTCCTTTCGGAGTGAGGATCTGTAGCGTATGTATCCAGTATAGCTCACGTTTTTTGAGGTTTTGAATCCGGTTGCTCCCCTGTCTATTTGGCGGAATGTGATCAATTACTTGATACCTTAGTTGTGAAATGTTGTGGGACATAGCTAGAAAATGTGCTGGTATAGGTAACATCGTGCGTCCACAACGAATTGTCGATTTGTGTTGTGAAATACGGTCTCGGATATGTTGGGTGGTCTCACCAACATATGCGAGACCGCATGGACACTTAATTAGATACACCACATACGTGGAATCACAAGAGAAATATTCTTTAATAGAATAACGTTTGCCAAAATGAGGATGTGTAAAAGTAACATAGTTTTTAAGGTTGAAGGAAGACTAAGTCCATCTAGTTCAACCCATAGCCTAACATGTTGATCCAGAGGAAGGCAAAAAAAAAACATGTGGTAAACACTAAGCTCCACATTGGGGAAAAAAAATCCTTCCTGACTCCATACGACAATCAGACTAGTTCCCTGGATCAACGCCCTATCAAGGAATCTAGTATTTATAACCTGTAATATTATACTTTTCAAGAAAGGCATCCATGCCCTTCTTAAATTTTAACAGTGAATCACTCATTACAACATCATGCGGCAGAGAGTTCCATAGTCTCACTGCTCTTACAGTAAAGAATCCCCGTCTGTGATTATGATTAAACCTTCTTTCCTCTAGACGTAGAAGATGCCCCCTTGTCCCCGTCTCAGGCCTCAGAGTAAAAAGATCAGTAGAAAGCTCTTTGTACTGTCCCCTCATATACTTGTACATAGTAATAAGATCACCCCTAAGCCTTCTTTTTTCCACAGTAAATAACCCCAAGTGTAATAACCTGTCTTGGTATTGCAGACCCCCAGTCCTCTAATAACCTTGGTCGCTCTTCTCTGCCCCCGCTCTAGTTCAGCTATGTCTTTCTTATACACCGGAGACCAGAACTGTACACAGTATTCTAAGTGTGGTCGCACTAATGACTTGTATAGAGGTAAAATTATGTTCTCCTCATGAGCATCTATGCCTCTTTTAATGCATCCCATTATTTTATTTGCCTTTGCAGAAGCAGCCTGACACTGGCCACTACACTGAGCTTGTCGTCCACCAATACACCCAGGTCTTTTTCAGTAACAGTTTTGCCATGTGTTTTACAATTAAGCTTATAATTATACATTTTATTTCCTCTGCCCAAGTGCATTACCTTACATTTATCCCCATTAAAGCTCATTTGCCATTTATCAGCCCAAGCTTCTAGTTTACATAGATCCTCCTGTAATATAAAATTGTCCTCCTCTGTATTGATTACCCTGCAGAGTTTAGTGTCATTAATAAATATGTTAAAAAGAAGTGGGCCCAATACTGACCCCTGTGGTACCCCACTGTTAACTGAGACCCGGTTTGAGTGTTTTCCATTAATAGCCACCCTTTGTTTCCTATCACTGAGCCAATTCTTAACCCACATACATATATTTTCCCCTATCCCCATTGTTCTCATTTTGTGTATCAACCTTTTGTGTGGAACCGTATCAAAAGCTTTTGAAAAGTCCATATACACAACATCCACTGCATTTCCTTGGTCCAGTCCGGAACTTGCCTCCTCATAAAAACTGATCAGATTAGTTTGACAGGAACGGTCCCTCGTAAACCCATGTTGATATTGGGTCATGAGGTTATTCTTCTTCAGATACTCTATTATAGCATCTCTTAGGAAACCCTCCAGGATTTTACCCACAGTAGAGGTTAAGCTTACCGGCCTATAATTTCCAAGTTCAGTTTTTGTCCCCTTTTTGAATATTGGCACCACATTTGCTATACGCCAGTCCTGTGGTACAGACCCTGTTATTATGGAATCTTTAAAGATTAAAAATAATGGTCTATCTATGACGTTACTTAATTCCTGCAGTACTCGCGGGTGTATCCCATCCGGGCCCGGTGATTTGTCAACTTTAGTGATTTTTAGATGCCGCCATACTTCCTGCTGGGTTAAGCAAGTGACATTTACTGGAGAATTTTTGTTATCACTAATCATGTTTTCTGTCATGCGATTTTCTTGTGTAAATACGGTTGAAAAAAAATCATTTAGCATATTGGCTTTTTCCTCATCCTCATCCACCATTTCACCCAGACTATTTTTAAGGGGGCCAACACTATCATTTTTTAGTTTTTTACTATTTATATAGTTAAAGAATATTTTGGGGTTATTTTTACTTTCTCTGGCAATAATTCTCTCTGCCTAAATCTTTGCTGCCTTGATTTGTTTTTTACATAATTTATTTAATTTTCTATATTTATTTAATGCCTCATCACTACCTACTTGCTTTAGTTCTCTAAATGCTTTCTTTTTGTCACTTATTGCGCCCCTTACAGCTCTATTTAGCCATAGTGGTTTCCTCCTATTTCTAGCATGTTTATTCCCAAGGGGTATATATTGTGCACAGGTCCTATTCAGGATGTTAATAAATGTCTCCCATTTGCTTTGTGTAGCTTTATGTCTCAGGATATCGTCCCCGTTTATTGCACTAAGATGATCTCTTAACCGTTGGAAATTTGCCTTCCTGAAGTTTAGTGTCCTTGTAACCCCGCTACTATACATCTTATTAAAGGTTACATGAAAACGTATTATTTTGTGATCACTATTACCCAAGTGACCCCCAACTAATATATTTGATATGCGGTCTGGCCTATTGGTTAATATTAGGTCTAGCAGTGCCCCCCTTCTTGTTGGGTCCTGAACCAGTTGTGAAAGGTAATTGTCTCTCATAGTAGTCAAAAACCTATTTCCTTTGCTTGAACTACATGTTTCTGTCCCCCAATGTATTTCAGGGTAGTTGAAGTCTCCCATAATAATGACTTCTCCTTGAGTCGCTGCTTCATCTATCTGCTTTACGAGGATATTCTCCGCTACTTCCATTATTTTTGGAGACTTATAGCAAACCCCTATCAGTAATTTATTATTTTTTCCCCCTCCCCTTATCTCCACCCACAGGGACTCTACATTTTCATTAGATTCACATATATCCTCCCGCAAGACAGGTTTTAAGGATGATTTTACATATAAACTCACACCCCCCCTCGCTTGTTTGTACGGTCATTTCTGAACAGACTATAGCCCTGTAAATTAACTGCCCAGTCATGGCTCTCGTCCAGCCATGTCGCAGATATCCCTACCATGTCATAATTATTTTCCAACAAAATTAATTCTAATTCCTCCATTTTGTTGGTGAGGCTTCTGGCATTAGTGTACATGCATTTTATGTATCTCTCTGTACCTCTATTCCATCTTACTTTATTGACTGTTCTAACCCCACCCCCAATTTCTTTATTTGTGGCCAGGTCACTATCTGCACTATCTTCCCCACCTATAAAATGAATACCCTCCCCCCCAATCCCTAGTTTAAACACTCCTCCAACCTTCTAGCCATTTTCTCCCCCAGCACAGCTGCACCCTCCCCATTAAGGTGCAGCCGGTCCCTAGCGTAGAGTCTGTAGCCAACTGAGAAGTCGGCCCAGTTCTCCAGGAACCCAAATCCCTCTTTCCTACACCAGTTCTTGAGCCACTTATTTATCTCCCAAATCTCCCGTTGCCTCTCTGGCGTGGCACGTGGTACCGGTAGTATTTCAGAGAATACCACCTTGGAGGTCCTTGCTTTCAGCTTGCAGCCTAATTCCCTAAAATCATCTTTAAGGACCTTCCACCTACCTCTAACTTTGTCATTTGTGCCAATGTGCAGCATGACCGCTGGGTCCTCACCAGCCCCTCCCAGTAATCTGTCAACCCGATCAGCGATGTGCCGGACTCGAGCGCCAGGTAGGCAGCACACTGTTCGACGATCCCTGTCTTTGTGACAGATTGCCCTATCTTTTCCTCTAATAATTGAGTCCCCCACTACCAGCACCTGCCTAGCCTGCCCTACTCTCCTATTTCCCTCTTTACTGGAGCTGACACTCGTCCCCTGAAAGCCGGAGATGCCTTGCTGCAGTAGTGCTACCCCTGTACCTGTTATGTTCTGCTACAAAAGCTAAGGAAAGAGAGGAGATCTGTCCCTACTATAAGACTCAGCTGAATCCCTATGATGTAACAGGGAACCTGATCCTGCGATCAGACCTGCTAAAGTCCTAATCTAGTCTGTACGGAGACCTATAGATGTGAGGAGGGAATCCCTACAAGTACTAAGGACTGGGAGGAATATGGGACACCTCCTAACAGAAATAGTAGCAGACAGACGAACAAACAAAATAGATAGAACATAGAGGTCCGTAGACCAAGCAAACTAACAGAGTTAGATACAGAGCACAGGCTAGCTAGAAAGTAGATATACAATGAAGTCCAGCAAAGCCAGAAGGGCGGAGCAGGATTAAATAGGCCAACAAGGTCATGTGACCAGCAAAGGAAAAAAAACCTAACAGCAAGGTTCTAACAGTACCCCCCCTTCTAAGAGGATCCTCCGGATCCCCTAGGACCAGGCTTATCAGGAAATCTCCTGTGAAACGCTCTGATAAGTCTGGACGCGGAAACATCATCTGACCTCACCCAAGAGTTATCCTCGGGTCCGAAACCTTTCCAGGCCACAAGATACTGCAAACTACCTCTATACCGTCTAGAGTCAAGGATGCGAGAAATTTCATATTCCCCGTCCTCCACCACCGGAGGAACAGAGGCAGAGGCGTCACCATCCGACACAACAGCTTTTTTTAACAGAGAGACATGAAAGACTGGATTAATTCTCCAGGAGGTAGGAACCTCCAACCTAACAGCAGATTGGTTGACAACCTGAAGCACCTTAAAGGGCCCTACAAACTTGGGACCCAATTTCTTAGAAGGAATCCTCAACCGCAGATTCCTAGAGGACAACCAAACCATGTCACCAACAGCGAACAAAACCTCCTGTCGTTTCCTATCAAAGTAGTCTTTAGATTTTCTGTTGGCCTCCTGAAGATTACCACGCACATCCGTCCAAACTCTTTCCAAATCACCGGAAAAATTCTCCTCCTCAGGCACGGCAGATCCCAACTTGGAGAACGACCCAAACGACGGATGTCTCCCAGAACAACAAAAAAAAGGCGAACAACCAGCAGAAGAAGATGTATGATTGTTCAGAGCAAATTCGGCAAGTGGCAGAAACTCAGACCACCCCTCTTGATTGTCTGCCACAAAACAACGCAAGAACTGCTCAACATCCTGGTTTTTCCTTTCTGTCTGGCCATTAGATTCAGGATGATATCCGGACGAAAACGACAAATGAATTCCCAACCTGTCACAAAAGGCACGCCAAAAACGAGCCACGAACTGAGGACCCCTATCAGAAACAATGTCAGTAGGAACGCCATGAAGTCTGACAATTTCCTTGACAAAGGCCTTAGCGAGAGTTTTAGCGCAGGGCAGTTTGACGAAGGGAACCAAGTGACACATCTTGCTAAAACGGTCCACGACCACCCAGATGACAGTAAAACCCTCAGAGGAGGGAAGGTCAGTTATAAAGTCCATAGCCAAATGTGTCCAAGGAGCACTGGGGACCTCCAAAGGACAAAGCAACCCCGCAGCAGGAGTATGTGAGGACTTAGATCTAGCACATATAGTACATTGGCGCACCCACTTAATGACTTCCTTCTGCCATCCAGGCCACCAAAAACTGCGACCCACCAGTCTCTTGGTCTCAGAGATTCCGGGATGACCTGCCAACCGAGATTCGTGACACTCAACAAACAAATCTCTCCTAAAGGTCCCAGGCACAAACAACCTCCCATGAGGAGTGTTAGATGGGGCATTCTCCTGAGCTTTAAGAATCTCATCTTCCAAAACGGAGTCTAAAGCAGCTATCACAACACCTTCTTGTAAAATGTTTTCCTCTTTCTCAGCACCGACTATGGGAGAAAAACTGCGAGACAAGGCATCCGCCTTAACATTCTTAGTACCAGGGATGTAAGTAACGGAGAAATTAAACCGCGAGAAAAACAGTGCCCACCTAGCCTGACGGGCATTCAGGCGCTTGGCAGCATCAAGATATATCAGATTTTTATGATCCGTAAGAACCTGAACGGGAAATTCCGCACCTTCCAAGAAGTGGCGCCAGTGTTCAAATGCGAGTTTAATAGCCAATAATTCCCGATTACCAATATCGTAATTCAGTTCAGTCTCTGAAAATTTTTTTGAAAAAAAGGCACAGGGATGTAATCCATCCCCGTTATCCTGAGACAATACTGCGCCAACCCCCACAGAGGAAGCATCAACCTCAACCAAAAACGGCCTAGTAACATCAGGCTGCATAAGGATGGGAGCAGAGGTGAACCTCTCCTTGAGATACACAAAAGCTTCAATGGCCTCAGAAGACCACTGAACCGCATCAGCACCTTTCCTGGTGAGATCAGTCAGAGGTTTGACAATACTAGAAAAATTTTTTATGAATTTTCTGTAGTAATTGGCGAAACCCAAAAACCTCTGTATCGATTTCAAACCAATAGGCCTAGGCCATTCCTGAACCGCCTGAACCTTCACCGGGTCCATCTCAAAACCTTTGCTGGAGATAATGTAGCCCAAAAAACTAATTCTCTGTACAGCGAACTCACATTTCTCCAGCTTAGCAAAAAGCGAATTGTCCATTAATAACTGTAATACCTCACGTACGCTCCGCCAATGAGACTCCAGATCAGGCGAATAAATCAAAATGTCATCCAAATACACAACCACATTTTTACCGATCAAAGGTCTAAGGATGTCATTAATCAGATTCTGAAAAAATGCAGGAGCATTAGTAAGACCAAAAGGCATCACCAGATTCTCAAAATGACCCACAGGAGTGTTAAAAGCAGTCTTCCATTCATCACCCTCCTTCATGCGCAACAGATTGTATGCCCCCTTAAGGTCAATTTTAGAGAACCACTTGGCCCCCAATAACTGGTTAAACAGATCAGGAATCAATGGCAGTGGGTAAGGATTGCGTACCGTAATTTTGTTAATCTCACGAAAATCCAGACAAGGACGTAAACCGCCGTCCTTTTTTTTTACAAAAAAAAATCCAACCGCCACAGGAGACTTAGAGGGCCTAATGTGACCGGCGGCCAAACTTGTCTGTATGTATTCCTCCAAAGCCTTCCTCTCAGGAATGGTAAGGTTAAATAAACGACTTTTAGGAAGAGTCGCTCCAGGGACAAATTCAATAGAACAATCATAGTCTCTATGGGGAGGCAAAACCTGCGATTCCTTCTCAGAAAAAACTCTCCAAAAATCCTGAATAGGAACAGGCAATTCTCCCCTATCCACAGCTGCAATACGCCCGTTACAACACTTGTCATAACATTTATGGCTCCAGGATTTAATTTCACTGGTAGACCAATCCAGTACAGGATTGTGAAATTTTAACCAGGGCAAACCCAATATTACTGGAGAAGGCAAGTTATTCAACACTACCAAATCCAATTTCTCATGGTGAACACCATTAATAGTGAGAGGAAATTCACTGACCTTGAGAGTAATATTCTTCAAAGGGGAGCCATCCACAGAAACCACAGCAATGGGGGATGATAAAGGTTCAGGTTTTAAATTGAGTTTTTCCACGAATCCCCCATCAATTACATTCAGTGTAGACCCGCAATCAACAAACACCCGAAATTCCATTAATTTTTCCTGAGCAATCGTGGAAGCAGCTAAAAATATACCCTTGGAATTTAAACAGGCAATACGGGCATGACTGACCATTTTTTTTTCTTTCTTCATACGAAGCTCACAGCCTTTAATCAAATGACCAGATTTTCCGCAATAGAAACACAAGCCTTCTGAAAAACGACGGTCTTTTTCTTGAGAGCGAGGTGCCACCGATCCAATCTCCATCGGTTCACCACTGTTAGTACACACATTATCATAACCAGAAACTGACATAGCAGAGGATTTGCTCTCATTAACCCTAGCACGCAGTCTTCTATCCACCCGTATAGCTAATTGCATAGCCTGTTGCAAATCCTCAGGTGTAGGATAAGCAATTAGCAGGTCTTTAACCCTTTCACTGAGCCCAGCAAGAAATAGACTTTTCAGAGCAGAATCGTTCCACCCTGTTTGAGTGGACCAACGACGAAAATGAGTACAATATTTTTCGACATTACCTGATCCTTGTTTTAAACGTCTCAACTCAGTCTCAGCTGATGCCACACGGTCAGGATCATCATATAATAGTCCTAAAGCAGAAAAAAAACTATCCACTGATCTGAAGCATGTATCACTAGGTTGCAAAGAAAAGGCCCACTCCTGAGGCTCTTTGCGCAAAAGTGACATTATGAACCCTACGCGCTGGGATTCATCCCCAGAGGACTTGGGTCTCAAACGAAAATACAATAAGCAAGCATTTTTAAATGAAAAAAATTCTCGATGTTCACCAAAAAATAAATCCGGCAAACATACCTTAGGCTTTTTTTTCCCTTTTCCAGCAATGCACCCTTCACCTCAATGCACTTCCAGTGTCAACCTTAGTAATATTTGAACACTGTAAACATCCTAGACACGGGAAAGTTCCCCTCCGGGGGGTGGCCAAGGTGCGTTGGATTGGTCCCTTATTTGTAGATCCCACGTTGGCTCTAACCAAATGGTCGCGAATGTTTCGGGATCTTTTATGACATAGTAGGGGGACATCGGTAAATTTCTCTATATCCGGATAAGATTGCCGTAACAGGGACCAATATTTTTAATGCACTTGAATATCTGTCCCCCAAAGGGGTGATAGGTGTTCACGAAAGTCAGTCGTGAGTTATTATTCCGTCGTGAAGTAGGTTGGGTGACCTGGTTCAAGATATGTGATGGGTAACCCCTCTGTTGAAATTTGTCGTTCATCTCCTCATGTCTAATTTTTTTAGAATCTGCAGTAGACACTATTCGATCCACCCTATTATGTTGTGATTTTGGTAATGACCTTTTAATATGGCCCAGGTGAGAACTGGAATACAACAATAGACTGTTTTTATCTGTTGGTTTTGTGTATAAGTCACTGACTAGATATCCTGTGTCAACGAGTGTAATCCGTGTGTCCAAAAAACGTATGGAATGTGGGTCTTGGTGTATGGTAAATGTCAGATTAGTAACTTTGCTGTTAAGGTCATCAAAAAAAGTTTTTAAGTTTTGTCTTGTGCCAGTCCAAATAAAGAAAATATCGTCAATAAAACGTCTCCAGCATAGCACATGCTTTTCAAACAGAGGGTGAGTATATACATGATCTATCTCAAAATTCCCCATGAAGATATTGGCATAGGGGGGTGCCACATTGGAGCCCATCGCCGTACCCCTCTTTTGAAAGAAAAAACGATCTTCAAACATGAAAAAATTTTTGGTGAGGATCAAAGTTAATAAATCACTGCAAAAGTCAATCTGATCGGCTGAGAATGTAGTATGGGCTCTTACAAATTTTATTGTGGCACAAATGCCCTACTGGTGATTGATACTAGTATAGAGACTGTTGACATCCATTGTTGTTAGGATGCTGTTAGTAGGGATTGCTCCTAATTCTCTTATGCATGTCAAAAAATGGGTAGTGTCCTTAAGGTATGAGGTAATCTTCTGAATATGGGGTGTTAAAATTTTTTCTAATGTAATAGCCAAGGGTGACAAAATAGAATCTGTAGAGGCTACAATAGGTCTCCCGGGTGGTGCCCATAGATTCTTGTGTATTTTGGGTAAGGTATAAAATACCGGCATTATTGGGTTTGGATTGACCAAAAATTCTGACAGTTTGGAATCGATTGTGCCTCTCTGAGAATGATGTGAGACTAAATTTTTAATTAAATTAGCTACCTCTGTGGTGGGGTTACGTGTTATAGGTAGATACGTTTCAGTATCATTCAATTGAGTGTATATCTCTGATATATAATAAGACCGGTCCATAATAACAATTGCTCCCCCCTTATCAGCTGGTTTTACAATAAGTTCTTTCCTTTTTTTCAATGAGGAGAGGGCCATACTTTCCTCAGGGTTGAGGTTATTTTTGTTATGCAGATCGCCTCTCTTTATGGCTTGTAGGACTTCATTAATGTCTTTCTGGACCAAGTCAATATATGTCTCTACATGATAATATGTACAAGGCGGTTGGAAATGGCTAGGAATACGCAGTTTCAAGCCATGTAAAGAGAACATTCCATCATTCTGGCTGCTCTGAGAGGCACCTGGAGGATCAGTAGTAAGCCCCCTACCAGAGGAAAAATGGACTTTCAATCTTAAGGTTCTATAAAAGCGTTGTAGTTCTTGCTCCAGTTGGAATGTATCAAAGGCAGGTGTAGGGCTAAATGAAAGACCTTTTTGCAATAGGTCTAATTCGGCCGGTGCTAAGGATTGTGAGAAGATGTTATACACGATGTTAGTCCTACCCGAGAACGAGTTGTCATCCGAGCGTTGTCTGTCTGTCGATCGCCTCCCCCGCCTCGTCTTATTCTTGGTGGACGGTTTCTGCGTTGATCCAAAAAATAATTTGGTTGATAGGTACCTCGTTTGCTGTCTGTAGAGGAGTGTCGGCCTGGAGAAGAGTTGTATCCTCGCCTGTATGATCTGCTGCTTCTGCCTTGATCTGAAGAGCGCCATCTATACACTTGATTATTGAGGTAGTTTTCAGCGTCACATAGAAATTTAGATTTTTTCTGGATCTGGAGTTCGTTGCGATATTCAGAAATGGTTTTGTCCACTTTGTTTTTCAGTGTTGTAAATTCTTCAGATGAAATCGTATTACTCAATTGTTGCTCAGTAGAGGCAATCCTAGTATGTAGATTGGTTATTTCCTTCTGGAGAAAATCAATTGTCAACACAATAATGTCCATTGAGCATTTGTTGAGGATCCCCTCGAACTTACTGCAATAATCAGAGTTATCATTAAATAGAGTAGGACGTAGGTTGACTCTTAATCCTCGTGGAATTCGTTGTGTTTTGTGATATTCTGCGAGAGTAACGCAGTGTAGATCCAAAGCGGTATACCTCCTTTGTTCCTTCTCTAGGTCCCTTATGCGTACTTCCTCAGTGGGGGTGTGGAGAAATGTAACGGGAGTTGTGACATGTGCAAGTATTCCACTTGCTTCTTCCTGATTAAAGGCAAAGGTTGTGAACGACATTGAAGCCACAGGAGCGTAATCCCAAGAAACAGTCAATTGAAAAAAAGAAGGATCGCTTCACTGTATCAAACTTTTAGGGTGCTCTGAAGAAATAGGTAGTATAGATATCAAAAAAGAACTTCGGCACTCCAATATGGATGCAAAAAATTGGTTTTTATTAGCAGAATTCCCCATAAATGAAAAGCAGTCCGTTTCCACCTAACATGGTCTTTACCCATCACATATCTTGAACCAGGTCACCCAACCTACTTCACGACGGAATAATAACTCACAACTGACTTTCGTGAACACCTATCACCCCTTTGGGGGACAGATATTCAAGTGCATTAAAAAATATTGGTCCCTGTTAGAGCAATCTTATCCGGATATAGAGGAATTTACTGATGTCCCCCTACTATGTCATAAAAGATCCCGAAACATTCGCGACCATTTGGTTAGAGCTGACATGGGATCCACAAATAAGGGACCAATCCAACGCACCTTGGCCACCCCCCGGAGGGGAACTTTCCCGTGTCTAGGATGTTTACAGTGTTCAAATATTACTAAGGATGACACTTTTACACATCCTCATTCTGGCAAACGTTATTCTATTAAAGAATATTTCTCTTGTGATTCCACGTATGTGGTGTATCTAATTAAGTGTCCATGCGGTCTCGCGTATGTTGGTGAGACCACCCAACATATCCGAGACCGCATTTCACAACACAAATCAACAATTCGTTGTGGACGCATGATGTTACCTATACCAGCACATTTTCTAGCTATGTCCCACAACATTTCACAACTAAGGTATCAAGTAATTGATCACATTCCGCCAAATAGACGGGGGGGGGCAACCGGATTCAAAACCTCAAAAAACGTGAGCTATACTGGATACATACGCTACAGATCCTCACTCCGAAAGGACTTAATAGGGAGTATGAAGCACAATATGAATAAAAAATTCCTATATCCCCCCCAAAAATCCCTCTACCTATATGACATAAAACTCACTCTGTCCAGTGTCTATTGGATAGGATAATAAACCAGGGTTTAGCGGATAATTCTATGCTACTGATTAAAGTTTTAAGTTGTGGGTCATTCACTGGGCTTTCAGTATGGGTGACTAGATTGTTTGTCACTTTATAATAATTGAATATATTTCATGTTACTGATTATTTAGGACTATTCAGTAGGACTATGAGCTGTGTATCCACCTGACTTCTGCACAACACAACTGATGGTCCCAACCCCATTTATAAGGCAAGAAATCCCACTTATTAAACCTGACAGGGCACACCTGTGAAGTGAAAACCATTTCCGGTGACTACCTCTTGAAGCTCATCAATAGAATGCCAAGAGTGTGCAAAGCAGTCATCAAAGCAAAAGGTGGCTACTTTGAAGAACCTAGAATATAAGACATATTTTCAGTTGTTTCATACTTTTTTGTTAAGTATATAATTCCACATGTGTTAATTCATAGTTTTGATGCCTTCAGTGTGAATGTACAATTTTCATAGTCATGAAAATACAGAACAATCTTTAAATGAGAAGGTGTGTCCAAACTTTTGGTCTGTACTGTATATATATATATATATATATATATATATATATATATACTTTATATTCTTGTGGCAGCATGAGGTCTCCTACTATATCATTATTCTTGAATTTATATACATATATAAACATTTTTTTAAAAAAACGCACGCTATTTGCATATTCTACTGTACCTTACAAATTTATTTCACAATCTTTTGTGGGTTATTCCACATCATTTATAAGTAGATGTATGTGTATATTTTGTTTTTCCTTATTTTCTGTTTATATACAAATGTTGATGGGATATATTCTTTTGATGTTTAGCATAGGCCCTGAGAAAGACCATGTTAGGTCGAAACGTTGGCCTGCTTTTCATTTAAGGGGAATTCTGCTAATAAAAACCAATTTTTTGCATCCATATTGGAGTGCCGAAGTTCTTTTTTGATATCTATACTACCTATTTCTTCAGAGCACCCTAAAAGTTTGGTACAGTGAAGCGATCCTTCTTTTTTTCAACAAGCTTCCATTGCTGATAGACCCAGAGGCTGTTGTTAGGTCTCAGCTTGCCATGATAACCATCGATACACCGTGATTGTAACATGGGGGTAATAATGAAGGTACAGAGGGGGCCCCTTCCTTCTGTCCACCATATTCATGCGGTGGTCGCTATTGACCGCATCATCTAAAGGGTTAAACTGTCGGGATAGGTGCTAACACCAAAGTCGGCAGTTGCAGCCAACTCTCCTTGAAGTGCGGGCTCAGCTGCTAAGCCTGCACAGCACGACTACCATGAAAATAGCACAGTTCATGTTTAATCCCATGTGCCCATGATGTAATAGTATGTCATAGGGCAGTAAGGTGTTAGACTTTTGATTGGTTGTTTCTATATTTTCCATTTACCATAATGGAGGACTGATCACATACGTGAGCTCAGGACATGGAATGCAATGTGTGGACCTGGGGAGGAATCATTGACCAGACCTGAGGCTCCTATGATTTGTTGGGTTGACCCCCAGTTGCCTCTATTAACCCCTTAAGCCCCGCGGGTGGTTTGCACGTTAATGACCGGGCCAATTTTTACAATTCTGACCACTGTCACTTTATGAGGTAATTACTCTGGAACGCTTCAACGGATCCCCCTGATTCTGAGATTGTTTTTTCGTGACATATTGTACTTCATGATTGTGGAAAAATTTCTTCGATATCACTTGCGTTTATTTGTGAAAAAAACGGAAATTTGGCGAAAATTTTGAAAATTTTGCAATTTTCAAAATTTGAATTTTTGAGCCCTGAAATCAGAGCGATATGTCACACAAAAGAGTTAATAAATAACATTTCCCACATGTCTACTTTACATCAGCACAATTTTGGAACCAAAATTTTCTTTTGTTAGGGAGCTATAAGGGTTAAAAGTTGACCAGCGATTTCTCATTTTTCCAACAAAATTTACAAAAACATTTTTTTAGGGACCATATCATATTTGAAGTCACTTTGAGAGGTCTTTATGACAGAAAATACCCAAAAGTGACACCATTCTAAAAACTGCACCCCTCAAGGTGCTCAAAACCACATTCAAGAACTTTATTAACCCTTCAGGTGCTTCACAGGAATTTTTGGAATGTGGAAGAAAAAAATGAACATTTAACTTTTTTCACAAAAATGTTACTTTAGACCCAATTTTTTTTATTTTCACAGGGGTAACAAGAAAAAATGGACCCCAAAATTTGTTGTGCAATTTCCCCTGGGCACGCAGATACCCAATATTTGGGGAAAAAACACTGTTTGGGCGCACGGCAGGGCTCGGAAGGGAAGGAGCGCCATTTGACTTTTTGATTGTAAAATTTGCTTGAATAATTAGCGGACGCCATGTTGTGTTTGGAGAGCCCATGTGTGCCCAAACTTTGGAGCTCCCCCACAAGTGACCCCATTTTGGAAACTAGACCCCCCAAGGCACCTTTCTAGATGCATAGTGAGCACTTGGAACCCCCAGGTGCTTCACAAATTGATTCGTAACAATGAAAAAGTGAAAAAAAAAACACTTTTTCATTTTTATAAATCAATTTGTGAAGCACCTGAGGGTTCCAAGTGCTCACAATGCATCTAGATAGGTGCCTTGGGGGGTCTAGTTTCCAAAATGGGGTCACTTGTGGGGGAGCTCCAATGTTTGGGCACACAGCGGCTCTCCAAACGCAACATGGTGTCGCTAACAATTTGAGCCGATTTTCCGTTAAATTTGTTAGAGGACACCATGTTGCATTTAGAGAGTCCCTGTGTGCCCAAACATTGGAGCTCCCCCACAAGTGACCCCATTTTGGAAACTAGACCCCCCAAGGCACCTATCTAGATGCATAGTGAGCACTTGGAACCCCCAGGTGCTTCACAAATTGATTCGTAACAATGAAAAAGTGAAAAAAAAAACACTTTTTCATTTTTATGAATCAATTTGTGAAGCACCTGAGGGTTCCAAGTGCTCACTATGCATCTAGATAGGTGCCTTGGGTGGTCTAGTTTCCAAAATGGGGTCACTTGTGGGGGAGCTCCAATATTTGGGCACACAGCAGCTCTCTAAATGCAACATGGTGTCCGCTAACAAATTTAACGCAAAATTGGCTCAAATTGTTAGCGACACCATGTTGCGTTTGGAGAGCCGCTGTGTGCCCAAACATTGGAGCTCCCCCACAAGTGACCCCATTTTGGAAACTAGACCCCCCAAGGCACCTATCTAGATGCATAGTGAGCACTTGGAACCCCCAGGTGCTTCACAAATTGATTCGTAACAATGAAAAAGTGAAAAAAAAAACACTTTTTCATTTTTATGAATCAATTTGTGAAGCACCTGAGGGTTCCAAGTGCTCACTATGCATCTAGATAGGTGCCTTGGGTGGTCTAGTTTCCAAAATGGGGTCACTTGTGGGGGAGCTCCAATGTTTGGGCACACAGCGGCTCTCCAAACGCAACATGGTGTCGCTAACAATTTGAGCCAATTTTGCGTTAAATTTGTTAGCGGACACCATGTTGCATTTAGAGAGCCGCTGTGTGCCCAAATATTGGAGCTCCCCCACAAGTGACCCCATTTTGGAAACTAGACCCCCCAAGGCACCTTTCTAGATGCATAGTGAGCACTTGGAACCCCCAGGTGCTTCACAAATTGATTCGTAACAATGAAAAAGTGAAAAAAAAAACACTTTTTCATTTTTATGAATCAATTTGTGAAGCACCTGAGGGTTCCAAGTGCTCACTATGCATCTAGATAGGTGCCTTGGGTGGTCTAGTTTCCAAAATGGGGTCACTTGTGGGGGAGCTCCAATATTTGGGCACACAGCGGCTCTCTAAATGCAACATGGTGTCCGCTAACAAATTTAACGCAAAATTGGCTCAAATTGTTAGCGACACCATGTTGCGTTTGGAGAGCCGCTGTGTGCCCAAACATTGGAGCTCCCCCACAAGTGACCCCATTTTGGAAACTAGACCCCCCAAGGCACCTATCTAGATGCATAGTGAGCACTTGGAACCCCCAGGTGCTTCACAAATTGATTCGTAACAATGAAAAAGTGAAAAAAAAAACACTTTTTCATTTTTATGAATCAATTTGTGAAGCACCTGAGGGTTCCAAGTGCTCACTATGCATCTAGATAGGTGCCTTGGGTGGTCTAGTTTCCAAAATGGGGTCACTTGTGGGGGAGCTCCAATATTTGGGCACACAGCAGCTCTCTAAATGCAACATGGTGTCCGCTAACAAATTTAACGCAAAATTGGCTCAAATTGTTAGCGACACCATGTTGCGTTTGGAGAGCCGCTGTGTGCCCAAACATTGGAGCTCCCCCACAAGTGACCCCATTTTGGAAACTAGACCCCCCAAGGCACCTATCTAGATGCATAGTGAGCACTTGGAACCCCCAGGTGCTTCACAAATTGATTCGTAACAATGAAAAAGTGAAAAAAAAAACACTTTTTCATTTTTATGAATCAATTTGTGAAGCACCTGAGGGTTCCAAGTGCTCACTATGCATCTAGATAGGTGCCTTGGGTGGTCTAGTTTCCAAAATGGGGTCACTTGTGGGGGAGCTCCAATGTTTGGGCACACAGCGGCTCTCCAAACGCAACATGGTGTCGCTAACAATTTGAGCCAATTTTGCGTTAAATTTGTTAGCGGACACCATGTTGCATTTAGAGAGCCGCTGTGTGCCCAAATATTGGAGCTCCCCCACAAGTGACCCCATTTTGGAAACTAGACCCCCCAAGGCACCTTTCTAGATGCATAGTGAGCACTTGGAACCCCCAGGTGCTTCACAAATTGATTCGTAACAATGAAAAAGTGAAAAAAAAAACACTTTTTCATTTTTATGAATCAATTTGTGAAGCACCTGAGGGTTCCAAGTGCTCACTATGCATCTAGATAGGTGCCTTGGGTGGTCTAGTTTCCAAAATGGGGTCACTTGTGGGGGAGCTCCAATATTTGGGCACACAGCGGCTCTCTAAATGCAACATGGTGTCCGCTAACAAATTTAACGCAAAATTGGCTCAAATTGTTAGCGACACCATGTTGCGTTTGGAGAGCCGCTGTGTGCCCAAACATTGGAGCTCCCCCACAAGTGACCCCATTTTGGAAACTAGACCCCCCAAGGCACCTATCTAGATGCATAGTGAGCACTTGGAACCCCCAGGTGCTTCACAAATTGATTCGTAACAATGAAAAAGTGAAAAAAAAAACACTTTTTCATTTTTATGAATCAATTTGTGAAGCACCTGAGGGTTCCAAGTGCTCACTATGCATCTAGATAGGTGCCTTGGGTGGTCTAGTTTCCAAAATGGGGTCACTTGTGGGGGAGCTCCAATATTTGGGCACACAGCGGCTCTCTAAATGCAACATGGTGTCCGCTAACAAATTTAACGCAAAATTGGCTCAAATTGTTAGCGACACCATGTTGCGTTTGGAGAGCCGCTGTGTGCCCAAACATTGGAGCTCCCCCACAAGTGACCCCATTTTGGAAACTAGACCCCCCAAGGCACCTATCTAGATGCATAGTGAGCACTTTGAACCCCCAGGTGCTTCACAAATTGATTCGTAACAATGAAAAAGTGAAAAAAAAAACACTTTTTCATTTTTATGAATCAATTTGTGAAGCATCTGAGGGTTCCAAGTGCTCACAATGCATCTAGATAGGTGCCTTGGGGGGTCTAGTTTCCAAAATGGGGTCACTTGTGGGGGAGCTCCAATGTTTGGGCACACAGCGGCTCTCCAAACGCAACATGGTGTCGCTAACAATTTGAGCCGATTTTCCGTTAAATTTGTTAGAGGACACCATGTTGCATTTAGAGAGTCCCTGTGTGCCCAAACATTGGAGCTCCCCCACAAGTGACCCCATTTTGGAAACTAGACCCCCCAAGGCACCTTTCTAGATGCATAGTGAGCACTTGGAACCCCCAGGTGCTTCACAAATTGATCCATAACAATGAAAAAGTGTTTTTTTTTCACTTATTCAATTTTACGAATCAATTTGTGAAGCACCTGGGGGTTCCAAGTGCTCATTATGCATCTAGATAGGTGCCTTGGGGGGTCTAGTTTCCAAAATGGGGTCACTTGTGGGGGAGCTCCAATGTTTGGGCACACAGGGACTCTTCAAATGCAACATGGTATCCGCTAACAATTTGAGCCGACAATTTGTTAGCGAATACCATGTTGCATTTGAAGAGTCCCTGTGTGCCCAAACATTGGAGCTGCCACACAAGTGACCCCATTTTGGAAACTAGACCCCCCAAGGCACCTATCTAGATGCATAATGAGCACTTGGAACCCCCAGGTGCTTCACAAATTGATTCGTAAAATTGAATAAGTGAAAAAAAAACACTTTTTCATTGTTATGGATCAATTTGTGAAGCACCTGGGGGTTCCAAGTGCTCACTATGCATCTAGAAAGGTGCCTTGGGGGGTCTAGTTTCCAAAATGGGGTCACTTGTGGGGGAGCTCCAATGTTTAGACACACAGGATCTCTCCAAACGCGACATGGTTCCAATTTGTTAGCGGACACCATGTTGCGTTTCGAGAGCCCCTGTGTGTCTAAACATTGGAGCTCCCCCACAAGTGACCCCATTTTGGAAACTAGACCCCCCAGGGAACTTATATAGATGTGTGGTGAGCCCATTGAACCCCCAGGTGCCTCTCAGAAAATCATAATGTTGACTTGTGAAAATAAAAAAAAAACATTTTTTCCACAAAAATGCAAAAAAAAATATTTTCACAAGGGTACTAGGAGAAATTGCACCCCATAAGTTGTTGTGCAATTTCTCCTGAGTACTCATATACCCCATGTGTTGGAAAAAAACTACTGTTTGGGCGCATGTAAGGGCTCGGAAGGGAAGGAGTGACGCTTTTGAACGCAGACTTTGATGGAATGGTCTGCGGGCGTCATGTCATGTTCTCAGAGCCCTTGATGTGCCTAAACAGTGAAATGCCTAACAAGTGCCCCCTTTTTGGTAGTGTTAGTTGATTTTTGAATTTTGTAATGTAATGTTATACATCAGTTGTGTAGGACAATCTGACGAACACTACACAACTGATGTATGACAACCTGACGAACACTACGTCAGCTGTGAAGTGTTCGTCAGGTTGTTATACTTCAGAAATTAATTCAATAGTCCATCGAAGTATGGTACCTTTTGAAGCAGTCTTTCATACACAGGCCAGGTTTGTCAGGGCAGGTGTCACATTGATAAATGGTGTCCTTGCGTATTCCACTTTTATAACACACTCGGCACCTCTTTTGTGACTTTCCTTTTTTTCCGCTGTGAGGGATCTGCCCTGGGAAATGCTGGCCTGGTACAATCCTTGGTCCTTCAATTCCAGAAGTACTGGGGCCCTCTCTGTCACCGCTGCCAAATATCAGGGCCTTGATAACTGTTTCCTGAAACTGAAGGTACGACGCAGAAGTCTGGCCTGCACATTGTGACAGAAGGAAAGCATTGTGCATTGCCATCTGTACAATGTGCACGGCCAGCTTCTTGTACCACACTCTGGACTTTCTCAAAGCACTGTATGGCTGGAGGACTTGATCAGAGAGATCAACTCCCCCCATGTACTTGTTGTACCCCACTACACAGTCTGGTTTGACGACCTGTGTAGTGGAACCTCGTACAGTGCTGAGTGTGCTGCCATCACCATGTATGGTGGTCAAGAAAAGGACATCCCTTTTGTCCTTGTACTTGACCATCAACAGGTGGTCGCTACATTGGGCTCTGCTCTCACCCCTCTTGAGCAGCTGCCCAATTAGCGTCTTTGGGAGGCCTTTCTGAATTTTGCGGACAGTACCGCAGGCTGCGGTACGTCGCGCAGAGAGGGACTGGAAGAGCGGGATACTTGTATAAAAGTTATCCACGTAGAGGTGATAACCTTTATCAAGCAGTGGGTGCACCAAGTCCCACACAATTTTCCCACTCACTCCCAGAACAGGGGGGCATTCAGGGGGTTCAATCCGGGAGTCCTTCCCTTCATAAACTCTAAACTTGTGAGTGTATCCTGAGGTACTCTCACAAAGTTTATACAGCTTGATCCCGTACCTTGCCCTCTTACTGGGCAGGTACTGCCGGAATCCAAGCCGCCCCTTAAAAGAAATTAAGGACTCATCCACACAAATGTCCCTTTGGGGCACGTACACTTCACCAAACTTGTTGTTGAAGTGTTCGATGACCGGCCGAACTTTGAAAAGACGATCAAAGTTCGGGTCATCGCGTGCAGGACACCTTGCATTATCTTGGTAATGCAAGAACTTGTAGATGGCCTGAAAACGTGTCCGGGGCATGACCATTCGGAACACTGGAGTGTTATACAAAACGTCAACACTCCAGTATTGCCGAAGCTCGGGCTTCTTCAAGATCCCCATAAGAAGGACCAGGCCCCAAAACTTCATCATTTCTACTGCGTCTACAGGAGACCAGTTAGAAAATGATGAAGAGGGGTTTTGTTCTAAAAATTGATGAGCGTATAAATTAGTTTGGCCCACCATGAGGTTTATAAAATCCTCAGAGAAAAAGACTTTGAAAAAGTCTATTTCTGTGAGGCCGGTGGTGTCAAACTTGATTCCTGATTCCGCTACGAAATCAGGAATCAGCGGCTCATAATTTTCAGGGGGCGAAGTCCATATAGGCTCAGTAGTGGGGGGCGCTGGAACATCTCTCCTGCGACGACGGCGGGGCGGGCCAGCAGAACCTGAGGAAGAGGAGGAAGAAGAGAAGGAGGAAGACGACGAGGAGTCGGAAAAACAAAGAAATGTGGGATCCTCACCCTCACTGTCAGTGTCGGAGGCAAGAATAGCGTATGCCTCCTCCGCTGAATAATGAGTTTGGGATGAGCTGGACATTGTTTGTTATGTATGTGCTGCGTGTGTGTCAATTCTTTGAGAGTGTGTGTGTGTCAGTACTTTATTTAGAGTGTGTGGAAAAAGGAAATACTGTATGTGGTGCAAACAGCGAGCACGAGTGTGGATTGGTGAACTATGCCACCGATCAATACTCGGCGGCTGCTGGATGTGCGCACAAATGTGTGGGGAGTGGGAAGAGGGGAATTAGGTTGGATGAGGGGAGATCAGATTACTTACCAAAGTCCTCTCTGTTCTTTCAGGACCGGGAGCCCGTAGCAGGAGCCCGGCGCTGGTGACCGGGAGCCCGGAGCAGGAGACCGGGGGCCCGGAGCAGGAGACCGGGAGCCCGGAGCAGGAGACCGGGGGCCCGGAGCAGGAGACCGGGAGCCCGGAGCAGGAGACCGGGAGCCCGGAGCAGGAGACCGGGGGCCCGGAGCAGGAGACCGGGGGCCCGGAGCAGGAGACCGGCGCTGGTGACCGGGAGCCCGGAGCAGGAGACCGGGAGCCCGGAGCAGGAGACCGGGGGCCCGGAGCAGGAGACCGGGAGCCCGGAGCAGGAGACCGGGAGCCCGGAGCAGGAGACCGGGGGCCCGGAGCAGGAGACCGGGGGCCCGGAGCAGGAGACCGGGAGCCCGGAGCAGGAGACCGGGAGCCCGGAGCAGGAGACCGGGGGCCCGGAGCAGGAGACCGGCGCTGGTGACCGGGAGCCCGGAGCAGGAGACCGGGAGCCCGGAGCAGGAGACCGGGGGCCCGGAGCAGGAGACCGGGGGCCCGGAGCAGGAGACCGGCGCTGGTGACCGGGAGCCCGGAGCAGGAGACCGGGAGCCCGGAGCAGGAGACCGGGAGCCCGGAGCAGGAGACCGGAGCAGGAGACCGGGAGCCCGGAGCAGGAGACCGGGAGCCCGGAGCAGGAGACCGGGAGCCCGGAGCAGGAGACCGGGAGCCCGGAGCAGGAGACCGGCGCTGGTGACCGGGAGCCCGGAGCAGGAGACCGGTGGCCCGGAGCAGGAAGACGGGAGCCCGGAGCAGGAGACCAGGAGCACGGAGCAGGAGACTGGTACTGGAGCTGGAGATCAGAAGCAAAAGAATTAACAGGGACACTGGGGTGAGGCGGATTGGGATGGGAAGGAGGGTAAAAAGACAGGGGAGTGGGAAGAGGGGTAAAAAGACAGGAGAGTGGGAAGAGGGGGATTGGGGTGGATGAGGGGAGATCAGAGATGGACTTACCAAAGGGTCAGCAGGACTGGAACAGAAGACCCAGAGCAGGAGCCCGGGAGCCTGGAGCAGGAGACCAGGAACCCGGAGCAGGAGACCAGGAGCCCGGTGCAGGAGACCAGGAGCCCGGTGCAGGAGACCAGGAGCCCGGTGCAGGAGACCAGGAACCCGGAGCAGGAGACCAGGAGCCCGGTGCAGGAGACCAGGAGCCCGGTGCAGGAGACCAGGAGCCCGGTGCAGGAGACCAGGAGCCCGGTGCTGGAGCTGGAGATCAGAAGCAAAAGAATTAACAGGGACACTGGGGTGGGAAGGGGGGTTAAAAGACAGGGGAGTGGGAAGAGGGGGAAGAGGGGGATTGGGGTGGATGAGGGGAGATCAGAGATGGACTTACCAAAGGGTCAGCAGGACTGGAACAGAAGACCCAGAGCAGGAGACCAGGAACCCGGAGCAGGAGACCAGGAGCCCGGAACAGGAGACCAGGAGCCCGGAGCAGGAGACCAGGAGCCCGGAGCAGGAGACCAGGAGCCCGGTGCAGGAGACCAGGAGCCCGGTGCAGGAGACCAGGAGCCCGGTGCAGGAGACCAGGAGCCCGGTGCAGGAGACCAGGAGCACGGAGCAGGAGACTGGTACTGGAGCTGGAGATCAGAAGCAAAAGAATTAACAGGGACACTGGGGTGAGGCGGATTGGGATGGGAAGGAGGGTAAAAAGACAGGGGAGTGGGAAGAGGGGTAAAAAGACAGGAGAGTGGGAAGAGGGGGATTGGGGTGGATGAGGGGAGATCAGAGATGGACTTACCAAAGGGTCAGCAGGACTGGAACAGAAGACCCAGAGCAGGAGCCCGGGAGCCCGGAGCAGGAGACCAGGAACCCGGAGCAGGAGACCAGGAGCCCGGTGCAGGAGCCCGGAGCAGGAGACCAGGAGCCCGGAGCAGGAGACCAGGAGCCCGGAGCAGGAGACCAGGAGCCCGGTGCAGGAGACCAGGAGCCCGGCGCTGGTGACCAGGAGCCCGGCGCTGGTGACCAGGAGCCCGGCGCTGGTGACCAGGAGCCCGGCGCTGGTGACCAGGAGCCCGGCGCTGGTGACCGGGAGTGGAGCTGGAGACTCGGACCAGAGCTGGAGACCGCTGCAGGACGCAGAAAAAAAAGGTAAGGGGGGGTAAAAAGAGGGGGGAGGGGGGATTGGGGTGGATGAGGGGAGAACAGACTTACCAAAGTCTTCTCTGCAGGATCAGCAGCAGGCTCTGGAGCAGGAATCACAGCAGGTCAGGAGCAGAAGATCCAGGACGCAGGAACAGAAGATCCAGGACGCAGGAACAGAAGATCCAGGACGCAGGAACAGAAGATCCAGGACGCAGGAACAGAAGATCCAGGAGCAGCGGCAGCAGCAGCAGCGACTGGAACAGTGAGAATATTCTGTGGCACTACAAGGCCCAGAACAGACACATCAGATGTGATCGCTCTGTAGAAATCCTCACCAAATGTGAGGGTCTGCAGGGCGGTCACAGGGTGATGATGGGGTGGTGACAGGTGGAGGTAATCTGATTGGAGCAATCATTGATGACATCGATCGCTCCAATCAGAGTACCTGAATACAGGTGACCAGGCGGTCACAGGGAGGTGTCACCCCTCTGTGACCCCCTGTGGTGCATGTTGTGCCCCAGCCATCTGATTGGTGACACTGATTGCACCAATCAGACATGGCTGGAGCAGAGCACGCACCACAGGGGGTCACAGAGGGGTGACACCTCCCTGTGACCGCCTGGTCACCTGTATTCAGGTACTCTGATTGGAGCGATCGATGTCATCATTGATCGCTCCAATCAGAGCAGTCTGGGGGCTTGAGTCACATTACAGGGGGTCATGGGGCGGTGACAGGCAGGTCACAAGCCGGTCACCGCCCCATGACCGCCCTGTCACCGCGCGGTCGCGCTACGATCGGTGCGATCGATGTGATCGGCGATCGCACCGATCATAGCAGTCCGGGGCCAGGGCTGGGGTGTCCTAGCAACAGTCTAGGATCGGTGCTCATAGGAGCACCGATCCTAGGCTGCAGATCACTGTTTCTGGCAATCACATTGCCGGAAACAGTGAGAAATGCTGTGATTGGCTGTTCAGATTTGAACAGCCAATCACAGCGATCGCTGGTGCGGGGGGGCGGCGACAGCCCCCGGGATGATGACGCCATCTACCAGGAAGTAGGATGGCACCGTAACTTTAATGCTGTCACCGCGACTTAAGTCGCGGTGCCGCATTAAAGATATGACGTACTAATACGGGTCTGGCTCTTAAGTCCCAGGGCACAGACGCGTATTAGTACGTCAGATGTTATTAAGGGGTTAAGCACTGTGAAGACCCATACAGAGGCTCAGATATGTTATCATACACTGACTATTAGCTTCATTCAAGGAGTCAAATATAAGAATTTTCAATAATAGTTGAAATAATATTTAATTATTTATTTATCAATTTCCTATCAGTATGTCTTTGGAGTGTGGGAGGAAACCGGAGAACCCGGAGGAAACCCACGCGAACACGGGGAGAGCATACAAACTCCATGCAGTTGTTCTCTTTGGTTGGGTTTGGACCCGAACGCTGCAAAGCAACAGTGCTAACCACTGAGCCACCGTGTTGCCCAATAGTCTTCAATGTGGCACTAATCATGATAGGACGAGAACAGAGACCGAGCCTGGAATCTGTCTCCTTATGCAGCAGGAAGCTCACTTTATTCCGTGAGTTCATCTGACTGCGGAAAGTCCAGTAAATGTCGTATCCAGAAGTGAGAACAGAGACCGAGCCCGGAATCTGCCTCTTGATGCAGCAGGAACCTCACTTTATTCCGTGAGTTCATCTGACTGCGGAAAGTCCAGTAAATGTCGTATGCGAGAACAGAGACCGAGCCCGGAATCTGTCTCTTTTTTCTGACTTGTTTTCGCCTTGTGGAAGAGTCGTCACATCCAGCTGGATTCTTTGTTCATTGACGGATCACAATCAGGCCTCTCTCCGGAATAGTGATCTGTAGAAATAATAAATATGACTGAAGATGAAACAACTGGATATCATATATAAGCGGCAGGCAATGTACTCCTGGTTACTGATTTCTAGCCTTGTGAGAAAAGATTTAAGATAAGTGATATTGGCTTATTCTTAGTTTAGGACTGTACCCCCCATTCATATAGAGGGGGCTGACAATCACTATGTGAGATCTGAGACCACCCACTGGACTCCTAAACCCAGAATGTTTCATATTGGCCGGCACTAAGCATTTCATGGATATCTAAGAAGTACATGAGTGCAATTTTTTAAATCTATAAATTTAAATTAAAAAATAAATTATTGATTATGTAGCGTTAATAAAGCTAGATCTAAATAGAACTATTTTTACTGTAAAGGATCTTCTCCCCACTATTTTAGCTTTAGTAAAAGATCAAGTATTTCTAAAACATTAAAAGACATCCAGGAACTTAAAGATGTCAGACAAACCCCTGCAGATCCCCAATGAATCTAGGACCTCCAGCAAGTTGTCATAGCCGGAACGGACATTGAATGTACAACGTGATGATTCGTGCCGCAAAGCTAGAGCCACTGTCTCCAACAAAAGAAGCAAAACGTAGTTTAACAAGTGTACAGTTTTATACGATGATTTATATGGTTGTATAACTAATATATTTCCCATCTGGTATTATCACTCATCCCCTTAAAAAAATAAAATTGGTACTTAATATTTTATCTCCTCTTGTAAAAGGATTGAATAGTTCTAAGAAGAGATACCTGGCCTGGAAAGAAACTAAAAATTCTAACTCTGAAATAATAGGATCTGAAAACCCACTCAAATTATATTCTCAAATTATATATTCTCATTACCAAAAATTAAAAAAGTTAAAGTTGACTATTCCCATCTTATCTTACCTTTCATTTTTCCTCAGGTCCAGCTTTAAAAAGTTCTAATTTATGGAGCTGTAGATATTACCTCCTTCAGGACAAAGTCTATAAAGATGAAATAAAATTAAATTATTTGATATAAAATGATACAGAAGGATTATCTACATGTACAGTAAAGCATTAAACCTGACATATTGTGCCACTACGTGTTTCCAAGAGACGCACTATAACATTATGCTGCGGTGCTCCTTTACTCCAATGAGACCCCGCAGAGCATTTCCTTCCCAACCTCCTCTATGCTGGAGAGGTTGTGCTAAACCGGGAGACATTTTACACATATTTTGGAGTTGTCCATAAAGGAATTATGGAAAGAAACTTTGAACTTACTCCTATGAATTTCTAAACCCAATATTCCACTTACACCACAATTAATATTATTATCACAAGGTCTAGAAGAAATCCCACCCAAATTTCAACATATCTCTTGTCATATCTTTTTGGTGATTAAACATTTAATCGCAACAAAATGGAAGCAAATAATTCCTCCATCAATATTAGAAGTAATGGAAAGGCATCAACGCACAATATTAAAGTTCAACTTTGCGATTAGTGAAAAAATGTTGTAGCTGATATTTAGTTAGATGAATGCCATAGTGGAAGAGTTTTTTTTTACTCAGGCTAAACCCAAAACTTAAAAACTAAAATAGTTGTATAAACAAACAATACTGGATATATACCAAACTAATTGTTTACACATATTATGGTCAAAGTTATAATAGTTGTTTATTACTAATAATAATGACTAGCCTTGCCTTTACTTTCTCTCCTGTAACTTCCCATTGTTACCCCATTACTCCTTTTCCCCTCCCCAATTTATATTCCTTCTTAATGTTATTTTTTTTTGTAAATGTTAAGTAAAAACAATTGAACGAGATGATCCGACATTTACCATTTTTTACCCGTTGTAAATCCTGTTGTTCTCCTGAATCTGGCATTGTTCATCCTTTGTTCCTCAAGATTCTAATTTCCTGAGAAATTGCCCCCTTTTCCCTTCATGTAAATCTAGTATTTGTATTTATTTTTGCCAAGTGGGCGTGACCCTCAAAAACTTCTCTTTTTGAGAAACATCTTGATGACAACGGCCAGTTGGCTAAAATAGTGGATAAATGTATAGGGAGCAGGGAGACCTATCAGGAACAAGGAGATTTGAGAACAAGAGACAAACAATGCCGTATTCAGGAGAATAGCAGCATTTATACCGGGTTAAAATAAATGTATATTTATGGCGAGTGACAGGTTCTCTTAAAAGTAGATTCCACCAAAAAGACATAGCAGATTTTTTCAAATACAATTTATGTCATATAATCAGCCCCATATCAGTAGGGTAGGGTCACACTTAGGCTGTGTGCCCACGATGCGTTTTTTAAGCGTTTCCGCAGCGGCAAAAACGCTGCAGAAACGCTTAAAAAACGCATGGTAGAAGGTCTGCCATGTTCCCCAATGATAATCCGTATGTGCTGTGCACATGCTGCAGAAATTTCCGCTGCGGATTATCATTGCGTAAAAAAAGCAGCACTACCAATTATTTTGCGGAAGCGCTGAGTTTTCTCCGCCATTGACTTGCATTAGACCGCATGGACTCCGCATCACTGTATATGTAGATGTATGCGTTCCATTGTGGGGATGGTACCCGGGTGTGGAGGAGAGGAGACATCCACACCCAGGTGCCATAGTACCTGTAAATAAAAGAATAAAATAAAAAATATATGTTATACTTACCTTCCGGCGGGCCGCGGTGCGCTCGTCCTCCCATGCCGGCAGATCGCGGTGGACTGAAGGACCTGCGCTGACGTCATAGCCATGTGACGGGTCACGCGATGCTGACGTTGGCAGGTCCTTCAGTGTACCGCGATCTGCCGGCAGCCAGGACGGAGTGAAGCAAGACTGCCGGGGCCATCGGAAGGTAAGTATATATTTATTTTTTTATTTTTAACCATTCTTTGGGGTCACACTATATAAATCCATGCCGTTTGCATGGATTTATATAGTGTGACCAAGTTGTCAAGCACTTTCCAAGTGATGCTAAAATCGCTTGGAAAGCGCTTATCAACCCGCATGCGGAAATGCATGTGAAGAACGCTTCACATCCGCATGTCCCTGGCAGAAAAACGCATGTACAATCCGCATGTACAATCCGCATGTACAATCCGCATGCGTTTTTTTTTCCAGGGGAGATGCAGAAACGCTCAGGAAAAATCCTGAGCATTTCTGCATCGTGGGCACATAGCCTTAGGATAAAACTATTTATGTCATAATAATAAGTTAATTGCAGCTTTGTTAATGTTATGTTATGCAGCTTTGTTAATGTTATGTTATGGAGCTTTGTTATGGGGATGGATGTATTATACAGATGCTGGGTATTACATTTACTAATTATGGAGCTAATGCTAATCCAATTCTGTAAGAGATATGATCGGATAATTAACTTATTTCTGCACGTACCTTCAGACTCTGTCTCTGCCTTCTTACGATCATTTTCAACAAAGAGGGCGCATGCGAAAAAGAATCCTCCTCCGAAAACCAGCACAAAGGGGCAAACCATGAGGGCGTACTGCAGACTGCGGAAGTTCGAAAGAGCCGAGTCTGGATTGTAACTTTTGATGCGGTCGGATATCTGAAGATGAGACGAGATAAATAATTATGTATGGTTAATGAAAGTAAAAAAACATAATTGACTGGACACGTTTATGCTGACAGCAGTCAATGGATACCAATGAAATCTGGTGATCATAGAAAGAGAAGGTGCCTCACTGCAGATAGCGGCTCCTCCAAACTATGAACAGCAATGCTTCCAGTATCCGCAGCTCCAGTACTACACATTGTCTGGGAACAGGACACTTGTGACATCCTTCTTCAGAGATAATCTGTGACGTAACTCCAGGACATCTTGTCTTTGGAGTTCTGCCACCCCGTCAACAGAGCGGAAGAGAAGATGCTGCTCTGTCAACGTGATATCAGTGAAGGCCACTGAATCGCGGGTGTTGGCAGAGATCGGTCCCGGGCACTACAGGCAGGTATTTAGCAACGACTTGCCTGTTAGCCCATAGTAAAAAAAATCAAATAGTCCCGGTGAACCCTTTTAAGTATGTTATGAATAGGCTACAGCGAGTTTTAAAAACTCCTCTGTGACAGAGCATGTCCTATTCTCATCCGTTCTGCGGATCAGACTTGGCCAGTAAAGAGTAACTGTCGTTATAAAATCAATACAGTACACGTGAAAATAAGCAACTTTGTGGTAGATCTTATCAGATAAATCTGCTTATTTTTCCTCCATTAATTTATAACATTCTTAATTCACAGATAAAATCTGTAATCAGTGAAGACAGATTTTTACATTACTGAGATAGGAGATGACAATTGCTGTTGATCAGATTCTATGTACATGGGGGGAGCCTGCCTCTAGCTCCTCCCTCTTTCCTCTCCATAGAATGTTATAAGCACCAACTGTCATCTCCTATCCCAGTAATGCTTCACTGAATACAGTGAGAACTTTGAGAATAAACGATCAGTTTGAGAGGAGAAAGAAGCAGATTTCTCTGAAAAGATATATTCCAACGTTTCTTATTTTCATGTGTACTGTACTATTGATTTATGAAATAAAAATTAAAACTGGGGTTACTATTTCTAGTCTATAGGAATCTGTTAAAAATGGATGGAGAAAGGATGATATACTTTGTACTTCAGTTTTCCATCTGTGTTTCATCCATTTTTCATTGATCCATTATTAAGAGTCAATGGATAAATAAAGTTTGGACAGTCTACCACCTTCACTTTTTAAAAAAACAGATGACACAAGAGAAAAATGGTCTGTTTTGCGACAATGTACAAATGGAAACAGATGTGTGAATGTAGCCCTAAAGTGATGTGAGAATATGTAACAGCTACTTACTAGCCCGATGAAATAGGAGCTTCCAGCTTCCCCCAGCAGGTGGGACCCCGCCATCGATAACGCCTGTGCTGTTGATCGCCTTGTGGGAGAAACCACATACTGAAACAAGAGAATATTCTGAATGAGCAGAAGGAGTCACTGAACCCAACGAGACAAGAGAACATGGACAAAGTGAACATACTTGAAGCCTAAGTTAAAGAAGTTGTCCACTATGGATAGGGCATCAATGTATGATCGGCCGGGGTCCCGCATGCGGCATCCCTTCCGATCAGCAGTTATCGGTGCCGGCGGCGGCTGCCACCAGCCGGAAGTCCTTACCTATTCAAGTCAATTGAATAGGAGGTGGATGTGCAGTACACCGCGGTGACCACTATAACTTGACGGCCAAACACCGCAGGTAAGCCCCTCCGGCCGGTGGCAGCCGCTGCAGATACCAATAACTGCTGATCGCCGGGGGTGCCGCGTGCGGGACCCCGGCCATCCTACATTGATGCCATATCCTACGGGTAGGGCATCAATGTGAAAGTAGTGGACAACCCCTTTAAATGCACAATCAGCCAGGATAGATAAGAAGCCCAGACATGTTGTGGACTGAGATTTTACTAAAGAAGTTTTTAATCATCTTGCGCCAGGTTTATTTTTAGTTGGGAATTACCCAACAGACGCTTGGGCACAGCCAGGATTATGGGGCATTTGATGGGTAAAAACAGAACATAGAGACTGACTACATACATATAATTATAGCTATGATAAGTTTAGCGCTTTTCTCCACTCACCAGGCGGATATCAGTTGAAACTGAAAAGTTCAGGCTCAGAAATATGGTCCCGATGAATATAAACACCTGCAGAGAGTAAAGAACAATACATATAAACATTTGTGTCTTGCACGCTTTCCTATCCCCCATAGGTTTTGTCTTTATAATCCATTCATCCACCCCAGTCTCCGTACATTCATAGACAGCCCCCGCCATAGTCTATGATTTCTACTGCTCGGTCCTATAGCCGAGACCCAGTAAGGGGATGAAAGCAATCTGTACTCCAGGTACTTACATAAGTGGCCACAAGGCTGATGTCTGCAAGAATAATAGCCAACAGCAGGAAAATGGCGGAGCCCAGCAATCCAACCGCACAAACTATAGGGTCAGCACGAGGGTTGTACTTCCTGCATCTCTTGGCTATCTCCGCCCCTGTTCCAACTCCAAGGATGCCAGAGATGACCGTAAGTCCTCCGAAAATCAGACTGCAAAGAAAAGCGGTAAAGAGATTAGTAAAGTAGCTTGAAGAAATGAAATATAAATAATTTGATATAATAATAATTTGAAATATAAATATTTTTTTTTAGAGAGAAAACGGTCATAGGGGGAATTAAATTCCCACCAGTGAATGTCAAATTAAAGTTTGCTAAACTTGTACCTGTCATCATAGTTGGATAGTTGAGTCTGATATGGCGCCTTCTGTAGCATGAGAGCCCGGGCACGCTTCAGGAAAGTAACAGCCCAGAAGCCGAATGCAGCTGCCACAAATTTTACCATAATAGTCCCAAGAGTAGAAAACAGAAGACTTCGGCTGCAGAGAGAGAAAAGGGTAAAAAACTTGTAAATGACGCAGAAGTCACGGGGGAGATCAGTGACATAAATCAATGCACAGAAGACACCTACTTTTTACGCAGTTGGTTGGCATCCATAAGCCATCCTTTGAAGCTCAGTGGTTTGTTCTTTTCCTCTGCAGCTCCTCTGGACGGTTCTTTTACAAATGCAGCCATGAGCAGGACTCCTACCAGGCCCAGAGCAGAGATGATCTGTGTAGATGAAGAAGGAGACATCACATATCACATATACAGAGGTTTCATCACAAAAAGGACATGAGCACAGACTGTTGTGGAACTGGTTCCATTAAAGGGGATCTGCGACGAGGTGTTTGCTGCGCATCTGAGAGCAGCATAATGCAGGGACAGAGACCCCGATTCCAGCGATGTGTCACTTGCTGGTGTGCTTGGTGAAGTATTGATAAAATCCCAGTTTTCTCTGCTGCAGATCTAGCAGTACTCTGAATGCTGAGCTCTGTATACCCTGCCTACACCACTGATTGGTAGATTTTTCTGTGCACACTGTACATAGGCAGAAAGCCACCAATCAGTGGTGGGGTCGGGGTTACACAGAACAGGAGGACTACATGGCACGAGACAACTAGTCCCCTCGTCATAATCTCCTGCTAATAAAACAGTGATTTTTTTTTTAAAGCATCTACAAGGAGCAGTAAGTGACACATCGCTGGAATCAGGTGCTCTGCCCCTACAGGGCCCCTGCTCTCAGATCAAATGGAAAAACATACTGCCAGATTCCCTTTAATACGATTCAGGAATTATAATTAAGATTCACAGTTTGTCCACAAGATCCCTCAGACCTATTACTTACCCGGAAGGCCCATTGCCAGGCGCCACCAAATGCACTTGTCACTTTAGACCCAATGATGTAACCAAGGCCACTGTAAAAAACAAAAACAAAGTTGTCATAATTTCTGCACACATATAAACATATACATTTTTGAGTGCCTTTTTCCGGCTCCTCCTTCCTACTCCACCCCCTCCATAGACTTCTATGAGCAGCAACTGTTACCCCATGCCGCATAAAGCTACAATCTGTCTTGTCACTGAAGATGGATTTTTATCAGTGAATTAATGAAGGGAAATAAGTATATTTCCTGATAAGATATATTACAACATTTCCTATGTCCATTTAAATGATTTATAAAAAAACAATAAAAAGTGTAAGATCATTCTGAGTCTTCACATTCTTTGAGGAGCTCTTGTCATAAGTGCTAAAAGTCAAACTGTCTAGCAGAAAACTTTTTTGCCCATAGCAATCAGTGCAGTTTTCTGTTAGGGAAAGTCTTGACATTGCTGAAAAAATATTTCCATTTAGAGTCTTGAATCAATTTCCTAGAAATCTGCAGCAATTCCAGAAATGTTTGCTGGTTCACTGCTGATCCTCCCCCTACGTGTTGCGACACCATGATCATTACTTGCGGAGGGGATTTTGAAACGCCATCCATATGTATTGTACATGCATCTGTAGAGCAAAATCCGTACCGAAAAAAGTCCACAGCAAATCCGCCTTGTCGGACTTACTCTTAGACAGTTTGGCTATGATTCCCTCCTTAAAACAATAAATAGATCTACACTCACCAGCCAAAGGGTGCTGCTAAGTAATACAAGTTAAGCGCGCGGCTGCGCCGATCTCCCACGAAGACGTCGGCAATGATGGAGGGGGCAGTTATTTTAAAACTTGCCTCTGCAGCTCCAGACAGTCCATTAATTAGGAGAAAAACTGTAAAATACTGTGAAAACACAAAAAAATATTCAGTGACCATTTATGAAAGTTTTCTAAGACACCTAAAGAAATACGGTAATGGAAAAATTATAAACTTTTCCTAATTTTGGACCCGCTCTCACTTTTGTCTTGCAAATACTAATGCAAAATACTGATCTACATACAAACAAGTGAGAGGCTTTAGGGCTCATGCAGACGTCGGTGGATCCCGGTCCGATCTCTGACAGCGTGATAGCGATGCTCGGGTCGGAAGACCCGCGGCCAGTCCGTGCATTATTGTCCATGATGGCACCGAGATCCACAGACGTCTGCATGAGCCTTAAGTCTTTATGCTTCTACCAATTAGATCAGTTACCTCATTGGGAACGTAGGACTTGCAGAGAATGATGGCCGACCAGAAGGACATCCCTGCACACATGATGTATTTTCTGTTCCAGCGGTCACCCAGGTATCCATAGATTTGACCAAACAGGACACTGCTGATCGTGAATACTAGAAGGGGAAAAACAAGAGGTCACAGTTAATAGAAATGATTTCTTTAACATATATTTATTTATATTTGAGGATTATTTAAACTGTTGCACTGAAAACACTTCTCCCGTCCTCATCACTGTTTGCATTTTTGGTAACTATAAAGGCGGCCATCATGTGAACGTTACTAAATTGGAACCTTATGATGTCACGAGATTCCAGCCGTCCTCACAAGTGACCTATAGAATAGGATTTTATGTTAAAAGTTTACCTAAGCTTATAAGGCCGGATTTGCTGTCGTCCATTTTAAATGCGCTTTGTAGGTAAGAAATCGCTCCTGCCAGAACAAAAAGAAGAACACGAATGATTATTGTAATTAGAGAAGTGCAGGAATAGACATCACAGCAGCTAACGAGCCTTCTCGTTGGCCATGAAGATTTTCTTCTTTTTTTGCAGTTTTGGGCCTTATACACCTTGCCCCCGACATAAGCCGGTTTACGCCTACTTACCTACGAAAGTGAAGGCAGCTATGAAGGTGACCAGATTGATGAAGGTTAGAACGCCTACAATAATGAAAGAGCGGACTATGGAGACTCCAGTCCGGGCGTGCAGGTCCTGTTCTTCGCAGTTTTCATCCTCATCTTGCTGGTCTTTTCCTTTTTCCACATCTTCTAATAGAAGTGGCATTTTTGGGGTGGAATTGAAGAGAGATGCCATGTTCAACAGAGCCCTGCAAACACTGGAGAAAAACACAAGACGGTAAAAATATTGCATTAGTCTCAGTCAATTCCGTGGTAGTGCAGTATATAGTGTAATAAGCAATCGAACAACAATAAGTTTAAGTCCCCTAGAGGGACTAAAAATGAGGTCAAATTCAGCAAAACAAGTTTTTCTTTAATATAAAAAAAATAATAAAATATAAAGATTTCAAAAATAAAGAGAAAAAAAACAAGCATATATATATATATATATATATATATATATATATATGTATTTTTCAGATTATAAGACTCACTTTTTGTTCTCCCAAATTTGGGGGGAAAATGGGGGTGCGATTTATAATCCAATTGTAGCTTACCGGGCTGGGGGGGTATCTGCGGTGGAGCAGGGTCCCAGGAGTCAGGGTCACTGCTGCAGGAAGTTGAAGGTGGTGGGGCGATGCTGTGGGCCCCAGACTGGGAGGTGGGGGTGGTCAGCGATGCGAGGCTGCTTCGGGCACCAGGCTTCCAGAAAATGTCAGTGGAGCCCCCGCACTGCCCATCGTTTTCACTGCTGTGGACTTCGGGAAAATGGACGCCTCCAGCGGAGCATGTGTAGATCTCGGCTCCCGAGATCTCGATCTTGGGAGCGGAGATCTCAATCTAAACATGCGCCATTTTCCCAAAGTCCACTGCAGTGAAAACGATGCAAATGATGGGCAGTGTGGGGACTTGTTTGATATTTTCTGAAAGCCCGTGGCCCGGAGCAGTCTCGCACTGTGCTGAGCACCCCAACCTTCCAGCCCGGGCCCTGCAGCATCGCCCCACTCCTGCCACCGTTGAAAGCTTTCTGCAGCAGCGACCCTGCCTCCTGGGATCCCGCTTCACCGCAGCCCCCTCGACCACCCCCGGGTAAGCTATCGTAAAAGGGGATTATAAGACGCACTATTTTATTAATTTCATTTTTTTCCCATTTTCCTCCCCAAAATTTGGGGTGCATCTTCTAATCTGCAAAATACAGTCTCTGGCATCAATATATCCATAAAAGTAAGAGAAACAATCAAAACGCCAGAATGGCCTTTTTTTCCCTTGTTTTTTTTTTTATTACGGCACCTTCCCCGAAAAATGCAATAAAAAGTCATCCAAACTGTGTATGTTCCCCAAAATGGTGTCAATAAAAACATCAACTTGCCATAAAATGGTGAAACAAATCAATTTTTTTTTTAAATTCTAAAACTATTGTTGTAACCACTTACGGTAAGTAATAACAATAATAATAATAATAAAACAATATGAACCCTGAATCATCTTTCCAGATCAATCGTACCACAAAATGAACGTGGTAAAAAGCACAAAAAACAGTTTTGTTTTTCTGTTTTTTTTTCACCATTTCACCATAGTTATTATTTTTTCCCCATTTTTCAGTATAATATAAGGTAAAATGAATGCTGTTCTTCTAAGCAACAACTCGTCTCACAAAAAAAAAAACAAGCTTTCACCTGACTATGTGATCAGAAAAATAAAAAAGTGGAGGAAATATTGGCCGTGCTTTGAAAGGGTTAATGACAATTTACAAAAAACGTGTCTATACTGTTATTGGGGATAATTCTATAGGGAAATCTATATATGTCCCCCTATAATCATCTACAGGTTGTCTCCCCCTGGGAAAGGCTCCCATTACTCATTAGATGAAGTTCAGACTTACCTTTCTCTCTTTCCACCGGAGGGCGCTGATAATAACAAATAAATATCACTTTCTATAGCAAATTTTGCAACACAGAAATCGTGAGTACAACACACAATAGTGAGTGGCTGGGATCCGGCCGGCGCCCATAGTTATACACAGGGGCCGATTGTGACATCATCAGCCGGTCACTGGGGGTTCTAAGCCATTGTGATGTCATCGATCTATCTAATCATCCGTCCATCCATGGATTCTGTAGTACTACAACACCCAGTATGTACGTCTGGAAAAGTATAGAACTAGCATGCTCCACCCTCACGTTTTTCATTGTGCTGTGGTCTATATTGAAATTCATGTCCCTCTGGATGGATGGATGGACATGCTGAGTTTTGTAGTACTACTGAATCCATCCATCCATCCATCCATCAAGAGGAACATCAATTTCATTATAGACCAAAGCACAATGAAAGACTTGAGGATGGATCTTGCTAGTTCTATACTTTTCCAGATGTATATACTGGGTGTTGTAGTACTACAGAATGATAAGGACTCTGATGACAGGGCATGCTGACACCTGTAGTCCTATACTTTTCTAGAAGTGCATGCTGAGAATTGTGGTACTACAGCACAATAAGAACATAAATTTCAATATATACCACAATACTGTGCTATTGCTGTATATAGTATAAACAATCAAACAATCATAGGTTCAAGTCTACCAGGGTGGGTAAAAAAATAAAAATAAATATCAACAAAAATTTAAAAAAATATATATAAAATATAAAAAGTTCAATTAACTCCTGTTCCTAATTAAAAACTAAAGAGATAAAAATATACATATTGTGCATCAATGTATCCATAAAAGTAAGAAAAACCATCAAAACGCCAGAATTGCCTTTTCTTTTCTATCGCAGCATCTTCCCCCCAAAAAATGCAATAAAATGTCATCAAATCTTTGTATGTTCCCAAAAATGGTGTCAATAATAATGACAACTCGCCATGGAAAAAAAACAAGAGCAGAGGCTCATAAAATGGTGAAAAAAACTTTTTTTTTTACAAAGTTCTGAAATTGTTGTAACCACTATAATAATAATACTAATGATAATGATAATAAAAAAGCAATATGTTTGATATTGCTGTAATCACGCTGACCCTGAATCATATTTCCAGATCAATCTTACCAAAAAATGAATGCGGTGAAAAGGAAGCACAAAAAACTGTTGCAAAATTATTTTGCTTTTCACCATTTCACCGCACTCGTAATTGTTTCCCCATTTTTCAGCAACAACTCGTCTCACAAAAAGAAAAAAACAAGCTTTCACCTGACTAAGTGATTGGAAAAATGAAGCATAAGAAGAGGAGGAAATATTGGCCATGTTCTAAAAGGGTTAATGACAATTTACAAAACCGTGTCTATACTGTTATTGGGGATAATTTTATAGGGAAATCTATATATGTCCCCCTATAATCATCTACAGGTTGTGTCTCCCCCTGGGACAGACTCCCATTACTCATTAGATGAAGTTCAGACTTACCTTTCTCTCTTCCCACCGGAGGGCGCTGATAATAACAAATAAATATCACTTTCTATAGCAAATTTTGCAACACACAATAGTGAGTGACTGGGATCCGGCCGGCGCCCATACTTATACGCAGGGGCCGATTGTGACATCATCAGCCGGTCGCTGGAGGTTCTAAGCCATTGTGATGTCATCGTGCGGTGCATGCATATACACTCAGTGTACTTTGATACAAAGAGTCACCTAATGAATCTTTTCATTTGAAAATGTTGAACCCTGATAAGATAAAAAAAAAACAACCTATAGGCTATGTGCCCACGATGCAGAAATGCTCAGGATTTTTTCCTGAGCGTTTCTGCATCTCCCTGGCAGAAAAAAACGCATGCGGATTGTACATGTGGATTGTACATGCGGATTGTACATGCGTTTTTCCTGCCAGGGACATGCGGATGTGAAGCGTTCTTCACTTGCATTTCCGCATGCGGGTTGTGATTTTAGCATCACTTGGAAAGTGCTTGACAACTTGGTCACACTATATAAATCCATGCAACCGGCATGAATTTATATAGTGTGACCGAGAGAATGTCAAAAAATAAAAAAATAAATATACGAGGGGCGATCCAAAAGTAATGATAATCGGTTATTTCTATTGCACACAGAAATTAAAATAAAATGTTTTCTTCTCTCTTAGGTACCCACTAGTCCAGGAAAAAAAAATCACTTAAATAGGCCACGATTCACGGGAGCTACATTCATTTGAGTAGGAACTGCCGAGGAGTGAACATCAAAATGGAAAAAAACGAGCTCAGAGCTGTCATCAAATACCTCTGCTTGAAAAAAATTACTACCAAAGACATACACAGCGACTTGGTGGAAACGTTGGGGTCTTTTCTCTTCCATATTCCACAGTTGCACGCTGGGCCAAGGAATTTAGGCTGGGAAGAACATCGACGGAAGATGAACATCGTGAAGGACGCCCATCCACGTCCCTCAATGAAGAAAACATGAAAAAAGTTGAAGAAGTTGTATTGGCCGATCGAAGAGTGACTATCAAGCATGTAGCGGAGGTCACAGGGATCTCATATGGCAGTATTCAAAGAATCCTTGCAAAAGAATTGCATATGAGAAAGGTCTCGGCGCGTTGGGTGCCAAAAATGTTAACCGACGAGCAAAAGAAGAAACGAGTTAACATTTCAAGAGCACGTCTCGAAAAGTTCCAAGCAGACAAGGAGAATTTTTTGTCACGTTTTTTGACCATGGACAAGACCTGGATCCACCACTTTGATCCCGAAACGAAACAACAATCGATGACATGGAAACGAGCCAACGAACTGACACCGAAGAAACTCAAAGTGTCAAGCTCAGCAGGGAAGGTTATGGCGTCCGTTTTTTGGGACGCTGAAGGAATTATTATGGTGAATTATTTGGAGAAGGGAGCCACTATTACGGGCTCCTACTACACAGAACAAATAAGAAGATTGCGGGAGGCTATCAAGGAGAAAAGGCGCGGCAAACGGCAGGCTGGAGTGCTGTTTCACCAAGATAACGCGCCGGCTCACAAAGCTGCAGTTGCCATGGCTACCATACAAGAAGCGGGCTTTGAACTGGTGGAACAACCCCCCCCCCTATTCGCCAGATCTAGCCCCCAGTGACTTCTTTCTCTTTCCTTGGCTCAAGGAACACCTCCGGGGCAAGAAATTTGACGACAATAGCGACGTGATAACAGCTGTTGGGGATTTTTTTGAGGGTCAAGATCAAGAATTTTTTTCGAAGGGAATTCTAAGTTGAGAAAAGAGATGGACTAAATGTATAGACTTGTTAGGAGACTATGTAGAAAAATAAAAAAAAATTTTGACTATATTCATTGTGTTTAGTATTGATTATCATTACTTTTGGATCGCCCTCGTATATTTACGGCCCGCGCTGTCTTGCTTCACCGTCCCGGCTGCCGGCAGCGGTGGATTGAAGGACCTGCCGGCGTCAGCGTCGCGTGACCTGTCACATGACTCTGACGTCAGCGCAGGTCCTTCATTCCATCGCGAAGTGCCGGGAAGTAAGGAGGAGCACAGCGCGGGCCGCCGGAAGGTAAGTATATATTTATTTTTTATTTTATTCTTTTTTTTACAGCTTTTTTTTAATGGTACCTGGGTGTGGATGAGACTCTCTTCTCCTCTACACCCGGGTACCATCCGCACATTAGAACGCGCCAATTATGCAAGTACAGATGCAGTCTTGCGGAATTGGCGTATTCTAATGCAAGTCAATGGCGGCGAAAATGCAGCGCTTCCGCAAAATAATTGATAGTGCTGCGTTTTTTTCTGCAATGATAATCCGCAGCAGAAATGTCCGCAGAATGTGCATAGCACACGCGGATTATCATTGGGGATCATGGCAGGCCTTCTAACATGCGTTTTTAATGCGTTTCTGCAGTGTTTTTGCTGCTGCGGAAACGCTTAAAAAACGCATTGTGGGCACACAGCCTTACTCACCTCCCATGATAAAATAAAATAAACTATATCACCTCCCTTGCTGGCGCCGTTCCCACGCTGTCGACACTCGCGGTCCCGGGGTTCTCGTGCAGTTATTGTGACATGTGACACTCGTGACCAATCAGTGCTGGCGTCACTGTCTCTGCCTTTGGACAAATCGAACATGAAGAGGAGACCCTGGATGCGGCTCATCTCTGCCTTCCTTTTCATGTCCCATTTGTCTGAACGCAGAGACATTGACGCCTGCGCTGATTGTCACCGGTGTCACATGTCACAACAACAAGACAATGTGAGCCCCGGGGACAGCGAATTCTGACACCACGGAAACGGCGCCAGCACTGGAGGGGAGTATAAGTTTTATTATTTTACGGGGGCCAAGCGTGGGGTATAAACAGGAGTTGTCCAAGTAGTGGATAACTTCTTTAATGCATGTAAATAGAGCTAAAAATATTGCTTGAAATTGGATTTCCTTACAAATTTTACACTGTGTGGCTTTTACAGACTCTTTATTACCCTGCACATCTGGCTGCAGAGTGAGTTAGCTGAGAATCTGTCAGTGAGCTTGTTCTAATGTAAACAACTCTTGTGCGTCTCACAAACAAACTTCAGTTGCAATCACATGGACACAATCATACACACACATATACAGTGGCATGTAAAAGTTTGGGCATCCCTGTTGAATATTTCAGCTTTTTCTTTGCCCTCTATAATTATTTTATTATGATCTTTTGAAGGGCCGATACCATCCATTTTTTTCTTTTTGGCATTGATATATTTGTAAAAATTTGGGGGAATTTATTTTAATGTCACTGGCGATTTGTGTTTTGGTAGATAACTTTACTAGTTTGATTGCTTTTTTACATTTCTTATTGAGATCTTTATACTCCTGAAACGCTATTTCTGTATTCTCAGCCATCAAGATTTTGCAAGTGTCACGGCCCACCCTCCCTCACATTATTGAGTACATTATTATGACATTTATTATTTTTATCCTTATTAGGGTTGTTACCATATGTACATTACTGTTACATTTTATATGAATCTAGCTTGTGAGCCCCAATGGGGACAGTGATGATAATGTCTGTAAAGCGCTGTGGAATTAATGGCGCTATATAAGTGAGTAAAATAAAAAAATATGTATTGATATTATGTCTTCTGCTTTCTTTATAATTGTCACTGTTGGAGGATGGATAATCTTGCATGAGAAGATGAGAAGACACTTGGCAGCGACATGGTAAACAGGCAGATCCAGACTTGCCCTCCGCAGGAGCAGTGGCGATGGCTGGTGACTTCTTCATCATCCATTCTAAAATGCAAGATCCTCCTGTATTTTTGTGTGAGCTTTATATCATTTGTTAATAAAGGTCATCGCCTACCCCCAGAATTCAGAAGATTTGTGTCTCTGAATATGGTTTAGCGACATAAGATATTGGGTTCGAATGGAGTGATGAGACCAAGTAGTTCAAGGTATATAACTTGCATTGCATGCCGAGTGTCCATATGGCCGAGCGCTGGTATGGATCATATATAATACATATACAATACTTACATAATAGTGCTATACTGTACCAACATTATACTGCCTTACAGTGAGTACCTACATAATAGTGCCATACAGAAACTATATAATAAACCATATAGAGCCATACAGAATTTTTTTTTATTTCAGACAAGTCACGTTTTGGGCTTCTGTATAATTGTCCTTTGGCAGCTTCAGAAGTGGCACGTGTGACAGCACTATATAAATATAAGGGGCGATATGGTGAAACCGAGTATTTCAGGAACACATGTATGGAACTCTGGGTCCAATATGAAATATAAAGAATGTGTTCAAATCAAACCAGCATGTGCTCTGGTTTGGTTATATACTGACAGATAGATAAGGCTCATTCTGTTTTCATTTACTTTGTATTTACTTGAAGTTTAGACACAAGACTATGTTAGGACCTGCTTATTCATTGTCTGAAGCATCTATCACCAATAGTCTTCTGTTTATGGAGGGTTATTGTAAAACATGAAGATTTACATAACCTTTTGTGTTTAATTACTTACCGTATTTTTCGGACCATAAGACGCACCTAGGTTTTAGAGGAGGAAAATAGAAAAAAAATTAAAGCAAAAAATGTGGTCACGATGCCCTGTTAAGGGGGAGGGGGTCTGTTGCTGACACTGCTATAGGGGTAATGTCCCCCGATTCTGATAATATCCCCCATCCTGGTATATATGCCCCCCCCCCCTTCCTATTATACCTGGTCCCCATCCCCATCCTGGTATGCACTGCACCCCTCCATCCTGATATGCATGGCACCCCTTCATCCTGATATGCATGGTGTTATGAGTCCGGGAGGTGGAACCTCTGTGCTTCGGTGCAAGGAGGGACCAGAGGGGCGTGACTAAGTGCCTACTCGGCCTGACCAATGTCGCACGGCGGCTCAATCAACTCCGTGAACCAGGGAGGGACCGAGCAGGGGGACCAGGTGCCACTCTAGGACCGACCTTGTGTGAGAGCAGGTGACTCCCACGGGTCAGATGGGTACAGCGAATGAGCACAGCAGGAAGGCTGATGGGTGGTCCGGGTAGATAAGCAGGCTGGTTCGGCAGATAGCCAGACTGTTGCTCCGGGTAGGCGAGCTGGTGGGCACGACAGGTAAGAGATTGGTGCTCCAGGTAGGCTAGATTTAAGAGGGAGGGAGCGCGCGCGTGCCCTAAGCACGGTGCCCGGGTGGCTGCACGCCACAGCAGCAGGGGAGCCGGAGGACGCCGGACCTGGACTGCGGCGGTGAGGGGAACAGCGTCTCTGTCCGCCAGGAGGCAGAGACGCCGATGCTTCACATGGCACCCCTCCATCCTGATATGCATGGCACTCCTCCATCCTGATATGTATGGCACCCCTCCAATCTGGTGTGCATGGCACCCCTCATCCTTATCCTGGTATGCATGGCACGCCTCATACCCCAATCCTGGTATGTATGGCACCCCTAATCCCTATCTTGGTATGCATGGAACCCCTAATCCCTATCCTGGTATGCATGGCACCCCTCATCCTTATCCTGGTATGCATGGCACCCCTCATCCCTATCCTGGTATTATGGCACCCCTAATCCCTAACCTGGTATGCATGGCACCCCTAATCCCTATCCTGGTATCCATGGCACCCCTAATCCCTATCCTGTTATGCATGGCACCCCTCATCCTTATCCTGGTATGCATGGCACCCCTCATCCCTATCCTGGTATGTATGGCACCCCTAATCCCTATCCTGGTATGCATGGCACCCCGAATCCCTAACCTGGTATGCATGGCACCCTAATCCCTATCCTGGTATGCATGGCACCCCTAATCCCTATCCTGGTATGTATGGCATCCCTCATCCCTATTCTGGTATTTATGACATCCCTCATCCTTGTCCTGGTATGCATGACTTCCCTCATCCTTATCCTGGTATGCATGGCACCCATCATCCTTATCCTGGTATGCATGGCACCCATCATCCTTATCCTGGTATGCATGATTCCCCTCATCCATATACTGGTATGTATGATCCCCCTCATCCTTATCCTGGTATGTATGGCCCCCTCATCCTTATCCTGGTATGTATGGCCCCCTGATCCGTATCCTGGTATGTATGACCCCCTCATCCGTAACCTGGTAAGTATGGCCCCTTCATCCTTATCATGGTATGCATGGCCCCTTCATCCTTATCCTGTTATGTATAGCCCCCTTACCCTGGTATGTATGGCCCCCTCATCCTTATCCTGGCACGCATGGTCCCCCTCATCCTTATCCCTTTATGTATGCCCCCCTCATCCTTATCCTGGTATTCATGGTCCCCCTAATCCCCATCACACTGCACATAAAAAAATAAACACTCCTACTCACCTTTCTTCTCTCTCCTCCAGCGCTGTGTTCTGTCTGCCCGCACTGATCTTGCCATGTGAGCCGCGCATGGGGTCACTGCCATGCGCAGCTCACAGGGAGAGATCAGCTGCCGGAAGTCACTGCTCCTCACGCTGGGACTGTGTACTCCCATGGGTGTGGAGAGGGAGTGAATATCCATGCCCTTTGACAGCGGGCAAAAGCGATCGCCCGGCAGCAGCAGGAGCCGCACTGGGAATACACTGTGTGCCGCTATTAAGGAGCATGAATATTCAGTGCTCCGTAAGCCCATTTTCCTCCAAAATTTTGTAGGAAAAAAGTGCGTCTTATAGTCCGAAAAATACGGTACTTGATCCCTAAGAGCTTTTTGAATTGTGTACCATTGTCTATGTAAGAGCCTGTATCTGATTTATCTTTCTTCCTACAGCCAGCCACTGTCGGGGCAAAGGTGAATTAGACTTAGTAGTGTACATTTACTATATAAGGCCAGAGAGAATATTACTGAGCAGAAGCCATAAGTTGTACCTGCACTGGTGTGTAGTGTTGTGATACCTGTCCATGCAGTGTTATGAAGATTTCTAGGAGTTCTCTGTCTTGGTGAAATTGCTTCTCTGATATTCCCGACAGATGATGTTTAAAAGCTCCTTGGTGATGAAGTGAGTATATATATGTACTTAACATTTGTATTATAACATATACAAAAGTGTTCGCAATATCATCATATCATACTATTCCTTTAATTATGTATTTTATCTTTTAAATCAACTATTATAAATAAAATTGCGTAACATCGCAAGTGGTTTCCTTCTTTAAAGCCATATCCGAACCTTAGCGTTAAAAAAAACTTGGCAAAACATTTGGCGTAGTCAGCAGGATACGCAGAAGGTTCAGAAGTTCTTTTTGTTCAAAATTCCAATCATCTAGAATTTATAAGGCCTCTGTGTGATAAGGTGTGATAGAGTGACATTGCGTTAAACATGTGTTACACGCACGCTGCTAGGTTCAGATAGGGCGAGACAGGTTTCATGAATTCTTTGGAATCCTCGGGGAACCATTACTCAGGGCGACCATAGGCTGCAGCTTCTCTCAGGCACACGATAGATTCAATTGCTGACCAGACACATCTGACAAGAGTCTTTTTCAACAGTTTAACAGTGGAATTTAATCTGAAGCATGGCCAGTGCAATTCAGGGATATTACAGCAACAATCTTCATTACAGTACAGTCTGAGTTTCTTGAGCAACCGGTTCCAGTAACAATACAGTAGTTTCTTCACAAGGCATAGTATTACAGTCTCTTCAGTAGCATAATTCAGCATAGATTAGATCTCTTAGCAGCACACTTCTATGCATACACAACCACAGGCTTTTCCTTCACAAGGACACAATAGTACACAGCATTATTTATCCTGCATGGAAATGGAGGGGGGGAGGATTTGATAAGGGAGATGATCTCTGTGATACAATTCCTTCCAGTTCTTATCTTCCTGCCCGATAATACTTTGCACTGTTAGTTCAAGGAGTTTATCTCACCTGTGTTTAGTTTCTTTCCTGATCTGAATCCTGTTCAGTTGCTTTCTGTCAGATCCAGATAACACACCACCTTTCTCTTCGGCTTCAGCCAGACTACAATAACAAGTTCCCCACAATCCCCCTGGGACTCTGCTGAAACACTCCCTGGCTCCTGTGACTGTGTTAACCCCTCTAATTGCTGGATGCTACCGAAGCACAACACTTCCTGTCTCCTGTGCTTGTGTTATTTGTAACAGTTATAATAATAATAATCTTTTTATTTATATAGCGGCAACATATTCCGCAGCGCTTTACAATTCAGACAATTTACAGACATTATGGGCACTGTCCCCATTGGGGCTCACAATCTAGATTCTGTATCAGTATGTCTTTGGAGTTGCTGGATGCTTTTGAAGCAACCGCACTACTTCTGCATGTCACACTCTCCCTCCTTTTTGAATGTCGTCCTCAACATTCTTCTTAATTGGTCAATCTAACCAATTCTGAGACAGTGGTGAAAGTTGAGTAACTTTATATACAAATTGGCATAACATTTATAAACATTTATAACAATCTATTCTACAACCTTTTTCTTGTAGTACTCCTGTAAGAAATAAACAATTAACACAATTAACACAATCTCTTCAGCTTCAGCTGGAGCTTTTCGTACATCTTCAACAAGCTGTCTCTCTCACTAGGCCTTAACAGTTCTTTATTTCTACAAAGTCTTTTAAGGAAAATCAAAGCATGAAAACAAGTCTTTCCACCAGGCAACATCTTCCATACTGCCTCTCAGTGGTGAATACCACTCCAGTGGGCTTACCTGGTCCGTAGGCAAAGATACCTGTTTCCAGTCGACAGTCCTTGGCACTTGACTCGGTTCACCAAGTGTCTCATACATCAGCATCACGGGCCTCTTCACTTCTCGAGTCGACATCCTCCTGGAGGGTTGTTCCTCAGATACCACGGGTTCTTCGGTCACAGGAGTTTCTTCCGCCGCACTCATTTCCCGTGCTTCCTCAGATGCTCCTGGAACTGCCTCTGTAAGTTCCTGCACTTCTCTGGAATCGCTTGGTTCTACATGGTCTGGTAATTCTGCTTCTCCTGAGTGTCGATCGGTCTCTCCAGTGACCGGTGTTCGATCATCAGATCTGAATTGGACTTCATCTGTACTCCTTGGTACAAACTCTGGAGCCTCTGGACTTAGTTCACTCTCCTGAGGATGGTACATCCCTCTCCTTGCCGGTCCGAGAAATAAAACGGTGTGCTCTTCTTCATTGGAACTTTCAAGGTCACTATCTCCCACCGGAGCTTTAATCTGTGGTGGTCTCTTAGTCGATCTTGGTCGATGTCGCTCTGCTTCTGGGAAGTCTTGTTGTGGTGGGAGATAATGACATGGTAGTAATAAATTCTGATAGACTATTCTGGTTTTATTGTCCCCTCCTTCCAATCGGATTTCATACACTGGACTGTCATCGACTTTCCTCTTTACGACCACATACACCTTGTCTTCTTGACTAGCACCCAGCTTACTGGTGCCACTTCTGTTCCATAACATTTTCGATGATAGTACTCCTTACTCTTGCTCTGTCCTTGCATAACCACTTTGGACGCTATGTTGTATGCTTCTGCCATCCGTTCCTTCCATTTCCGAACGTACTCCGGATACGTTCTGTAAGTCTCTGACACAGTAGTATCGAACATGATGTCGATTGGCAGTCTTGGCCATTTAATAGGAAGAAGGTTGAGTAACCTGTTGCATCACTCTTTGCACAGTTATAAGCATGTACCACTTTTGACAGAGAACTCTTCCAGTCTTTCTTCTCGTCAGCTGTTAAAGAAGTGTCACAATTATAGTGGATAACTAAGGAAAGTGTTTGCGTGGAGCAAGACACAACAGTACACAGTTTATAGGTGAAAAGTCTATATTAAAGCACACAGTGTTTTGCACAAAAATGCAGAGAAATCTCAAAGTCTTAAGTTCACAGAATAATGAGTCTTTGCAAGGTTAGTTCACCATTATATATCAGCAAGTCCATACAATGCAGAAGCAATCAAAGAGGCCCGGGTAAAGTCTCGGACAGTGCAGACCAGTCCCATGCTCAGCGACCATCCGAATAAGGAGACTGAGAACTCAGAGCAGCTTACTTGAGAGCCAAAGCAGATGGAGGGCAGAGGTGCAGAGGAACCTGCACAAAACAGCCAGGATCTCAGGCAAAATACTCTAGCACTGGACTAGAGGCTGGGGTGGAGTTATAAGGGCAGGAGGTAAGGGCACATGATACAGAAGATGCCATCTTGAAAAAGGGCAGAAATGTCCCAAAAGAAAATGAAACATTCAGAGTCCTGACATTACTCCCTCCTTACTAGCGGCCTGAGGATGATCCTGGACCCGGTTTCTCAGGGAATCTTTGATGGAAACGAGAAATCTTTTTATGGGGATTGATGTTTTCCACAGGTTCCCAAGAGTCTTCTTCAGGGTGATACCCCTGCCATCTTTTCAAATACTGAAGCCGATTCCTGCGAGTCCTAGAGTTAATCACTTCCTCCACCACAAATTCCTCTTGCCCATCAATCACTACAGGCTGTGGAGGTGGCACAACACGTCCCTGGAAGGTATTAGGAGACACAGGCTTCAGTAAGGAAACATGAAAAACTGGATGTACCTTCATATTCCTAGGCAGCTTCAGACGGCAGGCCACAGAGCTCACAATACCGTTGATCTTGAAAGGACCGATGAACTTCTATCCAAGCTTCTGTGAAGGAAAGTTCAACTTTAGATTTTTAGTGGATAACCACACGGAATCTCCTACCTTAAACATGGGTGCTGGTTTACGGAATCTATCAGCCGATCTTTTGTAACGTTCCTGAGCCGAGGTCAGAGATTCCTTCAGAACCTCCAAATTTTGCCTCATTGCAGTCAGCCTTTCCTCTACAGCTGGAACAGGAGCATTAATCGGAGACCTAGGAAAAATACTCAGATGAAAATCCAAATTGGCAAAGAAAGGTGTTAACTTAGTGGAGGCACTCTGAGAGTTGTTGTAAGAGAATTCAGCTAATGGAAGAAGCTCCAACCAATCATACTGAAGATCGCTGATATAGCATCTTAGATATTGTTCCAAAGTCTGATTGGTACGCTCGGTCTGGCCATTTGTGTGAGGGTGATAAGCGGAAGAAAGACAGACATTAATATTGAGTGCAGAGCAAAACCCCTTCCAAAATCTTGAGGTAAACTGCACTCCATGGTCAGAGATGATCTCATCCAGGACCCCATGCAGCCGAAAAACATTTTGTATAATCAACTTCACTGTATCCTTAGCTGAGGGGAGGCCAGTGCAAGGAACAAAATGGGCAGCCTTGGTCAGACGATCAACTATCACCAGGATCGTATTCATACCACCCGATGAAGTTGTCGCGCCCCCGGGGCCGTGGGGTACTCGGCAGCCGGGCCCTCAGATGTTTGGGGGATATCATGGTGGCTGGCCCGGTTCGTGGCCCAGGGCGGACAACTGAAAAGAGGGGAATGTCTATTGGGATAATAGGTTTGTAAATGTTCGTGACGCCACCTGTGGTGCCTGGTGAGGATCACCAGCGCTGCAGCAGTCCACTGAGGCCGGTGTTGTGGCAGCTTAGATGGTATTGCTCCCCACAGGTGGAGCAGGGCCTCAGGGCAGCGTAGGAGGGAGGGGGATGCAGGACAGAGGGGACCCAGCCGGGTCAGAGCAAGAATAGGAGCACACACGAAAGTCACTTCAGTACCTTTTACTGATGGAAGTTCAGGCACATCCCGGAGCACTGTAGGGTGAAGGGTGCATATCAAGATCCTCCCCAGTGAGCGGGTGTAGGGCCTCCTGTCTCTTACCTCTCTGTAGTAAGTTTCTGACCTGCCTGGAGCTAGGCCTAACCTGGTTTCTGTTCTGCACCTGCTGACTTGGTGATAGTGCCTTCTGTTGGAGATCACTCTCCCTATTCTTTGGGGTCTCCTTGATTCCTGACCCTTGTACGTATCAGCTTTTGGTGATCCTGGGACATGTAGTTCGCCAGGGGTTTCAGTTGTTTTCTACTGGTCATGAAGATTCACGTAGACTCGGACCCGGTGTCCGGTATATGCTTCGGGGTGAGCTGGTTAAGCTCCTCTGCCCCCTATGTTACTCCCTTTCCACTCGCCTTCGGCCCCGCTCAGGCCCTCACTAGGTTACACACACTTCAGCCAGGATGCTGCTCTTCTTCGCCGCTCTCAGAGTGTTGGCACACTCCTAGCTCTCTATCCTGAGCTCTGTGAGTTCTAGTCTGGACTCACTCTACAGACTATACTGAACTCTTTCTGCAGGAACTGCTAGGCTCTGGCTTGACTGCACTGACTACTTCTGTGTCTGAGCAGGAACTGCTGAATCACTGAGCTGCCTAGCTCCACCTTCCCTATTTATATCCCTAACGGGTTCCCTCTGGTGGTCTGAGGTGGAAGGTGGAGGTGTGTGTGTGCTGTGGGGGCCTCTTGTGGAGAAATCCTTCTATGCAACCCTCTACGATCTGCGGTACCAAGCGCAGCTGGGAGGCACATTCCCCCCTAGCAAAGCTCAGCACTTCCGGGCTGAAGTACATTTTATAAAACAATAAACATTAACAATCTTCCCTTTATGGGAGGCACATTTCTTAAACGTTGCATAACAAAAACATTATAAACATATAAAACATTTTCAGCAGTTCAATAATGGTGCTCCTTCCGGGGAAGCACCTGTCCATGATAGGCTGGCCCAGCCGGGTCATCAGCCGTAGATGGCGGGAGTTTGCTCTCCTCCCCCACCTTGTGGACATTCAGGGCCATGGGTATGACAGGGGTTACAGGTCCTGCTGATGGAGTGGCTGCCTCGGCCTGCTCGGCGCCGAGCTCGGGTTGAACATCAGGGCCATTAACCGGTGCTTCGGCGTTTTGCTGTTCCTCGGACATTCTGGTGCCCCCCTAGCGAACCGTGGCCTACCTTCCTTTCCTTCCAGTAGGCCACAGCTCCCCAGGTGACAGTCTTCTTCAGGACCTTGCGTCGCTTGCGTCCTACGTCAGAGCGTTCAGCGACGCTCCTTCCAGGACCTGGCATTTCCTGGTTTGACGTCGAGGCATGGGGCGTGTCCGGGGCTTTGCGCGCTTTTGCAGGTGCGCCCCTCAGTTTCCTGCTGTTACGCCCTTCTTCTCGCTCGGCGGCCCAACAATGGCGGCAATCTTCACCACAGTTTAACATACACAGTTTTTAATTAAAGGCGCACAGTACCAGGTGGCAACGGGCATAACACTTCGTCGTTGCAGTGGGGACGGAATCCTGTTTGTGACGCCAGAAGTTGTCGCGCCCCCGGGGCCGTGGGGTACTCGGCAGCCGGGCCCTCAGAAGCTTGGGGGATATCACGGTGGCTGGCCCGGTCCGTGGCCCAGGGCGGACAACTGAAAAAGAGGGGAATGTCTATTGGGATAATAGGTTTGTAAATGCTCGTGACGCCACCTGTGGTGTCTGGTGAGGATCACCAGGGCTGCAGCAGTCCACTGAGGCTGGTGTTGTGGCAGCTTAGATGGTATCGCTCCCCACAGGTGGAGCAGGGCCTCAGGGCAGCGTAGGAGGGGTGGGGTGCAGGACAGAGGGGACCCAGCCGGGTCAGAGCAAGAATAGGAGCACACACGAAAGTCACTTCAGTACCTTTTACTGATGGAAGTTCAGGCACATCCTGGAGCACTGTAGGGTGAAGGGTGCATATCAAGATCCTCCCCAGTGAGCGGGTGTAGAGCCTCCTGTCTCATGCCTCTCTGTAGTAAGTTTCTGACCTGCCTGGAGCTAGACCTAACCTGGTTTCTGCTCTGCACCTGCTGACTTGGTGATAGGGCCTTCTGTTGGAGATCACTCTCCCTATTCTTTGGGGTCTCCGTGATTCCTGACCCTGGTACGTATCAGCTTTTGGTGATCCTGGGACATGTAGTTCGCCAGGGGTTCCGGTTGTTTTCTACTGGTCATGAAGATCCACGTAGACTCGGACCCGGTGTCCGGTATATGCTTCGGGGTGAGCTGGTTAAGCTTCTCTGCCCCCTATGCCACTCCCTTTCCACTCGCCTTCGGCCCCGCTCAGCCCCTCACTAGGCTACACACACTGCAGCCAGGACGCTGCTCTTCTTCGCCGCTCTCAGAGTGTCGGCACACTCCTAGCTCTCTATCCTGAGCTCTGTGAGTTCTAGTCTGGACTCACTCTACAGACTATACTGAACTCTTTCTGCAGGAACTGCTAGGCTCTGGCTCGACTGCACTGACTACTTCTGTGTCTGAGCAGGAACTGCTGAATCACTGAGCTGCCTAGCTCCACCTTCCCTATTTATATCTCTAACGGGCTCCCTCTGGTGGTCTGAGGTGGAAGGTGGAGGTGTGTGTGTGCTGTGGGGGCCTCTTGTGGAGAAATCCTTCTATGCAACCCTCTAGGATCTGTAGTACCAAGCGCAGCTGGGCGCCACATAGGCAGCTCCACGATGAAGTCCATTGAGATAGACCCCCATGGACGAGACGGAACAGGTAATAGTTGAAGAAGACCCGTAGGTGACACACGAGGAGTCTTGTAACGAGCACATACCTCGCAAGAGAGCACATAGTCCTTAGTATCCTTCAGGCAAGTCGGCCACCAGAAAAATCTGTTTAGGAATTCTCGTGTCTTCTGTACCCCCCTGGGACCAGCCAACTTGGAGTCGTGGACCAACTTGAGGATCTGTTGACGGACGGCCTCAGGGACGTAGATACGTCGATCTCTGAACCACATGCCACTCCTAAGAACGAGATTGATATCAGCAGGAGGATTGGCCAGAAATACATCACTGTCATAGGCCTTCTTGAACTCCTTCCATAAGTCTTGATTGTGGATCACTCCGATGAAGTTGGCATCAGATAGAATGGTCTTGGACGGGGCTCCATGTACGGAATCCGCAGCATGGAATCGGGATAAAGCATCAGCCTTCCCATTACGAGAACCTGGGTGGTACGAAATAACAAAGTTAAATTGATTTAAAAATAGATTCCAACGAGCCTGCCGAGGAGAAAGACCTCTAGCGGATCTAAGGAACTCTAAATTCCGATGGTCAGTCAATACTACAATCTGTTGTGTGGCTCCTTGCAGATGGTGCCTCCATTCCTTGAAAGCTACAATAATAGCCAGCAATTCCTTGTCTCCCACAAGCACAAGGATGTAGCAGACTCTTCTCTCCAGTTCTTTGGGAGAGAGTAGCCCCCAAAGCATTATCAGAAGCGTCCACCTCCACAATGAAAGGCTGTGCTGGGTCTGGGTGGATCAACAGCGGTACGTAGGTGAAACGGGTCTTAAGCCGATCAAAAGCTTCTTGAGCCTGTGATGACCACTTAGAGGGCTTTTCTTTCTTGGTCAAGGAAGTGATGGGCCGAACAATATCAGAAAAATTTTGAATAAAACGTCTATAGAAATTTGCAAAACCGATAAAACGTTGGACCTCTTTAACGTTCTTAGGTACCGGCCAGTCAAGGATTGCCTGAATCTTACCAGATTCCATGTTCAGCCCCTGAGGAGAGATGATATAACCTAAAAACTGGATCTCAGAACGATGGAACTCAAATTTCTCCGGCTTGATATACAGATGGTTCTCTATCAGACGTTTCAAAACAGATTTGACATGTTCCTCATGTTCCTGCAGAGAGTCAGAAAAAAATAGAATATCATCCAAATAGATCACCACAAACTGATCTAATAGATCTCTAAAAATGTCATTAGCAAGATGTTGAAACGTCGCAGGGGCATTACAAAGCCCAAAGGGCATCACGAGGTATTCAAAGTGTCCATACCGACATCTGAATGCTGTCTTCCATTCAACACCGGAACGAATACACACCAGATTATAAGCCCCACGAAGGTCCAGTTTAGTGAATATCTTGACATGATGAACTCTGTCCAATAATTCGGGAATCAACAGCAAAGGATAGCGATTCCGTATGGTTACCTTATTAAGTTCCCTATAGTCAATACAGGGTCTCAGGGTCCCATCCTTTTTCTTCACAAAAAATATAGGCGCCCCTGCTGGTGAGGAAGAAGGGCGTATGAAGCCTTTAGCCAGATTTTCATCAATATATTCCTTCAGGGCCTGAAGCTCAGGTGCCGCCAAAGGGTATACATTACTGAAAGGAATAGCTGTCCCAGGAAGCAGCTCAATGGGATAGTCATAATGCCTATGTGGAAGAAGATGATCTGCTTTCTTCTGGTCACAAATATCAGAGAAATCTTTATACACAGAAGGTAAAGAAAAAACCTGTGCAGGAGATTCTTTATCTCTGGACTCAGGAACGGCTTCTGTAATCGCTGAGTTGCTCCTTGTTGGGAAGGTAATCTCCTTGGTCTCCCAGTTGACAATCTGGTTTCAAGCACGCAACCAAGGGATGCCTAAAATCACAGGAAAATGAGGAGAAGAAATTAATAGAAAAGAAAGTTGCTCCTGATGATTAGGCTCCAACAAAATTTCAAGGGGTACTGTTTCCTGATCCACAGGCCCAGAGACTAAGGGTGACCCATCCACTGTTTCCATGGCAATTGGTGAGGCTCTACGCTGTATCTCAATGCCATGTTCCTTGGCGAATGTAATGTCCATAAAGTTGCCCCCAGCGCCAGAGTCAATCATAGCCGCACTGGAAATCCACTGCCCTGTACACAGAATCTTAATAGGGAGTGAAGAGTGAGAGTTCTTTTCCTGCAGCTCCCTGGGAGGTGTAGCCAGAGAGACAGAATGGAAAACAGCGTTTAATGGCAGGCTACATTCAGAGATGTCAGACTCATCGTCACAGTTATCATACTCCCCTACCGCTGCTAGCACCTTGTCAGACAGCTTAGGACAGTAAATTGGGAAGTGGTCTGACTGACTGCAGTAGAAACATAGCCTCTCTCGCAGACGGTGCTCTCGGCGCTCATTACTCTCACGCCTCTGCACAGAATCAATCTGCATGGCCACCTCCTCTACCTCCCGAGATGATTTACCTGAAGGCTCTTTTGGAGGAAAGGAAAAATTAGACATACGGTTAAATACAGCCAATTTCTCCTGTCTACGCTCAGTAAGACGAATGTCTATGCGTACACAATGCTGTATAAACGTTTCTAACTCTTGTGGTGACTCTGAACGGGCTAGTTCATCCTTCACAATGCTAGACAGACCTTTCTTAAAAATAGGCAATTGTGCATAACTGTCCCAATTAGTATCAACCGCTAATCTCCTAAATTCAGTCGCATATTCAATAACAGAGCGTTTACCCTGGCGTACAGATAATAAAGCAGACTCAGCAGTTGCGCGGCGATTAGGGTCATCAAACATTAATGCCATAGCGGCCAAGAGCTCATCCAAATCATTTAACCGTGGATCACGAGACTCGATCATCGGATTCGCCCAGGCGAGCGCTCATGAGGTCAGCAGCATAATTACACACAATACTTTAGAGCGATCAGTAGGAAAACGGTCAACATGCACATCAAAATATAGCATACACTGGTTCACAAAACCGCAAAATTTGTCACGATCACCATTAAGCCTGAATGGTGGCAACTTAGGTGGACTGGCTAGTGGCGGTTTACCAGAGGGTAAAGTCACTTGTGCCGCTATTTGCGTGTTTAAGTCCTGGAAAGCCCGTCCATATTGGGACTCCAAGCCAGCAAGTTTGTTTTCCTGAGCCGCCATACGGATACTTAAGTCCTGTAAAGTTTGTCCAAACACTTGTTGATTGTGCTCAAGGCCTCCAAGTCTCTTTTGCACACCTTCCACATCTTTCTGCAGAGATCTAATTATGGCATACACCTGCTCTAACTTGCTTTCTGCAGTCATTGCTCCAGCAGTCTCCTAAAGGGGCTAGAGTATCCTGTAACAATTATAGTGGATAACTAAGGAGACTGTTTGCGTGGAGCGAGACACAACAGTACACAGTTTATAGGTGAAAAGTCTATATTAAAGCACACAGTGTTTTGCACAAAAATGCAGAGAAATCTCAAAGTCTTAAGTTCACAGAATAATGAGTCTTTGCAAGGTTAGTTCACCATTATACATCAGCAAGTCCATACAATGCAGAAGCAATCAAAGAGGCCCGGGTAAAGTCTCGGACAGTGCAGACCAGTCCCATGCTCAGCAACCATCCGAATAAGGAGACTGAGAACTCAGAGCAGCTTACTTGAGAGCCAAAGCAGATGGAGGGCAGAGGTGCAGAGGAACCAGCACAAAACAGCCAGGGGCACGAGAAATGCTGGAAACTAGAGTATGAAGCAGGCTCTCAGGGAACAGATGATTCCAGCAGAATTTCGGGAGCATGCAGAAAGCCAGGAAGCCACCAGAAGGAGGATCTCAGGCAAAATACTCTAGCACTAGACTAGAGGCTGGGGTGGAGTAATAAGGGCAGGAGGTAAGGGCACATGATACAGAAGACGCCATCTTGAAAAAGGGCAGAAATGTCCCAAAGGAAAACAATATGTAAATTGCCTCTTCAGAGTCCTGACAAGAAGTTGTCCACTACTTTTACATTTATGTCCAATCCGTAGGATAGGGCATCAATGTATGATCGGCCAGGGTCCCACACGTGGCACCCCCACATACCAGCTGTTATCGGTGCCGGCGGCGGTGGCCACCGGCCTGAAGTGCTCACCTGTGGGGCTCCGCCGTCAAGTGGTAGTGGCCGCCGAGGTGTGCTGCACATCCGCCTCCCATTCAATTGAATAGGAGGCGGATGTGCAGTACACCGCGGCGGCCACTACCATTTGACGGTGGAGTTCCGCTGGTGATCACTTCCGGCCTGCGGCCACCGCCGCCGGCGCTAGTAGCAGCTGATCGGCCGGGGTGCCGCGTGCGGGACCCTGGCCGATCATACATTGATGCCCTATCCTACGAATTGGGCATCAATGTAAAAGTAGTGGACAACCACTTTAAAGTGCGCAACATCGACAATAATGTCCGCTTAAAACGTTCCACTTGTCCATTACCCTCTAGGTGATAGGGCGTTGTGTGGGATCTCTGAATTCTACAGTATTTTCCTAGCTTGTCTACGAGCTGGTTCTCAATTTCTTTTTCTTGGTCGTGGTGTAACCTCGTAGGGAAACCAAACCTCAAAGCAAAATCATTGAAGAACTTCTCTGCCACTGTTTGACCAGCTTTATTGGTGGTGGGATATGCTTGGGCAAATCGAGTAAAATGGTCCATCACCACCAATATGTATTCGTAGCCACCCTTGCACGTCTCGAGATGTAGAAAGTCTATTGAGACCATCTCAAACGGATACATACTGTAGTTGCCCATAAGTGCCTGGGTTGATGTGTTGGGATGTTTATCTTTCAGACACCCACACTCCCTGGTCACATACCTCTCAATATCTCTCTGCATGTACGGTCAGAAGAAATATTCACGGATCAAGTTGGTGGTCCTTTCCACTCCTAGGTGTCCTATGTTTTCATTGAGTTCTTTGAAGATCAACCTACGGAATACTCTGGGTAGTACTAACTGCCGGTTTTGTCCTCCTTTACAATACAGGATACTGTCTTCACTGAGGTAGAGCTTCGTCCATTCTTTAACTAAAACATACTGCTGGTGATTCATTATCTCTCTCCCGTTTACTTGGAAACCGATCTTGGTCCACATAAAGTAGTATTCTACCAATTATCTGATCTTTCCGTTGTGCTCTATGGATTTTTTCTTTTGGTAGTTGTTGAATAGACAGGGGGTGATCTTATTCTCCCGCTTTTATGGTGGTTTCCACCGTCAACGGACACCACAATGGTGTGTCTTCCTCCTGATAAACTTGTACTGCTTGGGTAGTGCTCTCAATTGCTTCCAGACTGACTTCCTCCGAGAATTTTTGCATGAACTCCATAGGCTCTAGAGGCATTCTCGACAATCCGTCAGCATCCGCATTGCATTTTCCTGGCCTGTACTTGATGCTGGAATTGAAGTCAGCTACTTCAACGACCCATCTCTGACCCGTTGCATTCCTTGGCAAAATGTCCTTCCTCACCACATCTTAGACAGTGGACACACACCGTACTCTGATTTGATGAACGGCACACTTCACAAGTCGGGTATCTTCTGTTCTGGAGCCCACTCCTGGGTCTGAGGGATACAGGTTCCAGCCTGGTACGAATCAACTTTTTTACCGAAATCAACTCGGCTCGCAGATCTATTACTTCCTCCCAGTCAGCGTTGGCGGTCCTCTCTTTTGTTGGTGATTTAAAGTTCCCTCTCGGAGGTGGCACTGGAGGGTCTCCATGATGATCTTCGGACTGGCCACCGGGGGTCCCCAGCTTCAGCTGACTCATTTTGGTGATTTTAGGAGCAGAGCCTATCTGTAACTTCTGTTCGCTCTCTGACTCCAAACAAGTTGCCTCATTCATTTTTTCAATTAGGACTTGGTCCAGAATGCCAGGATCTTCTAGGTACTGTTTCAGCTGCAACTTGATGCCTTTGCTGATTAATCTCGTTCCCAATGTTCTCAAAAACTTCTTCTGGAATAGTCTAGCATCAAACCTCTTCTCCGCTTCTACATCTCTGGATGCAAACAACAGTCTCTCCTTCAGTTCAATTGCTCTGAACAAGAAACTTTGGGGTGATTCATTATTTTTCTGTGAGAGGTTAATGAGTCGGTGGAACAATTCTGAAGTACTCTCTTCTTTATAGTGCCCTTTTAAAATCATCTTCAGCTGTTGCAAGGTCAATTGACTCTTCATTTCTAGCATACTACGGAGGTTCAGTCCTGGGATGATCGCTTTCACCACCCCCTCAATGATCTCATCTGGCTTGTAGCCTTTCTGTAAGCCAGCATCGATCTGGTGCAACAAGTTCATATAAGACAGTTTCTCTTTCTGTTCACACTCTCAAATCTGTCCCAGGATCTTGAATTCTTTCCTTATGGTGATTTGTGGTGTTACAGAGGACTGTCTTTCTGATTTATCTAGTCCGAGCAGGGTAAAGGTTGTGTCTGAGTCTGTCACCCGTTCAGAGGTTTTGATTGATTCCTGTAGGGCTGTTGTTAGGGCTTTGAATTGTTCTTTAAATTCCTGTAGTTCTGTCTGCGGATGGAGATTCCTGCTTTTGGTAATTGGTGCCACCCCTCCATCCTCAAACTTCAGCCAGGTTAGAAACTGTGTTAGCTCCTGGAGGAATGTCCCCATGACGTCTTCAGCTTCTTTCTCCCCAGCTCATCCATTTTTGCATTAATGGCAGCTAACAGTTACCTGCGGTTGTGTGCTTTAGAAATCTGTTCTTCTGACATCTTTATATGTTCTGCTACTGTTCTCAATTTTTCACAGGTTAACTGAAGAAGCAGCTCACTAATTCTGTCCGTTTGTATTTCCACATCCATTGCTGCCAGTGAGTTTTCTTTAGGTCTGGTCCCCTTTAACTGGTGTAGCAGAGTTGAATTGATGTGTTTTGCTGCTGTGTTTTCCAGACACTTTTCCTCTTCTCCCTCTACATGCTAATTCCCACTTAGGATTCCCTGTACGGGCCACCAATGTTACACGCACGCCACTAGGTTCAGATAGGGCGAGACCGGTTTCATGAATTCTTTGGAATCCTCGGGGAAATGTTACTCAGGGCAACCATAGGCAGAAGCTTCTCTCAGGCACATGATAGATTCAATTGCTGACCAGACACATCTAACAAGAGTCTTTTTTAACAGTTTAACAGTGGAATGTAATCTGAAGCACGGCCAGTGCAATTCAGGGATATTACAGCAACAATCTTCATTACAGTACAGTCTGAGTTTCTTGAGCAACCGGCTCCAGTAACAATACAGTAGTTTCTTCACAAGGCACAGTATTACAGTCTCTTCAGTAGCATAATTCAGCATAGATTAGATCTCTTAGCAGCACACTTCTATGCATACACAACCACAGGCTTTTCCTTCACAAGGACACAATAGTAAACAGCATTCTGTATCCTGCATGGAGATGTAGGGGGGCAGGGTTTGATGAGGGAGATGATCCCTGTGACACAATTCCTTCCAGTTCTTATCTTCCTGCCCGATAATACTCTGCACTGTTAGTTCAGGGAGTTTATCTGACATGTGTTTATTTTCTCTCGTGATCTGAATCCTGTTTAGTTGCCTTCTGTCAGATCCAGATAACACACTACCTTTCTCTTCGGCTTCAGCCAGACTACAATAACAAGTTCCCCACAATCCCCCTGGGGCTCTGCTAAAACACTCCCTGTCTCCTGTGACGGTGTTAACCCCTCTAGTTGCTGGATGCTTCTGGAGCACAACACTTCCTGTCTCCTGTGCTTGTGTTATTTTGTAACAGTTGCTGGATGCTTTTGAAGCAACAGCATTCCTTCTGCATGTCACACATGCCTTTATTTAAGAAAAAGATAGTTGTTACTGAGTCTATTGAGATACCAGGTTGGGAACAGACTCCCTATAATATTTTGGCAGCCAAATGGTCCCACAGTGTTGGTTTGAGTGAACCATGGGACAAATGTCTGAAGGTGTAAAAAAAATACTTCTTTCAGTATATTTTTCTATTGAGGACTTCTTATCAGATGCGATTGATCAAAGTATCAATATCACGATATTCTTATAAAAAAATATATCGATTTATTCTTGGATTGTCCATTATAAAGAATGATTGCAATAGTTACATAAAATAGTTAAATAGTTAGAGTGATTGTCCATTTATCCATAATTAGCTTAATAGTTGAGATTCACTCATCTTTTCCTTGGATCCTGGATGGTAGGTTGCGTCTGTCTGTGTCCAGCACGTGTGTTAGGATGACACCATGTGTCGTCCAGTGTCCTGTGAAATGGACTAACTAAAAATAAACAAATAGCGCATGTTACCTAGAAACCCTAGCACAATGGCTGATGCAATCTTATGCAATGTATGGTACAGAATTCAGAATAAAATTAATATCCGTAATTAATATTTAACAATTCCCCCTTTTGAGGATGACAGACATCAACTGAAATCCTCAAAGTAGATAGGTTCATCATTAGGATAATAGGATCATTTTTCTTTTCTTCTTCCTTGGCAATATCATTTAATGTCCATAACAATATTAATAATAATAATAATAATAATAATATCAATATCGGATTATTGTTATATGTATTCAATAGCATAATGATGTGAATCCATGTTATGGTAAGCCGTGACTAATATTCATTTAACTACATTGGTCGCTTCAACTACTTCTAACGGCGAACAAACACCGTCAGAAAACCCAGGTGGCAACCCAGGTGGCCGCCCTGGTGTGGATGACTTCCTATCTTCAAAGATTCAAACAAGACCCAATAATAGAAGAACACGTGCCACACCTTACCAGGTTAGTGCTGCTTGCGGGGGGCTCCGCATTGTTAACTTATCCAACCACGTACTAACTGACAAGCAGATGGAGGTCCTGGGGCTGGGACTATCTTTTGCACCCACTAATGCATTTAATTTTTTTACTGCCCTGAAGGACCTCCACCTGTTTGCACGTAAACTTATTCTTAAAAAATTACATTCCAGGCCACATGGTGAGGATGGCCCTGTGACCACGACAGAGATGGAGGCATTGAAGGATTTGTAGGACCTCTTGATGGAGCAGGACCAACCCCCAAATACAGGTGGGTTACCACAGTCGAGGTATCCTAGATCCACAAGGTTCCCTCACTTGTCCCTGAGTCTGGCAGTTGAAATATTTGTGCGTCTAGTGACGGAGGATTTGAGACATCTCTCCACACGCAGACGCTTTGACAATCTTACTCATTCTCAGCGTACTGCGATAGAACGGTTGAAATCACTTCGTGATGTGGTTATTAAACCAGCGGACAAGGGAGGGAACATTGTACTGTGGCCCTGTTCTAAATATGAGAGGGAGGCGTTACGCCAACTAAGGGATACCAAGACATATTCGAGGTTACCCTTTAATCCTACTGCCTCCTTCTCTGCCGCGCTCCAGGGGATCCTGGGCAGGGCCTGTGATCAGGGAATTATTAACAAGCAAACAGTTGAAGCTTTACCTGTTCGATTCCCTAAAACTGCTACTTTTTACCTACTTCCAAAAATTCGCAAGGACGCCCTCAACCCGCCGGGACGTCCAATCGTGTCAGGCCTAAGTAATTTGTGTGGTCCTATTTGCCAGTATATTGACAGCCACCTTCGCCCATTAGTGGAGACACTTCCTTCATACATTCAGGACACGATGGACGTCTTAAGGCGCGTTAATGGCGTCCTTGTGACGGATGGTATCCTGCTAGTCACGGCCGATGTTGAGAGCCTCTACACATGTATTAGCCATGATCTGGGCCTTTCTGCAGTCCGCCTCTTCCTTGGGGCGTCCAATCTGGACGGCCTCTCACGAAATTTTATCCTTGAGCTCCTCCACTTCGTCCTCCACCACAATTATTTTTTATTCAAAGATACGGTGCATCTACAAAGGCGTGGCACGGCGATGGGGGCGTCTTGTGCGCCCTCGTACGCCAATCTCTTCTTGAGGTCCTGGGAGAGAGACATTTTTGGCGACGAGGGCGTGCGCCGCGCCGACCCCGTCGTGTCATGGCTTAGATACATCGATGATATTTTGTTTCTGTGGCGGGGGACGGTGGAGGAGCTTGACGATTTCATGGTGCAGCTTAACTCAAACAATCGTTCCATTAGGCTTACCTATACATACCATCATAAACAGATTGACTTTCTAGACATCAGTCTGGAGGTGGGTGAGTACCACACCATCCAGACTGATGTCTTTAGAAAACCCACCTCGGTCAATTCCTTAATACATGCTGCCTCTGCACATGATCCCTCTACAATTCGTGCCATCCCGGTCAGACAATTCCTGAGGATGAGGCGGATCTGTTCCACCGACTACAAGTTTAGGAGACAGGCTTCGGATCTGGCAGAACGTTTCAGGCAACGTGGGTATAGCAACCACTGCATCGGCCGTGGCTACTCGAGAGCACGGAACACATTCCGTAACCATCTGATTTATTCCTCAAATTCATCCAAACGGGTGACAACGGAAAGAATCCGCTACATCTCCACATATAATCATGAATGGGGGAATATGCGGCGGATCCTTTCCCGTCATTGGGGTGTGCTCAGCGCGGAGCCCTCCCTACGTGAATCTTTAGGAAGCTATCCACAAATGACCCCCCGGCGGGCCAATAACCTGGGTGACATACTGGTATCCAGCCACTATATAACTCCCTTGACGAATCCATTTGTGTCCCGCGGACCCACGTTTGGCTCGTTCCCCTGTGGCCACTGTGCCGCCTGCGCCAATATCCTGCGCAGCTGGGTGTTCACGTTCTCTGATGGCTCTCGTGAGTTTAAAATCCGCAATTACATCTCATGCGGTACAACCCATGTTATATATTATGCTACATGTGGTTGTCAATTAATTTATGTAGGACTCACTACGAGAGAGCTGAGGATCAGGGTTTGTGAACACGTGCGGGACATTGGCGCGGCTCGGACGGTGGCCGACCCCAGGGAGCTCAAAACATTGCCGCGTCACTTTAAGGCTGTCCACAATTGCGATCCGAGGACACTAAAGTTTTGCGGCATTGATGTCATACATTTGGGCTCCCGGGGTGGAAATGGTAAGCAACTTCTGGCCCAAAAGGAGGCCAGATGGATCGTCACTTTAGACACCATGGCTCCGCGGGGCCTCAATGAGAGTTTGGGGTTCTCGTCCTTCCTCTGAAATGAAGTGACGGATTGTATGATATGTTCTGTGTTTCTGCTCCCCTGTGGACCATGATATGTCTATTTCTGGACCATGGCTTTAGGTTTTTAGTTTTTATATTCTTTTCTAATTTTTATATTTTCCCTTTTATTCTCTTTGTACTCACATTTTCTCCGACAGTGACTGTGCCCCAGGACCTCTTCTTTTTGATGTACATCTATGGCAGACGATCTGTCTTTTGAACTCCTTCGTCTTTTGATGTCTACAAGAGATTCTGATACAGATACTGCTACTGCACTCTTGATTCTTGACCGGGATGTACACTTTACTTGTGGATTCTGTTTGATATCTGGTACTTGTGACTGATTGAAACCATGTTGAGAAATCTATAGTTGTGCACTTTTTGGCACTATATGTCCCCTTTTGCAAGGGGACTTATGCTGTTATAACGCTAATTGTATAGACATATGTACCTCTTTTTTTGACCTAATGCACCATCCCCTCCTTTCATACCTTTCTATTGAGCTGTACTTCCATGACCAGCATTATTTGCTACTATTAGTATCATGATATTAACTTTTATAGAACATTAGTATTGTGCTGGCTGGCTGGAATAGCTACCGGGTTTTGATTGGTGGGGATATTGTTGCTCCCTTTATGTGGTTTCATTTCTGTTATTGGCACTCAGTCCCAAGCTCACCTCCTACATGGATGTAGTGCACATGCGCCCGGTCCGTCCCGTGCCGTGCTGCGCTCGGCTGTCTTTATGCCTTCGGCGCGCCGCCGGGAATAGCATTCATTTGCATTTCGGTCCGCGCGCCGACGTCATGACAGCTGGGGCGCGTGCGCGGGATATGTGACGGCCGTTGCGCATGCGCCGCCCATCATCCAGTACTTGGCGGCCATCTTGGACGACCACATGATGTATCATGTGACACTTCTGGGCGTATTTAAAGGTCCTGGCAGCACCCTCACACACGCCTCTTGATAAAGCTGATCTACACCCGGCGAAACGCGCGTCGAGGCCTTTCTCATTCACTATCTGGTCCCTGTGTGGTCTCCCAGAGGTCTGGGGCCCCTTACATTAGGGTAAGTTTGGTACAATATGACCTTTGGGTCTTTCTGGACCGCATGGTCCATATGGGAGTGACCTTTTTGCTTGCCCTGATTGTGCGTCCCTCTCCCTGTTTTAGTGTAAGCATGCACCCTTCTGACTCTAGGGGTGAACCTCTGGAGAGACCCACTTACAAATATGCGGGACCATTTGTCTGCTTGTCTTAATTTTGTGTCATAACTATTAATGCTATGTATTGTCTTTTAATGAACTATGTCTACAATAAAGTCTTTTCATGCGATTTCACTCAGCTGTTCTCCTAGTTTTATATAAGTCTTGAGTGGGCTATGTGGAGACGGGGTCGGAATTTTTCTGGGGACCATTAACCCACGTCATTTATTATGCGGGTTGCAGTCTGTTTATTCATTTAACATATATAATTATACTTCCCTAAATCTAAATCGAAATAATCACGGGTCCAATCGTCATCATCTGATGTCATCGGTTCTTGTCTCGTCTTCTTCTTGGTTCTTTTAAAACACAGTCTTTAGATGAAAATTCCTTTGAAATAAATTATAGCGTGTAGATATTGTACAGTCCATAATTGTGTTCATTATTGTTCAGTCTTTAAACTGTACTCTTTATTAGAAAGATCATGTGTGTCAATTGATAAGAAAACAAAGTCCATGGATGAAATGTAGCTTTAATATCTGTGCAGTGTCACCTGGACTTACGTTGGATTGTCTTTGGATAATTCTGGAATCCTCCGTGTCATCCGCACTGGTCTCCTGTCACTTTTGGAACAGGTGTGACGTCTTTGGTCAGAAAAGCAAGGGTTAACTTGACACTTCCCTGCTCTATATAGCACCATAACCAGTACTTAATCCTTAATGTACAGAACACATATATCAGGCTGGCAGAATCCTGACACTCCGTTATTATTCACCAGCTTTCAGGTGATAGGAAACCACTGGAACATGATGAAACTTGAACACAACCCAGTTCATATAGGATCATCGTCCTCTGCAGTCGTGGTTATCAGTGGTGTGAATGTATTGTAATTGACACAGTCTATTATCACTCAGCATTCACAACATCTTTACCTTCTGAGATTTCCGTATATCGGTTGCTTCTTCTTGTAACTTTTGAGAATCTCTTTAATTTATAAATATGAAAAATCTTTATTAAGATAGAATTAATAATTGCAATGTCTTGATTGAAGTCTTCATTCGCTAATCTGATACCAAATCTGGCAACTTTCCTAACCTATAATATCATAGGGTACCATAGCAATCAATAATGTTCATCTAATTATTATCAAAATATTAAAATAAATTATGTTTGGAATAATAAAACAATAATAGATAGTAATTCATTATTAATCAAGTTCTTCATGTGATAGAACATTTTTATGTCATAGGTGTAATTACCTTTTCCAACCCATAGGTGTCAGTGTGTTTTGAAACAAGTGTTTATTAGTGATGAGCGAGCACTAAAAGGCTCGGGTGCTCGAAGCTCGGGTTGAGCAAATTGGAATACTCGGGTGCTCGACCCGAGCAACGAGCCCAATGTAAGTCTATGGGAAACTCGAGCATTTTTCTGGCGGTCCCCCCGGCGGTCTGCAGAAGGTCAAAAATTGCCCAAATCGATGGGAACAGTGCTCAATTAAACGTCAGGCTGGCAGAATATATAGGCAGACAGGCAGGCAAGGTATATAGGAGGGTGCGTGAAAAACATAGCAGGGCAATTGGAACACACTAGTGCCCTCCGATTTTCATGCACCCGTCTCTTTAAAAAAGCCGGCTGGCAATTCATCAGCGGCATACACCGGTACCTGACAATTTAGAACAGAAAGAAAAGAGCATCACACATAGATTAGATAGATAGAAACATGACAGTCACATATATAATAAGTACAGTGATAGTGTTGGTTACTGTACTTGTCATTTAGTGTTAAAATAAAGGATTTATTAAAAAAAAATAATAGTGTTTTTGTCTCTTTAAAAAAGCCGGCCGGCAATTCATCACCAGCAGCATACACCGGTACCAGACAATTTAGAACAGAAAGAATAGAGCATCACACATAGATTAGATAGATAGAAACATGTCAGTCACATATATAATAAGTACAGTGATAGTGTTGATTACTGTACTTGTCATTTAGTGTTAAAAGAAAGGATTTATTTAAAAAAATTGGCGTGGGGTTCCCCGTAATTTTAGTCTCTAGCGGAGGTTAAGCAGACGGCTAGGGCAGATGTTTGAAGCCTGGGAAGGGGGTAATACCCACAGAGCTTCCCAGGCTACTAATATCAGCCTCCAGCTGAATACCTAGCCTTTGCTAGCTATTAAAATGGGGGACCCCACGTCATTTTTTTTGGGGTCCCCCATTTTAATAGCTAGTAAAGGCTAGGTATTCAGCTGGGGGCTGAATACCTAGCTAGTAAAGGCTTAAAATGGGGGACCCCCCCAAAAAATGACGTGGGGTCCCCCCTATTTTAATAGCTAGCAAAGGCTAGGCAGACAGCTGGGGGCTGATATTAAAAGCCCAGGAAGGGTGCCATGAATATTGGCCCCCTCCCACGCTAGAAACACCAGCCGTCAGCCACCCCATAGGATGCGCCAATTCTGGCACTTAGCCTCGCTCTTCCCACTGCCCTGTAGCGGTGGCAGTGGGGTAATAGGGCTGGGGTTGATGTCAGCTTATAATGCCAGCTGACATCAAGCCCAGGTTAGTAATGGAGAGGCGTTTATAAGACACCCCCATTACTAACCCCATAGTCAAAGTTAAAAAAAAACACAAACACCCAGAATAGAGTCCTTTAATTGAAATAAACGCACAATTCTTTAATGTTCTAAATTAAACCATACTTACCATCACGCCCATTCCAGCTAAAGCCAACGATCTCCTGCAATAAAAATAAAATAGTAAACCAACCTCATCCTTACCTTTCCATGGTTCCCAGGCCGGCTCCAGCTCTGCTACATTCACATGACAGGCTGGATCGCAGCCGAAAGCTGCCATCCAGCTTGCCATGCCGCAGACACTGAGAAGCGCAGGTATGCTTGCGCTCCTCAGTGTCTGGCTGTGACGGCATCCAGATGAGCCGAGTTAATGTCCAATGAACTCAGCTCACCTCATGCACGTCACTGACAGCGTGGGAAAATTCTCCTGCGCATGCGGTGAGCGTGAGAGAATTCTCCTGCGCTCACCGCAAGCGTGGGAAAATTCTCCTGCGCTTGCGGTGAGCGCAGGAGAAACATGTCAGTCACATATATAATAAGTACAATGATAGCGTTGATTACTGTACTTGTCATTTAGTGTTAAAAGAAAGGATTTATTTAAAAAAATTGGCGTGGGGTTCCCCGTAATTTTAGTCTCTAGCGGAGGTTAAGCAGACGGCTAGGGCAGATGTTTGAAGCCTGGGAAGGGGGTAATACCCACAGAGCTTCCCAGGCTACTAATATCAGCCTCCAGCTGAATACCTAGCCTTTGCTAGCTATTAAAATGGGGGACCCCACGTCATTTTTTTTGGGGTCCCCCATTTTAATAGCTAGTAAAGGCTAGGTATTCAGCTGGGGGCTGAATACCTAGCTAGTAAAGGCTTAAAATGGGGGACCCCCCCAAAAAATGACGTGGGGTCCCCCCTATTTTAATAGCTAGCAAAGGCTAGGCAGACAGCTGGGGGCTGATATTAAAAGCCCAGGAAGGGTGCCATGAATATTGGCCCCCTCCCACGCTAGAAACACCAGCCGTCAGCCACCCCATAGGATGCGCCAATTCTGGCACTTAGCCTCGCTCTTCCCACTGCCCTGTAGCGGTGGCAGTGGGGTAATAGGGCTGGGGTTGATGTCAGCTTATAATGCCAGCTGACATCAAGCCCAGGTTAGTAATGGAGAGGCGTTTATAAGACACCCCCATTACTAACCCCATAGTCAAAGTTAAAAAAAACCACAAACACCCAGAATAGAGTCCTTTAATTGAAATAAACGCACAATTCTTTAATGTTCTAAATTAAACCATACTTACCTTCACGCCCATTCCAGCTAAAGCCAACGATCTCCTGCAATAAAAATAAAATAGTAAACCAACCTCATCCTTACCTTTCCATGGTTCCCAGGCCGGCTCCAGCTCTGCTACATTCACATGACAGGCTGGATCGCAGCCGAAAGCTGCCATCCAGCTTGCCATGCCGCAGACACTGAGAAGCGCAGGTATGCTTGCGCTCCTCAGTGTCTGGCTGTGACGGCATCCAGATGAGCCGAGTTAATGTCCAATGAACTCAGCTCACCTCATGCACGTCACTGACAGCGTGGGAAAATTCTCCTGCGCATGCGGTGAGCGTGAGAGAATTCTCCTGCACTCACCGCAAGCGTGGGAAAATTCTCCTGCGCTTGCGGTGAGCGCAGGAGAATTCTCTCACGCTCACCGCATGCGCAGGAGAATTTTCCCACGCTGTCAGTGACGTGCATGAGGTGAGCTGAGTTCATTGGACATGAACTCAGCTCATCTGGATGCCGTCACAGCCATACACTGATGAGCGCAAGCATGCCTGCGCTTCTCAGAGTCTGCGGCATGGCAAGCGGGATGGCAGCTTTCGGCAGCGATCCAGCCTGTCATGTGAATGTAGCAGAGCTGAAGCCGTCCTGGGAACCATGGAAAGGCAAGGATGAGGTTGCTTTATTATTTTACTTTTATTGCAGAAGACATAGGCTTCAGCTGGAATGGGCGTGATGGTAAGTATGGTTTAATTTAAAACATTAAAGAATTGTGCGTTTATTTAAATTAAAGGACTTTATTCTGGGTGTTGTGTTTTTTTTAAATACTTTACTAGAAATTCATGGCGGTCATGTCTAATATTGGCGTGACCCCATGAATTTCGGGCTTAGGGCCAGCTGATAATACCAAGCTGACCCTAACCCCTTTATTACCCAGTGAGCCACCGCACCAGGGCCCTAGATGAGTTGGGTACAGCACCAGAAGATGGCGCTTCTATGAACGCGCCATTTTCTGGGGTGGCTGCGGACTGCAATTTACAGCGGGGGGGGGGGCAGAAAGCTTGGGCCTCCATGCGCTGCGGATTCCAGCCCCCAGCTGCCTAGTTGTACCTGGCTGGACACAAAAATAGGGCGAAGCCCCATGTATTTTTTTTTTTTATTATTTCATGAAATTCATGAAATAATAAAGAAAAAAAAGGGCTTCCCTATATTGTTGTGTCCGGCCAGGTACAAATTGGCAGCTGGTGGTTGGGGGCAGCCCGCTCCTGCCTGCTGTACCTGGCTGGACACAAAAATAGGGCGAAGCCCCACGTCAATTTTTTTTTTATTATTTCATGAAATTCAGCTTTCGGCTGCGATCCAGCCTGTCATGTGAATGTAGCAGAGCTGGAGCCGTCCTGGGAACCATGGAAATGTAAGGATGAGGTTGGTTTATTATTTTACTTTTATTGCAGAAGACATTGGCTTCAGCTGGAATGGGCGTGATGGTAAGTATGGTTTAATTTAGAACATTAAAGAATTGTGCGTTTATTTCAATTAAAGGACTTTATTCTGGGTGTTTGTGTTTTTTTTTAACTGTGACTATGGGGTTAGTAATGGGGGTGTCTTATAGACGCCTCTCCATTACTAACCTGGGCTTGATCTCAGCTGGCATTATAAGCTGACATCAACGCCCGCCCTATTACCCCACTGCCACCGCTACAGGGCAGTGGGAAGAGCGAGGATAAGTGCCAGAATTGGCGCATCCATAGGGCGGCTGACGGCTGGTGTTTCTAGCCTGGGAGGGGGCCAATATTCATGCCACCCTTCCTGGGCTATTAATATCAGCCCCCAGCTGTCTGCCTAGCCTTTGCTAGCTATTAAAATAGGGGGGACCCCTCGTCACTTTTTTGGGGGGGTCCCCCATTTTAATAGCTGGTAAAGGCTAGGTATTCAGCTGGGGGCTGATATTAGTGGCCTGGGAAGCTCCGTGGGTATTACCCCCTTCCCAGGTTTCAGACATCTGCCCCAGCCGTCTGCTTAACCTCCGCTAGAGACTAAAATTACAGGGAACCCTATGCCAATTTTTTTTTTAATAAATCCTTTATTTTAACACTAAATGACAAGTACAGTAACCAACACTGTCACTGTACTTATTATATATGTGACTGACATGTTTCTATCTATCTAATCTATGTGTGATGCTCTATTTCTGTTCTAAATTGTCGGGTACCGATGTATGCCGCTGAAGGATTGCCGGCCGGCTTTTTTAAAGAGACGGGTGCATGAAAACACTATTATTTTTTTTTTTAATAAATCCTTTATTTTAACACTAAATAACAAGTACAGTAACCAACAGTGTCACTGTACTTATTATATATGTGACTGACATGTTTCTATCGATCTAATCTATGTGTGATGCTCTATTCTTTCTGTTCTAAATTGTCGGTACCGGTGTATGCCGCTGCTGAATTGCCGGCTTTTCATGTTTCTCTGTGAGCACTGTTCCCATCGATTTGGGCAATCACTGTAATGCCACAACCACCATGGCTGTGGCATTACAGTGAGTGGCAGACAATCCCTGCATGATTGGTGCTCTAAATAGCGCCAAACATGCAGGACGGGGACCCGAGCTCCCGCTCGAGCATCTCGAAAGTACTCGGCGAGCTCCGAGCATCTCGAGTACTGAGATGCTCGGGTGAGTACCGAGCAGTGGCGAGCAAGCTCGCTAATCACTAGTGTTTACCAATAATACCAAAGAAAGTATACTCATGAACCAAAATGAATAAATATATGAATGAATGAATGCAAGAATGACTTGTGTTTACTCAAAAAATTGAAATATTTTTTTTCTTATATTGGAACCATATCATTATATTTAATGAAGCAATATTCTTGTACTAGACATTACTTTATTAAATATGAATGTGTTTTCTCAATTGAGATATTGAACTGAAATAATAAAATAAAAAAATTAGAATTAAAAATGAAAAATGAAAAAATAAGAAGAAAGTAAGAATAAAATTGAAAAAAGAAAAATTAAATTAAGACTAAAAATAATAATAATAATAATAATAATAAAAATAAGGCCTTTATATGTTAATGACAAATGCAGAGTAATTGTATTCTCCATAAAAATACCCTTATATTTCCATTATCTGGATGATTTCATATTTGTCATAACCTTGTATTACCAAAAATGATTAAATTATGTAACTTTGCATGTAATACCCTTCTTAATCATACCATTGTAGCTTATTAATATTTCTTCTTCATTAAAATGTGTGAAAAATAAGTATTGATCAAAAGTGATTATGTAATCAGGATCAAAAGCACATTTTCCCCCTTAATGGCAAAAAATATTATTTTAGAAAATAATTTATATATCAGAACCAAATTAAAAATAATTATTCTTCTATAAATATTTTGCATAAATGTCATAGCATATATTTATCTGAAGAGGTGTGTACCTATTTATGTAACCATTAAAAATAATAATATCCTTGAATACTATAAAATTATCATTGTGAAAAATTATTCTAAATGTAAATTTGCTTTATAAACCATTTTAATGTGTGGTTACCCTTATCCACTATTAGCTAAATCAAGAAGTAATAATTACTAAAGAAATATAGAAATATATATATTATATAGATAATACTTAATTATGTATCATCATTTTCTCAGACTTAAATGTAATTTTGTACCTTCACATAAAGAAACAAACATACATGAGGCCTCTGTCACACAAATCTCACTTAGCAGCTGCACATATATTCAGCAAATTTCACTCTGTTACAGATTCGTTCAGCTCAAACATTCCACATATATATACAGTACAGACCAAAAGTTTGGACACACCTTCTCATTTAAAGATTTTTCTGTATTTTCATAACTATGAAAATTGTACATTCACACTGAAGGCATCAAAACTATGAATTAACACATGTGGAATTATATACTTAACAAAAAAGTGTGAAACAACTGAAAATATGTCTTATATTCTAGGTTCTTCAAAGTAGCCACCTTTTGCTTTGATGACTGCTTTGCACACTCTTGGCATTCTCTTGATGAGCTTCAAGAGGTAGTCACCGGAAATGGTTTTCACTTCACAGGTGTGCCCTGTCAAGTTTAATAAGTGGGATTTCTTGCCTTATAAATGGGGTTGGGACCATCAGTTGTGTTGTGCATAAGTCAGGTGGATACACAGCTGATAGTCCTACTGAATAGACTGTTAGAATTTGTATTATGGCAAGAAAAAAGCAGCTAAGTAAAGAAAAACGAGTGGCCATCATTACTTTAAGAAATGAAGGTCAGTCAGTGCGAAAAATTGGGAAAACTTTGAAAGTGTTCCCAAGTGCAGTTGCAAAAACCATCAAGCGCTACAAAGAAACTGGCTCACATGAGGACCGCCCCAGGAAAGGAAGACCAAGAGTCACCTCTGCTTCTTGTTACGGATCCGGGTGGTGGAACCTCTGTGCTGCGGAGCAAGGAGGGACCAGAGGGGCGTAACTAGGTATCAACTCGGACTGACCAGGGTAGCACGGCGGCTCAATCGACTCCGTGAACCAGGGAAGGACCGAGCAGAAGGACCAGGTGCTACTCTGGGCCTGTCCTTGTATGAGAGCAGGGGACTCCCACGGGTAACTGGCAGGAGCCTCCGGGTAGGCACGGCAGGTAACTGATAAGAGCCTCCAGGTAGGCTGACTGATAGGCACGGCAGGTAACTGGTACGTTCTCCGGGTAGGCAGGCAAGCCAGGCCCATAGACACACTGGCGGGTTTGGATCGTAGGCAGACCGTCGGGCTGGCGGAGACAGGTAGTCAGGCTGGCGGACAGGACTGGTAGTCAGGCTGACGGACTGGGCTGGTAGTCAGGCTGGCGGACAGGACTGGCGGACAGGGCTGGTATTTAGACTGGCGGACTGGACTGGTAGTCATGCTGGCAGACTGAGCTGGTAGTCAGGCTGGCGGACTGGACTGGTAGTCAGGCTGGCGGACTGGACTGGTAGTCAGACTAGCAGCGGGACCTGAGGGCTGAAGCAGAGTTTAGGACACAAAGCTACAACCTTGCACGGGCACGTCCATTTTGGAGGGGGTGCCTTCTATATGAGATGTTCTCCGGCCATTGGCTGAGGACTCCTTAGGACGGCGCGCGCGGCCCCTTTAAGAGGGGGGGAGAGCGCGCCCTAAGCACAGTGCCGGGGAAGCTGCGCGCGCCGGCAGCAGCAGCAGGAGAGCCGGAAGACGCCGGGCCGGGAGCGTGGCGGTAAGAGGGACGGCGTCTCTGCCTGTCAGGGAGCAGAGACGCCGATACTACAGTACCCCCCCTTTATGCCCCCTCTTTTTTAGGCCAGAAAGAAATTTTTTAAGGAGAAGAAAGGCGTGGATGTTCTCCCTGGGTTCCCAAGTTCTCTCCTCTGGGCCAAATCCCTTCCAATCCACCAGAAAAAAGGTTTTTCCTCTTACCCTCTTGGTGGCCAGAATGTTCTCTACCTCATAGACGTCCTCAGCGGAGACCGGAGCTGGGGGGGTACCTGGATTGTCAGAAAAAGAATTAAGCACAACTGGTTTGAGGAGAGATACGTGGAAGGAGTTGGGAATCCGTAAGGTGGCCCGGAGTTTTAACTTGTAGGCTACTGGGTTGATTTGCTTGAGGACATCAAAAGGACCGATGAACCGTGGACCCAACTTATAGGAGGGTATTTTGAGACGAACATGTTTGGAGGAGAGCCAAACCTTGTCTCCCAGATGGAATTGAGGTGGGTCCTGGCGTCTCTTATCAGCATGTTTCTTCATCCGCTCGGAGGAATAAAGAAGTGCGGACCTAGTGTCCTCCCAAATGGTGGAAAATTCGCTGACCAGAGACTCCGGGGCAGGGTTGTCCACTGAAGCGGAGACGGGAAACGGAATCCGGGGATGTTGACCGTAGACTACAAAGAACGGGGACTTGGAAGAAGATTCGCTGTCATGGTTGTTATAGGAGAATTCGGCCCATGGTAGGAGCTCTACCCAATCGGTATGGTGAGCGTTGACGAAGTGCCGGAGGAAGCTGGTAAGGGTCTGGTTGATACGTTCCACTTGGCCATTTGACTGCGGATGGTAAGCAGAGGAAAAATCCAGGGTGACATCCAGCAGCTTACACGTAGCTCTCCAGAAACGCAAAGTAAACTGGACCCCGCGATCAGACACAACGTGGAGGGGTGGGCCATGGAGACGAAAATGTGATGGATGAAGTCCTTAGCCAGCACAGATGCAGACGGGAGACCAGGCAGAGGGATGAAGTTGGCCATTTTAGAAAAGCGGTCAGCGACCACCCAAATGACAGTACAACCGGCAGAAACAGGGAGATCGGTAATAAAGTCCATAGCAATGTGTTGCCATGGGGCAGCAGGTACGGGAAGAGGCAGGAGACGGCCGGCTGGAAGATGTCTGGGAACCTTGTTGCGGGCACAGGACGAACAGGCCGTCACGAAGTCTACTACATCCTTGCGCAGGGTAGGCCACCAGTAATGCCGGGTAATGAGCAAGAAGGTCTTCTTCTGGCCAGCATGGCTGGCTAGTTTAGATGAATGACCCCAGTGAAGAACCTTCTTACGATCTGGAACCGCTACAAATGTCTTACTGGGTGGGAGACGAGACAGGTCCAAGGGGGCCACATTCATCACTTTGGAGGGATCGATGATATGCATAGGCTCCTCCTCTTGATCGGAAGACAGGAAGGATCGGTACAAGGCGTTGGCTTTAACGTTCTTGTCCGCAGGGCGGTAATGTAGGGTAAAGTTGAAGCGGGCGAAGAACAAAGGCCACCGGGCCTGACGTGGATTGAGTCTTTGGGCATTCTGTAGATATGCCAGGTTTTTGAGGTTAGTGTAGATGACCACCGGGTGCAGAACCCCCTCAAGCAGGTAACGTCACTCCTCCAGCGCCAATTTGATGGCTAGCAGTTCTCGGTCTCCTATGGAGTAGTTGCGCTCGGATGAGAAGAGCTTGGAGAAGAAGCCGCAGGTTACCATTCTCCCGGACGGAGATTTCTGGGTGAGCACCGCTCTGGAAGAGGAAGCATAAACCTCCAGAAAATTTGTTGCAATCCGGACGGTGCAGCACTGGGGCAGAAGAAAAGGCTAGTTTTAAGGAGAGGAAGGCCTCCTCCGCTTCGGACGGCCATTCCTTAGGATTTGCTCCCTTACGGGTGAGCGCAGAGATGGGAGCAGTCCGGGAAGAGAAATGTGGGATGAAGAGACGGTAATAATTCGCGAAGCCCAGGAATCACTGAATCGCCTTCAGCCCCTCCGGACGGGGCCACTTTAAGAAGGCAGAAACGTTCTCGGGGTCCATCCGTAGACCTGTCTTAGAGATAATATAGCCCAGGAACGGAAGAGAGGTCTGCTCGAAGAGGCATTTTTCAAATTTTGCGTATAGGTGATTCTGCCTGAGCCTAAGCAGGACCTGACGAACATTCCTCCGGTGTGTGGGAAGATCCGGAGAGAAGACCAAGATGTCGTCCAGGTACACCACCACGCAAAAATATAAGAGGTCACGGAAGATGTCATTAGCTAATTCTTGGAAGACGGCAGGAGCATTACAGAGGCCGAAGGGCATCACACGGTATTCATAGTGGCCGTCCCGGGTATTGAATGCCGTCTTCCACTCGTCTTCTTGGCGGATCTGGACCAAGTTATATGCCCCACGAAGATCGAGCTTGGTAAAGATCTTCGCACCTTTAAGGCGGTTGAACAGCTCAGAGATGAGTGGCAGGGGATATTTGTTTATGATAGTAATCTGGTTGGGTCCTCTATGTAACGGGTCAGGGAGGTGGAACCTCTGAGCAACTATACAAGGGGGCAGTCATTGTAAGGAAGCGGGTGGCTCCCAGGGAAGGCGGGCAGGTAATCACGGCTAGTGACGGGGACAGTCTCTGGGTAGAAGGGCAGGAGGACATGGCAGGTGACGGGGACAGTCTCTGGGTTGAAGGGCAGGAGGTCACGGCAAGTGACGGGGACAGTCTCTGGGTAGAAGGGCAGGAGGTCACGGCAAGTGACGGAGACAGTCTCTTGACAGGCGGGTGGTCACGGCAAGTGACGGCAGAGCCTCCAGGTAGGCTAGCAGGCAGGTAGCAGGTGGACGCTCCCAGGTGAGCGGGCAAGAGTCTCTGGACTGGCCGGTGGTCACAGCAAGTGACGGCTCCAGGTAGGCTAGCAGGCAGGTAGCAGAGAAGCGCTCCCAGGTGAGCGGGCAAGAGTGTCTGGACAGGCGGGAGGTCACGGCACATGGCAGCAGAGCCTCCAGGTAGGCTAGCAGGCAGGTAGCAGGTGAGCGCTCCCAGGTGAGCGGGCAAGAGTCTCTGGACAGGCAGGTGGTCACAGCACGTGACGGCGGAGCCTCCAGGTAGGCTAACAGGCAGGTAGCAGGTGAGCGCTCCCAGGTGAGCGGGCAAGAGTCTCTGGACAGGCAGGTGGTCCCAGCACGTGACGGCGGAGCCTCCAGGTAGGCTAGCAGGCAGGTAGCAGGTGAGCGCTCCCAGGTGAGCGGGCAGACTGATCCATAGACAGACTGGCAGGGCTGGTAGGCAGACTGTCGGACCGCAGATACATAAGTAACAGGCAGGAATCTGGCAGGTGACTGGCAGGTAACTGGTAACGGGACCTGAGGGCTGAAGCAGAGTTGAAAGGCTTTGCAACAACATTGCTCGGGCACCTCCATTTTGGAGGAGGTGCCTTATATATGGTGAGGTCCTCCGGCCATTGGCTGGGGACTCCTTAGGACGGCGCGCGCGGCCCCTTTAAGAGAGGGGGAGCGCGCGCGCGCCCTAAGCACAGAGGCCGGGAAGCAGCGTGCGCTTCCAGCAGAGCGGGAGGAAGCCGCCGGGCACGGAGCGGAGAGGTGAGGGGAACGGCGTCCCTGCCTAGCAGGAGGCAGGGACGTCGACGCTACAGTACCCCCCCCTTTAGGCCCCCCCTTTTTTTGTCCAGAGAGAAATTTAGCAAGGATGAGAGGGGCATGGATGTTCTCCCAGGGCTCCCATGTTCTCTCCTCAGGACCAAACCCCTTCCAATCTACCAAAAAAAAGGTCTTTCCTCTTACCCTCTTAGTGGCCAGAATACTCTCTACCTCAAAGACGTCTTCAGCGGAAACCGGAGCAGGAGGAGTACCTGGATTGTTGGAAAAAGAGTTAAAGACAACGGGTTTGAGGAGAGATACGTGGAAGGAGTTGGGAATCCATAAGGTGGCCGGGAGTTTTAATTTGTAGGCCACTGGATTAATTTGCCTGAGGATTTCGAAAGGACCGATGAAGCGAGGACCTAACTTGTAGGAGGGTATCTTGAGCCGTACATGTTTGGAAGAGAGCCAAACCTTGTCTCCCGGACGGAATTGAGGCGGATCCAGACGTCTCTTATCAGCATATCGCTTCATCCGCTCGGAGGACTGAAGAAGTGCAGACCTAGTACTCTCCCAAATGGTAGAAAACTCGCTGACAAAAGACTGCGCGGCAGGGTTGTCCACAGAGGCGGAGACGGGAAACGGAATCCGGGGGTGCTGGCCATAGACAATAAAGAACGGGGACTTGGAAGAGGATTCGCTCTCGTGGTTATTATAAGAGAACTCGGCCCAAGGAAGGAGGTCCACCCAATCAGAATGGTGGGCATTAACAAAGTGCCGGAGATAGCTGGTAAGGATCTGATTGATCCGCTCCACTTGACCATTGGACTGAGGGTGGTAAGCGGAGGAGAAGTCCAGGGTGACGTCCAGCAGTTTACATGTGGCTCTCCAGAAGCGTGAGGTAAACTGAACCCCCTCGATCCGACACGATGTGGAGGGGTAGGCCATGGAGACGGAAGATATGGCAGATAAAGTCCTTAGCCAGCTCAGGTGCAGACGGAAGACAAGGCAGGGGAATGAAGTGGGCCATTTTAGAGAAGCGGTCCGCGACCACCCAAATGACAGTACACCCGGCAGAGACAGGAAGATCGTAATGAAGTCCATAGCGATGTGTTGCCACGGGGCAACAGGTATGGGAAGCGGCAGGAGATGACCAGCTGGTAAGTGTCTGGGAACTTTGTTGCAGCCACAAGATGAACAGGCAGAGACGAAGTCTACCACATCCTTACGCAGGGTAGACCACCAGTAATGCCGGGAAATGAGTAGGAAGGTCTTTTTTTGGCCAGAATGACCAGCTAGTTTAGAAGAATGACCCCAGCGAAGAACCCTCTCACGGTCTGGAGGCGCCACGAACGTCTTGCCGGGTGGAAGACGAGTCAAATCCAAGGGGGCCACATTCATCACCTTGGAGGGGTCGATAATGTGCATAGGCTCCTCCTCTTGGTCGGAGGACAGGAAAGATCGGAACAAGGCATCAGCTTTGACATTTTTGTCCGCCGGGCGGAAATGAAGGATGAAATCGAAGCGGGCAAAAAACAAAGACCACCGGGCCTGACGTGGATTAAGTCTCTGAGCATTTTGGAGATATGCCAGGTTCTTGTGATCCGTGTAGATGATCACCGGGTATAGAGCACCTTCAAGCAGGTAGCGCCACTCCTCCAGCGCCAATTTAACGGCTAGCAGTTCTCGGTCTCCTATGGAGTAATTGCGCTCAGAGGAGGAGAAGATTTTAGAGAAAAGGCCGCAGGTTACCATTCTCCCGGAGGAAGACTTTTGGGTGAGCACTTCTCCGGCTCCAGAGGAGGAGGCATCAACCTCCAGGTAGAACTGTTTGTTGCAGTCCGGACGGTGCAGCACAGGGGCAGAGGAGAAGGCTTGTTTCAGGGAAAGGAAGGCCTCCTCAGCTTCGGATGACCATACCTTGGGATTTGCTCCCTTACGGGTGAGCGCAGATATGGGCGCAGTCCGTGACGAGAAGTGAGGAATGAAGAGACGATAGTAATTAGCGAAGCCCAGGAATCGCTGTATCGCCTTCAAGCCCTCCGGACGGGGCCACTTTAGGACAGCAGAGAGCTTCTCGGGATCCATTCGCAAGCCTGTCCGGGAGATAACATAGCCCAGGAAAGGAAGAGAGGTCTGCTCAAAAAGGCACTTCTCGTATTTAGCATAGAGGTGGTTCTGCCTGAGCCTAAGCAGGACCTGACGAACATCCCTCCGGTGTGTGGGAAGATCCGGAGAGAAGACTAAGATGTCGTCCAGGTATACCACCACGCAGGAGTAAAGAAGGTCACGGAAGATGTCGTTGACCAGTTCTTGGAAGACGGCGGGAGCATTGCAGAGACCGAAGGGCATCACACGGTACTCATAGTGTCCGTCCCGGGTATTAAATGCTGTTTTCCACTCGTCTCCCTGACGGATACGGACCAGGTTATATGCTCCACGTAGATCCAGCTTGGAAAAGATCCTGGCGCCTTTAAGGCAATCAAATAACTCAGAGATGAGCGGAAGGGGGTATTTATTTTTAACCGTGATCTGATTGAGTCCTCTATAGTCAATACAGGGGCGAAGCGAGCCATCTTTTTTTTTGACAACGAAGAATCCGGCACCAGCCGGGGAAGTAGACTTCCGGATAAATCCCCTGGCCAGATTCTCCTCTATGTACTCAGACATGGCCCGGGTTTCTGCCGCAGACAACGGATAAATACGCCCACGGGGTGGAGTGGCGCCGGGTACCAGGTCGATTGGGCAATCATATGGCCTATGAGGTGGCAATGTCTCTGCTTCCTTCTTACCGAAGACGTCAGCATAGGGCCAGTAAGGAGCCGGAAGACCGGGTAAATTAGCTGGGATAGGTGGAGGACGAACCGGACGAACCGGAACCAGGCAGGTCTTATGGCAGGCCGGCCCCCACCGGAGTACTTCACCGGAATGCCAGTTCAACACGGGTTCATGTGTCTGGAGCCAAGGTAGACCTAGCAATAGGGAGTGGGAGAGTCCGGACAACACATGGAAGGAGATTACCTCAGAGTGCAGCATTCCCACCTGCAGGGTTATGGGTTCCGTGACGAGCAGGATGGTCACCGGAAGGAGTCTTCCATCCACGGAGGCGACTGACAAAGGTTCAGCCAGAGACTTGGTGGGAATATGGTATTTCTCAACCAGGGACTGAGAGATGAGGTTTCCAGCGGATCCAGAGTCCAGGTGGGCGAGTTCAAAGTGACGGTTCTCTCCCCAGGAGATAGATACAGACAAAGTCAGGGTTGGAGAGGACTTATTTTTGTCTAGGGCGACCTCTCCGAGCGGTCCTAGACACTGGAGTTTCCCGGCCTCTCCGGGCAGGAACGAATCAGGTGCTCCTTACTGCCACAATAGAAGCAAATGCCCTCGGCTCGGCGTGACTCTTGGCGAGATTTGACCAACTTGGTCTGGTCGATCTGCATGGACTCGGGTGAGTGCGCCCGGGGAGTGACAGAAGAGGAGACAGGTTTCTGGAAAGTAGGAGCTAGGCGGGGAAACCTTCTCTCACGGGTGGTCTCTTTGGTACGTTCTTGAAACCGGATGTCAATCCGGGTAGCCAGAGACACCAGGTCATCCAGGGTGGTAGGATTGTCCCGACCGGCGAGCTCATCTTTAATCCGACCGGAAAGGCCCTCCCAGAAGACGGACACCAGGGCCTCATTATCCCAGGCAAGCTCAGAAGCGAGGGTGCGGAATCGTATGGCATATTGGCCCACGGTGAGACTCCCTTGGTGGAGACGTAGCAAAGAGGAGGCAGATGAGGTCTTTCGTCCCGGTTCATCGAAGACCCTTCGGAAAGCAGTGAGGAAAGACGACAGGTCGGACACCAGGGGATCCCCTCTCTCCCACAGAGGGTTAAGCCATGCCAGTGCCTCCCCAGTGAGATGGGACATGATGAATGCCACTTTGGCTCGGTCGGAGATAAACTGGTGGGCCAGGAGTTCAAAGTGCAGGGTGCACTGGTTTATGAAGCCCCGAGCTTGAGCGGGGTCGCCTCCGAAGCGAGGAGGTGCAGAAAGCCGGGGACCGGGGCAGGATGCCATGGTATTGGTGGGCAGCGGCGCTGCCGGGTTGCGAGTCATGACACTAGCGGTGGTTGCTGGTGGAGCAGTCAGAGTGTCCAGGCGAGAGTTGACATTCCGCAGGTGGCTCAGGATGGACTACTGTTGGGACCTCTGACGGGACAGTTCATGGCATAGGTCCGAGAGCGAGGGAGTTTGGGTGCCACCGGGTTCCATGGCCCGAGCAAACTGTAACGGGTCTGGGAGGTGGAACCTCTGAACAACTATACAAGGGGGCAGTCCTTGTAAGGAAGCGGGTGGCTCCCAGGGAAGGCGGGCAGGTAATCACGGCTAGTGACGGGGACAGTCTCTGGGTAGAAGGGCAGGAGGGCACGGCAGGTGACGGGGACAGTCTCTGGGTTGAAGGGCAGGAGGTCACGGCAAGTGACGGGGACAGTCTCTGGGTAGAAGGGCAGGAGGTCACGGCAAGTGACGGGGACAGTCTCTTGACAGGCGGGTGGTCACGGCAAGTGACGGCAGAGCCTCCAGGTAGGCTAGCAGGCAGGTAGCAGGTGGACGCTCCCAGGTGAGCGGGCAAGAGTCTCTGGACTGGCCGGTGGTCACAGCAAGTGACGGCTCCAGGTAAGCTAGCAGGCAGGTAGCAGAGAAGCGCTCCCAGGTGAGAGGGCAAGAGTCTCTGGACAGGCAGGAGGTCACAGCACGTGACGGCAGAGCCTCCAGGTAGGCTAGCAGGCAGGTAGCAGGTGAGCGCTCCCAGGTGAGCGGGCAAGAGTCTCTGGATAGGCAGGTGGTCACAGCACGTGACGGCGGAGCCTCCAGGTAGGCTAACAGACAGGTAGCAGGTGAGCGCTCCCAGGTGAGCGGGCAAGAGTCTCTGGACAGGCAGGTGGTCACAGCACGTGACGGCGGAGCCTCCAGGTAGGCTAGCAGGCAGGTAGCAGGTGAGCGCTCCCAGGTGAGCGGGCAGACTGATCCATAGACAGACTGGCAGGGCTGGTAGGCAGACTGTCGGACCGCAGATAGATAAGTAACAGGCAGGAATCTGGCAGGTGACTGGCAGGTGACTGGCAGGTAACTGGCAGGTAACTGGTAACGGGACCTGAGGGCTGAAGCAGAGTTGAAAGGCTTTGCAACAACATTGCTCAGGCACCTCCATTTTGGAGGAGGTGCCTTATATATGGTGAGGTCCTCCGGCCATTGGCCGGGGACTCCTTAGGACGGCGCGCGTGGCCCCTTTAAGAGAGGGGGAGCGCGCGCGCGCCCTAAGCACAGACGCCGGGAAGCAGCGCGCGCTGCCAGCAGAGCGGGAGGAAGCCGCCGGGCACGGAGCGGAGAGGTGAGGGGAACGGCGTCCCTGCCTAGCAGGAGGCAGGGACGCCGACGCTACACTCTATAATCGATACAGGGGCATAGTGAACCGTCTTTCTTTTTTACGAAGAAGAATCTGGCTCCAGCCGGGGAGGTAGATTTCTGGATGAATCCCCTAGCCAGATTTTCTTCGATGTACTCCGAAAGGCCCGGGTTTCAGCCAACGACAACGGGTAAATACGCCCACGGGGTGGAGTGGCACCGGGTGCCAGGTCGATAGGGCAATCATATGGCCTATGAGGTGGCAGTGTCTCTGCTTCCTTCTTGTCGAAGACATCTGCATAGGACCAGTAAGGTGCCGGTAGACCAGGTAAATTAGCCGGAGTAGCCGGAGGTCGAGCCGGGGGAACCGGGACCAGGCAGGTCTCATGGCAATCCTGCCCCCAACGGAGCACCTCACCGGATTGTCAATTCAGAACGGGTTCATGTCTCTGTAGCCAGGGTAGACCTAGCAAAAGGGAGTGAGAGAGTCTGGAAAGCACATGGAAGGAGATCCTCTCTGAGTGCAGCATTCCCACCTGAAGGGTTACGGGCTCAGTGACGAGCAAGATGGTCACCGGAAGGAGTCTTCCATCCACGGAAGCGACTGCCAATAGTTCAGCCAGAGGTTTGGTAGGAATCTGATACTTCTCTACAAGGGACTGGGAAATGAGATTCCCAGTGGCTCTGGAATCCAGATGGGCGGTTTCAAAGAAGCGGTTCTCTCCACAGGAAATAGAGACGGTTAAAGTCAAGAACCGAGAGGATTTACTCTTGCCTAGGACGACCTCTCCGAGCGGTCCTAGACACTGGAGTTTCCCGGCTTCACCGGACAGGAACGGATCAGATGCTCCTTACTACCACAGTAGAAACAGATCCCTTCGGGTCGGCGTGTTTCTTGTCGAGACTTGACCATCTTGGTCTGGTCGATCTGCATAGGTTCGGGCGAGCGTGCCCGGGGAGTTGCTGGTTGGGAAGCAGGTTTCTGGAAAACCGGAGCAAGATGAGGAAATCTTCTCTCCCGGGTAGTCTCCTTAGCACGTTCTAGGAAACGGATGTCAATCTGGGTAGCCAGTGACACCAGGTCATCCAGGGTGGTAGGAATGTCCCGGCCGGCTAGCTCGTCCTTAATCCGACCGGAAAGACCCTCCCGGAAGGTGGACACCAGGGCCTTGTTGTCCCAGGCAAGCTCAGAAGCGAGGGTACGGAACTGTATGACATACTGGCCCACGGTGAAATTCCTTTGGCGGAGACGAAGCAATGAGGAGGCAGTAGAAATCCTTCGTCCGGGCTCATCGAAGACCCTCCAGAAGGCAGTGAGGAAAGCCGGAAGATCGGACACCAGGGAATCCCCTCTCTCCCATAGAGTGTTTTAGCCATGCCAATGCTTCCCCGGTGAGGTGAGACATGATGAACGCCACCTTGGCCCGGTCGGAGGGAGACTGATGTGCCAGAAGTTCAAAGTGCAGTGTGCACTGGTTCAGAAAACCCCGACATAATACGGGGTCACCCCCAAAACGAGGAGGCGCAGAAAGCCGGGGTCCTAGGCTGGATGCCGTGGTATTGGTAGGCAGCGGCGTCGCCGGAGCGGGTGTCGCTCGGCTCGAGGCGGGCACAGGTGGGACAGACAGCGTGTCCAGGCAAGAGTTGACAGACCGCAGGTAGGTCAGGATGGTTTCCTGTTGGGATCTCTGACGAGAAACCTCCTGGTACAGGTCAGCAAGCGAAGGAGCCTGGGGGCCACCGGGTTTCATGGCCCATGCAAACTGTTACGGATCCGGGTGGTGGAACCTCTGTGCTGCGGAGCAAAGTGGGACCAGAGGGGGGTAACTAGGTATCAACTCGGACTGACCAAGGTCACACGGCGGCTCAGTCGACTCCGTGAACCAGGGAAGGACCGAGCAGAGGGACCAGGTGCTACTCTGGGCCTGTCCTTGTATGAGAGCAGGTGACTCCTAAGGGTAACTGGCAGGAGCCTCCGGGTAAGCACGGCAGGTAACTAGAAGGTAGGCTGACTGATAGGCACAGCAGGTAACTGGTAGGAGCCTCCAGGTAGGCTGGCTGATAGGCATGGCAGGTAACTGGTACGATCTCCGGGTAGGCAGGCAAGCCAGGCCCATAGACAGACTGGCGGGTTTGGATCGTAGGCAGACCGTCGGGCTGGAGAGTACACTTGGCTGGCGGAAACAGGTAGTCAGGCTGGCAGACAGGACTGGTAGTCAGGCTCGCGGACTGGACTGGTAGTCAGGCTGGCGGACAGGACTGGTAGTCAGACTGGCGGACTGGACTGGTAGTCAGGCTGGCGGACTGGACTGGTAGTCAGGCTGGCGGACTGGACTGGTAGTCAGACTAGCAGAGGGACCTGAGGGCTGAAGCAGAGTTTAGGACACAAAGCTACAACTGTTAGAACACTCCTGTTAGTTTTTTCTATCTTGTGTTTTGCGGTCACGTGACCATCTGCCTATATATTCCAGCTCCGCCCTTCTGGCTTTGCTGGACTTCAGTGTTGTTTGACTGTTTTGCTAGCCTGGTGCTTTGGTGCCTATCTCTGTCAGTTTGCTTGGTCCTCTTGGACCTCTAGTACTTTTTGTCAGTTTGTCTTTTGTGTTCTACAACAATTTCTTTTTAGGAGGTGTCCCATTTTTGTCCCAGTCCTTAGTTCTTTTAGGGACCCCTCCCTTAATTCTATAGGTCTTCGTTCAGACTATCCGAGGATGAAGGCGGGTCTGTTCACTAGGAACAGGCAGCCTGCTACATCGTAGGGATTCAGCTTAGTCTTACTGTAGGGATAGCTTTCCCCTATCTTTCCTTAGTTCTTGTTGCAGATCATAACAGTAAGTCCAGCCCAAAAAAGACTAAAAGGAAAGAAATTCGGGGATCAGTATGGTTTCCATCCAGGACTTGGCTCAACGCCTGCAGGGATTGTCTCTGGAGGTGGTTGAGCTTCAGCAACATGTGAGTAGCTGTCCTGGAGCGCATTTTGTCGAACCCAAGGTAGGACTGCCTGATGTTTTTTTATGGTAAACAGCAAGATTTTTTTTTCTTTAAAAATGCTTGTTTGTTATATTTTTGTTTGAGACCAAGATCCTCTGGGAATGAATCACAGCGCATTGGTTTTATTATGTCACTTTTGCGCAACGAACCACAGGGGTGGGCCTTTTCTCTCCAGCCTAATGATCCGTGTTTAAGTTCTGTTGAAGAATTTTTTTCTGCTATGGGGCTATTATATGACGATCCTGATTGAATCTCATCTGCTGAATCAGAACCTAGGCGTTTGAATCAGGGGTCAGATGATGTTGAAAATTATTGCACACACTTCAGGAGATGGGCCTCAGAAGTTAAATGGAATGATTCTGCGCTGAGATGTTTATTTCTTGCTGGTCTGAGTGAAAGGGTTAAGGATTTGCTAATTGCATTCCCTGCACCTGAGACTCTGCAGGAAGCTATGCAGTTAGCTGTTCGTGTGGACAGGAGACTGAGGTCTAGGGTGAATGATGTAAAAACTCCTGTAACGTCAGGTCCTAGTTCCCAGAAAATCTGCTCTGACAACGGAGAACCAGTGGAGGTGGGGGCGATGTCACTCCGCTCTCAGGAAAAAGACCGGAGATTCGCCGAGGGATTGTGTCTTTATTGTGGTAAAGGTGACCATTTGATTAAGTATTGTGAGCGTAGTTTAAGTAAAGAAAAAAAAAGGTCAGTTACGCCTGTATAGCTTGTTTACGCTCTGCAGGAGTATTTCTTTCTGGGAGTACTACTCTGCAGGGAGATTTTATAGAATTTTAGGTATTTGTGGATTGTGGTTCAACACTTAATGTGATTGATAAAGGGTTTTTGGAAAACATTAAATTGAAATCCAAACCTTTGTCATCACCTATTTCTGTGGTTGCAATTGATAACACTCCTTTGAAATGTATTACTCACAAGACTGCTGCATTTCCTCTCACTATCAATGGAGTTCACCAAGAAATTTTGGATTTGGTTGTTTTGGATAATTTACCCTCTCCAGTTGTTCTAGGATTGCCTTGGTTAAAACTGCACAATCCTTTATTGGACTGGTCTACTAATGTGATTAAGTCTTGGAGTCCGAAGTGCTATGATAAATGTTGTAATAGTCGCATTGCGGCTGTGGAAAAAGTGGAATTACCTGTACCTATTCAAGATTTTTGGAGGGTTTTTTTGGAGGAGGAGTCACAAGTTTTACCTCCTCATAGGGATTATGATTGCGCCATTGAGTTTGTTCCAGGAGCTACTCTTCCCAAGAGTCGCTTGTTTAATCTGACTATCCCTGAAAGAAAGGCCTTGGAGGAGTACATACAGACTAGCCTGGCTGCTGGTCACATTAGACCTTCTAAGTCACCTGTGGCAGTTGGATTCTTCTTTGTTAAAAAAAAGGACGGCGGTTTACGTCCATGTCTGGATTTTCGTGAAATTAATAAGATTACCGTAAGCAATTCCTACCCATTACCGTTAATTCCTGACTTGTTTAACCAGTTAGTGGGAGCCAAGTGGTTCTCCAAAATTGATCTCTGGGGGGCATACAATTTGTTACATGTGAAGGAGGGTGATGAATGGAAAACTGCTTTTAACACTCCGGTAGGTCATTTTGAGAATTTGGTGATGCCTTTTGGTCTTACCAATGCACCTGCATTTTTTCAGAACCTTATTAATGACATCCTGAGACCTCTGACTGGTAAGAATGTGGTTATGTATTTGGATGACATTTTGATTTATTCACCAGATCTGGAGTCCCATTGGCAGAGTGTACGTGAAGTTTTGCAGTTATTGGGTGATAATTCACTCTTTGCTAAGCTGGAGAAATGTGAGTTCGCTGTGCAGAAAATTAGTTTTTTGGGCTACATTGTCTCCAGCGAGGGCTTTGAGATGGACCCTGTGAAGTTTCAGGCTGTGCAGGAATGGCCTAGGCCTATTGGTTTGAAATCTATACAGAGATTTTTGGGTTTTGCCAATTATTGCAGGAAATTCATTAAGAATTTTTCTGTAATTGTTAAACCTCTAACCGATCTCACCAGGAAAGGTGCGAATACGGCCCAGTGGACTACTGAGGTCATTGAAGTGTTTGAGTATCTCAAAGAGAGGTTCAGTTCTGCCCCTTATGCAGCCTGATGAGACCAAGCCTTTTTTGGTCGAGGTCGATGCTTCATCGGTGGGGGTCGGAGCAGTTTTGTCTCAGGAGAGACATCCTTGTGACTTCTTTTCGAAAAAAATTTCGGAAACCGAACTGAATTATGATGTTGGAAATCGGGAGTTGTTGGCTATTAAACTCGCGTTTGAACATTGGCGTCATTTTTTGGAAGGCGCTAGATTTCCTATTCAGGTTTTCACAGATCATAAGAATTTGATCTATCTGGAGGCTGCCAAGCGCTTGAATGCCCGTCAAGCTAGGTGGGCACTTTTTTTTTCTCGGTTTCATTTTTCTGTTACCTATATCCCTGGTACTAAGAATGTTAAAGCCGATGCTTTATCTCGCAGCTTCTCTCCTACGGTCGGTGCCGAGGAGGAGGAGAGCATTTTACAGAAAGGAGTTGTGGTGGCGGCTTTGGACTCCGTTTTGGAGAATGGGATTCTGAAAGCTCAAGATGATGCTCCATCTAACACTCCCAATGGGAGGTTGTTCGTGCCTAGAGCCTTTAGGAGAGATTTGTTTGTGGAGTGTCATGAGTCTCTGTTGGCAGGCCATCCAGGAATTTCGAAGACTAAGAGATTGATCAGTCGCAGTTTTTGCTGGCCTGGTGGCAGAAGGAAGTCATCAAGTGGGTGTGTCAGTGTACTTTGTGCGCTAGGTCAAAGGCTTCACATACTCCTGCTGCGGGGTTGCTTTGCCCTCTGGAGGTTCCTAGTGCGCCTTGGACGCATCTCACTATGGATTTTATTACTGATCTTCCTGTGTCCGAGGGTTTTACTGTCATCTGGGTGGTCGTGGACCGTTTTAGTAAGATGTGTCATTTGGTTCCATTCATTAAGTTGCCCTGCGCCAAGACACTCGCTAAGGCGTTTGTTAAGGAGATTGTCAAGCTCCATGGCGTTCCCACGGATATTGTTTCTGATAGAGGACCTCAGTTTGTGGCTCGCTTTTGGCGTGCTTTTTGTGACAGGTTGGGAGTCCATTTGTCATTTTCGTCTGGTTATCATCCTGAGTCTAATGGACAGACTGAAAGAAAGAACCAGGATGTTGAGCAGTTTTTGCATTGTTTTGTGGCGGACAATCAAGAGGTGTGGTCGGAGTTTCTGCCTCTCGCAGAATTTGCTCTTAACTATTATACATCCTCCTCTGCTGGGTGTTCTCCTTTTTTTTGCTGTACTGGGAGACATCCATCTTTTGGTTCGTTCTCCAAATTGGGGTCGGCGGTGCAGGAGGAGGAGAATTTTTCCGGTGATTTGGAGAAAGTTTGGACTAATGTACGTTGTAACCTTCAAGAGGCTAACAAAAAGTCCAAGAAGTATTTTGACAGGAAACGTAAAGAGGTTTTGTTTACTGTGGGTGACATGGTTCGGTTGTCCTCGAAGAACCTGCGGTTGAGGTTTCCTTCTAAAAAACTGGGTCCTAAGTTTGTGGGTCCATTTAAAGTGCTTCAGGTTGTTAACCAGTCTGCTGTTAGGTTGGATGTCCCTACTTCCTGGAAGATTAATCCTGTGTTTCATGTTTCCTTGTTGAAAAAGGCTGACGTATCTGATATGGTCGTCACTGTCACAGTTCCTCCTGTGGTGGAAGACGGCGAATATGAAATTTCTCGTATCTTGAATTCTAGATGGCATAGAGGGAGATTACAGTATCTTGTCTCCTGGAAGGGTTTCGGTCCCGAAGACAACTCCTGGGTAAGAACGCATGATGTCTCTGCTCCTAGGCTTGTTAAAGCTTTCCACAGTAGGTTTCCGGATAGGCCTGGGCCTGGAGAATCCGGAGGATCCTCATAAAAGAGGGGGTACTGTTAGAACCCTCCTGTTAGTTTTTTCTATCTTGTGTTTTGCGGTCACATGACCATCTGCCTATATATTCCAGCTCCACCCTTCTGGCTTTGCTGGACTTCAGTGTTGTTTGACTGTTTTGCTAGCCTGGTGCTTCGGTGCCTATCTCTGTCAGTTTGCTTGGTCCTCTTGGACCTCTCATACTTTTTGTCAGTTTGTCTTTTGTGTTCTACAACAATTTCTGTTTAGGGGGTGTCCCATTTTTGTCCCAGTCCTTAGTTCTTTTAGGGACCCCTCCCTTAATTCTATAGGTCTTCGTTCAGACTAGCCGAGGACGAAGGCGGGTCTGTTCACTAGGAACAGGCAGCCCGCTACATCGTAGGGATTCAGCTTAGTCTTACTGTAGGGACAGCTTTCCCCTATCTTTCCTTAGTTCTTGTTGCAGATCATAACAACAACCTTGCACGGGCACCTCCATTTTGGAGGTGCCATTTATATGAGAGGTCCTCCGGCTATCGGCCGGGGACTACTTAGGACGGCGCGCGCGCGCTCCCCCACTCTTAAAGGGGCCGCGCGCGCCATCCTAAAGAGTCCCCGGCCTAAGCACAGTGCCCGGGAAGCTGAGCGCGCCGGCAGCAGCAGCAGGAGAGCCGGAAGACGCCGGGCCGGGAGCGCGGCGGTAAGAGGGACGGCGTCTCTGCCTCTCAGGGGGCATAGACGCCGATACTACACTTCTGAGGATAAGTTTATCCGAGTCACCAGCCTCGGAAATCGCAGGTTATCAGCAGCTCAGATTAGAGACCAGGTCAATGCCACACAGAGTTCTAGCAGCAGACACATCTCTACAACAACTGTTAAGAGGAGACTTTGTGCAGCAGGCCTTCATGGTAAAATAGCTGCTAGGAAACCACTGCTAAGGACAGGCAACAAGCAGAAGAGACTTGTTTGGGCTAAAGAACACAAGGAATGGACATTAGACCAGTGGAAATCTGTGCTTTGGTCTGATGAGTCCAAATTTGAGATCTTTGGTTCCAACCACCGTGTCTTTGTGCGACGCAGAAAAGTTGAACGGATGGACTCTACATGCCTGGTTCCCACCGTGAAGCATGGAGGAGGAGGTGTGATGGTGTGGGGGTGCTTTGCTGTGTTATGCACACGCCCGGACTGACTGGCGTGAGCATGATTAGTGATCCCATTGGACCATGAAACGAGGAGTGCCTGGAGGGGTGTAACTAAGTATCAACTCGGACCGACCAAGGTCACATGGCGGCTCAGTCGACTCCGTGAACCGGGGAGGAACCGAGCAGAGGGACCAGGTGCTACTCCAGGTCAGACCCTGGTCACAGCTGTTGACCCACACCGGGGAATGCAGGAACAGGCAGGTTAGGCTGGCATACAGACAGGTGGGTACTGGCAGGCATGGCTGGTATGCAGACAGGTGGGTATTGGCAGGCACGGCTGGTATGCAGACAGGTGGGCACTGGCAGGCACGGCTGGCATGCAGACAGGTGGGCACTGGCAGGCACGGCTGGCATGCAGACAGGCGGGTACTGGCAGGTAGGAACGCAGGCAGGATAGGGACCAATACAGACTGGGACACAGGAACGGAGCCACAGGTGCGGTAGACAAGCAGAGCAGAGCAAAACCTGCAGATGCGGTAGACAAGCAAAGCAGAGCAAAACCTGCAGATGCGGTAGACAAGCAGAGCAGAGCAAAACCACAGGTGCGGTGGACAAGCAGATCAGAGCGAAACTGCAGGTGCGGTGAACAAGCAGGGCAGAGCAAAACCGCAGGTGCGGTGAACAAGCAGAACTAGATACACACAAGGTACTTACAATGAAGTAGCGAGTGTACACAAAACTCACAAACAGAAGTTCAGAGACAACGAGTTGGAGTTAAGTGCAGGTTCAGACACTGCAGGAAAAGGGAAGGTTCGGACATAGAGAGAAACAGGTAACGGGCTATGACACAGTTCAGACAGGAGCTGAACCAGTAATAAGATATAGGAACGAGCCTGGGAACTCAGCCCTCATGGTGGCGGAGACAGACTAGAAGTCACAGATACAGGTAACAGGCCTGGGTATACAGCCCCCAGGGGCGGAAACAGACAAGATACAGGACAGGACCTGGCAACTCAGTTGCACAGAACACACTGAATCAAAGTGTTGCTCAGGCACCCCCTACTGTCTGGAGGAGGTTTAAGTATCCAGTGACTCACAGCAATAGGCTGGGGAGGCATTAGGAGTGCGCACACAGTAACTATAAGAATCAGGCAGTAGCCGGGCCGCCGCCCTAAGCAATCAGACAAGAGACACAGTCAGTACTGGAGCAAAGTGGGCAGCCTGGATTGATAGGTAAGATGGCGGTCTTGCAAGGTGAGAGGTGGTAAGCCATGCCAGCACGCCGCCAGGGATGTTACAGTACCCCCCCCTTGAGGTTGGGAAGAGATGTATTCTATGGAGCATTGTCATCCTGTGTGGATTCTGTGTGGGCAGAAGCCTCTTCTGGCTGGGAAACTGGTGGGCTACCTACACGCATCACCAATGGGGACTGCTCCAGGATATTGGGAAGGGAAGCTTTAGCAGAAGCTTCAGGGTTAGGGTCATCGAAGAGCATTAGAAAGGCCACCAGGAAGGCCTGCAGGTCGGAGGCAATAGGATCCCATGCTTCCCATAGGGGGGGGTGATCCACTTCAAGGCATCACCCGCTAAGTAGGACATCATGAATGCTACTTTAACCCGATCAGTGGGAAAATAGTGAGCATAGAATTTGAAATGCAGCATACATTGCTCCACAAACGAACGGCTTTGTTTTGGATCCCCATAGTACCGTGGTGGATCCGCAGGAACGAGTGCTGATTGCTCCATTTGGGCTGGTGCGTAAATCGCCTGGACCTCAGCTTGAGAAAAAATTTTTTCCTTGGTGCACGTATTCGCCAGACAAGAATTCAAATGTCTCCGAGAGCGAAGGATCGTGGGGCTCAACGGGGACCATGGCCTGAGCAAACTGTTACGCACACGCCCGGACTGACTGGCGTGAGCATGATTAGTGATCCCACTGGACCATGAACTGAGGAGTGTCTGGAGGGGCGTAACTAAGTATCAACTCGGTCCGACCAAGGTCACACGGCGGCTCAGTCGACTCCGTGAACCAGGGAGGAACTGAGCAGAGGGACCAGGTGCTACTCCAGGTCAGACCCCGGTCACAGCTGTTGACCCACACTGGGGAATGCAGGAACAGACAGGTTAGGCTGGCATACAGACAGGTAGGTACTGGCAGGCACGGCTGGTATGCAGATAGGTGGGTATTGGCAGGCACGGCTGGTATGCAGACAGATGGGCACTGGTCGGCACGGCTGGCCTGCAGACAGGTGGGCACTGGCAGGCACGGCTGGCATGCAGACAGGCGGGTACTGGCAGGTAAGAACACAGGCAGGATAGGGACCATGACAGACTAGGACACAGGAAAGGAGCCCCAGGTGCAGTAGACAAGCAGAGCAGAGCAAAACCCGCAGATGCAGTAGACAAGCAGAGCAGAGCAAAACCCGCAGATGCGGTAGACAAGTAGAGCAGAGCAAAACCCGCAGGTGCGGTTGACAAGCAGGGCAGAGCAAAACCCGCAGGTGCGGTAGACAAGCAGAGCAGGGAAAAACCCGCAGGTGCGGTAGACAAGCAGAGCAGAGCAAAACCCGCAGGTGCGGTAGACAAGCAGAGCAGAGTAAAACCCACAGGTGCGGTAGACAAGTGGAGCAGAGCAAAACCCGCAGGTGCGGTAGACAAGCAGAGCAGAGCAAAACCCGCAGATGCGATAGACAAGCAGGGCAGAGCAAAACCCGCAGATGCGGTAGACAAGTAGAGCAGAGCAAAACCCGCAGATGCGGTAGACAAGTAGAGCAGAGCAAAACCCGCAGGTGCGGTAGACAAGCAGAGCAGAGCAAAGCCCGCAGGTGCGGTAAACAAGCAGAGCAGAGCAAAACCCGCACGTGCGATAGACAAGCAGAGCAGAGCAAAGCCTGCGGGTGTGGTAAACAAGCAGAGTAGAGCAAAACCCGCAGGTGTGGTAGAGAAGCAGAGCAGAGCAAAACCCGCAGGTGCGGTAAACCAACAGAGCAGAGCAAAACCCGCAGGTGCGGTGAACAAGCTGAGCAGAGCGAAACCGCAGGTGCGATGAACAAGCTGAGCAGAGCGAAACCGCCGGTGCGGTGAACATGCAGGGCGGAGCAGAGCGAAACCGCCGGTGCAGTGGACAAGCAGAGCGGAGCGAAACCGCAGGTGTGGTGGACAAGCAGAGCAGAGCAAAACCGCAGGTGCGGTGAACAAGCAGAGCAGAGCGAAACCGCAGGTGCGGTGGACAAGCAGAGCAGAGCGAAACCGCAGGTGCGGTGAACAAGCAGGGCAGAGCAAAACCGCAGGTGCGGTGAACAAGCAGAACTAGATACACACAAGGTACTTACAATGAAGTAGCGAGTGTACACAAAACTCACAAACAGAAGTTCAGAGACAACAAGTTGGAGTTAGGTGCAGGTTCAGACACTGCAGGAAAAGGGAAGGTTCGGACATAGAGAGAAACAGGTAACGGGCTAGGACACAGTTCAGACAGGAGCTGAACCAGTAATAAGATACAATAACGAGCCTGGGAACTCAGCCCTCATGGTGGCGGAGACAGACTAGAAGTCACAGATACAGGTAACAGGCCTGGGTATACAGCCCCCAGGGGCGGAAACAGACAAGATACAGGACAGGACCTGGCAACTCAGTTGCACAGAACACACTGAATCAAAGTGTTGCTCAGGCACCCCCTACTGGGTGGAGGAGGTTTAAGTATCCAGTGACTCACAGCAATAGGCTGGGGAGGCATTAGGAGTGCGCACACAGTAACTATAAGAATCAGGCAGTAGCCGCGCCGCCGCCCTAAACAATCAGACAAGAGACACAGCCGGTACTGGAGCAAAGTGTGCACCTTCTCATTTAAAGATTTTTCTGTATTTTCATGACTATGAAAATTGTACATTCACACTGAAGGCATCAAAACTATGAATTAACACATGTGGAATTATATACTTAACAAAAAAGTGTGAAACAACTGAAAATATGTCTTATATTCTAGGTTCTTCAAAGTAGCCACCTTTTGCTTTGATGACTGCTTTGCACACTCTTGGCATTCTCTTGATGAGCTTCAAGAGGTAGTCACCGGAAATGGTTTTCACTTCACAGGTGTGCCCTGTCAGGTTTAATACATGGGATTTCTTGCCTTATAAATGGGGTTGGGACCATCAGTTGTGTTGTGCATAAGTCAGGTGGATACACAGCTGATAGTCCTATTGAATAGACTGTTAGAATTTGTATTATGGCAAGAAAAAAGCAGCTAAGTAAAGAAAAACGAGTGGCCATCATTACTTTAAGAAATGAAGGTCAGTCAGTCCGAAAAATTGGGCAAACTTTGAAAGTGTCCCCAAGTGCAGTTGCAAAAACCATCAAGCGCTACATAGAAACTGGCTCACATGAGGACTGCCCCAGGAAAGGAAGACCAAGAGTCACCTCTGCTTCTGAGGATAAGCTTATCCGAGTCACCAGCCTCAGAAATCGCAGGTTAACAGCAGCTCAGATTAGAGACCAGGCCACTGCCACACAGAGTTCTAGCAGCGGACACATCTCTTCAACAACTGTTAAGAGGAGACTTTGAGCAGCAGGCCTTCATGGTAAAATAGCTGCTAGGAAACCACTGCTAAGGACAGGCAACAAGCAGAAGACTCTTGTATGGGCTAAAGAACACACGTCTTTGTGCGACGCAGAAGAGGTGAACGGATGGACTCTGCATGCATGGTTCCCACCGTGAAGCATGGAGGAGGAGGTGTGATGGTGTGGGGGTGCTTTGCTGGTGACACTGTTGGGGATTTATTCAAAATTGAAGGCATACTGAACCAGCATGGCTACCACAGCATCTTGCAGCGCCATGCTATTCCATCCGGTTTGTGTTTAGTTGGACCATCATTTATTTTTCAACAGGACAATGACCCCAAACACACCTCCAGGCTTTGTGAGGGCTTTTTGACCAATAAGGAGAGAGATGGGGTGCTACGCCAGATGACCTGGCCTCCACAGTAACAAGACCTGAACCCAATCGAGATGGTTTGGGGTGAGCTGGACCGCAGATTGAAGGCAAAAGGGCCAACAAGTGCTAAGCATCTCTGGGAACTCCTTCAAGATTGTTGGAAGACCATTTCCGGTGACTACCTCTTGAAGCTCATCAAGAGAATGCCAAGAGTGTGCAAAGCAGTCATCAAAGCAAAAGGTGGCTACTTTGAAGAACCAAGAATATAAGACATATTTTCAGTTGTTTTACACTTTTTTGTTAAGTATATAATTCCACATGTGTTAATTCATAGTTTTGATGCCTTCAGTGTGAATGTACAATTTTCAAAGTCATGAAAATACAGAAAAATCTTTAAATGAGAAGGTGTGTCCAAACTTTTGGTCTGTACTGTATATTCACATATATGCTTGAAGGACAAACGTTGTCAGATGATTTACAATGAGGAAAAAGGGTACAATTTATATTAAAGAGTGTAGGTAACATGCAATATATTCATCATAAGGCTTCTAATGGGAATATCAATGTAAGCTCATGGAGTCACTGATCCCATATGGTGTCATGGTCCGTCATAGAGTTAGTTACAAGAGGAGTAGCAGCAAAGAAACTCTATTACAGGTAAGTAGGAACAATTAGACACAGAACAAACGGTTCAAATAGCAAAAATGGCGTAGGGAACACTGAAGGATTACATACCTGGCGTGAAGGGAATAGTGCATGGACTAGGAACCGCGAAAAAGCGCCGTGTGGTGGAAAGAAGGAAGGACTATATAAAGGACTATATATATAGGACTATATATATATTATATAGGACTAGTGCGTTGGTGGAAGCGGTGAAAGAACGCCGGTGTATATCCGGTCATGCGCAGTATGGCCATACTGACTTCCGGTGCGTGTGCTGGAACGCAAAGGGAGACAGTGGAACGCAAGTCACTTCCGGACATGCGCAGTATATACGCTACACTGGAAGTAAGTGGATAGACTTTACTTAAGGTGTAAATCAGTGGAAAGAGGTTATACTCAATCAAGAGCAGAATAACGCAGGGTGAGCCAACCTTAGGAGGAGCTATAGGAGATGAATACTTGAAAAACAGATTATATTATATTAAATTGCAAAATAAGGAGGGGGATCCTGAAGAGTCAAAGAAAAAAATGCATGGGATTCGTTACGGAGGTCCCTGGGAACCTTAATTAGTAACCTACAAGACAAAGAAAAATAATCAGTAACATGAAATATATTCAATTATTATAAAATGGCAAACAATCTAGTCATCCATACTGAAAGCCCAGTGAATGACCCACAACTTAAAACTTTAATCAGTAGCATAGAATTATCCGCTAAACCCTGGTTTATTATCCTATCCAATAGACACTGGACAGAGTGAGTTTTATGTCATATAGGTAGAGGGATTTTTGGGGGCGATATAGGAATTTTTTATTCATCTTGTGCGTCATACTCCCTATTAAGTCCTTTCGGAGTGAGGATCTGTAGCGTATGTATCCAGTATAGCTCACGTTTTTTGAGGTTTTGAATCCGGTTGCTCCCCTGTCTATTTGGCGGAATGTGATCAATTACTTGATACCTTAGTTGTGAAATGTTGTGGGACATAGCTAGAAAATGTGCTGGTATAGGTAACATCGTGCGTCCACAACGAATTGTCGATTTGTGTTGTGAAATACGGTCTCGGATATGTTGGGTGGTCTCACCAACATATGCGAGACCGCATGGACACTTAATTAGATACACCACATACGTGGAATCACAAGAGAAATATTCTTTAATAGAATAACATTTGCCAAAATGAGGATGTGTAAAAGTAACATAGTTTTTAAGGTTGAAGGAAGACTAAGTCCATCTAGTTCAACCCATAGCCTAACATGTTGATCCAGAGGAAGGCAAAAAAAAAACATGTGGTAAACACTAAGCTCCACATTGGGGAAAAAAAATCCTTCCTGACTCCATATGACAATCAGACTAGTTCCCTGGATCAACGCCCTATCAAGGAATCTAGTATTTATAACCTGTAATATTATACTTTTCAAGAAAGGCATCCATGCCCTTCTTAAATTTTAACAGTGAATCACTCATTACAACATCATGCGGCAGAGAGTTCCATAGTCTCACTGCTCTTACAGTAAAGAATCCCCGTCTGTGATTATGATTAAACCTTCTTTCCTCTAGACGTAGAAGATGCCCCCTTGTCCCCGTCTCAGGCCTCAGAGTAAAAAGATCAGTAGAAAGCTCTTTGTACTGTCCCCTCATATACTTGTACATAGTAATAAGATCACCCCTAAGCCTTCTTTTTTCCACAGTAAATAACCCCAAGTGTAATAACCTGTCTTGGTATTGCAGACCCCCAGTCCTCTAATAACCTTGGTCGCTCTTCTCTGCCCCGCTCTAGTTCAGCTATGTCTTTCTTATACACCGGAGACCAGAACTGTACACAGTATTCTAAGTGTGGTCGCACTAATGACTTGTATAGAGGTAAAATTATGTTCTCCTCATGAGCATCTATGCCTCTTTTAATGCATCCCATTATTTTATTTGCCTTTGCAGAAGCAGCCTGACACTGGCCACTACACTGAGCTTGTCGTCCACCAATACACCCAGGTCTTTTTCAGTAACAGTTTTGCCATGTGTTTTACAATTAAGCTTATAATTATACATTTTATTTCCTCTGCCCAAGTGCATTACCTTACATTTATCCCCATTAAAGCTCATTTGCCATTTATCAGCCCAAGCTTCTAGTTTACATAGATCCTCCTGTAATATAAAATTGTCCTCCTCTGTATTGATTACCCTGCAGAGTTTAGTGTCATTAATAAATATGTTAAAAAGAAGTGGGCCCAATACTGACCCCTGTGGTACCCCACTGTTAACTGAGACCCGGTTTGAGTGTTTTCCATTAATAGCCACCCTTTGTTTCCTATCACTGAGCCAATTCTTAACCCACATACATATATTTTCCCCTATCCCCATTGTTCTCATTTTGTGTATCAACCTTTTGTGTGGAACCGTATCAAAAGCTTTTGAAAAGTCCATATACACAACATCCACTGCATTTCCTTGGTCCAGTCCGGAACTTGCCTCCTCATAAAAACTGATCAGATTAGTTTGACAGGAACGGTCCCTCGTAAACCCATGTTGATATTGGGTCATGAGGTTATTCTTCTTCAGATACTCTATTATAGCATCTCTTAGGAAACCCTCCAGGATTTTACCCACAGTAGAGGTTAAGCTTACCGGCCTATAATTTCCAAGTTCAGTTTTTGTCCCCTTTTTGAATATTGGCACCACATTTGCTATACGCCAGTCCTGTGGTACAGACCCTGTTATTATGGAATCTTTAAAGATTAAAAATAATGGTCTATCTATGACGTTACTTAATTCCTGCAGTACTCGCGGGTGTATCCCATCCGGGCCCGGTGATTTGTCAACTTTAGTGATTTTTAGATGCCGCCATACTTCCTGCTGGGTTAAGCAAGTGACATTTACTGGAGAATTTTTGTTATCACTAATCATGTTTTCTGTCATGCGATTTTCTTGTGTAAATACGGTTGAAAAAAAATCATTTAGCATATTGGCTTTTTCCTCATCCTCATCCACCATTTCACCCAGACTATTTTTAAGGGGGCCAACACTATCATTTTTTAGTTTTTTACTATTTATATAGTTAAAGAATATTTTGGGGTTATTTTTACTTTCTCTGGCAATAATTCTCTCTGCCTAAATCTTTGCTGCCTTGATTTGTTTTTTACATAATTTATTTAATTTTCTATATTTATTTAATGCCTCATCACTACCTACTTGCTTTAGTTCTCTAAATGCTTTCTTTTTGTCACTTATTGCGCCCCTTACAGCTCTATTTAGCCATAGTGGTTTCCTCCTATTTCTAGCATGTTTATTCCCAAGGGGTATATATTGTGCACAGGTCCTATTCAGGATGTTAATAAATGTCTCCCATTTGCTTTGTGTAGCTTTATGTCTCAGGATATCGTCCCAGTTTATTGCACTAAGATGATCTCTTAACCGTTGGAAATTTGCCTTCCTGAAGTTTAGTGTCCTTGTAACCCCGCTACTACACATCTTATTAAAGGTTACATGAAAACGTATTATTTTGTGATCACTATTACCCAAGTGACCCCCAACTAATATATTTGATATGCGGTCTGGCCTATTGGTTAATATTAGGTCTAGCAGTGCCCCCCTTCTTGTTGGGTCCTGAACCAGTTGTGAAAGGTAATTGTCTCTCATAGTAGTCAAAAACCTATTTCCTTTGCTTGAACTACATGTTTCTGTCCCCCAATGTATTTCAGGGTAGTTGAAGTCTCCCATAATAATGACTTCTCCTTGAGTCGCTGCTTCATCTATCTGCTTTACGAGGATATTCTCCGCTACTTCCATTATTTTTGGAGACTTATAAAAAACCCCTATCAGTAATTTATTATTTTTTCCCCCTCCCCTTATCTCCACCCACAGGGACTCTACATTTTCATTAGATTCACATATATCCTCCCGCAAGACAGGTTTTAAGGATGATTTTACATATAAACTCACACCCCCCCTCGCTTGTTTGTACGGTCATTTCTGAACAGACTATAGCCCTGTAAATTAACTGCCCAGTCATGGCTCTCGTCCAGCCATGTCGCAGATATCCCTACCATGTCATAATTATTTTCCAACAAAATTAATTCTAATTCCTCCATTTTGTTGGTGAGGCTTCTGGCATTAGTGTACATGCATTTTATGTATCTCTCTGTACCTCTATTCCATCTTACTTTATTGACTGTTCTAACCCCACCCCCAATTTCTTTATTTGTGGCCAGGTCACTATCTGCACTATCTTCCCCACCTATAAAATGAATACCCTCCCCCCCAATCCCTAGTTTAAACACTCCTCCAACCTTCTAGCCATTTTCTCCCCCAGCACAGCTGCACCCTCCCCATTAAGGTGCAGCCGGTCCCTAGCGTAGAGTCTGTAGCCAACTGAGAAGTCGGCCCAGTTCTCCAGGAACCCAAATCCCTCTTTCCTACACCAGTTCTTGAGCCACTTATTTATCTCCCAAATCTCCCGTTGCCTCTCTGGCGTGGCACGTGGTACCGGTAGTATTTCAGAGAATACCACCTTGGAGGTCCTTGCTTTCAGCTTGCAGCCTAATTCCCTAAAATCATCTTTAAGGACCTTCCACCTACCTCTAACTTTGTCATTTGTGCCAATGTGCAGCATGACCGCTGGGTCCTCACCAGCCCCTCCCAGTAATCTGTCAACCCGATCAGCGATGTGCCGGACTCGAGCGCCAGGTAGGCAGCACACTGTTCGACGATCCCTGTCTTTGTGACAGATTGCCCTATCTTTTCCTCTAATAATTGAGTCCCCCACTACCAGCACCTGCCTAGCCTGCCCTACTCTCCTATTTCCCTCTTTACTGGAGCTGACACTCGTCCCCTGAAAGCCGGAGATGCCTTGCTGCAGTAGTGCTACCCCTGTACCATCACTCCCCTCATCTGCCAACTTTGCAAACTTATTGGGGTGTGCCAGATCAGGACTAGCCTCCCTGGCACTCTTCCCTCTACCACCCCTTCTAACTGTCACCCAACTAGCGACCTCACTGTCCTGCAGCTCCCGACTACCACCCTCCCCCACATCTACCCCAGTAAGCTGCTGCTCAGTGAGCAGCAGACTCCTTTCCATGTTGTCAATGGATCTCAGTGTTGCCAGCTGCTCATTTAGATGCAGTATCTGGGCTTCCAAACGCACAACGTGCACACATCTCGCGCAGCAGTAAGCAACCTCGACCTGCTGTTCAAGGAATACATACATGTGGCAAGATGTACACTGGATAGCATTGTCAATAATGGAGCTCATTTCCTAATGGGGATTGCAATATACAGAATGTTAAGTAAAAAGTAAAGTAAAGAATTAATGAAATACAGTCAGCAATTCAGTCCAAAGTCCTCCCTTCCAAACTCCCTGAATACAAAGTCACTGAAAAACAAGTCACACACTTACTTTCGTTCGCACTTACGCTCCGGACTCACGCAGCTCGTTCACACTCGCAAACTAAGATATTTAAAGAGTTTTTTTTTTTTTCCCTTTTCCAGCAATGCACCCTTCACCTCAATGCACTTCCAGTGTCAACCTTAGTAATATTTGAACACTGTAAACATCCTAGACACGGGAAAGTTCCCCTCCGGGGGGTGGCCAAGGTGCGTTGGATTGGTCCCTTATTTGTAGATCCCACGTCGGCTCTAACCAAATGGTCGCGAATGTTTCGGGATCTTTTATGACATAGTAGGGGGACATCGGTAAATTTCTCTATATCCGGATAAGATTGCCGTAACAGGGACCAATATTTTTAATGCACTTGAATATCTGTCCCCCAAAGGGGTGATAGGTGTTCACGAAAGTCAGTCGTGAGTTATTATTCCGTCGTGAAGTAGGTTGGGTGACCTGGTTCAAGATATGTGATGGGTAACCCCTCTGTCGAAATTTGTCGTTCATCTCCTCATGTCTAATTTTTTTAGAATCTGCAGTAGACACTATTCGATCCACCCTATTATGTTGTGATTTTGGTAATGACCTTTTAATATGGCCCGGGTGAGAACTGGAATACAACAATAGACTGTTTTTATCTGTTGGTTTTGTGTATAAGTCACTGACTAGATATCCTGTGTCAACGAGTGTAATCCGTGTGTCCAAAAAACGTATGGAATGTGGGTCTTGGTGTATGGTAAATGTCAGATTAGTAACTTTGCTGTTAAGGTCATCAAAAAAAGTTTTTAAGTTTTGTCTTGTGCCAGTCCAAATAAAGAAAATATCGTCAATAAAACGTCTCCAGCATAGCACATGCTTTTCAAACAGAGGGTGAGTATATACATGATCTATCTCAAAATTCCCCATGAAGATATTGGCATAGGGGGGTGCCACATTGGAGCCCATCGCCGTACCCCTCTTTTGAAAGAAAAAACGATCTTCAAACATGAAAAAATTTTTGGTGAGGATCAAAGTTAATAAATCACTGCAAAAGTCAATCTGATCGGCTGAGAATGTAGTATGGGCTCTTACAAATTTTATTGTGGCACAAATGCCCTACTGGTGATTGATACTAGTATAGAGACTGTTGACATCCATTGTTGTTAGGATGCTGTTAGTAGGGATTGGTCCTAATTCTCTTATGCATGTCAAAAAATGGGTAGTGTCCTTAAGGTATGAGGTAATCTTCTGAATATGGGGTGTTAAAATTTTTTCTAATGTAATAGCCAAGGGTGACAAAATAGAATCTGTAGAGGCTACAATAGGTCTCCCGGGTGGTGCCCATAGATTCTTGTGTATTTTGGGTAAGGTATAAAATACCGGCATTATTGGTTTTGGATTGACCAAAAATTCTGACAGTTTGGAATCGATTGTGCCTCTCTGAGAATGATGTGAGACTAAATTTTTAATTAAATTAGCTACCTCTGTGGTGGGGTTACGTGTTATAGGTAGATACGTTTCAGTATCATTCAATTGAGTGTATATCTCTGATATATAATAAGACCGGTCCATAATAACAATTGCTCCCCCCTTATCAGCTGGTTTTACAATAAGTTCTTTCCTTTTTTTCAATGAGGAGAGGGCCATACTTTCCTCAGGGTTGAGGTTATTTTTGTTATGCAGATCGCCTCTCTTTATGGCTTGTAGGACTTCATTAATGTCTTTCTGGACCAAGTCAATATATGTCTCTACATGATAATATGTACAAGGCGGTTGGAAATGGCTAGGAATACGCAGTTTCAAGCCATGTAAAGAGAACATTCCATCATTCTGGCTGCTCTGAGAGGGACCTGGAGGATCAGTAGTAAGCCCCCTACCAGAGGAAAAATGGACTTTCAATCTTAAGGTTCTATAAAAGCGTTGTAGTTCTTGCTCCAGTTGGAATGTATCAAAGGCAGGTGTAGGGCTAAATGAAAGACCTTTTTGCAATAGGTCTAATTCGGCCGGTGCTAAGGATTGTGAGAAGATGTTATACACGATGTTAGTCCTACCCGAGAACGAGTTGTCATCCGAGCGTTGTCTGTCTGTCGATCTCCTCCCCCGCCTCGTCTTATTCTTGGTGGACGGTTTCTGCGTTGATCCAAAAAATAATTTGGTTGATAGGTACCTCGTTTGCTGTCTGTAGAGGAGTGTCGGCCTGGAGAAGAGTTGTATCCTCGCCTGTATGATCTGCTGCTTCTGCCTTGATCTGAAGAGCGCCATCTATACACTTGATTATTGAGGTAGTTTTCAGCGTCACATAGAAATTTAGATTTTTTCTGGATCTGGAGTTCGTTGCGATATTCAGAAATGGTTTTGTCCACTTTGTTTTTCAGTGTTGTAAATTCTTCAGATGAAATCGTATTACTCAATTGTTGCTCAGTAGAGGCAATCCTAGTATGTAGATTGGTTATTTCCTTCTGGAGAAAATCAATTGTCAACACAATAATGTCCATTGAGCATTTGTTGAGGATCCCCTCGAACTTACTGCAATAATCAGAGTTATCATTAAATAGAGTAGGACGTAGGTTGACTCTTAATCCTCGTGGAATTCGTTGTGTTTTGTGATATTCTGCGAGAGTAACGCAGTGTAGATCCAAAGCGGTATACCTCCTTTGTTCCTTCTCTAGGTCCCTTATGCGTACTTCCTCAGTGGGGGTGTGGAGAAATGTAACGGGAGTTGTGACATGTGCAAGTATTCCACTTGCTTCTTCCTGATTAAAGGCAAAGGTTGTGAACGACATTGAAGCCACAGGAGCGTAATCCCAAGAAACAGTCAATTGAAAAAAAGAAGGATCGCTTCACTGTATCAAACTTTTAGGGTGCTCTGAAGAAATAGGTAGTATAGATATCAAAAAAGAACTTCGGCACTCCAATATGGATGCAAAAAATTGGTTTTTATTAGCAGAATTCCCCATAAATGAAAAGCAGTCCGTTTCCACCTAACATGGTCTTTACCCATCACATATCTTGAACCAGGTCACCCAACCTACTTCACGACGGAATAATAACTCACAACTGACTTTCGTGAACACCTATCACCCCTTTGGGGGACAGATATTCAAGTGCATTAAAAAATATTGGTCCCTGTTAGAGCAATCTTATCCAGATATAGAGGAATTTACTGATGTCCCCCTACTATGTCATAAAAGATCCCGAAACATTCGCGACCATTTGGTTAGAGCTGACATGGGATCCACAAATAAGGGACCAATCCAACGCACCTTGGCCACCCCCCGGAGGGGAACTTTCCCGTGTCTAGGATGTTTACAGTGTTCAAATATTACTAAGGATGACACTTTTACACATCCTCATTCTGGCAAACGTTATTCTATTAAAGAATATTTCTCTTGTGATTCCACGTATGTGGTGTATCTAATTAAGTGTCCATGCGGTCTCGCGTATGTTGGTGAGACCACCCAACATATCCGAGACCGCATTTCACAACACAAATCAACAATTCGTTGTGGACGCATGATGTTACCTATACCAGCACATTTTCTAGCTATGTCCCACAACATTTCACAACTAAGGTATCAAGTAATTGATCACATTCCGCCAAATAGACGGGGGGGGGCAACCGGATTCAAAACCTCAAAAAACGTGAGCTATACTGGATACATACGCTACAGATCCTCACTCCGAAAGGACTTAATAGGGAGTATGAAGCACAATATGAATAAAAAATTCCTATATCCCCCCCAAAAATCCCTCTACCTATATGACATAAAACTCACTCTGTCCAGTGTCTATTGGATAGGATAATAAACCAGGGTTTAGCGGATAATTCTATGCTACTGATTAAAGTTTTAAGTTGTGGGTCATTCACTGGGCTTTCAGTATGGGTGACTAGATTGTTTGTCATTTTATAATAATTGAATATATTTCATGTTACTGATTATTTAGGACTATTCAGTAGGACTATGAGCTGTGTATCCACCTGACTTCTGCACAACACAACTGATGGTCCCAACCCCATTTATAAGGCAAGAAATCCCACTTATTAAACCTGACAGGGCACACCTGTGAAGTGAAAACCATTTCCGGTGACTACCTCTTGAAGCTCATCAATAGAATGCCAAGAGTGTGCAAAGCAGTCATCAAAGCAAAAGGTGGCTACTTTGAAGAACCTAGAATATAAGACATATTTTCAGTTGTTTCATACTTTTTTGTTAAGTATATAATTCCACATGTGTTAATTCATAGTTTTGATGCCTTCAGTGTGAATGTACAATTTTCATAGTCATGAAAATACAGAACAATCTTTAAATGAGAAGGTGTGTCCAAACTTTTGGTCTGTACTGTATATATATATATATAAATATATATATATATATATACTTTATATTCTTGTGGCAGCATGAGGTCTCCTACTATATCATTATTCTTGAATTTATATACATATATAAACATTTTTTTAAAAAAACGCACGCTATTTGCATATTCTACTGTACCTTACAAATTTATTTCACAATCTTTTGTGGGTTATTCCACATCATTTATAAGTAGATGTATGTGTATATTTTGTTTTTCCTTATTTTCTGTTTATATACAAATGTTAATGGGATATATTCTTTTGATGTTTAGCATAGGCCCTGAGAAAGACCATGTTAGGTCGAAACGTTGGCCTGCTTTTCATTTAAGGGGAATTCTGCTAATAAAAACCAATTTTTTGCATCCATATTGGAGTGCCGAAGTTCTTTTTTGATATCTATACTACCTATTTCTTCAGAGCACCCTAAAAGTTTGGTACAGTGAAGCGATCCTTCTTTTTTTCAACAAGCTTCCATTGCTGATAGACCCAGAGGCTGTTGTTAGGTCTCAGCTTGCCATGATAACCATCGATACACCGTGATTGTAACATGGGGGTAATAATGAAGGTACAGAGGGGGCCCCTTCCTTCTGTCCACCATATTGATGCGGTGGTCGCTATTGACCGCATCATCTAAAGGGTTAAACTGTCGGGATAGGTGCTAACACCAAAGTCGGCAGTTGCAGCCAACTCTCCTTGAAGTGCGGGCTCAGCTGCTAAGCCTGCACAGCACGACTACCATGAAAATAGCACAGTTCATGTTTAATCCCATGTGCCCATTATGTAATAGTATGTCATAGGGCAGTAAGGTGTTAGACTTTTGATTGGTTGTTTCTATATTTTCCATTTACCATAATGGAGGACTGATCACATACGTAAGCTCAGGACATGGAATGCAATGTGTGGACCTGGGGAGGAATCATTGACCAGACCTGAGGCTCCTATGATTTGTTGGGTTGACCCCCAGTTGCCTCTATTAAGCACTGTGAAGACCCATACAGAGGCTCAGATATGTTATCATACACTGACTATTAGCTTCATTCAAGGAGTCAAATATAAGAATTTTCAATAATAGTTGAAATAATATTTAATTATTTATTTATCAATTTCCTATCAGTATGTCTTTGGAGTGTGGGAGGAAACCGGAGAACCCGGAGGAAACCCACGCGAACACGGGGAGAGCATACAAACTCCATGCAGTTGTTCTCTTTGGTTGGGTTTGGACCCGAACGCTGCAAAGCAACAGTGCTAACCACTGAGCCACCGTGTTGCCCAATAGTCTTCAATGTGGCACTAATCATGATAGGACGAGAACAGAGACCGAGCCCGGAATCTGTCTCCTTATGCAGCAGGAAGCTCACTTTATTCCGTGAGTTCATCTGACTGCGGAAAGTCCAGTAAATGTCGTATCCAGAAGTGAGAACAGAGACTGAGCCCGGAATCTGCCTCTTGATGCAGCAGGAACCTCACTTTATTCCGTGAGTTCATCTGACTGCGGAAAGTCCAGTAAATGTCGTATCCAGAAGTGAGAACAGAGACCGAGCCCGGAATCTGCCTCTTGATGCAGCAGGAACCTCACTTTATTCCGTGAGTTCATCTGACTGCGGAAAGTCCAGTAAATGTCGTATGCGAGAACAGAGACCGAGCCCGGAATCTGTCTCTTTTTTCTGACTTGTTTTCGCCTTGTGGAAGAGTCGTCACATCCGGCTGGATTCTTTGTTCATTGACGGATCACAATCAGGCCTCTCTCCGGAATAGTGATCTGTAGAAATAATAAATATGACTGAAGATGAAACAACTGGATATCATATATAAGCGGCAGGCAATGTACTCCTGGTTACTGATTTCTAGCCTTGTGAGAAAAGATTTAAGATAAGTGATATTGGCTTATTCTTAGTTTAGGACTGTACCCCCCATTCATATAGAGGGGGCTGACAATCACTATGTGAGATCTGAGACCACCCACTGGACTCCTAAACCCAGAATGTTTCATATTGGCCGGCACTAAGCATTTCATGGATATCTAAGAAGTACATGAGTGCAATTTTTTAAATCTATAAATTTAAATTAAAAAATAAATTATTGATTATGTAGCGTTAATAAAGCTAGATCTAAATAGAACTATTTTTACTGTAAAGGATCTTCTCCCCACTATTTTAGCTTTAGTAAAAGATCAAGTATTTCTAAAACATTAAAAGACATCCAGGAACTTAAAGATGTCAGACAAACCCCTGCAGATCCCCAATGAATCTAGGACCTCCAGCAAGTTGTCATAGCCGGAACGGACATTGAATGTACAACGTGATGATTCGTGCCGCAAAGCTGGAGCCACTGTCTCCAACAAAAGAAGCAAAACGTAGTTTAACAAGTGTACAGTTTTATACGATGATTTATATGGTTGTATAACTAATATATTTCCCATCTGGTATTATCACTCATCCCCTTAAAAAAATAAAATTGGTACTTAATATTTTATCTCCTCTTGTAAAAGGATTGAATAGTTCTAAGAAGAGATACCTGGCCTGGAAAGAAACTAAAAATTCTAACTCTGAAATAATAGGATCTGAAAACCCACTCAAATTATATTCTCAAATTATATATTCTCATTACCAAAAATTAAAAAAGTTAAAGTTGACTATTCCCATCTTATCTTACCTTTCATTTTTCCTCAGGTCCAGCTTTAAAAAGTTCTAATTTATGGAGCTGTAGATATTGCCTCCTTCAGGACAAAGTCTATAAAGATGAAATAAAATTAAATTATTTGATAGAAAATGATACAGAAGGATTATCTACATGTACAGTAAAGCATTAAACCTGACATATTGTGCCACTACGTGTTTCCAAGAGACGCACTATAACATTATGCTGCGGTGCTCCTTTACTCCAATGAGACCCCGCAGAGCATTTCCTTCCCAACCTCCTCTATGCTGGAGAGGTTGTGCTAAACCGGGAGACATTTTACACATATTTTGGAGTTGTCCATAAAGGAATTATGGAAAGAAACTTTGAACTTACTCCTATGAATTTCTAAACCCAATATTCCACTTACACCACAATTAATATTATTATCACAAGGTCTAGAAGAAATCCCACCCAAATTTCAACATATCTCTTGTCATATCTTTTTGGTGATTAAACATTTAATCGCAACAAAATGGAAGCAAATAATTCCTCCATCAATATTAGAAGTAATGGAAAGGCATCAACGCACAATATTAAAGTTCAACTTTGCGATTAGTGAAAAAATGTTGTAGCTGATATTTAGTTAGATGAATGCCATAGTGGAAGAGTTTTTTTTACTCAGGCTAAACCCAAAACTTAAAAACTAAAATAGTTGTATAAACAAACAATACTGGATATATACCAAACTAATTGTTTACACATATTATGGTCAAAGTTATAATAGTTGTTTATTACTAATAATAATGACTAGCCTTGCCTTTACTTTCTCTCCTGTAACTTCCCATTGTTACCCCATTACTCCTTTTTCCCCTCCCCAATTTATATTCCTTCTTAATGTTATTTTTTTTGTAAATGTTAAGTAAAAACAATTGAACGAGATGATCCGACATTTACCATTTTTTACCCGTTGTAAATCCTGTTGTTCTCCTGAATCTGGCATTGTTCATCCTTTGTTCCTCAAGATTCTAATTTCCTGAGAAATTGCCCCCTTTTCCCTTTATGTAAATCTAGTATTTGTATTTATTTTTGCCAAGTGGGCGTGACCCTCAAAAACTTCTCTTTTTGAGAAACATCTTGATGACAACGGCCAGTTGGCTAAAATAGTGGATAAATGTATAGGGAGCAGGGAGACATATCAGGAACAAGGAGATTTGAGAACAAGAGACAAACAATGCCGTATTCAGGAGAATAGCAGCATTTATACCGGGTTAAAATAAATGTATATTTATGGCGAGTGACAGGTTATCTTAAAAGTAGATTCCACCAAAAAGACATAGCAGATTTTTTCAAATACAATTTATGTCATATAATCAGCCCCATATCAGTAGGGTAGGGTCACACTTAGGCTGTGTGCCCACGATGCGTTTTTTAAGCGTTTCCGCAGCGGCAAAAACGCTGCAGAAACGCTTAAAAAACGCATGGTAGAAGGTCTGCCATGTTCCCCAATGATAATCCGTATGTGCTGTGCACATGCTGCAGAAATTTCCGCTGCGGATTATCATTGCGTAAAAAAAGCAGCACTACCAATTATTTTGCGGAAGCGCTGAGTTTTCTCCGCCATTGACTTGCATTAGACCGCATGGACTCCGCATCACTGTATATGTAGATGTATGCGTTCCATTGTGGGGATGGTACCCGGGTGTGGAGGAGAGGAGACATCCACACCCAGGTGCCATAGTACCTGTAAAAAAAAGAATAAAATAAAAAATATATGTTATACTTACCTTCCGGCGGGCCGCGGTGCGCTCGTCCTCCCATGCCGGCAGATCGCGGTGGACTGAAGGACCTGCGCTGACGTCATAGCCATGTGACGGGTCACGCGATGCTGATGTTGGCAGGTCCTTCAGTGTACCGCGATCTGCCGGCAGCCAGGACGGAGTGAAGCAAGACTGCCGGGGCCATCGGAAGGTAAGTATATATTTATTTTTTTATTTTTAACCATTCTTTGGGGTCACACTATATAAATCCATGCCGTTTGCATGGATTTATATAGTGTGACCAAGTTGTCAAGCACTTTCCAAGTGATGCTAAAATCGCTTGGAAAGCGCTTATCAACCCGCATGCGGAAATGCATGTGAAGAACGCTTCACATCCGCATGTCCCTGGCAGAAAAACGCATGTACAATCCGCATGTACAATCCGCATGTACAATCCGCATGCGTTTTTTCTGCCAGGGGAGATGCAGAAACGCTCAGGAAAAATCCTGAGCATTTCTGCATCGTGGGCACATAGCCTTAGGATAAAACTATTTATGTCATAATAATAAGTTAATTGCAGCTTTGTTAATGTTATGTTATGCAGCTTTGTTAATGTTATGTTATGGAGCTTTGTTATGGGGATGGATGTATTATACAGATGCTGGGTATTACATTTACTAATTATGGAGCTAATGCTAATCCAATTCTGTAAGAGATATGATCGGATAATTAACTTATTTCTGCACGTACCTTCAGACTCTGTCTCTGCCTTCTTACGATCATTTTCAACAAAGAGGGCGCATGCGAAAAAGAATCCTCCTCCGAAAACCAGCACAAAGGGGCAAACCATGAGGGCGTACTGCAGACTGCGGAAGTTCGAAAGAGCCGAGTCTGGATTGTAACTTTTGATGCGGTCGGATATCTGAAGATGAGACGAGATAAATAATTATGTATGGTTAATGAAAGTAAAAAAACATAATTGACTGGACACGTTTATGCTGACAGCAGTCAATGGATACCAATGAAATCTGGTGATCATAGAAAGAGAAGGTGCCTCACTGCAGATAGCGGCTCCTCCAAACTATGAACAGCAATGCTTCCAGTATCCGCAGCTCCAGTACTACACATTGTCTGGGAACAGGACACTTGTGACATCCTTCTTCAGCAGATAATCTGTGACGTAACTCCAGGACATCTTGTCTTTGGAGTTCTGCCACCCCGTCAACAGAGCGGAAGAGAAGATGCTGCTCTGTCAACGTGATATCAGGGGAGGCCACTGAATCGCGGGTGTTGGCAGAGATCGGTCCCGGGCACTACAGGCAGGTATTTAGCAACGACTTGCCTGTTAGCCCATAGTAAAAAAAATCAAATAGTCCCGGTGAACCCTTTTAAGTATGTTATGAATAGGCTACAGCGAGTTTTAAAAACTCCTCTGTGACAGAGCATGTCCTATTCTCATCCGTTCTGCGGATCAGACTTGGCCAGTAAAGAGTAACTGTCGTTATAAAATCAATACAGTACACGTGAAAATAAGCAACTTTGTGGTAGATCTTATCAGATAAATCTGCTTATTTTTCCTCCATTAATTTATAACATTCTTAATTCACAGATAAAATCTGTAATCAGTGAAGACAGATTTTTACATTACTGAGATAGGAGATGACAATTGCTGTTGATCAGATTCTATGTACATGGGGGGAGCCTGCCTCTAGCTCCTCCCTCTTTCCTCTCCATAGAATGTTATAAGCACCAACTGTCATCTCCTATCCCAGTAATGCTTCACTGAATACAGTGAGAACTTTGAGAATAAACGATCAGTTCGAGAGGAGAAAGAAGCAGATTTCTCTGAAAAGATATATTCCAACGTTTCTTATTTTCATGTGTACTGTACTATTGATTTATGAAATAAAAATTAAAACTGGGGTTACTATTTCTAGTCTATAGGAATCTGTTAAAAATGGATGGAGAAAGGATGATATACTTTGTACTTCAGTTTTCCATCTGTGTTTCATCCATTTTTCATTGATCCATTATTAAGAGTCAATGGATAAATAAAGTTTGGACAGTCTACCACCTTCACTTTTTAAAAAAACAGATGACACAAGAGAAAAATGTTCTGTTTTGCGACAATGTACAAATGGAAACAGATGTGTGAATGTAGCCCTAAAGTGATGTGAGAATATGTAACAGCTACTTACTAGCCTGATGAAATAGGAGCTTCCAGCTTCCCCCAGCAGGTGGGACCCCGCCATCGATAACGCCTGTGCTGTTGATCGCCTTGCGGGAGAAACCACATACTGAAACAAGAGAATATTCTGAATGAGCAGAAGGAGTCACTGAACCCAACGAGACAAGAGAACATGGACAAAGTGAACATACTTGAAGCCTAAGTTAAAGAAGTTGTCCACTATGGATAGGGCATCAATGTATGATCGGCCGGGGTCCCGCATGCGGCATCCCTTCCGATCAGCAGTTATCGGTGCCGGCGGCGGCTGCCACCAGCCGGAAGTCCTTACCTATTCAAGTCAATTGAATAGGAGGTGGATGTGCAGTACACCGCGGTGACCACTATAACTTGACGGCCAAACACCGCAGGTAAGCCCCTCCGGCCGGTGGCAGCCGCTGCAGATACCAATAACTGCTGATCGCCGGGGGTGCCGCGTGCGGGACCCCGGCCATCCTACATTGATGCCATATCCTACGGGTAGGGCATCAATGTGAAAGTAGTGGACAACCCCTTTAAATGCACAATCAGCCAGGATAGATAAGAAGCCCAGACATGTTGTGGACTGAGATTTTACTAAAGAAGTTTTTAATCATCTTGCGCCAGGTTTATTTTTAGTTGGGAATTACCCAACAGACGCTTGGGCACAGCCAGGATTATGGGGCATTTGATGGGTAAAAACAGAACATAGAGACTGACTACATACATATAATTATAGCTATGATAAGTTTAGCGCTTTTCTCCACTCACCAGGCGGATATCAGTTGAAACTGAAAAGTTCAGGCTCAGAAATATGGTCCCGATGAATATAAACACCTGCAGAGAGTAAAGAACAATACATATAAACATTTGTGTCTTGCACGCTTTCCTATCCCCCATAGGTTTTGTCTTTATAATCCATTCATCCACCCCAGTCTCCGTACATTCATAGACAGCCCCCGCCATAGTCTATGATTTCTACTGCTCGGTCCTATAGCCGAGACCCAGTAAGGGGATGAAAGCAATCTGTACTCCAGGTACTTACATAAGTGGCCACAAGGCTGATGTCTGCAAGAATAATAGCCAACAGCAGGAAAATGGCGGAGCCCAGCAATCCAACCGCACAAACTATAGGGTCAGCACGAGGGTTGTACTTCCTGCATCTCTTGGCTATCTCCGCCCCTGTTCCAACTCCAAGGATGCCAGAGATGACCGTAAGTCCTCCGAAAATCAGACTGCAAAGAAAAGCGGTAAAGAGATTAGTAAAGTAGCTTGAAGAAATGAAATATAAATAATTTGATATAATAATAATTTGAAATATAAATATTTTTTTTTAGAGAGAAAACGGTCATAGGGGGAATTAAATTCCCACCAGTGAATGTCAAATTAAAGTTTGCTAAACTTGTACCTGTCATCATAGTTGGATAGTTGAGTCTGATATGGCGCCTTCTGTAGCATGAGAGCCCGGGCACGCTTCAGGAAAGTAACAGCCCAGAAGCCGAATGCAGCTGCCACAAATTTTACCATAATAGTCCCAAGAGTAGAAAACAGAAGACTTCGGCTGCAGAGAGAGAAAAGGGTAAAAAACTTGTAAATGACGCAGAAGTCACGGGGGAGATCAGTGACATAAATCAATGCACAGAAGACACCTACTTTTTACGCAGTTGGTTGGCATCCATAAGCCATCCTTTGAAGCTCAGTGGTTTGTTCTTTTCCTCTGCAGCTCCTCTGGACGGTTCTTTTACAAATGCAGCCATGAGCAGGACTCCTACCAGGCCCAGAGCAGAGATGATCTGTGTAGATGAAGAAGGAGACATCACATATCACATATACAGAGGTTTCATCACAAAAAGGACATGAGCACAGACTGTTGTGGAACTGGTTCCATTAAAGGGGATCTGCGACGAGGTGTTTGCTGCGCATCTGAGAGCAGCATAATGCAGGGACAGAGACCCCGATTCCAGCGATGTGTCACTTGCTGGTGTGCTTGGTGAAGTATTGATAAAATCCCAGTTTTCTCTGCTGCAGATCTAGCAGTACTCTGAATGCTGAGCTCTGTATACCCTGCCTACACCACTGATTGGTAGATTTTTCTGTGCACACTGTACATAGGCAGAAAGCCACCAATCAGTGGTGGGGTCGGGGTTACACAGAACAGGAGGACTACATGGCACGAGACAACTAGTCCCCTCGTCATAATCTCCTGCTAATAAAACAGTGATTTTTTTTTTAAAGCATCTACAAGGAGCAGTAAGTGACACATCGCTGGAATCAGGTGCTCTGCCCCTACAGGGCCCCTGCTCTCAGATCAAATGGAAAAACATACTGCCAGATTCCCTTTAATACGATTCAGGAATTATAATTAAGATTCACAGTTTGTCCACAAGATCCCTCAGACCTATTACTTACCCGGAAGGCCCATTGCCAGGCGCCACCAAATGCACTTGTCACTTTAGACCCAATGATGTAACCAAGGCCACTGTAAAAAACAAAAACAAAGTTGTCATAATTTCTGCACACATATAAACATATACATTTTTGAGTGCCTTTTTCCGGCTCCTCCTTCCTACTCCACCCCCTCCATAGACTTCTATGAGCAGCAACTGTTACCCCATGCCGCATAAAGCTACAATCTGTCTTGTCACTGAAGATGGATTTTTATCAGTGAATTAATGAAGGGAAATAAGTATATTTCCTGATAAGATATATTACAACATTTCCTATGTCCATTTAAATGATTTATAAAAAAACAATAAAAAGTGTAAGATCATTCTGAGTCTTCACATTCTTTGAGGAGCTCTTGTCATAAGTGCTAAAAGTCAAACTGTCTAGCAGAAAACTTTTTTGCCCATAGCAATCAGTGCAGTTTTCTGTTAGGGAAAGTCTTGACATTGCTGAAAAAATATTTCCATTTAGAGTCTTGAATCAATTTCCTAGAAATCTGCAGCAATTCCAGAAATGTTTGCTGGTTCACTGCTGATCCTCCCCCTACGTGTTGCGACACCATGATCATTACTTGCGGAGGGCTTTTTGAAACGCCATCCATATGTATTGTAAATGCATCTGTAGAGCAAAATCCGTACCGAAAAAAGTCCACAGCAAATCCGCCTTGTCGGACTTACTCTTAGACAGTTTGGCTATGATTCCCTCCTTAAAACAATAAATAGATCTACACTCACCAGCCAAAGGGTGCTGCTAAGTAATACAAGTTAAGCGCGCGGCTGCGCCGATCTCCCACGAAGACGTCGGCAATGATGGAGGGGGCAGTTATTTTAAAACTTGCCTCTGCAGCTCCAGACAGTCCATTAATTAGGAGAAAAACTGTAAAATACTGTGAAAACACAAAAAAATATTCAGTGACCATTTATGAAAGTTTTCTAAGACACCTAAAGAAATACGGTAATGGAAAAATTATAAACTTTTCCTAATTTTGGACCCGCTCTCACTTTTGTCTTGCAAATACTAATGCAAAATACTGATCTACATACAAACAAGTGAGAGGCTTTAGGGCTCATGCAGACGTCGGTGGATCCCGGTCCGATCTCTGACAGCGTGATAGCGATGCTCGGGTCGGAAGACCCGCGGCCAGTCCGTGCATTATTGTCCATGATGGCACCGAGATCCACAGACGTCTGCATGAGCCTTAAGTCTTTATGCTTCTACCAATTAGATCAGTTACCTCATTGGGAACGTAGGACTTGCAGAGAATGATGGCCGACCAGAAGGACATCCCTGCACACATGATGTATTTTCTGTTCCAGCGGTCACCCAGGTATCCATAGATTTGACCAAACAGGACACTGCTGATCGTGAATACTAGAAGGGGAAAAACAAGAGGTCACAGTTAATAGAAATGATTTCTTTAACATATATTTATTTATATTTGAGGATTATTTAAACTGTTGCACTGAAAACACTTCTCCCGTCCTCATCACTGTTTGCATTTTTGGTAACTATAAAGGCGGCCATCATGTGAACGTTACAAAATTGGAACCTTATGATGTCACGAGATTCCAGCCGTCCTCACAAGTGACCTATAGAATAGGATTTTATGTTAAAAGTTTACCTAAGCTTATAAGGCCGGATTTGCTGTCGTCCATTTTAAATGCGCTTTGTAGGTAAGAAATCGCTCCTGCCAGAACAAAAAGAAGAACACGAATGATTATTGTAATTAGAGAAGTGCAGGAATAGACATCACAGCAGCTAACGAGCCTTCTCGTTGGCCATGAAGATTTTCTTCTTTTTTTGCAGTTTTGGGCCTTATACACCTTGCCCCCGACATAAGCCGGTTTACGCCTACTTACCTACGAAAGTGAAGGCAGCTATGAAGGTGACCAGATTGATGAAGGTTAGAACGCCTACAATAATGAAAGAGCGGACTATGGAGACTCCAGTCCGGGCGTGCAGGTCCTGTTCTTCGCAGTTTTCATCCTCATCTTGCTGGTCTTTTCCTTTTTCCACATCTTCTAATAGAAGTGGCATTTTTGGGGTGGAATTGAAGAGAGATGCCATGTTCAACAGAGCCCTGCAAACACTGGAGAAAAACACAAGACGGTAAAAATATTGCATTAGTCTCAGTCAATTCCGTGGTAGTGCAGTATATAGTGTAATAAGCAATCGAACAACAATAAGTTTAAGTCCCCTAGAGGGACTAAAAATGAGGTCAAATTCAGCAAAAAAAGTTTTTCTTTAATATGAAAAAAATAATAAAATATAAAGATTTCAAAAATAAAGAGAAAAAAAACAAGCATATATATATATATATATATATATATATATATATATGTATTTTTCAGATTATAAGACTCACTTTTTGTTCTCCCAAATTTGGGGGGAAAATGGGGGTGCGATTTATAATCCAATTGTAGCTTACCGGGCTGGGGGGGTATCTGCGGTGGAGCAGGGTCCCAGGAGTCAGGGTCACTGCTGCAGGAAGTTGAAGGTGGTGGGGCGATGCTGTGGGCCCCAGACTGGGAGGTGGGGGTGGTCAGCGATGCGAGGCTGCTTCGGGCACCAGGCTTCCAGAAAATGTCAGTGGAGCCCCCGCACTGCCCATCGTTTTCACTGCGGTGGACTTCGGGAAAATGGACGCCTCCAGCGGAGCATGTGTAGATCTCGGCTCCCGAGATCTCGATCTTGGGAGCGGAGATCTCAATCTAAACATGCGCCATTTTCCCAAAGTCCACTGCAGTGAAAACGATGCAAACGATGGGCAGTGTGGGGACTTGTTTGATATTTTCTGAAAGCCCGTGGCCCGGAGCAGTCTCGCACTGTGCTGAGCACCCCAACCTTTCAGCCCGGGCCCTGCAGCATCGCCCCACTCCTGCCACCGTTGAAAGCTTTCTGCAGCAGCGACCCTGCCTCCTGGGATCCCGCTTCACCGCAGCCCCCTCGACCACCCCCGGGTAAGCTATCGTAAAAGGGGATTATAAGACGCACTATTTTATTAATTTCATTTTTTTCCCATTTTCCTCCCCAAAATTTGGGGTGCATCTTCTAATCTGCAAAATACAGTCTCTGGCATCAATATATCCATAAAAGTAAGAGAAACAATCAAAACGCCAGAATGGCCTTTTTTTCCCTTGTTTTTTTTTTTATTACGGCACCTTCCCCGAAAAATGCAATAAAAAGTCATCCAAACTGTGTATGTTCCCCAAAATGGTGTCAATAAAAACATCAACTTGCCATAAAATGGTGAAACAAATCAATTTTTTTTTTAAATTCTAAAACTATTGTTGTAACCACTTACGGTAAGTAATAACAATAATAATAATAATAAAACAATATGAACCCTGAATCATCTTTCCAGATCAATCGTACCACAAAATGAACGTGGTAAAAAGCACAAAAAACAGTTTTGTTTTTCTGTTTTTTTTTCACCATTTCACCATAGTTATTATTTTTTTCCCCATTTTTCAGTATAATATAAGGTAAAATGAATGCTGTTCTTCTAAGCAACAACTCGTCTCACAAAAAAAAAAAACAAGCTTTCACCTGACTATGTGATCAGAAAAATAAAAAAGTGGAGGAAATATTGGCCGTGCTTTGAAAGGGTTAATGACAATTTACAAAAAACGTGTCTATACTGTTATTGGGGATAATTCTATAGGGAAATCTATATATGTCCCCCTATAATCATCTACAGGTTGTCTCCCCCTGGGAAAGGCTCCCATTACTCATTAGATGAAGTTCAGACTTACCTTTCTCTCTTTCCACCGGAGGGCGCTGATAATAACAAATAAATATCACTTTCTATAGCAAATTTTGCAACACAGAAATCGTGAGTACAACACACAATAGTGAGTGGCTGGGATCCGGCCGGCGCCCATAGTTATACACAGGGGCCGATTGTGACATCATCAGCCGGTCACTGGGGGTTCTAAGCCATTGTGATGTCATCGATCTATCTAATCATCCGTCCATCCATGGATTCTGTAGTACTACAACACCCAGTATGTACGTCTGGAAAAGTATAGAACTAGCATGCTCCACCCTCACGTTTTTCATTGTGCTGTGGTCTATATTGAAATTCATGTCCCTCTGGATGGATGGATGGACATGCTGAGTTTTGTAGTACTACTGAATCCATCCATCCATCCATCCATCCATCCATCCATCAAGAGGAACATCAATTTCATTATAGACCAAAGCACAATGAAAGACTTGAGGATGGATCTTGCTAGTTCTATACTTTTCCAGATGTATATACTGGGTGTTGTAGTACTACAGAATGATAAGGACTCTGATGACAGGGCATGCTGACACCTGTAGTCCTATACTTTTCTAGAAGTGCATGCTGAGAATTGTGGTACTACAGCACAATAAGAACATAAATTTCAATATATACCACAATACTGTGCTATTGCTGTATATAGTATAAACAATCAAACAATCATAGGTTCAAGTCTACCAGGGGGAGTAAAAAAATAAAAATAAATATCAACAAAAATTTAAAAAAATATATATAAAATATAAAAAGTTCAATTAACTCCTGTTCCTAATTAAAAACTAAAGAGATAAAAATATACATATTGTGCATCAATGTATCCATAAAAGTAAGAAAAACCATCAAAACGCCAGAATTGCCTTTTTTTTTCTATCGCAGCATCTTCCCCCCAAAAATGCAATAAAATGTCATCAAATCTTTGTATGTTCCCAAAAATGGTGTCAATAATAATGACAACTCGCCATGGAAAAAAAACAAGAGCAGAGGCTCATAAAATGGTGAAAAAAACTTTTTTTTTTACAAAGTTCTGAAATTGTTGTAACCACTATAATAATAATACTAATGATAATGATAATAAAAAAGCAATATGTTTGATATTGCTGTAATCACGCTGACCCTGAATCATATTTCCAGATCAATCTTACCAAAAAATGAATGCGGTGAAAAGGAAGCACAAAAAACTGTTGCAAAATTATTTTGCTTTTCACCATTTCACCGCACTCGTAATTGTTTCCCCATTTTTCAGCAACAACTCGTCTCACAAAAAGAAAAAAACAAGCTTTCACCTGACTAAGTGATTGGAAAAATGAAGAATAAGAAGAGGAGGAAATATTGGCCATGTTCTAAAAGGGTTAATGACAATTTACAAAACCGTGTCTATACTGTTATTGGGGATAATTTTATAGGGAAATCTATATATGTCCCCCCTATAATCATCTACAGGTTGTGTCTCCCCCTGGGACAGACTCCCATTACTCATTAGATGAAGTTCAGACTTACCTTTCTCTCTTCCCACCGGAGGGCGCTGATAATAACAAATAAATATCACTTTCTATAGCAAATTTTGCAACACACAATAGTGAGTGACTGGGATCCGGCCGGCGCCCATACTTATACGCAGGGGCCGATTGTGACATCATCAGCCGGTCGCTGGAGGTTCTAAGCCATTGTGATGTCATCGTGCGGTGCATGCATATACACTCAGTGTACTTTGATACAAAGAGTCACCTAATGAATCTTTTCATTTGAAAATGTTGAACCCTGATAAGATAAAAAAAAAACAACCTATAGGCTATGTGCCCACGATGCAGAAATGCTCAGGATTTTTTCCTGAGCGTTTCTGCATCTCCCTGGCAGAAAAAAACGCATGCGGATTGTACATGCGGATTGTACATGCGGATTGTACATGCGTTTTTCCTGCCAGGGACATGCGGATGTGAAGCGTTCTTCACTTGCATTTCCGCATGCGGGTTGTGATTTTAGCATCACTTGGAAAATGCTTGACAACTTGGTCACACTATATAAATCCATGCAACCGGCATGAATTTATATAGTGTGACCGAGAGAATGTCAAAAAATAAAAAAATAAATATACGAGGGGCGATCCAAAAGTAATGATAATCGGTTATTTCTATTGCACACAGAAATTAAAATAAAATGTTTTCTTCTCTCTTAGGTACCCACTAGTCCAGGAAAAAAAAATCACTTAAATAGGCCACGATTCACGGGAGCTACATTCATTTGAGTAGGAACTGCCGAGGAGTGAACATCAAAATGGAAAAAAACGAGCTCAGAGCTGTCATCAAATACCTCTGCTTGAAAAAAATTACTACCAAAGACATACACAGCGACTTGGTGGAAACGTTGGGGTCTTTTCTCTTCCATATTCCACAGTTGCACGCTGGGCCAAGGAATTTAGGCTGGGAAGAATATTGACGGAAGATGAACATCGTGAAGGACGCCCATCCACGTCCCTCAATGAAGAAAACATGAAAAAAGTTGAAGAAGTTGTATTGGCCGATCGAAGAGTGACTATCAAGCATGTAGCGGAGGTCACAGGGATCTCATATGGCAGTATTCAAAGAATCCTTGCAAAAGAATTGCATATGAGAAAGGTCTCGGCGCGTTGGGTGCCAAAAATGTTAACCGACGAGCAAAAGAAGAAACGAGTTAACATTTCAAGAGCACGTCTCGAAAAGTTCCAAGCAGACAAGGAGAATTTTTTGTCACGTTTTTTGACCATGGACAAGACCTGGATCCACCACTTTGATCCCGAAACGAAACAACAATCGATGACATGGAAACGAGCCAACGAACTGACACCGAAGAAACTCAAAGTGTCAAGCTCAGCAGGGAAGGTTATGGCGTCCGTTTTTTGGGACGCTGAAGGAATTATTATGGTGGACTATTTGGAGAAGGGAGCCACTATTACGGGCTCCTACTACACAGAACAAATAAGAAGATTGCGGGAGGCTATCAAGGAGAAAAGGCGCGGCAAACGGCAGGCTGGAGTGCTGTTTCACCAAGATAACGCGCCGGCTCACAAAGCTGCAGTTGCCATGGCTACCATACAAGAAGCGGGCTTTGAACTGGTGGAACAACCCCCCCCCCTATTCGCCAGATCTAGCCCCCAGTGACTTCTTTCTCTTTCCTTGGCTCAAGGAACACCTCCGGGGCAAGAAATTTGACGACAATAGCGACGTGATAACAGCTGTTGGGGATTTTTTTGAGGGTCAAGATCAAGAATTTTTTTCGAAGGGAATTCTAAGTTGAGAAAAGAGATGGACTAAATGTATAGACTTGTTAGGAGACTATGTAGAAAAATAAAAAAAAATTTTGACTATATTCATTGTGTTTAGTATTGATTATCATTACTTTTGGATCGCCCTCGTATATTTACGGCCCGCGCTGTCTTGCTTCACCGTCCCGGCTGCCGGCAGCGGTGGATTGAAGGACCTGCCGGCGTCAGCGTCGCGTGACCTGTCACATGACTCTGACGTCAGCGCAGGTCCTTCATTCCATCGCGAAGTGCCGGGAAGTAAGGAGGAGCACAGCGCGGGCCGCCGGAAGGTAAGTATATATTTATTTTTTATTTTATTCTTTTTTTTACAGCTTTTTTTTAATGGTACCTGGGTGTGGATGAGACTCTCTTCTCCTCTACACCCGGGTACCATCCGCACATTAGAACGCGCCAATTATGCAAGTACAGATGCAGTCTTGCGGAATTGGCGTATTCTAATGCAAGTCAATGGCGGCGAAAATGCAGCGCTTCCACAAAATAATTGATAGTGCTGCGTTTTTTTCCGCAATGATAATCCGCAGCAGAAATGTCCGCAGCATGTGCATAGCACACGCGGATTATCATTGGGGATCATGGCAGGCCTTCTAACATGCGTTTTTAATGCGTTTCTGCAGTGTTTTTGCTGCTGCGGAAACGCTTAAAAAACGCATTGTGGGCACACAGCCTTACTCACCTCCCATGATAAAATAAAATAAACTATATCACCTCCCTTGCTGGCGCCGTTCCCACGCTGTCGACACTCGCGGTCCCGGGGTTCTCGTGCAGTTATTGTGACATGTGACACTCGTGACCAATCAGTGCTGGCGTCACTGTCTCCGCCTTTGGACAAATCGAACATGAAGAGGAGACCCTGGATGCGGCTGATCTCTGCCTTCCTTTTCATGTCCCATTTGTCTGAACGCAGAGACATTGACGCCTGCGCTGATTGTCACCGGTGTCACATGTCACAACAACAAGACAATGTGAGCCCCGGGGACAGCGAATTCTGACACCACGGAAACGGCGCCAGCACTGGAGGGGAGTATAAGTTTTATTATTTTACGGGGGCCAAGCGTGGGGTATAAACAGGAGTTGTCCAAGTAGTGGATAACTTCTTTAATGCATGTAAATAGAGCTAAAAATATTGCTTGAAATTGGATTTCCTTACAAATTTTACACTGTGTGGCTTTTACAGACTCTTTATTACCCTGCACATCTGGCTGCAGAGTGAGTTAGCTGAGAATCTGTCAGTGAGCTTGTTCTAATGTAAACAACTCTTGTGCGTCTCACAAACAAACTTCAGTTGCAATCACATGGACACAATCATACACACACATATACAGTGGCATGTAAAAGTTTGGGCATCCCTGTTGAATATTTCAGCTTTTTCTTTGCCCTCTATAATTATTTTATTATGATCTTTTGAAGGGCCGATACCATCCATTTTTTTCTTTTTGGCATTGATATATTTGTAAAAATTTGGGGGAATTTATTTTAATGTCACTGGCGATTTGTGTTTTGGTAGATAACTTTACTAGTTTGATTACTTTTTTACATTTCTTATTGAGATCTTTATACTCCTGAAACGCTATTTCTGTATTCTCAGCCATCAAGATTTTGCAAGTGTCACGGCCCACCCTCCCTCACATTATTGAGTACATTATTATGACATTTATTATTTTTATCCTTATTAGGGTTGTTACCATATGTACATTACTGTTACATTTTATATGAATCTAGCTTGTGAGCCCCAATGGGGACAGTGATGATAATGTCTGTAAAGCGCTGTGGAATTAATGGCGCTATATAAGTGAGTAAAATAAAAAAATATGTATTGATATTATGTCTTCTGCTTTCTTTATAATTGTCACAGTTGGAGGATGGATAATCTTGCATGAGAAGATGAGAAGACACTTGGCAGCGACATGGTAAACAGGCAGATCCAGACTTGCCCTCCGCAGGAGCAGTGGCGATGGCTGGTGACTTCTTCATCATCCATTCTAAAATGCAAGATCCTCCTGTATTTTTGTGTGAGCTTTATATCATTTGTTAATAAAGGTCATCGCCTACCCCCAGAATTCAGAAGATTTGTGTCTCTGAATATGGTTTAGCGACATAAGATATTGGGTTCGAATGGAGTGATGAGACCAAGTAGTTCAAGGTATATAACTTGCATTGCATGCCGAGTGTCCATATGGCCGAGCGCTGGTATGGATCATATATAATACATATACAATACTTACATAATAGTGCTATACTGTACCAACATTATACTGCCTTACAGTGAGTACCTACATAATAGTGCCATACAGAAACTATATAATAAACCATATAGAGCCATACAGAATTTTTTTTTATTTCAGACAAGTCACGTTTTGGGCTTCTGTATAATTGTCCTTTGGCAGCTTCAGAAGTGGCACGTGTGACAGCACTATATAAATATAAGGGGCGATATGGTGAAACCGAGTATTTCAGGAACACATGTATGGAACTCTGGGTCCAATATGAAATATAAAGAATGTGTTCAAATCAAACCAGCATGTGCTCTGGTTTGGTTATATACTGACAGATAGATAAGGCTCATTCTGTTTTCATTTACTTTGTATTTACTTGAAGTTTAGACACAAGACTATGTTAGGACCTGCTTATTCATTGTCTGAAGCATCTATCACCAATAGTCTTCTGTTTATGGAGGGTTATTGTAAAACATGAAGATTTACATAACCTTTTGTGTTTAATTACTTACCGTATTTTTCGGACTATAAGACGCACCTAGGTTTTAGAGGAGGAAAATAGAAAAAAAATTAAAGCAAAAAATGTGGTCACGATGCCCTGTTAAGGGGGAGGGGGTCTGCTGCTGACACTGCTATAGGGGTAATGTCCCCCGATTCTGATAATATCCCCCATCCTGGTATATATGCCCCCCCCCTTCCTATTATACCTGGCCCCAATCCCCATCCTGGTATGCACTGCACCCCTCCATCCTGATATGCATGGCACCCCTTCATCCTGATATGCATGGTGTTACAAGTCCGGGTGGTGGAACCTCTGTGCTTCGGTGCAAGGAGGGACCAGAGGGGCGTGACTAAGTGCCTACTCGGCCTGACCAATGTCGCACGGCGGCTCAATCAACTCCGTGAACCAGGGAGGGACCGAGCAGGGGGACCAGGTGCCACTCTAGGACCGACCTTGTGTGAGAGCAGGTGACTCCCACGGGTCAGATGGGTACAGCGGATGAGCACAGCAGGAAGGCTGATGGGTGGTCCGGGTAGATAAGCAGGCTGGTTCGGCAGATAGCCAGACTGTTGCTCCGGGTAGGCGAGCTGGTGGGCACGACAGGTAAGAGATTGGTGCTCCAGGTAGGCTAGATTTAAGAGGGAGGGAGCGCGCGCGTGCCCTAAGCACGGTGCCCGGGTGGCTGCACGCCACAGTAGCAGGGGAGCCGGAGGACGCCGGACCTGGACTGCGGCGGTGAGGGGAACAGCGTCTCTATCCGCCAGGAGGCAGAGACGCCGATGCTTCACATGGCACCCCTCCATCCTGATATGCATGGCACTCCTCCATCCTGATATGTATGGCACCCCTCCAATCTGGTGTGCATGGCACCCCTCATCCTTATCCTGGTATGCATGGCACGCCTCATACCCCAATCCTGGTATGTATGGCACCCCTAATCCCTATCTTGGTATGCATGGAACCCCTAATCCCTATCCTGGTATGCATGGCACCCCTCATCCTTATCCTGGTATGCATGGCACCCCTCATCCCTATCCTGGTATTATGGCACCCCTAATCCCTAACCTGGTATGCATGGCACCCCTAATCCCTATCCTGGTATCCATGGCACCCCTAATCCCTATCCTGTTATGCATGGCACCCCTCATCCTTATCCTGGTATGCATGGCACCCCTCATCCCTATCCTGGTATGTATGGCACCCCTAATCCCTATCCTGGTATGCATGGCACCCCGAATCCCTAACCTGGTATGCATGGCACCCTAATCCCTATCCTGGTATGCATGGCACCCCTAATCCCTATCCTGGTATGTATGGCATCCCTCATCCCTATTCTGGTATTTATGACATCCCTCATCCTTGTCCTGGTATGCATGACTTCCCTCATCCTTATCCTGGTATGCATGGCACCCATCATCCTTATCCTGGTATGCATGGCACCCATCATCCTTATCCTGGTATGCATGATTCCCCTCATCCATATACTGGTATGTATGATCCCCCTCATCCTTATCCTGGTATGTATGGCCCCCTCATCCTTATCCTGGTATGTATGGCCCCCTGATCCGTATCCTGGTATGTATGACCCCCTCATCCGTAACCTGGTAAGTATGGCCCCTTCATCCTTATCATGGTATGCATGGCCCCTTCATCCTTATCCTGTTATGTATAGCCCCCTTACCCTGGTATGTATGGCCCCCTCATCCTTATCCTGGCACGCATGGTCCCCCTCATCCTTATCCCTTTATGTATGCCCCCCTCATCCTTATCCTGGTATTCATGGTCCCCCTAATCCCCATCACACTGCACATAAAAAAATAAACACTCCTACTCACCTTTCTTCTCTCTCCCCCAGCGCTGTGTTCTGTCTGCCCGCACTGATCTTGCCATGTGAGCCGCGCATGGGGTCACTGCCATGCGCAGCTCACAGGGAGAGATCAGCTGCCGGAAGTCACTGCTCCTCACGCTGGGACTGTGTACTCCCATGGGTGTGGAGAGGGAGTGAATATCCATGCCCTTTGACAGCGGGCAAAAGCGATCGCCCGGCAGCAGCAGGAGCCGCACTGGGAATACACTGTGTGCCGCTATTAAGGAGCATGAATATTCAGTGCTCCGTAAGCCCATTTTCCTCCAAAATTTTGTAGGAAAAAAGTGCGTCTTATAGTCCGAAAAATACGGTACTTGATCCCTAAGAGCTTTTTGAATTGTGTACCATTGTCTATGTAAGAGCCTGTATCTGATTTATCTTTCTTCCTACAGCCAGCCACTGTCGGGGCAAAGGTGAATTAGACTTAGTAGTGTACATTTACTATATAAGGCCAGAGAGAATATTACTGAGCAGAAGCCATAAGTTGTACCTGCACTGGTGTGTAGTGTTGTGATACCTGTCCATGCAGTGTTATGAAGATTTCTAGGAGTTCTCTGTCTTGGTGAAATTGCTTCTCTGATATTCCCGACAGATGATGTTTAAAAGCTCCTTGGTGATGAAGTGAGTATATATATGTACTTAACATTTGTATTATAACATATACAAAAGTGTTCGCAATATCATCATATCATACTATTCCTTTAATTATGTATTTTATCTTTTAAATCAACTATTATAAATAAAATTGCGTAACATCGCAAGTGGTTTCCTTCTTTAAAGCCATATCCGAACCTTAGCGTTAAAAAAAACTTGGCAAAACATTTGGCGTAGTCAGCAGGATACGCAGAAGGTTCAGAAGTTCTTTTTGTTCAAAATTCCAATCATCTAGAATTTATAAGGCCTCTGTGTGATAAGGTGTGATAGAGTGACATTGCGTTAAACATGTGTTACACGCACGCTGCTAGGTTCAGATAGGGCGAGACAGGTTTCATGAATTCTTTGGAATCCTCGGGGAACCGTTACTCAGGGCGACCATAGGCTGCAGCTTCTCTCAGGCACACGATAGATTCAATTGCTGACCAGACACATCTGACAAGAGTCTTTTTCAACAGTTTAACAGTGGAATTTAATCTGAAGCATGGCCAGTGCAATTCAGGGATATTACAGCAACAATCTTCATTACAGTACAGTCTGAGTTTCTTGAGCAACCGGTTCCAGTAACAATACAGTAGTTTCTTCACAAGGCATAGTATTACAGTCTCTTCAGTAGCATAATTCAGCATAGATTAGATCTCTTAGCAGCACACTTCTATGCATACACAACCACAGGCTTTTCCTTCACAAGGACACAATAGTACACAGCATTATTTATCCTGCATGGAAATGGAGGGGGGGAGGATTTGATAAGGGAGATGATCTCTGTGATACAATTCCTTCCAGTTCTTATCTTCCTGCCCGATAATACTTTGCACTGTTAGTTCAAGGAGTTTATCTCACCTGTGTTTAGTTTCTTTCCTGATCTGAATCCTGTTCAGTTGCTTTCTGTCAGATCCAGATAACACACCACCTTTCTCTTCGGACTACAATAACAAGTTCCCCACAATCCCCCTGGGACTCTGCTGAAACACTCCCTGGCTCCTGTGACTGTGTTAACCCCTCTAATTGCTGGATGCTACCGAAGCACAACACTTCCTGTCTCCTGTGCTTGTGTTATTTGTAACAGTTATAATAATAATAATCTTTTTATTTATATAGCGGCAACATATTCCGCAGCGCTTTACAATTCAGACAATTTACAGACATTATGGGCACTGTCCCCATTGGGGCTCACAATCTAGATTCTGTATCAGTATGTCTTTGGAGTTGCTGGATGCTTTTGAAGCAACCGCACTACTTCTGCATGTCACACTCTCCCTCCTTTTTGAATGTCGTCCTCAACATTCTTCTTAATTGGTCAATCTAACCAATTCTGAGACAGTGGTGAAAGTTGAGTAACTTTATATACAAATTGGCATAACATTTATAAACATTTATAACAATCTATTCTACAACCTTTTTCTTGTAGTACTCCTGTAAGAAATAAACAATTAACACAATTAACACAATCTCTTCAGCTTCAGCTGGAGCTTTTCGTACATCTTCAACAAGCTGTCTCTCTCACTAGGCCTTAACAGTTCTTTATTTCTACAAAGTCTTTTAAGGAAAATCAAAGCATGAAAACAAGTCTTTCCACCAGGCAACATCTTCCATACTGCCTCTCAGTGGTGAATACCACTCCAGTGGGCTTACCTGGTCCGTAGGCAAAGATACCTGTTTCCAGTCGACAGTCCTTGGCACTTGACTCGGTTCACCAAGTGTCTCATACATCAGCATCACGGGCCTCTTCACTTCTCGAGTCGACATCCTCCTGGAGGGTTGTTCCTCAGATACCACGGGTTCTTCGGTCACAGGAGTTTCTTCCGCCGCACTCATTTCCCGTGCTTCCTCAGATGCTCCTGGAACTGCCTCTGTAAGTTCCTGCACTTCTCTGGAATCGCTTGGTTCTACATGGTCTGGTAATTCTGCTTCTCCTGAGTGTCGATCGGTCTCTCCAGTGACCGGTGTTCGATCATCAGATCTGAATTGGACTTCATCTGTACTCCTTGGTACAAACTCTGGAGCCTCTGGACTTAGTTCACTCTCCTGAGGATGGTACATCCCTCTCCTTGCCGGTCCGAGAAATAAAACGGTGTGCTCTTCTTCATTGGAACTTTCAAGGTCACTATCTCCCACCGGAGCTTTAATCTGTGGTGGTCTCTTAGTCGATCTTGGTCGATGTCGCTCTGCTTCTGGGAAGTCTTGTTGTGGTGGGAGATAATGACATGGTAGTAATAAATTCTGATAGACTATTCTGGTTTTATTGTCCCCTCCTTCCAATCGGATTTCATACACTGGACTGTCATCGACTTTCCTCTTTACGACCACATACACCTTGTCTTCTTGACTAGCACCCAGCTTACTGGTGCCATTTCTGTTCCATAACATTTTCGATGATAGTACTCCTTACTCTTGCTCTGTCCTTGCATAACCACTTTGGACGCTATGTTGTATGCTTCTGCCATCCGTTCCTTCCATTTCCGAACGTACTCCGGATACGTTCTGTAAGTCTCTGACACAGTAGTATCGAACATGATGTCGATTGGCAGTCTTGGCCATTTAATAGGAAGAAGGTTGAGTAACCTGTTGCATCACTCTTTGCACAGTTATAAGCATGTACCACTTTTGACAGAGAACTCTTCCAGTCTTTCTTCTCGTCAGCTGTTAAAGAAGTGTCACAATTATAGTGGATAACTAAGGAAAGTGTTTGCGTGGAGCAAGACACAACAGTACACAGTTTATAGGTGAAAAGTCTATATTAAAGCACACAGTGTTTTGCACAAAAATGCAGAGAAATCTCAAAGTCTTAAGTTCACAGAATAATGAGTCTTTGCAAGGTTAGTTCACCATTATATATCAGCAAGTCCATACAATGCAGAAGCAATCAAAGAGGCCCGGGTAAAGTCTCGGACAGTGCAGACCAGTCCCATGCTCAGCGACCATCCGAATAAGGAGACTGAGAACTCAGAGCAGCTTACTTGAGAGCCAAAGCAGATGGAGGGCAGAGGTGCAGAGGAACCTGCACAAAACAGCCAGGATCTCAGGCAAAATACTCTAGCACTGGACTAGAGGCTGGGGTGGAGTTATAAGGGCAGGAGGTAAGGGCACATGATACAGAAAATGCCATCTTGAAAAAGGGCAGAAATGTCCCAAAAGAAAATGAAACATTCAGAGTCCTGACATTACTCCCTCCTTACTAGCGGCCTGAGGATGATCCTGGACCCGGTTTCTCAGGGAATCTTTGATGGAAACGAGAAATCTTTTTATGGGGATTGATGTTTTCCACAGGTTCCCAAGAGTCTTCTTCAGGGTGATACCCCTGACATCTTTTCAAATACTGAAGCCGATTCCTGCGAGTCCTAGAGTTAATCACTTCCTCCACCACAAATTCCTCTTGCCCATCAATCACTACAGGCTGTGGAGGTGGCACAACACGTCCCTGGAAGGTATTAGGAGACACAGGCTTCAGTAAGGAAACATGAAAAACTGGATGTACCTTCATATTCCTAGGCAGCTTCAGACGGCAGGCCACAGAGCTCACAATACCGTTGATCTTGAAAGGACCGATGAACTTCTATCCAAGCTTCTGTGAAGGAAAGTTCAACTTTAGATTTTTAGTGGATAACCACACGGAATCTCCTACCTTAAACATGGGTGCTGGTTTACGGAATCTATCAGCCGATCTTTTGTAACGTTCCTGAGCCGAGGTCAGAGATTCCTTCAGAACCTCCAAATTTTGCCTCATTGCAGTCAGCCTTTCCTCTACAGCTGGAACAGGAGCATTAATCGGAGACCTAGGAAAAATACTCGGATGAAAATCCAAATTGGCAAAGAAAGGTGTTAACTTAGTGGAGGCACTCTGAGAGTTGTTGTAAGAGAATTCAGCTAATGGAAGAAGCTCCAACCAATCATACTGAAGATCGCTGATATAGCATCTTAGATATTGTTCCAAAGTCTGATTGGTACGCTCGGTCTGGCCATTTGTGTGAGGGTGATAAGCGGAAGAAAGACAGACATTAATATTGAGTGCAGAGCAAAACCCCTTCCAAAATCTTGAGGTAAACTGCACTCCATGGTCAGAGATGATCTCATCCAGGACCCCATGCAGCCGAAAAACATTTTGTATAATCAACTTCACTGTATCCTTAGCTGAGGGGAGGCCAGTGCAAGGAACAAAATGGGCAGCCTTGGTCAGACGATCAACTATCACCAGGATCGTATTCATACCACCCGATGAAGTTGTCGCGCCCCCGGGGCCGTGGGGTACTCGGCAGCCGGGCCCTCAGATGTTTGGGGGATATCATGGTGGCTGGCCCGGTTCGTGGCCCAGGGCGGACAATTGAAAAGAGGGGAATGTCTATTGGGATAATAGGTTTGTAAATGTTCGTGACGCCACCTGTGGTGCCTGGTGAGGATCACCAGCGCTGCAGCAGTCCACTGAGGCCGGTGTTGTGGCAGCTTAGATGGTATTGCTCCCCACAGGTGGAGCAGGGCCTCAGGGCAGCGTAGGAGGGAGGGGGATGCAGGACAGAGGGGACCCAGCCGGGTCAGAGCAAGAATAGGAGCACACACGAAAGTCACTTCAGTACCTTTTACTGATGGAAGTTCAGGCACATCCCGGAGCACTGTAGGGTGAAGGGTGCATATCAAGATCCTCCCCAGTGAGTGGGTGTAGGGCCTCCTGTCTCTTACCTCTCTGTAGTAAGTTTCTGACCTGCCTGGAGCTAGGCCTAACCTGGTTTCTGTTCTGCACCTGCTGACTTGGTGATAGTGCCTTCTGTTGGAGATCACTCTCCCTATTCTTTGGGGTCTCCTTGATTCCTGACCCTTGTACGTATCAGCTTTTGGTGATCCTGGGACATGTAGTTCGCCAGGGGTTTCAGTTGTTTTCTACTGGTCATGAAGATCCACGTAGACTCGGACCCGGTGTCCGGTATATGCTTCGGGGTGAGCTGGTTAAGCTCCTCTGCCCCCTATGTTACTCCCTTTCCACTCGCCTTCGGCCCCGCTCAGGCCCTCACTAGGCTACACACACTTCAGCCAGGATGCTGCTCTTCTTCGCCGCTCTCAGAGTGTTGGCACACTCCTAGCTCTCTATCCTGAGCTCTGTGAGTTCTAGTCTGGACTCACTCTACAGACTATGCTGAACTCTTTCTGCAGGAACTGCTAGGCTCTGGCTTGACTGCACTGAATACTTCTGTGTCTGAGCAGGAACTGCTGAATCACTGAGCTGCCTAGCTCCACCTTCCCTATTTATATCCCTAACGGGTTCCCTCTGGTGGTCTGAGGTGGAAGGTGGAGGTGTGTGTGTGCTGTGGGGGCCTCTTGTGGAGAAATCCTTCTATGCAACCCTCTACGATCTGCGGTACCAAGCGCAGCTGGGAGGCACATTCCCCCCTAGCAAAGCTCAGCACTTCCGGGCTGAAGTACATTTTATAAAACAATAAACATTAACAATCTTCCCTTTATGGGAGGCACATTTCTTAAACGTTGCATAACAAAAACATTATAAACATATAAAACATTTTCAGCAGTTCAATAATGGTGCTCCTTCCGGGGAAGCACCTGTCCATGATAGGCTGGCCCAGCCGGGTCATCAGCCGTAGATGGCGGGAGTTTGCTCTCCTCCCCCACCTTGTGGACATTCAGGGCCATGGGTATGACAGGGGTTACAGGTCCTGCTGATGGAGTGGCTGCCTCGGCCTGCTCGGCGCCGAGCTCGGGTTGAACATCAGGGCCATTAACCGGTGCTTCGGCGTTTTGCTGTTCCTCGGACATTCTGGTGCCCCCCTAGCGAACCGTGGCCTACCTTCCTTTCCTTCCAGTAGGCCACAGCTCCCCAGGTGACAGTCTTCTTCAGGACCTTGCGTCGCTTGCGTCCTACGTCAGAGCGTTCAGCGACGCTCCTTCCAGGACCTGGCATTTCCTGGTTTGACGTCGAGGCATGGGGCGTGTCCGGGGCTTTGCGCGCTTTTGCAGGTGCGCCCCTCAGTTTCCTGCTGTTACGCCCTTCTTCTCGCTCGGCGGCCCAACAATGGCGGCAATCTTCACCACAGTTTAACATACACAGTTTTTAATTAAAGGCGCACAGTACCAGGTGGCAACGGGCATAACACTTCGTCGTTGCAGTGGGCACGGAATCCTGTTTGTGACGCCAGAAGTTGTCGCGCCCCCGGGGCCGTGGGGTACTCGGCAGCCGGGCCCTCAGATGCTTGGGGGATATCACGGTGGCTGGCCCGGTCCGTGGCCCAGGGCGGACAACTGAAAAAGAGGGGAATGTCTATTGGGATAATAGGTTTGTAAATGCTCGTGACGCCACCTGTGGTGTCTGGTGAGGATCACCAGGGCTGCAGCAGTCCACTGAGGCTGGTGTTGTGGCAGCTTAGATGGTATCGCTCCCCACAGGTGGAGCAGGGCCTCAGGGCAGCGTAGGAGGGGTGGGGTGCAGGACAGAGGGGACCCAGCCGGGTCAGAGCAAGAATAGGAGCACACACGAAAGTCACTTCAGTACCTTTTACTGATGGAAGTTCAGGCACATCCTGGAGCACTGTAGGGTGAAGGGTGCATATCAAGATCCTCCCCAGTGAGCGGGTGTAGAGCCTCCTGTCTCTTGCCTCTCTGTAGTAAGTTTCTGACCTGCCTGGAGCTAGACCTAACCTGGTTTCTGCTCTGCACCTGCTGACTTGGTGATAGGGCCTTCTGTTGGAGATCACTCTCCCTATTCTTTGGGGTCTCCGTGATTCCTGACCCTGGTACGTATCAGCTTTTGGTGATCCTGGGACATGTAGTTCGCCAGGGGTTCCGGTTGTTTTCTACTGGTCATGAAGATCCACGTAGACTCGGACCCGGTGTCCGGTATATGCTTCGGGGTGAGCTGGTTAAGCTTCTCTGCCCCCTATGCCACTCCCTTTCCACTCGCCTTCGGCCCCGCTCAGCCCCTCACTAGGCTACACACACTGCAGCCAGGACGCTGCTCTTCTTCGCCGCTCTCAGAGTGTCGGCACACTCCTAGCTGTTATGCACACGCCCGGGCTGAGCGGCGTGTGCGTGTGATTGTAGTGATTCCACTGGACCGTGCCGGAGAGTGAATGCCTGGAGGGGCGTGACTAGGTATTCACCCGATCCGACCAGGGTCGCACGACGGCATACGACGCCAGTGCACCAAGGAGGAACCGAGCAGAGGGACCAGGTGCTACTCCAGGACAGACCCCGGACACGGCTGTTGACCCACACAGGGGAATACAGGAACAGGCTGGTAGGCTGGCACACAGACTGGTGGGTATAGGCAGGCACGACTGGTATGCAGGCAGGCGGGTATGCAGGCAGGGGGGTAAAGGCAAGCACAGCTAGAGTGCAGACAGGGAGGCACTAGCAGGTAGGAACACAGGCGGGATAGGACCCAGTACACACCGGGACACAGGAACAATACAGGCAAAGGGGTACAGGCAAGCACGGCTAGAGTGCAGACAAGGCTGAGCAGGGAGGACAGGGCTCTGTTCACACGGAACAGACAGGAAGGGAAAGGCAGAGCCAGACACCCACAGGGTACTAGCAGTGAAGTAGCGAGTGGACCACAAACTCACAAACGGGAGTACAGAGACAACTGGCAGGAGTTAGGAACGAGTTCAGACTCTGCAGAAAAAGGAAGGGAACGGACATAGAGGCAAAAACAGGTAAAGGATAGGAGAGAGTTCAGACTGGAACTGAGTGTACGGAGGAGACCGACACTGCAGCGGGATACAGGAGCGGGTCTGGGAATACTGCCCCCAGAGAGGCGGGACGAACAGGCAAGGAGCGAGTTCAGACAGGACAGACAAGATACAGGAGCGGGTCTAGGTAATCGGCCCCTAGAAGGCAGGAGGAACAGGCTAGGAGCGTGTTCAGACAGGACAGACAAGAGAACACAGAAAGGACTCAGTTCAGACACGGGAACTAATACCGAAAAGCAGGAGACATACAGGACTCAGTTCAGACACGGGAGCTGATACCGAAAAGCAGGAGACATACAGGACTCAGTTCAGACACGGGAGCTGATACCGCAAAGCAGAAGACATACAGGACTCAGTTCAGACACGGGAGCTGATACCGAAAAGCAGAAGACATACAGGACTCAGTTCAGACAGGCCTGGAAATACAGCCTACAGGAAAGGCAGACAAGGAAACAAAGAACGGGACCTGGCACCTTCAGAGTGCAAGCACACACTGAAGGAAACACTATGCTCAGGCAGGGATAGAAGGGAGCTGCTGAGCTATATACCAAGTGACAGACAGCAATAGGCTGAGGACGCACAAGGGGTGTGACCCACAGCAGGTACAAAAGGCAGGAAGTGATCGGGCGCCGCCCTTAAGCAGCAGAAACAGACACAAACAGACAGCATGGAGGGAAGCCAGAGAGACATCCTGGACAGGAGATCAAGTGCGCCCTCTTGCACAGTGGGAGATGGACCACCATGCAAGGACGCCGCCAGGTATGTTACAGTACCTCCCCCCTTACGCCCCCTCTTCTTCAGGCCTGCCAGAATCTTCCGCAGGGAATTCGAGGACCAGTCGTTCACTGGGTTGGAGGGGGACAGAGACTTAAGGGTAATCTCTGCTTCGAGGTACATCTTGTCAAGCTCACAGGAAGAAATAGACGGGTTATCAGGTACATAATGAGGAAAAGTCACTGTCTCTTTGTTATCTGGTGGTATCCCGGAGGATTCAGGAAACAACTGGAGGTCCTCCGCCGGGTCAGAAGAGTGCAGAGGCTCAGAGAAAACAACTGCTTCAGAGTACACTAGGTCGGACTCACTGGAGGAAGCAGGCGAGGTATCGGGTACCGAGTATAGGAAAGTCTCTGTCCATTCACCACCAGGTGGCACCCCGAAGGATTCTGAACACAACTGGAGGTCCTCCGCCTGGTCGGAGGGGTGTAGAGACTCAGGAGTAACCTCTGCTTCGGAGTACACTAGGTTGGACTCACTGGAGGAAGCAGGCTTGGTATCGGGTACCGAGTATAGGAAAGTCTCTGTCCATTCACCACCAGGTGGCACCCCGAAGGATTCTGAACACAACTGGAGGTCCTCCGCCTGGTCGGAGGGGTGTAGAGACTCAGGAGTAACCTCTGCTTCGGAGTACACTAGGTTGGACTCACTGGACGAAGCGAGCGAGGTATCAGGTACAGAGTATAGGAAAGTCTCTGTCCATTCACCACCAGGTGGCACCCCGAAGGATTCTGAACACAACTGGAGGTCCTCCGCCTGGTCGGAGGGGTGTAGAGACTCAGGAGTAACCTCTGCTTCGGAGTACACTAGGTTGGACTCACTGGACGAAGCGAGCGAGGTATCAGGTACAGAGTATAGGAGAGTCTCTGTCCTTTCGCTACCAGGTAGCACCCCGAAGGGTTCAGGAGACAACTGGAGATCCTCCGCCTGGTCGGAGGGGTGTAGAGACTCGGAGGTAACTACCACTTTGGGGTACCCATTGTCAGGCTCACAGGACGAAGCGGACAAAGTATTGAGTACCGGGTGTAGAGAAGTCTCTCTCCATTTGTCATCGAGTGGTATCCCGGAGGATTCAGGAGGCAACAGGGGATCCTCCGCCAGGTAGTAGAGGTGCACAGACTCTGAGGTAACCACAGCTTTGGAGCATCCTTGGACATGCACACCGGTTAAAGAGAAAGAAGCATCTGATGCCGGGTGCAGGAAGTTCTCCTGTGTGGAGTCTGAATGGGCAGAAGTCTCTTCGGCCAGGAGAACTGGTGCACTACCCACGCACATTACCCATTGGGGTTTCTCCGGGATACAGGGAGATGAAGCTTCAGTAGGGACTTCAAGGTTGGGGTCAGGAGGTCTCAGGGAGGACAGACCCTGGCGTGACGGCTTGCCTCTAAGTCTAGCACGTCTGGACTGCCTCTTGAGGTTGAGAGAAGTATTCCGGAAAGCGTAGTCACCCTGTGAGGATTCTGGGTGGGCAGTAGTCTCATTGGGCTGGAGGACTATTGCGCTACCCACACACATTACCCGTCGGGGCTGCTCCGGGATATTGGGAAGTGAAGCTTCAGCAGGGGCTTCAGAGTTAGGGTCCTCGAAGACCATACGAAAGGCCACCAGGAAGGCCTGCAGGTCAAGGATGACAGGATCCCATGCTTCCCATAGGGGGGTGACCCATTTCAAGGCATCACCCGCTAGGTAGTCAATCATAAAGGCCACTTTAGCCCAATCGGAAGGAAAATAGAGAGGGTAGGCCTTGAAGTGTAGCATGCATTGCTCCACAAATGCACGACACTGTCTTGGATCCCCATAGTAACGTGGCGGATCCGCAGGAACGAGGGCTGATAGATCCATCTGGACGGGTGCGTAATTCGCCTGGAACTCAGCTAAAGGGGGGAAAAAATTTATTTATTTTATTTTAATGCATGTATTCGCTGGAAAAACTTCTCAAAGAGCGAAGGCCGTGGGGCTCAACGGGAACCATGGCCTGAGCATGCTGTTATGCACACGCCCGGGCTGAGCGGCGTGTGCGTGTGATAGTAGTGATTCCACTGGACCGTGCCGGAGAGTGAATGCCTGGAGGGGCGTGACTAGGTATTCACCCGATCCGACCAGGGTCGCACGACGGCATACGACGCCAGTGCACCAAGGAGGAACCGAGCAGAGGGACCAGGTGCTACTCCAGGACAGACCCCGGACACGGCTGTTGACCCACACAGGGGAATACAGGAACAGGCTGGTAGGCTGGCACACAGACTGGTGGGTATAGGCAGGCACGACTGGTATGCAGGCAGGCGGGTATGCAGGCAGGGGGGTAAAGGCAAGCACAGCTAGAGTGCAGACAGGGAGGCACTAGCAGGTAGGAACACAGGCGGGATAGGACCCAGTACACACCGGGACACAGGAACAATACAGGCAAAGGGGTACAGGCAAGCACGGCTAGAGTGCAGACAAGGCTGAGCAGGGAGGACAGGGCTCTGTTCACACGGAACAGACAGGAAGGGAAAGGCAGAGCCAGACACCCACAGGGTACTAGCAGTGAAGTAGCGAGTGGACCACAAACTCACAAACGGGAGTACAGAGACAACTGGCAGGAGTTAGGAACGAGTTCAGACTCTGCAGAAAAAGGAAGGGAACGGACATAGAGGCAAAAACAGGTAAAGGATAGGAGAGAGTTCAGACTGGAACTGAGTGTACGGAGGAGACCGACACTGCAGCGGGATACAGGAGCGGGTCTGGGAATACTGCCCCCAGAGAGGCGGGACGAACAGGCAAGGAGCGAGTTCAGACAGGACAGACAAGATACAGGAGCGGGTCTAGGTAATCGGCCCCTAGAAGGCAGGAGGAACAGGCTAGGAGCGTGTTCAGACAGGACAGACAAGAGAACACAGAAAGGACTCAGTTCAGACACGGGAACTAATACCGAAAAGCAGGAGACATACAGGACTCAGTTCAGACACGGGAGCTGATACCGAAAAGCAGGAGACATACAGGACTCAGTTCAGACACGGGAGCTGATACCGCAAAGCAGAAGACATACAGGACTCAGTTCAGACACGGGAGCTGATACCGAAAAGCAGAAGACATACAGGACTCAGTTCAGACAGGCCTGGAAATACAGCCTACAGGAAAGGCAGACAAGGAAACAAAGAACGGGACCTGGCACCTTCAGAGTGCAAGCACACACTGAAGGAAACACTATGCTCAGGCAGGGATAGAAGGGAGCTGCTGAGCTATATACCAAGTGACAGACAGCAATAGGCTGAGGACGCACAAGGGGTGTGACCCACAGCAGGTACAAAAGGCAGGAAGTGATCGGGCGCCGCCCTTAAGCAGCAGAAACAGACACAAACAGACAGCATGGAGGGAAGCCAGAGAGACATCCTGGACAGGAGATCAAGTGCGCCCTCTTGCACAGTGGGAGATGGACCACCATGCAAGGACGCCGCCAGGTATGTTACACTAGCTCTCTATCCTGAGCTCTGTGAGTTCTAGTCTGGACTCACTCTACAGACTATACTGAACTCTTTCTGCAGGAACTGCTAGGCTCTGGCTCGACTGCACTGACTACTTCTGTGTCTGAGCAGGAACTGCTGAATCACTGAGCTGCCTAGCTCCACCTTCCCTATTTATATCTCTAACGGGCTCCCTCTGGTGGTCTGAGGTGGAAGGTGGAGGTGTGTGTGTGCTGTGGGGGCCTCTTGTGGAGAAATCCTTCTATGCAACCCTCTAGGATCTGTAGTACCAAGCGCAGCTGGGCGCCACATAGGCAGCTCCACGATGAAGTCCATTGAGATAGACCCCCATGGACGAGACGGAACAGGTAATGGTTGAAGAAGACCCGTAGGTGACACACGAGGAGTCTTGTAACGAGCACATACCTCGCAAGAGAGCACATAGTCCTTAGTATCCTTCAGGCAAGTCGGCCACCAGAAAAATCTGTTTAGGAATTCTCGTGTCTTCTGTACCCCCCTGGGACCAGCCAACTTGGAGTCGTGGACCAACTTGAGGATCTGTTGACGGACTGCCTCAGGGACGTAGATACGTCGATCTCTGAACCACATGCCACTCCTAAGAACGAGATTGATATCAGCAGGAGGATTGGCCAGAAATACATCACTGTCATAGGCCTCCTTGAACTCCTTCCATAAGTCTTGATTGTGGATCACTCCGATGAAGTTGGCATCAGATAGAATGGTCTTGGACGGGGCTCCATGTACGGAATCCGCAGCATGGAATCGGGATAAAGCATCAGCCTTCCCATTACGAGAACCTGGGTGGTACGAAATAACAAAGTTAAATTGATTTAAAAATAGATTCCAACGAGCCTGCCGAGGAGAAAGACCTCTAGCGGATCTAAGGAACTCTAAATTCCGATGGTCAGTCAATACTACAATCTGTTGTGTGGCTCCTTGCAGATGGTGCCTCCATTCCTTGAAAGCTACAATAATAGCCAGCAATTCCTTGTCTCCCACAAGCACAAGGATGTAGCAGACTCTTCTCTCCAGTTCTTTGGGAGAGAGTAGCCCCCAAAGCATTATCAGAAGCGTCCACCTCCACAATGAAAGGCTGTGCTGGGTCTGGGTGGATCAACAGCGGTACGTAGGTGAAACGGGTCTTAAGCCGATCAAAAGCTTCTTGAGCCTGTGATGACCACTTAGAGGGCTTTTCTTTCTTGGTCAAGGAAGTGATGGGCCGAACAATATCAGAAAAATTTTGAATAAAACGTCTATAGAAATTTGCAAAACCGATAAAACGTTGGACCTCTTTAACGTTCTTAGGTACCGGCCAGTCAAGGATTGCCTCAATCTTACCAGATTCCATGTTCAGCCCCTGAGGAGAGATGATATAACCTAAAAACTGGATCTCAGAACGATGGAACTCAAATTTCTCCGGCTTGATATACAGATGGTTCTCTATCAGACGTTTCAAAACAGATTTGACATGTTCCTCATGTTCCTGCAGAGAGTCAGAAAAAAATAGAATATCATCCAAATAGATCACCACAAACTGATCTAATAGATCTCTAAAAATGTCATTAGCAAGATGTTGAAACGTCGCAGGGGCATTACAAAGCCCAAAGGGCATCACGAGGTATTCAAAGTGTCCATACCGACATCTGAATGCTGTCTTCCATTCAACACCGGAACGAATACGCACCAGATTATAAGCCACACGAAGGTCCAGTTTAGTGAATATCTTGACATGATGAACTCTGTCCAATAATTCGGGAATCAACAGCAAAGGATAGCGATTCCGTATGGTTACCTTATTAAGTTCCCTATAGTCAATACAGGGTCTCAGGGTCCCATCCTTTTTCTTCACAAAAAATATAGGCGCCCCTGCTGGTGAGGAAGAAGGGCGTATGAAGCCTTTAGCCAGATTTTCATCAATATATTCCTTCAGGGCCTGAAGCTCAGGTGCCGCCAAAGGGTATACATTACTGAAAGGAATAGCTGTCCCAGGAAGCAGCTCAATGGGATAGTCATAATGCCTATGTGGAAGAAGATGATCTGCTTTCTTCTGGTCACAAATATCAGAGAAATCTTTATACACAGAAGGTAAAGAAAAAACCTGTGCAGGAGATTCTTTATCTCTGGACTCAGGAACGGCTTCTGTAATCGCTGAGTTGCTCCTTGTTGGGAAGGTAATCTCCTTGGTCTCCCAGTTGACAATCTGGTTTCAAGCACGCAACCAAGGGATGCCTAAAATCACAGGAAAATGAGGAGAAGAAATTAATAGAAAAGAAAGTTGCTCCTGATGATTAGGCTCCAACAAAATTTCAAGGGGTACTGTTTCCTGATCCACAGGCCCAGAGACTAAGGGTGACCCATCCACTGTTTCCATGGCAATTGGTGAGGCTCTACGCTGTATCTCAATGCCATGTTCCTTGGCGAATGTAATGTCCATAAAGTTGCCCCCAGCGCCAGAGTCAATCATAGCCGCACTGGAAATCCACTGCCCTGTACACAGAATCTTAATAGGGAGTGAAGAGTGAGAGTTCTTTTCCTGCAGCTCCCTGGGAGGTGTAGCCAGAGAGACAGAATGGAAAACAGCGTTTAATGGCAGGCTACATTCAGAGATGTCAGACTCATCGTCACAGTTATCATACTCCCCTACCGCTGCTAGCACCTTGTCAGACAGCTTAGGACAGTAAATTGGGAAGTAGTCTGACTGACTGCAGTAGAAACATAGCCTCTCTCGCAGACGGTGCTCTCGGCGCTCATTACTCTCACGCCTCTGCACAGAATCAATCTGCATGGCCACCTCCTCTACCTCCCGAGATGATTTACCTGAAGGCTCTTTTGGAGGAAAGGAAAAATTAGACATACGGTTAAATACAGCCAATTTCTCCTGTCTACGCTCAGTAAGACGAATGTCTATGCGTACACAATGCTGTATAAACGTTTCTAACTCTTGTGGTGACTCTGAACGGGCTAGTTCATCCTTCACAATGCTAGACAGACCTTTCTTAAAAATAGGCAATTGTGCATAACTGTCCCAATTAGTATCAACCGCTAATCTCCTAAATTCAGTCGCATATTCAATAACAGAGCGTTTACCCTGGCGTACAGATAATAAAGCAGACTCAGCAGTTGCGCGGCGATTAGGGTCATCAAACATTAATGCCATAGCGGCCAAGAGCTCATCCAAATCATTTAACCGTGGATCACGAGACTCGATCATCGGATTCGCCCAGGCGAGCGCTCATGAGGTCAGCAGCATAATTACACACAATACTTTAGAGCGATCAGTAGGAAAACGGTCAACATGCACATCAAAATATAGCATACACTGGTTCACAAAACCGCAAAATTTGTCACGATCACCATTAAGCCTGAATGGTGGCAACTTAGGTGGACTGGCTAGTGGCGGTTTACCAGAGGGTAAAGTCACTTGTGCCGCTATTTGCGTGTTTAAGTCCTGGAAAGCCCGTCCATATTGGGACTCCAAGCCAGCAAGTTTGTTTTCCTGAGCCGCCATACGGATACTTAAGTCCTGTAAAGTTTGTCCAAACACTTGTTGATTGTGCTCAAGGCCTCCAAGTCTCTTTTGCACACCTTCCACATCTTTCTGCAGAGATCTAATTATGGCATACACCTGCTCTAACTTGCTTTCTGCAGTCATTGCTCCAGCAGTCTCCTAAAGGGGCTAGAGTATCCTGTAACAATTATAGTGGATAACTAAGGAGACACAACAGTACACAGTTTATAGGTGAAAAGTCTATATTAAAGCACACAGTGTTTTGCACAAAAATGCAGAGAAATCTCAAAGTCTTAAGTTCACAGAATAATGAGTCTTTGCAAGGTTAGTTCACCATTATACATCAGCAAGTCCATACAATGCAGAAGCAATCAAAGAGGCCCGGGTAAAGTCTCGGACAGTGCAGACCAGTCCCATGCTCAGCAACCATCCGAATAAGGAGACTGAGAACTCAGAGCAGCTTACTTGAGAGCCAAAGCAGATGGAGGGCAGAGGTGCAGAGGAACCAGCACAAAACTGCCAGGGGCACGAGAAATGCTGGAAACTAGAGTATGAAGCAGGCTCTCAGGGAACAGATGATTCCAGCAGAATTTCGGGAGCATGCAGAAAGCCAGGAAGCCACCAGAAGGAGGATCTCAGGCAAAATACTCTAGCACTAGACTAGAGGCTGGGGTGGAGTAATAAGGGCAGGAGGTAAGGGCACATGATACAGAAGACGCCATCTTGAAAAAGGGCAGAAATGTCCCAAAGGAAAACAATATGCAAATTGCCTCTTCAGAGTCCTGACAAGAAGTTGTCCACTACTTTTACATTTATGTCCAATCCGTAGGATAGGGCATCAATGTATGATCGGCCAGGGTCCCACACGTGGCACCCCCACATACCAGCTGTTATCGGTGCCGGCGGCGGTGGCCACCGGCCTGAAGTGCTCACCTGTGGGGCTCCGCCGTCAAGTGGTAGTGGCCGCCGAGGTGTGCTGCACATCCGCCTCCCATTCAATTGAATAGGAGGCGGATGTGCAGTACACCGCGGCGGCCACTACCATTTGACGGTGGAGCTCCGCTGGTGATCACTTCCGGCCTGCGGCCACCGCCGCCGGCGCTAGTAGCAGCTGATCGGCCGGGGTGCCGCGTGCGGGACCCTGGCCGATCATACATTGATGCCCTATCCTACGAATTGGGCATCAATGTAAAAGTAGTGGACAACCACTTTAAAGTGCGCAACATCGACAATAATGTCCGCTTAAAACGTTCCACTTGTCCATTACCCTCTAGGTGATAGGGCGTTGTGTGGGATCTCTGAATTCTACAGTATTTTCCTAGCTTGTCTACGAGCTGGTTCTCAATTTCTTTTTCTTGGTCGTGGTGTAACCTCGTAGGGAAACCAAACCTCAAAGCAAAATCATTGAAGAACTTCTCTGCCACTGTTTGACCAGCTTTATTGGTGGTGGGATATGCTTGGGCAAATCGAGTAAAATGGTCCATCACCACCAATATGTATTCGTAGCCACCCTTGCACGTCTCGAGATGTAGAAAGTCTATTGAGACCATCTCAAACGGATACATACTGTAGTTGCCCATAAGTGCCTGGGTTGATGTGTTGGGATGTTTATCTTTCAGACACCCACACTCCCTGGTCACATACCTCTCAATATCTCTCTGCATGTACGGTCAGAAGAAATATTCACGGATCAAGTTGGTGGTCCTTTCCACTCCTAGGTGTCCTATGTTTTCATTGAGTTCTTTGAAGATCAACCTACGGAATACTCTGGGTAGTACTAACTGCCGGTTTTGTCCTCCTTTACAATACAGGATACTGTCTTCACTGAGGTAGAGCTTCGTCCATTCTTTAACTAAAACATACTGCTGGTGATTCATTATCTCTCTCCCGTTTACTTGGAAACCGATCTTGGTCCACATAAAGTAGTATTCTACCAATTATCTGATCTTTCCGTTGTGCTCTATGGATTTTTTCTTTTGGTAGTTGTTGAATAGACAGGGGGTGATCTTATTCTCCCGCTTTTATGGTGGTTTCCACCGTCAACGGACACCACAATGGTGTGTCTTCCTCCTGATAAACTTGTACTGCTTGGGTAGTGCTCTCAATTGCTTCCAGACTGACTTCCTCCGAGAATTTTTGCATGAACTCCATAGGCTCTAGAGGCATTCTCGACAATCCGTCAGCATCCGCATTGCATTTTCCTGGCCTGTACTTGATGCTGGAATTGAAGTCAGCTACTTCAACGACCCATCTCTGACCCGTTGCATTCCTTGGCAAAATGTCCTTCCTCACCACATCTTAGACAGTGGACACACACCGTACTCTGATTTGATGAACGGCACACTTCACAAGTCGGGTATCTTCTGTTCTGGAACCCACTCCTGGGTCTGAGGGATACAGGTTCCAGCCTGGTACGAATCAACTTTTTTACCGAAATCAACTCGGCTCGCAGATCTATTACTTCCTCCCAGTCAGCGTTGGCGGTCCTCTCTTTTGTTGGTGATTTAAAGTTCCCTCTCGGAGGTGGCACTGGAGGGTCTCCATGATGATCTTCGGACTGGCCACCGGGGGTCCCCAGCTTCAGCTGACTCATTTTGGTGATTTTAGGAGCAGAGCCTATCTGTAACTTCTGTTCGCTCTCTGACTCCAAACAAGTTGCCTCATTCATTTTTTCAATTAGGACTTGGTCCAGAATGCCAGGATCTTCTAGGTACTGTTTCAGCTGCAACTTGATGCCTTTGCTGATTAATCTCGTTCCCAATGTTCTCAAAAACTTCTTCTGGAATAGTCTAGCATCAAACCTCTTCTCCGCTTCTACATCTCTGGATGCAAACAACAGTCTCTCCTTCAGTTCAATTGCTCTGAACAAGAAACTTTGGGGTGATTCATTATTTTTCTGTGAGAGGTTAATGAGTCGGTGGAACAATTCTGAAGTACTCTCTTCTTTATAGTGCCCTTTTAAAATCATCTTCAGCTGTTGCAAGGTCAATTGACTCTTCATTTCTAGCATACTACGGAGGTTCAGTCCTGGGATGATCGCTTTCACCACCCCCTCAATGATCTCATCTGGCTTGTAGCCTTTCTGTAAGCCAGCATCGATCTGGTGCAACAAGTTCATATAAGACAGTTTCTCTTTCTGTTCACACTCTCAAATCTGTCCCAGGATCTTGAATTCTTTCCTTATGGTGATTTGTGGTGTTACAGAGGACTGTCTTTCTGATTTATCTAGTCCGAGCAGGGTAAAGGTTGTGTCTGAGTCTGTCACCCGTTCAGAGGTTTTGATTGATTCCTGTAGGGCTGTTGTTAGGGCTTTGAATTGTTCTTTAAATTCCTGTAGTTCTGTCTGCGGATGGAGATTCCTGCTTTTGGTAATTGGTGCCACCCCTCCATCCTCAAACTTCAGCCAGGTTAGAAACTGTGTTAGCTCCTGGAGGAATGTCCCCATGACGTCTTCAGCTTCTTTCTCCCCAGCTCATCCATTTTTGCATTAATGGCAGCTAACAGTTACCTGCGGTTGTGTGCTTTAGAAATCTGTTCTTCTGACATCTTTATATGTTCTGCTACTGTTCTCAATTTTTCACAGGTTAACTGAAGAAGCAGCTCACTAATTCTGTCCATTTGTATTTCCACATCCATTGCTGCTAGTGAGTTTTCTTTAGGTCTGGTCCCCTTTAACTGGTGTAGCAGAGTTGAATTGATGTGTTTTGCTGCTGTGTTTTCCAGACACTTTTCCTCTTCTCCCTCTACATGCTAATTCCCACTTAGGATTCCCTGTACGGGCCACCAATGTTACACGCACACCACTAGGTTCAGATAGGGCGAGACCGGTTTCATGAATTCTTTGGAATCCTCGGGGAAATGTTACTCAGGGCAACCATAGGCAGAAGCTTCTCTCAGGCACATGATAGATTCAATTGCTGACCAGACACATCTAACAAGAGTCTTTTTTAACAGTTTAACAGTGGAATGTAATCTGAAGCACGGCCAGTGCAATTCAGGGATATTACAGCAACAATCTTCATTACAGTACAGTCTGAGTTTCTTGAGCAACCGGCTCCAGTAACAATACAGTAGTTTCTTCACAAGGCACAGTATTACAGTCTCTTCAGTAGCATAATTCAGCATAGATTAGATCTCTTAGCAGCACACTTCTATGCATACACAACCACAGGCTTTTCCTTCACAAGGACACAATAGTAAACAGCATTCTGTATCCTGCATGGAGATGTAGGGGGGCAGGGTTTGATGAGGGAGATGATCCCTGTGACACAATTCCTTCCAGTTCTTATCTTCCTGCCCGATAATACTCTGCACTGTTAGTTCAGGGAGTTTATCTGACATGTGTTTATTTTCTCTCGTGATCTGAATCCTGTTTAGTTGCCTTCTGTCAGATCCAGATAACACACTACCTTTCTCTTCGGCTTCAGCCAGACTACAATAACAAGTTCCCCACAATCCCCCTGGGGCTCTGCTAAAACACTCCCTGTCTCCTGTGACGGTGTTAACCCCTCTAGTTGCTGGATGCTTCTGGAGCACAACACTTCCTGTCTCCTGTGCTTGTGTTATTTTGTAACAGTTGCTGGATGCTTTTGAAGCAACAGCATTCCTTCTGCATGTCACACATGCCTTTATTTAAGAAAAAGATAGTTGTTACTGAGTCTATTGAGATACCAGGTTGGGAACAGACTCCCTATAATATTTTGGCAGCCAAATGGTCCCACAGTGTTGGTTTGAGTGAACCATGGGACAAATGTCTGAAGGTGTAAAAAAAATACTTCTTTCAGTATATTTTTCTATTGAGGACTTCTTATCAGATGCGATTGATCAAAGTATCAATATCACGATATTCTTATAAAAAAATATATCGATTTATTCTTGGATTGTCCATTATAAAGAATGATTGCAATAGTTACATAAAATAGTTAAATAGTTAGAGTGATTGTCCATTTATCCATAATTAGCTTAATAGTTGAGATTCACTCATCTTTTCCTTGGATCCTGGATGGTAGGTTGCGTCTGTCTGTGTCCAGCACGTGTGTTAGGATGACACCATGTGTCGTCCAGTGTCCTGTGAAATGGAATAACTAAAAATAAACAAATAGCGCATGTTACCTAGAAACCCTAGCACAATGGCTGATGCAATCTTATGCAATGTATGGTACAGAATTCAGAATAAAATTAATATCCGTAATTAATATTTAACAATTCCCCCTTTTGAGGATGACAGACATCAACTGAAATCCTCAAAGTAGATAGGTTCATCATTAGGATAATAGGATCATTTTTCTTTTCTTCTTCCTTGGCAATATCATTTAATGTCCATAACAATATTAATAATAATAATAATAATAATAATATCAATATCGGATTATTGTTATATGTATTCAATAGCATAATGATGTGAATCCATGTTATGGTAAGCCGTGACTAATATTCATTTAACTACATTGGTCGCTTCAACTACTTCTAACGGCGAACAAACACCGTCAGAAAACCCAGGTGGCAACCCAGGTGGCCGCCCTGGTGTGGATGGCTTCCTATCTTCAAAGATTCAAACAAGACCCAATAATAGAAGAACACGTGCCACACCTTACCAGGTTAGTGCTGCTTGCGGGGGGCTCCGCATTGTTAACTTATCCAACCACGTACTAACTGACAAGCAGATGGAGGTCCTGGGGCTGGGACTATCTTTTGCACCCACTAATGCATTTCATTTTTTTACTGCCCTGAAGGACCTCCACCTGTTTGCACGTAAACTTATTCTTAAAAAATTACATTCCAGGCCACATGGTGAGGATGGCCCTGTGACCACGACAGAGATGGAGGCATTGAAGGATTTGTAGGACCTCTTGATGGAGCAGGACCAACCCCCAAATACAGGTGGGTTACCACAGTCGAGGTATCCTAGATCCACAAGGTTCCCTCACTTGTCCCTGAGTCCGGCAGTTGAAATATTTGTGCGTCTAGTGACGGAGGATTTGAGACATCTCTCCACACGCAGACGCTTTGACAATCTTACTCATTCTCAGCGTACTGCGATAGAACGGTTGAAATCACTTCGTGATGTGGTTATTAAACCAGCGGACAAGGGAGGGAACATTGTACTGTGGCCCTGTTCTAAATATGAGAGGGAGGCGTTACGCCAACTAAGGGATACCAAGACATATTCGAGGTTACCCTTTAATCCTACTGCCTCCTTCTCTGCCGCGCTCCAGGGGATCCTGGGCAGGGCCTGTGATCAGGGAATTATTAACAAGCAAACAGTTGAAGCTTTACCTGTTCGATTCCCTAAAACTGCTACTTTTTACCTACTTCCAAAAATTCGCAAGGACGCCCTCAACCCGCCGGGACGTCCAATCGTGTCAGGCCTAAGTAATTTGTGTGGTCCTATTTGCCAGTATATTGACAGCCACCTTCGCCCATTAGTGGAGACACTTCCTTCATACATTCAGGACACGATGGACGTCTTAAGGCGCGTTAATGGCGTCCTTGTGACGGATGGTATCCTGCTAGTCACGGCCGATGTTGAGAGCCTCTACACATGTATTAGCCATGATCTGGGCCTTTCTGCAGTCCGCCTCTTCCTTGGGGCGTCCAATCTGGACGGCCTCTCACGAAATTTTATCCTTGATCTCCTCCACTTCGTCCTCCACCACAATTATTTTTTATTCAAAGATACGGTGCATCTACAAAGGCGTGGCACGGCGATGGGGGCGTCTTGTGCGCCCTCGTACGCCAATCTCTTCTTGAGGTCCTGGGAGAGAGACATTTTTGGCGACGAGGGCGTGCGCCGCGCCGACCCCGTCGTGTCATGGCTTAGATACATCGATGATATTTTGTTTCTGTGGCGGGGGACGGTGGAGGAGCTTGACGATTTCATGGTGCAGCTTAACTCAAACAATCGTTCCATTAGGCTTACCTATACATACCATCATAAACAGATTGACTTTCTAGACATCAGTCTGGAGGTGGGTGAGTACCACACCATCCAGACTGATGTCTTTAGAAAACCCACCTCGGTCAATTCCTTAATACATGCTGCCTCTGCACATGATCCCTCTACAATTCGTGCCATCCCGGTCAGACAATTCCTGAGGATGAGGCGGATCTGTTCCACCGACTACAAGTTTAGGAGACAGGCTTCGGATCTGGCAGAACGTTTCAGGCAACGTGGGTATAGCAACCACTGCATCGGCCGTGGCTACTCGAGAGCACGGAACACATTCCGTAACCATCTGATTTATTCCTCAAATTCATCCAAACGGGTGACAACGGAAAGAATCCGCTACATCTCCACATATAATCATGAGTGGGGGAATATGCGGCGGATCCTTTCCCGTCATTGGGGTGTGCTCAGCGCAGAGCCCTCCCTACGTGAATCTTTAGGAAGCTATCCACAAATGACCCCCCGGCGGGCCAATAACCTGGGTGACATACTGGTATCCAGCCACTATATAACTCCCTTGACGAATCCATTTGTGTCCCGCGGACCCACGTTTGGCTCGTTCCCCTGTGGCCACTGTGCCGCCTGCGCCAATATCCTGCGCAGCTGGGTGTTCACGTTCTCTGATGGCTCTCGTGAGTTTAAAATCCGCAATTACATCTCATGCGGTACAACCCATGTTATATATTATGCTACATGTGGTTGTCAATTAATTTATGTAGGACTCACTACGAGAGAGCTGAGGATCAGGGTTTGTGAACACGTGCGGGACATTGGCGCGGCTCGGACGGTGGCCGACCCCAGGGAGCTCAAAACATTGCCGCGTCACTTTAAGGCTGTCCACAATTGCGATCCGAGGACACTAAAGTTTTGCGGCATTGATGTCATACATTTGGGCTCCCGGGGTGGAAATGGTAAGCAACTTCTGGCCCAAAAGGAGGCCAGATGGATCGTCACTTTAGACACCATGGCTCCGCGGGGCCTCAATGAGAGTTTGGGGTTCTCGTCCTTCCTCTGAAATGAAGTGACGGATTGTATGATATGTTCTGTGTTTCTGCTCCCCTGTGGACCATGATATGTCTATTTCTGGACCATGGCTTTAGGTTTTTAGTTTTTATATTCTTTTCTAATTTTTATATTTTCCCTTTTATTCTCTTTGTACTCACATTTTCTCCGACAGTGACTGTGCCCCAGGACCTCTTCTTTTTGATGTACATCTATGGCAGACGATCTGTCTTTTGAACTCCTTCGTCTTTTGATGTCTACAAGAGATTCTGATACAGATACTGCTACTGCACTCTTGATTCTTGACCGGGATGTACACTTTACTTGTGGATTCTGTTTGATATCTGGTACTTGTGACTGATTGAAACCATGTTGAGAAATCTATAGTTGTGCACTTTTTGGCACTATATGTCCCCTTTTGCAAGGGGACTTATGCTGTTATAACGCTAATTGTATAGACATATGTACCTCTTTTTTTGACCTAATGCACCATCCCCTCCTTTCATACCTTTCTATTGAGCTGTACTTCCATGACCAGCATTATTTGCTACTATTAGTATCATGATATTAACTTTTATAGAACATTAGTATTGTGCTGGCTGGCTGGAATAGCTACCGGGTTTTGATTGGTGGGGATATTGTTGCTCCCTTTATGTGGTTTCATTTCTGTTATTGGCACTCAGTCCCAAGCTCACCTCCTACATGGATGTAGTGCACATGCGCCCGGTCCGTCCCGTGCCGTGCTGCGCTCGGCTGTCTTTATGCCTTCGGCGCGCCGCCGGGAATAGCATTCATTTGCATTTCGGTCTGCGCGCCGACGTCATGACAGCTGGGGCGCGTGCGCGGGATATGTGACGGCCGTTGCGCATGCGCCGCCCATCATCCAGTACTTGGCGGCCATCTTGGACGACCACATGATGTATCATGTGACACTTCTGGGCGTATTTAAAGGTCCTGGCAGCACCCTCACACACGCCTCTTGATAAAGCTGATCTACACCCGGCGAAACGCGCGTCGAGGCCTTTCTCATTCACTATCTGGTCCCTGTGTGGTCTCCCAGAGGTCTGGGGCCCCTTACATTAGGGTAAGTTTGGTACAATATGACCTTTGGGTCTTTCTGGACCGCATGGTCCATATGGGAGTGACCTTTTTGCTTGCCCTGATTGTGCGTCCCTCTCCCTGTTTTAGTGTAAGCATGCACCCTTCTGACTCTAGGGGTGAACCTCTGGAGAGACCCACTTACAAATATGCGGGACCATTTGTCTGCTTGTCTTAATTTTGTGTCATAACTATTAATGCTATGTATTGTCTTTTAATGAACTATGTCTACAATAAAGTCTTTTCATGCGATTTCACTCAGCTGTTCTCCTAGTTTTATATAAGTCTTGAGTGGGCTATGTGGAGACGGGGTCGGAATTTTTCTGGGGACCATTAACCCACGTCATTTATTATGCGGGTCGCAGTCTGTTTATTCATTTAACATATATAATTATACTTCCCTAAATCTAAATCGAAATAATCACGGGTCCAATCGTCATCATCTGATGTCATCGGTTCTTGTCTCGTCTTCTTCTTGGTTCTTTTAAAACACAGTCTTTAGATGAAAATTCCTTTGAAATAAATTATAGCGTGTAGATATTGTACAGTCCATAATTGTGTTCATTATTGTTCAGTCTTTAAACTGTACTCTTTATTAGAAAGATCATGTGTGTCAATTGATAAGAAAACAAAGTCCATGGATGAAATGTAGCTTTAATATATGTGCAGTGTCACCTGGACTTACGTTGGATTGTCTTTGGATAATTCTGGAATCCTCCGTGTCATCCTCACTGGTCTCCTGTCACTTTTGGAACAGGTGTGACGTCTTTGGTCAGAAAAGCAAGGGTTAACTTGACACTTCCCTGCTCTATATAGCACCATAACCAGTACTTAATCCTTAATGTACAGAACACATATATCAGGCTGGCAGAATCCTGACACTCCGTTATTATTCACCAGCTTTCAGGTGATAGGAAACCACTGGAACATGATGAAACTTGAACACAACCCAGTTCATATAGGATCATCGTCCTCTGCAGTCGTGGTTATCAGTGGTGTGAATGTATTGTAATTGACACAGTCTATTATCACTCAGCATTCACAACATCTTTACCTTCTGAGATTTCCGTATATCGGTTGCTTCTTCTTGTAACTTTTGAGAATCTCTTTAATTTATAAATATGAAAAATCTTTATTAAGATAGAATTAATAATTGCAATGTCTTGATTGAAGTCTTCATTCGCTAATCTGATACCAAATCTGGCAACTTTCCTAACCTATAATATCATAGGGTACCATAGCAATCAATAATGTTCATCTAATTATTATCAAAATATTAAAATAAATTATGTTTGGAATAATAAAACAATAATAGATAGTAATTCATTATTAATCAAGTTCTTCATGTGATAGAACATTTTTATGTCATAGGTGTAATTACCTTTTCCAACCCATAGGTGTCAGTGTGTTTTGAAACAAGTGTTTATTAGTGATGAGCGAGCACTAAAAGGCTCGGGTGCTCGAAGCTCGGGTTGAGCAAATTGGAATACTCGGGTGCTCGACCCGAGCAACGAGCCCAATGTAAGTCTATGGGAAACTCGAGCATTTTTCTGGCGGTCCCCCCGGCGGTCTGCAGAAGGTCAAAAATTGCCCAAATCGATGGGAACAGTGCTCAATTAAACGTCAGGCTGGCAGAATATATAGGCAGACAGGCAGGCAAGGTATATAGGAGGGTGCGTGAAAAACATAGCAGGGCAATTGGAACACACTAGTGCCCTCCGATTTTCATGCACCCGTCTCTTTAAAAAAGCCGGCTGGCAATTCATCAGCGGCATACACCGGTACCTGACAATTTAGAACAGAAAGAAAAGAGCATCACACATAGATTAGATAGATAGAAACATGACAGTCACATATATAATAAGTACAGTGATAGTGTTGGTTACTGTACTTGTCATTTAGTGTTAAAATAAAGGATTTATTAAAAAAAAATAATAGTGTTTTTGTCTCTTTAAAAAAGCCGGCCGGCAATTCATCACCAGCAGCATACACCGGTACCAGACAATTTAGAACAGAAAGAATAGAGCATCACACATAGATTAGATAGATAGAAACATGTCAGTCACATATATAATAAGTACAGTGATAGTGTTGATTACTGTACTTGTCATTTAGTGTTAAAAGAAAGGATTTATTTAAAAAAATTGGCGTGGGGTTCCCCGTAATTTTAGTCTCTAGCGGAGGTTAAGCAGACGGCTAGGGCAGATGTTTGAAGCCTGGGAAGGGGGTAATACCCACAGAGCTTCCCAGGCTACTAATATCAGCCTCCAGCTGAATACCTAGCCTTTGCTAGCTATTAAAATGGGGGACCCCACGTCATTTTTTTTGGGGTCCCCCATTTTAATAGCTAGTAAAGGCTAGGTATTCAGCTGGGGGCTGAATACCTAGCTAGTAAAGGCTTAAAATGGGGGACCCCCCCAAAAAATGACGTGGGGTCCCCCCTATTTTAATAGCTAGCAAAGGCTAGGCAGACAGCTGGGGGCTGATATTAAAAGCACAGGAAGGGTGCCATGAATATTGGCCCCCTCCCACGCTAGAAACACCAGCCGTCAGCCACCCCATAGGATGCGCCAATTCTGGCACTTAGCCTCGCTCTTCCCACTGCCCTGTAGCGGTGGCAGTGGGGTAATAGGGCTGGGGTTGATGTCAGCTTATAATGCCAGCTGACATCAAGCCCAGGTTAGTAATGGAGAGGCGTTTATAAGACACCCCCATTACTAACCCCATAGTCAAAGTTAAAAAAAAACACAAACACCCAGAATAGAGTCCTTTAATTGAAATAAACGCACAATTCTTTAATGTTCTAAATTAAACCATACTTACCATCACGCCCATTCCAGCTAAAGCCAACGATCTCCTGCAATAAAAATAAAATAGTAAACCAACCTCATCCTTACCTTTCCATGGTTCCCAGGCCGGCTCCAGCTCTGCTACATTCACATGACAGGCTGGATCGCAGCCGAAAGCTGCCATCCAGCTTGCCATGCCGCAGACACTGAGAAGCGCAGGTATGCTTGCGCTCCTCAGTGTCTGGCTGTGACGGCATCCAGATGAGCCGAGTTAATGTCCAATGAACTCAGCTCACCTCATGCACGTCACTGACAGCGTGGGAAAATTCTCCTGCGCATGCGGTGAGCGTGAGAGAATTCTCCTGCGCTCACCGCAAGCGTGGGAAAATTCTCCTGCGCTTGCGGTGAGCGCAGGAGAATTCTCTCACGCTCACCGCATGCGCAGGAGAATTTTCCCACGCTGTCAGTGACGTGCATGAGGTGAGCTGAGTTCATTGGACATGAACTCGGCTCATCTGGATGCCGTCACAGCCATACACTGATGAGCGCAAGCATGCCTGTGCTTCTCAGAGTCTGCGGCATGGCAAGCGGGATGGCAGCTTTCGGCAGCGATCCAGCCTGTCATGTGAATGTAGCAGAGCTGAAGCCGTCCTGGGAACCATGGAAAGGCAAGGATGAGGTTGCTTTATTATTTTACTTTTATTGCAGAAGACATAGGCTTCAGCTGGAATGGGCGTGATGGTAAGTATGGTTTAATTTAAAACATTAAAGAATTGTGCGTTTATTTAAATTAAACGACTTTATTCTGGGTGTTGTGTTTTTTTTAAATACTTTACTAGAAATTCATGGCGGTCATGTCTAATATTGGCGTGACCCCATGAATTTCGGGCTTAGGGCCAGCTGATAATACCAAGCTGACCCTAACCCCTTTATTACCCAGTGAGCCACCGCACCAGGGCCCTAGATGAGTTGGGTACAGCACCAGAAGATGGCGCTTCTATGAACGCGCCATTTTCTGGGGTGGCTGCGGACTGCAATTTACAGCGGGGGGGGGGGCAGAAAGCTTGGGCCTCCATGCGCTGCGGATTCCAGCCCCCAGCTGCCTAGTTGTACCTGGCTGGACACAAAAATAGGGCGAAGCCCCATGTATTTTTTTTTTTTATTATGTCATGAAATTCATGAAATAATAAAGAAAAAAAAGGGCTTCCCTATATTGTTGTGTCCGGCCAGGTACAAATTGGCAGCTGGTGGTTGGGGGCAGCCCGCTCCTGCCTGCTGTACCTGGCTGGACACAAAAATAGGGCGAAGCCCCACGTCAATTTTTTTTTTATTATTTCATGAAATTCAGCTTTCGGCTGCGATCCAGCCTGTCATGTGAATGTAGCAGAGCTGGAGCCGTCCTGGGAACCATGGAAATGTAAGGATGAGGTTGGTTTATTATTTTACTTTTATTGCAGAAGACATTGGCTTCAGCTGGAATGGGCGTGATGGTAAGTATGGTTTAATTTAGAACATTAAAGAATTGTGCGTTTATTTCAATTAAAGGACTTTATTCTGGGTGTTTGTGTTTTTTTTTAACTTTGACTATGGGGTTAGTAATGGGGGTGTCTTATAGACGCCTCTCCATTACTAACCTGGGCTTGATCTCAGCCGGCATTATAAGCTGACATCAACGCCCGCCCTATTACCCCACTGCCACCGCTACAGGGCAGTGGGAAGAGCGAGGATAAGTGCCAGAATTGGCGCATTCATAGGGCGGCTGACGGCTGGTGTTTCTAGCCTGGGAGGGGGCCAATATTCATGCCACCCTTCCTGGGCTATTAATATCAGCCCCCAGCTGTCTGCCTAGCCTTTGCCAGCTATTAAAATAGGGGGGACCCCACGTCACTTTTTGGGGGGGGTCCCCCATTTTAATAGCTGGTAAAGGCTAGGTATTCAGCTGGGGGCTGATATTAGTGGCCTGGGAAGCTCCGTGGGTATTACCCCCTTCCCAGGTTTCAGACATCTGCCCCAGCCGTCTGCTTAACCTCCGCTAGAGACTAAAATTACAGGGAACCCTATGCCAATTTTTTTTTTAATAAATCCTTTATTTTAACACTAAATGACAAGTACAGTAACCAACACTGTCACTGTACTTATTATATATGTGACTGACATGTTTCTATCTATCTAATCTATGTGTGATGCTCTATTTCTGTTCTAAATTGTCGGGTACCGATGTATGCCGCTGAAGAATTGCCGGCCGGCTTTTTTAAAGAGACGGGTGCATGAAAACACTATTATTTTTTTTTTTAATAAATCCTTTATTTTAACACTAAATAACAAGTACAGTAACCAACACTGTCACTGTACTTATTATATATGTGACTGACATGTTTCTATCTATCTAATCTATGTGTGATGCTCTATTCTTTCTGTTCTAAATTGTCGGTACCGGTGTATGCCGCTGCTGAATTGCCGGCTTTTCATGTTTCTCTGTGAGCACTGTTCCCATCGATTTGGGCAATCACTGTAATGCCACAACCACCATGGCTGTGGCATTACAGTGAGTGGCAGACAATCCCTGCATGATTGGTGCTCTAAATAGCGCCAAACATGCAGGACGGGGACCCGAGCTCCCGCTCGAGCATCTCGAAAGTACTCGGCGAGCTCCGAGCATCTCGAGTACTGAGATGCTCGGGTGAGTACCGAGCAGTGGCGAGCAAGCTCGCTAATCACTAGTGTTTACCAATAATACCAAAGAAAGTATACTCATGAACCAAAATGAATAAATATATGAATGAATGAATGCAAGAATGACTTGTGTTTACTCAAAAAATTGAAATATTTTTTTTCTTATATTGGAACCATATCATTATATTTAATGAAGCAATATTCTTGTACTAGACATTACTTTATTAAATATGAATGTGTTTTCTCAATTGAGATATTGAACTGAAATAATAAAATAAAAAAATTAGAATTAAAAATGAAAAATGAAAAAATAAGAAGAAAGTAAGAATAAAATTGAAAAAAGAAAAATTAAATTAAGACTAAAAATAATAATAATAATAATAATAATAAAAATAAGGCCTTTATATGTTAATGACAAATGCAGAGTAATTGTATTCTCCATAAAAATACCCTTATATTTCCATTATCTGGATGATTTCATATTTGTCATAACCTTGTATTACCAAAAATGATTAAATTATGTAACTTTGCATGTAATACCCTTCTTAATCATACCATTGTAGCTTATTAATATTTCTTCTTCATTAAAATGTGTGAAAAATAAGTATTGATCAAAAGTGATTATGTAATCAGGATCAAAAGCACATTTTCCCCCTTAATGGCAAAAAATATTATTTTAGAAAATAATTTATATATCAGAACCAAATTAAAAATAATTATTCTTCTATAAATATTTTGCATAAATGTCATAGCATATATTTGTCTGAAGAGGTGTGTACCTATTTATGTAACCATTAAAAATAATAATATCCTTGAATACTATAAAATTATCATTGTGAAAAATTATTCTAAATGTAAATTTGCTTTATAAACCATTTTAATGTGTGGTTACCCTTATCCACTATTAGCTAAATCAAGAAGTAATAATTACTAAAGAAATATAGAAATATATATATTATATAGATAATACTTAATTATGTATCATCATTTTCTCAGACTTAAATGTAATTTTGTACCTTCACATAAAGAAACAAACATACATGAGGCCTCTGTCACACAAATCTCACTTAGCAGCTGCACATATATTCAGCAAATTTCACTCTGTTACAGATTCGTTCAGCTCAAACATTCCACATATATATACAGTACAGACCAAAAGTTTGGACACACCTTCTCATTTAAAGATTTTTCTGTATTTTCATAACTATGAAAATTGTACATTCACACTGAAGGCATCAAAACTATGAATTAACACATGTGGAATTATATACTTAACAAAAAAGTGTGAAACAACTGAAAATATGTCTTATATTCTAGGTTCTTCAAAGTAGCCACCTTTTGCTTTGATGACTGCTTTGCACACTCTTGGCATTCTCTTGATGAGCTTCAAGAGGTAGTCACCGGAAATGGTTTTCACTTCACAGGTGTGCCCTGTCAGGTTTAATAAGTGGGATTTCTTGCCTTATAAATGGGGTTGGGACCATCAGTTGTGTTGTGCAGAAGTCAGGTGGATACACAGCTGATAGTCCTACTGAATAGACTGTTAGAATTTGTATTATGGCAAGAAAAAAGCAGCTAAGTAAAGAAAAACGAGTGGCCATCATTACTTTAAGAAATGAAGGTCAGTCAGTGCGAAAAATTGGGAAAACTTTGAAAGTGTTCCCAAGTGCAGTTGCAAAAACCATCAAGCGCTACAAAGAAACTGGCTCACATGAGGACCGCCCCAGGAAAGGAAGACCAAGAGTCACCTCTGCTTCTTGTTACGGATCCGGGTGGTGGAACCTCTGTGCTGCGGAGCAAGGAGGGACCAGAGGGGCGTAACTAGGTATCAACTCGGACTGACCAGGGTAGCACGGCGGCTCAATCGACTCCGTGAACCAGGGAAGGACCGAGCAGAAGGACCAGGTGCTACTCTGGGCCTGTCCTTGTATGAGAGCAGGGGACTCCCACGGGTAACTGGCAGGAGCCTCCGGGTAGGCACGGCAGGTAACTGATAAGAGCCTCCAGGTAGGCTGACTGATAGGCACGGCAGGTATCTGGTACGTTCTCCGGGTAGGCAGGCAAGCCAGGCCCATAGACACACTGGCGGGTTTGGATCGTAGGCAGACCGTCGGGCTGGCGGAGACAGGTAGTCAGGCTGGCGGACAGGACTGGTAGTCAGGCTGACGGACTGGGCTGGTAGTCAGGCTGGCGGACAGGACTGGCGGACAGGGCTGGTAGTTAGACTGGCGGACTGGACTGGTAGTCAGGCTGGCAGACTGAGCTGGTAGTCAGGCTGGCGGACTGGACTGGTAGTCAGGCTGGCGGACTGGACTGGTAGTCAGACTAGCAGCGGGACCTGAGGGCTGAAGCAGAGTTTAGGACACAAAGCTACAACCTTGCACGGGCACCTCCATTTTGGAGGGGGTGCCTTCTATATGAGAGGTTCTCCGGCCATTGGCTGAGGACTCCTTAGGACAGCGCGCGCGGCCCCTTTAAGAGGGGGGGAGAGCGCGCCCTAAGCACAGTGCCCGGGAAGCTGCGCGCGCCGGCAGCAGCAGCAGGAAAGCCGGAAGACGCCGGGCCGGGAGCGTGGCGGTAAGAGGGACGGCGTCTCTGCCTGTCAGGGAGCAGAGACGCCGATACTACAGTACCCCCCCTTTACGCCCCCTCTTTTTTAGGCCAGAAAGAAATTTTTTAAGGAGAAGAAAGGCGTGGATGTTCTCCCTGGGTTCCCAAGTTCTCTCCTCTGGGCCAAACTCCTTCCAATCCACCAGAAAAAAGGTTTTTCCTCTTACCCTCTTGGTGGCCAGAATGTTCTCTACCTCATAGACGTCCTCAGCGGAGACCGGAGCAGGGGGGGTACCTGGATTGTCAGAAAAAGAATTAAGCACAACTGGTTTGAGGAGAGATACGTGGAAGGAGTTGGGAATCCGTAAGGTGGCCCGGAGTTTTAACTTGTAGGCTACTGGGTTGATTTGCTTGAGGACATCAAAAGGACCGATGAACCGTGGACCCAACTTATAGGAGGGTATTTTGAGACGAACATGTTTGGAGGAGAGCCAAACCTTGTCTCCCAGATGGAATTGAGGTGGCTCCTGGCATCTCTTATCAGCATGTTTCTTCATCCGCTCGGAGGAATAAAGAAGTGCGGACCTAGTGTCCTCCCAAATGGTGGAAAATTCGCTGACCAGAGACTCCGGGGCAGGGTTGTCCACTGAAGCGGAGATGGGAAACGGAATCCGGGGATGTTGACCGTAGACTACAAAGAACGGGGACTTGGAAGAAGATTCGCTCTCATGGTTGTTATAGGAGAATTCGGCCCATGGTAGGAGCTCTACCCAATCGGTATGGTGAGCGTTGACGAAGTGCCGGAGGAAGCTGGTAAGGGTCTGGTTGATACGTTCCACTTGGCCATTTGACTGCGGATGGTAAGCAGAGGAAAAATCCAGGGTGACATCCAGCAGCTTACACGTAGCTCTCCAGAAACGCAAAGTAAACTGGACCCCGCGATCAGACACAACGTGGAGGGGTGGGCCATGGAGACGAAAATGTGATGGATGAAGTCCTTAGCCAGCACAGATGCAGACGGGAGACCAGGCAGAGGGATGAAGTGGGCCATTTTAGAAAAGCGGTCAGCGACCACCCAAATGACAGTACAACCGGCAGAAACAGGGAGATCGGTAATAAAGTCCATAGCAATGTGTTGCCATGGGGCAGCAGGTACGGGAAGAGGCAGGAGACGGCCGGCTGGAAGATGTCTGGGAACCTTGTTGCGGGCACAGGACGAACAGGCCGTCACGAAGTCTACTACATCCTTGCGCAGGGTAGGCCACCAGTAATGCCGGGTAATGAGCAAGAAGGTCTTCTTCTGGCCAGCATGGCTGGCTAGTTTAGATGAATGACCCCAGTGAAGAACCTTCTTACGATCTGGAACCGCTACAAATGTCTTACTGGGTGGGAGACGAGACAGGTCCAAGGGGGCCACATTCATCACTTTGGAGGGATCGATGATATGCATAGGCTCCTCCTCTTGATCGGAAGACAGGAAGGATCGGTACAAGGCGTTGGCTTTAACGTTCTTGTCCGCAGGGCGGTAATGTAGGGTAAAGTTGAAGCGGGCGAAGAACAAAGGCCACCGGGCCTGACGTGGATTGAGTCTTTGGGCATTCTGTAGATATGCCAGGTTTTTGAGGTCAGTGTAGATGACCACCGGGTGCAGAACCCCCTCAAGCAGGTAACGTCACTCCTCCAGCGCCAATTTGATGGCTAGCAGTTCTCGGTCTCCTATGGAGTAGTTGCGCTCGGATGAGAAGAGCTTGGAGAAGAAGCCACAGGTTACCATTCTCCCGGACGGAGATTTCTGGGTGAGCACCGCTCTGGAAGAGGAAGCATCAACCTCCAGAAAATTTGTTGCAATCCGGACGGTGCAGCACTGGGGCAGAAGAAAAGGCTAGTTTTAAGGAGAGGAAGGCCTCCTCTGCTTCGGACGGCCATTCCTTAGGATTTGCTCCCTTACGGGTGAGCGCAGAGATGGGAGCAGTCCGGGAAGAGAAATGTGGGATGAAGAGACGGTAATAATTCGCGAAGCCCAGGAATCACTGAATCGCCTTCAGCCCCTCCGGACGGGGCCACTTTAAGAAGGCAGAAACCTTCTCGGGGTCCATCCGTAGACCTGTCTTAGAGATAATATAGCCCAGGAACGGAAGAGAGGTCTGCTCGAAGAGGCATTTTTCAAATTTTGCGTATAGGTGATTCTGCCTGAGCCTAAGCAGGACCTGACGAACATTCCTCCGGTGTGTGGGAAGATCCGGAGAGAAGACCAAGATGTCGTCCAGGTACACCACCACGCAAAAATATAAGAGGTCACGGAAGATGTCATTAACTAATTCTTGGAAGACGGCAGGAGCATTACAGAGGCCGAAGGGCATCACACGGTATTCATAGTGGCCGTCCCGGGTATTGAATGCCGTCTTCCACTCGTCTTCTTGGCGGATCTGGACCAAGTTATATGCCCCACGAAGATCGAGCTTGGTAAAGATCTTCGCACCTTTAAGGCGGTTGAACAGCTCAGAGATGAGTGGCAGGGGATATTTGTTTATGATAGTAATCTGGTTGAGTCCTCTATGTAACGGGTCAGGGAGGTGGAACCTCTGAGCAACTATACAAGGGGGTAGTCATTGTAAGGAAGCGGGTGGCTCCCAGGGAAGGCGGGCAGGTAATCACGGCTAGTGACGGGGACAGTCTCTGGGTAGAAGGGCAGGAGGACATGGCAGGTGACGGGGACAGTCTCTGGGTTGAAGGGCAGGAGGTCACGGCAAGTGACGGGGACAGTCTCTGGGTAGAAGGGCAGGAGGTCACGGCAAGTGACGGAGACAGTCTCTTGACAGGCGGGTGGTCACGGCAAGTGACGGCAGAGCCTCCAGGTAGGCTAGCAGGCAGGTAGCAGGTGGATGCTCCCAGGTGAGCGGGCAAGAGTCTCTGGACTGGCCGGTGGTCACAGCAAGTGACGGCTCCAGGTAGGCTAGCAGGCAGGTAGCAGAGAAGCGCTCCCAGGTGAGCGGGCAAGAGTGTCTGGACAGGCGGGAGGTCACGGCACATGGCAGCAGAGCCTCCAGGTAGGCTAGCAGGCAGGTAGCAGGTGAGCACTCCCAGGTGAGCGGGCAAGAGTCTCTGGACAGGCAGGTGGTCCCAGCACGTGACGGCGGAGCCTCCAGGTAGGCTAGCAGGCAGGTAGCAGGTGAGCGCTCCCAGGTGAGCGGGCAGACTGATCCATAGACAGACTGGCAGGGCTGGTAGGCAGACTGTCGGACCACAGATAGATAAGTAACAGGCAGGAATCTGGCAGGTGACTGGCAGGTGACTGGCAGGTAACTGGCAGGTAACTGGCAGGTAACTGGTAACGGGACCTGAGGGCTGAAGCAGAGCTTTGCAACAACATTGCTCAGGCACCTCCATTTTGGAGGAGGTGCCTTATATATGGTGAGGTCCTCCGGCCATTGGCCGGGGACTCCTTAGGACGGCGCGCGTGGCCCCTTTAAGAGAGGGGGAGTGCGCGCACGCGCGCCCTAAGCACAGAGGCCGGGAAGCAGCGCGCGCTGCCAGCAGAGCGGGAGGAAGCCGCCGGGCACGGAGCGGAGAGGTGAGGGGAACGGCGTCCCTGCCTAGCAGGAGGCAGGGACGCCGACGCTACACTCTATAATCGATACAGGGGCATAGTGAACCGTCTTTCTTTTTTACGAAGAAGAATCTGGCTCCAGCCGGGGAGGTAGATTTCTGGATGAATCCCCTAGCCAGATTTTCTTCGATGTACTCCGAAAGGCCCGGGTTTCGGCCAACGACAACGGGTAAATACGCCCACGGGGTGGAGTGGCACCGGGTGCCAGGTCGATAGGGCAATCATATGGCCTATGAGGTGGCAGTGTCTCTGCTTCCTTCTTGTCGAAGACATCTGCATAGGACCAGTAAGGTGCCGGTAGACCAGGTAAATTAGCCGGAGTAGCCGGAGGTCGAGCCGGGGGAACCGGGACCAGGCAGGTCTCATGGCAATCCTGCCCCCAACGGAGCACCTCACCGGATTGTCAATTCAGAACGGGTTCATGTCTCTGTAGCCAGGGTAGACCTAGCAAAAGGGAGTGAGAGAGTCTGGAAAGCACATGGAAGGAGATCCTCTCTGAGTGCAGCATTCCCACCTGAAGGGTTACGGGCTCAGTGACGAGCAAGATGGTCACCGGAAGGAGTCTTCCATCCACGGAAGCGACTGCCAATAGTTCAGCCAGAGGTTTGGTAGGAATCTGATACTTCTCTACAAGGGACTGGGAAATGAGATTCCCAGCGGCTCTGGAATCCAGATGGGCGGTTTCAAAGAAGCGGTTCTCTCCACAGGAAATAGAGACGGTTAAAGTCAAGAACCGAGAGGATTTACTCTTGCCTAGGACGACCTCTCCGAGCGGTCCTAGACACTGGAGTTTCCCGGCTTCACCGGACAGGAACGGATCAGGTGCTCCTTACTACCACAGTAGAAACAGCTCCCTTCGGGTCGGCGTGTTTCTTGTCGAGACTTGACCATCTTGGTCTGGTCGATCTGCATAGGTTCGGGCGAGCGTGCCCGGGGAGTTGCTGGTTGGGAAGCAGGTTTCTGGAAAACCGGAGCAAGATGAGGAAATCTTCTCTCCCGGGTAGTCTCCTTAGCACGTTCTAGGAAACGGATGTCAATCTGGGTAGCCAGTGACACCAGGTCATCCAGGGTGGTAGGAATGTCCCGGCCGGCTAGCTCGTCCTTAATCCGACCGGAAAGACCCTCCCGGAAGGTGGACACCAGGGCCTTGTTGTCCCAGGCAAGCTCAGAAGCGAGGGTACGGAACTGTATGGCATACTGGCCCACGGTGAAATTCCTTTGGCGGAGACGAAGCAATGAGGAGGCAGTAGAAATCCTTCGTCCGGGCTCATCGAAGACCCTCCAGAAGGCAGTGAGGAAAGCCGGAAGATCGGACACCAGGGAATCCCCTCTCTCCCATAGAGTGTTTTAGCCATGCCAATGCTTCCCCGGTGAGGTGAGACATGATGAACGCCACCTTGGCCCGGTCGGAGGGAGACTGATGTGCCAGAAGTTCAAAGTGCAGTGTGCATTGGTTCAGAAAACCCCGACATAATACGGGGTCACCCCCAAAACGAGGAGGCGCAGAAAGCCGGGGTCCTAGGCTGGATGCCGTGGTATTGGTAGGCAGCGGCGTCGCCGGAGCGGGTGTCGCTCGGCTCGAGGCGGGCACAGGTGGGACAGACAGCGTGTCCAGGCAAGAGTTGACAGACCGCAGGTAGGTCAGGATGGTTTCCTGTTGGGATCTCTGACGAGAAACCTCCTGGTACAGGTCAGCAAGCGAAGGAGCCTGGGGGCCACCGGGTTTCATGGCCCATGCAAACTGTTACGGATCCGGGTGGTGGAACCTCTGTGCTGCGGAGCAAAGTGGGACCAGAGGGGGGTAACTAGGTATCAACTCGGACTGACCAAGGTCACACGGCGGCTCAGTCGACTCCGTGAACCAGGGAAGGACCGAGCAGAGGGACCAGGTGCTACTCTGGGCCTGTCCTTGTATGAGAGCAGGTGACTCCTAAGGGTAACTGGCAGGAGCCTCCGGGTAAGCACGGCAGGTAACTAGAAGGTAGGCTGACTGATAGGCACAGCAGGTAACTGGTAGGAGCCTCCAGGTAGGCTGGCTGATAGGCATGGCAGGTAACTGGTACGATCTCCGGGTAGGCAGGCAAGCCAGGCCCATAGACAGACTGGCGGGTTTGGATCGTAGGCAGACCGTCGGGCTGGAGAGTACACTTGGCTGGCGGAAACAGGTAGTCAGGCTGGCAGACAGGACTGGTAGTCAGGCTCGCGGACTGGACTGGTAGTCAGGCTGGCGGACAGGACTGGTAGTCAGACTGGCGGACTGGACTGGTAGTCAGGCTGGCGGACTGGACTGGTAGTCAGGCTGGCGGACTGGACTGGTAGTCAGACTAGCAGAGGGACCTGAGGGCTGAAGCAGAGTTTAGGACACAAAGCTACAACTGTTAGAACACTCCTGTTAGTTTTTTCTATCTTGTGTTTTGCGGTCACGTGACCATCTGCCTATATATTCCAGCTCCGCCCTTCTGGCTTTGCTGGACTTCAGTGTTGTTTGACTGTTTTGCTAGCCTGGTGCTTTGGTGCCTATCTCTGTCAGTTTGCTTGGTCCTCTTGGACCTCTAGTACTTTTTGTCAGTTTGTCTTTTGTGTTCTACAACAATTTCTTTTTAGGAGGTGTCCCATTTTTGTCCCAGTCCTTAGTTCTTTTAGGGACCCCTCCCTTAATTCTATAGGTCTTCGTTCAGACTAGCCGAGGACGAAGGCGGGTCTGTTCACTAGGAACAGGCAGCCTGCTACATCGTAGGGATTCAGCTTAGTCTTACTGTAGGGATAGCTTTCCCCTATCTTTCCTTAGTTCTTGTTGCAGATCATAACAGTAAGTCCAGCCCAAAAAAGACTAAAAGGAAAGAAATTTGGGGATCAGTATGGTTTCCATCCAGGACTTGGCTCAACGCCTGCAGGGATTGTCTCTGGAGGTGGTTGAGCTTCAGCAACATGTGAGTAGCTGTCCTGGAGCGCATTTTGTCGAACCCAAGGTAGGACTGCCTGATGTTTTTTTATGGTAAACAGCAAGATTTTTTTTTCTTTAAAAATGCTTGTTTGTTATATTTTTGTTTGAGACCAAGATCCTCTGGGAATGAATCACAGCGCATTGGTTTTATTATGTCACTTTTGCGCAACGAACCACAGGGGTGGGCCTTTTCTCTCCAGCCTAATGATCCGTGTTTAAGTTCTGTTGAAGAATTTTTTTCTGCTATGGGGCTATTATATGACGATCCTGATTGAATCTCATCTGCTGAATCAGAACCTAGGCGTTTGAATCAGGGGTCAGATGATGTTGAAAATTATTGCACACACTTCAGGAGATGGGCCTCAGAAGTTAAATGGAATGATTCTGCGCTGAGATGTTTATTTCTTGCTGGTCTGAGTGAAAGGGTTAAGGATTTGCTAATTGCATTCCCTGCACCTGAGACTCTGCAGGAAGCTATGCAGTTAGCTGTTCGTGTGGACAGGAGACTGAGGTCTAGGGTGAATGATGTAAAAACTCCTGTAACGTCAGGTCCTAGTTCCCAGAAAATCTGCTCTGACAGCGGAGAACCAGTGGAGGTGGGGGCGATGTCACTCCGCTCTCAGGAAAAAGACCGGAGATTCGCCGAGGGATTGTGTCTTTATTGTGGTAAAGGTGACCATTTGATTAAGTATTGTGAGCGTAGTTTAAGTAAAGAAAAAAAAAGGTCAGTTACGCCTGTATAGCTTGTTTACGCTCTGCAGGAGTATTTCTTTCTGGGAGTACTACTCTGCAGGGAGATTTTATAGAATTTTAGGTATTTGTGGATTGTGGTTCAACACTTAATGTGATTGATAAAGGGTTTTTGGAAAACATTAAATTGAAATCCAAACCTTTGTCATCACCTATTTCTGTGGTTGCAATTGATAACACTCCTTTGAAATGTATTACTCACAAGACTGCTGCATTTCCTCTCACTATCAATGGAGTTCACCAAGAAATTTTGGATTTGGTTGTTTTGGATAATTTACCCTCTCCAGTTGTTGTAGGATTGCCTTGGTTAAAACTGCACAATCCTTTATTGGACTGGTCTACTAATGTGATTAAGTCTTGGAGTCCGAAGTGCTATGATAAATGTTGTAATAGTCGCATTGCGGCTGTGGAAAAAGTGGAATTACCTGTACCTATTCAAGATTTTTGGAGGGTTTTTTTGGAGGAGGAGTCACAAGTTTTACCTCCTCATAGGGATTATGATTGCGCCATTGAGTTTGTTCCAGGAGCTACTCTTCCCAAGAGTCGCTTGTTTAATCTGACTATCCCTGAAAGAAAGGCCTTGGAGGAGTACATACAGACTAGCCTGGCTGCTGGTCACATTAGCCCTTCTAAGTCACCTGTGGCAGTTGGATTCTTCTTTGTTAAAAAAAGGACGGCGGTTTATGTCCATGTCTGGATTTTCGTGAAATTAATAAGATTACCGTAAGCAATTCCTACCCGTTACCGTTAATTCCTGACTTGTTTAACCAGTTAGTGGGAGCCAAGTGGTTCTCCAAAATTGATCTCTGGGGGGCAAACAATTTGTTACATGTGAAGGAGGGTGATGAATGGAAAACTGCTTTTAACACTCCGGTAGGTCATTTTGAGAATTTGGTGATGCCTTTTGGTCTTACCAATGCACCTGCATTTTTTCAGAACCTTATTAATGACATCCTGAGACCTCTGACTGGTAAGAATGTGGTTATGTATTTGGATGACATTTTGATTTATTCACCAGATCTGGAGTCCCATTGGCAGAGTGTACGTGAAGTTTTGCAGTTATTGGGTGATAATTCACTCTTTGCTAAGCTGGGGAAATGTGAGTTCGCTGTGCAGAAAATTAGTTTTTTGGGCTACATTGTCTCCAGCGAGGGCTTTGAGATGGACCCTGTGAAGTTTCAGGCTGTGCAGGAATGGCCTAGGCCTATTGGTTTGAAATCTATACAGAGATTTTTGGGTTTTGCCAATTATTACAGGAAATTCATTAAGAATTTTTCTGTAATTGTTAAACCTCTAACCGATCTCACCAGGAAAGGTGCGAATACGGCCCAGTGGACTACTGAGGTCATTGAAGTGTTTGAGTATCTCAAAGAGAGGTTCAGTTCTGCCCCTTATGCAGCCTGATGAGACCAAGCCTTTTTTGGTCGAGGTCGATGCTTCATCGGTGGGGGTCGGAGCAGTTTTGTCTCAGGAGAGACATCCTTGTGACTTCTTTTCGAAAAAAATTTCGGAAACCGAACTGAATTATGATGTTGGAAATCGGGAGTTGCTGGCTATTAAACTCGCGTTTGAACATTGGCGTCATTTTTTGGAAGGCGCTAGATTTCCTATTCAGGTTTTCACAGATCATAAGAATTTGATCTATCTGGAGGCTGCCAAGCGCTTGAATGCCCGTCAAGCTAGGTGGGCACTTTTTTTTTCTCGGTTTCATTTTTCTGTTACCTATATCCCTGGTACTAAGAATGTTAAAGCCGATGCTTTATCTCGCAGCTTCTCTCCTACGGTCGGTGCCGAGGAGGAGGAGAGCATTTTACAGAAAGGAGTTGTGGTGGCGGCTTTGGACTAAGTTTTGGAGAATGGGATTCTGAAAGCTCAAGATGATGCTCCATCTAACACTCCCCATGGGAGGTTGTTCGTGCCTAGAGCCTTTAGGAGAGATTTGTTTGTGGAGTGTCATGAGTCTCTGTTGGCAGGCCATCCAGGAATTTCGAAGACTAAGAGATTGATCAGTCGCAGTTTTTGCTGGCCTGGTGGCAGAAGGAAGTCATCAAGTGGGTGTGTCAGTGTACTTTGTGCGCTAGGTCAAAGGCTTCACATACTCCTGCTGCGGGGTTGCTTTGCCCTCTGGAGGTTCCTAGTGCGCCTTGGACGCATCTCACTATGGATTTTATTACTGATCTTCCTGTGTCCGAGGGTTTTACTGTCATCTGGGTGGTCGTGGACCGTTTTAGTAAGATGTGTCATTTGGTTCCATTCATTAAGTTGCCCTGCGCCAAGACACTCGCTAAGGCGTTTGTTAAGGAGATTGTCAAGCTCCATGGCGTTCCCACGGATATTGTTTCTGATAGAGGACCTCAGTTTGTGGCTCGCTTTTGGCATGCTTTTTGTGACAGGTTGGGAGTCCATTTGTCATTTTCGTCTGGTTATCATCCTGAGTCTAATGGACAGACTGAAAGAAAGAACCAGGATGTTGAGCAGTTTTTGCATTGTTTTGTGGCGGACAATCAAGAGGTGTGGTCGGAGTTTCTGCCTCTCGCAGAATTTGCTCTTAACTATTATACATCCTCCTCTGCTGGGTGTTCTCCTTTTTTTTGCTGTACTGGGAGACATCCATCTTTTGGTTCGTTCTCCAAATTGGGGTCGGCGGTGCAGGAGGAGGAGAATTTTTCCGGTGATTTGGAGAAAGTTTGGACTAATGTACGTTGTAACCTTCAAGAGGCTAACAAAAAGTCCAAGAAGTATTTTGACAGGAAACGTAAAGAGGTTTTGTTTACTGTGGGTGACATGGTTTGGTTGTTCTCGAAGAACCTGCGGTTGAGGTTTCCTTCTAAAAAACTGGGTCCTAAGTTTGTGGGTCCATTTAAAGTGCTTCAGGTTGTTAACCAGTCTGCTGTTAGGTTGGATGTCCCTACTTCCTGGAAGATTAATCCTGTGTTTCATGTTTCCTTGTTGAAAAAGGCTGACGTATCTGATATGGTCGTCACTGTCACAGTTCCTCCTGTGGTGGAAGACAGCGAATATGAAATTTCTCGTATCTTGAATTCTAGATGGCATAGAGGGAGATTACAGTATCTTGTCTCCTGGAAGGGTTTCGGTCCCGAAGACAACTCCTGGGTAAGAACGCATGATGTCTCTGCTCCTAGGCTTGTTAAAGCTTTCCACAGTAGGTTTCCGGATAGGCCTGGGCCTGGAGAATCCGGAGGATCCTCATAAAAGAGGGGGTACTGTTAGAACCCTCCTGTTAGTTTTTTCTATCTTGTGTTTTGCGGTCACGTGACCATCTGCCTATATATTCCAGCTCCACCCTTCTGGCTTTGCTGGACTTCAGTGTTGTTTGACTGTTTTGCTAGCCTGGTGCTTCGGTGCCTATCTCTGTCAGTTTGCTTGGTCCTCTTGGACCTCTCATACTTTTTGTCAGTTTGTCTTTTGTGTTCTACAACAATTTCTGTTTAGGGGGTGTCCCATTTTTGTCCCAGTCCTTAGTTCTTTTAGGGACCCCTCCCTTAATTCTATAGGTCTTCGTTCAGACTAGCCGAGGACGAAGGCGGGTCTGTTCACTAGGAACAGGCAGCCCGCTACATCGTAGGGATTCAGCTTAGTCTTACTGTAGGGACAGCTTTCCCCTATCTTTCCTTAGTTCTTGTTGCAGATCATAACAACAACCTTGCACGGGCACCTCCATTTTGGAGGTGCCATTTATATGAGAGGTCCTCCGGCTATCGGCCGGGGACTACTTAGGACGGCGCGCGCGCGCTCCCCCACTCTTAAAGGGGCCGCGCGCGCCATCCTAAAGAGTCCCTGGCCTAAGCACAGTGCCCGGGAAGCTGAGCGCGCCGGCAGCAGCAGCAGGAGAGCCGGAAGACGCCAGGCCGGGAGCGCGGCGGTAAGAGGGACGGCGTCTCTGCCTCTCAGGGGGCATAGACGCCGATACTACACTTCTGAGGATAAGTTTATCCGAGTCACCAGCCTCGGAAATCGCAGGTTATCAGCAGCTCAGATTAGAGACCAGGTCAATGCCACACAGAGTTCTAGCAGCAGACACATCTCTACAACAACTGTTAAGAGGAGACTTTGTGCAGCAGGCCTTCATGGTAAAATAGCTGCTAGGAAACCACTGCTAAGGACAGGCAACAAGCAGAAGAGACTTGTTTGGGCTAAAGAACACAAGGAATGGACATTAGACCAGTGGAAATCTGTGCTTTGGTCTGATGAGTCCAAATTTGAGATCTTTGGTTCCAACCACCGTGTCTTTGTGCGACGCAGAAAAGTTGAACGGATGGACTCTACATGCCTGGTTCCCACCGTGAAGCATGGAGGAGGAGGTGTGATGGTGTGGGGGTGCTTTGCTGTGTTATGCACACGCCCGGACTGACTGGCGTGAGCATGATTAGTGATCCCATTGGACCATGAAACGAGGAGTGCCTGGAGGGGTGTAACTAAGTATCAACTCGGACCGACCAAGGTCACATGGCGGCTCAGTCGACTCCGTGAACCAGGGAGGAACCGAGCAGAGGGACCAGGTGCTACTCCAGGTCAGACCCTGGTCACAGCTGTTGACCCACACCGGGGAATGCAGGAACAGGCAGGTTAGGCTGGCATACAGACAGGTGGGTACTGGCAGGCACGGCTGGTATGCAGACAGGTGGGTATTGGCAGGCACGGCTGGTATGCAGACAGGTGGGCACTGGCAGGCACGGCTGGCATGCAGACAGGTGGGCACTGGCAGGCACGGCTGGCATGCAGACAGGCGGGTACTGGCAGGTAGGAACGCAGGCAGGATAGGGACCAATACAGACTGGGACACAGGAACGGAGCCGCAGGTGCGGTAGACAAGCAGAGCAGAGCAAAACCTGCAGATGCGGTAGACAAGCAAAGCAGAGCAAAACCTGCAGATGCGGTAGACAAGCAGAGCAGAGCAAAACCACAGGTGCGGTGGACAAGCAGATCAGAGCGAAACTGCAGGTGCGGTGAACAAGCAGGGCAGAGCAAAACCGCAGGTGCGGTGAACAAGCAGAACTAGATACACACAAGGTACTTACAATGAAGTAGCGAGTGTACACAAAACTCACAAACAGAAGTTCAGAGACAACGAGTTGGAGTTAGGTGCAGGTTCAGACACTGCAGGAAAAGGGAAGGTTCGGACATAGAGAGAAACAGGTAACGGGCTATGACACAGTTCAGACAGGAGCTGAACCAGTAATAAGATATAGGAACGAGCCTGGGAACTCAGCCCTCATGGTGGCGGAGACAGACTAGAAGTCACAGATACAGGTAACAGGCCTGGGTATACAGCCCCCAGGGGCGGAAACAGACAAGATACAGGACAGGACCTGGCAACTCAGTTGCACAGAACACACTGAATCAAAGTGTTGCTCAGGCACCCCCTACTGTCTGGAGGAGGTTTAAGTATCCAGTGACTCACAGCAATAGGCTGGGGAGGCATTAGGAGTGCGCACACAGTAACTATAAGAATCAGGCAGTAGCCGGGCCACCGCCCTAAGCAATCAGACAAGAGACACAGTCAGTACTGGAGCAAAGTGGGCAGCCTGGATTGATAGGTAAGATGGCGGTCTTGCAAGGTGAGAGGTGGTAAGCCATGCCAGCACGCCGCCAGGGATGTTACAGTACCCCCCCCTTGAGGTTGGGAAGAGATGTATTCTATGGAGCATTGTCATCCTGTGTGGATTCTGTGTGGGCAGAAGCCTCTTCTGGCTGGGAAACTGGTGGGCTACCTACACGCATCACCAATGGGGACTGCTCCAGGATATTGGGAAGGGAAGCTTTAGCAGAAGCTTCAGGGTTAGGGTCATCGAAGAGCATTAGAAAGGCCACCAGGAAGGCCTGCAGGTCGGAGGCAATAGGATCCCATGCTTCCCATAGGGGGGGGGTGATCCACTTCAAGGCATCACCCGCTAAGTAGGACATCATGAATGCTACTTTAACCCGATCAGTGGGAAAATAGTGAGCATAGAATTTGAAATGCAGCATACATTGCTCCACAAACGAACGGCTTTGTTTTGGATCCCCATAGTACCGTGGTGGATCCGCAGGAACGAGTGCTGATTGCTCCATTTGGGCTGGTGCGTAAATCGCCTGGACCTCAGCTTGAGAAAAAATTTTTTCCTTGGTGCACGTATTCGCCAGACAAGAATTCAAATGTCTCCGAGAGCGAAGGATCGTGGGGCTCAACAGGGACCATGGCCTGAGCAAACTGTTACGCACACGCCCGGACTGACTGGCGTGAGCATGATTAGTGATCCCACTGGACCATGAACTGAGGAGTGTCTGGAGGGGCGTAACTAAGTATCAACTCGGTCCGACCAAGGTCACACGGCGGCTCAGTCGACTCCGTGAACCAGGGAGGAACTGAGCAGAGGGACCAGGTGCTACTCCAGGTCAGACCCCGGTCACAGCTGTTGACCCACACTGGGGAATGCAGGAACAGACAGGTTAGGCTGGCATACAGACAGGTAGGTACTGGCAGGCACGGCTGGTATGCAGATAGGTGGGTATTGGCAGGCACGGCTGGTATGCAGACAGATGGGCACTGGTCGGCACGGCTGGCCTGCAGACAGGTGGGCACTGGCAGGCACGGCTGGCATGCAGACAGGCGGGTACTGGCAGGTATGAACACAGGCAGGATAGGGACCATGACAGACTAGGACACAGGAAAGGAGCCCCAGGTGCAGTAGACAAGCAGAGCAGAGCAAAACCCGCAGATGCAGTAGACAAGCAGAGCAGAGCAAAACCCGCAGATGCGGTAGACAAGTAGAGCAGAGCAAAACCCGCAGGTGCGGTTGACAAGCAGGGCAGAGCAAAACCCGCAGGTGCGGTAGACAAGCAGAGCAGGGAAAAACCCGCAGGTGCGGTAGACAAGCAGAGCAGAGCAAAACCCGCAGGTGCGGTAGACAAGCAGAGCAGAGTAAAACCCACAGGTGCGGTAGACAAGTGGAGCAGAGCAAAACCCACAGGTGCGGTAGACAAGCAGAGCAGAGCAAAACCCGCAGATGCGATAGACAAGCAGGGCAGAGCAAAACCCGCAGATGCGGTAGACAAGCAGAGCAGAGCAAAACCCGCAGATGCGGTAGACAAGTAGAGCAGAGCAAAACCCGCAGGTGCGGTAGACAAGCAGAGCAGAGCAAAGCCCGCAGGTGCGGTAAACAAGCAGAGCAGAGCAAAACCCGCACGTGCGATAGACAAGCAGAGCAGAGCAAAGCCTGCGGGTGTGGTAAACAAGCAGAGTAGAGCAAAGAGCAAAACCCGCAGGTGTGGTAGAGAAGCAGAGCAGAGCAAAACCCGCAGGTGCGGTAAACCAGCAGAGCAGAGCAAAACCCGCAGGTGCGGTGAACAAGCTGAGCAGAGCGAAACCGCAGGTGCGATGAACAAGCTGAGCAGAGCGAAACCGCCGGTGCGGTGAACATGCAGGGCGGAGCAGAGCGAAACCGCCGGTGCAGTGGACAAGCAGAGCGGAGCGAAACCGCAGGTGTGGTGGACAAGCAGAGCAGAGCAAAACCGCAGGTGCGGTGAACAAGCAGAGCAGAGCGAAACCGCAGGTGCGGTGGACAAGCAGAGCAGAGCGAAACCGCAGGTGCGGTGAACAAGCAGGGCAGAGCAAAACCGCAGGTGCGGTGAACAAGCAGAACTAGATACACACAAGGTACTTACAATGAAGTAGCGAGTGTACACAAAACTCACAAACAGAAGTTCAGAGACAACAAGTTGGAGTTAGGTGCAGGTTCAGACACTGCAGGAAAAGGGAAGGTTCGGACATAGAGAGAAACAGGTAACGGGCTAGGACACAGTTCAGACAGGAGCTGAACCAGTAATAAGATACAATAACGAGCCTGGGAACTCAGCCCTCATGGTGGCGGAGACAGACTAGAAGTCACAGATACAGGTAACAGGCCTGGGTATACAGCCCCCAGGGGCGGAAACAGACAAGATACAGGACAGGACCTGGCAACTCAGTTGCACAGAACACACTGAATCAAAGTGTTGCTCAGGCACCCCCTACTGGGTGGAGGAGGTTTAAGTATCCAGTGACTCACAGCAATAGGCTGGGGAGGCATTAGGAGTGCGCACACAGTAACTATAAGAATCAGGCAGTAGCCGCGCCGCCGCCCTAAACAATCAGACAAGAGACACAGCCGGTACTGGAGCAAAGTGTGCACCTTCTCATTTAAAGATTTTTCTGTATTTTCATGACTATGAAAATTGTACATTCACACTGAAGGCATCAAAACTATGAATTAACACATGTGGAATTATATACTTAACAAAAAAGTGTGAAACAACTGAAAATATGTCTTATATTCTAGGTTCTTCAAAGTAGCCACCTTTTGCTTTGATGACTGCTTTGCACACTCTTGGCATTCTCTTGATGAGCTTCAAGAGGTAGTCACCGGAAATGGTTTTCACTTCACAGGTGTGCCCTGTCAGGTTTAATACATGGGATTTCTTGCCTTATAAATGGGGTTGGGACCATCAGTTGTGTTGTGCATAAGTCAGGTGGATACACAGCTGATAGTCCTATTGAATAGACTGTTAGAATTTGTATTATGGCAAGAAAAAAGCAGCTAAGTAAAGAAAAACGAGTGGCCATCATTACTTTAAGAAATGAAGGTCAGTCAGTCCGAAAAATTGGGCAAACTTTGAAAGTGTCCCCAAGTGCAGTTGCAAAAACCATCAAGCGCTACAAAGAAACTGGCTCACATGAGGACTGCCCCAGGAAAGGAAGACCAAGAGTCACCTCTGCTTCTGAGGATAAGCTTATCCGAGTCACCAGCCTCAGAAATCGCAGGTTAGCAGCAGCTCAGATTAGAGACCAGGCCACTGCCACACAGAGTTCTAGCAGCGGACACATCTCTTCAACAACTGTTAAGAGGAGACTTTGAGCAGCAGGCCTTCATGGTAAAATAGCTGCTAGGAAACCACTGCTAAGGACAGGCAACAAGCAGAAGACTCTTGTATGGGCTAAAGAACACACGTCTTTGTGCGACGCAGAAGAGGTGAACGGATGGACTCTGCATGCATGGTTCCCACCGTGAAGCATGGAGGAGGAGGTGTGATGGTGTGGGGGTGCTTTGCTGGTGACACTGTTGGGGATTTATTCAAAATTGAAGGCATACTGAACCAGCATGGCTACCACAGCATCTTGCAGCGCCATGCTATTCCATCCGGTTTGTGTTTAGTTGGACCATCATTTATTTTTCAACAGGACAATGACCCCAAACACACCTCCAGGCTTTGTGAGGGCTTTTTGACCAATAAGGAGAGAGATGGGGTGCTACGCCAGATGACCTGGCCTCCACAGTAACAAGACCTGAACCCAATCGAGATGGTTTGGGGTGAGCTGGACCGCAGATTGAAGGCAAAAGGGCCAACAAGTGCTAAGCATCTCTGGGAACTCCTTCAAGATTGTTGGAAGACCATTTCCGGTGACTACCTCTTGAAGCTCATCAAGAGAATGCCAAGAGTGTGCAAAGCAGTCATCAAAGCAAAAGGTGGCTACTTTGAAGAACCAAGAATATAAGACATATTTTCAGTTGTTTTACACTTTTTTGTTAAGTATATAATTCCACATGTGTTAATTCATAGTTTTGATGCCTTCAGTGTGAATGTACAATTTTCAAAGTCATGAAAATACAGAAAAATCTTTAAATAAGAAGGTGTGTCCAAACTTTTGGTCTGTACTGTATATTCACATATATGCTTGAAGGACAAACGTTGTCAGATGATTTACAATGAGGAAAAAGGGTACAAGGACAAACGTTGTCAGATGATTTACAATGAGGAAAAAGGGTACAATTTATATTAAAGAGTGTAGGTAACATGCAATATATTCATCATAAGGCTTCTAATGGGAATATCAATGTAAGCTCATGGAGTCACTGATCCCATATGGTGTCATGGTCCGTCATAGAGTTAGTTACAAGAGGAGTAGCAGCAAAGAAACTCTATTACAGGTAAGTAGGAACAATTAGACACAGAACAAACGGTTCAAATAGCAAAAATGGCGTAGGGAACACTGAAGGATTACATACCTGGCGTGAAGGGAATAGTGCATGGACTAGGAACCGCGAAAAAGCGCCGTGTGGTGGAAAGAAGGAAGGACTATATAAAGGACTATATATATAGGACTATATATATATTATATAGGACTAGTGCGTTGGTGGAAGCGGTGAAAGAACGCCGGTGTATATCCGGTCATGCGCAGTATGGCCATACTGACTTCCGGTGCGCGTGCTGGAACGCAAAGGGAGACAGTGGAACGCAAGTCACTTCCGGACATGCGCAGTATATACGCTACACTGGAAGTAAGTGGATAGACCTTACTTAAGGTGTAAATCAGTGGAAAGAGGTTATACTCAATCAAGAGCAGAATAACGCAGGGTGAGCCAACCTTAGGAGGAGCTATAGGAGATGAATACTTGAAAAACAGATTATATTATATTAAATTGCAAAATAAGGAGGGGGATCCTGAAGAGTCAAAGAAAAAAATGCATGGGATTCGTTACGGAGGTCCCTGGGAACCTTAATTAGTAACCTACAAGACAAAGAAAAATAATCAGTAACATGAAATATATTCAATTATTATAAAATGGCAAACAATCTAGTCATCCATACTGAAAGCCCAGTGAATGACCCACAACTTAAAACTTTAATCAGTAGCATAGAATTATCCGCTAAACCCTGGTTTATTATCCTATCCAATAGACACTGGACAGAGTGAGTTTTATGTCATATAGGTAGAGGGATTTTTGGGGGCGATATAGGAATTTTTTATTCATCTTGTGCGTCATACTCCCTATTAAGTCCTTTCGGAGTGAGGATCTGTAGCGTATGTATCCAGTATAGCTCACGTTTTTTGAGGTTTTGAATCCGGTTGCTCCCCTGTCTATTTGGCGGAATGTGATCAATTACTTGATACCTTAGTTGTGAAATGTTGTGGGACATAGCTAGAAAATGTGCTGGTATAGGTAACATCGTGCGTCCACAACGAATTGTCGATTTGTGTTGTGAAATACGGTCTCGGATATGTTGGGTGGTCTCACCAACATATGCGAGACCGCATGGACACTTAATTAGATACACCACATACGTGGAATCACAAGAGAAATATTCTTTAATAGAATAACGTTTGCCAAAATGAGGATGTGTAAATGTAACATAGTTTTTAAGGTTGAAGGAAGACTAAGTCCATCTAGTTCAACCCATAGCCTAACATGTTGATCCAGAGAAAGGCAAAAAAAAAACATGTGGTAAACACTAAGCTCCACATTGGGGAAAAAAAATCCTTCCTGACTCCATACGACAATCAGACTAGTTCCCTGGATCAACGCCCTATCAAGGAATCTAGTATTTATAACCTGTAATATTATACTTTTCAAGAAAGGCATCCATGCCCTTCTTAAATTTTAACAGTGAATCACTCATTACAACATCATGCGGCAGAGAGTTCCATAGTCTCACTGCTCTTACAGTAAAGAATCCCCGTCTGTGATTATGATTAAACCTTCTTTCCTCTAGACGTAGAAGATGCCCCCTTGTCCCCGTCTCAGGCCTCAGAGTAAAAAGATCAGTAGAAAGCTCTTTGTACTGTCCCCTCATATACTTGTACATAGTAATAAGATCACCCCTAAGCCTTCTTTTTTCCACAGTAAATAACCCCAAGTGTAATAACCTGTCTTGGTATTGCAGACCCCCAGTCCTCTAATAACCTTGGTCGCTCTTCTCTGCCCCCGCTCTAGTTCAGCTATGTCTTTCTTATACACCGGAGACCAGAACTGTACACAGTATTCTAAGTGTGGTCGCACTAATGACTAGTGTTGAGCGATACCTTCCGATATCAGGAAATATCGTATCGGATTGGATCGGGCCGATACCCAAAAAGTATCGGATATCGCCGATTCCGATACCGGAAACCAATGCAAGTCAATGGGACACAAATATCGGAATGAAAATAAACCCTTTCTTTCCTTGTAGGTTAATTCTACATGAAGTAAAACAACTAAGAATAATGTAGAATGACATGAAAAGCCGGCAATTCATCAGCGGCATTCACCGGTACCCGACAATTTACAACAGAAAGAATAGAGCTTCACACATAGATTAGATAGATAGAAACATGTCAGTCACATATATATGAAGTACAGTGACAGTGTTGCTTACTGTACTTGTCATTTAGTGTAAAGGATTTATTAAAAAAAATATTAGTGTTTTCGTGCACCGTCTCTTTAAAAAAGCCGGCCGGCAATTCAGCATCTGTACCCGACAATTTATAACAGACAGAATAGAGCTTCACACATAGATTAGATAGATAGAAACATGTCAGTCACATATATAAGAAGTACAGTGACAGTGTTGCTTACAGAACTTGTCATTTAGTGTAAAGGATTTATTTAAAAAAATAATAGTGTTTTCATGCACCGTCTCTTTAAGAAAGCCGGCCGGCAATTCAGCATCTGTACCCGACAATTTAGAATAGAAGGAATAGAGAATCACACATAGATTAGATAGATAGAAACATGTCAGTCACATATATATGAAGTACAGTGACAGTGTTGATTACTGTACTTGTCATTTAGTGTTAAAATAAAGGATTTATTTAAAAAAAAATTGGCGTGGGGTTCCCCTTAATTTTAGGCTCTAGCGGAGGTTAAGCAGACAGCTGGGGCAAATGTTTGAAGCCTGGGAAGGGGGTAATACCCACGGAGCTTCCCAGGCTACTAATATCAGCCCCCAGCTGAATACCTAGCCTTTACTAGCTATTAAAATGGGGGACCCCCCCAAAAAAATGACGTGGGGTCCCCCCTAATTTAATAGCTAGCACAGGCTAGGCAGACAGCTGGGGGCTGATATTAATAGCCCAGGAAGGGTGCCATGAATATTGGCCCCCTCCCAGGCTAGAAACACCAGCCGTCAGCCGCCCCAGAAATGGCGCATCCATAGGATGCGCCAATTCTGGCACTTAGCCTCGCTCTTCCACGCTGCCCTGGTGCGGTGGCAGGGGGTAATAGGGTTGGGGTTGATGTCAGCTTATAATGCCAGCTGACATCAAGCCCAGGTTAGTAATGGAGAGGCGTCTATAAGACACCCCCATTACTAACCCCATAGTCAAAGTTAAAAGAAAACACAAACACCCAGAGTAAAGTCCTTTAATTGAAATAAAGACACAATTCTTTATTGTTCTAAATTAAACCATACTTACCGCCACGCCCATTCCAGCTGAAGCCAACGATCTCCTGCAATAAAAGAAAAATAATAAAGCAACCTCATCCTTACCTTTCGATGGTTCCCAGGACAGCTCCAGCTCTGCTACATCGAGATGACAGGCTGGACCGCAGCAGAAAGCTGCCATCCAGCCTGTCATCCCGCAGACACTGAGAAGCGCAGGCATGCTTGCGCTCCTCAGTGTCTCTCTGTGACGTCATCCAGATGAGCCGAGTTCATGTCCAATGAACTCAGCTCACCTCATGCACGTCACTGACAGCGTGGGAAAATTCTCCTGCACTCAGCGCTTCAGCGTGAGAATTCTCCCACGCTGTCAGTGACATACATGAGGTGAGGTCATGTCCAATGAACTCAGCTCACCTCATGCACGTCACTGACAGCGTGGGAAAATTCTCACGCTGAAGTGCTGAGTGCAGGAGAATTTTCCCACGCTGTCAGTGACGTACATGAAGTGAGCGGAGTTCATTGGACATGACCTCGGCTCATCTGGATGCCGTCACAGCCAGACACTGAGGAGTGGAAGTATGCCTGCGCTTCTCAGTGTCTGCGGGATGACAGGATGGATGGCAGCGTTCTGCTGCGGTCCAGCCTGTCATCTCGATGTAGCAGAGCTGAAGCTGTCGTGGGAGCCATGGAAAGGTAAGGATGAGGTTGCTTTATTATTTTACTTTTATTGCAGGAGATCGTTGGCTTCAGCTGGAATGGGCGTGGTGGTAAGTATGGTTTAATTTAGAACAATAAAGAATTGTGTGTTTATTTCAATTAAAGGACTTTTTTCTGGGTGTTGTGTTTTTTTAAATACTTTACTAGAAATTCATGGTGGTCATGTCTAATATTGGCGTGACCCCATGAATTTTGGGCTTAGGGCCAGCTGATAATGCCAAGCTGGCCTTAACCCCTTTATTACCCAGTGAGCCACCGCACCAGGGCCCTGGATGAGTTGGGTACAGCGCCAGAAGATGGCGCTTCTATGAACGCGCCATTTTCTGGGGCGGCTGCGGACTGCAATTTGCAGCGGGGGTGGCCCAGAAAGCTTGGGTCTCCCTGCGCTGCGGATTCCAGCCCCCAGCTGCCTAGTTGTATCTGGCTGGGCACAAAAATAGGGCGAAGCCCCACGCATTTTTTTTTTTAATTATTTCATGAAATTCATGGAATAATTAAGAAAAAAAGGGCTTCCCTATATTGTTGTGTCCGGCTAGGTACAAATAGGCAGCTGGTGGTTGGGGGCAGCCCGTTCCTGCCTGCTGTACCTGGCTGGACACAATTATAGGGCGAAGCCCCACATAATTTTTTTTTAATTATTTCATGAATTTCCTGAAATAATTAAAAAAAAATTGACGTGGGGCTTCACACTATATTTGTGTCCAGCCAGGTACAGCAGGCAGGAACGGGCTGCCCCCAACCACCAGCTGCCTATTTGTACCTAGCCGGACACAACAATATAGGGAAGCCCTTTTTTTCTTAATTATTCCATGAATTTCATGAAATAATTAAAAAAAAAAAAACGTGGAGCTTCTCCCTATTTTTGTGTCCAGCCAGGTACAACTAGGCAGCTGGGGGATGGAATCTGCAGCGCAGGGAGGCCCAAGCTTTTTGCCCTCCCCCCCCCGCTGAAAATTGCAGTCCGCGGCCGCCCCGGAAAATGGCGCGTTCATAGAAGCTGGATGCTGTACCTGGCTGGCATACAAAAATATGGCGAAGCCCACGTCAAAAGTTTTGGGAAAAATTTATTAAAAAATAAATAATAATTTAGGGACTGCATCTTTATTAAGTCCTCAAATGTCATTTAGTGTTAAAATAAAGGATTTATTTTAAAAAAAAATGGCGTGGGATCCCCCATAATTTTAGTCTCTAGCGGAGGTTAAGCAGACGGCTGGGGCAGATGTTTGAAGCCTGGGAAGGGGGTAAAACCCACGGAGCTTCCCAGGCTACTAATATCAGCCCCCAGCTGAATACCTAGCCTTTACTAGCTATTAAAATGGGGGACCCCCCAAAAAAAAATGACGTGGGGTCCCCTCTATTTTAATAGCTAGCAAAGGCTAGGCAGACAGCTGGGGGCTGATATTAATAGCTCAGGAAGGGTGCCATGAATATTGGCCCCCTCCCAGGCTAGAAACACCAGCCGTCAGCCGCCCCAGAAATGGCGCATCCATAGGATGCGCCAATTCTGGCACTTAGCCTCGCTCTTCCACGCTGCCCTGGTGCGGTGGCAGGGGGTAATAGTGGTGGGGTTCATGTCAGCGCCAGCTGCCATGAAGCCCAGGTTAGTAATGATGGCCGTCTATATGACACCCCCATTACTAACCTACAAAGTGTTAAAAAGAAAAAACACACTACACCCAGAAAAAAATAATTTATTTGAAATAAAACACCATTTTATTTAATTCTTAGTTTACTAAAAAAAAAATAGTTACCTGTCCACGTTCCTGCGCTGATCTCCCATGCACAGCTGTCACATCTGGAGATGGTGACAGCTGTGCATGGCTGCTGTAAGCTCACGCTGCCGGGAACACGTCCGCTCCCGGCAGCGGGAGCCACTGACTGAGGTCACCGGAGTGCATTCAGGCAGCGCAGCTCCGGAGACCTCCTTTACGGCAGTGCTGTACCGTGGGAATTTCTCACGATACAGCAGTGCCGTAAAGGAGCTAACCGGAGCAGCGCTGCCTGAACTCCGGTGAACCCTTACGGCCCCGTCATTCTAGCGGCGGCAGCGGTTCAGAGCGGTCACATTCTATGTGGCTGCTCTGAACTGGAGATCTTCGTGGGACACTCGTGGACTACTACGGAGGGGTAAGGATAAGGTTGTGGTTTATTATTTTATATTTTATTACAGGAGATCGATGGCTTCGGGGAATTAGGTGTCTAGGTGAGTATAGGTGTAGTTTTTTATTTTTTACTTTATTTTAGGTGGCGATCGGCGGGGACAGGTAATGTATGAACTAATTTCTTTTAGGTAACCACTGGCCACCAATGACATGTATTTAACATTTATTGGGGACACAGTAGGGCAATTTAAATAGCAGGATCAGGCTGATGGGAACTACTGCTCCCATCAAGCTGATCCTGCTGGCAGGAGTGGACGGGGGACAGACATAGGCCGATGGGAGTAGTAGTGTCACATCGGCCTATGTCTGCCCGCACACACACCCGCACACACACCCGCACACACACACCCCGCACACACACCCCGCACACACACACACCCCGCACACACTAATCATGACGGGTCTGGGAGGTGAGGCTGACCTGTGCGGCCGTGGGAAAGTTGATGTGAGTTCATGCAGTCAAGCATGAACTCACATGAACCCTCTGAGGGCACCGCGGCTACTTCAAATGAACAGCTGATCGGCATCAGCTGATACCTCAGCTGTTCATTTGAAATAACCGGCGGGAAAGCGCAGCACAGAACGGGAAAGCCGGCGGTGAAGTCTTTTCACTGCCGGCTTCCCCGCCCGGGTCCTTCGCTCCTTGGTGCTGCGCTCCCCGCCCGGTCCTAATTTACGATCGGGATGGGAGGTGGCGAGGGGAGCGGAGGATCGGGGTGGGAGGCTGCGGGGAAGCAGTATGGGGCTGCGTGATTGTTTAAAAGCCGGCGGCTTTTTACCGCGCGCCGGCTTTTAAACAATCAGGAGAATTCTCCCACGCTGGGATGGCATTCTGATGACAAGCTGGATCGCAGCTGAGCGCTGCCATCCAGCTTGTCATCCTTCAGAGACACTGCAGAGCGCAGGCATTATGGGAACTTCCGATTCCGGTATTCGATATTATAAAAGTATCGGAATTAAGTATCGGAATTCCGATACAGTGAATATCGGCCGATACCCGATATTTCAGTATCGGAATGCTCAACACTACTAATGACTTGTATAGAGGTAAAATTATGTTCTCCTCATGAGCATCTATGCCTCTTTTAATGCATCCCATTATTTTATTTGCCTTTGCAGAAGCAGCCTGACACTGGCCACTACACTGAGCTTGTCGTCCACCAATACACCCAGGTCTTTTTCAGTAACAGTTTTGCCATGTGTTTTACAATTAAGCTTATAATTATACATTTTATTTCCTCTGCCCAAGTGCATTACCTTACATTTATCCCCATTAAAGCTCATTTGCCATTTATCAGCCCAAGCTTCTAGTTTACATAGATCCTCCTGTAATATAAAATTGTCCTCCTCTGTATTGATTACCCTGCAGAGTTTAGTGTCATTAATAAATATGTTAAAAAGAAGTGGGCCCAATACTGACCCCTGTGGTACCCCACTGTTAACTGAGACCCGGTTTGAGTGTTTTCCATTAATAGCCACCCTTTGTTTCCTATCACTGAGCCAATTCTTAACCCACATACATATATTTTCCCCTATCCCCATTGTTCTCATTTTGTGTATCAACCTTTTGTGTGGAACCGTATCAAAAGCTTTTGAAAAGTCCATATACACAACATCCACTGCATTTCCTTGGTCCAGTCCGGAACTTGCCTCCTCATAAAAACTGATCAGATTAGTTTGACAGGAACGGTCCCTCGTAAACCCATGTTGATATTGGGTCATGAGGTTATTCTTCTTCAGATACTCTATTATAGCATCTCTTAGGAAACCCTCCAGGATTTTACCCACAGTAGAGGTTAAGCTTACCGGCCTATAATTTCCAAGTTCAGTTTTTGTCCCCTTTTTGAATATTGGCACCACATTTGCTATACGCCAGTCCTGTGGTACAGACCCTGTTATTATGGAATCTTTAAAGATTAAAAATAATGGTCTATCTATGACGTTACTTAATTCCTGCAGTACTCGCGGGTGTATCCCATCCGGGCCCGGTGATTTGTCAACTTTAGTGATTTTTAGATGCCGCCATACTTCCTGCTGGGTTAAGCAAGTGACATTTACTGGAGAATTTTTGTTATCACTAATCATGTTTTCTGTCATGCGATTTTCTTGTGTAAATACGGTTGAAAAAAAATCATTTAGCATATTGGCTTTTTCCTCATCCTCATCCACCATTTCACCCAGACTATTTTTAAGGGGGCCAACACTATCATTTTTTAGTTTTTTACTATTTATATAGTTAAAGAATATTTTGGGGTTATTTTTACTTTCTCTGGCAATAATTCTCTCTGCCTAAATCTTTGCTCCCTTGATTTGTTTTTTACATAATTTATTTAATTTTCTATATTTATTTAATGCCTCATCACTACCTACTTGCTTTAGTTCTCTAAATGCTTTCTTTTTGTCACTTATTGCGCCCCTTACAGCTCTATTTAGCCATAGTGGTTTCCTCCTATTTCTAGCATGTTTATTCCCAAGGGGTATATATTGTGCACAGGTCCTATTCAGGATGTTAATAAATGTCTCCCATTTGCTTTGTGTAGCTTTATGTCTCAGGATATCGTCCCCGTTTATTGCACTAAGATGATCTCTTAACCGTTGGAAATTTGCCTTCCTGAAGTTTAGTGTCCTTGTAACCCCGCTACTATACATCTTATTAAAGGTTACATGAAAACGTATTATTTTGTGATCACTATTACCCAAGTGACCCCCAACTAATATATTTGATATGCGGTCTGGCCTATTGGTTAATATTAGGTCTAGCAGTGCCCCCCTTCTTGTTGGGTCCTGAACCAGTTGTGAAAGGTAATTGTCTCTCATAGTAGTCAAAAACCTATTTCCTTTGCTTGAACTACATGTTTCTGTCCCCCAATGTATTTCAGGGTAGTTGAAGTCTCCCATAATAATGACTTCTCCTTGAGTCGCTGCTTCATCTATCTGCTTTACGAGGATATTCTCCGCTACTTCCATTATTTTTGGAGACTTATAACAAACCCCTATCAGTAATTTATTATTTTTTCCCCCTCCCCTTATCTCCACCCACAGGGACTCTACATTTTCATTAGATTCACATATATCCTCCCGCAAGACAGGTTTTAAGGATGATTTTACATATAAACACACACCCCCCCTCGCTTGTTTGTACGGTCATTTCTGAACAGACTATAGCCCTGTAAATTAACTGCCCAGTCATGGCTCTCGTCCAGCCATGTCGCAGATATCCCTACCATGTCATAATTATTTTCCAACAAAATTAATTCTAATTCCTCCATTTTGTTGGTGAGGCTTCTGGCATTAGTGTACATGCATTTTATGTATCTCTCTGTACCTCTATTCCATCTTACTTTATTGACTGTTCTAACCCCACCCCCAATTTCTTTATTTGTGCCCAGGTCACTATCTGCACTATCTTCCCCACCTATAAAATGAATACCCCCCCCCCCAATCCCTAGTTTAAACACTCCTCCAACCTTCTAGCCATTTTCTCCCCCAGCACAGCTGCACCCTCCCCATTAAGGTGCAGCCGGTCCCTAGCGTAGAGTCTGTAGCCAACTGTGAAGTCGGCCCAGTTCTCCAGGAACCCAAATCCCTCTTTCCTACACCAGTTCTTGAGCCACTTATTTATCTCCCAAATCTCCCGTTGCCTCTCTGGCGTGGCACGTGGTACCGGTAGTATTTCAGAGAATACCACCTTGGAGGTCCTTGCTTTCAGCTTGCAGCCTAATTCCCTAAAATCATCTTTAAGGACCTTCCACCTACCTCTAACTTTGTCATTTGTGCCAATGTGCAGCATGACCGCTGGGTCCTCACCAGCCCCTCCCAGTAATCTGTCAACCCGATCAGCGATGTGCCGGACTCGAGCGCCAGGTAGGCAGCACACTGTTCGACGATCCCTGTCTTTGTGACAGATTGCCCTATCTTTTCCTCTAATAATTGAGTCCCCCACTACCAGCACCTGCCTAGCCTGCCCTACTCTCCTATTTCCCTCTTTACTGGAGCTGACACTCGTCCCCTGAAAGCCGGAGATGCCTTGCTGCAGTAGTGCTACCCCTGTACCATCACTCCCCTCATCTGCCAACTTTGCAAACTTATTGGGGTGTGCCAGATCAGGACTAGCCTCCCTGGCACTCTTCCCTCTACCACCCCTTCTAACTGTCACCCAACTAGCGACCTCACTGTCCTGCAGTTCCCGACTACCACCCTCCCCCACATCTACCCCAGTAAGCTGCTGCTCAGTGAGCAGCAGACTCCTTTCCATGTTGTCAATGGATCTCAGTGTTGCCAGCTGCTCATTTAGATCCAGTATCTGGGCTTCCAAACGCACAACGTGCACACATCTCGCGCAGCAGTAAGCAACCTCGACCTGCTGTTCAAGGAATACATACATGTGGCAAGATGTACACTGGATAGCATTGTCAATAATGGAGCTCATTTCCTAATGGGGATTGCAATATACAGAATGTTAAGTAAAAAGTAAAGTAAAGAATTAATGAAATACAGTCAGCAATTCAGTCCAAAGTCCTCCCTTCCAAACTCCCTGAATACAAAGTCACTGAAAAACAAGTCACACACTTACTTTCGTTCGCACTTACGCTCCGGACTCACGCAGCTCGTTCACACTCGCAAACTAAGATATTTAAAGAGTTTTTTTTTTTTTTCCCTTTTCCAGCAATGCACCCTTCACCTCAATGCACTTCCAGTGTCACCCTTAGTAATATTTGAACACTGTAAACATCCTAGACACGGGAAAGTTCCCCTCCGGGGGGTGGCCAAGGTGCGTTGGATTGGTCCCTTATTTGTAGATCCCACGTCGGCTCTAACCAAATGGTTGCGAATGTTTCGGGATCTTTTATGACATAGTAGGGGGACATCGGTAAATTTCTCTATATCCGGATAAGATTGCCGTAACAGGGACCAATATTTTTAATGCACTTGAATATCTGTCCCCCAAAGGGGTGATAGGTGTTCACGAAAGTCAGTCGTGAGTTATTATTCCGTCGTGAAGTAGGTTGGGTGACCTGGTTCAAGATATGTGATGGGTAACCCCTCTGTCGAAATTTGTCGTTCATCTCCTCATGTCTAATTTTTTTAGAATCTGCAGTAGACACTATTCGATCCACCCTATTATGTTGTGATTTTGGTAATGACCTTTTAATATGGCCCGGGTGAGAACTGGAATACAACAATAGACTGTTTTTATCTGTTGGTTTTGTGTATAAGTCACTGACTAGATATCCTGTGTCAACGAGTGTAATCCGTGTGTCCAAAAAACGTATGGAATGTGGGTCTTGGTGTATGGTAAATGTCAGATTAGTAAGTTTGCTGTTAAGGTCATCAAAAAAAGTTTTTAAGTTTTGTCTTGTGCCAGTCCAAATAAAGAAAATATCGTCAATAAAACGTCTCCAGCATAGCACATGCTTTTCAAACAGAGGGTGAGTATATACATGATCTATCTCAAAATTCCCCATGAAGATATTGGCATAGGGGGGTGCCACATTGGAGCCCATCGCCGTACCCCTCTTTTGAAAGAAAAAACGATCTTCAAACATGAAAAAATTTTTGGTGAGGATCAAAGTTAATAAATCACTGCAAAAGTCAATCTGATCGGCTGAGAATGTAGTATGGGCTCTTACAAATTTTATTGTGGCACAAATGCCCTACTGGTGATTGATACTAGTATAGAGACTGTTGACATCCATTGTTGTTAGGATGCTGTTAGTAGGGATTGGTCCTAATTCTCTTATGCATGTCAAAAAATGGGTAGTGTCCTTAAGGTATGAGGTAATCTTCTGAATATGGGGTGTTAAAATTTTTTCTAATGTAATAGCCAAGGGTGACAAAATAGAATCTGTAGAGGCTACAATAGGTCTCCCGGGTGGTGACCATAGATTCTTGTGTATTTTGGGTAAGGTATAAAATACCGGCATTATTGGGTTTGGATTGACCAAAAATTCTGACAGTTTGGAATCGATTGTGCCTCTCTGAGAATGATGTGAGACTAAATTTTTAATTAAATTAGCTACCTCTGTGGTGGGGTTACGTGTTATAGGTAGATACGTTTCAGTATCATTCAATTGAGTGTATATCTCTGATATATAATAAGACCGGTCCATAATAACAATTGCTCCCCCCTTATCAGCTGGTTTTACAATAAGTTCTTTCCTTTTTTTCAATGAGGAGAGGGCCATACTTTCCTCAGGGTTGAGGTTATTTTTGTTATGCAGATCGCCTCTCTTTATGGCTTGTAGGACTTCATTAATGTCTTTCTGGACCAAGTCAATATATGTCTCTACATGATAATATGTACAAGGCGGTTGGAAATGGCTAGGAATACGCAGTTTCAAGCCATGTAAAGAGAACATTCCATCATTCTGGCTGCTCTGAGAGGGACCTGGAGGATCAGTAGTAAGCCCCCTACCAGAGGAAAAATGGACTTTCAATCTTAAGGTTCTATAAAAGCGTTGTAGTTCTTGCTCCAGTTGGAATGTATCAAAGGCAGGTGTAGGGCTAAATGAAAGACCTTTTTGCAATAGGTCTAATTCGGCCGGTGCTAAGGATTGTGAGAAGATGTTATACACGATGTTAGTCCTACCCGAGAACGAGTTGTCATCCGAGCGTTGTCTGTCTGTCGATCGCCTCCCCCGCCTCGTCTTATTCTTGGTGGACGGTTTCTGCGTTGATCCAAAAAATAATTTGGTTGATAGGTACCTCGTTTGCTGTCTGTAGAGGAGTGTCGGCCTGGAGAAGAGTTGTATCCTCGCCTGTATGATCTGCTGCTTCTGCCTTGATCTGAAGAGCGCCATCTATACACTTGATTATTGAGGTAGTTTTCAGCGTCACATAGAAATTTAGATTTTTTCTGGATCTGGAGTTCGTTGCGATATTCAGAAATGGTTTTGTCCACTTTGTTTTTCAGTGTTGTAAATTCTTCAGATGAAATCGTATTACTCAATTGTTGCTCAGTAGAGGCAATCCTAGTATGTAGATTGGTTATTTCCTTCTGGAGAAAATCAATTGTCAACACAATAATGTCCATTGAGCATTTGTTGAGGATCCCCTCGAACTTACTGCAATAATCAGAGTTATCATTAAATAGAGTAGGACGTAGGTTGACTCTTAATCCTCGTGGAATTCGTTGTGTTTTGTGATATTCTGCGAGAGTAACGCAGTGTAGATCCAAAGCGGTATACCTCCTTTGTTCCTTCTCTAGGTCCCTTGTGCGTACTTCCTCAGTGGGGGTGTGGAGAAATGTAACGGGAGTTGTGACATGTGCAAGTATTCCACTTGCTTCTTCCTGATTAAAGGCAAAGGTTGTGAACGACATTGAAGCCACAGGAGCGTAATCCCAAGAAACAGTCAATTGAAAAAAAGAAGGATCGCTTCACTGTATCAAACTTTTAGGGTGCTCTGAAGAAATAGGTAGTATAGATATCAAAAAAGAACTTCGGCACTCCAATATGGATGCAAAAAATTGGTTTTTATTAGCAGAATTCCCCATAAATGAAAAGCAGTCCGTTTCCACCTAACATGGTCTTTACCCATCACATATCTTGAACCAGGTCACCCAACCTACTTCACGACGGAATAATAACTCACGACTGACTTTCGTGAACACCTATCACCCCTTTGGGGGACAGATATTCAAGTGCATTAAAAAATATTGGTCCCTGTTAGAGCAATCTTATCCGGATATAGAGGAATTTACTGATGTCCCCCTACTATGTCATAAAAGATCCCGAAACATTCGCGACCATTTGGTTAGAGCTGACATGGGATCCACAAATAAGGGACCAATCCAACGCACCTTGGCCACCCCCCGGAGGGGAACTTTCCCGTGTCTAGGATGTTTACAGTGTTCAAATATTACTAAGGATGACACTTTTACACATCCTCATTCTGGCAAACGTTATTCTATTAAAGAATATTTCTCTTGTGATTCCACGTATGTGGTGTATCTAATTAAGTGTCCATGCGGTCTCGCGTATGTTGGTGAGATCACCCAACATATCCGAGACCGCATTTCACAACACAAATCAACAATTCTTTGTGGACGCATGATGTTACCTATACCAGCACATTTTCTAGCTATGTCCCACAACATTTCACAACTAAGGTATCAAGTAATTGATCACATTCCGCCAAATAGACGGGGGGGGGCAACCGGATTCAAAACCTCAAAAAACGTGAGCTATACTGGATACATACGCTACAGATCCTCACTCTGAAAGGACTTAATAGGGAGTATGAAGCACAATATGAATAAAAAATTCCTATATCCCCCCCAAAAATCCCTCTACCTATATGACATAAAACTCACTCTGTCCAGTGTCTATTGGATAGGATAATAAACCAGGGATTAGCGGATAATTCTATGCTACTGATTAAAGTTTTAAGTTGTGGGTCATTCACTGGGCTTTCAGTATGGGTGACTAGATTGTTTGTCATTTTATAATAATTGAATATATTTCATGTTACTGATTATTTAGGACTATTCAGTAGGACTATGAGCTGTGTATCCACCTGACTTCTGCACAACACAACTGATGGTCCCAACCCCATTTATAAGGCAAGAAATCCCACTTATTAAACCTGACAGGGCACACCTGTGAAGTGAAGACCATTTCCGGTGACTACCTCTTGAAGCTCATCAATAGAATGCCAAGAGTGTGCAAAGCAGTCATCAAAGCAAAAGGTGGCTACTTTGAAGAACCTAGAATATAAGACATATTTTCAGTTGTTTCATACTTTTTTGTTAAGTATATAATTCCACATGTGTTAATTCATAGTTTTGATGCCTTCAGTGTGAATGTACAATTTTCATAGTCATGAAAATACAGAACAATCTTTAAATGAGAAGGTGTGTCCAAACTTTTGGTCTGTACTGTATATATATATATATATATATATATATATATATACTTTATATTCTTGTGGCAGCATGAGGTCTCCTACTATATCATTATTCTTGAATTTATATACATATATAAACATTTTTTTAAAAAAACGCACGCTATTTGCATATTCTACTGTACCTTACAAATTTATTTCACAATCTTTTGTGGGTTATTCCACATCATTTATAAGTAGATGTATGTGTATATTTTGTTTTTCCTTATTTTCTGTTTATATACAAATGTTGATGGGATATATTCTTTTGATGTTTAGCATAGGCCCTGAGAAAGACCATGTTAGGTCGAAACGTTGGCCTGCTTTTCATTTAAGGGGAATTCTGCTAATAAAAACCAATTTTTTGCATACATATTGGAGTGCCGAAGTTCTTTTTTGATATCTATACTACCTATTTCTTCAGAGCACCCTAAAAGTTTGGTACAGTGAAGCGATCCTTCTTTTTTTCAACAAGCTTCCATTGCTGATAGACCCAGAGGCTGTTGTTAGGTCTCAGCTTGCCATGATAACCATCGATACACCGTGATTGTAACATGGGGGTAATAATGAAGGTACAGAGGGGGCCCCTTCCTTCTGTCCACCATATTGATGCGGTGGTCGCTATTGACCGCATCATCTAAAGGGTTAAACTGTCGGGATAGGTGCTAACACCAAAGTCGGCAGTTGCAGCCAACTCTCCTTGAAGTGCGGGCTCAGCTGCTAAGCCTGCACAGCACGACTACCATGAAAATAGCACAGTTCATGTTTAATCCCATGTGCCCATGATGTAATAGTATGTCATAGGGCAGTAAGGTGTTAGACTTTTGATTGGTTGTTTCTATATTTTCCATTTACCATAATGGAGGACTGATCACATACGTGAGCTCAGGACATGGAATGCAATGTGTGGACCTGGGGAGGAATCATTGACCAGACCTGAGGCTCCTATGATTTGTTGGGTTGACCCCCAGTTGCCTCTATTAAGCACTGTGAAGACCCATACAGAGGCTCAGATATGTTATCATACACTGACTATTAGCTTCATTCAAGGAGTCAAATATAAGAATTTTCAATAATAGTTGAAATAATATTTAATTATTTATTTATCAATTTCCTATCAGTATGTCTTTGGAGTGTGGGAGGAAACCGGAGAACCCGGAGGAAACCCACGCGAACACGGGGAGAGCATACAAACTCCATGCAGTTGTTCTCTTTGGTTGGGTTTGGACCCGAACGCTGCAAAGCAACAGTGCTAACCACTGAGCCACCGTGTTGCCCAATAGTCTTCAATGTGGCACTAATCATGATAGGACGAGAACAGAGACCGAGCCCGGAATCTGTCTCCTTATGCAGCAGGAAGCTCACTTTATTCCGTGAGTTCATCTGACTGCGGAAAGTCCAGTAAATGTCGTATCCAGAAGTGAGAACAGAGACCGAGCCCGGAATCTGCCTCTTGATGCAGCAGGAACCTCACTTTATTCCGTGAGTTCATCTGACTGCGGAAAGTCCAGTAAATGTCGTATGCGAGAACAGAGACCGAGCCCGGAATCTGTCTCTTTTTTCTGACTTGTTTTCGCCTTGTGGAAGAGTCGTCACATCCGGCTGGATTCTTTGTTCATTGACGGATCACAATCAGGCCTCTCTCCGGAATAGTGATCTGTAGAAATAATAAATATGACTGAAGATGAAACAACTGGATATCATATATAAGCGGCAGGCAATGTACTCCTGGTTACTGATTTCTAGCCTTGTGAGAAAAGATTTAAGATAAGTGATATTGGCTTATTCTTAGTTTAGGACTGTACCCCCCATTCATATAGAGGGGGCTGACAATCACTATGTGAGATCTGAGACCACCCACTGGACTCCTAAACCCAGAATGTTTCATATTGGCCGGCACTAAGCATTTCATGGATATCTAAGAAGTACATGAGTGCAATTTTTTAAATCTATAAATTTAAATTAAAAAATAAATTATTGATTATGTAGCGTTAATAAAGCTAGATCTAAATAGAACTATTTTTACTGTAAAGGATCTTCTCCCCACTATTTTAGCTTTAGTAAAAGATCAAGTATTTCTAAAACATTAAAAGACATCCAGGAACTTAAAGATGTCAGACAAACCCCTGCAGATCCCCAATGAATCTAGGACCTCCAGCAAGTTGTCATAGCCGGAACGGACATTGAATGTACAACGTGATGATTCGTGCCGCAAAGCTGGAGCCACTGTCTCCAACAAAAGAAGCAAAACGTAGTTTAACAAGTGTACAGTTTTATACGATGATTTATATGGTTGTATAACTAATATATTTCCCATCTGGTATTATCACTCATCCCCTTAAAAAATAAAATTGGTACTTAATATTTTATCTCCTCTTGTAAAAGGATTGAATAGTTCTAAGAAGAGATACCTGGCCTGGAAAGAAACTAAAAATTCTAACTCTGAAATAATAGGATCTGAAAACCCACTCAAATTATATTCTCAAATTATATATTCTCATTACCAAAAATTAAAAAAGTTAAAGTTGACTATTCCCATCTTATCTTACCTTTCATTTTTCCTCAGGTCCAGCTTTAAAAAGTTCTAATTTATGGAGCTGTAGATATTACCTCCTTCAGGACAAAGTCTATAAAGATGAAATAAAATTAAATTATTTGATATAAAATGATACAGAAGGATTATCTACATGTACAGTAAAGCATTAAACCTGACATATTGTGCCACTACGTGTTTCCAAGAGACGCACTATAACATTATGCTGCGGTGCTCCTTTACTCCAATGAGACCCCGCAGAGCATTTCCTTCCCAACCTCCTCTATGCTGGAGAGGTTGTGCTAAACCGGGAGACATTTTACACATATTTTGGAGTTGTCCATAAAGGAATTATGGAAAGAAACTTTGAACTTACTCCTATGAATTTCTAAACCCAATATTCCACTTACACCACAATTAATATTATTATCACAAGGTCTAGAAGAAATCCCACCCAAATTTCAACATATCTCTTGTCATATCTTTTTGGTGATTAAACATTTAATCGCAACAAAATGGAAGCAAATAATTCCTCCATCAATATTAGAAGTAATGGAAAGGCATCAACGCACAATATTAAAGTTCAACTTTGCGATTAGTGAAAAAATGTTGTAGCTGATATTTAGTTAGATGAATGCCATAGTGGAAGAGTTTTTTTTACTCAGGCTAAACCCAAAACTTAAAAACTAAAATAGTTGTATAAACAAACAATACTGGATATATACCAAACTAATTGTTTACACATATTATGGTCAAAGTTATAATAGTTGTTTATTACTAATAATAATGACTAGCCTTGCCTTTACTTTCTCTCCTGTAACTTCCCATTGTTACCCCATTACTCCTTTTTCCCCTCCCCAATTTATATTCCTTCTTAATGTTATTTTTTTTTGTAAATGTTAAGTAAAAACAATTGAACGAGATGATCCGACATTTACCATTTTTTACCCGTTGTAAATCCTGTTGTTCTCCTGAATCTGGCATTGTTCATCCTTTGTTCCTCAAGATTCTAATTTCCTGAGAAATTGCCCCCTTTTCCCTTTATGTAAATCTAGTATTTGTATTTATTTTTGCCAAGTGGGCGTGACCCTCAAAAACTTCTCTTTTTGAGAAACATCTTGATTCCAACGGCCAGTTGGCTAAAATAGTGGATAAATGTATAGGGAGCAGGGAGACCTATCAGGAACAAGGAGATTTGAGAACAAGAGACAAACAATGCCGTATTCAGGAGAATAGCAGCATTTATACCGGGTTAAAATAAATGTATATTTATGGCGAGTGACAGGTTATCTTAAAAGTAGATTCCACCAAAAAGACATAGCAGATTTTTTCAAATACAATTTATGTCATATAATCAGCCCCATATCAGTAGGGTAGGGTCACACTTAGGCTGTGTGCCCACGATGCGTTTTTTAAGCGTTTCCGCAGCGGCAAAAACGCTGCAGAAACGCTTAAAAAACGCATGGTAGAAGGTCTGCCATGTTCCCCAATGATAATCCGTATGTGCTGTGCACATGCTGCAGAAATTTCCGCTGCGGATTATCATTGCGTAAAAAAAGCAGCACTACCAATTATTTTGCGGAAGCGCTGAGTTTTCTCCGCCATTGACTTGCATTAGACCGCATGGACTCCGCATCACTGTATATGTAGATGTATGCGTTCCATTGTGGGGATGGTACCCGGGTGTGGAGGAGAGGAGACATCCACACCCAGGTGCCATAGTACCTGTAAAAAAAAGAATAAAATAAAAAATATATGTTATACTTACCTTCCGGCGGGCCGCGGTGCGCTCGTCCTCCCATGCCGGCAGATCGCGGTGGACTGAAGGACCTGCGCTGACGTCATAGCCATGTGACGGGTCACGCGATGCTGACGTTGGCAGGTCCTTCAGTGTACCGCGATCTGCCGGCAGCCAGGACGGAGTGAAGCAAGACTGCCGGGGCCATCGGAAGGTAAGTATATATTTATTTTTTTATTTTTAACCATTCTTTGGGGTCACACTATATAAATCCATGCCGTTTGCATGGATTTATATAGTGTGACCAAGTTGTCAAGCACTTTCCAAGTGATGCTAAAATCGCTTGGAAAGCGCTTATCAACCCGCATGCGGAAATGCATGTGAAGAACGCTTCACATCCGCATGTCCCTGGCAGAAAAACGCATGTACAATCCGCATGTACAATCCGCATGTACAATCCGCATGCGTTTTTTTTTCCAGGAGAGATGCAGAAACGCTCAGGAAAAATCCTGAGCATTTCTGCATCGTGGGCACATAGCCTTAGGATAAAACTATTTATGTCATAATAATAAGTTAATTGCAGCTTTGTTAATGTTATGTTATGCAGCTTTGTTAATGTTATGTTATGGAGCTTTGTTATGGGGATGGATGTATTATACAGATGCTGGGTATTACATTTACTAATTATGGAGCTAATGCTAATCCAATTCTGTAAGAGATATGATCGGATAATTAACTTATTTCTGCACGTACCTTCAGACTCTGTCTCTGCCTTCTTACGATCATTTTCAACAAAGAGGGCGCATGCGAAAAAGAATCCTCCTCCGAAAACCAGCACAAAGGGGCAAACCATGAGGGCGTACTGCAGACTGCGGAAGTTCGAAAGAGCCGAGTCTGGATTGTAACTTTTGATGCGGTCGGATATCTGAAGATGAGACGAGATAAATAATTATGTATGGTTAATGAAAGTAAAAAAACATAATTGACTGGACACGTTTATGCTGACAGCAGTCAATGGATACCAATGAAATCTGGTGATCATAGAAAGAGAAGGTGCCTCACTGCAGATAGCGGCTCCTCCAAACTATGAACAGCAATGCTTCCAGTATCCGCAGCTCCAGTACTACACATTGTCTGGGAACAGGACACTTGTGACATCCTTCTTCAGCAGATAATCTGTGACGTAACTCCAGGACATCTTGTCTTTGGAGTTGTGCCACCCCGTCAACAGAGCGGAAGAGAAGATGCTGCTCTGTCAACGTGATATCAGGGGAGGCCACTGAATCGCGGGTGTTGGCAGAGATCGGTCCCGGGCACTACAGGCAGGTATTTAGCAACGACTTGCCTGTTAGCCCATAGTAAAAAAAATCAAATAGTCCCGGTGAACCCTTTTAAGTATGTTATGAATAGGCTACAGCGAGTTTTAAAAACTCCTCTGTGACAGAGCATGTCCTATTCTCATCCGTTCTGCGGATCAGACTTGGCCAGTAAAGAGTAACTGTCGTTATAAAATCAATACAGTACACGTGAAAATAAGCAACTTTGTGGTAGATCTTATCAGATAAATCTGCTTATTTTTCCTCCATTAATTTATAACATTCTTAATTCACAGATAAAATCTGTAATCAGTGAAGACAGATTTTTACATTACTGAGATAGGAGATGACAATTGCTGTTGATCAGATTCTATGTACATGGGGGGAGCCTGCCTCTAGCTCCTCCCTCTTTCCTCTCCATAGAATGTTATAAGCACCAACTGTCATCTCCTATCCCAGTAATGCTTCACTGAATACAGTGAGAACTTTGAGAATAAACGATCAGTTCGAGAGGAGAAAGAAGCAGATTTCTCTGAAAAGATATATTCCAACGTTTCTTATTTTCATGTGTACTGTACTATTGATTTATGAAATAAAAATTAAAACTGGGGTTACTATTTCTAGTCTATAGGAATCTGTTAAAAATGGATGGAGAAAGGATGATATACTTTGTACTTCAGTTTTCCATCTGTGTTTCATCCATTTTTCATTGATCCATTATTAAGAGTCAATGGATAAATAAAGTTTGGACAGTCTACCACCTTCACTTTTTAAAAAAACAGATGACACAAGAGAAAAATGGTCTGTTTTGCGACAATGTACAAATGGAAACAGATGTGTGAATGTAGCCCTAAAGTGATGTGAGAATATGTAACAGCTACTTACTAGCCCGATGAAATAGGAGCTTCCAGCTTCCCCCAGCAGGTGGGACCCCGCCATCGATAACGCCTGTGCTGTTGATCGCCTTGTGGGAGAAACCACATACTGAAACAAGAGAATATTCTGAATGAGCAGAAGGAGTCACTGAACCCAACGAGACAAGAGAACATGGACAAAGTGAACATACTTGAAGCCTAAGTTAAAGAAGTTGTCCACTATGGATAGGGCATCAATGTATGATCGGCCGGGGTCCCGCATGCGGCATCCCTTCCGATCAGCAGTTATCGGTGCCGGCGGCGGCTGCCACCAGCCGGAAGTCCTTACCTATTCAAGTCAATTGAATAGGAGGTGGATGTGCAGTACACCGCGGTGACCACTATAACTTGACGGCCAAACACCGCAGGTAAGCCCCTCCGGCCGGTGGCAGCCGCTGCAGATACCAATAACTGCTGATCGCCGGGGGTGCCGCATGCGGGACCCCGGCCATCCTACATTGATGCCATATCCTACGGGTAGGGCATCAATGTGAAAGTAGTGGACAACCCCTTTAAATGCACAATCAGCCAGGATAGATAAGAAGCCCAGACATGTTGTGGACTGAGATTTTACTAAAGAAGTTTTTAATCATCTTGCGCCAGGTTTATTTTTAGTTGGGAATTACCCAACAGACGCTTGGGCACAGCCAGGATTATGGGGCATTTGATGGGTAAAAACAGAACATAGAGACTGACTACATACATATAATTATAGCTATGATAAGTTTAGCGCTTTTCTCCACTCACCAGGCGGATATCAGTTGAAACTGAAAAGTTCAGGCTCAGAAATATGGTCCCGATGAATATAAACACCTGCAGAGAGTAAAGAACAATACATATAAACATTTGTGTCTTGCACGCTTTCCTATCCCCCATAGGTTTTGTCTTTATAATCCATTCATCCACCCCAGTCTCCGTACATTCATAGACAGCCCCCGCCATAGTCTATGATTTCTACTGCTCGGTCCTATAGCCGAGACCCAGTAAGGGGATGAAAGCAATCTGTACTCCAGGTACTTACATAAGTGGCCACAAGGCTGATGTCTGCAAGAATAATAGCCAACAGCAGGAAAATGGCGGAGCCCAGCAATCCAACCGCACAAACTATAGGGTCAGCACGAGGGTTGTACTTCCTGCATCTCTTGGCTATCTCCGCCCCTGTTCCAACTCCAAGGATGCCAGAGATGACCGTAAGTCCTCCGAAAATCAGACTGCAAAGAAAAGCGGTAAAGAGATTAGTAAAGTAGCTTGAAGAAATGAAATATAAATAATTTGATATAATAATAATTTGAAATATAAATATTTTTTTTTAGAGAGAAAACGGTCATAGGGGGAATTAAATTCCCACCAGTGAATGTCAAATTAAAGTTTGCTAAACTTGTACCTGTCATCATAGTTGGATAGTTGAGTCTGATATGGCGCCTTCTGTAGCATGAGAGCCCGGGCACGCTTCAGGAAAGTAACAGCCCAGAAGCCGAATGCAGCTGCCACAAATTTTACCATAATAGTCCCAAGAGTAGAAAACAGAAGACTTCGGCTGCAGAGAGAGAAAAGGGTAAAAAACTTGTAAATGACGCAGAAGTCACGGGGGAGATCAGTGACATAAATCAATGCACAGAAGACACCTACTTTTTACGCAGTTGGTTGGCATCCATAAGCCATCCTTTGAAGCTCAGTGGTTTGTTCTTTTCCTCTGCAGCTCCTCTGGACGGTTCTTTTACAAATGCAGCCATGAGCAGGACTCCTACCAGGCCCAGAGCAGAGATGATCTGTGTAGATGAAGAAGGAGACATCACATATCACATATACAGAGGTTTCATCACAAAAAGGACATGAGCACAGACTGTTGTGGAACTGGTTCCATTAAAGGGGATCTGCGACGAGGTGTTTGCTGCGCATCTGAGAGCAGCATAATGCAGGGACAGAGACCCCGATTCCAGCGATGTGTCACTTGCTGGTGTGCTTGGTGAAGTATTGATAAAATCCCAGTTTTCTCTGCTGCAGATCTAGCAGTACTCTGAATGCTGAGCTCTGTATACCCTGCCTACACCACTGATTGGTAGATTTTTCTGTGCACACTGTACATAGGCAGAAAGCCACCAATCAGTGGTGGGGTCGGGGTTACACAGAACAGGAGGACTACATGGCACGAGACAACTAGTCCCCTCGTCATAATCTCCTGCTAATAAAACAGTGATTTTTTTTATAAAGCATCTACAAGGAGCAGTAAGTGACACATCGCTGGAATCAGGTGCTCTGCCCCTACAGGGCCCCTGCTCTCAGATCAAATGGAAAAACATACTGCCAGATTCCCTTTAATACGATTCAGGAATTATAATTAAGATTCACAGTTTGTCCACAAGATCCCTCAGACCTATTACTTACCCGGAAGGCCCATTGCCAGGCGCCACCAAATGCACTTGTCACTTTAGACCCAATGATGTAACCAAGGCCACTGTAAAAAACAAAAACAAAGTTGTCATAATTTCTGCACACATATAAACATATACATTTTTGAGTGCCTTTTTCCGGCTCCTCCTTCCTACTCCACCCCCTCCATAGACTTCTATGAGCAGCAACTGTTACCCCATGCCGCATAAAGCTACAATCTGTCTTGTCACTGAAGATGGATTTTTATCAGTGAATTAATGAAGGGAAATAAGTATATTTCCTGATAAGATATATTACAACATTTCCTATGTCCATTTAAATGATTTATAAAAAAACAATAAAAAGTGTAAGATCATTCTGAGTCTTCACATTCTTTGAGGAGCTCTTGTCATAAGTGCTAAAAGTCAAACTGTCTAGCAGAAAACTTTTTTGCCCATAGCAATCAGTGCAGTTTTCTGTTAGGGAAAGTCTTGACATTGCTGAAAAAATATTTCCATTTAGAGTCTTGAATCAATTTCCTAGAAATCTGCAGCAATTCCAGAAATGTTTGCTGGTTCACTGCTGATCCTCCCCCTACGTGTTGCGACACCATGATCATTACTTGCGGAGGGGTTTTTGAAACGCCATCCATATGTATTGTACATGCATCTGTAGAGCAAAATCCGTACCGAAAAAAGTCCACAGCAAATCCGCCTTGTCGGACTTACTCTTAGACAGTTTGGCTATGATTCCCTCCTTAAAACAATAAATAGATCTACACTCACCAGCCAAAGGGTGCTGCTAAGTAATACAAGTTAAGCGCGCGGCTGCGCCGATCTCCCACGAAGACGTCGGCAATGATGGAGGGGGCAGTTATTTTAAAACTTGCCTCTGCAGCTCCAGACAGTCCATTAATTAGGAGAAAAACTGTAAAATACTGTGAAAACACAAAAAAATATTCAGTGACCATTTATGAAAGTTTTCTAAGACACCTAAAGAAATACGGTAATGGAAAAATTATAAACTTTTCCTAATTTTGGACCCGCTCTCACTTTTGTCTTGCAAATACTAATGCAAAATACTGATCTACATACAAACAAGTGAGAGGCTTTAGGGCTCATGCAGACGTCGGTGGATCCCGGTCCGATCTCTGACAGCGTGATAGCGATGCTCGGGTCGGAAGACCCGCGGCCAGTCCGTGCATTATTGTCCATGATGGCACCGAGATCCACAGACGTCTGCATGAGCCTTAAGTCTTTATGCTTCTACCAATTAGATCAGTTACCTCATTGGGAACGTAGGACTTGCAGAGAATGATGGCCGACCAGAAGGACATCCCTGCACACATGATGTATTTTCTGTTCCAGCGGTCACCCAGGTATCCATAGATTTGACCAAACAGGACACTGCTGATCGTGAATACTAGAAGGGGAAAAACAAGAGGTCACAGTTAATAGAAATGATTTCTTTAACATATATTTATTTATATTTGAGGATTATTTAAACTGTTGCACTGAAAACACTTCTCCCGTCCTCATCACTGTTTGCATTTTTGGTAACTATAAAGGCGGCCATCATGTGAACGTTACAAAATTGGAACCTTATGATGTCACGAGATTCCAGCCGTCCTCACAAGTGACCTATAGAATGGGATTTTATGTTAAAAGTTTACCTAAGCTTATAAGGCCGGATTTGCTGTCGTCCATTTTAAATGCGCTTTGTAGGTAAGAAATCGCTCCTGCCAGAACAAAAAGAAGAACACGAATGATTATTGTAATTAGAGAAGTGCAGGAATAGACATCACAGCAGCTAACGAGCCTTCTCGTTGGCCATGAAGATTTTCTTCTTTTTTTGCAGTTTTGGGCCTTATACACCTTGCCCCCGACATAAGCCGGTTTACGCCTACTTACCTACGAAAGTGAAGGCAGCTATGAAGGTGACCAGATTGATGAAGGTTAGAACGCCTACAATAATGAAAGAGCGGACTATGGAGACTCCAGTCCGGGCGTGCAGGTCCTGTTCTTCGCAGTTTTCATCCTCATCTTGCTGGTCTTTTCCTTTTTCCACATCTTCTAATAGAAGTGGCATTTTTGGGGTGGAATTGAAGAGAGATACCATGTTCAACAGAGCCCTGCAAACACTGGAGAAAAACACAAGACGGTAAAAATATTGCATTAGTCTCAGTCAATTCCGTGGTAGTGCAGTATATAGTGTAATAAGCAATCGAACAACAATAAGTTTAAGTCCCCTAGAGGGACTAAAAATGAGGTCAAATTCAGCAAAAAAAGTTTTTCTTTAATATAAAAAAAATAATAAAATATAAAGATTTCAAAAATAAAGAGAAAAAAAACAAGCATATATATATATATATATATATATATATATATATATATGTATTTTTCAGATTATAAGACTCACTTTTTGTTCTCCCAAATTTGGGGGGAAAATGGGGGTGCGATTTATAATCCAATTGTAGCTTACCGGGCTGGGGGGGTATCTGCGGTGGAGCAGGGTCCCAGGAGTCAGGGTCACTGCTGCAGGAAGTTGAAGGTGGTGGGGCGATGCTGTGGGCCCCAGACTGGGAGGTGGGGGTGGTCAGCGATGCGAGGCTGCTTCGGGCACCAGGCTTCCAGAAAATGTCAGTGGAGCCCCCGCACTGCCCATCGTTTTCACTGCTGTGGACTTCGGGAAAATGGACGCCTCCAGCGGAGCATGTGTAGATCTCGGCTCCCGAGATCTCGATCTTGGGAGCGGAGATCTCAATCTAAACATGCGCCATTTTCCCAAAGTCCACTGCAGTGAAAACGATGCAAATGATGGGCAGTGTGGGGACTTGTTTGATATTTTCTGAAAGCCCGTGGCCCGGAGCAGTCTCGCACTGTGCTGAGCACCCCAACCTTCCAGCCCGGGCCCTGCAGCATCGCCCCACTCCTGCCACCGTTGAAAGCTTTCTGCAGCAGCGACCCTGCCTCCTGGGATCCCGCTTCACCGCAGCCCCCTCGACCACCCCCGGGTAAGCTATCGTAAAAGGGGATTATAAGACGCACTATTTTATTAATTTCATTTTTTTCCCATTTTCCTCCCCAAAATTTGGGGTGCATCTTCTAATCTGCAAAATACAGTCTCTGGCATCAATATATCCATAAAAGTAAGAGAAACAATCAAAACGCCAGAATGGCCTTTTTTTCCCTTGTTTTTTTTTTTATTACGGCACCTTCCCCGAAAAATGCAATAAAAAGTCATCCAAACTGTGTATGTTCCCCAAAATGGTGTCAATAAAAACATCAACTTGCCATAAAATGGTGAAACAAATCAATTTTTTTTTTAAATTCTAAAACTATTGTTGTAACCACTTACGGTAAGTAATAACAATAATAATAATAATAAAACAATATGAACCCTGAATCATCTTTCCAGATCAATCGTACCACAAAATGAACGTGGTAAAAAGCACAAAAAACAGTTTTGTTTTTCTGTTTTTTTTTCACCATTTCACCATAGTTATTATTTTTTCCCCATTTTTCAGTATAATATAAGGTAAAATGAATGCTGTTCTTCTAAGCAACAACTCGTCTCACAAAAAAAAAAACAAGCTTTCACCTGACTATGTGATCAGAAAAATAAAAAAGTGGAGGAAATATTGGCCGTGCTTTGAAAGGGTTAATGACAATTTACAAAAAACGTGTCTATACTGTTATTGGGGATAATTCTATAGGGAAATCTATATATGTCCCCCTATAATCATCTACAGGTTGTCTCCCCCTGGGAAAGGCTCCCATTACTCATTAGATGAAGTTCAGACTTACCTTTCTCTCTTTCCACCGGAGGGCGCTGATAATAACAAATAAATATCACTTTCTATAGCAAATTTTGCAACACAGAAATCGTGAGTACAACACACAATAGTGAGTGGCTGGGATCCGGCCGGCGCCCATAGTTATACACAGGGGCCGATTGTGACATCATCAGCCGGTCACTGGGGGTTCTAAGCCATTGTGATGTCATCGATCTATCTAATCATCCGTCCATCCATGGATTCTGTAGTACTACAACACCCAGTATGTACGTCTGGAAAAGTATAGAACTAGCATGCTCCACCCTCACGTTTTTCATTGTGCTGTGGTCTATATTGAAATTCATGTCCCTCTGGATGGATGGATGGACATGCTGAGTTTTGTAGTACTACTGAATCCATCCATCCATCCATCCATCAAGAGGAACATCAATTTCATTATAGACCAAAGCACAATGAAAGACTTGAGGATGGATCTTGCTAGTTCTATACTTTTCCAGATGTATATACTGGGTGTTGTAGTACTACAGAATGATAAGGACTCTGATGACAGGGCATGCTGACACCTGTAGTCCTATACTTTTCTAGAAGTGCATGCTGAGAATTGTGGTACTACAGCACAATAAGAACATAAATTTCAATATATACCACAATACTGTGCTATTGCTGTATATAGTATAAACAATCAAACAATCATAGGTTCAAGTCTACCAGGGGGAGTAAAAAAATAAAAATAAATATCAACAAAAATTTAAAAAAATATATATAAAATATAAAAAGTTCAATTAACTCCTGTTCCTAATTAAAAACTAAAGAGATAAAAATATACATATTGTGCATCAATGTATCCATAAAAGTAAGAAAAACCATCAAAACGCCAGAATTGCCTTTTCTTTTCTATCGCAGCATCTTCCCCCCAAAAATGCAATAAAATGTCATCAAATCTTTGTATGTTCCCAAAAATGGTGTCAATAATAATGACAACTCGCCATGGAAAAAAAACAAGAGCAGAGGCTCATAAAATGGTGAAAAAAACTTTTTTTTTTACAAAGTTCTGAAATTGTTGTAACCACTATAATAATAATACTAATGATAATGATAATAAAAAAGCAATATGTTTGATATTGCTGTAATCACGCTGACCCTGAATCATATTTCCAGATCAATCTTACCAAAAAATGAATGCGGTGAAAAGGAAGCACAAAAAACTGTTGCAAAATTATTTTGCTTTTCACCATTTCACCGCACTCGTAATTGTTTCCCCATTTTTCAGCAACAACTCGTCTCACAAAAAGAAAAAAACAAGCTTTCACCTGACTAAGTGATTGGAAAAATGAAGAATAAGAAGAGGAGGAAATATTGGCCATGTTCTAAAAGGGTTAATGACAATTTACAAAACCGTGTCTATACTGTTATTGGGGATAATTTTATAGGGAAATCTATATATGTCCCCCTATAATCATCTACAGGTTGTGTCTCCCCCTGGGACAGACTCCCATTACTCATTAGATGAAGTTCAGACTTACCTTTCTCTCTTCCCACCGGAGGGCGCTGATAATAACAAATAAATATCACTTTCTATAGCAAATTTTGCAACACACAATAGTGAGTGACTGGGATCCGGCCGGCGCCCATACTTATACGCAGGGGCCGATTGTGACATCATCAGCCGGTCGCTGGAGGTTCTAAGCCATTGTGATGTCATCGTGCGGTGCATGCATATGACGCGCCCCTGGGAATGTGTCGCGCTGCGTTGCGCACGCGGGAGCCTACCCGGAGCCGGATCAGTGGAGGGTTGTAGTCTCGTGGCGGTGACCCGGTCCGTGCCCAGGGAGTCAAACTAGATGGCAGTCTATTAGTAGTAAATAGTTGAGGACTACGCCACCCGTTGAGTGCAGCCAGGGAGCTGCTGCTGCAGGGCAGACCGCTGAGGCCGGTGGTAGGATTGTGCAGCGTGATAGTATAACCCCCAACGGGAGGGGTATGGCCTCAGGGCAGCCGACGTGGATGATGGGGGTAGCAGGAACCACTCAGAGACGGTACGGTGTAGTTCAGGGTCTTTACTGGTAACAACGACAGACCCTCCCGGAGTACTTGCTAGCAAACGGGGCCTGGTCAGTCTTTGAGCAGATGGGATCTCCCCTGGCCAGGCGTAGTTGTAGGCCTCCCAAACTGACTGTACTCTTCTGGCTACCTTGCTAGAAGCTGATGTAAGTAGCCCACGTCCCTGAGTGTACCGTGTGGTGCTCACCCGTATGGCCGGTGACTCGGGGCCTTCTAATGGCTTCCGCTCCACGATGGCGGTGCTGGTCCCACGCGTGTGACCGTGCCTTCGGGCTTCTGGGCCAGAGGACCTGAAATCCCCTGCCTGACGGATTCTGCTGCTGGGTAGGAGTTAGTCCCCACAGCCTCGGACCCCGGGTCCGGTAAAGAATCTTCTTAGTCAGGGCGAACTCTGCAGCTGCCAGCCCCTGACTCCTTGTAACTCTGCTGTTTCCTATGCTGCTTCTTGTCTCCACTCTCCTTGTCTGACTCACCCTGCCTCAGCCCCGGGTTTATACAGGGGAAGTTCTTCCCCTCCCAAGACTGGGCAGGAGGTGTGGCATGCACAGGATCCCTGACCAAAGGACCTCCCACCTGCTCTCAGACATAATATCTCTATCACTGTGGCAACCAGACCCCTGGGGTGTCACATTCCCCCCTAGTGAAATTTAGTACTCCGGGACTAAACACATTTAGAAAAACATAACAAAGTATAACAATAACAATACTATAAGAAAAACACATAAGATGGTTACGGCGTGTCCGCAACCGGATGCAGTCTTTGAAGAAAAGCAAAGGTGTCCATTTCACCAACACAGGGAGACGTAACCAGGTAGGGGTCTGTCCTACCCCGAGTCCTTAACAGTCTCTAGTCCATCCTGGGTTACGCTCCAACTATATACAAGGATTCCCGGTAAATCCACCAAGGTTTCCTAAAAATAACTAGAAACACAAAATTATACACAAGCAACAAGACACAGAAAAACATAAATAAAACAATTTATACACTTTAAATTCTCCAGCGTGCGGGTAACTGGCCTCTAGTGGCCCGAGTGGACCTACGGAGCTGACTGTCTGGCCCTGAACTACAGGGTGTAGGAGCTGTCAAGGGTAAACTGGGCAGCTGTCTACCGGCTCTTTGTCTCACTAGGGGTACGGCAGGCTCACTATAAGCAGAGGGTTGATTCTCCTGTTCTGCTTGTGTGGAGTCTTCTGCCTCCTGGACCGGCTGTTCTTCCAGCTCTACCCGTTGCTCCGTAGGTTCTTGGGATGATGGTTGGAGGAAGGTGAGTACGGGTACCACAACTGCACCATTGACTTGAGTCCAAGACTGAGGGAAGTCCCCGAGCACGGTACTAACCATATCTTCCCTTTCTCCCACGGGTCGATGGTCTTCTTGTTCCTCTTCAGGGTTCCTCAGTTGTTCGGGACACTTCTTCAGGCGGTCCCGGGACACAATGGCTGTGGTTTCCCCTCCGTCTTTACTGATGGTACAGACCTTCGGGTTCTCGTGGCTTGAGGGCAGTACGGTGTACGGGTCCTTCTCCCACTGGTCATCCAACTTGTGGAGCCGTCTTTTCCTCTTCAAGACCTGCTCTCCGGGTACCAGGGGAACAGCGGGAGCATACTGGTTGTAAGTCTTCTCTTGTCTTTCCCTAGCCTGACAGAGACTTCGCTCCACGCTCTCTTGTACTCTCCGGTACTGCTGCTGCCTCTCTGTGTCCCAGTCTGTTTCTGGTGAAGTGTCCTCAGGTGTCAGGACTCCCATTTCCAGGTCAACAGGTAACTTACCAGGTCTCGCCCTCATTAGGTAAGCCGGGGTACAGTTGGTGGAACCTACCGGGATGTGGTTGTATAGGTCCACCAGATCGGGCAACTTCTCAGGCCACAGACTGCGTTCTTCCAGGGGCAATGTTTTTAGAAGATCCATTACCACCTGGTTCATTTTTTCACAAAGTCCATTAGTTTGCGGATGGTAGGGTGTCGTCCTTATCTTCCGGCAGCCATACAGATTGCAGAATTCCTGGAAGACCTCCGCTTCAAAGGCAGGTCCCTGGTCCGTCAGCACTTGGTCCGGGTACCCGTGTGGACGGCAGAAGTGCTGCTGGAAGGCTCTAGCTGCTGTTTGAGCCGTTAAGTCCTTGACGGGGACGACAACCAAGAACCGGGAGTAATGATCCACGATGGTTAACGCGTAGACGTAGCCACTTCTGCTTGGGGTCAGTTTTACATGATCCAAGGCTACCAGTTCCAACGGTTGCCGGGTGACGATGGACTGCAGGGGAGTCTTCTGGCTGGCCCGGTCCTTCCTTCTCAGATTGCACGGGCCACAGTCTCTGCACCACTTCTCGATGGTTCCCCTCATGCCTACCCAGTGGAACCGCTCGCGCAGCAGGAACTCCAGCTTTTTCCACCCGAAGTGTCCAGCTCCGTCGTGGTATGCCTCCATCACCATGGCTGCGTCTCGTCGTGGCACCACTACTTGCCAGAGTAGTTCATGCGTCCGGGAGTTGACCATTCTGCGGCACAACTTCCCCTTGTAAAGGAATAGTCGACTCTTCTCCGCCCATAGTTGTTTGGCTTCCTCCGGAGCGTCTGGTTCAAGGCGAGCCTCCGGCCGAGTCAGCATCTCCTTCACTAGTCGGACGGCAGGGTCGCTGTCTTGCGTTTCCGCCCAGTTGTAGTGGGGTAAGGGGTTCAACGTAGCAGCCTGCTTACCCCTTACCCGGTGGGAATACTGGATAGTCCCATGACGGTGGAACGCAGGGAGTTCAACTTCTTCCAGTCCCTCCGGATCTTCTCCTTCGTCCGGCAGGTTGGGCATCCTGGACAGGGCATCCGCGTTAGTATTGGAGCGTCCTGCCCGGTATTTGATTGTGAACTCGTAGTTGGACAGACGGGCCATCCACCTCTGCTCCAGGGCACCGAGTCTTGCCGTGTCCAGGTGTATCAACGGGTTGTTATCCGTGTATACGGTGAACCGGGAAGAAGCGAGGTAATGCCTAAAGCGCTCGGTGACTGCCCATACCACGGCCAGGAACTCTAACTTAAATGAGCTGTAATTCTCGGGGTTCCTTTCGGTGGGTCGCAGTTTTCGGCTGGCATAGGAGATTACTCGTTCTCTCCCCTGCTGAATCTGGGACAGTACGGCTCCTAGCCCGATGTTACTGGCGTCGGTGTAGAGGATGAAGGGCTGGCTATAGTCCGGGTACGCCAAGATTTCATCCCCCGTGAGGGCCATCTTCAGCTGGCGGAAGGACTCTTCTTCTAGCTCTTCCCATTTGAAGGGCGGCTTCTGGTTCTTGGCCTTCCGGGACTGGCCTATCAGGAGGTCCTGCATAGGCGCTGCCTTTTTGGTGAAACCGGGAATAAACCTTCGGTAGTAGCCTACCAACCCTAGGAACTGCCGCACTTCTTTTACGCTGGAGGGGCTTGGCCATCCCTTAATTGCGGTGATCTTATCGGGGTCGGGAGCCACTCCGTCAGCGCTCACCACGTGTCCCAGGTATTGCACCTTTGGTTTCAGGAGGTGACACTTGGAGGGTTTCACCTTTAAGCCGTAACTCGCCAGAGCTTCGAACACCTCCGCCAGGTGTTTCAGGTGGTCCTCATAAGTTTTGGAGTATACGATGACATCGTCCAGGTACAACAGGACCGTCTCGAAGTTTCTGTGGCCCAGACAGCACTCCATTAATCGTTGGAAGGTTCCTGGGGCGTTGCAGAGTCCGAACGGCATGCAGGTGAACTCGCTAAGTCCCATCGGGGTGGTGAATGCGGTCTTCTCCCGGTCCGCCTCTGCTACAGGAACCTGCCAGTACCCGCTAGTGAGATCCAAGGTAGAGAAGAAGTTAGCAGATCTTAAAGCAGCCAATGACTCCTCTATCCTTGGTAAGGGGTACGCATCCTTGTGTGTGATACGGTTGATTTTCCGGTAATCTACACACATCCTCATGGTGTTGTCTTTCTTTTTGACTAAAACTAGTGGGGCTGCCCAGGGGCTACAGCTATCCCGGATTACCCCAGCCTCCTTCATGTCTCGAAGCATCCCCTTGGCGTGTTGGTAGTGTGCAGGGGGTACGGGTCGATACCTCTCTTTTATGGGAGGATGATCTCCCGTGGGGATGCGGTGTTCTACCCCCTTGACCCGCCCAAAGTCTAACGGGTGTTTACTAAACACTCTCTCATACTCTTGAACCACCCGATAGACTCCTTGTTTCTGATGTGAGGGAGTGGAATCAGTACCCAAATGTAGTTGCTGACACCAGTCCTCCATGTCTTTCTTAGAGCCGTTACCTTCCTCCGGGTGAGATGGAGGCAAGGGTTCCACAGATTGTATAGAATTTTGATTAGTGGTATATAATTTGGCTAGCGTGGCATACCGGGGCAGGTACACTTCCCTCTCCCCGATATTTATTATGCGAATGGGCACCCTCCCATGGCGTACATTGACCACCCCCCGTGCTGTCAAAATGGTGGGCCTACTGTCTGAGTAAACTGGTTCTACCATTGCCTGGTAATCTCTTCCTCTCAGACCAATAGCTGCCCGGCACCAAATCATCATTTCACTTTTTGGGGGCATGGCAATAGGAAAAGGGTCACACATTCTTACGCTACCAATCTCACCGCCGGAGAGTTCCACTTGTTGCCGTTGCATCAGTGCCCGGATCTCTTTCTGGAGCACCCGCTGCTCGCCGGAGCTGGCGTTCTTGGCAACCTGCTGTAAAAGGAAAATCACCTCTGCAAGACAATTTTCAATTACGTTAGTTCCTAGAGTTATTTTTGGGTGACTCTCATGTTTATCAATATCTACAATGATCAGTCCCTGTGCGGCCAGTTCGACTCTACCGATTTTGAGGGCCACCTCTTTAAATCCGATCTGTGGCACGGGCTGGCCATTGCTGGCGATGATACTCAAGTCGTCGTCAGGGTAGTGGGTAATATCCGAGTCATTCCAGTACTGCTTGAAGAGCACGTACGGGATGGTGGTGACCTGTGACCCGGTATCCAGTAGGGCACTCATGGGAATGCCATCCAGTACCACAGGCAAGACTGGACGTCCTCCCACATATCTGTCGCGCCAGTTCGATGGGCCTGGTGATCTTTTTCCTGGGGGTTGGCCCTCTACCCCAGGTTGTGCCCGTTTAAAGAACAGTACCTTTCCATATGTCCGGATTGATTGCAGCGGCGGCAGATGGGTCGTCCGTCCTCGCTGTATCGGTCACTGGGTCTTCCTCTGGCCGGTGGGGTCCTCCTTGGTCGACGCCACGGGATGTCCTCCGGTCCGGATGCCAGCTGGATCTTCCCTGGGGTGGAAACCTGTAAAGACTGCACAGTTCGGGTTAGCGCAGCAACGCTCTTAGCTAGCTCTTGGACCTGATGGTGTAGGTCTGGAGCCGGGTCATTGTCCAAAGCCTGCGCATCAGCTCCCACAGGCCCTGCTGACAAGGGCGCCGCCTCCTGGTAGTAAGTGGTAGTGGGGCGTCTGTGGGTCACAACGCCACCTGGTGCCGGTTCTCGGAGCACCCGGATGGCTCTGTCCTTGAACTGTGCAAAGTCCAGATGGGGATCCTGTAAGGCCATTGCCCGCAACTGGGTTCGGTGGGCATTGCAATATAAACCCTCTATAAATTGTTCAGTCAACAGCCTGTCCTCATTTCCCACCCCATCAGGGTCGGTCTGCTTTATGGCCCTCAGGGCCTCTTGTAGGTTTAGTGCATAGTCCCTTATACTCTCATGCGCTCGCTGCTTGCACCCGTAGAATCTAAGCTTAATCTCGGCTGAGGTGCGGGTATCAAAGGTGTCCTTCAGCCGGGTTAGTATCCCTGCGACAGTCTTCCTCCCAGGTGGCCAGGATTTTACTTCCCTTTTGGCTGCCCCGGTTAGTTGGGCCACCAGGATGCTCACTTTTTGCTCTTCTGTGAGGGGGTACACCTGGAAGAGGCTATCCAGCTTTTCTCTAAAGTCATGCAGGGTATGTGACTCCCCTGAGTACTGGGGTAGCCAAGCTGCTCCCGGGATATAGGGCATTGTGAAGGGCATAACTGCAGCAGCGGTAGCGCTGGCGGGGTTTGGGGCAGTGAAGCTCTCCTCCGTATCCGACATCTTCCTCCCCCCTAGTGGACCGTGGCCTACCTTGCGATGATCCTCTTCCGTAGGCCGCGGCTCCGCAGTGGATCGTCAGGGTTGAGGACCTTCCGTCGCGCTCCTGTGACGTCGGCGTCTGCTGGGCTCCTTCCAGGACCTTACGCAACGTCCGGACGTGAGGCGGGGCTTCAGTTCTCGCGCGCTTTCAGAGTCCACGCCCCTCTTCTTCCCGCGGGGCGTCCCCAAGATGGCGTCCAACGGCGGGAAAACTCCACGGATGGCGGGAAGAAGGCCGAAGATGGCGCCGGATGGCGGGAAACTTCACCGATGGCGGGAAGAAGGTAGAAGATGGCGCCGGATGGCGGGAAACCTCCACGGATAGCGGGAATCTTCACCACTGGTAAGTTTGAACAGTCTTTGCTTTTCAGGCACGCAGTACCCGGTGGTTGCGGGCACGAGATCCTGCCGACTACGCCAAATTTGACGCGCCCCTGGGAATGTGTCGCGCTGCGTTGCGCACGCGGGAGCCTACCCGGAGCCGGATCAGTGGAGGGTTGTAGTCTCGTGGCGGTGACCCGGTCCGTGCCCAGGGAGTCAAACTAGATGGCAGTCTATTAGTAGTAAATAGTTGAGGACTACGCCACCCGTTGAGTGCAGCCAGGGAGCTGCTGCTGCAGGGCAGACCGCTGAGGCCGGTGGTAGGATTGTGCAGCGTGATAGTATAACCCCCAACGGGAGGGGTATGGCCTCAGGGCAGCCGACGTGGATGATGGGGGTAGCAGGAACCACTCAGAGACGGTACGGTGTAGTTCAGGGTCTTTACTGGTAACAACGACAGACCCTCCCGGAGTACTTGCTAGCAAACGGGGCCTGGTCAGTCTTTGAGCAGATGGGATCTCCCCTGGCCAGGCGTAGTTGTAGGCCTCCCAAACTGACTGTACTCTTCTGGCTACCTTGCTAGAAGCTGATGTAAGTAGCCCACGTCCCTGAGTGTACCGTGTGGTGCTCACCCGTATGGCCGGTGACTCGGGGCCTTCTAATGGCTTCCGCTCCACGATGGCGGTGCTGGTCCCACGCGTGTGACCGTGCCTTCGGGCTTCTGGGCCAGAGGACCTGAAATCCCCTGCCTGACGGATTCTGCTGCTGGGTAGGAGTTAGTCCCCACAGCCTCGGACCCCGGGTCCGGTAAAGAATCTTCTTAGTCAGGGCGAACTCTGCAGCTGCCAGCCCCTGACTCCTTGTAACTCTGCTGTTTCCTATGCTGCTTCTTGTCTCCACTCTCCTTGTCTGACTCACCCTGCCTCAGCCCCGGGTTTATACAGGGGAAGTTCTTCCCCTCCCAAGACTGGGCAGGAGGTGTGGCATGCACAGGATCCCTGACCAAAGGACCTCCCACCTGCTCTCAGACATAATATCTCTATCACTGTGGCAACCAGACCCCTGGGGTGTCACACATATACACTCAGTGTACTTTGATACAAAGAGTCACCTAATGAATCTTTTCATTTGAAAATGTTGAACCCTGATAAGATAAAAAAAAAACAACCTATAGGCTATGTGCCCACGATGCAGAAATGCTCAGGATTTTTTCCTGAGCGTTTCTGCATCTCCCTGGCAGAAAAAAACGCATGCGGATTGTACATGTGGATTGTACATGCGGATTGTACATGCGTTTTTCCTGCCAGGGACATGCGGATGTGAAGCGTTCTTCACTTGCATTTCCGCATGCGGGTTGTGATTTTAGCATCACTTGGAAAGTGCTTGACAACTTGGTCACACTATATAAATCCATGCAACCGGCATGAATTTATATAGTGTGACCGAGAGAATGTCAAAAAATAAAAAAATAAATATACGAGGGGCGATCCAAAAGTAATGATAATCGGTTATTTCTATTGCACACAGAAATTAAAATAAAATGTTTTCTTCTCTCTTAGGTACCCACTAGTCCAGGAAAAAAAAATCACTTAAATAGGCCACGATTCACGGGAGCTACATTCATTTGAGTAGGAACTGCCGAGGAGTGAACATCAAAATGGAAAAAAACGAGCTCAGAGCTGTCATCAAATACCTCTGCTTGAAAAAAATTACTACCAAAGACATACACAGCGACTTGGTGGAAACGTTGGGGTCTTTTCTCTTCCATATTCCACAGTTGCACGCTGGGCCAAGGAATTTAGGCTGGGAAGAACATCGACGGAAGATGAACATCGTGAAGGACGCCCATCCACGTCCCTCAATGAAGAAAACATGAAAAAAGTTGAAGAAGTTGTATTGGCCGATCGAAGAGTGACTATCAAGCATGTAGCGGAGGTCACGGGGATCTCATATGGCAGTATTCAAAGAATCCTTGCAAAAGAATTGCATATGAGAAAGGTCTCGGCGCGTTGGGTGCCAAAAATGTTAACCGACGAGCAAAAGAAGAAACGAGTTAACATTTCAAGAGCACGTCTCGAAAAGTTCCAAGCAGACAAGGAGAATTTTTTGTCACGTTTTTTGACCATGGACAAGACCTGGATCCACCACTTTGATCCCGAAACGAAACAACAATCGATGACATGGAAACGAGCCAACGAACTGACACCGAAGAAACTCAAAGTGTCAAGCTCAGCAGGGAAGGTTATGGCGTCCGTTTTTTGGGACGCTGAAGGAATTATTATGGTGAATTATTTGGAGAAGGGAGCCACTATTACGGGCTCCTACTACACAGAACAAATAAGAAGATTGCGGGAGGCTATCAAGGAGAAAAGGCGCGGCAAACGGCAGGCTGGAGTGCTGTTTCACCAAGATAACGCGCCGGCTCACAAAGCTGCAGTTGCCATAGCTACCATACAAGAAGCGGGCTTTGAACTGGTGGAACAACCCCCCCCCTATTCGCCAGATCTAGCCCCCAGTGACTTCTTTCTCTTTCCTTGGCTCAAGGAACACCTCCGGGGCAAGAAATTTGACGACAATAGCGACGTGATAACAGCTGTTGGGGATTTTTTTGAGGGTCAAGATCAAGAATTTTTTTCGAAGGGAATTCTAAGTTGAGAAAAGAGATGGACTAAATGTATAGACTTGTTAGGAGACTATGTAGAAAAATAAAAAAAAATTTTGACTATATTCATTGTGTTTAGTATTGATTATCATTTCTTTTGGATCGCCCTCGTATATTTACGGCCCGCGCTGTCTTGCTTCACCGTCCCGGCTGCCGGCAGCGGTGGATTGAAGGACCTGCCGGCGTCAGCGTCGCGTGACCTGTCACATGACTCTGACGTCAGCGCAGGTCCTTCATTCCATCGCGAAGTGCCGGGAAGTAAGGAGGAGCACAGCGCGGGCCGCCGGAAGGTAAGTATATATTTATTTTTTATTTTATTCTTTTTTTTACAGCTTTTTTTTAATGGTACCTGGGTGTGGATGAGACTCTCTTCTCCTCTACACCCGGGTACCATCCGCACATTAGAACGCGCCAATTATGCAAGTACAGATGCAGTCTTGCGGAATTGGCGTATTCTAATGCAAGTCAATGGCGGCGAAAATGCAGCGCTTCCGCAAAATAATTGATAGTGCTGCGTTTTTTTCCGCAATGATAATCCGCAGCAGAAATGTCCGCAGCATGTGCATAGCACACGCGGATTATCATTGGGGATCATGGCAGGCCTTCTAACATGCGTTTTTAATGCGTTTCTGCAGTGTTTTTGCTGCTGCGGAAACGCTTAAAAAACGCATTGTGGGCACACAGCCTTACTCACCTCCCATGATAAAATAAAATAAACTATATCACCTCCCTTGCTGGCGCCGTTCCCACGCTGTCGACACTCGCGGTCCCGGGGTTCTCGTGCAGTTATTGTGACATGTGACACTCGTGACCAATCAGTGCTGGCGTCACTGTCTCCGCCTTTGGACAAATCGAACATGAAGAGGAGACCCTGGATGCGGCTCATCTCTGCCTTCCTTTTCATGTCCCATTTGTCTGAACGCAGAGACATTGACGCCTGCGCTGATTGTCACCGGTGTCACATGTCACAACAACAAGACAATGTGAGCCCCGGGGACAGCGAATTCTGACACCACGGAAACGGCGCCAGCACTGGAGGGGAGTATAAGTTTTATTATTTTACGGGGGCCAAGCGTGGGGTATAAACAGGAGTTGTCCAAGTAGTGGATAACTTCTTTAATGCATGTAAATAGAGCTAAAAATATTGCTTGAAATTGGATTTCCTTACAAATTTTACACTGTGTGGCTTTTACAGACTCTTTATTACCCTGCACATCTGGCTGCAGAGTGAGTTAGCTGAGAATCTGTCAGTGAGCTTGTTCTAATGTAAACAACTCTTGTGCGTCTCACAAACAAACTTCAGTTGCAATCACATGGACACAATCATACACACACATATACAGTGGCATGTAAAAGTTTGGGCATCCCTGTTGAATATTTCAGCTTTTTCTTTGCCCTCTATAATTATTTTATTATGATCTTTTGAAGGGCCGATACCATCCATTTTTTTCTTTTTGGCATTGATATATTTGTAAAAATTTGGGGGAATTTATTTTAATGTCACTGGCGATTTGTGTTTTGGTAGATAACTTTACTAGTTTGATTACTTTTTTACATTTCTTATTGAGATCTTTATACTCCTGAAACGCTATTTCTGTATTCTCAGCCATCAAGATTTTGCAAGTGTCACGGCCCACCCTCCCTCACATTATTGAGTACATTATTATGACATTTATTATTTTTATCCTTATTAGGGTTGTTACCATATGTACATTACTGTTACATTTTATATGAATCTAGCTTGTGAGCCCCAATGGGGACAGTGATGATAATGTCTGTAAAGCGCTGTGGAATTAATGGCGCTATATAAGTGAGTAAAATAAAAAAATATGTATTGATATTATGTCTTCTGCTTTCTTTATAATTGTCACTGTTGGAGGATGGATAATCTTGCATGAGAAGATGAGAAGACACTTGGCAGCGACATGGTAAACAGGCAGATCCAGACTTGCCCTCCGCAGGAGCAGTGGCGATGGCTGGTGACTTCTTCATCATCCATTCTAAAATGCAAGATCCTCCTGTATTTTTGTGTGAGCTTTATATCATTTGTTAATAAAGGTCATCGCCTACCCCCAGAATTCAGAAGATTTGTGTCTCTGAATATGGTTTAGCGACATAAGATATTGGGTTCGAATGGAGTGATGAGACCAAGTAGTTCAAGGTATATAACTTGCATTGCATGCCGAGTGTCCATATGGCCGAGCGCTGGTATGGATCATATATAATACATATACAATACTTACATAATAGTGCTATACTGTACCAACATTATACTGCCTTACAGTGAGTACCTACATAATAGTGCCATACAGAAACTATATAATAAACCATATAGAGCCATACAGAATTTTTTTTTATTTCAGACAAGTCACGTTTTGGGCTTCTGTATAATTGTCCTTTGGCAGCTTCAGAAGTGGCACGTGTGACAGCACTATATAAATATAAGGGGCGATATGGTGAAACCGAGTATTTCAGGAACACATGTATGGAACTCTGGGTCCAATATGAAATATAAAGAATGTGTTCAAATCAAACCAGCATGTGCTCTGGTTTGGTTATATACTGACAGATAGATAAGGCTCATTCTGTTTTCATTTACTTTGTATTTACTTGAAGTTTAGACACAAGACTATGTTAGGACCTGCTTATTCATTGTCTGAAGCATCTATCACCAATAGTCTTCTGTTTATGGAGGGTTATTGTAAAACATGAAGATTTACATAACCTTTTGTGTTTAATTACTTACCGTATTTTTCGGACTATAAGACGCACCTAGGTTTTAGAGGAGGAAAATAGAAAAAAAATTAAAGCAAAAAATGTGGTCACGATGCCCTGTTAAGGGGGAGGGGGTCTGTTGCTGACACTGCTATAGGGGTAATGTCCCCCGATTCTGATAATATCCCCCATCCTGGTATATATGCCCCCCCCCCTTCCTATTATACCTGGTCCCCATCCCCATCCTGGTATGCACTGCACCCCTCCATCCTGATATGCATGGCACCCCTTCATCCTGATATGCATGGTGTTATGAGTCCGGGAGGTGGAACCTCTGTGCTTCGGTGCAAGGAGGGACCAGAGGGGCGTGACTAAGTGCCTACTCGGCCTGACCAATGTCGCACGGCGGCTCAATCAACTCCGTGAACCAGGGAGGGACCGAGCAGGGGGACCAGGTGCCACTCTAGGACCGACCTTGTGTGAGAGCAGGTGACTCCCACGGGTCAGATGGGTACAGCGAATGAGCACAGCAGGAAGGCTGATGGGTGGTCCGGGTAGATAAGCAGGCTGGTTCGGCAGATAGCCAGACTGTTGCTCCGGGTAGGCGAGCTGGTGGGCACGACAGGTAAGAGATTGGTGCTCCAGGTAGGCTAGATTTAAGAGGGAGGGAGCGCGCGCGTGCCCTAAGCACGGTGCCCGGGTGGCTGCACGCCACAGCAGCAGGGGAGCCGGAGGACGCCGGACCTGGACTGCGGCGGTGAGGGGAACAGCGTCTCTGTCCGCCAGGAGGCAGAGACGCCGATGCTTCACATGGCACCCCTCCATCCTGATATGCATGGCACTCCTCCATCCTGATATGTATGGCACCCCTCCAATCTGGTGTGCATGGCACCCCTCATCCTTATCCTGGTATGCATGGCACGCCTCATACCCCAATCCTGGTATGTATGGCACCCCTAATCCCTATCTTGGTATGCATGGAACCCCTAATCCCTATCCTGGTATGCATGGCACCCCTCATCCTTATCCTGGTATGCATGGCACCCCTCATCCCTATCCTGGTATTATGGCACCCCTAATCCCTAACCTGGTATGCATGGCACCCCTAATCCCTATCCTGGTATCCATGGCACCCCTAATCCCTATCCTGTTATGCATGGCACCCCTCATCCTTATCCTGGTATGCATGGCACCCCTCATCCCTATCCTGGTATGTATGGCACCCCTAATCCCTATCCTGGTATGTATGGCATCCCTCATCCCTATTCTGGTATTTATGACTTCCCTCATCCTTATCCTGGTATGCATGGCACCCATCATCCTTATCCTGGTATGCATGGCACCCATCATCCTTATCCTGGTATGCATGATTCCCCTCATCCATATACTGGTATGTATGATCCCCCTCATCCTTATCCTGGTATGTATGGCCCCCTCATCCTTATCCTGGTATGTATGGCCCCCTGATCCGTATCCTGGTATGTATGACCCCCTCATCCGTAACCTGGTAAGTATGGCCCCTTCATCCTTATCATGGTATGCATGGCCCCTTCATCCTTATCCTGTTATGTATAGCCCCCTTACCCTGGTATGTATGGCCCCCTCATCCTTATCCTGGCACGCATGGTCCCCCTCATCCTTATCCCTTTATGTATGCCCCCCTCATCCTTATCCTGGTATTCATGGTCCCCCTAATCCCCATCACACTGCACATAAAAAAATAAACACTCCTACTCACCTTTCTTCTCTCTCCTCCAGCGCTGTGTTCTGTCTGCCCGCACTGATCTTGCCATGTGAGCCGCGCATGGGGTCACTGCCATGCGCAGCTCACAGGGAGAGATCAGCTGCCGGAAGTCACTGCTCCTCACGCTGGGACTGTGTACTCCCATGGGTGTGGAGAGGGAGTGAATATCCATGCCCTTTGACAGCGGGCAAAAGCGATCGCCCGGCAGCAGCAGGAGCCGCACTGGGAATACACTGTGTGCCGCTATTAAGGAGCATGAATATTCAGTGCTCCGTAAGCCCATTTTCCTCCAAAATTTTGTAGGAAAAAAGTGCGTCTTATAGTCCGAAAAATACGGTACTTGATCCCTAAGAGCTTTTTGAATTGTGTACCATTGTCTATGTAAGAGCCTGTATCTGATTTATCTTTCTTCCTACAGCCAGCCACTGTCGGGGCAAAGGTGAATTAGACTTAGTAGTGTACATTTACTATATAAGGCCAGAGAGAATATTACTGAGCAGAAGCCATAAGTTGTACCTGCACTGGTGTGTAGTGTTGTGATACCTGTCCATGCAGTGTTATGAAGATTTCTAGGAGTTCTCTGTCTTGGTGAAATTGCTTCTCTGATATTCCCGACAGATGATGTTTAAAAGCTCCTTGGTGATGAAGTGAGTATATATATGTACTTAACATTTGTATTATAACATATACAAAAGTGTTCGCAATATCATCATATCATACTATTCCTTTAATTATGTATTTTATCTTTTAAATCAACTATTATAAATAAAATTGCGTAACATCGCAAGTGGTTTCCTTCTTTAAAGCCATATCCGAACCTTAGCGTTAAAAAAAACTTGGCAAAACATTTGGCGTAGTCAGCAGGATACGCAGAAGGTTCAGAAGTTCTTTTTGTTCAAAATTCCAATCATCTAGAATTTATAAGGCCTCTGTGTGATAAGGTGTGATAGAGTGACATTGCGTTAAACATGTGTTACACGCACGCTGCTAGGTTCAGATAGGGCGAGACAGGTTTCATGAATTCTTTGGAATCCTCGGGGAACCATTACTCAGGGCGACCATAGGCTGCAGCTTCTCTCAGGCACACGATAGATTCAATTGCTGACCAGACACATCTGACAAGAGTCTTTTTCAACAGTTTAACAGTGGAATTTAATCTGAAGCATGGCCAGTGCAATTCAGGGATATTACAGCAACAATCTTCATTACAGTACAGTCTGAGTTTCTTGAGCAACCGGTTCCAGTAACAATACAGTAGTTTCTTCACAAGGCATAGTATTACAGTCTCTTCAGTAGCATAATTCAGCATAGATTAGATCTCTTAGCAGCACACTTCTATGCATACACAACCACAGGCTTTTCCTTCACAAGGACACAATAGTACACAGCATTATTTATCCTGCATGGAAATGGAGGGGGGGAGGATTTGATAAGGGAGATGATCTCTGTGATACAATTCCTTCCAGTTCTTATCTTCCTGCCCGATAATACTTTGCACTGTTAGTTCAAGGAGTTTATCTCACCTGTGTTTAGTTTCTTTCCTGATCTGAATCCTGTTCAGTTGCTTTCTGTCAGATCCAGATAACACACCACCTTTCTCTTCGGCTTCAGCCAGACTACAATAACAAGTTCCCCACAATCCCCCTGGGACTCTGCTGAAACACTCCCTGGCTCCTGTGACTGTGTTAACCCCTCTAATTGCTGGATGCTACCGAAGCACAACACTTCCTGTCTCCTGTGCTTGTGTTATTTGTAACAGTTATAATAATAATAATCTTTTTATTTATATAGCGGCAACATATTCCGCAGCGCTTTACAATTCAGACAATTTACAGACATTATGGGCACTGTCCCCATTGGGGCTCACAATCTAGATTCTGTATCAGTATGTCTTTGGAGTTGCTGGATGCTTTTGAAGCAACCGCACTACTTCTGCATGTCACACTCTCCCTCCTTTTTGAATGTCGTCCTCAACATTCTTCTTAATTGGTCAATCTAACCAATTCTGAGACAGTGGTGAAAGTTGAGTAACTTTATATACAAATTGGCATAACATTTATAAACATTTATAACAATCTATTCTACAACCTTTTTCTTGTAGTACTCCTGTAAGAAATAAACAATTAACACAATTAACACAATCTCTTCAGCTTCAGCTGGAGCTTTTCGTACATCTTCAACAAGCTGTCTCTCTCACTAGGCCTTAACAGTTCTTTATTTCTACAAAGTCTTTTAAGGAAAATCAAAGCATGAAAACAAGTCTTTCCACCAGGCAACATCTTCCATACTGCCTCTCAGTGGTGAATACCACTCCAGTGGGCTTACCTGGTCCGTAGGCAAAGATACCTGTTTCCAGTCGACAGTCCTTGGCACTTGACTCGGTTCACCAAGTGTCTCATACATCAGCATCACGGGCCTCTTCACTTCTCGAGTCGACATCCTCCTGGAGGGTTGTTCCTCAGATACCACGGGTTCTTCGGTCACAGGAGTTTCTTCCGCCGCACTCATTTCCCGTGCTTCCTCAGATGCTCCTGGAACTGCCTCTGTAAGTTCCTGCACTTCTCTGGAATCGCTTGGTTCTACATGGTCTGGTAATTCTGCTTCTCCTGAGTGTCGATCGGTCTCTCCAGTGACCGGTGTTCGATCATCAGATCTGAATTGGACTTCATCTGTACTCCTTGGTACAAACTCTGGAGCCTCTGGACTTAGTTCACTCTCCTGAGGATGGTACATCCCTCTCCTTGCCGGTCCGAGAAATAAAACGGTGTGCTCTTCTTCATTGGAACTTTCAAGGTCACTATCTCCCACCGGAGCTTTAATCTGTGGTGGTCTCTTAGTCGATCTTGGTCGATGTCGCTCTGCTTCTGGGAAGTCTTGTTGTGGTGGGAGATAATGACATGGTAGTAATAAATTCTGATAGACTATTCTGGTTTTATTGTCCCCTCCTTCCAATCGGATTTCATACACTGGACTGTCATCGACTTTCCTCTTTACGACCACATACACCTTGTCTTCTTGACTAGCACCCAGCTTACTGGTGCCACTTCTGTTCCATAACATTTTCGATGATAGTACTCCTTACTCTTGCTCTGTCCTTGCATAACCACTTTGGACGCTATGTTGTATGCTTCTGCCATCCGTTCCTTCCATTTCCGAACGTACTCCGGATACGTTCTGTAAGTCTCTGACACAGTAGTATCGAACATGATGTCGATTGGCAGTCTTGGCCATTTAATAGGAAGAAGGTTGAGTAACCTGTTGCATCACTCTTTGCACAGTTATAAGCATGTACCACTTTTGACAGAGAACTCTTCCAGTCTTTCTTCTCGTCAGCTGTTAAAGAAGTGTCACAATTATAGTGGATAACTAAGGAAAGTATTTGCGTGGAGCAAGACACAACAGTACACAGTTTATAGGTGAAAAGTCTATATTAAAGCACACAGTGTTTTGCACAAAAATGCAGAGAAATCTCAAAGTCTTAAGTTCACAGAATAATGAGTCTTTGCAAGGTTAGTTCACCATTATATATCAGCAAGTCCATACAATGCAGAAGCAATCAAAGAGGCCCGGGTAAAGTCTCGGACAGTGCAGACCAGTCCCATGCTCAGCGACCATCCGAATAAGGAGACTGAGAACTCAGAGCAGCTTACTTGAGAGCCAAAGCAGATGGAGGGCAGAGGTGCAGAGGAACCTGCACAAAACAGCCAGGATCTCAGGCAAAATACTCTAGCACTGGACTAGAGGCTGGGGTGGAGTTATAAGGGCAGGAGGTAAGGGCACATGATACAGAAGATGCCATCTTGAAAAAGGGCAGAAATGTCCCAAAAGAAAATGAAACATTCAGAGTCCTGACATTACTCCCTCCTTACTAGCGGCCTGAGGATGATCCTGGACCCGGTTTCTCAGGGAATCTTTGATGGAAACGAGAAATCTTTTTATGGGGATTGATGTTTTCCACAGGTTCCCAAGAGTCTTCTTCAGGGTGATACCCCTGCCATCTTTTCAAATACTGAAGCCGATTCCTGCGAGTCCTAGAGTTAATCACTTCCTCCACCACAAATTCCTCTTGCCCATCAATCACTACAGGCTGTGGAGGTGGCACAACACGTCCCTGGAAGGTATTAGGAGACACAGGCTTCAGTAAGGAAACATGAAAAACTGGATGTACCTTCATATTCCTAGGCAGCTTCAGACGGCAGGCCACAGAGCTCACAATACCGTTGATCTTGAAAGGACCGATGAACTTCTATCCAAGCTTCTGTGAAGGAAAGTTCAACTTTAGATTTTTAGTGGATAACCACACGGAATCTCCTACCTTAAACATGGGTGCTGGTTTACGGAATCTATCAGCCGATCTTTTGTAACGTTCCTGAGCCGAGGTCAGAGATTCCTTCAGAACCTCCAAATTTTGCCTCATTGCAGTCAGCCTTTCCTCTACAGCTGGAACAGGAGCATTAATCGGAGACCTAGGAAAAATACTCGGATGAAAATCCAAATTGGCAAAGAAAGGTGTTAACTTAGTGGAGGCACTCTGAGAGTTGTTGTAAGAGAATTCAGCTAATGGAAGAAGCTCCAACCAATCATACTGAAGATCGCTGATATAGCATCTTAGATATTGTTCCAAAGTCTGATTGGTACGCTCGGTCTGGCCATTTGTGTGAGGGTGATAAGCGGAAGAAAGACAGACATTAATATTGAGTGCAGAGCAAAACCCCTTCCAAAATCTTGAGGTAAACTGCACTCCATGGTCAGAGATGATCTCATCCAGGACCCCATGCAGCCGAAAAACATTTTGTATAATCAACTTCACTGTATCCTTAGCTGAGGGGAGGCCAGTGCAAGGAACAAAATGGGCAGCCTTGGTCAGACGATCAACTATCACCAGGATCGTATTCATACCACCCGATGAAGTTGTCGCGCCCCCGGGGCCGTGGGGTACTCGGCAGCCGGGCCCTCAGATGTTTGGGGGATATCATGGTGGCTGGCCCGGTTCGTGGCCCAGGGCGGACAACTGAAAAGAGGGGAATGTCTATTGGGATAATAGGTTTGTAAATGTTCGTGACGCCACCTGTGGTGCCTGGTGAGGATCACCAGCGCTGCAGCAGTCCACTGAGGCCGGTGTTGTGGCAGCTTAGATGGTATTGCTCCCCACAGGTGGAGCAGGGCCTCAGGGCAGCGTAGGAGGGAGGGGGATGCAGGACAGAGGGGACCCAGCCGGGTCAGAGCAAGAATAGGAGCACACACGAAAGTCACTTCAGTACCTTTTACTGATGGAAGTTCAGGCACATCCCGGAGCACTGTAGGGTGAAGGGTGCATATCAAGATCCTCCCCAGTGAGCGGGTGTAGGGCCTCCTGTCTCTTACCTCTCTGTAGTAAGTTTCTGACCTGCCTGGAGCTAGGCCTAACCTGGTTTCTGTTCTGCACCTGCTGACTTGGTGATAGTGCCTTCTGTTGGAGATCACTCTCCCTATTCTTTGGGGTCTCCTTGATTCCTGACCCTTGTACGTATCAGCTTTTGGTGATCCTGGGACATGTAGTTCGCCAGGGGTTTCAGTTGTTTTCTACTGGTCATGAAGATCCACGTAGACTCGGACCCGGTGTCCGGTATATGCTTCGGGGTGAGCTGGTTAAGCTCCTCTGCCCCCTATGTTACTCCCTTTCCACTCGCCTTCGGCCCCGCTCAGGCCCTCACTAGGCTACACACACTTCAGCCAGGATGCTGCTCTTCTTCGCCGCTCTCAGAGTGTTGGCACACTCCTAGCTCTCTATCCTGAGCTCTGTGAGTTCTAGTCTGGACTCACTCTACAGACTATACTGAACTCTTTCTGCAGGAACTGCTAGGCTCTGGCTTGACTGCACTGACTACTTCTGTGTCTGAGCAGGAACTGCTGAATCACTGAGCTGCCTAGCTCCACCTTCCCTATTTATATCCCTAACGGGTTCCCTCTGGTGGTCTGAGGTGGAAGGTGGAGGTGTGTGTGTGCTGTGGGGGCCTCTTGTGGAGAAATCCTTCTATGCAACCCTCTACGATCTGCGGTACCAAGCGCAGCTGGGAGGCACATTCCCCCCTAGCAAAGCTCAGCACTTCCGGGCTGAAGTACATTTTATAAAACAATAAACATTAACAATCTTCCCTTTATGGGAGGCACATTTCTTAAACGTTGCATAACAAAAACATTATAAACATATAAAACATTTTCAGCAGTTCAATAATGGTGCTCCTTCCGGGGAAGCACCTGTCCATGATAGGCTGGCCCAGCCGGGTCATCAGCCGTAGATGGCGGGAGTTTGCTCTCCTCCCCCACCTTGTGGACATTCAGGGCCATGGGTATGACAGGGGTTACAGGTCCTGCTGATGGAGTGGCTGCCTCGGCCTGCTCGGCGCCGAGCTCGGGTTGAACATCAGGGCCATTAACCGGTGCTTCGGCGTTTTGCTGTTCCTCGGACATTCTGGTGCCCCCCTAGCGAACCGTGGCCTACCTTCCTTTCCTTCCAGTAGGCCACAGCTCCCCAGGTGACAGTCTTCTTCAGGACCTTGCGTCGCTTGCGTCCTACGTCAGAGCGTTCAGCGACGCTCCTTCCAGGACCTGGCATTTCCTGGTTTGACGTCGAGGCATGGGGCGTGTCCGGGGCTTTGCGCGCTTTTGCAGGTGCGCCCCTCAGTTTCCTGCTGTTACGCCCTTCTTCTCGCTCGGCGGCCCAACAATGGCGGCAATCTTCACCACAGTTTAACATACACAGTTTTTAATTAAAGGCGCACAGTACCAGGTGGCAACGGGCATAACACTTCGTCGTTGCAGTGGGGACGGAATCCTGTTTGTGATGCCAGAAGTTGTCGCGCCCCCGGGGCCGTGGGGTACTCGGCAGCCGGGCCCTCAGATGCTTGGGGGATATCACGGTGGCTGGCCCGGTCCGTGGCCCAGGGCGGACAACTGAAAAAGAGGGGAATGTCTATTGGGATAATAGGTTTGTAAATGCTCGTGACGCCACCTGTGGTGTCTGGTGAGGATCACCAGGGCTGCAGCAGTCCACTGAGGCTGGTGTTGTGGCAGCTTAGATGGTATCGCTCCCCACAGGTGGAGCAGGGCCTCAGGGCAGCGTAGGAGGGGTGGGGTGCAGGACAGAGGGGACCCAGCCGGGTCAGAGCAAGAATAGGAGCACACACGAAAGTCACTTCAGTACCTTTTACTGATGGAAGTTCAGGCACATCCTGGAGCACTGTAGGGTGAAGGGTGCATATCAAGATCCTCCCCAGTGAGCGGGTGTAGAGCCTCCTGTCTCATGCCTCTCTGTAGTAAGTTTCTGACCTGCCTGGAGCTAGACCTAACCTGGTTTCTGCTCTGCACCTGCTGACTTGGTGATAGGGCCTTCTGTTGGAGATCACTCTCCCTATTCTTTGGGGTCTCCGTGATTCCTGACCCTGGTACGTATCAGCTTTTGGTGATCCTGGGACATGTAGTTCGCCAGGGGTTCCGGTTGTTTTCTACTGGTCATGAAGATCCACGTAGACTCGGACCCGGTGTCCGGTATATGCTTCGGGGTGAGCTGGTTAAGCTTCTCTGCCCCCTATGCCACTCCCTTTCCACTCGCCTTCGGCCCCGCTCAGCCCTTCACTAGGCTACACACACTGCAGCCAGGACGCTGCTCTTCTTCGCCGCTCTCAGAATGTCGGCACACTCCTAGCTCTCTATCCTGAGCTCTGTGAGTTCTAGTCTGGACTCACTCTACAGACTATACTGAACTCTTTCTGCAGGAACTGCTAGGCTCTGGCTCGACTGCACTGACTACTTCTGTGTCTGAGCAGGAACTGCTGAATCACTGAGCTGCCTAGCTCCACCTTCCCTATTTATATCTCTAACGGGCTCCCTCTGGTGGTCTGAGGTGGAAGGTGGAGGTGTGTGTGTGCTGTGGGGGCCTCTTGTGGAGAAATCCTTCTATGCAACCCTCTAGGATCTGTAGTACCAAGCGCAGCTGGGCGCCACATAGGCAGCTCCACGATGAAGTCCATTGAGATAGACCCCCATGGACGAGACGGAACAGGTAATAGTTGAAGAAGACCCGTAGGTGACACACGAGGAGTCTTGTAACGAGCACATACCTCGCAAGAGAGCACATAGTCCTTAGTATGATTCAGGCAAGTCGGCCACCAGAAAAATCTGTTTAGGAATTCTCGTGTCTTCTGTACCCCCCTGGGACCAGCCAACTTGGAGTCGTGGACCAACTTGAGGATCTGTTGACGGACGGCCTCAGGGACGTAGATACGTCGATCTCTGAACCACATGCCACTCCTAAGAACGAGATTGATATCAGCAGGAGGATTGGCCAGAAATACATCACTGTCATAGGCCTTCTTGAACTCCTTCCATAAGTCTTGATTGTGGATCACTCCGATGAAGTTGGCATCAGATAGAATGGTCTTGGACGGGGCTCCATGTACGGAATCCGCAGCATGGAATCGGGATAAAGCATCAGCCTTCCCATTACGAGAACCTGGGTGGTACGAAATAACAAAGTTAAATTGATTTAAAAATAGATTCCAACGAGCCTGCCGAGGAGAAAGACCTCTAGCGGATCTAAGGAACTCTAAATTCCGATGGTCAGTCAATACTACAATCTGTTGTGTGGCTCCTTGCAGATGGTGCCTCCATTCCTTGAAAGCTACAATAATAGCCAGCAATTCCTTGTCTCCCACAAGCACAAGGATGTAGCAGACTCTTCTCTCCAGTTCTTTGGGAGAGAGTAGCCCCCAAAGCATTATCAGAAGCGTCCACCTCCACAATGAAAGGCTGTGCTGGGTCTGGGTGGATCAACAGCGGTACGTAGGTGAAACGGGTCTTAAGCCGATCAAAAGCTTCTTGAGCCTGTGATGACCACTTAGAGGGCTTTTCTTTCTTGGTCAAGGAAGTGATGGGCCGAACAATATCAGAAAAATTTTGAATAAAACGTCTATAGAAATTTGCAAAACCGATAAAACGTTGGACCTCTTTAACGTTCTTAGGTACCGGCCAGTCAAGGATTGCCTGAATCTTACCAGATTCCATGTTCAGCCCCTGAGGAGAGATGATATAACCTAAAAACTGGATCTCAGAACGATGGAACTCAAATTTCTCCGGCTTGATATACAGATGGTTCTCTATCAGACGTTTCAAAACAGATTTGACATGTTCCTCATGTTCCTGCAGAGAGTCAGAAAAAAATAGAATATCATCCAAATAGATCACCACAAACTGATCTAATAGATCTCTAAAAATGTCATTAGCAAGATGTTGAAACGTCGCAGGGGCATTACAAAGCCCAAAGGGCATCACGAGGTATTCAAAGTGTCCATACCGACATCTGAATGCTGTCTTCCATTCAACACCGGAACGAATACACACCAGATTATAAGCCCCACGAAGGTCCAGTTTAGTGAATATCTTGACATGATGAACTCTGTCCAATAATTCGGGAATCAACAGCAAAGGATAGCGATTCCGTATGGTTACCTTATTAAGTTCCCTATAGTCAATACAGGGTCTCAGGGTCCCATCCTTTTTCTTCACAAAAAATATAGGCGCCCCTGCTGGTGAGGAAGAAGGGCGTATGAAGCCTTTAGCCAGATTTTCATCAATATATTCCTTCAGGGCCTGAAGCTCAGGTGCCGCCAAAGGGTATACATTACTGAAAGGAATAGCTGTCCCAGGAAGCAGCTCAATGGGATAGCCATAATGCCTATGTGGAAGAAGATGATCTGCTTTCTTCTGGTCACAAATATCAGAGAAATCTTTATACACAGAAGGTAAAGAAAAAACCTGTGCAGGAGATTCTTTATCTCTGGACTCAGGAACGGCTTCTGTAATCGCTGAGTTGCTCCTTGTTGGGAAGGTAATCTCCTTGGTCTCCCAGTTGACAATCTGGTTTCAAGCACGCAACCAAGGGATGCCTAAAATCACAGGAAAATGAGGAGAAGAAATTAATAGAAAAGAAAGTTGCTCCTGATGATTAGGCTCCAACAAAATTTCAAGGGGTACTGTTTCCTGATCCACAGGCCCAGAGACTAAGGGTGACCCATCCACTGTTTCCATGGCAATTGGTGAGGCTCTACGCTGTATCTCAATGCCATGTTCCTTGGCGAATGTAATGTCCATAAAGTTGCCCCCAGCGCCAGAGTCAATCATAGCCGCACTGGAAATCCACTGCCCTGTACACAGAATCTTAATAGGGAGTGAAGAGTGAGAGTTCTTTTCCTGCAGCTCCCTGGGAGGTGTAGCCAGAGAGACAGAATGGAAAACAGCGTTTAATGGCAGGCTACATTCAGAGATGTCAGACTCATCGTCACAGTTATCATACTCCCCTACCGCTGCTAGCACCTTGTCAGACAGCTTAGGACAGTAAATTGGGAAGTGGTCTGACTGACTGCAGTAGAAACATAGCCTCTCTCGCAGACGGTGCTCTCGGCGCTCATTACTCTCACGCCTCTGCACAGAATCAATCTGCATGGCCACCTCCTCTACCTCCCGAGATGATTTACCTGAAGGCTCTTTTGGAGGAAAGGAAAAATTAGACATACGGTTAAATACAGCCAATTTCTCCTGTCTACGCTCAGTAAGACGAATGTCTATGCGTACACAATGCTGTATAAACGTTTCTAACTCTTGTGGTGACTCTGAACGGGCTAGTTCATCCTTCACAATGCTAGACAGACCTTTCTTAAAAATAGGCAATTGTGCATAACTGTCCCAATTAGTATCAACCGCTAATCTCCTAAATTCAGTCGCATATTCAATAACAGAGCGTTTACCCTGGCGTACAGATAATAAAGCAGACTCAGCAGTTGCGCGGCGATTAGGGTCATCAAACATTAATGCCATAGCGGCCAAGAGCTCATCCAAATCATTTAACCGTGGATCACGAGACTCGATCATCGGATTCGCCCAGGCGAGCGCTCATGAGGTCAGCAGCATAATTACACACAATACTTTAGAGCGATCAGTAGGAAAACGGTCAACATGCACATCAAAATATAGCATACACTGGTTCACAAAACCGCAAAATTTGTCACGATCACCATTAAGCCTGAATGGTGGCAACTTAGGTGGACTGGCTAGTGGCGGTTTACCAGAGGGTAAAGTCACTTGTGCCGCTATTTGCGTGTTTAAGTCCTGGAAAGCCCGTCCATATTGGGACTCCAAGCCAGCAAGTTTGTTTTCCTGAGCCGCCATACGGATACTTAAGTCCTGTAAAGTTTGTCCAAACACTTGTTGATTGTGCTCAAGGCCTCCAAGTCTCTTTTGCACACCTTCCACATCTTTCTGCAGAGATCTAATTATGGCATACACCTGCTCTAACTTGCTTTCTGCAGTCATTGCTCCAGCAGTCTCCTAAAGGGGCTAGAGTATCCTGTAACAATTATAGTGGATAACTAAGGAGACTGTTTGCGTGGAGCGAGACACAACAGTACACAGTTTATAGGTGAAAAGTCTATATTAAAGCACACAGTGTTTTGCACAAAAATGCAGAGAAATCTCAAAGTCTTAAGTTCACAGAATAATGAGTCTTTGCAAGGTTAGTTCACCATTATACATCAGCAAGTCCATACAATGCAGAAGCAATCAAAGAGGCCCGGGTAAAGTCTCGGACAGTGCAGACCAGTCCCATGCTCAGCAACCATCCGAATAAGGAGACTGAGAACTCAGAGCAGCTTACTTGAGAGCCAAAGCAGATGGAGGGCAGAGGTGCAGAGGAACCAGCACAAAACAGCCAGGGGCACGAGAAATGCTGGAAACTAGAGTATGAAGCAGGCTCTCAGGGAACAGATGATTCCAGCAGAATTTCGGGAGCATGCAGAAAACCAGGAAGCCACCAGAAGGAGGATCTCAGGCAAAATACTCTAGCACTAGACTAGAGGCTGGGGTGGAGTAATAAGGGCAGGAGGTAAGGGCACATGATACAGAAGACGCCATCTTGAAAAAGGGCAGAAATGTCCCAAAGGAAAACAATATGCAAATTGCCTCTTCAGAGTCCTGACAAGAAGTTGTCCACTACTTTTACATTTATGTCCAATCCGTAGGATAGGGCATCAATGTATGATCGGCCAGGGTCCCACACGTGGCACCCCCACATACCAGCTGTTATCGGTGCCGGCGGCGGTGGCCACCGGCCTGAAGTGCTCACCTGTGGGGCTCCGCCGTCAAGTGGTAGTGGCCGCCGAGGTGTGCTGCACATCCGCCTCCCATTCAATTGAATAGGAGGCGGATGTGCAGTACACCGCGGCGGCCACTACCATTTGACGGTGGAGTTCCGCTGGTGATCACTTCCGGCCTGCGGCCACCGCTGCCGGCGCTAGTAGCAGCTGATCGGCCGGGGTGCCGCGTGCGGGACCCTGGCCGATCATACATTGATGCCCTATCCTACGAATTGGGCATCAATGTAAAAGTAGTGGACAACCACTTTAAAGTGCGCAACATCGACAATAATGTCCGCTTAAAACGTTCCACTTGTCCATTACCCTCTAGGTGATAGGGCGTTGTGTGGGATCTCTGAATTCTACAGTATTTTCCTAGCTTGTCTACGAGCTGGTTCTCAATTTCTTTTTCTTGGTCGTGGTGTAACCTCGTAGGGAAACCAAACCTCAAAGCAAAATCATTGAAGAACTTCTCTGCCACTGTTTGACCAGCTTTATTGGTGGTGGGATATGCTTGGGCAAATCGAGTAAAATGGTCCATCACCACCAATATGTATTCGTAGCCACCCTTGCACGTCTCGAGATGTAGAAAGTCTATTGAGACCATCTCAAACGGATACATACTGTAGTTGCCCATAAGTGCCTGGGTTGATGTGTTGGGATGTTTATCTTTCAGACACCCACACTCCCTGGTCACATACCTCTCAATATCTCTCTGCATGTACGGTCAGAAGAAATATTCACGGATCAAGTTGGTGGTCCTTTCCACTCCTAGGTGTCCTATGTTTTCATTGAGTTCTTTGAAGATCAACCTACGGAATACTCTGGGTAGTACTAACTGCCGGTTTTGTCCTCCTTTACAATACAGGATACTGTCTTCACTGAGGTAGAGCTTCGTCCATTCTTTAACTAAAACATACTGCTGATGATTCATTATCTCTCTCCCGTTTACTTGGAAACCGATCTTGGTCCACATAAAGTAGTATTCTACCAATTATCTGATCTTTCCGTTGTGCTCTATGGATTTTTTCTTTTGGTAGTTGTTGAATAGACAGGGGGTGATCTTATTCTCCCGCTTTTATGGTGGTTTCCACCGTCAACGGACACCACAATGGTGTGTCTTCCTCCTGATAAACTTGTACTGCTTGGGTAGTGCTCTCAATTGCTTCCAGACTGACTTCCTCCGAGAATTTTTGCATGAACTCCATAGGCTCTAGAGGCATTCTCGACAATCCGTCAGCATCCGCATTGCATTTTCCTGGCCTGTACTTGATGCTGGAATTGAAGTCAGCTACTTCAACGACCCATCTCTGACCCGTTGCATTCCTTGGCAAAATGTCCTTCCTCACCACATCTTAGACAGTAGACACACACCGTACTCTGATTTGATGAACGGCACACTTCACAAGTCGGGTATCTTCTGTTCTGGAGCCCACTCCTGGGTCTGAGGGATACAGGTTCCAGCCTGGTACGAATCAACTTTTTTACCGAAATCAACTCGGCTCGCAGATCTATTACTTCCTCCCAGTCAGCGTTGGCGGTCCTCTCTTTTGTTGGTGATTTAAAGTTCCCTCTCGGAGGTGGCACTGGAGGGTCTCCATGATGATCTTCGGACTGGCCACCGGGGGTCCCCAGCTTCAGCTGACTCATTTTGGTGATTTTAGGAGCAGAGCCTATCTGTAACTTCTGTTCGCTCTCTGACTCCAAACAAGTTGCCTCATTCATTTTTTCAATTAGGACTTGGTCCAGAATGCCAGGATCTTCTAGGTACTGTTTCAGCTGCAACTTGATGCCTTTGCTGATTAATCTCGTTCCCAATGTTCTCAAAAACTTCTTCTGGAATAGTCTAGCATCAAACCTCTTCTCCGCTTCTACATCTCTGGATGCAAATGACGCGCCCCCTGGGCCATATTCTTTAGGGGGAATATCCGGAGCCGGATCAGATGGGAGTTGTAGTCTTCCGAGTGGCTGTGACCCGGTCCGTGCCCAGGGTGTCAAACTCAGTTGTATGTGGCAGTCCTACAGATGTTATTAAGTTCTTTATTGTCGACTACGCCACCCGTTGTGTTGCGGTCACTATGGCCGCCGCTGCAGCAGGGTCCGCTGAGGCTGATGGTGTAGGTGCAGCTTATGATGGTATAACCCCCAACGGGTGGGGTATAGCCTCAGGGGGTCAGGTGCAGAGGATGGGGGTTGTAGTGGTGCAGCATAGATGTTAAAGGAAGACAGAGTCGGGTTGTGCAGTTTAGGGTATTTACTCACTGCTGATGTTCCGGTCACTCCAGCTTCAAGTGACCACCCGAGCCGTGCTGCGTCCACCAGGTCCTGGATCCAGCCAACCCCCAAGCGAGTCCGGAGCGTGACCCTGAGCTCTCCTTCTGTCCTTTCTCTGGCCGTCCCCACTAGTGATCCACCCAGGTCCAGCTCCCTCGGGCCTTCTGTTGGGTGACCCTTGGCCTTGGGTTCCCTGACCCTCCACGTGGTATGCCTTCGTGGTGGATGTGGTGGGTGGCCGTGGCAGACGCTGCCCACGGCCTCCGGTCTCTGGCTGGGGTGTGTTTTTGCCCCCACCAGCTTGGGTTCCGGTACCCTGATGCCGACTCTTCACCCGGTGCTTTTAGTTGGGGTCTTAGAGTCCTTTCTTCTGTTTCCCCCTCTGGGTCTCTCTTTCTTTCTCCTCTCTCTCTCTGGATCTGCTCTGCTCCTCTTCCTGTGACTCCTCTGCAAAGGCTGACAGACTGACCCTGATCTCTGATGGTGCCCACCTTATATACACCCTCTATGTGTGAGCTCAGGTGACCAGCACCCAATGAGCTCCTATCTTTACCCAGGCTGCTCCCCCTATCTGCCCCTACACTACTTGGGATGTTCCACCCCCCTCCCACTCCAGCCAGGAACAGACTCGGTCGTACCTGCACATTTCTAAGTGGGAGTACCGTCGGCCTGTTCCTCGGAAATGGGATGTATGTAGTGCATGCAGCCTACCGAGCTCAGTTCCACACTCCATCCTTACCCGGGAGTGGAATATCACACCTCTGGGTTGAGGTGCAATACTCCTGTAGCAGCCGAATCCTCAGGGTGCTACACAAACAACAGTCTCTCCTTCAGTTCAATTGCTCTGAACAAGAAACTTTGGGGTGATTCATTATTTTTCTGTGAGAGGTTAATGAGTCGGTGGAACAATTCTGAAGTACTCTCTTCTTTATAGTGCCCTTTTAAAATCATCTTCAGCTGTTGCAAGGTCAATTGACTCTTCATTTCTAGCATACTACGGAGGTTCAGTCCTGGGATGATCGCTTTCACCACCCCCTCAATGATCTCATCTGGCTTGTAGCCTTTCTGTAAGCCAGCATCGATCTGGTGCAACAAGTTCATATAAGACAGTTTCTCTTTCTGTTCACACTCTCAAATCTGTCCCAGGATCTTGAATTCTTTCCTTATGGTGATTTGTGGTGTTACAGAGGACTGTCTTTCTGATTTATCTAGTCCGAGCAGGGTAAAGGTTGTGTCTGAGTCTGTCACCCGTTCAGAGGTTTTGATTGATTCCTGTAGGGCTGTTGTTAGGGCTTTGAATTGTTCTTTAAATTCCTGTAGTTCTGTCTGCGGATGGAGATTCCTGCTTTTGGTAATTGGTGCCACCCCTCCATCCTCAAACTTCAGCCAGGTTAGAAACTGTGTTAGCTCCTGGAGGAATGTCCCCATGACGTCTTCAGCTTCTTTCTCCCCAGCTCATCCATTTTTGCATTAATGGCAGCTAACAGTTACCTGCGGTTGTGTGCTTTAGAAATCTGTTCTTCTGACATCTTTATATGTTCTGCTACTGTTCTCAATTTTTCACAGGTTAACTGAAGAAGCAGCTCACTAATTCTGTCCGTTTGTATTTCCACATCCATTGCTGCTAGTGAGTTTTCTTTAGGTCTGGTCCCCTTTAACTGGTGTAGCAGAGTTGAATTGATGTGTTTTGCTGCTGTGTTTTCCAGACACTTTTCCTCTTCTCCCTCTACATGCTAATTCCCACTTAGGATTCCCTGTACGGGCCACCAATGTTACACGCACGCCACTAGGTTCAGATAGGGCGAGACCGGTTTCATGAATTCTTTGGAATCCTCGGGGAAATGTTACTCAGGGCAACCATAGGCAGAAGCTTCTCTCAGGCACATGATAGATTCAATTGCTGACCAGACACATCTAACAAGAGTCTTTTTTAACAGTTTAACAGTGGAATGTAATCTGAAGCACGGCCAGTGCAATTCAGGGATATTACAGCAACAATCTTCATTACAGTACAGTCTGAGTTTCTTGAGCAACCGGCTCCAGTAACAATACAGTAGTTTCTTCACAAGGCACAGTATTACAGTCTCTTCAGTAGCATAATTCAGCATAGATTAGATCTCTTAGCAGCACACTTCTATGCATACACAACCACAGGCTTTTCCTTCACAAGGACACAATAGTAAACAGCATTCTGTATCCTGCATGGAGATGTAGGGGGGCAGGGTTTGATGAGGGAGATGATCCCTGTGACACAATTCCTTCCAGTTCTTATCTTCCTGCCCGATAATACTCTGCACTGTTAGTTCAGGGAGTTTATCTGACATGTGTTTATTTTCTCTCGTGATCTGAATCCTGTTTAGTTGCCTTCTGTCAGATCCAGATAACACACTACCTTTCTCTTCGGCTTCAGCCAGACTACAATAACAAGTTCCCCACAATCCCCCTGGGGCTCTGCTAAAACACTCCCTGTCTCCTGTGACGGTGTTAACCCCTCTAGTTGCTGGATGCTTCTGGAGCACAACACTTCCTGTCTCCTGTGCTTGTGTTATTTTGTAACAGTTGCTGGATGCTTTTGAAGCAACAGCATTCCTTCTGCATGTCACACATGCCTTTATTTAAGAAAAAGATAGTTGTTACTGAGTCTATTGAGATACCAGGTTGGGAACAGACTCCCTATAATATTTTGGCAGCCAAATGGTCCCACAGTGTTGGTTTGAGTGAACCATGGGACAAATGTCTGAAGGTGTAAAAAAAATACTTCTTTCAGTATATTTTTCTATTGAGGACTTCTTATCAGATGCGATTGATCAAAGTATCAATATCACGATATTCTTATAAAAAAATATATCGATTTATTCTTGGATTGTCCATTATAAAGAATGATTGCAATAGTTACATAAAATAGTTAAATAGTTAGAGTGATTGTCCATTTATCCATAATTAGCTTAATAGTTGAGATTCACTCATCTTTTCCTTGGATCCTGGATGGTAGGTTGCGTCTGTCTGTGTCCAGCACGTGTGTTAGGATGACACCATGTGTCGTCCAGTGTCCTGTGAAATGGACTAACTAAAAATAAACAAATAGCGCATGTTACCTAGAAACCCTAGCACAATGGCTGATGCAATCTTATGCAATGTATGGTACAGAATTCAGAATAAAATTAATATCCGTAATTAATATTTAACAATTCCCCCTTTTGAGGATGACAGACATCAACTGAAATCCTCAAAGTAGATAGGTTCATCATTAGGATAATAGGATCATTTTTCTTTTCTTCTTCCTTGGCAATATCATTTAATGTCCATAACAATATTAATAATAATAATAATAATAATAATATCAATATCGGATTATTGTTATATGTATTCAATAGCATAATGATGTGAATCCATGTTATGGTAAGCCGTGACTAATATTCATTTAACTACATTGGTCGCTTCAACTACTTCTAACGGCGAACAAACACCGTCAGAAAACCCAGGTGGCAACCCAGGTGGCCGCCCTGGTGTGGATGGCTTCCTATCTTCAAAGATTCAAACAAGACCCAATAATAGAAGAACACGTGCCACACCTTACCAGGTTAGTGCTGCTTGCGGGGGGCTCCGCATTGTTAACTTATCCAACCACGTACTAACTGACAAGCAGATGGAGGTCCTGGGGCTGGGACTATCTTTTGCACCCACTAATGCATTTAATTTTTTTACTGCCCTGAAGGACCTCCACCTGTTTGCACGTAAACTTATTCTTAAAAAATTACATTCCAGGCCACATGGTGAGGATGGCCCTGTGACCACGACAGAGATGGAGGCATTGAAGGATTTGTAGGACCTCTTGATGGAGCAGGACAAACCCCCAAATACAGGTGGGTTACCACAGTCGAGGTATCCTAGATCCACAAGGTTCCCTCACTTGTCCCTGAGTCTGGCAGTTGAAATATTTGTGCGTCTAGTGACGGAGGATTTGAGACATCTCTCCACACGCAGACGCTTTGACAATCTTACTCATTCTCAGCGTACTGCGATAGAACGGTTGAAATCACTTTGTGATGTGGTTATTAAACCAGCGGACAAGGGAGGGAACATTGTACTGTGGCCCTGTTCTAAATATGAGAGGGAGGCGTTACGCCAACTAAGGGATACCAAGACATATTCGAGGTTACCCTTTAATCCTACTGCCTCCTTCTCTGCCGCGCTCCAGGGGATCCTGGGCAGGGCCTGTGATCAGGGAATTATTAACAAGCAAACAGTTGAAGCTTTACCTGTTCGATTCCCTAAAACTGCTACTTTTTACCTACTTCCAAAAATTCGCAAGGACGCCCTCAACCCGCCGGGACGTCCAATCGTGTCAGGCCTAAGTAATTTGTGTGGTCCTATTTGCCAGTATATTGACAGCCACCTTCGCCCATTAGTGGAGACACTTCCTTCATACATTCAGGACACGATGGACGTCTTAAGGCGCGTTAATGGCGTCCTTGTGACGGATGGTATCCTGCTAGTCACGGCCGATGTTGAGAGCCTCTACACATGTATTAGCCATGATCTGGGCCTTTCTGCAGTCCGCCTCTTCCTTGGGGCGTCCAATCTGGACGGCCTCTCACGAAATTTTATCCTTGAGCTCCTCCACTTCGTCCTCCACCACAATTAATTTTTATTCAAAGATACGGTGCATCTACAAAGGCGTGGCACGGCGATGGGGGCGTCTTGTGCGCCCTCGTACGCCAATCTCTTCTTGAGGTCCTGGGAGAGAGACATTTTTGGCGACGAGGGCGTGCGCCGCGCCGACCCCGTCGTGTCATGGCTTAGATACATCGATGATATTTTGTTTCTGTGGCGGGGGACGGTGGAGGAGCTTGACGATTTCATGGTGCAGCTTAACTCAAACAATCGTTCCATTAGGCTTACCTATACATACCATCATAAACAGATTGACTTTCTAGACATCAGTCTGGAGGTGGGTGAGTACCACACCATCCAGACTGATGTCTTTAGAAAACCCACCTCGGTCAATTCCTTAATACATGCTGCCTCTGCACATGATCCCTCTACAATTCGTGCCATCCCGGTCAGACAATTCCTGAGGATGAGGCGGATCTGTTCCACCGACTACAAGTTTAGGAGACAGGCTTCGGATCTGGCAGAACGTTTCAGGCAACGTGGGTATAGCAACCACTGCATCGGCCGTGGCTACTCGAGAGCACGGAACACATTCCGTAACCATCTGATTTATTCCTCAAATTCATCCAAACGGGTGACAACGGAAAGAATCCGCTACATCTCCACATATAATCATGAGTGGGGGAATATGCGGCGGATCCTTTCCCGTCATTGGGGTGTGCTCAGCGCGGAGCCCTCCCTACGTGAATCTTTAGGAAGCTATCCACAAATGACCCCCCGGCGGGCCAATAACCTGGGTGACATACTGGTATCCAGCCACTATATAACTCCCTTGACGAATCCATTTGTGTCCCGCGGACCCACGTTTGGCTCGTTCCCCTGTGGCCACTGTGCCGCCTGCGCCAATATCCTGCGCAGCTGGGTGTTCACGTTCTCTGATGGCTCTCGTGAGTTTAAAATCCGCAATTACATCTCATGCGGTACAACCCATGTTATATATTATGCTACATGTGGTTGTCAATTAATTTATGTAGGACTCACTACGAGAGAGCTGAGGATCAGGGTTTGTGAACACGTGCGGGACATTGGCGCGGCTCGGACGGTGGCCGACCCCAGGGAGCTCAAAACATTGCCGCGTCACTTTAAGGCTGTCCACAATTGCGATCCGAGGACACTAAAGTTTTGCGGCATTGATGTCATACATTTGGGCTCCCGGGGTGGAAATGGTAAGCAACTTCTGGCCCAAAAGGAGGCCAGATGGATCGTCACTTTAGACACCATGGCTCCGCGGGGCCTCAATGAGAGTTTGGGGTTCTCGTCCTTCCTCTGAAATGAAGTGACGGATTGTATGATATGTTCTGTGTTTCTGCTCCCCTGTGGACCATGATATGTCTATTTCTGGACCATGGCTTTAGGTTTTTAGTTTTTATATTCTTTTCTAATTTTTATATTTTCCCTTTTATTCTCTTTGTACTCACATTTTCTCCGACAGTGACTGTGCCCCAGGACCTCTTCTTTTTGATGTACATCTATGGCAGACGATCTGTCTTTTGAACTCCTTCGTCTTTTGATGTCTACAAGAGATTCTGATACAGATACTGCTACTGCACTCTTGATTCTTGACCGGGATGTACACTTTACTTGTGGATTCTGTTTGATATCTGGTACTTGTGACTGATTGAAACCATGTTGAGAAATCTATAGTTGTGCACTTTTTGGCACTATATGTCCCCTTTTGCAAGGGGACTTATGCTGTTATAACGCTAATTGTATAGACATATGTACCTCTTTTTTTGACCTAATGCACCATCCCCTCCTTTCATACCTTTCTATTGAGCTGTACTTCCATGACCAGCATTATTTGCTACTATTAGTATCATGATATTAACTTTTATAGAACATTAGTATTGTGCTGGCTGGCTGGAATAGCTACCGGGTTTTGATTGGTGGGGATATTGTTGCTCCCTTTATGTGGTTTCATTTCTGTTATTGGCACTCAGTCCCAAGCTCACCTCCTACATGGATGTAGTGCACATGCGCCCGGTCCGTCCCGTGCCGTGCTGCGCTCGGCTGTCTTTATGCCTTCGGCGCGCCGCCGGGAATAGCATTCATTTGCATTTCGGTCCGCGCGCCGACGTCATGACAGCTGGGGCGCGTGCGCGGGATATGTGACGGCCATTGCGCATGCGCCGCCCATCATCCAGTACTTGGCGGCCATCTTGGACGACCACATGATGTATCATGTGACACTTCTGGGCGTATTTAAAGGTCCTGGCAGCACCCTCACACACGCCTCTTGATAAAGCTGATCTACACCCGGCGAAACGCGCGTCGAGGCCTTTCTCATTCACTATCTGGTCCCTGTGTGGTCTCCCAGAGGTCTGGGGCCCCTTACATTAGGGTAAGTTTGGTACAATATGACCTTTGGGTCTTTCTGGACCGCATGGTCCATATGGGAGTGACCTTTTTGCTTGCCCTGATTGTGCGTCCCTCTCCCTGTTTTAGTGTAAGCATGCACCCTTCTGACTCTAGGGGTGAACCTCTGGAGAGACCCACTTACAAATATGCGGGACCATTTGTCTGCTTGTCTTAATTTTGTGTCATAACTATTAATGCTATGTATTGTCTTTTAATGAACTATGTCTACAATAAAGTCTTTTCATGCGATTTCACTCAGCTGTTCTCCTAGTTTTATATAAGTCTTGAGTGGGCTATGTGGAGACGGGGTCGGAATTTTTCTGGGGACCATTAACCCACGTCATTTATTATGCGGGTCGCAGTCTGTTTATTCATTTAACATATATAATTATACTTCCCTAAATCTAAATCGAAATAATCACGGGTCCAATCGTCATCATCTGATGTCATCGGTTCTTGTCTCGTCTTCTTCTTGGTTCTTTTAAAACACAGTCTTTAGATGAAAATTCCTTTGAAATAAATTATAGCGTGTAGATATTGTACAGTCCATAATTGTGTTCATTATTGTTCAGTCTTTAAACTGTACTCTTTATTAGAAAGATCATGTGTGTCAATTGATAAGAAAACAAAGTCCATGGATGAAATGTAGCTTTAATATCTGTGCAGTGTCACCTGGACTTACGTTGGATTGTCTTTGGATAATTCTGGAATCCTCCGTGTCATCCGCACTGGTCTCCTGTCACTTTTGGAACAGGTGTGACGTCTTTGGTCAGAAAAGCAAGGGTTAACTTGACACTTCCCTGCTCTATATAGCACCATAACCAGTACTTAATCCTTAATGTACAGAACACATATATCAGGCTGGCAGAATCCTGACACTCCGTTATTATTCACCAGCTTTCAGGTGATAGGAAACCACTGGAACATGATGAAACTTGAACACAACCCAGTTCATATAGGATCATCGTCCTCTGCAGTCGTGGTTATCAGTGGTGTGAATGTATTGTAATTGACACAGTCTATTATCACTCAGCATTCACAACATCTTTACCTTCTGAGATTTCCGTATATCGGTTGCTTCTTCTTGTAACTTTTGAGAATCTCTTTAATTTATAAATATGAAAAATCTTTATTAAGATAGAATTAATAATTGCAATGTCTTGATTGAAGTCTTCATTCGCTAATCTGATACCAAATCTGGCAACTTTCCTAACCTATAATATCATAGGGTACCATAGCAATCAATAATGTTCATCTAATTATTATCAAAATATTAAAATAAATTATGTTTGGAATAATAAAACAATAATAGATAGTAATTCATTATTAATCAAGTTCTTCATGTGATAGAACATTTTTATGTCATAGGTGTAATTACCTTTTCCAACCCATAGGTGTCAGTGTGTTTTGAAACAAGTGTTTATTAGTGATGAGCGAGCACTAAAAGGCTCGGGTGCTCGAAGCTCGGGTTGAGCAAATTGGAATACTCGGGTGCTCGACCCGAGCAACGAGCCCAATGTAAGTCTATGGGAAACTCGAGCATTTTTCTGGCGGTCCCCCCGGCGGTCTGCAGAAGGTCAAAAATTGCCCAAATCGATGGGAACAGTGCTCAATTAAACGTCAGGCTGGCAGAATATATAGGCAGACAGGCAGGCAAGGTATATAGGAGGGTGCGTGAAAAACATAGCAGGGCAATTGGAACACACTAGTGCCCTCCGATTTTCATGCACCCGTCTCTTTAAAAAAGCCGGCTGGCAATTCATCAGCGGCATACACCGGTACCTGACAATTTAGAACAGAAAGAAAAGAGCATCACACATAGATTAGATAGATAGAAACATGACAGTCACATATATAATAAGTACAGTGATAGTGTTGGTTACTGTACTTGTCATTTAGTGTTAAAATAAAGGATTTATTAAAAAAAAATAATAGTGTTTTTGTCTCTTTAAAAAAGCCGGCCGGCAATTCATCACCAGCAGCATACACCGGTACCAGACAATTTAGAACAGAAAGAATAGAGCATCACACATAGATTAGATAGATAGAAACATGTCAGTCACATATATAATAAGTACAGTGATAGTGTTGATTACTGTACTTGTCATTTAGTGTTAAAAGAAAGGATTTATTTAAAAAAATTGGCGTGGGGTTCCCCGTAATTTTAGTCTCTAGCGGAGGTTAAGCAGACGGCTAGGGCAGATGTTTGAAGCCTGGGAAGGGGGTAATACCCACAGAGCTTCCCAGGCTACTAATATCAGCCTCCAGCTGAATACCTAGCCTTTGCTAGCTATTAAAATGGGGGACCCCACGTCATTTTTTTTGGGGTCCCCCATTTTAATAGCTAGTAAAGGCTAGGTATTCAGCTGGGGGCTGAATACCTAGCTAGTAAAGGCTTAAAATGGGGGACCCCCCCAAAAAATGACGTGGGGTCCCCCCTATTTTAATAGCTAGCAAAGGCTAGGCAGACAGCTGGGGGCTGATATTAAAAGCCCAGGAAGGGTGCCATGAATATTGGCCCCCTCCCACGCTAGAAACACCAGCCGTCAGCCACCCCATAGGATGCGCCAATTCTGGCACTTAGCCTCGCTCTTCCCACTGCCCTGTAGCGGTGGCAGTGGGGTAATAGGGCTGGGGTTGATGTCAGCTTATAATGCCAGCTGACATCAAGCCCAGGTTAGTAATGGAGAGGCGTTTATAAGACACCCCCATTACTAACCCCATAGTCAAAGTTAAAAAAAAACACAAACACCCAGAATAGAGTCCTTTAATTGAAATAAACGCACAATTCTTTAATGTTCTAAATTAAACCATACTTACCATCACGCCCATTCCAGCTAAAGCCAACGATCTCCTGCAATAAAAATAAAATAGTAAACCAACCTCATCCTTACCTTTCCATGGTTCCCAGGCCGGCTCCAGCTCTGCTACATTCACATGACAGGCTGGATCGCAGCCGAAAGCTGCCATCCAGCTTGCCATGCCGCAGACACTGAGAACCGCAGGTATGCTTGCGCTCCTCAGTGTCTGGCTGTGACGGCATCCAGATGAGCCGAGTTAATGTCCAATGAACTCAGCTCACCTCATGCACGTCACTGACAGCGTGGGAAAATTCTCCTGCGCATGCGGTGAGCGTGAGAGAATTCTCCTGCGCTCACCGCAAGCGTGGGAAAATTCTCCTGCGCTTGCGGTGAGCGCAGGAGAATTCTCTCACGCTCACCGCATGCGCAGGAGAATTTTCCCACGCTGTCAGTGACGTGCATGAGGTGAGCTGAGTTCATTGGACATGAACTCAGCTCATCTGGATGCCGTCACAGCCATACACTGATGAGCGCAAGCATGCCTGCGCTTCTCAGAGTCTGCGGCATGGCAAGCGGGATGGCAGCTTTCGGCAGCGATCCAGCCTGTCATGTGAATGTAGCAGAGCTGAAGCCGTCCTGGGAACCATGGAAAGGCAAGGATGAGGTTGCTTTATTATTTTACTTTTATTGCAGAAGACATAGGCTTCAGCTGGAATGGGCGTGATGGTAAGTATGGTTTAATTTAAAACATTAAAGAATTGTGCGTTTATTTAAATTAAAGGACTTTATTCTGGGTGTTGTGTTTTTTTTAAATACTTTACTAGAAATTCATGGCGGTCATGTCTAATATTGGCGTGACCCCATGAATTTCGGGCTTAGGGCCAGCTGATAATACCAAGCTGACCCTAACCCCTTTATTACCCAGTGAGCCACCGCACCAGGGCCCTAGATGAGTTGGGTACAGCACCAGAAGATGGCGCTTCTATGAACGCGCCATTTTCTGGGGTGGCTGCGGACTGCAATTTACAGCGGGGGGGGGGGGGGGCAGAAAGCTTGGGCCTCCATGCGCTGCGGATTCCAGCCCCCAGCTGCCTAGTTGTACCTGGCTGGACACAAAAATAGGGCGAAGCCCCATGTATTTTTTTTTTTTATTATTTCATGAAATTCATGAAATAATAAAGAAAAAAAAGGGCTTCCCTATATTGTTGTGTCCGGCCAGGTACAAATTGGCAGCTGGTGGTTGGGGGCAGCCCGCTCCTGCCTGCTGTACCTGGCTGGACACAAAAATAGGGCGAAGCCCCACGTCAATTTTTTTTTTATTATTTCATGAAATTCAGCTTTCGGCTGCGATCCAGCCTGTCATGTGAATGTAGCAGAGCTGGAGCCGTCCTGGGAACCATGGAAATGTAAGGATGAGGTTGGTTTATTATTTTACTTTTATTGCAGAAGACATTGGCTTCAGCTGGAATGGGCGTGATGGTAAGTATGGTTTAATTTAGAACATTAAAGAATTGTGCGTTTATTTCAATTAAAGGACTTTATTCTGGGTGTTTGTGTTTTTTTTTAACTGTGACTATGGGGTTAGTAATGGGGGTGTCTTATAGACGCCTCTCCATTACTAACCTGGGCTTGATCTCAGCTGGCATTATAAGCTGACATCAACGCCCGCCCTATTACCCCACTGCCACCGCTACAGGGCAGTGGGAAGAGCGAGGATAAGTGCCAGAATTGGCGCATCCATAGGGCAGCTGACGGCTGGTGTTTCTAGCCTGGGAGGGGGCCAATATTCATGCCACCCTTCCTGGGCTATTAATATCAGCCCCCAGCTGTCTGCCTAGCCTTTGCTAGCTATTAAAATAGGGGGGACCCCTCGTCACTTTTTTGGCGGGGTCCCCCATTTTAACAGCTGGTAAAGGCTAGGTATTCAGCTGGGGGCTGATATTAGTGGCCTGGGAAGCTCCGTGGGTATTACCCCCTTCCCAGGTTTCAGACATCTGCCCCAGCCGTCTGCTTAACCTCCGCTAGAGACTAAAATTACAGGGAACCCTATGCCAATTTTTTTTTTAATAAATCCTTTATTTTAACACTAAATGACAAGTACAGTAACCAACACTGTCACTGTACTTATTATATATGTGACTGACATGTTTCTATCTATCTAATCTATGTGTGATGCTCTATTTCTGTTCTAAATTGTCGGGTACCGATGTATGCCGCTGAAGAATTGCCGGCCGGCTTTTTTAAAGAGACGGGTGCATGAAAACACTATTATTTTTTTTTTTAATAAATCCTTTATTTTAACACTAAATAACAAGTACAGTAACCAACAGTGTCACTGTACTTATTATATATGTGACTGACATGTTTCTATCGATCTAATCTATGTGTGATGCTCTATTCTTTCTGTTCTAAATTGTCGGTACCGGTGTATGCCGCTGCTGAATTGCCGGCTTTTCATGTTTCTCTGTGAGCACTGTTCCCATCGATTTGGGCAATCACTGTAATGCCACAACCACCATGGCTGTGGCATTACAGTGAGTGGCAGACAATCCCTGCATGATTGGTGCTCTAAATAGCGCCAAACATGCAGGACGGGGACCCGAGCTCCCGCTCGAGCATCTCGAAAGTACTCGGCGAGCTCCGAGCATCTCGAGTACTGAGATGCTCGGGTGAGTACAGAGCAGTGGCGAGCAAGCTCGCTAATCACTAGTGTTTACCAATAATACCAAAGAAAGTATACTCATGAACCAAAATGAATAAATATATGAATGAATGAATGCAAGAATGACTTGTGTTTACTCAAAAAATTGAAATATTTTTTTTCTTATATTGGAACCATATCATTATATTTAATGAAGCAATATTCTTGTACTAGACATTACTTTATTAAATATGAATGTGTTTTCTCAATTGAGATATTGAACTGAAATAATAAAATAAAAAAATTAGAATTAAAAATGAAAAATGAAAAAATAAGAAGAAAGTAAGAATAAAATTGAAAAAAGAAAAATTAAATTAAGACTAAAAATAATAATAATAATAATAATAATAAAAATAAGGCCTTTATATGTTAATGACAAATGCAGAGTAATTGTATTCTCCATAAAAATACCCTTATATTTCCATTATCTGGATGATTTCATATTTGTCATAACCTTGTATTACCAAAAATGATTAAATTATGTAACTTTGCATGTAATACCCTTCTTAATCATACCATTGTAGCTTATTAATATTTCTTCTTCATTAAAATGTGTGAAAAATAAGTATTGATCAAAAGTGATTATGTAATCAGGATCAAAAGCACATTTTCCCCCTTAATGGCAAAAAATATTATTTTAGAAAATAATTTATATATCAGAACCAAATTAAAAATAATTATTCTTCTATAAATATTTTGCATAAATGTCATAGCATATATTTGTCTGAAGAGGTGTGTACCTATTTATGTAACCATTAAAAATAATAATATCCTTGAATACTATAAAATTATCATTGTGAAAAATTATTCTAAATGTAAATTTGCTTTATAAACCATTTTAATGTGTGGTTACCCTTATCCACTATTAGCTAAATCAAGAAGTAATAATTACTAAAGAAATATAGAAATATATATATTATATAGATAATACTTAATTATGTATCATCATTTTCTCAGACTTAAATGTAATTTTGTACCTTCACATAAAGAAACAAACATACATGAGGCCTCTGTCACACAAATCTCACTTAGCAGCTGCACATATATTCAGCAAATTTCACTCTGTTACAGATTCGTTCAGCTCAAACATTCCACATATATATACAGTACAGACCAAAAGTTTGGACACACCTTCTCATTTAAAGATTTTTCTGTATTTTCATAACTATGAAAATTGTACATTCACACTGAAGGCATCAAAACTATGAATTAACACATGTGGAATTATATACTTAACAAAAAAGTGTGAAACAACTGAAAATATGTCTTATATTCTAGGTTCTTCAAAGTAGCCACCTTTTGCTTTGATGACTGCTTTGCACACTCTTGGCATTCTCTTGATGAGCTTCAAGAGGTAGTCACCGGAAATGGTTTTCACTTCACAGGTGTGCCCTGTCAGGTTTAATAAGTGGGATTTCTTGCCTTATAAATGGGGTTGGGACCATCAGTTGTGTTGTGCATAAGTCAGGTGGATACACAGCTGATAGTCCTACTGAATAGACTGTTAGAATTTGTATTATGGCAAGAAAAAAGCAGCTAAGTAAAGAAAAACGAGTGGCCATCATTACTTTAAGAAATGAAGGTCAGTCAGTGCGAAAAATTGGGAAAACTTTGAAAGTGTTCCCAAGTGCAGTTGCAAAAACCATCAAGCGCTACAAAGAAACTGGCTCACATGAGGACCGCCCCAGGAAAGGAAGACCAAGAGTCACCTCTGCTTCTTGTTACGGATCCGGGTGGTGGAACCTCTGTGCTGCGGAGCAAGGAGGGACCAGAGGGGCGTAACTAGGTATCAACTCGGACTGACCAGGGTAGCACGGCGGCTCAATCGACTCCGTGAACCAGGGAAGGACCGAGCAGAAGGACCAGGTGCTACTCTGGGCCTGTCCTTGTATGAGAGCAGGGGACTCCCACGGGTAACTGGCAGGAGCCTCCGGGTAGGCACGGCAGGTAACTGATAAGAGCCTCCAGGTAGGCTGACTGATAGGCACGGCAGGTAACTGGTACGTTCTCCGGGTAGGCAGGCAAGCCAGGCCCATAGACACACTGGCGGGTTTGGATCGTAGGCAGACCGTCGGGCTGGCGGAGACAGGTAGTCAGGCTGGCGGACAGGACTGGTAGTCAGGCTGACGGACTGGGCTGGTAGTCAGGCTGGCGGACAGGACTGGCGGACAGGGCTGGTAGTTAGACTGGCGGACTGGACTGGTAGTCAGGCTGGCAGACTGAGCTGGTAGTCAGGCTGGCGGACTGGACTGGTAGTCAGGCTGGCGGACTGGACTGGTAGTCAGACTAGCAGCGGGACCTGAGGGCTGAAGCAGAGTTTAGGACACAAAGCTACAACCTTGCACGGGCACCTCCATTTTGGAGGGGGTGCCTTCTATATGAGAGGTTCTCCGGCCATTGGCTGAGGACTCCTTAGGACGGCGCGCGCGGCCCCTTTAAGAGGGGGGGAGAGCGCGCCCTAAGCACAGTGCCCGGGAAGCTGCGCGCGCCGGCAGCAGCAGCAGGAGAGCCGGAAGACGCCGGGCCGGGAGCGTGGCGGTAAGAGGGACGGCGTCTCTGCCTGTCAGGGAGCAGAGACGCCGATACTACAGTACCCCCCCTTTATGCCCCCTCTTTTTTAGGCCAGAAAGAAATTTTTTAAGGAGAAGAAAGGCGTGGATGTTCTCCCTGGGTTCCCAAGTTCTCTCCTCTGGGCCAAACCCCTTCCAATCCACCAGAAAAAAGGTTTTTCCTCTTACCCTCTTGGTGGCCAGAATGTTCTCTACCTCATAGACGTCCTCAGCGGAGACCGGAGCTGGGGGGGTACCTGGATTGTCAGAAAAAGAATTAAGCACAACTGGTTTGAGGAGAGATACGTGGAAGGAGTTGGGAATCCGTAAGGTGGCCCGGAGTTTTAACTTGTAGGCTACTGGGTTGATTTGCTTGAGGACATCAAAAGGACCGATGAACCGTGGACCCAACTTATAGGAGGGTATTTTGAGACGAACATGTTTGGAGGAGAGCCAAACCTTGTCTCCCAGATGGAATTGAGGTGGGTCCTGGCGTCTCTTATCAGCATGTTTCTTCATCCGCTCGGAGGAATAAAGAAGTGCGGACCTAGTGTCCTCCCAAATGGTGGAAAATTCGCTGACCAGAGACTCCGGGGCAGGGTTGTCCACTGAAGCGGAGACGGGAAACGGAATCCGGGGATGTTGACCGTAGACTACAAAGAACGGGGACTTGGAAGAAGATTCGCTGTCATGGTTGTTATAGGAGAATTCGGCCCATGGTAGGAGCTCTACCCAATCGGTATGGTGAGCGTTGACGAAGTGCCGGAGGAAGCTGGTAAGGGTCTGGTTGATACGTTCCACTTGGCCATTTGACTGCGGATGGTAAGCAGAGGAAAAATCCAGGGTGACATCTAGCAGCTTACACGTAGCTCTCCAGAAACGCAAAGTAAACTGGACCCCGCGATCAGACACAACGTGGAGGGGTGGGCCATGGAGACGAAAATGTGATGGATGAAGTCCTTAGCCAGCACAGATGCAGACGGGAGACCAGGCAGAGGGATGAAGTTGGCCATTTTAGAAAAGCGGTCAGCGACCACCCAAATGACAGTACAACCGGCAGAAACAGGGAGATCGGTAATAAAGTCCATAGCAATGTGTTGCCATGGGGCAGCAGGTACGGGAAGAGGCAGGAGACGGCCGGCTGGAAGATGTCTGGGAACCTTGTTGCGGGCACAGGACGAACAGGCCGTCACGAAGTCTACTACATCCTTGCGCAGGGTAGGCCACCAGTAATGCCGGGTAATGAGCAAGAAGGTCTTCTTCTGGCCAGCATGGCTGGCTAGTTTAGATGAATGACCCCAGTGAAGAACCTTCTTACGATCTGGAACCGCTACAAATGTCTTACTGGGTGGGAGACGAGACAGGTCCAAGGGGGCCACATTCATCACTTTGGAGGGATCGATGATATGCATAGGCTCCTCCTCTTGATCGGAAGACAGGAAGGATCGGTACAAGGCGTTGGCTTTAACGTTCTTGTCCGCAGGGCGGTAATGTAGGGTAAAGTTGAAGCGGGCGAAGAACAAAGGCCACCGGGCCTGACGTGGATTGAGTCTTTGGGCATTCTGTAGATATGCCAGGTTTTTGAGGTCAGTGTAGATGACCACCGGGTGCAGAACCCCCTCAAGCAGGTAACGTCACTCCTCCAGCGCCAATTTGATGGCTAGCAGTTCTCGGTCTCCTATGGAGTAGTTGCGCTCGGATGAGAAGAGCTTGGAGAAGAAGCCGCAGGTTACCATTCTCCCGGACGGAGATTTCTGGGTGAGCACCGCTCTGGAAGAGGAAGCATCAACCTCCAGAAAATTTGTTGCAATCCGGACGGTGCAGCACTGGGGCAGAAGAAAAGGCTAGTTTTAAGGAGAGGAAGGCCTCCTCCGCTTCGGACGGCCATTCCTTAGGATTTGCTCCCTTACGGGTGAGCGCAGAGATGGGAGCAGTCCGGGAAGAGAAATGTGGGATGAAGAGACGGTAATAATTCGCGAAGCCCAGGAATCACTGAATCGCCTTCAGCCCCTCCGGACGGGGCCACTTTAAGAAGGCAGAAACCTTCTCGGGGTCCATCCGTAGACCTGTCTTAGAGATAATATAGCCCAGGAACGGAAGAGAGGTCTGCTCGAAGAGGCATTTTTCAAATTTTGCGTATAGGTGATTCTGCCTGAGCCTAAGCAGGACCTGACGAACATTCCTCCGGTGTGTGGGAAGATCCGGAGAGAAGACCAAGATGTCGTCCAGGTACACCACCACGCAAAAATATAAGAGGTCACGGAAGATGTCATTAGCTAATTCTTGGAAGACGGCAGGAGCATTACAGAGGCCGAAGGGCATCACACGGTATTCATAGTGGCCGTCCCGGGTATTGAATGCCGTCTTCCACTCGTCTTCTTGGCGGATCTGGACCAAGTTATATGCCCCACGAAGATCGAGCTTGGTAAAGATCTTCGCACCTTTAAGGCGGTTGAACAGCTCAGAGATGAGTGGCAGGGGATATTTGTTTATGATAGTAATCTGGTTGGGTCCTCTATGTAACGGGTCAGGGAGGTGGAACCTCTGAGCAACTATACAAGGGGGCAGTCATTGTAAGGAAGCGGGTGGCTCCCAGGGAAGGCGGGCAGGTAATCACGGCTAGTGACGGGGACAGTCTCTGGGTAGAAGGGCAGGAGGACATGGCAGGTGACGGGGACAGTCTCTGGGTTGAAGGGCAGGAGGTCACGGCAAGTGACGGGGACAGTCTCTGGGTAGAAGGGCAGGAGGTCACGGCAAGTGACGGAGACAGTCTCTTGACAGGCGGGTGGTCACGGCAAGTGACGGCAGAGCCTCCAGGTAGGCTAGCAGGCAGGTAGCAGGTGGACGCTCCCAGATGAGCGGGCAAGAGTCTCTGGACTGGCCGGTGGTCACAGCAAGTGACGGCTCCAGGTAGGCTAGCAGGCAGGTAGCAGAGAAGCGCTCCCAGGTGAGCGGGCAAGAGTGTCTGGACAGGCGGGAGGTCACGGCACATGGCAGCAGAGCCTCCAGGTAGGCTAGCAGGCAGGTAGCAGGTGAGCGCTCCCAGGTGAGCGGGCAAGAGTCTCTGGACAGGCAGGTGGTCACAGCACGTGACGGAGGAGCCTCCAGGTAGGCTAACAGGCAGGTAGCAGGTGAGCGCTCCCAGGTGAGCGGGCAAGAGTCTCTGGACAGGCAGGTGGTCCCAGCACGTGACGGCGGAGCCTCCAGGTAGGCTAGCAGGCAGGTAGCAGGTGAGCGCTCCCAGGTGAGCGGGCAGACTGATCCATAGACAGACTGGCAGGGCTGGTAGGCAGACTGTCGGACCGCAGATACATAAGTAACAGGCAGGAATCTGGCAGGTGACTGGCAGGTAACTGGTAACGGGACCTGAGGGCTGAAGCAGAGTTGAAAGGCTTTGCAACAACATTGCTCGGGCACCTCCATTTTGGAGGAGGTGCCTTATATATGGTGAGGTCCTCCGGCCATTGGCTGGGGACTCCTTAGGATGGCGCGCGCGGCCCCTTTAAGAGAGGGGGAGCGCGCGCGCGCCCTAAGCACAGAGGCCGGGAAGCAGCGTGCGCTGCCAGCAGAGCGGGAGGAAGCCGCCGGGCACGGAGCGGAGAGGTGAGGGGAACGGCGTCCCTGCCTAGCAGGAGGCAGGGACGCCGACGCTACAGTACCCCCCCCTTTAGGCCCCCCCTTTTTTTGTCCAGAGAGAAATTTAGCAAGGATGAGAGGGGCATGGATGTTCTCCCAGGGCTCCCATGTTCTCTCCTCAGGACCAAACCCCTTCCAATCTACCAAAAAAAAGGTCTTTCCTCTTACCCTCTTAGTGGCCAGAATACTCTCTACCTTCAGCGGAAACCGGAGCAGGAGGAGTACCTGGATTGTTGGAAAAAGAGTTAAAGACAACGGGTTTGAGGAGAGATACGTGGAAGGAGTTGGGAATCCATAAGGTGGCCGGGAGTTTTAATTTGTAGGCCACTGGATTAATTTGCCTGAGGATTTCGAAAGGACCGATGAAGCGAGGACCTAACTTGTAGGAGGGTATCTTGAGCCGTACATGTTTGGAAGAGAGCCAAACCTTGTCTCCCGGACGGAATTGAGGCGGATCCAGACGTCTCTTATCAGCATATCGCTTCATCCGCTCGGAGGACTGAAGAAGTGCAGACCTAGTACTCTCCCAAATGGTAGAAAACTCGCTGACAAGAGACTGCGCGGCAGGGTTGTCCACAGAGGCGGAGACGGGAAACGGAATCCGGGGGTGCTGGCCATAGACAATAAAGAACGGGGACTTGGAAGAGGATTCGCTCTCGTGGTTATTATAAGAGAACTCGGCCCAAGGAAGGAGGTCCACCCAATCAGAATGGTGGGCATTAACAAAGTGCCGGAGATAGCTGGTAAGGATCTGATTGATCCGCTCCACTTGACCATTGGACTGAGGGTGGTAAGCGGAGGAGAAGTCCAGGGTGACGTCCAGCAGTTTACATGTGGCTCTCCAGAAGCGTGAGGTAAACTGAACCCCCTCGATCCGACACGATGTGGAGGGGTAGGCCATGGAGACGGAAGATATGGCAGATAAAGTCCTTAGCCAGCTCAGGTGCAGACGGAAGACAAGGCAGGGGAATGAAGTGGGCCATTTTAGAGAAGCGGTCCGCGACCACCCAAATGACAGTACACCCGGCAGAGACAGGAAGATCGTAATGAAGTCCATAGCGATGTGTTGCCACGGGGCAACAGGTATGGGAAGCGGCAGGAGATGACCAGCTGGTAAGTGTCTGGGAACTTTGTTGCAGCCACAAGATGAACAGGCAGAGACGAAGTCTACCACATCCTTACGCAGGGTAGACCACCAGTAATGCCGGGAAATGAGTAGGAAGGTCTTTTTTTGGCCAGCATGACCAGCTAGTTTAGAAGAATGACCCCAGCGAAGAACCCTCTCACGGTCTGGAGGCGCCACGAACGTCTTGCCGGGTGGAAGACGAGTCAAATCCAAGGGGGCCACATTCATCACCTTGGAGGGGTCGATAATGTGCATAGGCTCCTCCTCTTGGTCGGAGGACAGGAAAGATCGGAACAAGGCATCAGCTTTGACATTTTTGTCCGCCGGGCGGAAATGAAGGATGAAATCGAAGCGGGCAAAAAACAAAGACCACCGGGCCTGACGTGGATTAAGTCTCTGAGCATTTTGGAGATATGCCAGGTTCTTGTGATCCGTGTAGATGATCACCGGGTATAGAGCACCTTCAAGCAGGTAGCGCCACTCCTCCAGCGCCAATTTAACGGCTAGCAGTTCTCGGTCTCCTATGGAGTAATTGCGCTCAGAGGAGGAGAAGATTTTAGAGAAAAGGCCGCAGGTTACCATTCTCCCGGAGGAAGACTTTTGGGTGAGCACTTCTCCGGCTCCAGAGGAGGAGGCATCAACCTCCAGGTAGAACTGTTTGTTGCAGTCCGGACGGTGCAGCACAGGGGCAGAGGAGAAGGCTTGTTTCAGGGAAAGGAAGGCCTCCTCAGCTTCGGATGACCATACCTTGGGATTTGCTCCCTTACGGGTGAGCGCAGATATGGGCGCAGTCCGTGACGAGAAGTGAGGAATGAAGAGACGATAGTAATTAGCGAAGCCCAGGAATCGCTGTATCGCCTTCAAGCCCTCTGGACGGGGCCACTTTAGGACAGCAGAGAGCTTCTCGGGATCCATTCGCAAGCCTGTCCGGGAGATAACATAGCCCAGGAAAGGAAGAGAGGTCTGCTCAAAAAGGCACTTCTCGTATTTAGCATAGAGGTGGTTCTGCCTGAGCCTAAGCAGGACCTGACGAACATCCCTCCGGTGTGTGGGAAGATCCGGAGAGAAGACCAAGATGTCGTCCAGGTATACCACCACGCAGGAGTAAAGAAGGTCACGGAAGATGTCGTTGACCAGTTCTTGGAAGACGGCGGGAGCATTGCAGAGACCGAAGGGCATCACACGGTACTCATAGTGTCCGTCCCGGGTATTAAATGCTGTTTTCCACTCGTCTCCCTGACGGATACGGACCAGGTTATATGCTCCACGTAGATCCAGCTTGGAAAAGATCCTGGCGCCTTTAAGGCAATCAAATAACTCAGAGATGAGCGGAAGGGGGTATTTATTTTTAACCGTGATCTGATTGAGTCCTCTATAGTCAATACAGGGGCGAAGCGAGCCATCTTTTTTTTTGACAACGAAGAATCCGGCACCAGCCGGGGAAGTAGACTTCCGGATAAATCCCCTGGCCAGATTCTCCTCTATGTACTCAGACATGGCCCGGGTTTCTGCCGCAGACAACGGATAAATACGCCCACGGGGTGGAGTGGCGCCGGGTACCAGGTCGATTGGGCAATCATATGGCCTATGAGGTGGCAATGTCTCTGCTTCCTTCTTACCGAAGACGTCAGCATAGGGCCAGTAAGGAGCCGGAAGACCGGGTAAATTAGCTGGGATAGGTGGAGGACGAACCGGACGAACCGGAACCAGGCAGGTCTTATGGCAGGCCGGCCCCCACCGGAGTACTTCACCGGAATGCCAGTTCAACACGGGTTCATGTGTCTGGAGCCAAGGTAGACCTAGCAATAGGGAGTGGGAGAGTCCGGACAACACATGGAAGGAGATTACCTCAGAGTGCAGCATTCCCACCTGCAGGGTTATGGGTTCCGTGACGAGCAGGATGGTCACCGGAAGGAGTCTTCCATCCACGGAGGCGACTGACAAAGGTTCAGCCAGAGACTTGGTGGGAATATGGTATTTCTCAACCAGGGACTGAGAGATGAGGTTTCCAGCGGATCCAGAGTCCAGGTGGGCGAGTTCAAAGTGACGGTTCTCTCCCCAGGAGATAGATACAGACAAAGTCAGGGTTGGAGAGGACTTATTTTTGTCTAGGGCGACCTCTCCGAGCGGTCCTAGACACTGGAGTTTCCCGGCCTCTCCGGGCAGGAACGAATCAGGTGCTCCTTACTGCCACAATAGAAGCAAATGCCCTCGGCTCGGCGTGACTCTTGGCGAGATTTGACCAACTTGGTCTGGTCGATCTGCATGGACTCGGGTGAGTGCGCCCGGGCAGTGACAGAAGAGGAGACAGGTTTCTGGAAAGTAGGAGCTAGGCGGGGAAACCTTCTCTCACGGGTGGTCTCTTTGGTACGTTCTTGAAACCGGATGTCAATCCGGGTAGCCAGAGACACCAGGTCATCCAGGGTGGTAGGAATGTCCCGACCGGCGAGCTCATCTTTAATCCGACCGGAAAGGCCCTCCCAGAAGACGGACACCAGGGCCTCATTATCCCAGGCAAGCTCAGAAGCGAGGGTGCGGAATCGTATGGCATATTGGCCCACGGTGAGACTCCCTTGGTGGAGACGTAGCAAAGAGGAGGCAGATGAGGTCTTTCGTCCCGGTTCATCGAAGACCCTTCGGAAAGCAGTGAGGAAAGACGACAGGTCGGACACCAGGGGATCCCCTCTCTCCCACAGAGGGTTAAGCCATGCCAGTGCCTCCCCAGTGAGATGGGACATGATGAATGCCACTTTGGCTCGGTCGGAGATAAACTGGTGGGCCAGGAGTTCAAAGTGCAGGGTGCACTGGTTTATGAAGCCCCGAGCTTGAGCGGGGTCGCCTCCGAAGCGAGGAGGTGCAGAAAGCCGAGGACCGGGGCAGGATGCCATGGTATTGGTGGGCAGCGGCGCTGCCGGGTTGCGAGTCATGACACTAGCGGTGGTTGCTGGTGGAGCAGTCAGAGTGTCCAGGCGAGAGTTGACATTCCGCAGGTGGCTCAGGATGGACTACTGTTGGGACCTCTGACGGGACAGTTCATGGCATAGGTCCGAGAGCGAGGGAGTTTGGGTGCCACCGGGTTCCATGGCCCGAGCAAACTGTAACGGGTCTGGGAGGTGGAACCTCTGAACAACTATACAAGGGGGCAGTCCTTGTAAGGAAGCGGGTGGCTCCCAGGGAAGGCGGGCAGGTAATCACGGCTAGTGACGGGGACAGTCTCTGGGTAGAAGGGCAGGAGGGCACGGCAGGTGACGGGGACAGTCTCTGGGTTGAAGGGCAGGAGGTCACGGCAAGTGACGGGGACAGTCTCTGGGTAGAAGGGCAGGAGGTCACGGCAAGTGACGGGGACAGTCTCTTGACAGGCGGGTGGTCACGGCAAGTGACGGCAGAGCCTCCAGGTAGGCTAGCAGGCAGGTAGCAGGTGGACGCTCCCAGGTGAGCGGGCAAGAGTCTCTGGACTGGCCGGTGGTCACAGCAAGTGACGGCTCCAGGTAAGCTAGCAGGCAGGTAGCAGAGAAGCGCTCCCAGGTGAGAGGGCAAGAGTCTCTGGACAGGCAGGAGGTCACAGCACGTGACGGCAGAGCCTCCAGGTAGGCTAGCAGGCAGGTAGCAGGTGAGCGCTCCCAGGTGAGCGGGCAAGAGTCTCTGGATAGGCAGGTGGTCACAGCACGTGACGGCGGAGCCTCCAGGTAGGCTAACAGACAGGTAGCAGGTGAGCGCTCCCAGGTGAGCGGGCAAGAGTCTCTGGACAGGCAGGTGGTCACAGCACGTGACGGCGGAGCCTCCAGGTAGGCTAGCAGGCAGGTAGCAGGTGAGCGCTCCCAGGTAAGCGGGCAGACTGATCCATAGACAGACTGGCAGGGCTGGTAGGCAGACTGTCGGACCGCAGATAGATAAGTAACAGGCAGGAATCTGGCAGGTGACTGGCAGGTGACTGGCAGGTAACTGGCAGGTAACTGGTAACGGGACCTGAGGGCTGAAGCAGAGTTGAAAGGCTTTGCAACAACATTGCTCAGGCACCTCCATTTTGGAGGAGGTGCCTTATATATGGTGAGGTCCTCCGGCCATTGGCCGGGGACTCCTTAGGACGGCGCGCGTGGCCCCTTTAAGAGAGGGGGAGCGCGCGCGCGCGCGCCCTAAGCACAGAGGCCGGGAAGCAGCGCGCGCTGCCAGCAGAGCGGGAGGAAGCCGCCGGGCACGGAGCGGAGAGGTGAGGGGAACGGCGTCCCTGCCTAGCAGGAGGCAGGGACGCCGACGCTACACTCTATAATCGATACAGGGGCATAGTGAACCGTCTTTCTTTTTTACGAAGAAGAATCTGGCTCCAGCCGGGGAGGTAGATTTCTGGATGAATCCCCTAGCCAGATTTTCTTCGATGTACTCCGAAAGGCCCGGGTTTCGGCCAACGACAACGGGTAAATACGCCCACGGGGTGGAGTGGCACCGGGTGCCAGGTCGATAGGGCAATCATATGGCCTATGAGGTGGCAGTGTCTCTGCTTCCTTCTTGTCGAAGACATCTGCATAGGACCAGTAAGGTGCCGGTAGACCAGGTAAATTAGCCGGAGTAGCCGGAGGTCGAGCCGGGGGAACCGGGACCAGGCAGGTCTCATGGCAATCCTGCCCCCAACGGAGCACCTCACCGGATTGTCAATTCAGAACGGGTTCATGTCTCTGTAGCCAGGGTAGACCTAGCAAAAGGGAGTGAGAGAGTCTGGAAAGCACATGGAAGGAGATCCTCTCTGAGTGCAGCATTCCCACCTGAAGGGTTACGGGCTCAGTGACGAGCAAGATGGTCACCGGAAGGAGTCTTCCATCCACGGAAGCGACTGCCAATAGTTCAGCCAGAGGTTTGGTAGGAATCTGATACTTCTCTACAAGGGACTGGGAAATGAGATTCCCAGCGGCTCTGGAATCCAGATGGGCGGTTTCAAAGAAGCGGTTCTCTCCACAGGAAATAGAGACGGTTAAAGTCAAGAACCGAGAGGATTTACTCTTGCCTAGGACGACCTCTCCGAGCGGTCCTAGACACTGGAGTTTCCCGGCTTCACCGGACAGGAACGGATCAGGTGCTCCTTACTACCACAGTAGAAACAGCTCCCTTCGGGTCGGCGTGTTTCTTGTCGAGACTTGACCATCTTGGTCTGGTCGATCTGCATAGGTTCGGGCGAGCGTGCCCGGGGAGTTGCTGGTTGGGAAGCAGGTTTCTGGAAAACCGGAGCAAGATGAGGAAATCTTCTCTCCCGGGTAGTCTCCTTAGCACGTTCTAGGAAACGGATGTCAATCTGGGTAGCCAGTGACACCAGGTCATCCAGGGTGGTAGGAATGTCCCGGCCGGCTAGCTCGTCCTTAATCCGACCGGAAAGACCCTCCCGGAAGGTGGACACCAGGGCCTTGTTGTCCCAGGCAAGCTCAGAAGCGAGGGTACGGAACTGTATGACATACTGGCCCACGGTGAAATTCCTTTGGCGGAGACGAAGCAATGAGGAGGCAGTAGAAATCCTTCGTCCGGGCTCATCGAAGACCCTCCAGAAGGCAGTGAGGAAAGCCGGAAGATCGGACACCAGGGAATCCCCTCTCTCCCATAGAGTGTTTTAGCCATGCCAATGCTTCCCCGGTGAGGTGAGACATGATGAACGCCACCTTGGCCCGGTCGGAGGGAGACTGATGTGCCAGAAGTTCAAAGTGCAGTGTGCACTGGTTCAGAAAACCCCGACATAATACGGGGTCACCCCCAAAACGAGGAGGCGCAGAAAGCCGGGGTCCTAGGCTGGATGCCGTGGTATTGGTAGGCAGCGGCGTCGCCGGAGCGGGTGTCGCTCGGCTCGAGGCGGGCACAGGTGGGACAGACAGCGTGTCCAGGCAAGAGTTGACAGACCGCAGGTAGGTCAGGATGGTTTCCTGTTGGGATCTCTGACGAGAAACCTCCTGGTACAGGTCAGCAGGCGAAGGAGCCTGGGGGCCACCGGGTTTCATGGCCCATGCAAACTGTTACGGATCCGGGTGGTGGAACCTCTGTGCTGCGGAGCAAAGTGGGACCAGAGGGGGGTAACTAGGTATCAACTCGGACTGACCAAGGTCACACGGCGGCTCAGTCGACTCCGTGAACCAGGGAAGGACCGAGCAGAGGGACCAGGTGCTACTCTGGGCCTGTCCTTGTATGAGAGCAGGTGACTCCTAAGGGTAACTGGCAGGAGCCTCCGGGTAAGCACGGCAGGTAACTAGAAGGTAGGCTGACTGATAGGCACAGCAGGTAACTGGTAGGAGCCTCCAGGTAGGCTGGCTGATAGGCATGGCAGGTAACTGGTACGATCTCCGGGTAGGCAGGCAAGCCAGGCCCATAGACAGACTGGCGGGTTTGGATCGTAGGCAGACCGTCGGGCTGGAGAGTACACTTGGCTGGCGGAAACAGGTAGTCAGGCTGGCAGACAGGACTGGTAGTCAGGCTCGCGGACTGGACTGGTAGTCAGGCTGGCGGACAGGACTGGTAGTCAGACTGGCGGACTGGACTGGTAGTCAGGCTGGCGGACTGGACTGGTAGTCAGGCTGGCGGACTGGACTGGTAGTCAGACTAGCAGAGGGACCTGAGGGCTGAAGCAGAGTTTAGGACACAAAGCTACAACTGTTAGAACACTCCTGTTAGTTTTTTCTATCTTGTGTTTTGCGGTCACGTGACCATCTGCCTATATATTCCAGCTCCGCCCTTCTGGCTTTGCTGGACTTCAGTGTTGTTTGACTGTTTTGCTAGCCTGGTGCTTTGGTGCCTATCTCTGTCAGTTTGCTTGGTCCTCTTGGACCTCTAGTACTTTTTGTCAGTTTGTCTTTTGTGTTCTACAACAATTTCTTTTTAGGAGGTGTCCCATTTTTGTCCCAGTCCTTAGTTCTTTTAGGGACCCCTCCCTTAATTCTATAGGTCTTCGTTCAGACTAGCCGAGGATGAAGGCGGGTCTGTTCACTAGGAACAGGCAGCCTGCTACATCGTAGGGATTCAGCTTAGTCTTACTGTAGGGATAGCTTTCCCCTATCTTTCCTTAGTTCTTGTTGCAGATCATAACAGTAAGTCCAGCCCAAAAAAGACTAAAAGGAAAGAAATTCGGGGATCAGTATGGTTTCCATCCAGGACTTGGCTCAACGCCTGCAGGGATTGTCTCTGGAGGTGGTTGAGCTTCAGCAACATGTGAGTAGCTGTCCTGGAGCGCATTTTGTCGAACCCAAGGTAGGACTGCCTGATGTTTTTTTATGGTAAACAGCAAGATTTTTTTTTCTTTAAAAATGCTTGTTTGTTATATTTTTGTTTGAGACCAAGATCCTCTGGGAATGAATCACAGCGCATTGGTTTTATTATGTCACTTTTGCGCAACGAACCACAGGGGTGGGCCTTTTCTCTCCAGCCTAATGATCCGTGTTTAAGTTCTGTTGAAGAATTTTTTTCTGCTATGGGGCTATTATATGACGATCCTGATTGAATCTCATCTGCTGAATCAGAACCTAGGCGTTTGAATCAGGGGTCAGATGATGTTGAAAATTATTGCACACACTTCAGGAGATGGGCCTCAGAAGTTAAATGGAATGATTCTGCGCTGAGATGTTTATTTCTTGCTGGTCTGAGTGAAAGGGTTAAGGATTTGCTAATTGCATTCCCTGCACCTGAGACTCTGCAGGAAGCTATGCAGTTAGCTGTTCGTGTGGACAGGAGACTGAGGTCTAGGGTGAATGATGTAAAAACTCCTGTAACGTCAGGTCCTAGTTCCCAGAAAATCTGCTCTGACAGCGGAGAACCAGTGGAGGTGGGGGCGATGTCACTCCGCTCTCAGGAAAAAGACCGGAGATTCGCCGAGGGATTGTGTCTTTATTGTGGTAAAGGTGACCATTTGATTAAGTATTGTGAGCGTAGTTTAAGTAAAGAAAAAAAAAGGTCAGTTACGCCTGTATAGCTTGTTTACGCTCTGCAGGAGTATTTCTTTCTGGGAGTACTACTCTGCAGGGAGATTTTATAGAATTTTAGGTATTTGTGGATTGTGGTTCAACACTTAATGTGATTGATAAAGGGTTTTTGGAAAACATTAAATTGAAATCCAAACCTTTGTCATCACCTATTTCTGTGGTTGCAATTGATAACACTCCTTTGAAATGTATTACTCACAAGACTGCTGCATTTCCTCTCACTATCAATGGAGTTCACCAAGAAATTTTGGATTTGGTTGTTTTGGATAATTTACCCTCTCCAGTTGTTCTAGGATTGCCTTGGTTAAAACTGCACAATCCTTTATTGGACTGGTCTACTAATGTGATTAAGTCTTGGAGTCCGAAGTGCTATGATAAATGTTGTAATAGTCGCATTGCGGCTGTGGAAAAAGTGGAATTACCTGTACCTATTCAAGATTTTTGGAGGGTTTTTTTGGAGGAGGAGTCACAAGTTTTACCTCCTCATAGGGATTATGATTGCGCCATTGAGTTTGTTCCAGGAGCTACTCTTCCCAAGAGTCGCTTGTTTAATCTGACTATCCCTGAAAGAAAGGCCTTGGAGGAGTACATACAGACTAGCCTGGCTGCTGGTCACATTAGACCTTCTAAGTCACCTGTGGCAGTTGGATTCTTCTTTGTTAAAAAAAAGGACGGCGGTTTACGTCCATGTCTGGATTTTCGTGAAATTAATAAGATTACCGTAAGCAATTCCTACCCATTACCGTTAATTCCTGACTTGTTTAACCAGTTAGTGGGAGCCAAGTGGTTCTCCAAAATTGATCTCTGGGGGGCATACAATTTGTTACATGTGAAGGAGGGTGATGAATGGAAAACTGCTTTTAACACTCCGGTAGGTCATTTTGAGAATTTGGTGATGCCTTTTGGTCTTACCAATGCACCTGCATTTTTTCAGAACCTTATTAATGACATCCTGAGACCTCTGACTGGTAAGAATGTGGTTATGTATTTGGATGACATTTTGATTTATTCACCAGATCTGGAGTCCCATTGGCAGAGTGTACGTGAAGTTTTGCAGTTATTGGGTGATAATTCACTCTTTGCTAAGCTGGAGAAATGTGAGTTCGCTGTGCAGAAAATTAGTTTTTTGGGCTACATTGTCTCCAGCGAGGGCTTTGAGATGGACCCTGTGAAGTTTCAGGCTGTGCAGGAATGGCCTAGGCCTATTGGTTTGAAATCTATACAGAGATTTTTGGGTTTTGCCAATTATTACAGGAAATTCATTAAGAATTTTTCTGTAATTGTTAAACCTCTAACCGATCTCACCAGGAAAGGTGCGAATACGGCCCAGTGGACTACTGAGGTCATTGAAGTGTTTGAGTATCTCAAAGAGAGGTTCAGTTCTGCCCCTTATGCAGCCTGATGAGACCAAGCCTTTTTTGGTCGAGGTCGATGCTTCATCGGTGGGGGTCGGAGCAGTTTTGTCTCAGGAGAGACATCCTTGTGACTTCTTTTCGAAAAAAATTTCGGAAACCGAACTGAATTATGATGTTGGAAATCGGGAGTTGTTGGCTATTAAACTCGCGTTTGAACATTGGCGTCATTTTTTGGAAGGCGCTAGATTTCCTATTCAGGTTTTCACAGATCATAAGAATTTGATCTATCTGGAGGCTGCCAAGCGCTTGAATGCCCGTCAAGCTAGGTGGGCACTTTTTTTTTCTCGGTTTCATTTTTCTGTTACCTATATCCCTGGTACTAAGAATGTTAAAGCCGATGCTTTATCTCGCAGCTTCTCTCCTACGGTCGGTGCTGAGGAGGAGGAGAGCATTTTACAGAAAGGAGTTGTGGTGGCGGCTTTGGACTCCGTTTTGGAGAATGGGATTCTGAAAGCTCAAGATGATGCTCCATCTAACACTCCCAATGGGAGGTTGTTCGTGCCTAGAGCCTTTAGGAGAGATTTGTTTGTGGAGTGTCATGAGTCTCTGTTGGCAGGCCATCCAGGAATTTCGAAGACTAAGAGATTGATCAGTCGCAGTTTTTGCTGGCCTGGTGGCAGAAGGAAGTCATCAAGTGGGTGTGTCAGTGTACTTTGTGCGCTAGGTCAAAGGCTTCACATACTCCTGCTGCGGGGTTGCTTTGCCCTCTGGAGGTTCCTAGTGCGCCTTGGACGCATCTCACTATGGATTTTATTACTGATCTTCCTGTGTCCGAGGGTTTTACTGTCATCTGGGTGGTCGTGGACCGTTTTAGTAAGATGTGTCATTTGGTTCCATTCATTAAGTTGCCCTGCGCCAAGACACTCGCTAAGGCGTTTGTTAAGGAGATTGTCAAGCTCCATGGCGTTCCCACGGATATTGTTTCTGATAGAGGACCTCAGTTTGTGGCTCGCTTTTGGCGTGCTTTTTGTGACAGGTTGGGAGTCCATTTGTCATTTTCGTCTGGTTATCATCCTGAGTCTAATGGACAGACTGAAAGAAAGAACCAGGATGTTGAGCAGTTTTTGCATTGTTTTGTGGCGGACAATCAAGAGGTGTGGTCGGAGTTTCTGCCTCTCGCAGAATTTGCTCTTAACTATTATACATCCTCCTCTGCTGGGTGTTCTCCTTTTTTTTGCTGTACTGGGAGACATCCATCTTTTGGTTCGTTCTCCAAATTGGGGTCGGCGGTGCAGGAGGAGGAGAATTTTTCCGGTGATTTGGAGAAAGTTTGGACTAATGTACGTTGTAACCTTCAAGAGGCTAACAAAAAGTCCAAGAAGTATTTTGACAGGAAACGTAAAGAGGTTTTGTTTACTGTGGGTGACATGGTTCGGTTGTCCTCGAAGAACCTGCGGTTGAGGTTTCCTTCTAAAAAACTGGGTCCTAAGTTTGTGGGTCCATTTAAAGTGCTTCAGGTTGTTAACCAGTCTGCTGTTAGGTTGGATGTCCCTACTTCCTGGAAGATTAATCCTGTGTTTCATGTTTCCTTGTTGAAAAAGGCTGACGTATCTGATATGGTCGTCACTGTCACAGTTCCTCCTGTGGTGGAAGACGGCGAATATGAAATTTCTCGTATCTTGAATTCTAGATGGCATAGAGGGAGATTACAGTATTTTGTCTCCTGGAAGGGTTTCGGTCCCGAAGACAACTCCTGGGTAAGAACGCATGATGTCTCTGCTCCTAGGCTTGTTAAAGCTTTCCACAGTAGGTTTCCGGATAGGCCTGGGCCTGGAGAATCCGGAGGATCCTCATAAAAGAGGGGGTACTGTTAGAACCCTCCTGTTAGTTTTTTCTATCTTGTGTTTTGCGGTCACATGACCATCTGCCTATATATTCCAGCTCCACCCTTCTGGCTTTGCTGGACTTCAGTGTTGTTTGACTGTTTTGCTAGCCTGGTGCTTCGGTGCCTATCTCTGTCAGTTTGCTTGGTCCTCTTGGACCTCTCATACTTTTTGTCAGTTTGTCTTTTGTGTTCTACAACAATTTCTGTTTAGGGGGTGTCCCATTTTTGTCCCAGTCCTTAGTTCTTTTAGGGACCCCTCCCTTAATTCTATAGGTCTTCGTTCAGACTAGCCGAGGACGAAGGCGGGTCTGTTCACTAGGAACAGGCAGCCCGCTACATCGTAGGGATTCAGCTTAGTCTTACTGTAGGGACAGCTTTCCCCTATCTTTCCTTAGTTCTTGTTGCAGATCATAACAACAACCTTGCACGGGCACCTCCATTTTGGAGGTGCCATTTATATGAGAGGTCCTCCGGCTATCGGCCGGGGACTACTTAGGACGGCGCGCGCGCGCTCCCCCACTCTTAAAGGGGCCGCGCGCGCCATCCTAAAGAGTCCCCGGCCTAAGCACAGTGCCCGGGAAGCTGAGCGCGCCGGCAGCAGCAGCAGGAGAGCCGGAAGACGCCGGGCCGGGAGCGCGGCGGTAAGAGGGACGGCGTCTCTGCCTCTCAGGGGGCATAGACGCCGATACTACACTTCTGAGGATAAGTTTATCCGAGTCACCAGCCTCGGAAATCGCAGGTTATCAGCAGCTCAGATTAGAGACCAGGTCAATGCCACACAGAATTCTAGCAGCAGACACATCTCTACAACAACTGTTAAGAGGAGACTTTGTGCAGCAGGCCTTCATGGTAAAATAGCTGCTAGGAAACCACTGCTAAGGACAGGCAACAAGCAGAAGAGACTTGTTTGGGCTAAAGAACACAAGGAATGGACATTAGACCAGTGGAAATCTGTGCTTTGGTCTGATGAGTCCAAATTTGAGATCTTTGGTTCCAACCACCGTGTCTTTGTGCGACGCAGAAAAGTTGAACGGATGGACTCTACATGCCTGGTTCCCACCGTGAAGCATGGAGGAGGAGGTGTGATGGTGTGGGGGTGCTTTGCTGTGTTATGCACACGCCCGGACTGACTGGCGTGAGCATGATTAGTGATCCCATTGGACCATGAAACGAGGAGTGCCTGGAGGGGTGTAACTAAGTATCAACTCGGACCGACCAAGGTCACATGGCGGCTCAGTCGACTCCGTGAACCAGGGAGGAACCGAGCAGAGGGACCAGGTGCTACTCCAGGTCAGACCCTGGTCACAGCTGTTGACCCACACCGGGGAATGCAGGAACAGGCAGGTTAGGCTGGCATACAGACAGGTGGGTACTGGCAGGCATGGCTGGTATGCAGACAGGTGGGTATTGGCAGGCACGGCTGGTATGCAGACAGGTGGGCAATGGCAGGCACGGCTGGCATGCAGACAGGTGGGCACTGGCAGGCACGGCTGGCATGCAGACAGGCGGGTACTGGCAGGTAGGAACGCAGGCAGGATAGGGACCAATACAGACACAGGAACGGAGCCACAGGTGCGGTAGACAAGCAGAGCAGAGCAAAACCTGCAGATGCGGTAGACAAGCAAAGCAGAGCAAAACCTGCAGATGCGGTAGACAAGCAGAGCAGAGCAAAACCACAGGTGCGGTGGACAAGCAGATCAGAGCGAAACTGCAGGTGCGGTGAACAAGCAGGGCAGAGCAAAACCGCAGGTGCGGTGAACAAGCAGAACTAGATACACACAAGGTACTTACAATGAAGTAGCGAGTGTACACAAAACTCACAAACAGAAGTTCAGAGACAACGAGTTGGAGTTAGGTGCAGGTTCAGACACTGCAGGAAAAGGGAAGGTTCGGACATAGAGAGAAACAGGTAACGGGCTATGACACAGTTCAGACAGGAGCTGAACCAGTAATAAGACATAGGAACGAGCCTGGGAACTCAGCCCTCATGGTGGCGGAGACAGACTAGAAGTCACAGATACAGGTAACAGGCCTGGGTATACAGCCCCCAGGGGCGGAAACAGACAAGATACAGGACAGGACCTGGCAACTCAGTTGCACAGAACACACTGAATCAAAGTGTTGCTCAGGCACCCCCTACTGTCTGGAGGAGGTTTAAGTATCCAGTGACTCACAGCAATAGGCTGGGGAGGCATTAGGAGTGCGCACACAGTAACTATAAGAATCAGGCAGTAGCCGGGCCGCCGCCCTAAGCAATCAGACAAGAGACACAGCCGGTACTGGAGCAAAGTGTGCACCTTCTCATTTAAAGATTTTTCTGTATTTTCATGACTATGAAAATTGTACATTCACACTGAAGGCATCAAAACTATGAATTAACACATGTGGAATTATATACTTAACAAAAAAGTGTGAAACAACTGAAAATATGTCTTATATTCTAGGTTCTTCAAAGTAGCCACCTTTTGCTTTGATGACTGCTTTGCACACTCTTGGCATTCTCTTGATGAGCTTCAAGAGGTAGTCACCGGAAATGGTTTTCACTTCACAGGTGTGCCCTGTCAGGTTTAATACATGGGATTTCTTGCCTTATAAATGGGGTTGGGACCATCAGTTGTGTTGTGCATAAGTCAGGTGGATACACAGCTGATAGTCCTATTGAATAGACTGTTAGAATTTGTATTATGGCAAGAAAAAAGCAGCTAAGTAAAGAAAAACGAGTGGCCATCATTACTTTAAGAAATGAAGGTCAGTCAGTCCGAAAAATTGGGCAAACTTTGAAAGTGTCCCCAAGTGCAGTTGCAAAAACCATCAAGCGCTACATAGAAACTGGCTCACATGAGGACTGCCCCAGGAAAGGAAGACCAAGAGTCACCTCTGCTTCTGAGGATAAGCTTATCCGAGTCACCAGCCTCAGAAATCGCAGGTTAACAGCAGCTCAGATTAGAGACCAGGCCACTGCCACACAGAGTTCTAGCAGCGGACACATCTCTTCAACAACTGTTAAGAGGAGACTTTGAGCAGCAGGCCTTCATGGTAAAATAGCTGCTAGGAAACCACTGCTAAGGACAGGCAACAAGCAGAAGACTCTTGTATGGGCTAAAGAACACACGTCTTTGTGCGACGCAGAAGAGGTGAACGGATGGACTCTGCATGCATGGTTCCCACCGTGAAGCATGGAGGAGGAGGTGTGATGGTGTGGGGGTGCTTTGCTGGTGACACTGTTGGGGATTTATTCAAAATTGAAGGCATACTGAACCAGCATGGCTACCACAGCATCTTGCAGCGCCATGCTATTCCATCCGGTTTGTGTTTAGTTGGACCATCATTTATTTTTCAACAGGACAATGACCCCAAACACACCTCCAGGCTTTGTGAGGGCTTTTTGACCAATAAGGAGAGAGATGGGGTGCTACGCCAGATGACCTGGCCTCCACAGTAACAAGACCTGAACCCAATCGAGATGGTTTGGGGTGAGCTGGACCGCAGATTGAAGGCAAAAGGGCCAACAAGTGCTAAGCATCTCTGGGAACTCCTTCAAGATTGTTGGAAGACCATTTCCGGTGACTACCTCTTGAAGCTCATCAAGAGAATGCCAAGAGTGTGCAAAGCAGTCATCAAAGCAAAAGGTGGCTACTTTGAAGAACCAAGAATATAAGACATATTTTCAGTTGTTTTACACTTTTTTGTTAAGTATATAATTCCACATGTGTTAATTCATAGTTTTGATGCCTTCAGTGTGAATGTACAATTTTCAAAGTCATGAAAATACAGAAAAATCTTTAAATGAGAAGGTGTGTCCAAACTTTTGGTCTGTACTGTATATTCACATATATGCTTGAAGGACAAACGTTGTCAGATGATTTACAATGAGGAAAAAGGGTACAATTTATATTAAAGAGTGTAGGTAACATGCAATATATTCATCATAAGGCTTCTAATGGGAATATCAATGTAAGCTCATGGAGTCACTGATCCCATATGGTGTCATGGTCCGTCATAGAGTTAGTTACAAGAGGAGTAGCAGCAAAGAAACTCTATTACAGGTAAGTAGGAACAATTAGACACAGAACAAACGGTTCAAATAGCAAAAATGGCGTAGGGAACACTGAAGGATTACATACCTGGCGTGAAGGGAATAGTGCATGGACTAGGAACCGCGAAAAAGCGCCGTGTGGTGGAAAGAAGGAAGGACTATATAAAGGACTATATATATAGGACTATATATATATTATATAGGACTAGTGCGTTGGTGGAAGCGGTGAAAGAACGCCGGTGTATATCCGGTCATGCGCAGTATGGCCATACTGACTTCCGGTGCGCGCGCTGGAACGCAAAGGGAGACAGTGGAACGCAAGTCACTTCCGGACATGCGCAGTATATACGCTACACTGGAAGTAAGTGGATAGACTTTACTTAAGGTGTAAATCAGTGGAAAGAGGTTATACTCAATCAAGAGCAGAATAACGCAGGGTGAGCCAACCTTAGGAGGAGCTATAGGAGATGAATACTTGAAAAACAGATTATATTATATTAAATTGCAAAATAAGGAGGGGGATCCTGAAGAGTCAAAGAAAAAAATGCATGGGATTCGTTACGGAGGTCCCTGGGAACCTTAATTAGTAACCTACAAGACAAAGAAAAATAATCAGTAACATGAAATATATTCAATTATTATAAAATGGCAAACAATCTAGTCATCCATACTGAAAGCCCAGTGAATGACCCACAACTTAAAACTTTAATCAGTAGCATAGAATTATCCGCTAAACCCTGGTTTATTATCCTATCCAATAGACACTGGACAGAGTGAGTTTTATGTCATATAGGTAGAGGGATTTTTGGGGGCGATATAGGAATTTTTTATTCATCTTGTGCGTCATACTCCCTATTAAGTCCTTTCGGAGTGAGGATCTGTAGCGTATGTATCCAGTATAGCTCACGTTTTTTGAGGTTTTGAATCCGGTTGCTCCCCTGTCTATTTGGCGGAATGTGATCAATTACTTGATACCTTAGTTGTGAAATGTTGTGGGACATAGCTAGAAAATGTGCTGGTATAGGTAACATCGTGCGTCCACAACGAATTGTCGATTTGTGTTGTGAAATACGGTCTCGGATATGTTGGGTGGTCTCACCAACATATGCGAGACCGCATGGACACTTAATTAGATACACCACATACGTGGAATCACAAGAGAAATATTCTTTAATAGAATAACGTTTGCCAAAATGAGGATGTGTAAAAGTAACATAGTTTTTAAGGTTGAAGGAAGACTAAGTCCATCTAGTTCAACCCATAGCCTAACATGTTGATCCAGAGGAAGGCAAAAAAAAAACATGTGGTAAACACTAAGCTCCACATTGGGGAAAAAAAATCCTTCCTGACTCCATACGACAATCAGACTAGTTCCCTGGATCAACGCCCTATCAAGGAATCTAGTATTTATAACCTGTAATATTATACTTTTCAAGAAAGGCATCCATGCCCTTCTTAAATTTTAACAGTGAATCACTCATTACAACATCATGCGGCAGAGAGTTCCATAGTCTCACTGCTCTTACAGTAAAGAATCCCCGTCTGTGATTATGATTAAACCTTCTTTCCTCTAGACGTAGAAGATGCCCCCTTGTCCCCGTCTCAGGCCTCAGAGTAAAAAGATCAGTAGAAAGCTCTTTGTACTGTCCCCTCATATACTTGTACATAGTAATAAGATCACCCCTAAGCCTTCTTTTTTCCACAGTAAATAACCCCAAGTGTAATAACCTGTCTTGGTATTGCAGACCCCCAGTCCTCTAATAACCTTGGTCACTCTTCTCTGCCCCGCTCTAGTTCAGCTATGTCTTTCTTATACACCGGAGACCAGAACTGTACACAGTATTCTAAGTGTGGTCACACTAATGACTTGTATAGAGGTAAAATTATGTTCTCCTCATGAGCATCTATGCCTCTTTTAATGCATCCCATTATTTTATTTGCCTTTGCAGAAGCAGCCTGACACTGGCCACTACACTGAGCTTGTCGTCCACCAATACACCCAGGTCTTTTTCAGTAACAGTTTTGCCATGTGTTTTACAATTAAGCTTATAATTATACATTTTATTTCCTCTGCCCAAGTGCATTACCTTACATTTATCCCCATTAAAGCTCATTTGCCATTTATCAGCCCAAGCTTCTAGTTTACATAGATCCTCCTGTAATATAAAATTGTCCTCCTCTGTATTGATTACCCTGCAGAGTTTAGTGTCATTAATAAATATGTTAAAAAGAAGTGGGCCCAATACTGACCCCTGTGGTACCCCACTGTTAACTGAGACCCGGTTTGAGTGTTTTCCATTAATAGCCACCCTTTGTTTCCTATCACTGAGCCAATTCTTAACCCACATACATATATTTTCCCCTATCCCCATTGTTCTCATTTTGTGTATCAACCTTTTGTGTGGAACCGTATCAAAAGCTTTTGAAAAGTCCATATACACAACATCCACTGCATTTCCTTGGTCCAGTCCGGAACTTGCCTCCTCATAAAAACTGATCAGATTAGTTTGACAGGAACGGTCCCTCGTAAACCCATGTTGATATTGGGTCATGAGGTTATTCTTCTTCAGATACTCTATTATAGCATCTCTTAGGAAACCCTCCAGGATTTTACCCACAGTAGAGGTTAAGCTTACCGGCCTATAATTTCCAAGTTCAGTTTTTGTCCCCTTTTTGAATATTGGCACCACATTTGCTATACGCCAGTCCTGTGGTACAGACCCTGTTATTATGGAATCTTTAAAGATTAAAAATAATGGTCTATCTATGACGTTACTTAATTCCTGCAGTACTCGCGGGTGTATCCCATCCGGGCCCGGTGATTTGTCAACTTTAGTGATTTTTAGATGCCGCCATACTTCCTGCTGGGTTAAGCAAGTGACATTTACTGGAGAATTTTTGTTATCACTAATCATGTTTTCTGTCATGCGATTTTCTTGTGTAAATACGGTTGAAAAAAAATCATTTAGCATATTGGCTTTTTCCTCATCCTCATCCACCATTTCACCCAGACTATTTTTAAGGGGGCCAACACTATCATTTTTTAGTTTTTTACTATTTATATAGTTAAAGAATATTTTGGGGTTATTTTTACTTTCTCTGGCAATAATTCTCTCTGCCTAAATCTTTGCTGCCTTGATTTGTTTTTTACATAATTTATTTAATTTTCTATATTTATTTAATGCCTCATCACTACCTACTTGCTTTAGTTCTCTAAATGCTTTCTTTTTGTCACTTATTGCGCCCCTTACAGCTCTATTTAGCCATAGTGGTTTCCTCCTATTTCTAGCATGTTTATTCCCAAGGGGTATATATTGTGCACAGGTCCTATTCAGGATGTTAATAAATGTCTCCCATTTGCTTTGTGTAGCTTTATGTCTCAGGATATCGTCCCAGTTTATTGCACTAAGATGATCTCTTAACCGTTGGAAATTTGCCTTCCTGAAGTTTAGTGTCCTTGTAACCCCGCTACTACACATCTTATTAAAGGTTACATGAAAACGTATTATTTTGTGATCACTATTACCCAAGTGACCCCCAACTAATATATTTGATATGCGGTCTGGCCTATTGGTTAATATTAGGTCTAGCAGTGCCCCCCTTCTTGTTGGGTCCTGAACCAGTTGTGAAAGGTAATTGTCTCTCATAGTAGTCAAAAACCTATTTCCTTTGCTTGAACTACATGTTTCTGTCCCCCAATGTATTTCAGGGTAGTTGAAGTCTCCCATAATAATGACTTCTCCTTGAGTCGCTGCTTCATCTATCTGCTTTACGAGGATATTCTCCGCTACTTCCATTATTTTTGGAGACTTATAACAAACCCCTATCAGTAATTTATTATTTTTTCCCCCTCCCCTTATCTCCACCCACAGGGACTCTACATTTTCATTAGATTCACATATATCCTCCCGCAAGACAGGTTTTAAGGATGATTTTACATATAAACTCACACCCCCCCTCGCTTGTTTGTACGGTCATTTCTGAACAGACTATAGCCCTGTAAATTAACTGCCCAGTCATGGCTCTCGTCCAGCCATGTCGCAGATATCCCTACCATGTCATAATTATTTTCCAACAAAATTAATTCTAATTCCTCCATTTTGTTGGTGAGGCTTCTGGCATTAGTGTACATGCATTTTATGTATCTCTCTGTAACTCTATTCCATCTTACTTTATTGACTGTTCTAACCCCACCCCCAATTTCTTTATTTGTGGCCAGGTCACTATCTGCACTATCTTCCCCACCTATAAAATGAATACCCTCCCCCCCAATCCCTAGTTTAAACACTCCTCCAACCTTCTAGCCATTTTCTCCCCCAGCACAGCTGCACCCTCCCCATTAAGGTACAGCCGGTCCCTAGCGTAGAGTCTGTAGCCAACTGAGAAGTCGGCCCAGTTCTCCAGGAACCCAAATCCCTCTTTCCTACACCAGTTCTTGAGCCACTTATTTATCTCCCAAATCTCCCGTTGCCTCTCTGGCGTGGCACGTGGTACCGGTAGTATTTCAGAGAATACCACCTTGGAGGTCCTTGCTTTCAGCTTGCAGCCTAATTCCCTAAAATCATCTTTAAGGACCTTCCACCTACCTCTAACTTTGTCATTTGTGCCAATGTGCAGCATGACCGCTGGGTCCTCACCAGCCCCTCCCAGTAATCTGTCAACCCGATCAGCGATGTGCCGGACTCGAGCGCCAGGTAGGCAGCACACTGTTCGACGATCCCTGTCTTTGTGACAGATTGCCCTATCTTTTCCTCTAATAATTGAGTCCCCCACTACCAGCACCTGCCTAGCCTGCCCTACTCTCCTATTTCCCTCTTTACTGGAGCTGACACTCGTCCCCTGAAAGCCGGAGATGCCTTGCTGCAGTAGTGCTACCCCTGTACCATCACTCCCCTCATCTGCCAACTTTGCAAACTTATTGGGGTGTGCCAGATCAGGACTAGCCTCCCTGGCACTCTTCCCTCTACCACCCCTTCTAACTGTCACCCAACTAGCGACCTCACTGTCCTGCAGTTCCCGACTACCACCCTCCCCCACATCTACCCCAGTAAGCTGCTGCTCAGTGAGCAGCAGACTCCTTTCCATGTTGTCAATGGATCTCAGTGTTGCCAGCTGCTCATTTAGATGCAGTATCTGGGCTTCCAAACGCACAACGTGCACACATCTCGCGCAGCAGTAAGCAACCTCGACCTGCTGTTCAAGGAATACATACATGTGGCAAGATGTACACTGGATAGCATTGTCAATAATGGAGCTCATTTCCTAATGGGGATTGCAATATACAGAATGTTAAGTAAAAAGTAAAGTAAAGAATTAATGAAATACAGTCAGCAATTCAGTCCAAAGTCCTCCCTTCCAAACTCCCTGAATACAAAGTCACTGAAAAACAAGTCACACACTTACTTTCGTTCGCACTTACGCTCCGGACTCACGCAGCTCGTTCACACTCGCAAACTAAGATATTTAAAGAGTTTTTTTTTTTTTCCCTTTTCCAGCAATGCACCCTTCACCTCAATGCACTTCCAGTGTCAACCTTAGTAATATTTGAACACTGTAAACATCCTAGACACGGGAAAGTTCCCCTCCGGGGGGTGGCCAAGGTGCGTTGGATTGGTCCCTTATTTGTAGATCCCACGTCGGCTCTAACCAAATGGTCGCGAATGTTTCGGGATCTTTTATGACATAGTAGGGGGACATCGGTAAATTTCTCTATATCCGGATAAGATTGCCGTAACAGGGACCAATATTTTTAATGCACTTGAATATCTGTCCCCCAAAGGGGTGATAGGTGTTCACGAAAGTCAGTCGTGAGTTATTATTCCGTCGTGAAGTAGGTTGGGTGACCTGGTTCAAGATATGTGATGGGTAACCCCTCTGTCGAAATTTGTCGTTCATCTCCTCATGTCTAATTTTTTTAGAATCTGCAGTAGACACTATTTGATCCACCCTATTATGTTGTGATTTTGGTAATGACCTTTTAATATGGCCCGGGTGAGAACTGGAATACAACAATAGACTGTTTTTATCTGTTGGTTTTGTGTATAAGTCACTGACTAGATATCCTGTGTCAACGAGTGTAATCCGTGTGTCCAAAAAACGTATGGAATGTGGGTCTTGGTGTATGGTAAATGTCAGATTAGTAACTTTGCTGTTAAGGTCATCAAAAAAAGTTTTTAAGTTTTGTCTTGTGCCAGTCCAAATAAAGAAAATATCGTCAATAAAACGTCTCCAGCATAGCACATGCTTTTCAAACAGAGGGTGAGTATATACATGATCTATCTCAAAATTCCCCATGAAGATATTGGCATAGGGGGGTGCCACATTGGAGCCCATCGCCGTACCCCTCTTTTGAAAGAAAAAACGATCTTCAAACATGAAAAAATTTTTGGTGAGGATCAAAGTTAATAAATCACTGCAAAAGTCAATCTGATCGGCTGAGAATGTAGTATGGGCTCTTACAAATTTTATTGTGGCACAAATGCCCTACTGGTGATTGATACTAGTATAGAGACTGTTGACATCCATTGTTGTTAGGATGCTGTTAGTAGGGATTGGTCCTAATTCTCTTATGCATGTCAAAAAATGGGTAGTGTCCTTAAGGTATGAGGTAATCTTCTGAATATGGGGTGTTAAAATTTTTTCTAATGTAATAGCCAAGGGTGACAAAATAGAATCTGTAGAGGCTACAATAGGTCTCCCGGGTGGTGCCCATAGATTCTTGTGTATTTTGGGTAAGGTATAAAATACCGGCATTATTGGTTTTGGATTGACCAAAAATTCTGACAGTTTGGAATCGATTGTGCCTCTCTGAGAATGATGTGAGACTAAATTTTTAATTAAATTAGCTACCTCTGTGGTGTGGTTACGTGTTATAGGTAGATACGTTTCAGTATCATTCAATTGAGTGTATATCTCTGATATATAATAAGACCGGTCCATAATAACAATTGCTCCCCCCTTATCAGCTGGTTTTACAATAAGTTCTTTCCTTTTTTTCAATGAGGAGAGGGCCATACTTTCCTCAGGGTTGAGGTTATTTTTGTTATGCAGATCGCCTCTCTTTATGGCTTGTAGGACTTCATTAATGTCTTTCTGGACCAAGTCAATATATGTCTCTACATGATAATATGTACAAGGCGGTTGGAAATGGCTAGGAATACGCAGTTTCAAGCCATGTAAAGAGAACATTCCATCATTCTAGCTGCTCTGAGAGGCACCTGGAGGATCAGTAGTAAGCCCCCTACCAGAGGAAAAATGGACTTTCAATCTTAAGGTTCTATAAAAGCGTTGTAGTTCTTGCTCCAGTTGGAATGTATCAAAGGCAGGTGTAGGGCTAAATGAAAGACCTTTTTGCAATAGGTCTAATTCGGCCGGTGCTAAGGATTGTGAGAAGATGTTATACACGATGTTAGTCCTACCCGAGAACGAGTTGTCATCCGAGCGTTGTCTGTCTGTCGATCACCTCCCCCGCCTCGTCTTATTCTTGGTGGACGGTTTCTGCGTTGATCCAAAAAATAATTTGGTTGATAGGTACCTCGTTTGCTGTCTGTAGAGGAGTGTCGGCCTGGAGAAGAGTTGTATCCTCGCCTGTATGATCTGCTGCTTCTGCCTTGATCTGAAGAGCGCCATCTATACACTTGATTATTGAGGTAGTTTTCAGCGTCACATAGAAATTTAGATTTTTTCTGGATCTGGAGTTCGTTGCGATATTCAGAAATGGTTTTGTCCACTTTGTTTTTCAGTGTTGTAAATTCTTCAGATGAAATCGTATTACTCAATTGTTGCTCAGTAGAGGCAATCCTAGTATGTAGATTGGTTATTTCCTTCTCGAGAAAATCAATTGTCAACACAATAATGTCCATTGAGCATTTGTTGAGGATCCCCTCGAACTTACTGCAATAATCAGAGTTATCATTAAATAGAGTAGGACGTAGGTTGACTCTTAATCCTCGTGGAATTCGTTGTGTTTTGTGATATTCTGCGAGAGTAACGCAGTGTAGATCCAAAGCGGTATACCTCCTTTGTTCCTTCTCTAGGTCCCTTATGCGTACTTCCTCAGTGGGGGTGTGGAGAAATGTAACGGGAGTTGTGACATGTGCAAGTATTCCACTTGCTTCTTCCTGATTAAAGGCAAAGGTTGTGAACGACATTGAAGCCACAGGAGCGTAATCTCAAGAAACAGTCAATTGAAAAAAAGAAGGATCGCTTCACTGTATCAAACTTTTAGGGTGCTCTGAAGAAATAGGTAGTATAGATATCAAAAAAGAACTTCGGCACTCCAATATGGATGCAAAAAATTGGTTTTTATTAGCAGAATTCCCCATAAATGAAAAGCAGTCCGTTTCCACCTAACATGGTCTTTACCCATCACATATCTTGAACCAGGTCACCCAACCTACTTCACGACGGAATAATAACTCACAACTGACTTTCGTGAACACCTATCACCCCTTTGGGGGACAGATATTCAAGTGCATTAAAAAATATTGGTCCCTGTTAGAGCAATCTTATCCGGATATAGAGGAATTTACTGATGTCCCCCTACTATGTCATAAAAGATCCCGAAACATTCGCGACCATTTGGTTAGAGCTGACATGGGATCCACAAATAAGGGACCAATCCAACGCACCTTGGCCACCCCCCGGAGGGGAACTTTCCCGTGTCTAGGATGTTTACAGTGTTCAAATATTACTAAGGATGACACTTTTACACATCCTCATTCTGGCAAACGTTATTCTATTAAAGAATATTTCTCTTGTGATTCCACGTATGTGGTGTATCTAATTAAGTGTCCATGCGGTCTCGCTTATGTTGGTGAGACCACCCAACATATCCGAGACCGCATTTCACAACACAAATCAACAATTCGTTGTGGACGCATGATGTTACCTATACCAGCACATTTTCTAGCTATGTCCCACAACATTTCACAACTAAGGTATCAAGTAATTGATCACATTCCGCCAAATAGACGGGGGGGGGCAACCGGATTCAAAACCTCAAAAAACGTGAGCTATACTGGATACATACGCTACAGATCCTCACTCCGAAAGGACTTAATAGGGAGTATGAAGCACAATATGAATAAAAAATTCCTATATCCCCCCCAAAAATCCCTCTACCTATATGACATAAAACTCACTCTGTTCAGTGTCTATTGGATAGGATAATAAACCAGGGTTTAGCGGATAATTCTATGCTACTGATTAAAGTTTTAAGTTGTGGGTCATTCACTGGGCTTTCAGTATGGGTGACTAGATTGTTTGTCATTTTATAATAATTGAATATATTTCATGTTACTGATTATTTAGGACTATTCAGTAGGACTATGAGCTGTGTATCCACCTGACTTCTGCACAACACAACTGATGGTCCCAACCCCATTTATAAGGCAAGAAATCCCACTTATTAAACCTGACAGGGCACACCTGTGAAGTGAAAACCATTTCCGGTGACTACCTCTTGAAGCTCATCAATAGAATGCCAAGAGTAAAAGGTGGCTACTTTGAAGAACCTAGAATATAAGACATATTTTCAGTTGTTTCATACTTTTTTGTTAAGTATATAATTCCACATGTGTTAATTCATAGTTTTGATGCCTTCAGTGTGAATGTACAATTTTCATAGTCATGAAAATACAGAACAATCTTTAAATGAGAAGGTGTGTCCAAACTTTTGGTCTGTACTGTATATATATATATATATATATATATATATATATATATAAATATATATATATATACTTTATATTCTTGTGGCAGCATGAGGTCTCCTACTATATCATTATTCTTGAATTTATATACATATATAAACATTTTTTTTAAAAAACGCACGCTATTTGCATATTCTACTGTACCTTACAAATTTATTTCACAATCTTTTGTGGGTTATTCCACATCATTTATAAGTAGATGTATGTGTATATTTTGTTTTTCCTTATTTTCTGTTTATATACAAATGTTGATGGGATATATTCTTTTGATGTTTAGCATAGGCCCTGAGAAAGACCATGTTAGGTCGAAACGTTGGCCTGCTTTTCATTTAAGGGGAACTCTGCTAATAAAAACCAATTTTTTGCATCCATATTGGAGTGCCGAAGTTCTTTTTTGATATCTATACTACCTATTTCTTCAGAGCACCCTAAAAGTTTGGTACAGTGAAGCGATCCTTCTTTTTTTCAACAAGCTTCCATTGCTGATAGACCCAGAGGCTGTTGTTAGGTCTCAGCTTGCCATGATAACCATCGATACACCGTGATTGTAACATGGGGGTAATAATGAAGGTACAGAGGGGGCCCCTTCCTTCTGTCCACCATATTGATGCGGTGGTCGCTATTGACCGCATCATCTAAAGGGTTAAACTGTCGGGATAGGTGCTAACATCAAAGTCGGCAGTTGCAGCCAACTCTCCTTGAAGTGCGGGCTCAGCTGCTAAGCCTGCACAGCACGACTACCATGAAAATAGCACAGTTCATGTTTAATCCCATGTGCCCATTATGTAATAGTATGTCATAGGGCAGTAAGGTGTTAGACTTTTGATTGGTTGTTTCTATATTTTCCATTTACCATAATGGAGGACTGATCACATACGTGAGCTCAGGACATGGAATGCAATGTGTGGACCTGGGGAGGAATCATTGACCAGACCTGAGGCTCCTATGATTTGTTGGGTTGACCCCCAGTTGCCTCTATTAAGCACTGTGAAGACCCATACAGAGGCTCAGATATGTTATCATACACTGACTATTAGCTTCATTCAAGGAGTCAAATATAAGAATTTTCAATAATAGTTGAAATAATATTTAATTATTTATTTATCAATTTCCTATCAGTATGTCTTTGGAGTGTGGGAGGAAACCGGAGAACCCGGAGGAAACCCACGCGAACACGGGGAGAGCATACAAACTCCATGCAGTTGTTCTCTTTGGTTGGGTTTGGACCCGAACGCTGCAAAGCAACAGTGCTAACCACTGAGCCACCGTGTTGCCCAATAGTCTTCAATGTGGCACTAATCATGATAGGACGAGAACAGAGACCGAGCCCGGAATCTGTCTCCTTATGCAGCAGGAAGCTCACTTTATTCCGTGAGTTCATCTGACTGCGGAAAGTCCAGTAAATGTCGTATCCAGAAGTGAGAACAGAGACCGAGCCCGGAATCTGCCTCTTGATGCAGCAGGAACCTCACTTTATTCCGTGAGTTCATCTGACTGCGGAAAGTCCAGTAAATGTCGTATGCGAGAACAGAGACCGAGCCCGGAATCTGTCTCTTTTTTCTGACTTGTTTTCGCCTTGTGGAAGAGTCGTCACATCCGGCTGGATTCTTTGTTCATTGACGGATCACAATCAGGCCTCTCTCCGGAATAGTGATCTGTAGAAATAATAAATATGACTGAAGATGAAACAACTGGATATCATATATAAACGGCAGGCAATGTACTCCTGGTTACTGATTTCTAGCCTTGTGAGAAAAGATTTAAGATAAGTGATATTGGCTTATTCTTAGTTTAGGACTGTACCCCCCATTCATATAGAGGGGGCTGACAATCACTATGTGAGATCTGAGACCACCCACTGGACTCCTAAACCCAGAATGTTTCATATTGGCCGGCACTAAGCATTTCATGGATATCTAAGAAGTACATGAGTGCAATTTTTTAAATCTATAAATTTAAATTAAAAAATAAATTATTGATTATGTAGCGTTAATAAAGCTAGATCTAAATAGAACTATTTTTACTGTAAAGGATCTTCTCCCCACTATTTTAGCTTTAGTAAAAGATCAAGTATTTCTAAAACATTAAAAGACATCCAGGAACTTAAAGATGTCAGACAAACCCCTGCAGATCCCCAATGAATCTAGGACCTCCAGCAAGTTGTCATAGCCGGAACGGACATTGAATGTACAACGTGATGATTCGTGCCGCAAAGCTGGAGCCACTGTCTCCAACAAAAGAAGCAAAACGTAGTTTAACAAGTGTACAGTTTTATACGATGATTTATATGGTTGTATAACTAATATATTTCCCATCTGGTATTATCACTCATCCCCTTAAAAAAATAAAATTGGTACTTAATATTTTATCTCCTCTTGTAAAAGGATTGAATAGTTCTAAGAAGAGATACCTGGCCTGGAAAGAAACTAAAAATTCTAACTCTGAAATAATAGGATCTGAAAACCCACTCAAATTATATTCTCAAATTATATATTCTCATTACCAAAAATTAAAAAAGTTAAAGTTGACTATTCCCATCTTATCTTACCTTTCATTTTTCCTCAGGTCCAGCTTTAAAAAGTTCTAATTTATGGAGCTGTAGATATTACCTCCTTCAGGACAAAGTCTATAAAGATGAAATAAAATTAAATTATTTGATATAAAATGATACAGAAGGATTATCTACATGTACAGTAAAGCATTAAACCTGACATATTGTGCCACTACGTGTTTCCAAGAGATGCACTATAACATTATGCTGCGGTGCTCCTTTACTCCAATGAGACCCCGCAGAGCATTTCCTTCCCAACCTCCTCTATGCTGGAGAGGTTGTGCTAAACCGGGAGACATTTTACACATATTTTGGAGTTGTCCATAAAGGAATTATGGAAAGAAACTTTGAACTTACTCCTATGAATTTCTAAACCCAATATTCCACTTACACCACAATTAATATTATTATCACAAGGTCTAGAAGAAATCCCACCCAAATTTCAACATATCTCTTGTCATATCTTTTTGGTGATTAAACATTTAATCGCAACAAAATGGAAGCAAATAATTCCTCCATCAATATTAGAAGTAATGGAAAGGCATCAACGCACAATATTAAAGTTCAACTTTGCGATTAGTGAAAAAATGTTGTAGCTGATATTTAGTTAGATGAATGCCATAGTGGAAGAGTTTTTTTTACTCAGGCTAAACCCAAAACTTAAAAACTAAAATAGTTGTATAAACAAACAATACCGGATATATACCAAACTAATTGTTTACACATATTATGGTCAAAGTTATAATAGTTGTTTATTACTAATAATAATGACTAGCCTTGCCTTTACTTTCTCTCCTGTAACTTCCCATTGTTACCCCATTACTCCTTTTTCCCCTCCCCAATTTATATTCCTTCTTAATGTTATTTTTTTTGTAAATGTTAAGTAAAAACAATTGAACGAGATGATCCGACATTTACCATTTTTTACCCGTTGTAAATCCTGTTGTTCTCCTGAATCTGGCATTGTTCATCCTTTGTTCCTCAAGATTCTAATTTCCTGAGAAATTGCCCCCTTTTCCCTTTATGTAAATCTAGTATTTGTATTTATTTTTGCCAAGTGGGCGTGACCCTCAAAAACTTCTCTTTTTGAGAAACATCTTGATGACAACGGCCAGTTGGCTAAAATAGTGGATAAATGTATAGGGAGCAGGGAGACCTATCAGGAACAAGGAGATTTGAGAACAAGAGACAAACAATGCCGTATTCAGGAGAATAGCAGCATTTATACCGGGTTAAAATAAATGTATATTTATGGCGAGTGACAGGTTATCTTAAAAGTAGATTCCACCAAAAAGACATAGCAGATTTTTTCAAATACAATTTATGTCATATAATCAGCCCCATATCAGTAGGGTAGGGTCACACTTAGGCTGTGTGCCCACGATGCGTTTTTTAAGCGTTTCCGCAGCGGCAAAAACGCTGCAGAAACGCTTAAAAAACGCATGGTAGAAGGTCTGCCATGTTCCCCAATGATAATCCGTATGTGCTGTGCACATGCTGCAGAAATTTCCGCTGCGGATTATCATTGCGTAAAAAAAGCAGCACTACCAATTATTTTGCGGAAGCGCTGAGTTTTCTCCGCCATTGACTTGCATTAGACCGCATGGACTCCGCATCACTGTATATGTAGATGTATGCGTTCCATTGTGGGGATGGTACCCGGGTGTGGAGGAGAGGAGACATCCACACCCAGGTGCCATAGTACCTGTAAAAAAAAGAATAAAATAAAAAATATATGTTATACTTACCTTCCGGCGGGCCGCGGTGCGCTCGTCCTCCCATGCCGGCAGATCGCGGTGGACTGAAGGACCTGCGCTGACGTCATAGCCATGTGACGGGTCACGCGATGCTGACGTTGGCAGGTCCTTCAGTGTACCGCGATCTGCCGGCAGCCAGGACGGAGTGAAGCAAGACTGCCGGGGCCATCGGAAGGTAAGTATATATTTATTTTTTTATTTTTAACCATTCTTTGGGGTCACACTATATAAATCCATGCCGTTTGCATGGATTTATATAGTGTGACCAAGTTGTCAAGCACTTTCCAAGTGATGCTAAAATCGCTTGGAAAGCGCTTATCAACCCGCATGCGGAAATGCATGTGAAGAACGCTTCACATCCGCATGTCCCTGGCAGAAAAACGCATGTACAATCCGCATGTACAATCCGCATGTACAATCCGCATGCGTTTTTTCTGCCAGGGGAGATGCAGAAACGCTCAGGAAAAATCCTGAGCATTTCTGCATCGTGGGCACATAGCCTTAGGATAAAACTATTTATATCATAATAATAAGTTAATTGCAGCTTTGTTAATGTTATGTTATGCAGCTTTGTTAATGTTATGTTATGGAGCTTTGTTATGGGGATTGATGTATTATACAGATGCTGGGTATTACATTTACTAATTATGGAGCTAATGCTAATCCAATTCTGTAAGAGATATGATCGGATAATTAACTTATTTCTGCACGTACCTTCAGACTCTGTCTCTGCCTTCTTACGATCATTTTCAACAAAGAGGGCGCATGCGAAAAAGAATCCTCCTCCGAAAACCAGCACAAAGGGGCAAACCATGAGGGCGTACTGCAGACTGCGGAAGTTCGAAAGAGCCGAGTCTGGATTGTAACTTTTGATGCGGTCGGATATCTGAAGATGAGACGAGATAAATAATTATGTATGGTTAATGAAAGTAAAAAAACATAATTGACTGGACACGTTTATGCTGACAGCAGTCAATGGATACCAATGAAATCTGGTGATCATAGAAAGAGAAGGTGCCTCACTGCAGATAGCGGCTCCTCCAAACTATGAACAGCAATGCTTCCAGTATCCGCAGCTCCAGTACTACACATTGTCTGGGAACAGGACACTTGTGACATCCTTCTTCAGCAGATAATCTGTGACGTAACTCCAGGACATCTTGTCTTTGGAGTTCTGCCACCCCGTCAACAGAGCGGAAGAGAAGATGCTGCTCTGTCAACGTGATATCAGGGGAGGCCACTGAATCGCGGGTGTTGGCAGAGATCGGTCCCGGGCACTACAGGCAGGTATTTAGCAACGACTTGCCTGTTAGCCCATAGTAAAAAAAATCAAATAGTCCCGGTGAACCCTTTTAAGTATGTTATGAATAGGCTACAGCGAGTTTTAAAAACTCCTCTGTGACAGAGCATGTCCTATTCTCATCCGTTCTGCGGATCAGACTTGGCCAGTAAAGAGTAACTGTCGTTATAAAATCAATACAGTACACGTGAAAATAAGCAACTTTGTGGTAGATCTTATCAGATAAATCTGCTTATTTTTCCTCCATTAATTTATAACATTCTTAATTCACAGATAAAACCTGTAATCAGTGAAGACAGATTTTTACATTACTGAGATAGGAGATGACAATTGCTGTTGATCAGATTCTATGTACATGGGGGGAGCCTGCCTCTAGCTCCTCCCTCTTTCCTCTCCATAGAATGTTATAAGCACCAACTGTCATCTCCTATCCCAGTAATGCTTCACTGAATACAGTGAGAACTTTGAGAATAAACGATCAGTTCGAGAGGAGAAAGAAGCAGATTTCTCTGAAAAGATATATTCCAACGTTTCTTATTTTCATGTGTACTGTACTATTGATTTATGAAATAAAAATTAAAACTGGGGTTACTATTTCTAGTCTATAGGAATCTGTTAAAAATGGATGGAGAAAGGATGATATACTTTGTACTTCAGTTTTCCATCTGTGTTTCATCCATTTTTCATTGATCCATTATTAAGAGTCAATGGATAAATAAAGTTTGGACAGTCTACCACCTTCACTTTTTAAAAAAACAGATGACACAAGAGAAAAATGGTCTGTTTTGCGACAATGTACAAATGGAAACAGATGTGTGAATGTAGCCCTAAAGTGATGTGAGAATATGTAACAGCTACTTACTAGCCCGATGAAATAGGAGCTTCCAGCTTCCCCCAGCAGGTGGGACCCCGCCATCGATAACGCCTGTGCTGTTGATCGCCTTGCGGGAGAAACCACATACTGAAACAAGAGAATATTCTGAATGAGCAGAAGGAGTCACTGAACCCAACGAGACAAGAGAACATGGACAAAGTGAACATACTTGAAGCCTAAGTTAAAGAAGTTGTCCACTATGGATAGGGCATCAATGTATGATCGGCCGGGGTCCCGCATGCGGCATCCCTTCCGATCAGCAGTTATCGGTGCCGGCGGCGGCTGCCACCAGCCGGAAGTCCTTACCTATTCAAGTCAATTGAATAGGAGGTGGATGTGCAGTACACCGCGGTGACCACTATAACTTGACGGCCAAACACCGCAGGTAAGCCCCTCCGGCCGGTGGCAGCCGCTGCAGATACCAATAACTGCTGATCGCCGGGGGTGCCGCGTGCGGGACCCCGGCCATCCTACATTGATGCCATATCCTACGGGTAGGGCATCAATGTGAAAGTAGTGGACAACCCCTTTAAATGCACAATCAGCCAGGATAGATAAGAAGCCCAGACATGTTGTGGACTGAGATTTTACTAAAGAAGTTTTTAATCATCTTGCGCCAGGTTTATTTTTAGTTGGGAATTACCCAACAGACGCTTGGGCACAGCCAGGATTATGGGGCATTTGATGGGTAAAAACAGAACATAGAGACTGACTACATACATATAATTATAGCTATGATAAGTTTAGCGCTTTTCTCCACTCACCAGGCGGATATCAGTTGAAACTGAAAAGTTCAGGCTCAGAAATATGGTCCCGATGAATATAAACACCTGCAGAGAGTAAAGAACAATACATATAAACATTTGTGTCTTGCACGCTTTCCTATCCCCCATAGGTTTTGTCTTTATAATCCATTCATCCACCCCAGTCTCCGTACATTCATAGACAGCCCCCGCCATAGTCTATGATTTCTACTGCTCGGTCCTATAGCCGAGACCCAGTAAGGGGATGAAAGCAATCTGTACTCCAGGTACTTACATAAGTGGCCACAAGGCTGATGTCTGCAAGAATAATAGCCAACAGCAGGAAAATGGCGGAGCCCAGCAATCCAACCGCACAAACTATAGGGTCAGCACGAGGGTTGTACTTCCTGCATCTCTTGGCTATCTCCGCCCCTGTTCCAACTCCAAGGATGCCAGAGATGACCGTAAGTCCTCCGAAAATCAGACTGCAAAGAAAAGCGGTAAAGAGATTAGTAAAGTAGCTTGAAGAAATGAAATATAAATAATTTGATATAATAATAATTTGAAATATAAATATTTTTTTTTAGAGAGAAAACGGTCATAGGGGGAATTAAATTCCCACCAGTGAATGTCAAATTAAAGTTTGCTAAACTTGTACCTGTCATCATAGTTGGATAGTTGAGTCTGATATGGCGCCTTCTGTAGCATGAGAGCCCGGGCACGCTTCAGGAAAGTAACAGCCCAGAAGCCGAATGCAGCTGCCACAAATTTTACCATAATAGTCCCAAGAGTAGAAAACAGAAGACTTCGGCTGCAGAGAGAGAAAAGGGTAAAAAACTTGTAAATGACGCAGAAGTCACGGGGGAGATCAGTGACATAAATCAATGCACAGAAGACACCTACTTTTTACGCAGTTGGTTGGCATCCATAAGCCATCCTTTGAAGCTCAGTGGTTTGTTCTTTTCCTCTGCAGCTCCTCTGGACGGTTCTTTTACAAATGCAGCCATGAGCAGGACTCCTACCAGGCCCAGAGCAGAGATGATCTGTGTAGATGAAGAAGGAGACATCACATATCACATATACAGAGGTTTCATCACAAAAAGGACATGAGCACAGACTGTTGTGGAACTGGTTCCATTAAAGGGGATCTGCGACGAGGTGTTTGCTGCGCATCTGAGAGCAGCATAATGCAGGGACAGAGACCCCGATTCCAGCGATGTGTCACTTGCTGGTGTGCTTGGTGAAGTATTGATAAAATCCCAGTTTTCTCTGCTGCAGATCTAGCAGTACTCTGAATGCTGAGCTCTGTATACCCTGCCTACACCACTGATTGGTAGATTTTTCTGTGCACACTGTACATAGGCAGAAAGCCACCAATCAGTGGTGGGGTCGGGGTTACACAGAACAGGAGGACTACATGGCACGAGACAACTAGTCCCCTCGTCATAATCTCCTGCTAATAAAACAGTGATTTTTTTTTTTAAAGCATCTACAAGGAGCAGTAAGTGACACATCGCTGGAATCAGGTGCTCTGCCCCTACAGGGCCCCTGCTCTCAGATCAAATGGAAAAACATACTGCCAGATTCCCTTTAATACGATTCAGGAATTATAATTAAGATTCACAGTTTGTCCACAAGATCCCTCAGACCTATTACTTACCCGGAAGGCCCATTGCCAGGCGCCACCAAATGCACTTGTCACTTTAGACCCAATGATGTAACCAAGGCCACTGTAAAAAACAAAAACAAAGTTGTCATAATTTCTGCACACATATAAACATATACATTTTTGAGTGCCTTTTTCCGGCTCCTCCTTCCTACTCCACCCCCTCCATAGACTTCTATGAGCAGCAACTGTTACCCCATGCCGCATAAAGCTACAATCTGTCTTGTCACTGAAGATGGATTTTTATCAGTGAATTAATGAAGGGACATAAGTATATTTCCTGATAAGATATATTACAACATTTCCTATGTCCATTTAAATGATTTATAAAAAAACAATAAAAAGTGTAAGATCATTCTGAGTCTTCACATTCTTTGAGGAGCTCTTGTCATAAGTGCTAAAAGTCAAACTGTCTAGCAGAAAACTTTTTTGCCCATAGCAATCAGTGCAGTTTTCTCTTAGGGAAAGTCTTGACATTGCTGAAAAAATATTTCCATTTAGAGTCTTGAATCAATTTCCTAGAAATCTGCAGCAATTCCAGAAATGTTTGCTGGTTCACTGCTGATCCTCCCCCTACGTGTTGCGACACCATGATCATTACTTGCGGAGGGGTTTTTGAAACGCCATCCATATGTATTGTACATGCATCTGTAGAGCAAAATCCGTACCGAAAAAAGTCCACAGCAAATCCGCCTTGTCGGACTTACTCTTAGACAGTTTGGCTATGATTCCCTCCTTAAAACAATAAATAGATCTACACTCACCAGCCAAAGGGTGCTGCTAAGTAATACAAGTTAAGCGCGCGGCTGCGCCGATCTCCCACGAAGACGTCGGCAATGATGGAGGGGGCAGTTATTTTAAAACTTGCCTCTGCAGCTCCAGACAGTCCATTAATTAGGAGAAAAACTGTAAAATACTGTGAAAACACAAAAAAATATTCAGTGACCATTTATGAAAGTTTTCTAAGACACCTAAAGAAATACGGTAATGGAAAAATTATAAACTTTTCCTAATTTTGGACCCGCTCTCACTTTTGTCTTGCAAATACTAATGCAAAATACTGATCTACATACAAACAAGTGAGAGGCTTTAGGGCTCATGCAGACGTCGGTGGATCCCGGTCCGATCTCTGACAGCGTGATAGCGATGCTCGGGTCGGAAGAACCGCGGCCAGTCCGTGCATTATTGTCCATGATGGCACCGAGATCCACAGACGTCTGCATGAGCCTTAAGTCTTTATGCTTCTACCAATTAGATCAGTTACCTCATTGGGAACGTAGGACTTGCAGAGAATGATGGCCGACCAGAAGGACATCCCTGCACACATGATGTATTTTCTGTTCCAGCGGTCACCCAGGTATCCATAGATTTGACCAAACAGGACACTGCTGATCGTGAATACTAGAAGGGGAAAAACAAGAGGTCACAGTTAATAGAAATGATTTCTTTAACATATATTTATTTATATTTGAGGATTATTTAAACTGTTGCACTGAAAACACTTCTCCCGTCCTCATCACTGTTTGCATTTTTGGTAACTATAAAGGCGGCCATCATGTGAACGTTACAAAATTGGAACCTTATGATGTCACGAGATTCCAGCCGTCCTCACAAGTGACCTATAGAATAGGATTTTATGTTAAAAGTTTACCTAAGCTTATAAGGCCGGATTTGCTGTCGTCCATTTTAAATGCGCTTTGTAGGTAAGAAATCGCTCCTGCCAGAACAAAAAGAAGAACACGAATGATTATTGTAATTAGAGAAGTGCAGGAATAGACATCACAGCAGCTAACGAGCCTTCTCGTTGGCCATGAAGATTTTCTTCTTTTTTTCCAGTTTTGGGCCTTATACACCTTGCCCCCGACATAAGCCGGTTTACGCCTACTTACCTACGAAAGTGAAGGCAGCTATGAAGGTGACCAGATTGATGAAGGTTAGAACGCCTACAATAATGAAAGAGCGGACTATGGAGACTCCAGTCCGGGCGTGCAGGTCCTGTTCTTCGCAGTTTTCATCCTCATCTTGCTGGTCTTTTCCTTTTTCCACATCTTCTAATAGAAGTGGCATTTTTGGGGTGGAATTGAAGAGAGATGCCATGTTCAACAGAGCCCTGCAAACACTGGAGAAAAACACAAGACGGTAAAAATATTGCATTAGTCTCAGTAAAGATTTCAAAAATAAAGAGAAAAAAAACAAGCATATATATATATATATATATATATGTATTTTTCAGATTATAAGACTCACTTTTTGTTCTCCCAAATTTGGGGGGAAAATGGGGGTGCGATTTATAATCCAATTGTAGCTTACCGGGCTGGGGGGGTATCTGCGGTGGAGCAGGGTCCCAGGAGTCAGGGTCACTGCTGCAGGAAGTTGAAGGTGGTGGGGCGATGCTGTGGGCCCCAGACTGGGAGGTGGGGGTGGTCAGCGATGCGAGGCTGCTTCGGGCACCAGGCTTCCAGAAAATGTCAGTGGAGCCCCCGCACTGCCCATCGTTTTCACTGCGGTGGACTTCGGGAAAATGGACGCCTCCAGCGGAGCATGTGTAGATCTCGGCTCCCGAGATCTCGATCTTGGGAGCGGAGATCTCAATCTAAACATGCGCCATTTTCCCAAAGTCCACTGCAGTGAAAACGATGCAAACGATGGGCAGTGTGGGGACTTGTTTGATATTTTCTGAAAGCCCGTGGCCCGGAGCAGTCTCGCACTGCTGAGCACCCCAACCTTCCAGCCCGGGCCCTGCAGCATCGCCCCACTCCTGCCACCGTTGAAAGCTTTCTGCAGCAGCGACCCTGCCTCCTGGGATCCCGCTTCACCGCAGCCCCCTCGACCACCCCCGGGTAAGCTATCGTAAAAGGGGATTATAAGACGCACTATTTTATTAATTTCATTTTTTTCCCATTTTCCTCCCCAAAATTTGGGGTGCATCTTCTAATCTGCAAAATACAGTCTCTGGCATCAATATATCCATAAAAGTAAGAGAAACAATCAAAACGCCAGAATGGCCTTTTTTTCCCTTGGTTTTTTTTTTATTACGGCACCTTCCCCGAAAAATGCAATAAAAAGTCACCCAAACTGTGTATGTTCCCCAAAATGGTGTCAATAAAAACATCAACTTGCCATAAAATGGTGAAACAAATCAATTTTTTTTTTAAATTCTAAAACTATTGTTGTAACCACTTACGGTAAGTAATAACAATAATAATAATAATAAAACAATATGAACCCTGAATCATCTTTCCAGATCAATCGTATCACAAAATGAACGTGGTAAAAAGCACAAAAAACAGTTTTGTTTTTCTGTTTTTTTTTCACCATTTCACCATAGTTATTATTTTTTTCCCCATTTTTCAGTATAATATAAGGTAAAATGAATGCTGTTCTTCTAAGCAACAACTCGTCTCACAAAAAAAAAAACAAGCTTTCACCTGACTATGTGATCAGAAAAATAAAAAAGTGGAGGAAATATTGGCCGTGCTTTGAAAGGGTTAATGACAATTTACAAAAAACGTGTCTATACTGTTATTGGGGATAATTCTATAGGGAAATCTATATATGTCCCCCTATAATCATCTACAGGTTGTCTCCCCCTGGGAAAGGCTCCCATTACTCATTAGATGAAGTTCAGACTTACCTTTCTCTCTTTCCACCGGAGGGCGCTGATAATAACAAATAAATATCACTTTCTATAGCAAATTTTGCAACACAGAAATCGTGAGTACAACACACAATAGTGAGTGGCTGGGATCCGGCCGGCGCCCATAGTTATACACAGGGGCCGATTGTGACATCATCAGCCGGTCACTGGGGGTTCTAAGCCATTGTGATGTCATCGATCTATCTAATCATCCGTCCATCCATGGATTCTGTAGTACTACAACACCCAGTATGTACGTCTGGAAAAGTATAGAACTAGCATGCTCCACCCTCACGTTTTTCATTGTGCTGTGGTCTATATTGAAATTCATGTCCCTCTGGATGGATGGATGGACATGCTGAGTTTTGTAGTACTACTGAATCCATCCATCCATCCATCCATCCATCCATCCATCCATCCATCCATCAAGAGGAACATCAATTTCATTATAGACCAAAGCACAATGAAAGACTTGAGGATGGATCTTGCTAGTTCTATACTTTTCCAGATGTATATACTGGGTGTTGTAGTACTACAGAATGATAAGGACTCTGATGACAGGGCATGCTGACACCTGTAGTCCTATACTTTTCTAGAAGTGCATGCTGAGAATTGTGGTACTACAGCACAATAAGAACATAAATTTCAATATATACCACAATACTGTGCTATTGCTGTATATAGTATAAACAATCAAACAATCATAGGTTCAAGTCTACCAGGGGGAGTAAAAAAATAAAAATAAATATCAACAAAAATTTAAAAAAATATATATAAAATATAAAAAGTTCAATTAACTCCTGTTCCTAATTAAAAACTAAAGAGATAAAAATATACATATTGTGCATCAATGTATCCATAAAAGTAAGAAAAACCATCAAAACGCCAGAATTGCCTTTTTTTTTCTATCGCAGCATCTTCCCCCCAAAAATGCAATAAAATGTCATCAAATCTTTGTATGTTCCCAAAAATGGTGTCAATAATAATGACAACTCGCCATGGAAAAAAAACAAGAGCAGAGGCTCATAAAATGGTGAAAAAAACTTTTTTTTTTACAAAGTTCTGAAATTGTTGTAACCACTATAATAATAATACTAATGATAATGATAATAAAAAAGCAATATGTTTGATATTGCTGTAATCACGCTGACCCTGAATCATATTTCCAGATCAATCTTACCAAAAAATGAATGCGGTGAAAAGGAAGCACAAAAAACTGTTGCAAAATTATTTTGCTTTTCACCATTTCACCGCACTCGTAATTGTTTCCCCATTTTTCAGCAACAACTCGTCTCACAAAAAGAAAAAAACAAGCTTTCACCTGACTAAGTGATTGGAAAAATGAAGAATAAGAAGAGGAGGAAATATTGGCCATGTTCTAAAAGGGTTAATGACAATTTACAAAACCGTGTCTATACTGTTATTGGGGATAATTTTATAGGGAAATCTATATATGTCCCCCCTATAATCATCTACAGGTTGTGTCTCCCCCTGGGACAGACTCCCATTACTCATTAGATGAAGTTCAGACTTACCTTTCTCTCTTCCCACCGGAGGGCGCTGATAATAACAAATAAATATCACTTTCTATAGCAAATTTTGCAACACACAATAGTGAGTGACTGGGATCCGGCCGGCGCCCATACTTATACGCAGGGGCCGATTGTGACATCATCAGCCGGTCGCTGGAGGTTCTAAGCCATTGTGATGTCATCGTGCGGTGCATGCATATACACTCAGTGTACTTTGATACAAAGAGTCACCTAATGAATCTTTTCATTTGAAAATGTTGAACCCTGATAAGATAAAAAAAAAACAACCTATAGGCTATGTGCCCACGATGCAGAAATGCTCAGGATTTTTTCCTGAGCGTTTCTGCATCTCCCTGGCAGAAAAAAACGCATGCGGATTGTACATGCGGATTGTACATGCGGATTGTACATGCGTTTTTCCTGCCAGGGACATGCGGATGTGAAGCGTTCTTCACTTGCATTTCCGCATGCGGGTTGTGATTTTAGCATCACTTGGAAAATGCTTGACAACTTGGTCACACTATATAAATCCATGCAACCGGCATGAATTTATATAGTGTGACCGAGAGAATGTCAAAAAATAAAAAAATAAATATACGAGGGGCGATCCAAAAGTAATGATAATCGGTTATTTCTATTGCACACAGAAATTAAAATAAAATGTTTTCTTCTCTCTTAGGTACCCACTAGTCCAGGAAAAAAAAATCACTTAAATAGGCCACGATTCACGGGAGCTACATTCATTTGAGTAGGAACTGCCGAGGAGTGAACATCAAAATGGAAAAAAACGAGCTCAGAGCTGTCATCAAATACCTCTGCTTGAAAAAAATTACTACCAAAGACATACACAGCGACTTGGTGGAAACGTTGGGGTCTTTTCTCTTCCATATTCCACAGTTGCACGCTGGGCCAAGGAATTTAGGCTGGGAAGAATATTGACGGAAGATGAACATCGTGAAGGACGCCCATCCACGTCCCTCAATGAAGAAAACATGAAAAAAGTTGAAGAAGTTGTATTGGCCGATCGAAGAGTGACTATCAAGCATGTAGCGGAGGTCACAGGGATCTCATATGGCAGTATTCAAAGAATCCTTGCAAAAGAATTGCATATGAGAAAGGTCTCGGCGCGTTGGGTGCCAAAAATGTTAACCGACGAGCAAAAGAAGAAACGAGTTAACATTTCAAGAGCACGTCTCGAAAAGTTCCAAGCAGACAAGGAGAATTTTTTGTCACGTTTTTTGACCATGGACAAGACCTGGATCCACCACTTTGATCCCGAAACGAAACAACAATCGATGACATGGAAACGAGCCAACGAACTGACACCGAAGAAACTCAAAGTGTCAAGCTCAGCAGGGAAGGTTATGGCGTCCGTTTTTTGGGACGCTGAAGGAATTATTATGGTGGACTATTTGGAGAAGGGAGCCACTATTACGGGCTCCTACTACACAGAACAAATAAGAAGATTGCGGGAGGCTATCAAGGAGAAAAGGCGCGGCAAACGGCAGGCTGGAGTGCTGTTTCACCAAGATAACGCGCCGGCTCACAAAGCTGCAGTTGCCATGGCTACCATACAAGAAGCGGGCTTTGAACTGGTGGAACAACCCCCCCCCCTATTCGCCAGATCTAGCCCCCAGTGACTTCTTTCTCTTTCCTTGGCTCAAGGAACACCTCCGGGGCAAGAAATTTGACGACAATAGCGACGTGATAACAGCTGTTGGGGATTTTTTTGAGGGTCAAGATCAAGAATTTTTTTCGAAGGGAATTCTAAGTTGAGAAAAGAGATGGACTAAATGTATAGACTTGTTAGGAGACTATGTAGAAAAATAAAAAAAAATTTTGACTATATTCATTGTGTTTAGTATTGATTATCATTACTTTTGGATCGCCCTCATATATTTACGGCCCGCGCTGTCTTGCTTCACCGTCCCGGCTGCCGGCAGCGGTGGATTGAAGGACCTGCCGGCGTCAGCGTCGCGTGACCTGTCACATGACTCTGACGTCAGCGCAGGTCCTTCATTCCATCGCGAAGTGCCGGGAAGTAAGGAGGAGCACAGCGCGGGCCGCCGGAAGGTAAGTATATATTTATTTTTTATTTTATTCTTTTTTTTACAGCTTTTTTTTAATGGTACCTGGGTGTGGATGAGACTCTCTTCTCCTCTACACCCGGGTACCATCCGCACATTAGAACGCGCCAATTATGCAAGTACAGATGCAGTCTTGCGGAATTGGCGTATTCTAATGCAAGTCAATGGCGGCGAAAATGCAGCGCTTCCGCAAAATAATTGATAGTGCTGCGTTTTTTTCCGCAATGATAATCCGCAGCAGAAATGTCCGCAGCATGTGCATAGCACACGCGGATTATCATTGGGGATCATGGCAGGCCTTCTAACATGCGTTTTTAATGCGTTTCTGCAGTGTTTTTGCTGCTGCGGAAACGCTTAAAAAACGCATTGTGGGCACACAGCCTTACTCACCTCCCATGATAAAATAAAATAAACTATATCACCTCCCTTGCTGGCGCCGTTCCCACGCTGTCGACACTCGCGGTCCCGGGGTTCTCGTGCAGTTATTGTGACATGTGACACTCGTGACCAATCAGTGCTGGCGTCACTGTCTCCGCCTTTGGACAAATCGAACATGAAGAGGAGACCCTGGATGCGGCTGATCTCTGCCTTCCTTTTCATGTCCCATTTGTCTGAACGCAGAGACATTGACGCCTGCGCTGATTGTCACCGGTGTCACATGTCACAACAACAAGACAATGTGAGCCCCGGGGACAGCGAATTCTGACACCACGGAAACGGCGCCAGCACTGGAGGGGAGTATAAGTTTTATTATTTTACGGGGGCCAAGCGTGGGGTATAAACAGGAGTTGTCCAAGTAGTGGATAACTTCTTTAATGCATGTAAATAGAGCTAAAAATATTGCTTGAAATTGGATTTCCTTACAAATTTTACACTGTGTGGCTTTTACAGACTCTTTATTACCCTGCACATCTGGCTGCAGAGTGAGTTAGCTGAGAATCTGTCAGTGAGCTTGTTCTAATGTAAACAACTCTTGTGCGTCTCACAAACAAACTTCAGTTGCAATCACATGGACACAATCATACACACACATATACAGTGGCATGTAAAAGTTTGGGCATCCCTGTTGAATATTTCAGCTTTTTCTTTGCCCTCTATAATTATTTTATTATGATCTTTTGAAGGGCCGATACCATCCATTTTTTTCTTTTTGGCATTGATATATTTGTAAAAATTTGGGGGAATTTATTTTAATGTCACTGGCGATTTGTGTTTTGGTAGATAACTTTACTAGTTTGATTACTTTTTTACATTTCTTATTGAGATCTTTATACTCCTGAAACGCTATTTCTGTATTCTCAGCCATCAAGATTTTGCAAGTGTCACGGCCCACCCTCCCTCACATTATTGAGTACATTATTATGACATTTATTATTTTTATCCTTATTAGGGTTGTTACCATATGTACATTACTGTTACATTTTATATGAATCTAGCTTGTGAGCCCCAATGGGGACAGTGATGATAATGTCTGTAAAGCGCTGTGGAATTAATGGCGCTATATAAGTGAGTAAAATAAAAAAATATGTATTGATATTATGTCTTCTGCTTTCTTTATAATTGTCACAGTTGGAGGATGGATAATCTTGCATGAGAAGATGAGAAGACACTTGGCAGCGACATGGTAAACAGGCAGATCCAGACTTGCCCTCCGCAGGAGCAGTGGCGATGGCTGGTGACTTCTTCATCATCCATTCTAAAATGCAAGATCCTCCTGTATTTTTGTGTGAGCTTTATATCATTTGTTAATAAAGGTCATCGCCTACCCCCAGAATTCAGAAGATTTGTGTCTCTGAATATGGTTTAGCGACATAAGATATTGGGTTCGAATGGAGTGATGAGACCAAGTAGTTCAAGGTATATAACTTGCATTGCATGCCGAGTGTCCATATGGCCGAGCGCTGGTATGGATCATATATAATACATATACAATACTTACATAATAGTGCTATACTGTACCAACATTATACTGCCTTACAGTGAGTACCTACATAATAGTGCCATACAGAAACTATATAATAAACCATATAGAGCCATACAGAATTTTTTTTTATTTCAGACAAGTCACGTTTTGGGCTTCTGTATAATTGTCCTTTGGCAGCTTCAGAAGTGGCACGTGTGATAGCACTATATAAATATAAGGGGCGATATGGTGAAACCGAGTATTTCAGGAACACATGTATGGAACTCTGGGTCCAATATGAAATATAAAGAATGTGTTCAAATCAAACCAGCATGTGCTCTGGTTTGGTTATATACTGACAGATAGATAAGGCTCATTCTGTTTTCATTTACTTTGTATTTACTTGAAGTTTAGACACAAGACTATGTTAGGACCTGCTTATTCTTTGTCTGAAGCATCTATCACCAATAGTCTTCTGTTTATGGAGGGTTATTGTAAAACATGAAGATTTACATAACCTTTTGTGTTTAATTACTTACCGTATTTTTCGGACTATAAGATGCACCTAGGTTTTAGAGGAGGAAAATAGAAAAAAAATTAAAGCAAAAAATGTGGTCACGATGCCCTGTTAAGGGGGAGGGGGTCTGCTGCTGACACTGCTATAGGGGTAATGTCCCCCGATTCTGATAATATCCCCCATCCTGGTATATATGCCCCCCCCCTTCCTATTATACCTGGCCCCAATCCCCATCCTGGTATGCACTGCACCCCTCCATCCTGATATGCATGGCACCCCTTCATCCTGATATGCATGGTGTTACAAGTCCGGGTGGTGGAACCTCTGTGCTTCGGTGCAAGGAGGGACCAGAGGGGCGTGACTAAGTGCCTACTCGGCCTGACCAATGTCGCACGGCGGCTCAATCAACTCCGTGAACCAGGGAGGGACCGAGCAGGGGGACCAGGTGCCACTCTAGGACCGACCTTGTGTGAGAGCAGGTGACTCCCACGGGTCAGATGGGTACAGCGGATGAGCACAGCAGGAAGGCTGATGGGTGGTCCGGGTAGATAAGCAGGCTGGTTCGGCAGATAGCCAGACTGTTGCTCCGGGTAGGCGAGCTGGTGGGCACGACAGGTAAGAGATTGGTGCTCCAGGTAGGCTAGATTTAAGAGGGAGGGAGCGCGCGCGTGCCCTAAGCACGGTGCCCGGGTGGCTGCACGCCACAGTAGCAGGGGAGCCGGAGGACGCCGGACCTGGACTGCGGCGGTGAGGGGAACAGCGTCTCTATCCGCCAGGAGGCAGAGACGCCGATGCTTCACATGGCACCCCTCCATCCTGATATGCATGGCACTCCTCCATCCTGATATGTATGGCACCCCTCCAATCTGGTGTGCATGGCACCCCTCATCCTTATCCTGGTATGCATGGCACGCCTCATACCCCAATCCTGGTATGTATGGCACCCCTAATCCCTATCTTGGTATGCATGGAACCCCTAATCCCTATCCTGGTATGCATGGCACCCCTCATCCTTATCCTGGTATGCATGGCACCCCTCATCCCTATCCTGGTATTATGGCACCCCTAATCCCTAACCTGGTATGCATGGCACCCCTAATCCCTATCCTGGTATCCATGGCGCCCCTAATCCCTATCCTGTTATGCATGGCACCCCTCATCCTTATCCTGGTATGCATGGCACCCCTCATCCCTATCCTGGTATGTATGGCACCCCTAATCCCTATCCTGGTATGCATGGCACCCCGAATCCCTAACCTGGTATGCATGGCACCCTAATCCCTAACCTGGTATGCATGGCACCCCTAATCCCTATCCTGGTATCCATGGCACCCCTAATCCCTATCCTGTTATGCATGGCACTCCTCATCCTTATCCTGGTATGCATGGCACCCCTCATCCCTATCCTGGTATGTATGGCACCCCTAATCCCTATCCTGGTATGCATGGCACCCCGAATCCCTAACCTGGTATGCATGGCACCCTAATCCCTATCCTGGTATGCATGGCACCCCTAATCCCTATCCTGGTATGTATGGCATCCCTCATCCCTATTCTGGTATTTATGACATCCCTCATCCTTGTCCTGGTATGCATGACTTCCCTCATCCTTATCCTGGTATGCATGGCACCCATCATCCTTATCCTGGTATGCATGGCACCCATCATCCTTATCCTGGTATGCATGATTCCCCTCATCCATATACTGGTATGTATGATCCCCCTCATCCTTATCCTGGTATGTATGGCCCCCTCATCCTTATCCTGGTATGTATGGCCCCCTGATCCGTATCCTGGTATGTATGACCCCCTCATCCGTAACCTGGTAAGTATGGCCCCTTCATCCTTATCATGGTATGCATGGCCCCTTCATCCTTATCCTGTTATGTATAGCCCCCTTACCCTGGTATGTATGGCCCCCTCATCCTTATCCTGGCACGCATGGTCCCCCTCATCCTTATCCCTTTATGTATGCCCCCCTCATCCTTATCCTGGTATTCATGGTCCCCCTAATCCCCATCACACTGCACATAAAAAAATAAACACTCCTACTCACCTTTCTTCTCTCTCCCCCAGCGCTGTGTTCTGTCTGCCCGCACTGATCTTGCCATGTGAGCCGCGCATGGGGTCACTGCCATGCGCAGCTCACAGGGAGAGATCAGCTGCCGGAAGTCACTGCTCCTCACGCTGGGACTGTGTACTCCCATGGGTGTGGAGAGGGAGTGAATATCCATGCCCTTTGACAGCGGGCAAAAGCGATCGCCCGGCAGCAGCAGGAGCCGCACTGGGAATACACTGTGTGCCGCTATTAAGGAGCATGAATATTCAGTGCTCCGTAAGCCCATTTTCCTCCAAAATTTTGTAGGAAAAAAGTGCGTCTTATAGTCCGAAAAATACGGTACTTGATCCCTAAGAGCTTTTTGAATTGTGTACCATTGTCTATGTAAGAGCCTGTATCTGATTTATCTTTCTTCCTACAGCCAGCCACTGTCGGGGCAAAGGTGAATTAGACTTAGTAGTGTACATTTACTATATAAGGCCAGAGAGAATATTACTGAGCAGAAGCCATAAGTTGTACCTGCACTGGTGTGTAGTGTTGTGATACCTGTCCATGCAGTGTTATGAAGATTTCTAGGAGTTCTCTGTCTTGGTGAAATTGCTTCTCTGATATTCCCGACAGATGATGTTTAAAAGCTCCTTGGTGATGAAGTGAGTATATATATGTACTTAACATTTGTATTATAACATATACAAAAGTGTTCGCAATATCATCATATCATACTATTCCTTTAATTATGTATTTTATCTTTTAAATCAACTATTATAAATAAAATTGCGTAACATCGCAAGTGGTTTCCTTCTTTAAAGCCATATCCGAACCTTAGCGTTAAAAAAAACTTGGCAAAACATTTGGCGTAGTCAGCAGGATACGCAGAAGGTTCAGAAGTTCTTTTTGTTCAAAATTCCAATCATCTAGAATTTATAAGGCCTCTGTGTGATAAGGTGTGATAGAGTGACATTGCGTTAAACATGTGTTACACGCACGCTGCTAGGTTCAGATAGGGCGAGACAGGTTTCATGAATTCTTTGGAATCCTCGGGGAACCGTTACTCAGGGCGACCATAGGCTGCAGCTTCTCTCAGGCACACGATAGATTCAATTGCTGACCAGACACATCTGACAAGAGTCTTTTTCAACAGTTTAACAGTGGAATTTAATCTGAAGCATGGCCAGTGCAATTCAGGGATATTACAGCAACAATCTTCATTACAGTACAGTCTGAGTTTCTTGAGCAACCGGTTCCAGTAACAATACAGTAGTTTCTTCACAAGGCATAGTATTACAGTCTCTTCAGTAGCATAATTCAGCATAGATTAGATCTCTTAGCAGCACACTTCTATGCATACACAACCACAGGCTTTTCCTTCACAAGGACACAATAGTACACAGCATTATTTATCCTGCATGGAAATGGAGGGGGGGAGGATTTGATAAGGGAGATGATCTCTGTGATACAATTCCTTCCAGTTCTTATCTTCCTGCCCGATAATACTTTGCACTGTTAGTTCAAGGAGTTTATCTCACCTGTGTTTAGTTTCTTTCCTGATCTGAATCCTGTTCAGTTGCTTTCTGTCAGATCCAGATAACACACCACCTTTCTCTTCGGACTACAATAACAAGTTCCCCACAATCCCCCTGGGACTCTGCTGAAACACTCCCTGGCTCCTGTGACTGTGTTAACCCCTCTAATTGCTGGATGCTACCGAAGCACAACACTTCCTGTCTCCTGTGCTTGTGTTATTTGTAACAGTTATAATAATAATAATCTTTTTATTTATATAGCGGCAACATATTCCGCAGCGCTTTACAATTCAGACAATTTACAGACATTATGGGCACTGTCCCCATTGGGGCTCACAATCTAGATTCTGTATCAGTATGTCTTTGGAGTTGCTGGATGCTTTTGAAGCAACCGCACTACTTCTGCATGTCACACTCTCCCTCCTTTTTGAATGTCGTCCTCAACATTCTTCTTAATTGGTCAATCTAACCAATTCTGAGACAGTGGTGAAAGTTGAGTAACTTTATATACAAATTGGCATAACATTTATAAACATTTATAACAATCTATTCTACAACCTTTTTCTTGTAGTACTCCTGTAAGAAATAAACAATTAACACAATTAACACAATCTCTTCAGCTTCAGCTGGAGCTTTTCGTACATCTTCAACAAGCTGTCTCTCTCACTAGGCCTTAACAGTTCTTTATTTCTACAAAGTCTTTTAAGGAAAATCAAAGCATGAAAACAAGTCTTTCCACCAGGCAACATCTTCCATACTGCCTCTCAGTGGTGAATACCACTCCAGTGGGCTTACCTGGTCCGTAGGCAAAGATACCTGTTTCCAGTCGACAGTCCTTGGCACTTGACTCGGTTCACCAAGTGTCTCATACATCAGCATCACGGGCCTCTTCACTTCTCGAGTCGACATCCTCCTGGAGGGTTGTTCCTCAGATACCACGGGTTCTTCGGTCACAGGAGTTTCTTCCGCCGCACTCATTTCCCGTGCTTCCTCAGATGCTCCTGGAACTGCCTCTGTAAGTTCCTGCACTTCTCTGGAATCGCTTGGTTCTACATGGTCTGGTAATTCTGCTTCTCCTGAGTGTCGATCGGTCTCTCCAGTGACCGGTGTTCGATCATCAGATCTGAATTGGACTTCATCTGTACTCCTTGGTACAAACTCTGGAGCCTCTGGACTTAGTTCACTCTCCTGAGGATGGTACATCCCTCTCCTTGCCGGTCCGAGAAATAAAACGGTGTGCTCTTCTTCATTGGAACTTTCAAGGTCACTATCTCCCACCGGAGCTTTAATCTGTGGTGGTCTCTTAGTCGATCTTGGTCGATGTCGCTCTGCTTCTGGGAAGTCTTGTTGTGGTGGGAGATAATGACATGGTAGTAATAAATTCTGATAGACTATTCTGGTTTTATTGTCCCCTCCTTCCAATCGGATTTCATACACTGGACTGTCATCGACTTTCCTCTTTACGACCACATACACCTTGTCTTCTTGACTAGCACCCAGCTTACTGGTGCCATTTCTGTTCCATAACATTTTCGATGATAGTACTCCTTACTCTTGCTCTGTCCTTGCATAACCACTTTGGACGCTATGTTGTATGCTTCTGCCATCCGTTCCTTCCATTTCCGAACGTACTCCGGATACGTTCTGTAAGTCTCTGACACAGTAGTATCGAACATGATGTCGATTGGCAGTCTTGGCCATTTAATAGGAAGAAGGTTGAGTAACCTGTTGCATCACTCTTTGCACAGTTATAAGCATGTACCACTTTTGACAGAGAACTCTTCCAGTCTTTCTTCTCGTCAGCTGTTAAAGAAGTGTCACAATTATAGTGGATAACTAAGGAAAGTGTTTGCGTGGAGCAAGACACAACAGTACACAGTTTATAGGTGAAAAGTCTATATTAAAGCACACAGTGTTTTGCACAAAAATGCAGAGAAATCTCAAAGTCTTAAGTTCACAGAATAATGAGTCTTTGCAAGGTTAGTTCACCATTATATATCAGCAAGTCCATACAATGCAGAAGCAATCAAAGAGGCCCGGGTAAAGTCTCGGACAGTGCAGACCAGTCCCATGCTCAGCGACCATCCGAATAAGGAGACTGAGAACTCAGAGCAGCTTACTTGAGAGCCAAAGCAGATGGAGGGCAGAGGTGCAGAGGAACCTGCACAAAACAGCCAGGATCTCAGGCAAAATACTCTAGCACTGGACTAGAGGCTGGGGTGGAGTTATAAGGGCAGGAGGTAAGGGCACATGATACAGAAAATGCCATCTTGAAAAAGGGCAGAAATGTCCCAAAAGAAAATGAAACATTCAGAGTCCTGACATTACTCCCTCCTTACTAGCGGCCTGAGGATGATCCTGGACCCGGTTTCTCAGGGAATCTTTGATGGAAACGAGAAATCTTTTTATGGGGATTGATGTTTTCCACAGGTTCCCAAGAGTCTTCTTCAGGGTGATACCCCTGACATCTTTTCAAATACTGAAGCCGATTCCTGCGAGTCCTAGAGTTAATCACTTCCTCCACCACAAATTCCTCTTGCCCATCAATCACTACAGGCTGTGGAGGTGGCACAACACGTCCCTGGAAGGTATTAGGAGACACAGGCTTCAGTAAGGAAACATGAAAAACTGGATGTACCTTCATATTCCTAGGCAGCTTCAGACGGCAGGCCACAGAGCTCACAATACCGTTGATCTTGAAAGGACCGATGAACTTCTATCCAAGCTTCTGTGAAGGAAAGTTCAACTTTAGATTTTTAGTGGATAACCACACGGAATCTCCTACCTTAAACATGGGTGCTGGTTTACGGAATCTATCAGCCGATCTTTTGTAACGTTCCTGAGCCGAGGTCAGAGATTCCTTCAGAACCTCCAAATTTTGCCTCATTGCAGTCAGCCTTTCCTCTACAGCTGGAACAGGAGCATTAATCGGAGACCTAGGAAAAATACTCGGATGAAAATCCAAATTGGCAAAGAAAGGTGTTAACTTAGTGGAGGCACTCTGAGAGTTGTTGTAAGAGAATTCAGCTAATGGAAGAAGCTCCAACCAATCATACTGAAGATCGCTGATATAGCATCTTAGATATTGTTCCAAAGTCTGATTGGTACGCTCGGTCTGGCCATTTGTGTGAGGGTGATAAGCGGAAGAAAGACAGACATTAATATTGAGTGCAGAGCAAAACCCCTTCCAAAATCTTGAGGTAAACTGCACTCCATGGTCAGAGATGATCTCATCCAGGACCCCATGCAGCCGAAAAACATTTTGTATAATCAACTTCACTGTATCCTTAGCTGAGGGGAGGCCAGTGCAAGGAACAAAATGGGCAGCCTTGGTCAGACGATCAACTATCACCAGGATCGTATTCATACCACCCGATGAAGTTGTCGCGCCCCCGGGGCCGTGGGGTACTCGGCAGCCGGGCCCTCAGATGTTTGGGGGATATCATGGTGGCTGGCCCGGTTCGTGGCCCAGGGCGGACAACTGAAAAGAGGGGAATGTCTATTGGGATAATAGGTTTGTAAATGTTCGTGACGCCACCTGTGGTGCCTGGTGAGGATCACCAGCGCTGCAGCAGTCCACTGAGGCCGGTGTTGTGGCAGCTTAGATGGTATTGCTCCCCACAGGTGGAGCAGGGCCTCAGGGCAGCGTAGGAGGGAGGGGGATGCAGGACAGAGGGGACCCAGCCGGGTCAGAGCAAGAATAGGAGCACACACGAAAGTCACTTCAGTACCTTTTACTGATGGAAGTTCAGGCACATCCCGGAGCACTGTAGGGTGAAGGGTGCATATCAAGATCCTCCCCAGTGAGTGGGTGTAGGGCCTCCTGTCTCTTACCTCTCTGTAGTAAGTTTCTGACCTGCCTGGAGCTAGGCCTAACCTGGTTTCTGTTCTGCACCTGCTGACTTGGTGATAGTGCCTTCTGTTGGAGATCACTCTCCCTATTCTTTGGGGTCTCCTTGATTCCTGACCCTTGTACGTATCAGCTTTTGGTGATCCTGGGACATGTAGTTCGCCAGGGGTTTCAGTTGTTTTCTACTGGTCATGAAGATCCACGTAGACTCGGACCCGGTGTCCGGTATATGCTTCGGGGTGAGCTGGTTAAGCTCCTCTGCCCCCTATGTTACTCCCTTTCCACTCGCCTTCGGCCCCGCTCAGGCCCTCACTAGGCTACACACACTTCAGCCAGGATGCTGCTCTTCTTCGCCGCTCTCAGAGTGTTGGCACACTCCTAGCTCTCTATCCTGAGCTCTGTGAGTTCTAGTCTGGACTCACTCTACAGACTATGCTGAGCTCTTTCTGCAGGAACTGCTAGGCTCTGGCTTGACTGCACTGAATACTTCTGTGTCTGAGCAGGAACTGCTGAATCACTGAGCTGCCTAGCTCCACCTTCCCTATTTATATCCCTAACGGGTTCCCTCTGGTGGTCTGAGGTGGAAGGTGGAGGTGTGTGTGTGCTGTGGGGGCCTCTTGTGGAGAAATCCTTCTATGCAACCCTCTACGATCTGCGGTACCAAGCGCAGCTGGGAGGCACATTCCCCCCTAGCAAAGCTCAGCACTTCCGGGCTGAAGTACATTTTATAAAACAATAAACATTAACAATCTTCCCTTTATGGGAGGCACATTTCTTAAACGTTGCATAACAAAAACATTATAAACATATAAAACATTTTCAGCAGTTCAATAATGGTGCTCCTTCCGGGGAAGCACCTGTCCATGATAGGCTGGCCCAGCCGGGTCATCAGCCGTAGATGGCGGGAGTTTGCTCTCCTCCCCCACCTTGTGGACATTCAGGGCCATGGGTATGACAGGGGTTACAGGTCCTGCTGATGGAGTGGCTGCCTCGGCCTGCTCGGCGCCGAGCTCGGGTTGAACATCAGGGCCATTAACCGGTGCTTCGGCGTTTTGCTGTTCCTCGGACATTCTGGTGCCCCCCTAGCGAACCGTGGCCTACCTTCCTTTCCTTCCAGTAGGCCACAGCTCCCCAGGTGACAGTCTTCTTCAGGACCTTGCGTCGCTTGCGTCCTACGTCAGAGCGTTCAGCGACGCTCCTTCCAGGACCTGGCATTTCCTGGTTTGACGTCGAGGCATGGGGCGTGTCCGGGGCTTTGCGCGCTTTTGCAGGTGCGCCCCTCAGTTTCCTGCTGTTACGCCCTTCTTCTCGCTCGGCGGCCCAACAATGGCGGCAATCTTCACCACAGTTTAACATACACAGTTTTTAATTAAAGGCGCACAGTACCAGGTGGCAACGGGCATAACACTTCGTCGTTGCAGTGGGCACGGAATCCTGTTTGTGACGCCAGAAGTTGTCGCGCCCCCGGGGCCGTGGGGTACTCGGCAGCCGGGCCCTCAGATGCTTGGGGGATATCACGGTGGCTGGCCCGGTCCGTGGCCCAGGGCGGACAACTGAAAAAGAGGGGAATGTCTATTGGGATAATAGGTTTGTAAATGCTCGTGACGCCACCTGTGGTGTCTGGTGAGGATCACCAGGGCTGCAGCAGTCCACTGAGGCTGGTGTTGTGGCAGCTTAGATGGTATCGCTCCCCACAGGTGGAGCAGGGCCTCAGGGCAGCGTAGGAGGGGTGGGGTGCAGGACAGAGGGGACCCAGCCGGGTCAGAGCAAGAATAGGAGCACACACGAAAGTCACTTCAGTTCCTTTTACTGATGGAAGTTCAGGCACATCCTGGAGCACTGTAGGGTGAAGGGTGCATATCAAGATCCTCCCCAGTGAGCGGGTGTAGAGCCTCCTGTCTCTTGCCTCTCTGTAGTAAGTTTCTGACCTGCCTGGAGCTAGACCTAACCTGGTTTCTGCTCTGCACCTGCTGACTTGGTGATAGGGCCTTCTGTTGGAGATCACTCTCCCTATTCTTTGGGGTCTCCGTGATTCCTGACCCTGGTACGTATCAGCTTTTGGTGATCCTGGGACATGTAGTTCGCCAGGGGTTCCGGTTGTTTTCTACTGGTCATGAAGATCCACGTAGACTCGGACCCGGTGTCCGGTATATGCTTCGGGGTGAGCTGGTTAAGCTTCTCTGCCCCCTATGCCACTCCCTTTCCACTCGCCTTCGGCCCCGCTCAGCCCCTCACTAGGCTACACACACTGCAGCCAGGACGCTGCTCTTCTTCGCCGCTCTCAGAGTGTCGGCACACTCCTAGCTGTTATGCACACGCCCGGGCTGAGCGGCGTGTGCGTGTGATTGTAGTGATTCCACTGGACCGTGCCGGAGAGTGAATGCCTGGAGGGGCGTGACTAGGTATTCACCCGATCCGACCAGGGTCGCACGACGGCATACGACGCCAGTGCACCAAGGAGGAACCGAGCAGAGGGACCAGGTGCTACTCCAGGACAGACCCCGGACACGGCTGTTGACCCACACAGGGGAATACAGGAACAGGCTGGTAGGCTGGCACACAGACTGGTGGGTATAGGCAGGCACGACTGGTATGCAGGCAGGCGGGTATGCAGGCAGGGGGGTAAAGGCAAGCACAGCTAGAGTGCAGACAGGGAGGCACTAGCAGGTAGGAACACAGGCGGGATAGGACCCAGTACACACCGGGACACAGGAACAATACAGGCAAAGGGGTACAGGCAAGCACGGCTAGAGTGCAGACAAGGCTGAGCAGGGAGGACAGGGCTCTGTTCACACGGAACAGACAGGAAGGGAAAGGCAGAGCCAGACACCCACAGGGTACTAGCAGTGAAGTAGCGAGTGGACCACAAACTCACAAACGGGAGTACAGAGACAACTGGCAGGAGTTAGGAACGAGTTCAGACTCTGCAGAAAAAGGAAGGGAACGGACATAGAGGCAAAAACAGGTAAAGGATAGGAGAGAGTTCAGACTGGAACTGAGTGTACGGAGGAGACCGACACTGCAGCGGGATACAGGAGCGGGTCTGGGAATACTGCCCCCAGAGAGGCGGGACGAACAGGCAAGGAGCGAGTTCAGACAGGACAGACAAGATACAGGAGCGGGTCTAGGTAATCGGCCCCTAGAAGGCAGGAGGAACAGGCTAGGAGCGTGTTCAGACAGGACAGACAAGAGAACACAGAAAGGACTCAGTTCAGACACGGGAACTAATACCGAAAAGCAGGAGACATACAGGACTCAGTTCAGACACGGGAGCTGATACCGAAAAGCAGGAGACATACAGGACTCAGTTCAGACACGGGAGCTGATACCGCAAAGCAGAAGACATACAGGACTCAGTTCAGACACGGGAGCTGATACCGAAAAGCAGAAGACATACAGGACTCAGTTCAGACAGGCCTGGAAATACAGCCTACAGGAAAGGCAGACAAGGAAACAAAGAACGGGACCTGGCACCTTCAGAGTGCAAGCACACACTGAAGGAAACACTATGCTCAGGCAGGGATAGAAGGGAGCTGCTGAGCTATATACCAAGTGACAGACAGCAATAGGCTGAGGACGCACAAGGGGTGTGACCCACAGCAGGTACAAAAGGCAGGAAGTGATCGGGCGCCGCCCTTAAGCAGCAGAAACAGACACAAACAGACAGCATGGAGGGAAGCCAGAGAGACATCCTGGACAGGAGATCAAGTGCGCCCTCTTGCACAGTGGGAGATGGACCACCATGCAAGGACGCCGCCAGGTATGTTACAGTACCTCCCCCCTTACGCCCCCTCTTCTTCAGGCCTGCCAGAATCTTCCGCAGGGAATTCGAGGACCAGTCGTTCACTGGGTTGGAGGGGGACAGAGACTTAAGGGTAATCTCTGCTTCGAGGTACATCTTGTCAAGCTCACAGGAAGAAATAGACGGGTTATCAGGTACATAATGAGGAAAAGTCACTGTCTCTTTGTTATCTGGTGGTATCCCGGAGGATTCAGGAAACAACTGGAGGTCCTCCGCCGGGTCAGAAGAGTGCAGAGGCTCAGAGAAAACAACTGCTTCAGAGTACACTAGGTCGGACTCACTGGAGGAAGCAGGCGAGGTATCGGGTACCGAGTATAGGAAAGACTCTGTCCATTCACCACCAGGTGGCACCCCGAAGGATTCTGAACACAACTGGAGGTCCTCCGCCTGGTCGGAGGGGTGTAGAGACTCAGGAGTAACCTCTGCTTCGGAGTACACTAGGTTGGACTCACTGGAGGAAGCAGGCTTGGTATCGGGTACCGAGTATAGGAAAGTCTCTGTCCATTCACCACCAGGTGGCACCCCGAAGGATTCTGAACACAACTGGAGGTCCTCCGCCTGGTCGGAGGGGTGTAGAGACTCAGGAGTAACCTCTGCTTCGGAGTACACTAGGTTGGACTCACTGGACGAAGCGAGCGAGGTATCAGGTACAGAGTATAGGAAAGTCTCTGTCCATTCACCACCAGGTGGCACCCCGAAGGATTCTGAACACAACTGGAGGTCCTCCGCCTGGTCGGAGGGGTGTAGAGACTCAGGAGTAACCTCTGCTTCGGAGTACACTAGGTTGGACTCACTGGACGAAGCGAGCGAGGTATCAGGTACAGAGTATAGGAGAGTCTCTGTCCTTTCGCTACCAGGTAGCACCCCGAAGGGTTCAGGAGACAACTGGAGATCCTCCGCCTGGTCGGAGGGGTGTAGAGACTCGGAGGTAACTACCACTTTGGGGTACCCATTGTCAGGCTCACAGGACGAAGCGGACAAAGTATTGAGTACCGGGTGTAGAGAAGTCTCTCTCCATTTGTCATCGAGTGGTATCCCGGAGGATTCAGGAGGCAACAGGGGATCCTCCGCCAGGTAGTAGAGGTGCACAGACTCTGAGGTAACCACAGCTTTGGAGCATCCTTGGACATGCACACCGGTTAAAGAGAAAGAAGCATCTGATGCCGGGTGCAGGAAGTTCTCCTGTGTGGAGTCTGAATGGGCAGAAGTCTCTTCGGCCAGGAGAACTGGTGCACTACCCACGCACATTACCCATTGGGGTTTCTCCGGGATACAGGGAGATGAAGCTTCAGTAGGGACTTCAAGGTTGGGGTCAGGAGGTCTCAGGGAGGACAGACCCTGGCGTGACGGCTTGCCTCTAAGTCTAGCACGTCTGGACTGCCTCTTGAGGTTGAGAGAAGTATTCCGGAAAGCGTAGTCACCCTGTGAGGATTCTGGGTGGGCAGTAGTCTCATTGGGCTGGAGGACTATTGCGCTACCCACACACATTACCCGTCGGGGCTGCTCCGGGATATTGGGAAGTGAAGCTTCAGCAGGGGCTTCAGAGTTAGGGTCCTCGAAGACCATACGAAAGGCCACCAGGAAGGCCTGCAGGTCAAGGATGACAGGATCCCATGCTTCCCATAGGGGGGTGACCCATTTCAAGGCATCACCCGCTAGGTAGTCAATCATAAAGGCCACTTTAGCCCAATCGGAAGGAAAATAGAGAGGGTAGGCCTTGAAGTGTAGCATGCATTGCTCCACAAATGCACGACACTGTCTTGGATCCCCATAGTAACGTGGCGGATCCGCAGGAACGAGGGCTGATAGATCCATCTGGACGGGTGCGTAATTCGCCTGGAACTCAGCTAAAGGGGGGAAAAAATTTATTTATTTTATTTTAATGCATGTATTCGCTGGAAAAACTTCTCAAAGAGCGAAGGCCGTGGGGCTCAACGGGAACCATGGCCTGAGCATGCTGTTATGCACACGCCCGGGCTGAGCGGCGTGTGCGTGTGATTGTAGTGATTCCACTGGACCGTGCCGGAGAGTGAATGCCTGGAGGGGCGTGACTAGGTATTCACCCGATCCGACCAGGGTCGCACGACGGCATACGACGCCAGTGCACCAAGGAGGAACCGAGCAGAGGGACCAGGTGCTACTCCAGGACAGACCCCGGACACGGCTGTTGACCCACACAGGGGAATACAGGAACAGGCTGGTAGGCTGGCACACAGACTGGTGGGTATAGGCAGGCACGACTGGTATGCAGGCAGGCGGGTATGCAGGCAGGGGGGTAAAGGCAAGCACAGCTAGAGTGCAGACAGGGAGGCACTAGCAGGTAGGAACACAGGCGGGATAGGACCCAGTACACACCGGGACACAGGAACAATACAGGCAAAGGGGTACAGGCAAGCACGGCTAGAGTGCAGACAAGGCTGAGCAGGGAGGACAGGGCTCTGTTCACACGGAACAGACAGGAAGGGAAAGACAGAGCCAGACACCCACAGGGTACTAGCAGTGAAGTAGCGAGTGGACCACAAACTCACAAACGGGAGTACAGAGACAACTGGCAGGAGTTAGGAACGAGTTCAGACTCTGCAGAAAAAGGAAGGGAACGGACATAGAGGCAAAAACAGGTAAAGGATAGGAGAGAGTTCAGACTGGAACTGAGTGTACGGAGGAGACCGACACTGCAGCGGGATACAGGAGCGGGTCTGGGAATACTGCCCCCAGAGAGGCGGGACGAACAGGCAAGGAGCGAGTTCAGACAGGACAGACAAGATACAGGAGCGGGTCTAGGTAATCGGCCCCTAGAAGGCAGGAGGAACAGGCTAGGAGCGTGTTCAGACAGGACAGACAAGAGAACACAGAAAGGACTCAGTTCAGACACGGGAACTAATACCGAAAAGCAGGAGACATACAGGACTCAGTTCAGACACGGGAGCTGATACCGAAAAGCAGGAGACATACAGGACTCAGTTCAGACACGGGAGCTGATACCGCAAAGCAGAAGACATACAGGACTCAGTTCAGACACGGGAGCTGATACCGAAAAGCAGAAGACATACAGGACTCAGTTCAGACAGGCCTGGAAATACAGCCTACAGGAAAGGCAGACAAGGAAACAAAGAACGGGACCTGGCACCTTCAGAGTGCAAGCACACACTGAAGGAAACACTATGCTCAGGCAGGGATAGAAGGGAGCTGCTGAGCTATATACCAAGTGACAGACAGCAATAGGCTGAGGACGCACAAGGGGTGTGACCCACAGCAGGTACAAAAGGCAGGAAGTGATCGGGCGCCGCCCTTAAGCAGCAGAAACAGACACAAACAGACAGCATGGAGGGAAGCCAGAGAGACATCCTGGACAGGAGATCAAGTGCGCCCTCTTGCACAGTGGGAGATGGACCACCATGCAAGGACGCCGCCAGGTATGTTACACTAGCTCTCTATCCTGAGCTCTGTGAGTTCTAGTCTGGACTCACTCTACAGACTATACTGAACTCTTTCTGCAGGAACTGCTAGGCTCTGGCTCGACTGCACTGACTACTTCTGTGTCTGAGCAGGAACTGCTGAATCACTGAGATGCCTAGCTCCACCTTCCCTATTTATATCTCTAACGGGCTCCCTCTGGTGGTCTGAGGTGGAAGGTGGAGGTGTGTGTGTGCTGTGGGGGCCTCTTGTGGAGAAATCCTTCTATGCAACCCTCTAGGATCTGTAGTACCAAGCGCAGCTGGGCGCCACATAGGCAGCTCCACGATGAAGTCCATTGAGATAGACCCCCATGGACGAGACGGAACAGGTAATGGTTGAAGAAGACCCGTAGGTGACACACGAGGAGTCTTGTAACGAGCACATACCTCGCAAGAGAGCACATAGTCCTTAGTATCCTTCAGGCAAGTCGGCCACCAGAAAAATCTGTTTAGGAATTCTCGTGTCTTCTGTACCCCCCTGGGACCAGCCAACTTGGAGTCGTGGACCAACTTGAGGATCTGTTGACGGACGGCCTCAGGGACGTAGATACGTCGATCTCTGAACCACATGCCACTCCTAAGAACGAGATTGATATCAGCAGGAGGATTGGCCAGAAATACATCACTGTCATAGGCCTCCTTGAACTCCTTCCATAAGTCTTGATTGTGGATCACTCCGATGAAGTTGGCATCAGATAGAATGGTCTTGGACGGGGCTCCATGTACGGAATCCGCAGCATGGAATCGGGATAAAGCATCAGCCTTCCCATTACGAGAACCTGGGTGGTACGAAATAACAAAGTTAAATTGATTTAAAAATAGATTCCAACGAGCCTGCCGAGGAGAAAGACCTCTAGCGGATCTAAGGAACTCTAAATTCCGATGGTCAGTCAATACTACAATCTGTTGTGTGGCTCCTTGCAGATGGTGCCTCCATTCCTTGAAAGCTACAATAATAGCCAGCAATTCCTTGTCTCCCACAAGCACAAGGATGTAGCAGACTCTTCTCTCCAGTTCTTTGGGAGAGAGTAGCCCCCAAAGCATTATCAGAAGCGTCCACCTCCACAATGAAAGGCTGTGCTGGGTCTGGGTGGATCAACAGCGGTACGTAGGTGAAACGGGTCTTAAGCCGATCAAAAGCTTCTTGAGCCTGTGATGACCACTTAGAGGGCTTTTCTTTCTTGGTCAAGGAAGTGATGGGCCGAACAATATCAGAAAAATTTTGAATAAAACGTCTATAGAAATTTGCAAAACCGATAAAACGTTGGACCTCTTTAACGTTCTTAGGTACCGGCCAGTCAAGGATTGCCTGAATCTTACCAGATTCCATGTTCAGCCCCTGAGGAGAGATGATATAACCTAAAAACTGGATCTCAGAACGATGGAACTCAAATTTCTCCGGCTTGATATACAGATGGTTCTCTATCAGACGTTTCAAAACAGATTTGACATGTTCCTCATGTTCCTGCAGAGAGTCAGAAAAAAATAGAATATCATCCAAATAGATCACCACAAACTGATCTAATAGATCTCTAAAAATGTCATTAGCAAGATGTTGAAACGTCGCAGGGGCATTACAAAGCCCAAAGGGCATCACGAGGTATTCAAAGTGTCCATACCGACATCTGAATGCTGTCTTCCATTCAACACCGGAACGAATACGCACCAGATTATAAGCCCCACTGTAACATACCTGGCGGCGTCCTTGCATAGTGGTCCATCTCCCACTGTGCAGGAGCGCGCACTTGATCTCCTGTCCAGAATGTCTCTCTGGCTTCCCTCCATGCTGTCTGTTTGTGTCTGTCTCTGCTGCTTAAGGGCGGCGCCCGATCACTTCCTGCTTTTTGTACCTGCTGTGGGTCACACCCCTTGTGCGTCCTCAGCCTATTGCTGTCTGACACTTGGTATATAGCTCAGCAGCTCCCTTCTATCCCTGCCTGAGCATAGTGTTTTCCTTCAGTGTGTGTTTGCACTCTGAAGGTGCCAGGTCCCGTCTTTGTTTCCTTGTCTGCCTTTCCTGGAGGCTGTATTTCCAGGCCTGTCTGAACTTAGTCCTGTATGTCTCCTGCTTTACGGTATCAGCTCCCGTGTCTGAACTGTGTCCTGTATGTCTCCTGCTTTGCGGTATTAGTTCCCGTGTCTGAACTGAGTCCTGTATGTCTCCTGCTTTGCGGTATTAGTTCCCGTGTCTGAACTGAGTCCTTTCTTTGTATCTTGTCTGTCCTGTCTGAACACGCTCCTAGCCTGTTCCTCCCGCCTTCTAGGGGCCGATTACTTAGACCCGCTCCTGTATCTTGTCTGTCCTGTCTGAACACGCTCCTTGCCTGTTCGTCCCGCCTCTCTGGGGGCAGTATTCCCAGACCCGCTCCTGTATCCCGCTGCAGTGTCGGTCTCCTCCGTACACTCAGTTCCAGTCTGAACTCTCTCCTATCCTTTTCCTGTTTTTCCTCTATGTCCGTTCCCTTCCTTTTTCTGCAGAGTCTGAACTCGTACCTAACTCCTGCCTGTTGTCTCTGTACTCCCGTTTGTGAGTTTGTGGTCCACTCGCTACTTCACTGCAAGTACCCTGTGGGTGTCTGGCTCTGTCTTTCCCTTCCTGTCTGTTCCGTGTGAACAGAGTCCTGTCCTGCCCTGTTTCTGCCCGCTGCTCCGGCAGTCCTGCCCTGCTTCTGCCCGCTGCTCCGGCAGTCCTGTCCTGCCCTGCTTCTGCCCACTGCTCCGGCAGTCCTGTCCTGCCCAGCTTCCGCCCGCTGCTCCGGCAGTCCTGTCCTGCCCTGCTTCTGCCCGCTGCTCCGGCAGTCCTGTCCTGCCCTGCTTCTGCCCGCTGCTCCGGCAGTCCTGTCCTGCCCTGCTTCTGCCCGCTGCTCCGGCAGTCCTGTCCTGCCCTGCTTCTGCCCGCTGCTCCGGCAGTCCTGTCCTGCCCTGCTTCTGCCCGCTGCTCCGGCAGTCCTGTCCTGCCCTGCTTCTGCCCGCTGCTCCGGCAGTCCTGTCCTGCCCTGCTTCTGCCCGCTGCTCCGGCAGTCCTGTCCTGCCCTGCCTGTACCCTTCTGCCTGTATTGTTCCTGAGTCCCGGTGTGTACTGGGTCCTATCCCGCCTGTGTTCCTACCTGCTAGTGCCTCCCTGTCTGCACTCTTGCTGTGCTTGCCTGTACCCCCCTGCCTGCTTACCCGCCTGCCTGCATACCAGTCGTGCCTGCCTATACCCACCAGTCTGTGTGCCAGCCTACCAGTCTGTTCCTGTATTCCCCTGTGTGGGTCAACAGCCGTGTCCGGGGTCTGTCCTGGAGTAGCACCTGGTCCCTCTGCTCGGTTCCTCCTTGGTGCACTGGCGTCGTATGCCGTCGTGCGACCCTGGTCGGATCGGGTGAATACCTAGTTACGCCCCTCCAGGCATTCACTCTCCGGCACGGTCCAGTGGAATCACTACCTATCACACGCACACGCCGCTTAGCCCGGGCGTGTGCATAACAGCATGCTCAGGCCATGGTTCCCGTTGAGCCCCACGGCCTTCGCTCTCTGAGAAGTTTTTCCAGCGAATACATGCATTAAAATAAATAAATAAATTTTTTTTTCCCTTAGCTGAGTTCCTGGCGAATTAAGCACCGTCCAGATGGATCTATCAGCTCTCGTTCCTGCGGATCCGCCACGTTACTATGGGGATCCAAGACAGTGTCGTGCATTTGTGGAGCAATGCATGCTACACTTTAAGGCCTACCCTCTCTATTTTCCTTCCGATTGGGCTAAAGTGGCCTTTATTATGTCTTACCTGGCGGGTGATGCCTTGGAATGGATCAACCCCCTATATGAAACACAGGATCCGATCCTCCGGGACCTAATGGCCTTCCTGGTGGCCTTTCTAATGGTCTTCGATGATCCTAACCCGGAGGCTCCTGCTGAAGCTTCACCTCCCAATATCCCGGAGCAGCCCCGATGGGTAATGTGTGTGGGTAGCGCAATAGTCCTCCAGCCCAATGAGACTACTGCCCACCCAGAATCCTCACAGGGTGACTACGCTTTCCGGAATACTTCTCTCAACCTCAAGAGGCAGTCCAGACGTGCTAGACTTAGAGGCAAGCCGTCACGCCAGGGTCTGTCCTCCCTGAGACCTCCTGACCCCAACCTTGAAGTCCCTACTGAAGCTTCACCTCCCTGTATCCCGGAGAAACCCCAATGGGTAATGTGCGTGGGTAGTGCACCAGTTCTCCTGCCCGAAGAGACTTCTGCCCATCCAGACTCCACACAGGAGAACTTCCTGCACCCGGCATCAGATGCTTCTCTCTCTTTAACCGGTGTGCATGTCCAAGGATGCTCCAAAGCTGTGGTTACCTCTGAGTCTGTGCACCTCTACTACCTGGCGGAGGATCCCCTGTTGCCTCCTGAATCCTCCGGGATACCACTCGATGACAAATGGAGAGAGACTTCTCTACACCCGGTACTCAATACTTTGTCCGCTTCGTCCTGTGAGCCTGACAATGGGTACCCCAAAGTGGTAGTTACCTTCGAGTCTCTACACCCCTCCGACCAGGCGGAGGATCTCCAGTTGTCTCCTGAACCCTTCGGGGTGCTACCTGGTAGCGAAAGGACAGAGAATCTCCTATACTCTGTACCTGATACCTCGCTCGCTTCGTCCAGTGAGTCCAACTTAGTATACTCCGAAGCAGAGGTTACTCCTGAGTCTCTACACCCCTCCGACCAGGCGGAGGACCTCCAGTTGTGTTCAGAATCCTTCGGGGTGCCACCTGGTGGTGAATGGACAGAGACTTTCCTATATCCTGGATCTGATACCTCGCTTGCTTCGTCCAGTGAGTCCGACCTAGTGTACTCTGAAGCAGAGGTTACCTGTGAGTCTCTACACCCCTCTGACCAGGCGGAGGACCGCCAGCTGTCTCCAGAACCCTTCGGGGTGCCACCTGGTGGTGAATGGACAGAGACTTTCCTATACTCGGTACCCGATACCTCGCCTGCTTCCTCCAGTGAGTCCAACCTAGTGTACTCCGAAGCAGAGGTTACTCCCGAGTCTCTACACCCCTCCGACCAGGCGGAGGACCTCCAGTTGTGTTCAGAACCCTTCGGGGTGCCACCTGGTGTTGAATGGACAGAGACTTTCCTATACTCGGTACCCGATACCTCGCCTGCTTCCTCCAGTGAGTCCGACCTAGTGTACTCTGAAGCAGTTGTTTTCTCTGAGCCTCTGCACTCTTCTGACCCGGCGGAGGACCTCCAGTTGTTTCCTGAATCCTCCGGGGTACCACCAGATAACAAAGAGACAGTGACTTTTCCTCATTATGTACCTGATAACCCGTCTATTTTTTCCTGTGAGCTTGACAAGATGTACCTCGAAGCAGAGATTACCCTCAAGTCTCTGTCCCCCTCCAACCCAGTGAACGACTGGTCCTCGAATTCCCTGCGGAAGATTCTGGCAGGCCTGAAGAAGAGGGGGCGTAAGGGGGGAGGTACTGTAACATACCTGGCGGCGTCCTTGCATAGTGGTCCATCTCCCACTGTGCAGGAGCGCGCACTTGATCTCCTGTCCAGAATGTCTCTCTGGCTTCCCTCCATGCTGTCTGTTTGTGTCTGTCTCTGCTGCTTAAGGGCGGCGCCCGATCACTTCCTGCTTTTTGTACCTGCTGTGGGTCACACCCCTTGTGCGTCCTCAGCCTATTGCTGTCTGACACTTGGTATATAGCTCAGCAGCTCCCTTCTATCCCTGCCTGAGCATAGTGTTTTCCTTCAGTGTGTGTTTGCACTCTGAAGGTGCCAGGTCCCGTCTTTGTTTCCTTGTCTGCCTTTCCTGGAGGCTGTATTTCCAGGCCTGTCTGAACTTAGTCCTGTATGTCTCCTGCTTTACGGTATCAGCTCCCGTGTCTGAACTGTGTCCTGTATGTCTCCTGCTTTGCGGTATTAGTTCCCGTGTCTGAACTGAGTCCTGTATGTCTCCTGCTTTGCGGTATTAGTTCCCGTGTCTGAACTGAGTCCTTTCTTTGTATCTTGTCTGTCCTGTCTGAACACGCTCCTAGCCTGTTCCTCCCGCCTTCTAGGGGCCGATTACTTAGACCCGCTCCTGTATCTTGTCTGTCCTGTCTGAACACGCTCCTTGCCTGTTCGTCCCGCCTCTCTGGGGGCAGTATTCCCAGACCCGCTCCTGTATCCCGCTGCAGTGTCGGTCTCCTCCGTACACTCAGTTCCAGTCTGAACTCTCTCCTATCCTTTTCCTGTTTTTCCTCTATGTCCATTCCCTTCCTTTTTCTGCAGAGTCTGAACTCGTACCTAACTCCTGCCTGTTGTCTCTGTACTCCCGTTTGTGAGTTTGTGGTCCACTCGCTACTTCACTGCAAGTACCCTGTGGGTGTCTGGCTCTGTCTTTCCCTTCCTGTCTGTTCCGTGTGAACAGAGTCCTGTCCTGCCCTGTTTCTGCCCGCTGCTCCGGCAGTCCTGCCCTGCTTCTGCCCGCTGCTCCGGCAGTCCTGTCCTGCCCTGCTTCTGCCCGCTGCTCCGGCAGTCCTGTCCTGCCCAGCTTCCGCCCGCTGCTCCGGCAGTCCTGTCCTGCCCTGCTTCTGCCCGCTGCTCCGGCAGTCCTGTCCTGCCCTGCTTCTGCCCGCTGCTCCGGCAGTCCTGTCCTGCCCTGCTTCTGCCCGCTGCTCCGGCAGTCCTGTCCTGCCCTGCTTCTGCCCGCTGCTCCGGCAGTCCTGTCCTGCCCTGCTTCTGCCCGCTGCTCCGGCAGTCCTGTCCTGCCCTGCTTCTGCCCGCTGCTCCGGCAGTCCTGTCCTGCCCTGCTTCTGCCCGCTGCTCCGGCAGTCCTGTCCTGCCCTGCCTGTACCCTTCTGCCTGTATTGTTCCTGAGTCCCGGTGTGTACTGGGTCCTATCCCGCCTGTGTTCCTACCTGCTAGTGCCTCCCTGTCTGCACTCTTGCTGTGCTTGCCTGTACCCCCCTGCCTGCTTACCCGCCTGCCTGCATACCAGTCGTGCCTGCCTATACCCACCAGTCTGTGTGCCAGCCTACCAGTCTGTTCCTGTATTCCCCTGTGTGGGTCAACAGCCGTGTCCGGGGTCTGTCCTGGAGTAGCACCTGGTCCCTCTGCTCGGTTCCTCCTTGGTGCACTGGCGTCGTATGCCGTCGTGCGACCCTGGTCGGATCGGGTGAATACCTAGTTACGCCCCTCCAGGCATTCACTCTCCGGCACGGTCCAGTGGAATCACTACCTATCACACGCACACGCCGCTTAGCCCGGGAGTGTGCATAACACCCACGAAGGTCCAGTTTAGTGAATATCTTGACATGATGAACTCTGTCCAATAATTCGGGAATCAACAGCAAAGGATAGCGATTCCGTATGGTTACCTTATTAAGTTCCCTATAGTCAATACAGGGTCTCAGGGTCCCATCCTTTTTCTTCACAAAAAATATAGGCGCCCCTGCTGGTGAGGAAGAAGGGCGTATGAAGCCTTTAGCCAGATTTTCATCAATATATTCCTTCAGGGCCTGAAGCTCAGGTGCCGCCAAAGGGTATACATTACTGAAAGGAATAGCTGTCCCAGGAAGCAGCTCAATGGGATAGTCATAATGCCTATGTGGAAGAAGATGATCTGCTTTCTTCTGGTCACAAATATCAGAGAAATCTTTATACACAGAAGGTAAAGAAAAAACCTGTGCAGGAGATTCTTTATCTCTGGACTCAGGAACGGCTTCTGTAATCGCTGAGTTGCTCCTTGTTGGGAAGGTAATCTCCTTGGTCTCCCAGTTGACAATCTGGTTTCAAGCACGCAACCAAGGGATGCCTAAAATCACAGGAAAATGAGGAGAAGAAATTAATAGAAAAGAAAGTTGCTCCTGATGATTAGGCTCCAACAAAATTTCAAGGGGTACTGTTTCCTGATCCACAGGCCCAGAGACTAAGGGTGACCCATCCACTGTTTCCATGGCAATTGGTGAGGCTCTACGCTGTATCTCAATGCCATGTTCCTTGGCGAATGTAATGTCCATAAAGTTGCCCCCAGCGCCAGAGTCAATCATAGCCGCACTGGAAATCCACTGCCCTGTACACAGAATCTTAATAGGGAGTGAAGAGTGAGAGTTCTTTTCCTGCAGCTCCCTGGGAGGTGTAGCCAGAGAGACAGAATGGAAAACAGCGTTTAATGGCAGGCTACATTCAGAGATGTCAGACTCATCGTCACAGTTATCATACTCCCCTACCGCTGCTAGCACCTTGTCAGACAGCTTAGGACAGTAAATTGGGAAGTAGTCTGACTGACTGCAGTAGAAACATAGCCTCTCTCGCAGACGGTGCTCTCGGCGCTCATTACTCTCACGCCTCTGCACAGAATCAATCTGCATGGCCACCTCCTCTACCTCCCGAGATGATTTACCTGAAGGCTCTTTTGGAGGAAAGGAAAAATTAGACATACGGTTAAATACAGCCAATTTCTCCTGTCTACGCTCAGTAAGACGAATGTCTATGCGTACACAATGCTGTATAAACGTTTCTAACTCTTGTGGTGACTCTGAACGGGCTAGTTCATCCTTCACAATGCTAGACAGACCTTTCTTAAAAATAGGCAATTGTGCATAACTGTCCCAATTAGTATCAACCGCTAATCTCCTAAATTCAGTCGCATATTCAATAACAGAGCGTTTACCCTGGCGTACAGATAATAAAGCAGACTCAGCAGTTGCGCGGCGATTAGGGTCATCAAACATTAATGCCATAGCGGCCAAGAGCTCATCCAAATCATTTAACCGTGGATCACGAGACTCGATCATCGGATTCGCCCAGGCGAGCGCTCATGAGGTCAGCAGCATAATTACACACAATACTTTAGAGCGATCAGTAGGAAAACGGTCAACATGCACATCAAAATATAGCATACACTGGTTCACAAAACCGCAAAATTTGTCACGATCACCATTAAGCCTGAATGGTGGCAACTTAGGTGGACTGGCTAGTGGCGGTTTACCAGAGGGTAAAGTCACTTGTGCCGCTATTTGCGTGTTTAAGTCCTGGAAAGCCCGTCCATATTGGGACTCCAAGCCAGCAAGTTTGTATTCCTGAGCCGCCATACGGATACTTAAGTCCTGTAAAGTTTGTCCAAACACTTGTTGATTGTGCTCAAGGCCTCCAAGTCTCTTTTGCACACCTTCCACATCTTTCTGCAGAGATCTAATTATGGCATACACCTGCTCTAACTTGCTTTCTGCAGTCATTGCTCCAGCAGTCTCCTAAAGGGGCTAGAGTATCCTGTAACAATTATAGTGGATAACTAAGGAGACACAACAGTACACAGTTTATAGGTGAAAAGTCTATATTAAAGCACACAGTGTTTTGCACAAAAATGCAGAGAAATCTCAAAGTCTTAAGTTCACAGAATAATGAGTCTTTGCAAGGTTAGTTCACCATTATACATCAGCAAGTCCATACAATGCAGAAGCAATCAAAGAGGCCCGGGTAAAGTCTCGGACAGTGCAGACCAGTCCCATGCTCAGCAACCATCCGAATAAGGAGACTGAGAACTCAGAGCAGCTTACTTGAGAGCCAAAGCAGATGGAGGGCAGAGGTGCAGAGGAACCAGCACAAAACTGCCAGGGGCACGAGAAATGCTGGAAACTAGAGTATGAAGCAGGCTCTCAGGGAACAGATGATTCCAGCAGAATTTCGGGAGCATGCAGAAAGCCAGGAAGCCACCAGAAGGAGGATCTCAGGCAAAATACTCTAGCACTAGACTAGAGGCTGGGGTGGAGTAATAAGGGCAGGAGGTAAGGGCACATGATACAGAAGACGCCATCTTGAAAAAGGGCAGAAATGTCCCAAAGGAAAACAATATGCAAATTGCCTCTTCAGAGTCCTGACAAGAAGTTGTCCACTACTTTTACATTTATGTCCAATCCGTAGGATAGGGCATCAATGTATGATCGGCCAGGGTCCCACACGTGGCACCCCCACATACCAGCTGTTATCGGTGCCGGCGGCGGTGGCCACCGGCCTGAAGTGCTCACCTGTGGGGCTCCGCCGTCAAGTGGTAGTGGCCGCCGAGGTGTGCTGCACATCCGCCTCCCATTCAATTGAATAGGAGGCGGATGTGCAGTACACCGCGGCGGCCACTACCATTTGACGGTGGAGCTCCGCTGGTGATCACTTCCGGCCTGCGGCCACCGCCGCCGGCGCTAGTAGCAGCTGATCGGCCGGGGTGCCGCGTGCGGGACCCTGGCCGATCATACATTGATGCCCTATCCTACGAATTGGGCATCAATGTAAAAGTAGTGGACAACCACTTTAAAGTGCGCAACATCGACAATAATGTCCGCTTAAAACGTTCCACTTGTCCATTACCCTCTAGGTGATAGGGCGTTGTGTGGGATCTCTGAATTCTACAGTATTTTCCTAGCTTGTCTACGAGCTGGTTCTCAATTTCTTTTTCTTGGTCGTGGTGTAACCTCGTAGGGAAACCAAACCTCAAAGCAAAATCATTGAAGAACTTCTCTGCCACTGTTTGACCAGCTTTATTGGTGGTGGGATATGCTTGGGCAAATCGAGTAAAATGGTCCATCACCACCAATATGTATTCGTAGCCACCCTTGCACGTCTCGAGATGTAGAAAGTCTATTGAGACCATCTCAAACGGATACATACTGTAGTTGCCCATAAGTGCCTGGGTTGATGTGTTGGGATGTTTATCTTTCAGACACCCACACTCCCTGGTCACATACCTCTCAATATCTCTCTGCATGTACGGTCAGAAGAAATATTCACGGATCAAGTTGGTGGTCCTTTCCACTCCTAGGTGTCCTATGTTTTCATTGAGTTCTTTGAAGATCAACCTACGGAATACTCTGGGTAGTACTAACTGCCGGTTTTGTCCTCCTTTACAATACAGGATACTGTCTTCACTGAGGTAGAGCTTCGTCCATTCTTTAACTAAAACATACTGCTGGTGATTCATTATCTCTCTCCCGTTTACTTGGAAACCGATCTTGGTCCACATAAAGTAGTATTCTACCAATTATCTGATCTTTCCGTTGTGCTCTATGGATTTTTTCTTTTGGTAGTTGTTGAATAGACAGGGGGTGATCTTATTCTCCCGCTTTTATGGTGGTTTCCACCGTCAACGGACACCACAATGGTGTGTCTTCCTCCTGATAAACTTGTACTGCTTGGGTAGTGCTCTCAATTGCTTCCAGACTGACTTCCTCCGAGAATTTTTGCATGAACTCCATAGGCTCTAGAGGCATTCTCGACAATCCGTCAGCATCCGCATTGCATTTTCCTGGCCTGTACTTGATGCTGGAATTGAAGTCAGCTACTTCAACGACCCATCTCTGACCCGTTGCATTCCTTGGCAAAATGTCCTTCCTCACCACATCTTAGACAGTGGACACACACCGTACTCTGATTTGATGAACGGCACACTTCACAAGTCGGGTATCTTCTGTTCTGGAACCCACTCCTGGGTCTGAGGGATACAGGTTCCAGCCTGGTACGAATCAACTTTTTTACCGAAATCAACTCGGCTCGCAGATCTATTACTTCCTCCCAGTCAGCGTTGGCGGTCCTCTCTTTTGTTGGTGATTTAAAGTTCCCTCTCGGAGGTGGCACTGGAGGGTCTCCATGATGATCTTCGGACTGGCCACCGGGGGTCCCCAGCTTCAGCTGACTCATTTTGGTGATTTTAGGAGCAGAGCCTATCTGTAACTTCTGTTCGCTCTCTGACTCCAAACAAGTTGCCTCATTCATTTTTTCAATTAGGACTTGGTCCAGAATGCCAGGATCTTCTAGGTACTGTTTCAGCTGCAACTTGATGCCTTTGCTGATTAATCTCGTTCCCAATGTTCTCAAAAACTTCTTCTGGAATAGTCTAGCATCAAACCTCTTCTCCGCTTCTACATCTCTGGATGCAAACAACAGTCTCTCCTTCAGTTCAATTGCTCTGAACAAGAAACTTTGGGGTGATTCATTATTTTTCTGTGAGAGGTTAATGAGTCGGTGGAACAATTCTGAAGTACTCTCTTCTTTATAGTGCCCTTTTAAAATCATCTTCAGCTGTTGCAAGGTCAATTGACTCTTCATTTCTAGCATACTACGGAGGTTCAGTCCTGGGATGATCGCTTTCACCACCCCCTCAATGATCTCATCTGGCTTGTAGCCTTTCTGTAAGCCAGCATCGATCTGGTGCAACAAGTTCATATAAGACAGTTTCTCTTTCTGTTCACACTCTCAAATCTGTCCCAGGATCTTGAATTCTTTCCTTATGGTGATTTGTGGTGTTACAGAGGACTGTCTTTCTGATTTATCTAGTCCGAGCAGGGTAAAGGTTGTGTCTGAGTCTGTCACCCGTTCAGAGGTTTTGATTGATTCCTGTAGGGCTGTTGTTAGGGCTTTGAATTGTTCTTTAAATTCCTGTAGTTCTGTCTGCGGATGGAGATTCCTGCTTTTGGTAATTGGTGCCACCCCTCCATCCTCAAACTTCAGCCAGGTTAGAAACTGTGTTAGCTCCTGGAGGAATGTCCCCATGACGTCTTCAGCTTCTTTCTCCCCAGCTCATCCATTTTTGCATTAATGGCAGCTAACAGTTACCTGCGGTTGTGTGCTTTAGAAATCTGTTCTTCTGACATCTTTATATGTTCTGCTACTGTTCTCAATTTTTCACAGGTTAACTGAAGAAGCAGCTCACTAATTCTGTCCATTTGTATTTCCACATCCATTGCTGCTAGTGAGTTTTCTTTAGGTCTGGTCCCCTTTAACTGGTGTAGCAGAGTTGAATTGATGTGTTTTGCTGCTGTGTTTTCCAGACACTTTTCCTCTTCTCCCTCTACATGCTAATTCCCACTTAGGATTCCCTGTACGGGCCACCAATGTTACACGCACACCACTAGGTTCAGATAGGGCGAGACCGGTTTCATGAATTCTTTGGAATCCTCGGGGAAATGTTACTCAGGGCAACCATAGGCAGAAGCTTCTCTCAGGCACATGATAGATTCAATTGCTGACCAGACACATCTAACAAGAGTCTTTTTTAACAGTTTAACAGTGGAATGTAATCTGAAGCACGGCCAGTGCAATTCAGGGATATTACAGCAACAATCTTCATTACAGTACAGTCTGAGTTTCTTGAGCAACCGGCTCCAGTAACAATACAGTAGTTTCTTCACAAGGCACAGTATTACAGTCTCTTCAGTAGCATAATTCAGCATAGATTAGATCTCTTAGCAGCACACTTCTATGCATACACAACCACAGGCTTTTCCTTCACAAGGACACAATAGTAAACAGCATTCTGTATCCTGCATGGAGATGTAGGGGGGCAGGGTTTGATGAGGGAGATGATCCCTGTGACACAATTCCTTCCAGTTCTTATCTTCCTGCCCGATAATACTCTGCACTGTTAGTTCAGGGAGTTTATCTGACATGTGTTTATTTTCTCTCGTGATCTGAATCCTGTTTAGTTGCCTTCTGTCAGATCCAGATAACACACTACCTTTCTCTTCGGCTTCAGCCAGACTACAATAACAAGTTCCCCACAATCCCCCTGGGGCTCTGCTAAAACACTCCCTGTCTCCTGTGACGGTGTTAACCCCTCTAGTTGCTGGATGCTTCTGGAGCACAACACTTCCTGTCTCCTGTGCTTGTGTTATTTTGTAACAGTTGCTGGATGCTTTTGAAGCAACAGCATTCCTTCTGCATGTCACACATGCCTTTATTTAAGAAAAAGATAGTTGTTACTGAGTCTATTGAGATACCAGGTTGGGAACAGACTCCCTATAATATTTTGGCAGCCAAATGGTCCCACAGTGTTGGTTTGAGTGAACCATGGGACAAATGTCTGAAGGTGTAAAAAAAATACTTCTTTCAGTATATTTTTCTATTGAGGACTTCTTATCAGATGCGATTGATCAAAGTATCAATATCACGATATTCTTATAAAAAAATATATCGATTTATTCTTGGATTGTCCATTATAAAGAATGATTGCAATAGTTACATAAAATAGTTAAATAGTTAGAGTGATTGTCCATTTATCCATAATTAGCTTAATAGTTGAGATTCACTCATCTTTTCCTTGGATCCTGGATGGTAGGTTGCGTCTGTCTGTGTCCAGCACGTGTGTTAGGATGACACCATGTGTCGTCCAGTGTCCTGTGAAATGGACTAACTAAAAATAAACAAATAGCGCATGTTACCTAGAAACCCTAGCACAATGGCTGATGCAATCTTATGCAATGTATGGTACAGAATTCAGAATAAAATTAATATCCGTAATTAATATTTAACAATTCCCCCTTTTGAGGATGACAGACATCAACTGAAATCCTCAAAGTAGATAGGTTCATCATTAGGATAATAGGATCATTTTTCTTTTCTTCTTCCTTGGCAATATCATTTAATGTCCATAACAATATTAATAATAATAATAATAATAATAATATCAATATCGGATTATTGTTATATGTATTCAATAGCATAATGATGTGAATCCATGTTATGGTAAGCCGTGACTAATATTCATTTAACTACATTGGTCGCTTCAACTACTTCTAACGGCGAACAAACACCGTCAGAAAACCCAGGTGGCAACCCAGGTGGCCGCCCTGGTGTGGATGGCTTCCTATCTTCAAAGATTCAAACAAGACCCAATAATAGAAGAACACGTGCCACACCTTACCAGGTTAGTGCTGCTTGCGGGGGGCTCCGCATTGTTAACTTATCCAACCACGTACTAACTGACAAGCAGATGGAGGTCCTGGGGCTGGGACTATCTTTTGCACCCACTAATGCATTTCATTTTTTTACTGCCCTGAAGGACCTCCACCTGTTTGCACGTAAACTTATTCTTAAAAAATTACATTCCAGGCCACATGGTGAGGATGGCCCTGTGACCACGACAGAGATGGAGGCATTGAAGGATTTGTAGGACCTCTTGATGGAGCAGGACCAACCCCCAAATACAGGTGGGTTACCACAGTCGAGGTATCCTAGATCCACAAGGTTCCCTCACTTGTCCCTGAGTCCGGCAGTTGAAATATTTGTGCGTCTAGTGACGGAGGATTTGAGACATCTCTCCACACGCAGACGCTTTGACAATCTTACTCATTCTCAGCGTACTGCGATAGAACGGTTGAAATCACTTCGTGATGTGGTTATTAAACCAGCGGACAAGGGAGGGAACATTGTACTGTGGCCCTGTTCTAAATATGAGAGGGAGGCGTTACGCCAACTAAGGGATACCAAGACATATTCGAGGTTACCCTTTAATCCTACTGCCTCCTTCTCTGCCGCGCTCCAGGGGATCCTGGGCAGGGCCTGTGATCAGGGAATTATTAACAAGCAAACAGTTGAAGCTTTACCTGTTCGATTCCCTAAAACTGCTACTTTTTACCTACTTCCAAAAATTCGCAAGGACGCCCTCAACCCGCCGGGACGTCCAATCGTGTCAGGCCTAAGTAATTTGTGTGGTCCTATTTGCCAGTATATTGACAGCCACCTTCGCCCATTAGTGGAGACACTTCCTTCATACATTCAGGACACGATGGACGTCTTAAGGCGCGTTAATGGCGTCCTTGTGACGGATGGTATCCTGCTAGTCACGGCCGATGTTGAGAGCCTCTACACATGTATTAGCCATGATCTGGGCCTTTCTGCAGTCCGCCTCTTCCTTGGGGCGTCCAATCTGGACGGCCTCTCACGAAATTTTATCCTTGATCTCCTCCACTTCGTCCTCCACCACAATTATTTTTTATTCAAAGATACGGTGCATCTACAAAGGCGTGGCACGGCGATGGGGGCGTCTTGTGCGCCCTCGTACGCCAATCTCTTCTTGAGGTCCTGGGAGAGAGACATTTTTGGCGACGAGGGCGTGCGCCGCGCCGACCCCGTCGTGTCATGGCTTAGATACATCGATGATATTTTGTTTCTGTGGCGGGGGACGGTGGAGGAGCTTGACGATTTCATGGTGCAGCTTAACTCAAACAATCGTTCCATTAGGCTTACCTATACATACCATCATAAACAGATTGACTTTCTAGACATCAGTCTGGAGGTGGGTGAGTACCACACCATCCAGACTGATGTCTTTAGAAAACCCACCTCGGTCAATTCCTTAATACATGCTGCCTCTGCACATGATCCCTCTACAATTCGTGCCATCCCGGTCAGACAATTCCTGAGGATGAGGCGGATCTGTTCCACCGACTACAAGTTTAGGAGACAGGCTTCGGATCTGGCAGAACGTTTCAGGCAACGTGGGTATAGCAACCACTGCATCGGCCGTGGCTACTCGAGAGCACGGAACACATTCCGTAACCATCTGATTTATTCCTCAAATTCATCCAAACGGGTGACAACGGAAAGAATCCGCTACATCTCCACATATAATCATGAGTGGGGGAATATGCGGCGGATCCTTTCCCGTCATTGGGGTGTGCTCAGCGCGGAGCCCTCCCTACGTGAATCTTTAGGAAGCTATCCACAAATGACCCCCCGGCGGGCCAATAACCTGGGTGACATACTGGTATCCAGCCACTATATAACTCCCTTGACGAATCCATTTGTGTCCCGCGGACCCACGTTTGGCTCGTTCCCCTGTGGCCACTGTGCCGCCTGCGCCAATATCCTGCGCAGCTGGGTGTTCACGTTCTCTGATGGCTCTCGTGAGTTTAAAATCCGCAATTACATCTCATGCGGTACAACCCATGTTATATATTATGCTACATGTGGTTGTCAATTAATTTATGTAGGACTCACTACGAGAGAGCTGAGGATCAGGGTTTGTGAACACGTGCGGGACATTGGCGCGGCTCGGACGGTGGCCGACCCCAGGGAGCTCAAAACATTGCCGCGTCACTTTAAGGCTGTCCACAATTGCGATCCGAGGACACTAAAGTTTTGCGGCATTGATGTCATACATTTGGGCTCCCGGGGTGGAAATGGTAAGCAACTTCTGGCCCAAAAGGAGGCCAGATGGATCGTCACTTTAGACACCATGGCTCCGCGGGGCCTCAATGAGAGTTTGGGGTTCTCGTCCTTCCTCTGAAATGAAGTGACGGATTGTATGATATGTTCTGTGTTTCTGCTCCCCTGTGGACCATGATATGTCTATTTCTGGACCATGGGTTTAGGTTTTTAGTTTTTATATTCTTTTCTAATTTTTATATTTTCCCTTTTATTCTCTTTGTACTCACATTTTCTCCGACAGTGACTGTGCCCCAGGACCTCTTCTTTTTGATGTACATCTATGGCAGACGATCTGTCTTTTGAACTCCTTCGTCTTTTGATGTCTACAAGAGATTCTGATACAGATACTGCTACTGCACTCTTGATTCTTGACCGGGATGTACACTTTACTTGTGGATTCTGTTTGATATCTGGTACTTGTGACTGATTGAAACCATGTTGAGAAATCTATAGTTGTGCACTTTTTGGCACTATATGTCCCCTTTTGCAAGGGGACTTATGCTGTTATAACGCTAATTGTATAGACATATGTACCTCTTTTTTTGACCTAATGCACCATCCCCTCCTTTCATACCTTTCTATTGAGCTGTACTTCCATGACCAGCATTATTTGCTACTATTAGTATCATGATATTAACTTTTATAGAACATTAGTATTGTGCTGGCTGGCTGGAATAGCTACCGGGTTTTGATTGGTGGGGATATTGTTGCTCCCTTTATGTGGTTTCATTTCTGTTATTGGCACTCAGTCCCAAGCTCACCTCCTACATGGATGTAGTGCACATGCGCCCGGTCCGTCCCGTGCCGTGCTGCGCTCGGCTGTCTTTATGCCTTCGGCGCGCCGCCGGGAATAGCATTCATTTGCATTTCGGTCTGCGCGCCGACGTCATGACAGCTGGGGTGCGTGCGCGGGATATGTGACGGCCGTTGCGCATGCGCCGCCCATCATCCAGTACTTGGCGGCCATCTTGGACGACCACATGATGTATCATGTGACACTTCTGGGCGTATTTAAAGGTCCTGGCAGCACCCTCACACACGCCTCTTGATAAAGCTGATCTACACCCGGCGAAACGCGCGTCGAGGCCTTTCTCATTCACTATCTGGTCCCTGTGTGGTCTCCCAGAGGTCTGGGGCCCCTTACATTAGGGTAAGTTTGGTACAATATGACCTTTGGGTCTTTCTGGACCGCATGGTCCATATGGGAGTGACCTTTTTGCTTGCCCTGATTGTGCGTCCCTCTCCCTGTTTTAGTGTAAGCATGCACCCTTCTGACTCTAGGGGTGAACCTCTGGAGAGACCCACTTACAAATATGCGGGACCATTTGTCTGCTTGTCTTAATTTTGTGTCATAACTATTAATGCTATGTATTGTCTTTTAATGAACTATGTCTACAATAAAGTCTTTTCATGCGATTTCACTCAGCTGTTCTCCTAGTTTTATATAAGTCTTGAGTGGGCTATGTGGAGACGGGGTCGGAATTTTTCTGGGGACCATTAACCCACGTCATTTATTATGCGGGTCGCAGTCTGTTTATTCATTTAACATATATAATTATACTTCCCTAAATCGAAATCGAAATAATCACGGGTCCAATCGTCATCATCTGATGTCATCGGTTCTTGTCTCGTCTTCTTCTTGGTTCTTTTAAAACACAGTCTTTAGATGAAAATTCCTTTGAAATAAATTATAGCGTGTAGATATTGTACAGTCCATAATTGTGTTCATTATTGTTCAGTCTTTAAACTGTACTCTTTATTAGAAAGATCATGTGTGTCAATTGATAAGAAAACAAAGTCCATGGATGAAATGTAGCTTTAATATCTGTGCAGTGTCACCTGGACTTACGTTGGATTGTCTTTGGATAATTCTGGAATCCTCCGTGTCATCCTCACTGGTCTCCTGTCACTTTTGGAACAGGTGTGACGTCTTTGGTCAGAAAAGCAAGGGTTAACTTGACACTTCCCTGCTCTATATAGCACCATAACCAGTACTTAATCCTTAATGTACAGAACACATATATCAGGCTGGCAGAATCCTGACACTCCGTTATTATTCACCAGCTTTCAGGTGATAGGAAACCACTGGAACATGATGAAACTTGAACACAACCCAGTTCATATAGGATCATCGTCCTCTGCAGTCGTGGTTATCAGTGGTGTGAATGTATTGTAATTGACACAGTCTATTATCACTCAGCATTCACAACATCTTTACCTTCTGAGATTTCCGTATATCGGTTGCTTCTTCTTGTAACTTTTGAGAATCTCTTTAATTTATAAATATGAAAAATCTTTATTAAGATAGAATTAATAATTGCAATGTCTTGATTGAAGTCTTCATTCGCTAATCTGATACCAAATCTGGCAACTTTCCTAACCTATAATATCATAGGGTACCATAGCAATCAATAATGTTCATCTAATTATTATCAAAATATTAAAATAAATTATGTTTGGAATAATAAAACAATAATAGATAGTAATTCATTATTAATCAAGTTCTTCATGTGATAGAACATTTTTATGTCATAGGTGTAATTACCTTTTCCAACCCATAGGTGTCAGTGTGTTTTGAAACAAGTGTTTATTAGTGATGAGCGAGCACTAAAAGGCTCGGGTGCTCGAAGCTCGGGTTGAGCAAATTGGAATACTCGGGTGCTCGACCCGAGCAACGAGCCCAATGTAAGTCTATGGGAAACTCGAGCATTTTTCTGGCGGTCCCCCCGGCGGTCTGCAGAAGGTCAAAAATTGCCCAAATCGATGGGAACAGTGCTCAATTAAACGTCAGGCTGGCAGAATATATAGGCAGACAGGCAGGCAAGGTATATAGGAGGGTGCGTGAAAAACATAGCAGGGCAATTGGAACACACTAGTGCCCTCCGATTTTCATGCACCCGTCTCTTTAAAAAAGCCGGCTGGCAATTCATCAGCGGCATACACCGGTACCTGACAATTTAGAACAGAAAGAAAAGAGCATCACACATAGATTAGATAGATAGAAACATGACAGTCACATATATAATAAGTACAGTGATAGTGTTGGTTACTGTACTTGTCATTTAGTGTTAAAATAAAGGATTTATTAAAAAAAAATAATAGTGTTTTTGTCTCTTTAAAAAAGCCGGCCGGCAATTCATCACCAGCAGCATACACCGGTACCAGACAATTTAGAACAGAAAGAATAGAGCATCACACATAGATTAGATAGATAGAAACATGTCAGTCACATATATAATAAGTACAGTGATAGTGTTGATTACTGTACTTGTCATTTAGTGTTAAAAGAAAGGATTTATTTAAAAAAATTGGCGTGGGGTTCCCCGTAATTTTAGTCTCTAGCGGAGGTTAAGCAGACGGCTAGGGCAGATGTTTGAAGCCTGGGAAGGGGGTAATACCCACAGAGCTTCCCAGGCTACTAATATCAGCCTCCAGCTGAATACCTAGCCTTTGCTAGCTATTAAAATGGGGGACCCCACGTCATTTTTTTTGGGGTCCCCCATTTTAATAGCTAGTAAAGGCTAGGTATTCAGCTGGGGGCTGAATACCTAGCTAGTAAAGGCTTAAAATGGGGGACCCCCCCAAAAAATGACGTGGGGTCCCCCCTATTTTAATAGCTAGCAAAGGCTAGGCAGACAGCTGGGGGCTGATATTAAAAGCACAGGAAGGGTGCCATGAATATTGGCCCCCTCCCACGCTAGAAACACCAGCCGTCAGCCACCCCATAGGATGCGCCAATTCTGGCACTTAGCCTCGCTCTTCCCACTGCCCTGTAGCGGTGGCAGTGGGGTAATAGGGCTGGGGTTGATGTCAGCTTATAATGCCAGCTGACATCAAGCCCAGGTTAGTAATGGAGAGGCGTTTATAAGACACCCCCATTACTAACCCCATAGTCAAAGTTAAAAAAAAACACAAACACCCAGAATAGAGTCCTTTAATTGAAATAAACGCACAATTCTTTAATGTTCTAAATTAAACCATACTTACCATCACGCCCATTCCAGCTAAAGCCAACGATCTCCTGCAATAAAAATAAAATAGTAAACCAACCTCATCCTTACCTTTCCATGGTTCCCAGGCCGGCTCCAGCTCTGCTACATTCACATGACAGGCTGGATCGCAGCCGAAAGCTGCCATCCAGCTTGCCATGCCGCAGACACTGAGAAGCGCAGGTATGCTTGCGCTCCTCAGTGTCTGGCTGTGACGGCATCCAGATGAGCCGAGTTAATGTCCAATGAACTCAGCTCACCTCATGCACGTCACTGACAGCGTGGGAAAATTCTCCTGCGCATGCGGTGAGCGTGAGAGAATTCTCCTGCGCTCACCGCAAGCGTGGGAAAATTCTCCTGCGCTTGCGGTGAGCGCAGGAGAATTCTCTCACGCTCACCGCATGCGCAGGAGAATTTTCCCACGCTGTCAGTGACGTGCATGAGGTGAGCTGAGTTCATTGGACATGAACTCGGCTCATCTGGATGCCGTCACAGCCATACACTGATGAGCGCAAGCATGCCTGCGCTTCTCAGAGTCTGCGGCATGGCAAGCGGGATGGCAGCTTTCGGCAGCGATCCAGCCTGTCATGTGAATGTAGCAGAGCTGAAGCCGTCCTGGGAACCATGGAAAGGCAAGGATGAGGTTGCTTTATTATTTTACTTTTATTGCAGAAGACATAGGCTTCAGCTGGAATGGGCGTGATGGTAAGTATGGTTTAATTTAAAACATTAAAGAATTGTGCGTTTATTTAAATTAAAGGACTTTATTCTGGGTGTTGTGTTTTTTTTAAATACTTTACTAGAAATTCATGGCGGTCATGTCTAATATTGGCATGACCCCATGAATTTCGGGCTTAGGGCCAGCTGATAATACCAAGCTGACCCTAACCCCTTTATTACCCAGTGAGCCACCGCACCAGGGCCCTAGATGAGTTGGGTACAGCACCAGAAGATGGCGCTTCTATGAACGCGCCATTTTCTGGGGTGGCTGCGGACTGCAATTTACAGCGGGGGGGGGGGCAGAAAGCTTGGGCCTCCATGCGCTGCGGATTCCAGCCCCCAGCTGCCTAGTTGTACCTGGCTGGACACAAAAATAGGGCGAAGCCCCATGTATTTTTTTTTTTTATTATGTCATGAAATTCATGAAATAATAAAGGAAAAAAAAGGGCTTCCCTATATTGTTGTGTCCGGCCAGGTACAAATTGGCAGCTGGTGGTTGGGGGCAGCCCGCTCCTGCCTGCTGTACCTGGCTGGACACAAAAATAGGGCGAAGCCCCACGTCAATTTTTTTTTTATTATTTCATGAAATTCAGCTTTCGGCTGCGATCCAGCCTGTCATGTGAATGTAGCAGAGCTGGAGCCGTCCTGGGAACCATGGAAATGTAAGGATGAGGTTGGTTTATTATTTTACTTTTATTGCAGAAGACATTGGCTTCAGCTGGAATGGGCGTGATGGTAAGTATGGTTTAATTTAGAACATTAAAGAATTGTGCGTTTATTTCAATTAAAGGACTTTATTCTGGGTGTTTGTGTTTTTTTTTAACTTTGACTATGGGGTTAGTAATGGGGGTGTCTTATAGACGCCTCTCCATTACTAACCTGGGCTTGATCTCAGCCGGCATTATAAGCTGACATCAACGCCCGCCCTATTACCCCACTGCCACCGCTACAGGGCAGTGGGAAGAGCGAGGATAAGTGCCAGAATTGGCGCATTCATAGGGCGGCTGACGGCTGGTGTTTCTAGCCTGGGAGGGGGCCAATATTCATGCCACCCTTCCTGGGCTATTAATATCAGCCCCCAGCTGTCTGCCTAGCCTTTGCCAGCTATTAAAATAGGGGGGACCCCACGTCACTTTTTGGGGGGGGTCCCCCATTTTAATAGCTGGTAAAGGCTAGGTATTCAGCTGGGGGCTGATATTAGTGGCCTGGGAAGCTCCGTGGGTATTACCCCCTTCCCAGGTTTCAGACATCTGCCCCAGCCATCTGCTTAACCTCCGCTAGAGACTAAAATTACAGGGAACCCTATGCCAATTTTTTTTTTAATAAATCCTTTATTTTAACACTAAATGACAAGTACAGTAACCAACACTGTCACTGTACTTATTATATATGTGACTGACATGTTTCTATCTATCTAATCTATGTGTGTGATGCTCTATTTCTGTTCTAAATTGTCGGGTACCGATGTATGCCGCTGAAGAATTGCCGGCCGGCTTTTTTAAAGAGACGGGTGCATGAAAACACTATTATTTTTTTTTTTAATAAATCCTTTATTTTAACACTAAATAACAAGTACAGTAACCAACACTGTCACTGTACTTATTATATATGTGACTGACATGTTTCTATCTATCTAATCTATGTGTGATGCTCTATTCTTTCTGTTCTAAATTGTCGGTACCGGTGTATGCCGCTGCTGAATTGCCGGCTTTTCATGTTTCTCTGTGAGCACTGTTCCCATCGATTTGGGAAATCACTGTAATGCCACAACCACCATGGCTGTGGCATTACAGTGAGTGGCAGACAATCCCTGCATGATTGGTGCTCTAAATAGCGCCAAACATGCAGGACGGGGACCCGAGCTCCCGCTCGAGCATCTCGAAAGTACTCGGCGAGCTCCGAGCATCTCGAGTACTGAGATGCTCGGGTGAGTACCGAGCAGTGGCGAGCAAGCTCGCTAATCACTAGTGTTTACCAATAATACCAAAGAAAGTATACTCATGAACCAAAATGAATAAATATATGAATGAATGAATGCAAGAATGACTTGTGTTTACTCAAAAAATTGAAATATTTTTTTTCTTATATTGGAACCATATCATTATATTTAATGAAGCAATATTCTTGTACTAGACATTACTTTATTAAATATGAATGTGTTTTCTCAATTGAGATATTGAACTGAAATAATAAAATAAAAAAATTAGAATTAAAAATGAAAAATGAAAAAATAAGAAGAAAGTAAGAATAAAATTGAAAAAAGAAAAATTAAATTAAGACTAAAAATAATAATAATAATAATAATAATAAAAATAAGGCCTTTATATGTTAATGACAAATGCAGAGTAATTGTATTCTCCATAAAAATACCCTTATATTTCCATTATCTGGATGATTTCATATTTGTCATAACCTTGTATTACCAAAAATGATTAAATTATGTAACTTTGCATGTAATACCCTTCTTAATCATACCATTGTAGCTTATTAATATTTCTTCTTCATTAAAATGTGTGAAAAATAAGTATTGATCAAAAGTGATTATGTAATCAGGATCAAAAGCACATTTTCCCCCTTAATGGCAAAAAATATTATTTTAGAAAATAATTTATATATCAGAACCAAATTAAAAATAATTATTCTTCTATAAATATTTTGCATAAATGTCATAGCATATATTTGTCTGAAGAGGTGTGTACCTATTTATGTAACCATTAAAAATAATAATATCCTTGAATACTATAAAATTATCATTGTGAAAAATTATTCTAAATGTAAATTTGCTTTATAAACCATTTTAATGTGTGGTTACCCTTATCCACTATTAGCTAAATCAAGAAGTAATAATTACTAAAGAAATATAGAAATATATATATTATATAGATAATACTTAATTATGTATCATCATTTTCTCAGACTTAAATGTAATTTTGTACCTTCACATAAAGAAACAAACATACATGAGGCCTCTGTCACACAAATCTCACTTAGCAGCTGCACATATATTCAGCAAATTTCACTCTGTTACAGATTCGTTCAGCTCAAACATTCCACATATATATACAGTACAGACCAAAAGTTTGGACACACCTTCTCATTTAAAGATTTTTCTGTATTTTCATAACTATGAAAATTGTACATTCACACTGAAGGCATCAAAACTATGAATTAACACATGTGGAATTATATACTTAACAAAAAAGTGTGAAACAACTGAAAATATGTCTTATATTCTAGGTTCTTCAAAGTAGCCACCTTTTGCTTTGATGACTGCTTTGCACACTCTTGGCATTCTCTTGATGAGCTTCAAGAGGTAGTCACCGGAAATGGTTTTCACTTCACAGGTGTGCCCTGTCAGGTTTAATAAGTGGGATTTCTTGCCTTATAAATGGGGTTGGGACCATCAGTTGTGTTGTGCAGAAGTCAGGTGGATACACAGCTGATAGTCCTACTGAATAGACTGTTAGAATTTGTATTATGGCAAGAAAAAAGCAGCTAAGTAAAGAAAAACGAGTGGCCATCATTACTTTAAGAAATGAAGGTCAGTCAGTGCGAAAAATTGGGAAAACTTTGAAAGTGTTCCCAAGTGCAGTTGCAAAAACCATCAAGCGCTACAAAGAAACTGGCTCACATGAGGACCGCCCCAGGAAAGGAAGACCAAGAGTCACCTCTGCTTCTTGTTACGGATCCGGGTGGTGGAACCTCTGTGCTGCGGAGCAAGGAGGGACCAGAGGGGCGTAACTAGGTATCAACTCGGACTGACCAGGGTAGCACGGCGGCTCAATCGACTCCGTGAACCAGGGAAGGACCGAGCAGAAGGACCAGGTGCTACTCTGGGCCTGTCCTTGTATGAGAGCAGGGGACTCCCACGGGTAACTGGCAGGAGCCTCCGGGTAGGCACGGCAGGTAACTGATAAGAGCCTCCAGGTAGGCTGACTGATAGGCACGGCAGGTAACTGGTACGTTCTCCGGGTAGGCAGGCAAGCCAGGCCCATAGACACACTGGCGGGTTTGGATCGTAGGCAGACCGTCGGGCTGGCGGAGACAGGTAGTCAGGCTGGCGGACAGGACTGGTAGTCAGGCTGACGGACTGGGCTGGTAGTCAGGCTGGCGGACAGGACTGGCGGACAGGGCTGGTAGTTAGACTGGCGGACTGGACTGGTAGTCAGGCTGGCAGACTGAGCTGGTAGTCAGGCTGGCGGACTGGACTGGTAGTCAGGCTGGCGGACTGGACTGGTAGTCAGACTAGCAGTGGGACCTGAGGGCTGAAGCAGAGTTTAGGACACAAAGCTACAACCTTGCACGGGCACCTCCATTTTGGAGGGGGTGCCTTCTATATGAGAGGTTCTCCGGCCATTGGCTGAGGACTCCTTAGGACGGCGTGCGCGGCCCCTTTAAGAGGGGGGGAGAGCGCGCCCTAAGCACAGTGCCCGGGAAGCTGCGCGCGCCGGCAGCAGCAGCAGGAAAGCCGGAAGACGCCGGGCCGGGAGCGTGGCGGTAAGAGGGACGGCGTCTCTGCCTGTCAGGGAGCAGAGACGCCGATACTACAGTACCCCCCCTTTACGCCCCCTCTTTTTTAGGCCAGAAAGAAATTTTTTAAGGAGAAGAAAGGCGTGGATGTTCTCCCTGGGTTCCCAAGTTCTCTCCTCTGGGCCAAACCCCTTCCAATCCACCAGAAAAAAGGTTTTTCCTCTTACCCTCTTGGTGGCCAGAATGTTCTCTACCTCATAGACGTCATCAGCGGAGACCGGAGCAGGTGGGGTACCTGGATTGTCAGAAAAAGAATTAAGCACAACTGGTTTGAGGAGAGATACGTGGAAGGAGTTGGGAATCCGTAAGGTGGCCCGGAGTTTTAACTTGTAGGCTACTGGGTTGATTTGCTTGAGGACATCAAAAGGACCGATGAACCGTGGACCCAACTTATAGGAGGGTATTTTGAGACGAACATGTTTGGAGGAGAGCCAAACCTTGTCTCCCAGATGGAATTGAGGTGGGTCCTGGCATCTCTTATCAGCATGTTTCTTCATCCGCTCGGAGGAATAAAGAAGTGCGGACCTAGTGTCCTCCCAAATGGTGGAAAATTCGCTGACCAGAGACTCCGGGGCAGGGTTGTCCACTGAAGCGGAGACAGGAAACGGAATCCGGGGATGTTGACCGTAGACTACAAAGAACGGGGACTTGGAAGAAGATTCGCTCTCATGGTTGTTATAGGAGAATTCGGCCCATGGTAGGAGCTCTACCCAATCGGTATGGTGAGCGTTGACGAAGTGCCGGAGGAAGCTGGTAAGGGTCTGGTTGATACGTTCCACTTGGCCATTTGACTGCGGATGGTAAGCAGAGGAAAAATCCAGGGTGACATCCAGCAGCTTACACGTAGCTCTCCAGAAACGCAAAGTAAACTGGACCCCGCGATCAGACACAACGTGGAGGGGTGGGCCATGGAGACGAAAATGTGATGGATGAAGTCCTTAGCCAGCACAGATGCAGACGGGAGACCAGGCAGAGGGATGAAGTGGGCCATTTTAGAAAAGCGGTCAGCGACCACCCAAATGACAGTACAACCGGCAGAAACAGGGAGATCGGTAATAAAGTCCATAGCAATGTGTTGCCATGGGGCAGCAGGTACGGGAAGAGGCAGGAGACGGCCGGCTGGAAGATGTCTGGGAACCTTGTTGCGGGCACAGGACGAACAGGCCGTCACGAAGTCTACTACATCCTTGCGCAGGGTAGGCCACCAGTAATGCCGGGTAATGAGCAAGAAGGTCTTCTTCTGGCCAGCATGGCTGGCTAGTTTAGATGAATGACCCCAGTGAAGAACCTTCTTACGATCTGGAACCGCTACAAATGTCTTACTGGGTGGGAGACGAGACAGGTCCAAGGGGGCCACATTCATCACTTTGGAGGGATCGATGATATGCATAGGCTCCTCCTCTTGATCAGAAGACAGGAAGGATCGGTACAAGGCGTTGGCTTTAACGTTCTTGTCCGCAGGGCGGTAATGTAGGGTAAAGTTGAAGCGGGCGAAGAACAAAGGCCACCGGGCCTGACGTGGATTGAGTATTTGGGCATTCTGTAGATATGCCAGGTTTTTGAGGTCAGTGTAGATGACCACCGGGTGCAGAACCCCCTCAAGCAGGTAACGTCACTCCTCCAGCGCCAATTTGATGGCTAGCAGTTCTCGGTCTCCTATGGAGTAGTTGCGCTCGGATGAGAAGAGCTTGGAGAAGAAGCCGCAGGTTACCATTCTCCCGGACGGAGATTTCTGGGTGAGCACCGCTCTGGAAGAGGAAGCATCAACCTCCAGAAAATTTGTTGCAATCCGGACGGTGCAGCACTGGGGCAGAAGAAAAGGCTAGTTTTAAGGAGAGGAAGGCCTCCTCTGCTTCGGACGGCCATTCCTTAGGATTTGCTCCCTTACGGGTGAGCGCAGAGATGGGAGCAGTCCGGGAAGAGAAATGTGGGATGAAGAGACGGTAATAATTCGCGAAGCCCAGGAATCACTGAATCGCCTTCAGCCCCTCCGGACGGGGCCACTTTAAGAAGGCAGAAACCTTCTCGGGGTCCATCCGTAGACCTGTCTTAGAGATAATATAGCCCAGGAACGGAAGAGAGGTCTGCTCGAAGAGGCATTTTTCAAATTTTGCGTATAGGTGATTCTGCCTGAGCCTAAGCAGGACCTGACGAACATTCCTCCGGTGTGTGGGAAGATCCGGAGAGAAGACCAAGATGTCGTCCAGGTACACCACCACGCAAAAATATAAGAGGTCACGGAAGATGTCATTAACTAATTCTTGGAAGACGGCAGGAGCATTACAGAGGCCGAAGGGCATCACACGGTATTCATAGTGGCCGTCCCGGGTATTGAATGCCGTCTTCCTCTCGTCTTCTTGGCGGATCTGGACCAAGTTATATGCCCCACGAAGATCGAGCTTGGTAAAGATCTTCGCACCTTTAAGGCGGTTGAACAGCTCAGAGATGAGTGGCAGGGGATATTTGTTTATGATAGTAATCTGGTTGAGTCCTCTATGTAACGGGTCAGGGAGGTGGAACCTCTGAGCAACTATACAAGGGGGTAGTCATTGTAAGGAAGCGGGTGGCTCCCAGGGAAGGCGGGCAGGTAATCACGGCTAGTGACGGGGACAGTCTCTGGGTAGAAGGGCAGGAGGACATGGCAGGTGACGGGGACAGTCTCTGGGTTGAAGGGCAGGAGGTCACGGCAAGTGACGGGGACAGTCTCTGGGTAGAAGGGCAGGAGGTCACGGCAAGTGACGGAGACAGTCTCTTGACAGGCGGGTGGTCACGGCAAGTGACGGCAGAGCCTCCAGGTAGGCTAGCAGGCAGGTAGCAGGTGGATGCTCCCAGGTGAGCGGGCAAGAGTCTCTGGACTGGCCGGTGGTCACAGCAAGTGACGGCTCCAGGTAGGCTAACAGGCAGGTAGCAGGTGAGCGCTCCCAGGTGAGCGGGCAAGAGTCTCTGGACAGGCAGGTGGTCCCAGCACGTGACGGCGGAGCCTCCAGGTAGGCTAGCAGGCAGGTAGCAGGTGAGCGCTCCCAGGTGAGCGGGCAGACTGATCCATAGACAGACTGGCAGGGCTGGTAGGCAGACTGTCGGACCGCAGATAGATAAGTAACAGGCAGGAATCTGGCAGGTGACTGGCAGGTGACTGGCAGGTAACTGGCAGGTAACTGGTAACGGGACCTGAGGGCTGAAGCAGAGTTGAAAGGCTTTGCAACAACATTGCTCAGGCACCTCCATTTTGGAGGAGGTGCCTTATATATGGTGAGGTCCTCCGGCCATTGGCCGGGGACTCCTTAGGACGGCGCGCGTGGCCCCTTTAAGAGAGGGGGAGCGCGCGCGCGCGCGCCCTAAGCACAGAGGCCGGGAAGCAGCGCGCGCTGCCAGCAGAGCGGGAGGAAGCCGCCGGGCACGGAGCGGAGAGGTGAGGGGAACGGCGTCCCTGCCTAGCAGGAGGCAGGGACGCCGACGCTACACTCTATAATCGATACAGGGGCATAGTGAACCGTCTTTCTTTTTTACGAAGAAGAATCTGGCTCCAGCCGGGGAGGTAGATTTCTGGATGAATCCCCTAGCCAGATTTTCTTCGATGTACTCCGAAAGGCCCGGGTTTCGGCCAACGACAACGGGTAAATACGCCCACGGGGTGGAGTGGCACCGGGTGCCAGGTCGATAGGGCAATCATATGGCCTATGAGGTGGCAGTGTCTCTGCTTCCTTCTTGTCGAAGACATCTGCATAGGACCAGTAAGGTGCCGGTAGACCAGGTAAATTAGCCGGAGTAGCCGGAGGTCGAGCCGGGGGAACCGGGACCAGGCAGGTCTCATGGCAATCCTGCCCCCAACGGAGCACCTCACCGGATTGTCAATTCAGAACGGGTTCATGTCTCTGTAGCCAGGGTAGACCTAGCAAAAGGGAGTGAGAGAGTCTGGAAAGCACATGGAAGGAGATCCTCTCTGAGTGCAGCATTCCCACCTGAAGGGTTACGGGCTCAGTGACGAGCAAGATGGTCACCGGAAGGAGTCTTCCATCCACGGAAGCGACTGCCAATAGTTCAGCCAGAGGTTTGGTAGGAATCTGATACTTCTCTACAAGGGACTGGGAAATGAGATTCCCAGCGGCTCTGGAATCCAGATGGGCGGTTTCAAAGAAGCGGTTCTCTCCACAGGAAATAGAGACGGTTAAAGTCAAGAACCGAGAGGATTTACTCTTGCCTAGGACGACCTCTCCGAGCGGTCCTAGACACTGGAGTTTCCCGGCTTCACCGGACAGGAACGGATCAGGTGCTCCTTACTACCACAGTAGAAACAGCTCCCTTCGGGTCGGCGTGTTTCTTGTCGAGACTTGACCATCTTGGTCTGGTCGATCTGCATAGGTTCGGGCGAGCGTGCCCGGGGAGTTGCTGGTTGGGAAGCAGGTTTCTGGAAAACCGGAGCAAGATGAGGAAATCTTCTCTCCCGGGTAGTCTCCTTAGCACGTTCTAGGAAACGGATGTCAATCTGGGTAGCCAGTGACACCAGGTCATCCAGGGTGGTAGGAATGTCCCGGCCGGCTAGCTCGTCCTTAATCCGACCGGAAAGACCCTCCCGGAAGGTGGACACCAGGGCCTTGTTGTCCCAGGCAAGCTCAGAAGCGAGGGTACGGAACTGTATGGCATACTGGCCCACGGTGAAATTCCTTTGGCGGAGACGAAGCAATGAGGAGGCAGTAGAAATCCTTCGTCCGGGCTCATCGAAGACCCTCCAGAAGGCAGTGAGGAAAGCCGGAAGATCGGACACCAGGGAATCCCCTCTCTCCCATAGAGTGTTTTAGCCATGCCAATGCTTCCCCGGTGAGGTGAGACATGATGAACGCCACCTTGGCCCGGTCGGAGGGAGACTGATGTGCCAGAAGTTCAAAGTGCAGTGTGCACTGGTTCAGAAAACCCCGACATAATACGGGGTCACCCCCAAAACGAGGAGGCGCAGAAAGCCGGGGTCCTAGGCTGGATGCCGTGGTATTGGTAGGCAGCGGCGTCGCCGGAGCGGGTGTCGCTCGGCTCGAGGCGGGCACAGGTGGGACAGACAGCGTGTCCAGGCAAGAGTTGACAGACCGCAGGTAGGTCAGGATGGTTTCCTGTTGGGATCTCTGACGAGAAACCTCCTGGTACAGGTCAGCAAGCGAAGGAGCCTGGGGGCCACCGGGTTTCATGGCCCATGCAAACTGTTACGGATCCGGGTGGTGGAACCTCTGTGCTGCGGAGCAAAGTGGGACCAGAGGGGGGTAACTAGGTATCAACTCGGACTGACCAAGGTCACACGGCGGCTCAGTCGACTCCGTGAACCAGGGAAGGACCGAGCAGAGGGACCAGGTGCTACTCTGGGCCTGTCCTTGTATGAGAGCAGGTGACTCCTAAGGGTAACTGGCAGGAGCCTCCGGGTAAGCACGGCAGGTAACTAGAAGGTAGGCTGACTGATAGGCACAGCAGGTAACTGGTAGGAGCCTCCAGGTAGGCTGGCTGATAGGCATGGCAGGTAACTGGTACGATCTCCGGGTAGGCAGGCAAGCCAGGCCCATAGACAGACTGGCGGGTTTGGATCGTAGGCAGACCGTCGGGCTGGAGAGTACACTTGGCTGGCGGAAACAGGTAGTCAGGCTGGCAGACAGGACTGGTAGTCAGGCTCGCGGACTGGACTGGTAGTCAGGCTGGCGGACAGGACTGGTAGTCAGACTGGTGGACTGGACTGGTAGTCAGGCTGGCGGACTGGACTGGTAGTCAGGCTGGCGGACTGGACTGGTAGTCAGACTAGCAGAGGGACCTGAGGGCTGAAGCAGAGTTTAGGACACAAAGCTACAACTGTTAGAACACTCCTGTTAGTTTTTTCTATCTTGTGTTTTGCGGTCACGTGACCATCTGCCTATATATTCCAGCTCCGCCCTTCTGGCTTTGCTGGACTTCAGTGTTGTTTGACTGTTTTGCTAGCCTGGTGCTTTGGTGCCTATCTCTGTCAGTTTGCTTGGTCCTCTTGGACCTCTAGTACTTTTTGTCAGTTTGTCTTTTGTGTTCTACAACAATTTCTTTTTAGGAGGTGTCCCATTTTTGTCCCAGTCCTTAGTTCTTTTAGGGACCCCTCCCTTAATTCTATAGGTCTTCGTTCAGACTAGCCGAGGACGAAGGCGGGTCTGTTCACTAGGAACAGGCAGCCTGCTACATCGTAGGGATTCAGCTTAGTCTTACTGTAGGGATAGCTTTCCCCTATCTTTCCTTAGTTCTTGTTGCAGATCATAACAGTAAGTCCAGCCCAAAAAAGACTAAAAGGAAAGAAATTTGGGGATCAGTATGGTTTCCATCCAGGACTTGGCTCAACGCCTGCAGGGATTGTCTCTGGAGGTGGTTGAGCTTCAGCAACATGTGAGTAGCTGTCCTGGAGCGCATTTTGTCGAACCCAAGGTAGGACTGCCTGATGTTTTTTTATGGTAAACAGCAAGATTTTTTTTTCTTTAAAAATGCTTGTTTGTTATATTTTTGTTTGAGACCAAGATCCTCTGGGAATGAATCACAGCGCATTGGTTTTATTATGTCACTTTTGCGCAACGAACCACAGGGGTGGGCCTTTTCTCTCCAGCCTAATGATCCGTGTTTAAGTTCTGTTGAAGAATTTTTTTCTGCTATGGGGCTATTATATGACGATCCTGATTGAATCTCATCTGCTGAATCAGAACCTAGGCGTTTGAATCAGGGGTCAGATGATGTTGAAAATTATTGCACACACTTCAGGAGATGGGCCTCAGAAGTTAAATGGAATGATTCTGCGCTGAGATGTTTATTTCTTGCTGGTCTGAGTGAAAGGGCTAAGGATTTGCTAATTGCATTCCCTGCACCTGAGACTCTGCAGGAAGCTATGCAGTTAGCTGTTCGTGTGGACAGGAGACTGAGGTCTAGGGTGAATGATGTAAAAACTCCTGTAACGTCAGGTCCTAGTTCCCAGAAAATCTGCTCTGACAGCGGAGAACCAGTGGAGGTGGGGGCGATGTCACTCCGCTCTCAGGAAAAAGACCGGAGATTCGCCGAGGGATTGTGTCTTTATTGTGGTAAAGGTGACCATTTGATTAAGTATTGTGAGCGTAGTTTAAGTAAAGAAAAAAAAAGGTCAGTTACGCCTGTATAGCTTGTTTACGCTCTGCAGGAGTATTTCTTTCTGGGAGTACTACTCTGCAGGGAGATTTTATAGAATTTTAGGTATTTGTGGATTGTGGTTCAACACTTAATGTGATTGATAAAGGGTTTTTGGAAAACATTAAATTGAAATCCAAACCTTTGTCATCACCTATTTCTGTGGTTGCAATTGATAACACTCCTTTGAAATGTATTACTCACAAGACTGCTGCATTTCCTCTCACTATCAATGGAGTTCACCAAGAAATTTTGGATTTGGTTGTTTTGGATAATTTACCCTCTCCAGTTGTTCTAGGATTGCCTTGGTTAAAACTGCACAATCCTTTATTGGACTGGTCTACTAATGTGATTAAGTCTTGGAGTCCGAAGTGCTATGATAAATGTTGTAATAGTCGCATTGCGGCTGTGGAAAAAGTGGAATTACCTGTACCTATTCAAGATTTTTGGAGGGTTTTTTTGGAGGAGGAGTCACAAGTTTTACCTCCTCATAGGGATTATGATTGCGCCATTGAGTTTGTTCCAGGAGCTACTCTTCCCAAGAGTCGCTTGTTTAATCTGACTATCCCTGAAAGAAAGGCCTTGGAGGAGTACATACAGACTAGCCTGGCTGCTGGTCACATTAGACCTTCTAAGTCACCTGTGGCAGTTGGATTCTTCTTTGTTAAAAAAAAGGACGGCGGTTTATGTCCATGTCTGGATTTTCGTGAAATTAATAAGATTACCGTAAGCAATTCCTACCCGTTACCGTTAATTCCTGACTTGTTTAACCAGTTAGTGGGAGCCAAGTGGTTCTCCAAAATTGATCTCTGGGGGGCATACAATTTGTTACATGTGAAGGAGGGTGATGAATGGAAAACTGCTTTTAACACTCCGGTAGGTCATTTTGAGAATTTGGTGATGCCTTTTGGTCTTACCAATGCACCTGCATTTTTTCAGAACCTTATTAATGACATCCTGAGACCTCTGACTGGTAAGAATGTGGTTATGTATTTGGATGACATTTTGATTTATTCACCAGATCTGGAGTCCCATTGGCAGAGTGTACGTGAAGTTTTGCAGTTATTGGGTGATAATTCACTCTTTGCTAAGCTGGGGAAATGTGAGTTCGCTGTGCAGAAAATTAGTTTTTTGGGCTACATTGTCTCCAGCGAGGGCTTTGAGATGGACCCTGTGAAGTTTCAGGCTGTGCAGGAATGGCCTAGGCCTATTGGTTTGAAATCTATACAGAGATTTTTGGGTTTTGCCAATTATTACAGGAAATTCATTAAGAATTTTTCTGTAATTGTTAAACCTCTAACCGATCTCACCAGGAAAGGTGCGAATACGGCCCAGTGGACTACTGAGGTCATTGAAGTGTTTGAGTATCTCAAAGAGAGGTTCAGTTCTGCCCCTTATGCAGCCTGATGAGACCAAGCCTTTTTTGGTCGAGGTCGATGCTTCATCGGTGGGGGTCGGAGCAGTTTTGTCTCAGGAGAGACATCCTTGTGACTTCTTTTCGAAAAAAATTTCGGAAACCGAACTGAATTATGATGTTGGAAATCGGGAGTTGTTGGCTATTAAACTCGCGTTTGAACATTGGCGTCATTTTTTGGAAGGCGCTAGATTTCCTATTCAGGTTTTCACAGATCATAAGAATTTGATCTATCTGGAGGCTGCCAAGCGCTTGAATGCCCGTCAAGCTAGGTGGGCACTTTTTTTTTCTCGGTTTCATTTTTCTGTTACCTATATCCCTGGTACTAAGAATGTTAAAGCCGATGCTTTATCTCGCAGCTTCTCTCCTACGGTCGGTGCCGAGGAGGAGGAGAGCATTTTACAGAAAGGAGTTGTGGTGGCGGCTTTGGACTCCGTTTTGGAGAATGGGATTCTGAAAGCTCAAGATGATGCTCCATCTAACACTCCCCATGGGAGGTTGTTCGTGCCTAGAGCCTTTAGGAGAGATTTGTTTGTGGAGTGTCATGAGTCTCTGTTGGCAGGCCATCCAGGAATTTCGAAGACTAAGAGATTGATCAGTCGCAGTTTTTGCTGGCCTGGTGGCAGAAGGAAGTCATCAAGTGGGTGTGTCAGTGTACTTTGTGCGCTAGGTCAAAGGCTTCACATACTCCTGCTGCGGGGTTGCTTTGCCCTCTGGAGGTTCCTAGTGCGCCTTGGACGCATCTCACTATGGATTTTATTACTGATCTTCCTGTGTCCGAGGGTTTTACTGTCATCTGGGTGGTCGTGGACCGTTTTAGTAAGATGTGTCATTTGGTTCCATTCATTAAGTTGCCCTGCGCCAAGACACTCGCTAAGGCGTTTGTTAAGGAGATTGTCAAGCTCCATGGCGTTCCCACGGATATTGTTTCTGATAGAGGACCTCAGTTTGTGGCTCGCTTTTGGCATGCTTTTTGTGACAGGTTGGGAGTCCATTTGTAATTTTCGTCTGGTTATCATCCTGAGTCTAATGGACAGACTGAAAGAAAGAACCAGGATGTTGAGCAGTTTTTGCATTGTTTTGTGGCGGACAATCAAGAGGTGTGGTCGGAGTTTCTGCCTCTCGCAGAATTTGCTCTTAACTATTATACATCCTCCTCTGCTGGGTGTTCTCCTTTTTTTTGCTGTACTGGGAGACATCCATCTTTTGGTTCGTTCTCCAAATTGGGGTCGGCGGTGCAGGAGGAGGAGAATTTTTCCGGTGATTTGGAGAAAGTTTGGACTAATGTACGTTGTAACCTTCAAGAGGCTAACAAAAAGTCCAAGAAGTATTTTGACAGGAAACGTAAAGAGGTTTTGTTTACTGTGGGTGACATGGTTTGGTTGTTCTCGAAGAACCTGCGGTTGAGGTTTCCTTCTAAAAAACTGGGTCCTAAGTTTGTGGGTCCATTTAAAGTGCTTCAGGTTGTTAACCAGTCTGCTGTTAGGTTGGATGTCCCTACTTCCTGGAAGATTAATCCTGTGTTTCATGTTTCCTTGTTGAAAAAGGCTGACGTATCTGATATGGTCGTCACTGTCACAGTTCCTCCTGTGGTGGAAGACGGCGAATATGAAATTTCTCGTATCTTGAATTCTAGATGGCATAGAGGGAGATTACAGTATCTTGTCTCCTGGAAGGGTTTCGGTCCCGAAGACAACTCCTGGGTAAGAACGCATGATGTCTCTGCTCCTAGGCTTGTTAAAGCTTTCCACAGTAGGTTTCCGGATAGGCCTGGGCCTGGAGAATCCGGAGGATCCTCATAAAAGAGGGGGTACTGTTAGAACCCTCCTGTTAGTTTTTTCTATCTTGTGTTTTGCGGTCACGTGACCATCTGCCTATATATTCCAGCTCCACCCTTCTGGCTTTGCTGGACTTCAGTGTTGTTTGACTGTTTTGCTAGCCTGGTGCTTCGGTGCCTATCTCTGTCAGTTTGCTTGGTCCTCTTGGACCTCTCATACTTTTTGTCAGTTTGTCTTTTGTGTTCTACAACAATTTCTGTTTAGGGGGTGTCCCATTTTTGTCCCAGTCCTTAGTTCTTTTAGGGACCCCTCCCTTAATTCTATAGGTCTTCGTTCAGACTAGCCGAGGACGAAGGCGGGTCTGTTCACTAGGAACAGGCAGCCCGCTACATCGTAGGGATTCAGCTTAGTCTTACTGTAGGGACAGCTTTCCCCTATCTTTCCTTAGTTCTTGTTGCAGATCATAACAACAACCTTGCACGGGCACCTCCATTTTGGAGGTGCCATTTATATGAGAGGTCCTCCGGCTATCGGCCGGGGACTACTTAGGACGGCGCGCGCGCGCTCCCCCACTCTTAAAGGGGCCGCGCGCGCCATCCTAAAGAGTCCCTGGCCTAAGCACAGTGCCCGGGAAGCTGAGCGCGCCGGCAGCAGCAGCAGGAGAGCCGGAAGACGCCGGGCCGGGAGCGCGGCGGTAAGAGGGACGGCGTCTCTGCCTCTCAGGGGGCATAGACGCCGATACTACACTTCTGAGGATAAGTTTATCCGAGTCACCAGCCTCGGAAATCGCAGGTTATCAGCAGCTCAGATTAGAGACCAGGTCAATGCCACACAGAGTTCTAGCAGCAGACACATCTCTACAACAACTGTTAAGAGGAGACTTTGTGCAGCAGGCCTTCATGGTAAAATAGCTGCTAGGAAACCACTGCTAAGGACAGGCAACAAGCAGAAGAGACTTGTTTGGGCTAAAGAACACAAGGAATGGACATTAGACCAGTGGAAATCTGTGCTTTGGTCTGATGAGTCCAAATTTGAGATCTTTGGTTCCAACCACCGTGTCTTTGTGCGACGCAGAAAAGTTGAACGGATGGACTCTACATGCCTGGTTCCCACCGTGAAGCATGGAGGAGGAGGTGTGATGGTGTGGGGGTGCTTTGCTGTGTTATGCACACGCCCGGACTGACTGGCGTGAGCATGATTAGTGATCCCATTGGACCATGAAACGAGGAGTGCCTGGAGGGGTGTAACTAAGTATCAACTCGGACCGACCAAGGTCACATGGCGGCTCAGTCGACTCCGTGAACCAGGGAGGAACCGAGCAGAGGGACCAGGTGCTACTCCAGGTCAGACCCTGGTCACAGCTGTTGACCCACACCGGGGAATGCAGGAACAGGCAGGTTAGGCTGGCATACAGACAGGTGGGTACTGGCAGGCACGGCTGGTATGCAGACAGGTGGGTATTGGCAGGCACGGCTGGTATGCAGACAGGTGGGCACTGGCAGGCACGGCTGGCATGCAGACAGGTGGGCACTGGCAGGCACGGCTGGCATGCAGACAGGCGGGTACTGGCAGGTAGGAACGCAGGCAGGATAGGGACCAATACAGACTGGGACACAGGAACGGAGCCGCAGGTGCGGTAGACAAGCAGAGCAGAGCAAAACCTGCAGATGCGGTAGACAAGCAAAGCAGAGCAAAACCTGCAGATGCGGTAGACAAGCAGAGCAGAGCAAAACCACAGGTGCGGTGGACAAGCAGATCAGAGCGAAACTGCAGGTGCGGTGAACAAGCAGGGCAGAGCAAAACCGCAGGTGCGGTGAACAAGCAGAACTAGATACACACAAGGTACTTACAATGAAGTAGCGAGTGTACACAAAACTCACAAACAGAAGTTCAGAGACAACGAGTTGGAGTTAGGTGCAGGTTCAGACACTGCAGGAAAAGGGAAGGTTCGGACATAGAGAGAAACAGGTAACGGGCTATGACACAGTTCAGACAGGAGCTGAACCAGTAATAAGATATAGGAACGAGCCTGGGAACTCAGCCCTCATGGTGGCGGAGACAGACTAGAAGTCACAGATACAGGTAACAGGCCTGGGTATACAGCCCCCAGGGGCGGAAACAGACAAGATACAGGACAGGACCTGGCAACTCAGTTGCACAGAACACACTGAATCAAAGTGTTGCTCAGGCACCCCCTACTGTCTGGAGGAGGTTTAAGTATCCAGTGACTCACAGCAATAGGCTGGGGAGGCATTAGGAGTGCGCACACAGTAACTATAAGAATCAGGCAGTAGCCGGGCCACCGCCCTAAGCAATCAGACAAGAGACACAGTCAGTACTGGAGCAAAGTGGGCAGCCTGGATTGATAGGTAAGATGGCGGTCTTGCAAGGTGAGAGGTGGTAAGCCATGCCAGCACGCCGCCAGGGATGTTACAGTACCCCCCCCTTGAGGTTGGGAAGAGATGTATTCTATGGAGCATTGTCATCCTGTGTGGATTCTGTGTGGGCAGAAGCCTCTTCTGGCTGGGAAACTGGTGGGCTACCTACACGCATCACCAATGGGGACTGCTCCAGGATATTGGGAAGGGAAGCTTTAGCAGAAGCTTCAGGGTTAGGGTCATCGAAGAGCATTAGAAAGGCCACCAGGAAGGCCTGCAGGTCGGAGGCAATAGGATCCCATGCTTCCCATAGGGGGGGGGGTGATCCACTTCAAGGCATCACCCGCTAAGTAGGACATCATGAATGCTACTTTAACCCGATCAGTGGGAAAATAGTGAGCATAGAATTTGAAATGCAGCATACATTGCTCCACAAACGAACGGCTTTGTTTTGGATCCCCATAGTACCGTGGTGGATCCGCAGGAACGAGTGCTGATTGCTCCATTTGGGCTGGTGCGTAAATCGCCTGGACCTCAGCTTGAGAAAAAATTTTTTCCTTGGTGCACGTATTCGCCAGACAAGAATTCAAATGTCTCCGAGAGCGAAGGATCGTGGGGCTCAACAGGGACCATGGCCTGAGCAAACTGTTACGCACACGCCCGGACTGACTGGCGTGAGCATGATTAGTGATCCCACTGGACCATGAACTGAGGAGTGTCTGGAGGGGCGTAACTAAGTATCAACTCGGTCCGACCAAGGTCACACGGCGGCTCAGTCGACTCCGTGAACCAGGGAGGAACTGAGCAGAGGGACCAGGTGCTACTCCAGGTCAGACCCCGGTCACAGCTGTTGACCCACACTGGGGAATGCAGGAACAGACAGGTTAGGCTGGCATACAGACAGGTAGGTACTGGCAGGCACGGCTGGTATGCAGATAGGTGGGTATTGGCAGGCACGGCTGGTATGCAGACAGATGGGCACTGGTCGGCACGGCTGGCCTGCAGACAGGTGGGCACTGGCAGGCACGGCTGGCATGCAGACAGGCGGGTACTGGCAGGTATGAACACAGGCAGGATAGGGACCATGACAGACTAGGACACAGGAAAGGAGCCCCAGGTGCAGTAGACAAGCAGAGCAGAGCAAAACCCGCAGATGCAGTAGACAAGCAGAGCAGAGCAAAACCCGCAGATGCGGTAGACAAGTAGAGCAGAGCAAAACCCGCAGGTGCGGTTGACAAGCAGGGCAGAGCAAAACCCGCAGGTGCGGTAGACAAGCAGAGCAGGGAAAAACCCGCAGGTGCGGTAGACAAGCAGAGCAGAGCAAAACCCGCAGGTGCGGTAGACAAGCAGAGCAGAGTAAAACCCACAGGTGCGGTAGACAAGTGGAGCAGAGCAAAACCCGCAGGTGCGGTAGACAAGCAGAGCAGAGAAAAAACCCGCAGATGCGATAGACAAGCAGGGCAGAGCAAAACCCGCAGATGCGGTAGACAAGCAGAGCAGAGCAAAACCCGCAGATGCGGTAGACAAGTAGAGCAGAGCAAAACCCGCAGGTGCGGTAGACAACCAGAGCAGAGCAAAGCCCGCAGGTGCGGTAAACAAGCAGAGCAGAGCAAAACCCGCACGTGCGATAGACAAGCAGAGCAGAGCAAAGCCTGCGGGTGTGGTAAACAAGCAGAGTAGAGCAAAGAGCAAAACCCGCAGGTGTGGTAGAGAAGCAGAGCAGAGCAAAACCCGCAGGTGCGGTAAACCAGCAGAGCAGAGCAAAACCCGCAGGTGCGGTGAACAAGCTGAGCAGAGCGAAACCGCAGGTGCGATGAACAAGCTGAGCAGAGCGAAACCGCCGGTGCGGTGAACATGCAGGGCGGAGCAGAGCGAAACCGCCGGTGCAGTGGACAAGCAGAGCGGAGCGAAACCGCAGGTGTGGTGGACAAGCAGAGCAGAGCAAAACCGCAGGTGCGGTGAACAAGCAGAGCAGAGCGAAACCGCAGGTGCGGTGGACAAGCAGAGCAGAGCGAAACCGCAGGTGCGGTGAACAAGCAGGGCAGAGCAAAACCGCAGGTGCGGTGAACAAGCAGAACTAGATACACACAAGGTACTTACAATGAAGTAGCGAGTGTACACAAAACTCACAAACAGAAGTTCAGAGACAACAAGTTGGAGTTAGGTGCAGGTTCAGACACTGCAGGAAAAGGGAAGGTTCGGACATAGAGAGAAACAGGTAACGGGCTAGGACACAGTTCAGACAGGAGCTGAACCAGTAATAAGATACAATAACGAGCCTGGGAACTCAGCCCTCATGGTGGCGGAGACAGACTAGAAGTCACAGATACAGGTAACAGGCCTGGGTATACAGCCCCCAGGGGCGGAAACAGACAAGATACAGGACAGGACCTGGCAACTCAGTTGCACAGAACACACTGAATCAAAGTGTTGCTCAGGCACCCCCTACTGGGTGGAGGAGGTTTAAGTATCCAGTGACTCACAGCAATAGGCTGGGGAGGCATTAGGAGTGCGCACACAGTAACTATAAGAATCAGGCAGTAGCCGCGCCGCCGCCCTAAACAATCAGACAAGAGACACAGCCGGTACTGGAGCAAAGTGTGCACCTTCTCATTTAAAGATTTTTCTGTATTTTCATGACTATGAAAATTGTACATTCACACTGAAGGCATCAAAACTATGAATTAACACATGTGGAATTATATACTTAACAAAAAAGTGTGAAACAACTGAAAATATGTCTTATATTCTAGGTTCTTCAAAGTAGCCACCTTTTGCTTTGATGACTGCTTTGCACACTCTTGGCATTCTCTTGATGAGCTTCAAGAGGTAGTCACCGGAAATGGTTTTCACTTCACAGGTGTGCCCTGTCAGGTTTAATACATGGGATTTCTTGCCTTATAAATGGGGTTGGGACCATCAGTTGTGTTGTGCATAAGTCAGGTGGATACACAGCTGATAGTCCTATTGAATAGACTGTTAGAATTTGTATTATGGCAAGAAAAAAGCAGCTAAGTAAAGAAAAACGAGTGGCCATCATTACTTTAAGAAATGAAGGTCAGTCAGTCCGAAAAATTGGGCAAACTTTGAAAGTGTCCCCAAGTGCAGTTGCAAAAACCATCAAGCGCTACAAAGAAACTGGCTCACATGAGGACTGCCCCAGGAAAGGAAGACCAAGAGTCACCTCTGCTTCTGAGGATAAGCTTATCCGAGTCACCAGCCTCAGAAATCGCAGGTTAACAGCAGCTCAGATTAGAGACCAGGCCACTGCCACACAGAGTTCTAGCAGCGGACACATCTCTTCAACAACTGTTAAGAGGAGACTTTGAGCAGCAGGCCTTCATGGTAAAATAGCTGCTAGGAAACCACTGCTAAGGACAGGCAACAAGCAGAAGACTCTTGTATGGGCTAAAGAACACACGTCTTTGTGCGACGCAGAAGAGGTGAACGGATGGACTCTGCATGCATGGTTCCCACCGTGAAGCATGGAGGAGGAGGTGTGATGGTGTGGGGGTGCTTTGCTGGTGACACTGTTGGGGATTTATTCAAAATTGAAGGCATACTGAACCAGCATGGCTACCACAGCATCTTGCAGCGCCATGCTATTCCATCCGGTTTGTGTTTAGTTGGACCATCATTTATTTTTCAACAGGACAATGACCCCAAACACACCTCCAGGCTTTGTGAGGGCTTTTTGACCAATAAGGAGAGAGATGGGGTGCTACGCCAGATGACCTGGCCTCCACAGTAACAAGACCTGAACCCAATCGAGATTGTTTGGGGTGAGCTGGACCGCAGATTGAAGGCAAAAGGGCCAACAAGTGCTAAGCATCTCTGGGAACTCCTTCAAGATTGTTGGAAGACCATTTCCGGTGACTACCTCTTGAAGCTCATCAAGAGAATGCCAAGAGTGTGCAAAGCAGTCATCAAAGCAAAAGGTGGCTACTTTGAAGAACCAAGAATATAAGACATATTTTCAGTTGTTTTACACTTTTTTGTTAAGTATATAATTCCACATGTGTTAATTCATAGTTTTGATGCCTTCAGTGTGAATGTACAATTTTCAAAGTCATGAAAATACAGAAAAATCTTTAAATAAGAAGGTGTGTCCAAACTTTTGGTCTGTACTGTATATTCACATATATGCTTGAAGGACAAACGTTGTCAGATGATTTACAATGAGGAAAAAGGGTACAATTTATATTAAAGAGTGTAGGTAACATGCAATATATTCATCATAAGGCTTCTAATGGGAATATCAATGTAAGCTCATGGAGTCACTGATCCCATATGGTGTCATGGTCCGTCATAGAGTTAGTTACAAGAGGAGTAGCAGCAAAGAAACTCTATTACAGGTAAGTAGGAACAATTAGACACAGAACAAACGGTTTAAATAGCAAAAATGGCGTAGGGAACACTGAAGGATTACATACCTGGCGTGAAGGGAATAGTGCATGGACTAGGAACCGCGAAAAAGCGCCGTGTGGTGGAAAGAAGGAAGGACTATATAAAGGACTATATATATATAGGACTATATATATATTATATAGGACTAGTGCATTGGTGGAAGCGGTGAAAGAACGCCGGTGTATATCCGGTCATGCGCAGTATGGCCATACTGACTTCCGGTGCGCGTGCTGGAACGCAAAGGGAGACAGTGGAACGCAAGTCACTTCCGGACATGCGCAGTATATACGCTACACTGGAAGTAAGTGGATAGACTTTACTTAAGGTGTAAATCAGTGGAAAGAGGTTATACTCAATCAAGAGCAGAATAACGCAGGGTGAGCCAACCTTAGGAGGAGCTATAGGAGATGAATACTTGAAAAACAGATTATATTATATTAAATTGCAAAATAAGGAGGGGGATCCTGAAGAGTCAAAGAAAAAAATGCATGGGATTCGTTACGGAGGTCCCTGGGAACCTTAATTAGTAACCTACAAGACAAAGAAAAATAATCAGTAACATGAAATATATTCAATTATTATAAAATGGCAAACAATCTAGTCATCCATACTGAAAGCCCAGTGAATGACCCACAACTTAAAACTTTAATCAGTAGCATAGAATTATCCGCTAAACCCTGGTTTATTATCCTATCCAATAGACACTGGACAGAGTGAGTTTTATGTCATATAGGTAGAGGGATTTTTGGGGGCGATATAGGAATTTTTTATTCATCTTGTGCGTCATACTCCCTATTAAGTCCTTTCGGAGTGAGGATCTGTAGCGTATGTATCCAGTATAGCTCACGTTTTTTGAGGTTTTGAATCCGGTTGCTCCCCTGTCTATTTGGCGGAATGTGATCAATTACTTGATACCTTAGTTGTGAAATGTTGTGGGACATAGCTAGAAAATGTGCTGGTATAGGTAACATCGTGCGTCCACAACGAATTGTCGATTTGTGTTGTGAAATACGGTCTCGGATATGTTGGGTGGTCTCACCAACATATGCGAGACCGCATGGACACTTAATTAGATACACCACATACGTGGAATCACAAGAGAAATATTCTTTAATAGAATAACGTTTGCCAAAATGAGGATGTGTAAATGTAACATAGTTTTTAAGGTTGAAGGAAGACTAAGTCCATCTAGTTCAACCCATAGCCTAACATGTTGATCCAGAGAAAGGCAAAAAAAAAACATGTGGTAAACACTAAGCTCCACATTGGGGAAAAAAAATCCTTCCTGACTCCATACGACAATCAGACTAGTTCCCTGGATCAACGCCCTATCAAGGAATCTAGTATTTATAACCTGTAATATTATACTTTTCAAGAAAGGCATCCATGCCCTTCTTAAATTTTAACAGTGAATCACTCATTACAACATCATGCGGCAGAGAGTTCCATAGTCTCACTGCTCTTACAGTAAAGAATCCCCGTCTGTGATTATGATTAAACCTTCTTTCCTCTAGACGTAGAAGATGCCCCCTTGTCCCCGTCTCAGGCCTCAGAGTAAAAAGATCAGTAGAAAGCTCTTTGTACTGTCCCCTCATATACTTGTACATAGTAATAAGATCACCCCTAAGCCTTCTTTTTTCCACAGTAAATAACCCCAAGTGTAATAACCTGTCTTGGTATTGCAGACCCCCAGTCCTCTAATAACCTTGGTCGCTCTTCTCTGCCCCCGCTCTAGTTCAGCTATGTCTTTCTTATACACCGGAGACCAGAACTGTACACAGTATTCTAAGTGTGGTCGCACTAATGACTTGTATAGAGGTAAAATTATGTTCTCCTCATGAGCATCTATGCCTCTTTTAATGCATCCCATTATTTTATTTGCCTTTGCAGAAGCAGCCTGACACTGGCCACTACACTGAGCTTGTCGTCCACCAATACACCCAGGTCTTTTTCAGTAACAGTTTTGCCATGTGTTTTACAATTAAGCTTATAATTATACATTTTATTTCCTCTGCCCAAGTGCATTACCTTACATTTATCCCCATTAAAGCTCATTTGCCATTTATCAGCCCAAGCTTCTAGTTTACATAGATCCTCCTGTAATATAAAATTGTCCTCCTCTGTATTGATTACCCTGCAGAGTTTAGTGTCATTAATAAATATGTTAAAAAGAAGTGGGCCCAATACTGACCCCTGTGGTACCCCACTGTTAACTGAGACCCGGTTTGAGTGTTTTCCATTAATAGCCACCCTTTGTTTCCTATCACTGAGCCAATTCTTAACCCACATACATATATTTTCCCCTATCCCCATTGTTCTCATTTTGTGTATCAACCTTTTGTGTGGAACCGTATCAAAAGCTTTTGAAAAGTCCATATACACAACATCCACTGCATTTCCTTGGTCCAGTCCGGAACTTGCCTCCTCATAAAAACTGATCAGATTAGTTTGACAGGAACGGTCCCTCGTAAACCCATGTTGATATTGGATCATGAGGTTATTCTTCTTCAGATACTCTATTATAGCATCTCTTAGGAAACCCTCCAGGATTTTACCCACAGTAGAGGTTAAGCTTACCGGCCTATAATTTCCAAGTTCAGTTTTTGTCCCCTTTTTGAATATTGGCACCACATTTGCTATACGCCAGTCCTGTGGTACAGACCCTGTTATTATGGAATCTTTAAAGATTAAAAATAATGGTCTATCTATGACGTTACTTAATTCCTGCAGTACTCGCGGGTGTATCCCATCCGGGCCCGGTGATTTGTCAACTTTACTGATTTTTAGATGCCGCCATACTTCCTGCTGGGTTAAGCAAGTGACATTTACTGGAGAATTTTTGTTATCACTAATCATGTTTTCTGTCATGCGATTTTCTTGTGTAAATACGGTTGAAAAAAAATCATTTAGCATATTGGCTTTTTCCTCATCCTCATCCACCATTTCACCCAGACTATTTTTAAGGGGGCCAACACTATCATTTTTTAGTTTTTTACTATTTATATAGTTAAAGAATATTTTGGGGTTATTTTTACTTTCTCTGGCAATAATTCTCTCTGCCTAAATCTTTGCTGCCTTGATTTGTTTTTTACATAATTTATTTAATTTTCTATATTTATTTAATGCCTCATCACTACCTACTTGCTTTAGTTCTCTAAATGCTTTCTTTTTGTCACTTATTGCGCCCCTTACAGCTCTATTTAGCCATAGTGGTTTCCTCCTATTTCTAGCATGTTTATTCCCAAGGGGTATATATTGTGCACAGGTCCTATTCAGGATGTTAATAAATGTCTCCCATTTGCTTTGTGTAGCTTTATGTCTCAGGATATCGTCCCCGTTTATTGCACTAAGATGATCTCTTAACCGTTGGAAATTTGCCTTCCTGAAGTTTAGTGTCCTTGTAACCCCGCTACTATACATCTTATTAAAGGTTACATGAAAACGTATTATTTTGTGATCACTATTACCCAAGTGACCCCCAACTAATATATTTGATATGCGGTCTGGCCTATTGGTTAATATTAGGTCTAGCAGTGCCCCCCTTCTTGTTGGGTCCTGAACCAGTTGTGAAAGGTAATTGTCTCTCATAGTAGTCAAAAACCTATTTCCTTTGCTTGAACTACATGTTTCTGTCCCCCAATGTATTTCAGGGTAGTTGAAGTCTCCCATAATAATGACTTCTCCTTGAGTCGCTGCTTCATCTATCTGCTTTACGAGGATATTCTCCGCTACTTCCATTATTTTTGGAGACTTATAACAAACCCCTATCAGTAATTTATTATTTTTTCCCCCTCCCCTTATCTCCACCCACAGGGACTCTACATTTTCATTAGATTCACATATATCCTCCCGCAAGACAGGTTTTAAGGATGATTTTACATATAAACACACACCCCCCCTCGCTTGTTTGTACGGTCATTTCTGAACAGACTATAGCCCTGTAAATTAACTGCCCAGTCATGGCTCTCGTCCAGCCATGTCGCAGATATCCCTACCATGTCATAATTATTTTCCAACAAAATTAATTCTAATTCCTCCATTTTGTTGGTGAGGCTTCTGGCATTAGTGTACATGCATTTTATGTATCTCTCTGTACCTCTATTCCATCTTACTTTATTGACTGTTCTAACCCCACCCCCAATTTCTTTATTTGTGCCCAGGTCACTATCTGCACTATCTTCCCCACCTATAAAATGAATACCCTCCCCCCCAATCCCTAGTTTAAACACTCCTCCAACCTTCTAGCCATTTTCTCCCCCAGCACAGCTGCACCCTCCCCATTAATGTGCAGCCGGTCCCTAGCGTAGAGTCTGTAGCCAACTGTGAAGTCGGCCCAGTTCTCCAGGAACCCAAATCCCTCTTTCCTACACCAGTTCTTGAGCCACTTATTTATCTCCCAAATCTCCCGTTGCCTCTCTGGCGTGGCACGTGGTACCGGTAGTATTTCAGAGAATACCACCTTGGAGGTCCTTGCTTTCAGCTTGCAGCCTAATTCCCTAAAATCATCTTTAAGGACCTTCCACCTACCTCTAACTTTGTCATTTGTGCCAATGTGCAGCATGACCGCTGGGTCCTCACCAGCCCCTCCCAGTAATCTGTCAACCCGATCAGCGATGTGCCGGACTCGAGCGCCAGGTAGGCAGCACACTGTTCGACGATCCCTGTCTTTGTGACAGATTGCCCTATCTTTTCCTCTAATAATTAAGTCCCCCACTACCAGCACCTGCCTAGCCTGCCCTACTCTCCTATTTCCCTCTTTACTGGAGCTGACACTCGTCCCCTGAAAGCCGGAGATGCCTTGCTGCAGTAGTGCTACCCCTGTACCATCACTCCCCTCATCTGCCAACTTTGCAAACTTATTGGGGTGTGCCAGATCAGGACTAGCCTCCCTGGCACTCTTCCCTCTACCACCCCTTCTAACTGTCACCCAACTAGCGACCTCACTGTCCTGCAGTTCCCGACTACCACCCTCCCCCACATCTACCCCAGTAAGCTGCTGCTCAGTGAGCAGCAGACTCCTTTCCATGTTGTCAATGGATCTCAGTGTTGCCAGCTGCTCATTTAGATGCAGTATCTGGGCTTCCAAACGCACAACGTGCACACATCTCGCGCAGCAGTAAGCAACCTCGACCTGCTGTTCAAGGAATACATACATGTGGCAAGATGTACACTGGATAGCATTGTCAATAATGGAGCTCATTTCCTAATGGGGATTGCAATATACAGAATGTTAAGTAAAAAGTAAAGTAAAGAATTAATGAAATACAGTCAGCAATTCAGTCCAAAGTCCTCCCTTCCAAACTCCCTGAATACAAAGTCACTGAAAAACAAGTCACACACTTACTTTCGTTCGCACTTACGCTCCGGACTCACGCAGCTCGTTCACACTCGCAAACTAAGATATTTAAAGAGTTTTTTTTTTTTTTCCCTTTTCCAGCAATGCACCCTTCACCTCAATGCACTTCCAGTGTCACCCTTAGTAATATTTGAACACTGTAAACATCCTAGACACGGGAAAGTTCCCCTCCGGGGGGTGGCCAAGGTGCGTTGGATTGGTCCCTTATTTGTAGATCCCACGTCGGCTCTAACCAAATGGTCGCGAATGTTTCGGGATCTTTTATGACATAGTAGGGGGACATCGGTAAATTTCTCTATATCCGGATAAGATTGCCGTAACAGGGACCAATATTTTTAATGCACTTGAATATCTGTCCCCCAAAGGGGTGATAGGTGTTCACGAAAGTCAGTCGTGAGTTATTATTCCGTCGTGAAGTAGGTTGGGTGACCTGGTTCAAGATATGTGATGGGTAACCCCTCTGTCGAAATTTGTCGTTCATCTCCTCATGTCTAATTTTTTTAGAATCTGCAGTAGACACTATTCGATCCACCCTATTATGTTGTGATTTTGGTAATGACCTTTTAATATGGCCCGGGTGAGAACTGGAATACAACAATAGACTGTTTTTATCTGTTGGTTTTGTGTATAAGTCACTGACTAGATATCCTGTGTCAACGAGTGTAATCCGTGTGTCCAAAAAACGTATGGAATGTGGGTCTTGGTGTATGGTAAATGTCAGATTAGTAAGTTTGCTGTTAAGGTCATCAAAAAAAGTTTTTAAGTTTTGTCTTGTGCCAGTCCAAATAAAGAAAATATCGTCAATAAAACGTCTCCAGCATAGCACATGCTTTTCAAACAGAGGGTGAGTATATACATGATCTATCTCAAAATTCCCCATGAAGATATTGGCATAGGGGGGTGCCACATTGGAGCCCATCGCCGTACCCCTCTTTTGAAAGAAAAAACGATCTTCAAACATGAAAAAATTTTTGGTGAGGATCAAAGTTAATAAATCACTGCAAAAGTCAATCTGATCGGCTGAGAATGTAGTATGGGCTCTTACAAATTTTATTGTGGCACAAATGCCCTACTGGTGATTGATACTAGTATAGAGACTGTTGACATCCATTGTTGTTAGGATGCTGTTAGTAGGGATTGGTCCTAATTCTCTTATGCATGTCAAAAAATGGGTAGTGTCCTTAAGGTATGAGGTAATCTTCTGAATATGGGGTGTTAAAATTTTTTCTAATGTAATAGCCAAGGGTGACAAAATAGAATCTGTAGAGGCTACAATAGGTCTCCCGGGTGGTGACCATAGATTCTTGTGTATTTTGGGTAAGGTATAAAATACCGGCATTATTGGGTTTGGATTGACCAAAAATTCTGACAGTTTGGAATCGATTGTGCCTCTCTGAGAATGATGTGAGACTAAATTTTTAATTAAATTAGCTACCTCTGTGGTGGGGTTACGTGTTATAGGTAGATACGTTTCAGTATCATTCAATTGAGTGTATATCTCTGATATATAATAAGACCGGTCCATAATAACAATTGCTCCCCCCTTATCAGCTGGTTTTACAATAAGTTCTTTCCTTTTTTTCAATGAGGAGAGGGCCATACTTTCCTCAGGGTTGAGGTTATTTTTGTTATGCAGATCGCCTCTCTTTATGGCTTGTAGGACTTCATTAATGTCTTTCTGGACCAAGTCAATATATGTCTCTACATGATAATATGTACAAGGCGGTTGGAAATGGCTAGGAATACGCAGTTTCAAGCCATGTAAAGAGAACATTCCATCATTCTGGCTGCTCTGAGAGGGACCTGGAGGATCAGTAGTAAGCCCCCTACCAGAGGAAAAATGGACTTTCAATCTTAAGGTTCTATAAAAGCGTTGTAGTTCTTGCTCCAGTTGGAATGTATCAAAGGCAGGTGTAGGGCTAAATGAAAGACCTTTTTGCAATAGGTCTAATTCGGCCGGTGCTAAGGATTGTGAGAAGATGTTATACACGATGTTAGTCCTACCCGAGAACGAGTTGTCATCCGAGCGTTGTCTGTCTGTCGATCGCCTCCCCCGCCTCGTCTTATTCTTGGTGGACGGTTTCTGCGTTGATCCAAAAAATAATTTGGTTGATAGGTACCTCGTTTGCTGTCTGTAGAGGAGTGTCGGCCTGGAGAAGAGTTGTATCCTCGCCTGTATGATCTGCTGCTTCTGCCTTGATCTGAAGAGCGCCATCTATACACTTGATTATTGAGGTAGTTTTCAGCGTCACATAGAAATTTAGATTTTTTCTGGATCTGGAGTTCGTTGCGATATTCAGAAATGGTTTTGTCCACTTTGTTTTTCAGTGTTGTAAATTCTTCAGATGAAATCGTATTACTCAATTGTTGCTCAGTAGAGGCAATCCTAGTATGTAGATTGGTTATTTCCTTCTGGAGAAAATCAATTGTCAACACAATAATGTCCATTGAGCATTTGTTGAGGATCCCCTCGAACTTACTGCAATAATCAGAGTTATCATTAAATAGAGTAGGACGTAGGTTGACTCTTAATCCTCGTGGAATTCGTTGTGTTTTGTGATATTCTGCGAGAGTAACGCAGTGTAGATCCAAAGCGGTATACCTCCTTTGTTCCTTCTCTAGGTCCCTTGTGCGTACTTCCTCAGTGGGGGTGTGGAGAAATGTAACGGGAGTTGTGACATGTGCAAGTATTCCACTTGCTTCTTCCTGATTAAAGGCAAAGGTTGTGAACGACATTGAAGCCACAGGAGCGTAATCCCAAGAAACAGTCAATTGAAAAAAAGAAGGATCGCTTCACTGTATCAAACTTTTAGGGTGCTCTGAAGAAATAGGTAGTATAGATATCAAAAAAGAACTTCGGCACTCCAATATGGATGCAAAAAATTGGTTTTTATTAGCAGAATTCCCCATAAATGAAAAGCAGTCCGTTTCCACCTAACATGGTCTTTACCCATCACATATCTTGAACCAGGTCACCCAACCTACTTCACGACGGAATAATAACTCACGACTGACTTTCGTGAACACCTATCACCCCTTTGGGGGACAGATATTCAAGTGCATTAAAAAATATTGGTCCCTGTTAGAGCAATCTTATCCGGATATAGAGGAATTTACTGATGTCCCCCTACTATGTCATAAAAGATCCCGAAACATTCGCGACCATTTGGTTAGAGCTGACATGGGATCCACAAATAAGGGACCAATCCAACGCACCTTGGCCACCCCCCGGAGGGGAACTTTCCCGTGTCTAGGATGTTTACAGTGTTCAAATATTACTAAGGATGACACTTTTACACATCCTCATTCTGGCAAACGTTATTCTATTAAAGAATATTTCTCTTGTGATTCCACGTATGTGGTGTATCTAATTAAGTGTCCATGCGGTCTCGCGTATGTTGGTGAGACCACCCAACATATCCGAGACCGCATTTCACAACACAAATCAACAATTCTTTGTGGACGCATGATGTTACCTATACCAGCACATTTTCTAGCTATGTCCCACAACATTTCACAACTAAGGTATCAAGTAATTGATCACATTCCGCCAAATAGACGGGGGGGGGCAACCGGATTCAAAACCTCAAAAAACGTGAGCTATACTGGATACATACGCTACAGATCCTCACTCCGAAAGGACTTAATAGGGAGTATGAAGCACAATATGAATAAAAAATTCCTATATCCCCCCCAAAAATCCCTCTACCTATATGACATAAAACTCACTCTGTCCAGTGTCTATTGGATAGGATAATAAACCAGGGTTTAGCGGATAATTCTATGCTACTGATTAAAGTTTTAAGTTGTGGGTCATTCACTGGGCTTTCAGTATGGGTGACTAGATTGTTTGTCATTTTATAATAATTGAATATATTTCATGTTACTGATTATTTAGGACTATTCAGTAGGACTATGAGCTGTGTATCCACCTGACTTCTGCACAACACAACTGATGGTCCCAACCCCATTTATAAGGCAAGAAATCCCACTTATTAAACCTGACAGGGCACACCTGTGAAGTGAAAACCATTTCCGGTGACTACCTCTTGAAGCTCATCAATAGAATGCCAAGAGTGTGCAAAGCAGTCATCAAAGCAAAAGGTGGCTACTTTGAAGAACCTAGAATATAAGACATATTTTCAGTTGTTTCATACTTTTTTGTTAAGTATATAATTCCACATGTGTTAATTCATAGTTTTGATGCCTTCAGTGTGAATGTACAATTTTCATAGTCATGAAAATACAGAACAATCTTTAAATGAGAAGGTGTGTCCAAACTTTTGGTCTGTACTGTATATATATATATATATATATATATATATATATATATATATATATATATACTTTATATTCTTGTGGCAGCATGAGGTCTCCTACTATATCATTATTCTTGAATTTATATACATATATAAACATTTTTTTAAAAAAACGCACGCTATTTGCATATTCTACTGTACCTTACAAATTTATTTCACAATCTTTTGTGGGTTATTCCACATCATTTATAAGTAGATGTATGTGTATATTTTGTTTTTCCTTATTTTCTGTTTATATACAAATGTTGATGGGATATATTCTTTTGATGTTTAGCATAGGCCCTGAGAAAGACCATGTTAGGTCGAAACGTTGGCCTGCTTTTCATTTAAGGGGAATTCTGCTAATAAAAACCAATTTTTTGCATACATATTGGAGTGCCGAAGTTCTTTTTTGATATCTATACTACCTATTTCTTCAGAGCACCCTAAAAGTTTGGTACAGTGAAGCGATCCTTCTTTTTTTCAACAAGCTTTCATTGCTGATAGACCCAGAGGCTGTTGTTAGGTCTCAGCTTGCCATGATAACCATCGATACACCGTGATTGTAACATGGGGGTAATAATGAAGGTACAGAGGGGGCCCCTTCCTTCTGTCCACCATATTGATGCGGTGGTCGCTATTGACCGCATCATCTAAAGGGTTAAACTGTCGGGATAGGTGCTAACACCAAAGTCGGCAGTTGCAGCCAACTCTCCTTGAAGTGCGGGCTCAGCTGCTAAGCCTGCACAGCACGACTACCATGAAAATAGCACAGTTCATGTTTAATCCCATGTGCCCATGATGTAATAGTATGTCATAGGGCAGTAAGGTGTTAGACTTTTGATTGGTTGTTTCTATATTTTCCATTTACCATAATGGAGGACTGATCACATACGTGAGCTCAGGACATGGAATGCAATGTGTGGACCTGGGGAGGAATCATTGACCAGACCTGAGGCTCCTATGATTTGTTGGGTTGACCCCCAGTTGCCTCTATTAAGCACTGTGAAGACCCATACAGAGGCTCAGATATGTTATCATACACTGACTATTAGCTTCATTCAAGGAGTCAAATATAAGAATTTTCAATAATAGTTGAAATAATATTTAATTATTTATTTATCAATTTCCTATCAGTATGTCTTTGGAGTGTGGGAGGAAACCGGAGAACCCGGAGGAAACCCACGCGAACACGGGGAGAGCATACAAACTCCATGCAGTTGTTCTCTTTGGTTGGGTTTGGACCCGAACGCTGCAAAGCAACAGTGCTAACCACTGAGCCACCGTGTTGCCCAATAGTCTTCAATGTGGCACTAATCATGATAGGACGAGAACAGAGACCGAGCCCGGAATCTGTCTCCTTATGCAGCAGGAAGCTCACTTTATTCCGTGAGTTCATCTGACTGCGGAAAGTCCAGTAAATGTCGTATCCAGAAGTGAGAACAGAGACCGAGCCCGGAATCTGCCTCTTGATGCAGCAGGAACCTCACTTTATTCCGTGAGTTCATCTGACTGCGGAAAGTCCAGTAAATGTCGTATGTGAGAACAGAGACCGAGCCCGGAATCTGTCTCTTTTTTCTGACTTGTTTTCGCCTTGTGGAAGAGTCGTCACATCCGGCTGGATTCTTTGTTCATTGACGGATCACAATCAGGCCTCTCTCCGGAATAGTGATCTGTAGAAATAATAAATATGACTGAAGATGAAACAACTGGATATCATATATAAGCGGCAGGCAATGTACTCCTGGTTACTGATTTCTAGCCTTGTGAGAAAAGATTTAAGATAAGTGATATTGGCTTATTCTTAGTTTAGGACTGTACCCCCCATTCATATAGAGGGGGCTGACAATCACTATGTGAGATCTGAGACCACCCACTGGACTCCTAAACCCAGAATGTTTCATATTGGCCGGCACTAAGCATTTCATGGATATCTAAGAAGTACATGAGTGCAATTTTTTAAATCTATAAATTTAAATTAAAAAATAAATTATTGATTATGTAGCGTTAATAAAGCTAGATCTAAATAGAACTATTTTTACTGTAAAGGATCTTCTCCCCACTATTTTAGCTTTAGTAAAAGATCAAGTATTTCTAAAACATTAAAAGACATCCAGGAACTTAAAGATGTCAGACAAACCCCTGCAGATCCCCAATGAATCTAGGACCTCCAGCAAGTTGTCATAGCCGGAACGGACATTGAATGTACAACGTGATGATTCGTGCCGCAAAGCTGGAGCCACTGTCTCCAACAAAAGAAGCAAAACGTAGTTTAACAAGTGTACAGTTTTATACGATGATTTATATGGTTGTATAACTAATATATTTCCCATCTGGTATTATCACTCATCCCCTTAAAAAATAAAATTGGTACTTAATATTTTATCTCCTCTTGTAAAAGGATTGAATAGTTCTAAGAAGAGATACCTGGCCTGGAAAGAAACTAAAAATTCTAACTCTGAAATAATAGGATCTGAAAACCCACTCAAATTATATTCTCAAATTATATATTCTCATTACCAAAAATTAAAAAAGTTAAAGTTGACTATTCCCATCTTATCTTACCTTTCATTTTTCCTCAGGTCCAGCTTTAAAAAGTTCTAATTTATGGAGCTGTAGATATTACCTCCTTCAGGACAAAGTCTATAAAGATGAAATAAAATTAAATTATTTGATATAAAATGATACAGAAGGATTATCTACATGTACAGTAAAGCATTAAACCTGACATATTGTGCCACTACGTGTTTCCAAGAGACGCACTATAACATTATGCTGCGGTGCTCCTTTACTCCAATGAGACCCCGCAGAGCATTTCCTTCCCAACCTCCTCTATGCTGGAGAGGTTGTGCTAAACCGGGAGACATTTTACACATATTTTGGAGTTGTCCATAAAGGAATTATGGAAAGAAACTTTGAACTTACTCCTATGAATTTCTAAACCCAATATTCCACTTACACCACAATTAATATTATTATCACAAGGTCTAGAAGAAATCCCACCCAAATTTCAACATATCTCTTGTCATATCTTTTTGGTGATTAAACATTTAATCGCAACAAAATGGAAGCAAATAATTCCTCCATCAATATTAGAAGTAATGGAAAGGCATCAACGCACAATATTTAAGTTCAACTTTGCGATTAGTGAAAAAATGTTGTAGCTGATATTTAGTTAGATGAATGCCATAGTGGAAGAGTTTTTTTTACTCAGGCTAAACCCAAAACTTAAAAACTAAAATAGTTGTATAAACAAACAATACCGGATATATACCAAACTAATTGTTTACACATATTATGGTCAAAGTTATAATAGTTGTTTATTACTAATAATAATGACTAGCCTTGCCTTTACTTTCTCTCCTGTAACTTCCCATTGTTACCCCATTACTCCTTTTTCCCCTCCCCAATTTATATTCCTTCTTAATGTTATTTTTTTTGTAAATGTTAAATAAAAACAATTGAACGAGATGATCCGACATTTACCATTTTTTACCTGTTGTAAATCCTGTTGTTCTCCTGAATCTGGCATTGTTCATCCTTTGTTCCTCAAGATTCTAATTTCCTGAGAAATTGCCCCCTTTTCCCTTTATGTAAATCTAGTATTTGTATTTATTTTTGCCAAGTGGGCGTGACCCTCAAAAACTTCTCTTTTTGAGAAACATCTTGATGACAACGGCCAGTTGGCTAAAATAGTGGATAAATGTATAGGGAGCAGGGAGACCTATCAGGAACAAGGAGATTTGAGAACAAGAGACAAACAATGCCGTATTCAGGAGAATAGCAGCATTTATACCGGGTTAAAATAAATGTATATTTATGGCGAGTGACAGGTTATCTTAAAAGTAGATTCCACCAAAAAGACATAGCAGATTTTTTCAAATACAATTTATGTCATATAATCAGCCCCATATCAGTAGGGTAGGGTCACACTTAGGCTGTGTGCCCACGATGCGTTTTTTAAGCGTTTCCGCAGCGGCAAAAACGCTGCAGAAACGCTTAAAAAACGCATGGTAGAAGGTCTGCCATGTTCCCCAATGATAATCCGTATGTGCTGTGCACATGCTGCAGAAATTTCCGCTGCGGATTATCATTGCGTAAAAAAAGCAGCACTACCAATTATTTTGCGGAAGCGCTGAGTTTTCTCCGCCATTGACTTGCATTAGACCGCATGGACTCCGCATCACTGTATATGTAGATGTATGCGTTCCATTGTGGGGATGGTACCCGGGTGTGGAGGAGAGGAGACATCCACACCCAGGTGCCATAGTACCTGTAAAAAAAAGAATAAAATAAAAAATATATGTTATACTTACCTTCCGGCGGGCCGCGGTGCGCTCGTCCTCCCATGCCGGCAGATCGCGGTGGACTGAAGGACCTGCGCTGACGTCATAGCCATGTGACGGGTCACGCGATGCTGACGTTGGCAGGTCCTTCAGTGTACCGCGATCTGCCAGCAGCCAGGACGGAGTGAAGCAAGACTGCCGGGGCCATCGGAAGGTAAGTATATATTTATTTTTTTATTTTTAACCATTCTTTGGGGTCACACTATATAAATCCATGCCGTTTGCATGGATTTATATAGTGTGACCAAGTTGTCAAGCACTTTCCAAGTGATGCTAAAATCGCTTGGAAAGCGCTTATCAACCCGCATGCGGAAATGCATGTGAAGAACGCTTCACATCCGCATGTCCCTGGCAGAAAAACGCATGTACAATCCGCATGTACAATCCGCATGTACAATCCGCATGCGTTTTTTCTGCCAGGGGAGATGCAGAAACGCTCAGGAAAAATCCTGAGCATTTCTGCATCGTGGGCACATAGCCTTAGGATAAAACTATTTATGTCATAATAATAAGTTAATTGCAGCTTTGTTAATGTTATGTTATGCAGCTTTGTTAATGTTATGTTATGGAGCTTTGTTATGGGGATGGATGTATTATACAGATGCTGGGTATTACATTTACTAATTATGGAGCTAATGCTAATCCAATTCTGTAAGAGATATGATCGGATAATTAACTTATTTCTGCACGTACCTTCAGACTCTGTCTCTGCCTTCTTACGATCATTTTCAACAAAGAGGGCGCATGCGAAAAAGAATCCTCCTCCGAAAACCAGCACAAAGGGGCAAACCATGAGGGCGTACTGCAGACTGCGGAAGTCCGAAAGAGCCGAGTCTGGATTGTAACTTTTGATGCGGTCGGATATCTGAAGATGAGACGAGATAAATAATTATGTATGGTTAATGAAAGTAAAAAAACATAATTGATTGGACATGTTTATGCTGACAGCAGTCAATGGATACCAATGAAATCTGGTGATCATAGAAAGAGAAGGTGCCTCACTGCAGATAGCGGCTCCTCCAAACTATGAACAGCAATGCTTCCAGTATCCGCAGCTCCAGTACTACACATTGTCTGGGAACAGGACACTTGTGACATCCTTCTTCAGCAGATAATCTGTGACGTAACTCCAGGACATCTTGTCTTTGGAGTTCTGCCACCCCGTCAACAGAGCGGAAGAGAAGATGCTGCTCTGTCAACGTGATATCAGGGGAGGCCACTGAATCGCGGGTGTTGGCAGAGATCGGTCCCGGGCACTACAGGCAGGTATTTAGCAATGACTTGCCTGTTAGCCCATAGTAAAAAAAATCAAATAGTCCCGGTGAACCCTTTTAAGTATGTTATGAATAGGCTACAGCGAGTTTTAAAAACTCCTCTGTGACAGAGCATGTCCTATTCTCATCCGTTCTGCGGATCAGACTCGGCCAGTAAAGAGTAACTGTCGTTATAAAATCAATACAGTACACGTGAAAATAAGCAACTTTGTGGTAGATCTTATCAGATAAATCTGCTTATTTTTCCTCCATTAATTTATAACATTCTTAATTCACAGATAAAATCTGTAATCAGTGAAGACAGATTTTTACATTACTGAGATAGGAGATGACAATTGCTGTTGATCAGATTCTATGTACATGGGGGGAGCCTGCCTCTAGCTCCTCCCTCTCTCCTCTCCATAGAATGTTATAAGCACCAACTGTCATCTCCTATCCCAGTAATGCTTCACTGAATACAGTGAGAACTTTGAGAATAAACGATCAGTTCGAGAGGAGAAAGAAGCAGATTTCTCTGAAAAGATATATTCCAACGTTTCTTATTTTCATGTGTACTGTACTATTGATTTATGAAATAAAAATTAAAACTGGGGTTACTATTTCTAGTCTATAGGAATCTGTTAAAAATGGATGGAGAAAGGATGATATACTTTGTACTTCAGTTTTCCATCTGTGTTTCATCCATTTTTCATTGATCCATTATTAAGAGTCAATGGATAAATAAAGTTTGGACAGTCTACCACCTTCACTTTTTAAAAAAACAGATGACACAAGAGAAAAATGGTCTGTTTTGCGACAATGTACAAATGGAAACAGATGTGTGAATGTAGCCCTAAAGTGATGTGAGAATATGTAACAGCTACTTACTAGCCCGATGAAATAGGAGCTTCCAGCTTCCCCCAGCAGGTGGGACCCCGCCATCGATAACGCCTGTGCTGTTGATCGCCTTGCGGGAGAAACCACATACTGAAACAAGAGAATATTCTGAATGAGCAGAAGGAGTCACTGAACCCAACGAGACAAGAGAACATGGACAAAGTGAACATACTTGAAGCCTAAGTTAAAGAAGTTGTCCACTATGGATAGGGCATCAATGTATGATCGGCCGGGGTCCCGCATGCGGCATCCCTTCCGATCAGCAGTTATCGGTGCCGGCGGCGGCTGCCACCAGCCGGAAGTCCTTACCTATTCAAGTCAATTGAATAGGAGGTGGATGTGCAGTACACCGCGGTGACCACTATAACTTGACGGCCAAACACCGCAGGTAAGCCCCTCCGGCCGGTGGCAGCCGCTGCAGATACCAATAACTGCTGATCGCCGGGGGTGCCGCGTGCGGGACCCCGGCCATCCTACATTGATGCCATATCCTACGGGTAGGGCATCAATGTGAAAGTAGTGGACAACCCCTTTAAATGCACAATCAGCCAGGATAGATAAGAAGCCCAGACATGTTGTGGACTGAGATTTTACTAAAGAAGTTTTTAATCATCTTGCGCCAGGTTTATTTTTAGTTGGGAATTACCCAACAGACGCTTGGGCACAGCCAGGATTATGGGGCATTTGATGGGTAAAAACAGAACATAGAGACTGACTACATACATATAATTATAGCTATGATAAGTTTAGCGCTTTTCTCCACTCACCAGGCGGATATCAGTTGAAACTGAAAAGTTCAGGGTCAGAAATATGGTCCCGATGAATATAAACACCTGCAGAGAGTAAAGAACAATACATATAAACGTTTGTGTCTTGCACGCTTTCCTATCCCCCATAGGTTTTGTCTTTATAATCCATTCATCCACCCCAGTCTCCGTACATTCATAGACAGCCCCCGCCATAGTCTATGATTTCTACTGCTCGGTCCTATAGCCGAGACCCAGTAAGGGGATGAAAGCAATCTGTACTCCAGGTACTTACATAAGTGGCCACAAGGCTGATGTCTGCAAGAATAATAGCCAACAGCAGGAAAATGGCGGAGCCCAGCAATCCAACCGCACAAACTATAGGGTCAGCACGAGGGTTGTACTTCCTGCATCTCTTGGCTATCTCCGCCCCTGTTCCAACTCCAAGGATGCCAGAGATGACCGTAAGTCCTCCGAAAATCAGACTGCAAAGAAAAGCGGTAAAGAGATTAGTAAAGTAGCTTGAAGAAATGAAATATAAATAATTTGATATAATAATAATTTGAAATATAAATATTTTTTTTTAGAGAGAAAACGGTCATAGGGGGAATTAAATTCCCACCAGTGAATGTCAAATTAAAGTTTGCTAAACTTGTACCTGTCATCATAGTTGGATAGTTGAGTCTGATATGGCGCCTTCTGTAGCATGAGAGCCCGGGCACGCTTCAGGAAAGTAACAGCCCAGAAGCCGAATGCAGCTGCCACAAATTTTACCATAATAGTCCCAAGAGTAGAAAACAGAAGACTTCGGCTGCAGAGAGAGAAAAGGGTAAAAAACATGTAAATGACGCAGAAGTCACGGGGGAGATCAGTGACATAAATCAATGCACAGAAGACACCTACTTTTTACGCAGTTGGTTGGCATCCATAAGCCATCCTTTGAAGCTCAGTGGTTTGTTCTTTTCCTCTGCAGCTCCTCTGGACGGTTCTTTTACAAATGCAGCCATGAGCAGGACTCCTACCAGGCCCAGAGCAGAGATGATCTGTGTAGATGAAGAAGGAGACATCACATATCACATATACAGAGGTTTCATCACAAAAAGGACATGAGCACAGACTGTTGTGGAACTGGATCCATTAAAGGGGATCTGCGACGAGGTGTTTGCTGCGCATCTGAGAGCAGCATAATGCAGGGACAGAGACCCCGATACCAGCGATGTGTCACTTGCTGGTGTGCTTGGTGAAGTATTGATAAAATCCCAGTTTTCTCTGCTGCAGATCTAGCAGTACTCTGAATGCTGAGCTCTGTATATGTGGCACCCCAGGGGTCTGGTTTTCCACAGTAATGTAATGTTATGTCTGAGAGCAGGTGGGAGGTCCTTTGGTCAGGGATCCTGTGCATGCCACACCTCCTGCCCAGTCTTGGGAGGGGAAGAACTTCCCCTGTATAAACCCGGGGCTGAGGCAGGGTGAGTCAGACAAGGAGAGTGGAGACAAGAAGCAGCATAGGAAACAGCAGAGTTACAAGGAGTCAGGGGCTGGCAGCTGCAGAGCTCGCCCTGACTAAGAAGATTCTTTACCGGACCCGGAGTCCGAGGCTGTGGGGACTAACTCCTACCCAGCAGCAGAATCCGTCAGGCAGGGGATTTCCGGTCCTCTGGCCCAGAAGCCCGAAGGCACGGTCACACGCGTGGGACCAGCACCGCCATCGTGGAGCGGAAGCCATTAGAAGGCCCCGAGTCACCGGCCATACGGGTGAGCACCACACGGTACACTCAGGGACGTGGGCTACTTACATCAGCTTCTAGCAAGGTAGCCAGAAGAGTACAGTCAGTTTGGGAGGCCTACAACTACGCCTGGCCAGGGGAGATCCCATCTGCTCAAAGACTGACCAGGCCCCGTTTGCTAGCAAGTACTCCGGGAGGGTCTGTCGTTGTTACCAGTAAAGACCCTGAACTACACCGTACCGTCTCTGAGTGGTTCCTGCTACCCCCATCATCCACGTCGGCTGCCCTGAGGCCATACCCCTCCCGTTGGGGGTTATACTATCACGCTGCACAATCCTACCACCGGCCTCAGCGGTCTGCCCTGCAGCAGCAGCTTCCTGGCTGCACTCAACGGGTGGCGTAGTCATCAACTATTTACTACTAATAGACTGCCGTCTAGTTTGACTCCCTGGGCACGGACCGGGTCACCGCCACGAGACTACAACCCTCCACTGATCCGGCTCCGGGTAGGCTCCCGCGTGCGCAACGCAGCGCGACACAGGCCCAGGGGCGCGTCAACTTTGGCGTAGTCGGCAGGATTTCGTGCCCGCAACCACCGGGTACTGCGTGCCTGAAAAGCAAAGACTGTTCAAACTTACCAGTGGTGAAGGTTTCCCGCCATCCGGCGCCATCTTCTACCTTCTTCCCGCCATCCGTGGAGTTTTCCCGCCATTGGACGCCATCTTGAGGACGCCGCGCGGGAAGAAGAGGGGCGTGGACTCCGAAAGCGCGCGAGAACTGAAGCCCCGCCTCACGTCCGGACGTTGCGTAAGGTCCTGGAAGGAGCCCAGCAGACGCCGACGTCACAGGAGCGCGACGGAAGGTCCTCAACCCTGACGATCCACTGCGGAGCCGCGGCCTACGGAAGAGGATCATCGCAAGGTAGGCCACGGTCCACTAGGGGGGAGGAAGATGTCGGATACGGAGGAGAGCTTCACTGCCTCAACCCCCGCCAGCGCTACCGCTGCTGCAGTTATGCCCTTCACCATGCCCTATATCCCGGGAGCAGCTTGGCTACCCCAGTACTCAGGGGAGTCACATACCCTGCATGACTTTAGAGAAAAGCTGGATAGCCTCTTCCAGGTGTACCCCCTCACAGAAGAGCAAAAAGTGAGCATCCTGGTGGCCCAACTAACCGGGGCAGCCAAAAGGGAAGTAAAATCCTGGCCACCTGGGAGGAAGACTGTCGCAGGGATACTAACCCGGCTGAAGGACACCTTTGATACCCACACCTCAGCCGAGATTAAGCTTAGATTCTACGGGTGCAAGCAGCGAGCGCATGAGAGTATAAGGGACTATGCACTAAACCTACAAGAGGCCCTGAGGGCCATAAAGCAGACCGACCCTGATGGGGTGGGAAACGAGGACAGGCTATTGACTGAACAATTTATAGAGGGTTTATATTGCAATGCCCACCGAACCCAGTTGCGGGCAATGGCCTTACAGGATCCCCATCTGGACTTTGCACAGTTCAAGGATAGAGCTATCCGGGTGCTCCGAGAACCAGCACCGGGTGGCGTTGTTACCCACAGGCGCCCAGCTATCACTTACCACCAGGAGGCGGCGCCCTTGTCGGCAGGGCCTGTGGGAGCTGATGCGCAGGCTTTGGACAATGACCCGGCTCCAGACCTACACCATCAGGTCCAAGAGCTAGCTAAGAGCGTTGCTGCGCTAACCCGAACTGTGCAGTCTTTACAGGTTTCCACCCCAGGGAAGATCCAGCTGGCATCCGGACCGGAGGACATCCCGTGGCGTCGACCAAGGAGGACCCCACCGGCCAGAGGAAGACCCAGTGACCGATACAGCGAGGACGGACGACCCATCTGCCGCCGCTGCAATCAACCCGGACATATGGAAAGGTACTGTTCTTTAAACGGGCACAACCTGGGGTAGAGGGCCAACCCCCAGGAAAAAGATCACCAGGCCCATCGAACTGGCGCGACAGATATGTGGGAGGACGTCCAGTCTTGCCTGTGGTACTGGATGGCATTCCCATGAGTGCCCTACTGGATACCGGGTCACAGGTCACCACCATCCCGTACGTGCTCTTCAAGCAGTACTGGAATGACTCGGATATTACCCGCTACCCTGACGACGACTTGAGTATCATCGCCAGCAATGGCCAGCCCGTGCCACAGATCGGATTTAAAGAGGTGACCCTCAAAATCGGTAGAGTCGAACTGGCCGCACAGGGACTGATCATTGTAGATATTGATAAACATGAGAGTCACCCAAAAATAACTCTAGGAACTAACGTAATTGAAAATTGTCTTGCAGAGGTGATTTTCCTTTTACAGCAGGTTGCCAAGAACGCCAGCTCCGGCGAGCAGCGGGTGCTCCAGAAAGAGATCCGGGCACTGATGCAACGGCAACAAGTGGAACTCTCCGGCGGTGAGATTGGTAGCGTAAGAATGTGTGACCCTTTTCCTATTGCCATGCCCCCAAAAAGTGAAATGATGATTTGGTGCCGGGCAGCTATTGGTCTGAGAGGTAGAGATTACCAGGCAATGGTAGAACCAGTTTACTCAGACAGTAGGCCCACCATTTTGACAGCACGGGGGGTGGTCAATGTACGCCATGGGAGGGTGCCCATTCGCATAATAAATATCGGGGAGAGGGAAGTGTACCTGCCCCGGTATGCCACGCTAGCCAAATTATATACCACTAATCAAAATTCTATACAATCTGTGGAACCCTTGCCTCCATCTCACCCGGAGGAAGGTAACGGCTCTAAGAAAGACATGGAGGACTGGTGTCAGCAACTACATTTGGGTACTGATTCCACTCCCTCACATCAGAAACAAGGAGTCTATCGGGTGGTTCAAGAGTATGAGAGAGTGTTTAGTAAACACCCGTTAGACTTCGGGCGAGTCAAGGGGGTAGAACACCGCATCCCCACGGGAGATCATCCTCCCATAAAAGAGAGGTATCGACCCGTACCCCCTGCACATTACCAACACGCCAAGGGGATGCTTAGAGACATGAAGGAGGCTGGGGTAATCCGGGATAGCTGTAGCCCCTGGGCAGCCCCACTAGTTTTAGTCAAAAAGAAAGACAACACCATGAGGATGTGTGTAGATTACCGGAAAATCAACCGTATCACACACAAGGATGCGTACCCCTTACCAAGGATAGAGGAGTCATTGGCTGCTTTAAGATCTGCTAACTTCTTCTCTACCTTGGATCTCACTAGCGGGTACTGGCAGGTTCCTGTAGCAGAGGCGGACCGGGAGAAGACCGCAATCACCACCCCGATGGGACTTAGCGAGTTCACCTGCATGCCGTTCGGACTCTGCAACGCCCCAGGAACCTTCCAACGATTAATGGAGTGCTGTCTGGGCCACAGAAACTTCGAGACGGTCCTGTTGTACCTGGACGATGTCATCGTATACTCCAAAACTTATGAGGACCACCTGAAACACCTGGCGGAGGTGTTCGAAGCTCTGGCGAGTTACGGCCTAAAGGTGAAACCCTCCAAGTGTCACCTCCTGAAACCAAAGGTGCAATACCTGGGACACGTGGTGAGCGCTGACGGAGTGGCTCCCGACCCCGATAAGATCACCGCAATTAAGGGATGGCCAAGCCCCTCCAGCGTAAAAGAAGTGCGGCAGTTCCTAGGGTTGGTAGGCTACTACCGAAGGTTTATTCCCGGTTTCACCAAAAAGGCAGCGCCTATGCAGGACCTCCTGATAGGCCAGTCCCGAAAGGCCAAGAACCAGAAGCCGCCCTTCAAATGGGCAGAGCTAGAAGAAGAGTCCTTCCGCCAGCTGAAGATGGCCCTCACGGGGGATGAAATCTTGGCGTACCCGGACTATAGCCAGCCCTTCATCCTCTACACCGACGCCAGTAACATCGGGCTAGGAGCCGTACTGTCCCAGATTCAGCAGGGGAGAGAACGAGTAATCTCCTATGCCAGCCGAAAACTGCGACCCACCGAAAGGAACCCCGAGAATTACAGCTCATTTAAGCTAGAGTTCCTGGCCGTGGTATGGGCAGTCACCGAGCGCTTTAGGCATTACCTCGCTTCTTCCCGGTTCACCGTATACACGGATAACAACCCGTTGACACACCTGGACACGGCAAGACTCGGTGCCCTGGAGCAGAGGTGGATGGCCCGTCTGTCCAACTACGAGTTCACAATCAAATACCGGGCAGGACGCTCCAATACTAACGCGGATGCCCTGTCCAGGATGCCCAACCTGCCGGACGAAGGAGAAGATCCGGAGGGACTGGAAGAAGTTGAACTCCCTGCGTTCCACCGTCATGGGACTATCCAGTATTCCCACCGGGTAAGGGGTAAGCAGGCTGCTACGTTGAACCCCTTACCCCACTACAACTGGGCGGAAAAGCAAGACAGCGACCCTGCCGTCCGACTGGTGAAGGAGATGCTGACTCGGCCGGAGGCTCGCCTTGAACCAGACGCTCCGGAGGAAGCCAAACAACTATGGGCGGAGAAGAGTCGACTATTCCTTTACAAGGGGAAGTTGTGCCGCAGAATGGTCAACTCCCGGACGCATGAACTACTCTGGCAAGTAGTGGTGCCACGAAGAGACGCAGCCATGGTGATGGAGGCATACCACGACGGAGCTGGACACTTCGGGTGGAAAAAGCTGGAGTTCCTGCTGCGCGAGCGGTTCCACTGGGTAGGCATGAGGGGAACCATCGAGAAGTGGTGCAGAGACTGTGGCCCGTGCAATCTGAGAAGGAAGGACCGGGCCAGCCAGAAGACTCCCCTGCAGTCCATCGTCACCCGGCAACCGTTGGAACTGGTAGCCTTGGATCATGTATAACTGACCCCAAGCAGAAGTGGCTACGTCTACGCGTTAACCATCGTGGATCATTACTCCCGGTTCTTGGTTGTCGTCCCCGTCAAGGACTTAACGGCTCAAACAGCAGCTAGAGCCTTCCAGCAGCACTTCTGCCGTCCACACGGGTACCCGGACCAAGTGCTGACGGACCAGGGACCTGCCTTTGAAGCGGAGGTCTTCCAGGAATTCTGCAATCTGTATGGCTGCCGGAAGATAAGGACGACACCCTACCATCCGCAAACTAATGGACTTTGTGAAAAAATGAACCAGGTGGTAATGGATCTTCTAAAAACATTGCCCCTGGAAGAACGCAGTCTGTGGCCTGAGAAGTTGCCCGATCTGGTGGACCTATACAACCACATCCCGGTAGGTTCCACCAACTGTACCCCGGCTTACCTAATGAGGGCGAGACCTGGTAAGTTACCTGTTGACCTGGAAATGGGAGTCCTGACACCTGAGGACACTTCACCAGAAACGGACTGGGACACAGAGAGGCAGCAGCAGTACCGGAGAGTACAAGAGAGCGTGGAGCGAAGTCTCTGTCAGGCTAGGGAAAGACAAGAGAAGACTTACAACCAGTATGCTCCCGCTGTTCCCCTGGTACCCGGAGAGCAGGTCTTGAAGAGGAAAAGACGGCTCCACAAGTTGGATGACCAGTGGGAGAAGGACCCGTACACCGTACTGCCCTCAAGCCACGAGAACCCGAAGGTCTGTACCATCAGTAAAGACGGAGGGGAAACCACAGCCATTGTATCCCGGGACCACCTGAAGAAGTGTCCCGAACAACTGAGGAACCCTGAAGAGGAACAAGAAGACCATCGACCCGTGGGAGAAAGGGAAGATATGGTTAGTACCGTGCTCGGGGACTTCCCTCGGTCTTGGACTCAAGTCAATGGTGCAGTTGTGGTACCCGTACTCACCTTCCTCCAACCATCATCCCAAGAACCTACGGAGCAACGGGTAGAGCTGGAAGAACAGCCGGTCCAGGAGGCAGAAGACTCCACACGAGTAGAACAGGAGAATCAACCCTCTGCTTATAGTGAGCCTGCCGTACCCCTAGTGAGACAAAGAGCCGGTAGACAGCTGCCCAGTTTACCCTTGACAGCTCCTCCACCCTGTAGTTCAGGGCCAGATAGTCAGCTCCGTAGGTCCACTAGGGCCACTAGAGGCCAGTTACCCGCACGCTGGAGAATTTGAAGTGTAAAAATAGTTTTATTTATGTTTATCTGTGTATTGTTGCTTGTGTATAATTTTGTGTTTCCAGTTGTTTTTAGGAAACCTTGGTGGATTTACCGGGAATCCTTGTATATAGTTGGAGCGTAACCCAGGATGGACTAGAGACTGTTAAGGACTCGGGGTAGGACAGACCCCTACCTGGTTACGTCTCCCTGTGTTGGTGAAATGGACACCTTTGCTTTTCTTCAAAGACTGCATCCGGTTGCGGACACGCCGTAACCATCTTATGTGTTTTTCTTATAGTATTGTTATTGTTATACTTTGTTATGTTTTTCTAAATGTGTTTAGTCCCGGAGTACTAAATTTCACTAGGGGGGAATGTGGCACCCCAGGGGTCTGGTTTTCCACAGTAATGTAATGTTATGTCTGAGAGCAGGTGGGAGGTCCTTTGGTCAGGGATCCTGTGCATGCCACACCTCCTGCCCAGTCTTGGGAGGGGAAGAACTTCCCCTGTATAAACCCGGGGCTGAGGCAGGGTGAGTCAGACAAGGAGAGTGGAGACAAGAAGCAGCATAGGAAACAGCAGAGTTACAAGGAGTCAGGGGCTGGCAGCTGCAGAGCTCGCCCTGACTAAGAAGATTCTTTACCGGACCCGGAGTCCGAGGCTGTGGGGACTAACTCCTACCCAGCAGCAGAATCCGTCAGGCAGGGGATTTCCGGTCCTCTGGCCCGGAAGCCCGAAGGCACGGTCACACGCGTGGGACCAGCACCGCCATCGTGGAGCGGAAGCCATTAGAAGGCCCCGAGTCACCGGCCATACGGGTGAGCACCACACGGTACACTCAGGGACGTGGGCTACTTACATCAGCTTCTAGCAAGGTAGCCAGAAGAGTACAGTCAGTTTGGGAGGCCTACAACTACGCCTGGCCAGGGGAGATCCCATCTGCTCAAAGACTGACCAGGCCCCGTTTGCTAGCAAGTACTCCGGGAGGGTCTGTCGTTGTTACCAGTAAAGACCCTGAACTACACCGTACCGTCTCTGAGTGGTTCCTGCTACCCCCATCATCCACGTCGGCTGCCCTGAGGCCATACCCCTCCCGTTGGGGGTTATACTATCACGCTGCACAATCCTACCACCGGCCTCAGCGGTCTGCCCTGCAGCAGCAGCTTCCTGGCTGCACTCAACGGGTGGCGTAGTCATCAACTATTTACTACTAATAGACTGCCGTCTAGTTTGACTCCCTGGGCACGGACCGGGTCACCGCCACGAGACTACAACCCTCCACTGATCCGGCTCCGGGTAGGCTCCCGCGTGCGCAACGCAGCGCGACACAGGCCCAGGGGCGCGTCATATACCCTGCCTACACCACTGATTGGTAGATTTTTCTGTGCACACTGTACATAGGCAGAAAGCCACCAATCAGTGGTGGGGTCGGGGTTACACAGAACAGGAGGACTACATGGCACGAGACAACTAGTCCCCTCGTCATAATCTCCTGCTAATAAAACAGTGATTTTTTTTTTAAAGCATCTACAAGGAGCAGTAAGTGACACATCGCTGGAATCAGGTGCTCTGCCCCTACAGGGCCCCTGCTCTCAGATCAAATGGAAAAACATACTGCCAGATTCCCTTTAATACGATACAGGAATTATAATTAAGATTCACAGTTTGTCCACAAGATCCCTCAGACCTATTACTTACCCGGAAGGCCCATTGCCAGGCGCCACCAAATGCACTTGTCACTTTAGACCCAATGATGTAACCAAGGCCACTGTAAAAAACAAAAACAAAGTTGTCATAATTTCTGCACACATATAAACATATACATTTTTGAGTGCCTTTTTCCGGCTCCTCCTTCCTACTCCACCCCCTCCATAGACTTCTATGAGCAGCAACTGTTACCCCATGCCGCATAAAGCTACAATCTGTCTTGTCACTGAAGATGGATTTTTATCAGTGAATTAATGAAGGGAAATAAGTATATTTCCTGATAAGATATATTACAACATTTCCTATGTCCATTTAAATGATTTATAAAAAAACAATAAAAAGTGTAAGATCATTCTGAGTCTTCACATTCTTTGAGGAGCTCTTGTCATAAGTGCTAAAAGTCAAACTGTCTAGCAGAAAACTTTTTTGCCCATAGCAATCAGTGCAGTTTTCTGTTAGGGAAAGTCTTGACATTGCTGAAAAAATATTTCCATTTAGAGTCTTGAATCAATTTCCTAGAAATCTGCAGCAATTCCAGAAATGTTTGCTGGTTCACTGCTGATCCTCCCCCTACGCAAAATCCGTACCGAAAAAAGTCCACAGCAAATCCACCTTGTCGGACTTACTCTTAGACAGTTTGGCTATGATTCCCTCCTTAAAACAATAAATAGATCTACACTCACCAGCCAAAGGGTGCTGCTAAGTAATACAAGTTAAGCGCGCGGCTGCGCCGATCTCCCACGAAGACGTCGGCAATGATGGAGGGGGCAGTTATTTTAAAACTTGCCTCTGCAGCTCCAGACAGTCCATTAATTAGGAGAAAAACTGTAAAATACTGTGAAAACACAAAAAAATATTCAGTGACCATTTATGAAAGTTTTCTAAGACACCTAAAGAAATACGGTAATGGAAAAATTATAAACTTTTCCTAATTTTGGACCCGCTCTACTTTTGTCTTGCAAATACTAATGCAAAATACTGATCTACATACAAACAAGTGAGAGGCTTTAGGGCTCATGCAGACGTCGGTGGATCCCGGTCCGATCTCTGACAGCGTGATAGCGATGCTCGGGTCGGAAGACCCGCGGCCAGTCCGTGCATTATTGTCCATGATGGCACCGAGATCCACAGACGTCTGCATGAGCCTTAAGTCTTTATGCTTCTACCAATTAGATCAGTTACCTCATTGGGAACGTAGGACTTGCAGAGAATGATGGCCGACCAGAAGGACATCCCTGCACACATGATGTATTTTCTGTTCCAGCGGTCACCCAGGTATCCATAGATTTGACCAAACAGGACACTGCTGATCGTGAATACTAGAAGGGGAAAAACAAGAGGTCACAGTTAATAGAAATGATTTCTTTAACATATATTTATTTATATTTGAGGATTATTTAAACTGTTGCACTGAAAACACTTCTCCCGTCCTCATCACTGTTTGCATTTTTGGTAACTATAAAGGCGGCCATCATGTGAACGTTACAAAATTGGAACCTTATGATGTCACGAGATTCCAGCCGTCCTCACAAGTGACCTATAGAATAGGATTTTATGTTAAAAGTTTACCTAAGCTTATAAGGCCGGATTTGCTGTCGTCCATTTTAAATGCGCTTTGTAGGTAAGAAATCGCTCCTGCCAGAACAAAAAGAAGAACACGAATGATTATTGTAATTAGAGAAGTGCAGGAATAGACATCACAGCAGCTAACGAGCCTTCTCGTTGGCCATGAAGATTTTCTTCTTTTTTTGCAGTTTTGGGCCTTATACACCTTGCCCCCGACATAAGCCGGTTTACGCCTACTTACCTACGAAAGTGAAGGCAGCTATGAAGGTGACCAGATTGATGAAGGTTAGAACGCCTACAATAATGAAAGAGCGGACTATGGAGACTCCAGTCCGGGCGTGCAGGTCCTGTTCTTCGCAGTTTTCATCCTCATCTTGCTGGTCTTTTCCTTTTTCCACATCTTCTAATAGAAGTGGCATTTTTGGGGTGGAATTGAAGAGAGATGCCATGTTCAACAGAGCCCTGCAAACACTGGAGAAAAACACACAAGACGGTAAAAATATTGCATTAGTCTCAGTCAATTCCGTGGTAGTGCAGTATATAGTGTAATAAGCAATCGAACAACAATAAGTTTAAGTCCCCTAGAGGGACTAAAAATGAGGTCAAATTCAGCAAAAAAAGTTTTTCTTTAATATAAAAAAAATAATAAAATATAAAGATTTCAAAAATAAAGAGAAAAAAAACAAGCATATATATATATATATATGTATTTTTCAGATTATAAGACTCACTTTTTGTTCTCCCAAATTTGGGGGGAAAATGGGGGTGCGATTTATAATCCAATTGTAGCTTACCGGGCTGGGGGGGTATCTGCGGTGGAGCAGGGTCCCAGGAGTCAGGGTCACTGCTGCAGGAAATTGAAGGTGGTGGGGCGATGCTGTGGGCCCCAGACTGGGAGGTGGGGGTGGTCAGCGATGCGAGGCTGCTTCGGGCACCAGGCTTCCAGAAAATGTCAGTGGAGCCCCCGCACTGCCCATCGTTTTCACTGCTGTGGACTTCGGGAAAATGGACGCCTCCAGCGGAGCATGTGTAGATCTCGGCTCCCGAGATCTCGATCTTGGGAGCGGAGATCTCAATCTAAACATGCGCCATTTTCCCAAAGTCCACTGCAGTGAAAACGATGCAAACGATGGGCAGTGTGGGGACTTGTTTGATATTTTCTGAAAGCCCGTGGCCCGGAGCAGTCTCGCACTGTGCTGAGCACCCCAACCTTCCAGCCCGGGCCCTGCAGCATCGCCCCACTCCTGCCACCGTTGAAAGCTTTCTGCAGCAGCGACCCTGCCTCCTGGGATCCCGCTTCACCGCAGCCCCCTCGACCACCCCCGGGTAAGCTATCGTAAAAGGGGATTATAAGACGCACTATTTTATTAATTTCATTTTTTTCCCATTTTCCTCCCCAAAATTTGGGGCGCATCTTCTAATCTGCAAAATACAGTCTCTGGCATCAATATATCCATAAAAGTAAGAGAAACAATCAAAACGCCAGAATGGCCTTTTTTTCCCTTGTTTTTTTTTTTATTACGGCACCTTCCCCGAAAAATGCAATAAAAAGTCATCCAAACTGTGTATGTTCCCCAAAATGGTGTCAATAAAAACATCAACTTGCCATAAAATGGTGAAACAAATCAATTTTTTTTTTAAATTCTAAAACTATTGTTGTAACCACTTACGGTAAGTAATAACAATAATAATAATAATAAAACAATATGAACCCTGAATCATCTTTCCAGATCAATCGTACCACAAAATGAACGTGGTAAAAAGCACAAAAAACAGTTTTGTTTTTCTGTTTTTTTTTCACCATTTCACCATAGTTATTATTTTTTTCCCCATTTTTCAGTATAATATAAGGTAAAATGAATGCTGTTCTTCTAAGCAACAACTCGTCTCACAAAAAAAAAAACAAGCTTTCACCTGACTATGTGATCAGAAAAATAAAAAAGTGGAGGAAATATTGGCCGTGCTTTGAAAGGGTTAATGACAATTTACAAAAAACGTGTCTATACTGTTATTGGGGATAATTCTATAGGGAAATCTATATATGTCCCCCTATAATCATCTACAGGTTGTCTCCCCCTGGGAAAGACTCCCATTACTCATTAGATGAAGTTCAGACTTACCTTTCTCTCTTTCCACCGGAGGGCGCTGATAATAACAAATAAATATCACTTTCTATAGCAAATTTTGCAACACAGAAATCGTGAGTACAACACACGATAGTGAGTGGCTGGGATCCGGCCGGCGCCCATAGTTATACACAGGGGCCGATTGTGACATCATCAGCCGGTCACTGGGGGTTCTAAGCCATTGTGATGTCATCGATCTATCTAATCATCCGTCCATCCATGGATTCTGTAGTACTACAACACCCAGTATGTACGTCTGGAAAAGTATAGAACTAGCATGCTCCACCCTCACGTTTTTCATTGTGCTGTGGTCTATATTGAAATTCATGTCCCTCTGGATGGATGGATGGACATGCTGAGTTTTGTAGTACTACTGAATCCATCCATCCATCCATCCATCCATCCATCCATCAAGAGGAACATCAATTTCATTATAGACCAAAGCACAATGAAAGACTTGAGGATGGATCTTGCTAGTTCTATACTTTTCCAGATGTATATACTGGGTGTTGTAGTACTACAGAATGATAAGGACTCTGATGACAGGGCATGCTGACACCTGTAGTCCTATACTTTTCTAGAAGTGCATGCTGAGAATTGTGGTACTACAGCACAATAAGAACATAAATTTCAATATATACCACAATACTGTGCTATTGCTGTATATAGTATAAACAATCAAACAATCATAGGTTCAAGTCTACCAGGGGGAGTAAAAAAAAAAAATAAATATCAACAAAAATTTAAAAAAATATATATAAAATATAAAAAGTTCAATTAACTCCTGTTCCTAATTAAAAACTAAAGAGATAAAAATATACATATTGTGCATCAATGTATCCATAAAAGTAAGAAAAACCATCAAAACGCCAGAATTGCCTTTTTTTTTCTATCGCAGCATCTTCCCCCCAAAAAATGCAATAAAATGTCATCAAATCTTTGTATGTTCCCAAAAATGTTGTCAATAATAATGACAACTCGCCATGGAAAAAAAACAAGAGCAGAGGCTCATAAAATGGTGAAAAAAACTTTTTTTTTTACAAAGTTCTGAAATTGTTGTAACCACTATAATAATAATACTAATGATAATGATAATAAAAAAGCAATATGTTTGATATTGCTGTAATCACGCTGACCCTGAATCATATTTCCAGATAAATCTTACCAAAAAATGAATGCGGTGAAAAGGAAGCACAAAAAACTGTTGCAAAATTTCTTTTGCTTTTCACCATTTCACCGCACTCGTAATTGTTTCCCCATTTTTCAGCAACAACTCGTCTCACAAAAAGAAAAAAACAAGCTTTCACCTGACTAAGTGATTGGAAAAATGAAGAATAAGAAGAGGAGGAAATATTGGCCATGTTCTAAAAGGGTTAATGACAATTTACAAAACCGTGTCTATACTGTTATTGGGGATAATTTTATAGGGAAATCTATATATGTCCCCCTATAATCATCTACAGGTTGTGTCTCCCCCTGGGACAGACTCCCATTACTCATTAGATGAAGTTCAGACTTACCTTTCTCTCTTCCCACCGGAGGGCGCTGATAATAACAAATAAATATCACTTTCTATAGCAAATTTTGCAACACACAATAGTGAGTGACTGGGATCCGGCCGGCGCCCATACTTATACGCAGGGGCCGATTGTGACATCATCAGCCGGTCGCTGGAGGTTCTAAGCCATTGTGATGTCATCGTGCGGTGCATGCATATACACTCAGTGTACTTTGATACAAAGAGTCACCTAATGAATCTTTTCATTTGAAAATGTTGAACCCTGATAAGATAAAAAAAAAAACAACCTATAGGCTATGTGCCCACGATGCAGAAATGCTCAGGATTTTTTCCTGAGCGTTTCTGCATCTCCCTGGCAGAAAAAAACGCATGCGGATTGTACATGCGGATTGTACATGCGGATTGTACATGCGTTTTTCCTGCCAGGGACATGCGGATGTGAAGCGTTCTTCACTTGCATTTCCGCATGTGGGTTGTGATTTTAGCATCACTTGGAAAATGCTTGACAACTTGGTCACACTATATAAATCCATGCAACCGGCATGAATTTATATAGTGTGACCGAGAGAATGTCAAAAAATAAAAAAATAAATATACGAGGGGCGATCCAAAAGTAATGATAATCGGTTATTTCTATTGCACACAGAAATTAAAATAAAATGTTTTCTTCTCTCTTAGGTACCCACTAGTCCAGGAAAAAAAAATCACTTAAATAGGCCACGATTCACGGGAGCTACATTCATTTGAGTAGGAACTGCCGAGGAGTGAACATCAAAATGGAAAAAAACGAGCTCAGAGCTGTCATCAAATACCTCTGCTTGAAAAAAATTACTACCAAAGACATACACAGCGACTTGGTGGAAACGTTGGGGTCTTTTCTCTTCCATATTCCACAGTTGCACGCTGGGCCAAGGAATTTAGGCTGGGAAGAACATCGACGGAAGATGAACATCGTGAAGGACGCCCATCCACGTCCCTCAATGAAGAAAACATGAAAAAAGTTGAAGAAGTTGTATTGGCCGATCGAAGAGTGACTATCAAGCATGTAGCGGAGGTCACGGGGATCTCATATGGCAGTATTCAAAGAATCCTTGCAAAAGAATTGCATATGAGAAAGGTCTCGGCGCGTTGGGTGCCAAAAATGTTAACCGACGAGCAAAAGAAGAAACGAGTTAACATTTCAAGAGCACGTCTCGAAAAGTTCCAAGCAGACAAGGAGAATTTTTTGTCACGTTTTTTGACCATGGACAAGACCTGGATCCACCACTTTGATCCCGAAACGAAACAACAATCGATGACATGGAAACGAGCCAACGAACTGACACCGAAGAAACTCAAAGTGTCAAGCTCAGCAGGGAAGGTTATGGCGTCCGTTTTTTGGGACGCTGAAGGAATTATTATGGTGGACTATTTGGAGAAGGGAGCCACTATTACGGGCTCCTACTACACAGAACAAATAAGAAGATTGCGGGAGGCTATCAAGGAGAAAAGGCGCGGCAAACGGCAGGCTGGAGTGCTGTTTCACCAAGATAACGCGCCGGCTCACAAAGCTGCAGTTGCCATGGCTACCATACAAGAAGCGGGCTTTGAACTGGTGGAACAACCCCCCCCCCTATTCGCCAGATCTAGCCCCCAGTGACTTCTTTCTCTTTCCTTGGCTCAAGGAACACCTCCGGGGCAAGAAATTTGACGACAATAGCGACGTGATAACAGCTGTTGGGGATTTTTTTGAGGGTCAAGATCAAGAATTTTTTTCGAAGGGAATTCTAAGTTGAGAAAAGAGATGGACTAAATGTATAGACTTGTTAGGAGACTATGTAGAAAAATAAAAAAAAATTTTGACTATATTCATTGTGTTTAGTATTGATTATCATTTCTTTTGGATCGCCCTCGTATATTTACGGCCCGCGCTGTCTTGCTTCACCGTCCCGGCTGCCGGCAGCGGTGGATTGAAGGACCTGCCGGCGTCAGCGTCGCGTGACCTGTCACATGACTCTGACGTCAGCGCAGGTCCTTCATTCCATCGCGAAGTGCCGGGAAGTAAGGAGGAGCACAGCGCGGGCCGCCGGAAGGTAAGTATATATTTATTTTTTATTTTATTCTTTTTTTTACAGCTTTTTTTTAATGGTACCTGGGTGTGGATGAGACTCTCTTCTCCTCTACACCCGGGTACCATCCGCACATTAGAACGCGCCAATTATGCAAGTACAGATGCAGTCTTGCGGAATTGGCGTATTCTAATGCAAGTCAATGGCGGCGAAAATGCAGCGCTTCCGCAAAATAATTGATAGTGCTGCGTTTTTTTCCGCAATGATAATCCGCAGCAGAAATGTCCGCAGCATGTGCATAGCACACGCGGATTATCATTGGGGATCATGGCAGGCCTTCTAACATGCGTTTTTAATGCGTTTCTGCAGTGTTTTTGCTGCTGCGGAAACGCTTAAAAAACGCATTGTGGGCACACAGCCTTACTCACCTCCCATGATAAAATAAAATAAACTATATCACCTCCCTTGCTGGCGCCGTTCCCACGCTGTCGACACTCGCGGTCCCGGGGTTCTCGTGCAGTTATTGTGACATGTGACACTCGTGACCAATCAGTGCTGGCGTCACTGTCTCCGCCTTTGGACAAATCGAACATGAAGAGGAGACCCTGGATGCGGCTGATCTCTGCCTTCCTTTTCATGTCCCATTTGTCTGAACGCAGAGACATTGACGCCTGCGCTGATTGTCACCGGTGTCACATGTCACAACAACAAGACAATGTGAGCCCCGGGGACAGCGAATTCTGACACCACGGAAACGGCGCCAGCACTGGAGGGGAGTATAAGTTTTATTATTTTACGGGGCCAAGCGTGGGGTATAAACAGGAGTTGTCCAAGTAGTGGATAACTTCTTTAATGCATGTAAATAGAGCTAAAAATATTGCTTGAAATTGGATTTCCTTACAAATTTTACACTGTGTGGCTTTTACAGACTCTTTATTACCCTGCACATCTGGCTGCAGAGTGAGTTAGCTGAGAATCTGTCAGTGAGCTTGTTCTAATGTAAACAACTCTTGTGCGTCTCACAAACAAACTTCAGTTGCAATCACATGGACACAATCATACACACACATATACAGTGGCATGTAAAAGTTTGGGCATCCCTGTTGAATATTTCAGCTTTTTCTTTGCCCTCTATAATTATTTTATTATGATCTTTTGAAGGGCCGATACCATCCATTTTTTTCTTTTTGGCATTGATATATTTGTAAAAATTTGGGGGAATTTATTTTAATGTCACTGGCGATTTGTGTTTTGGTAGATAACTTTACTAGTTTGATTACTTTTTTACATTTCTTATTGAGATCTTTATACTCCTGAAACGCTATTTCTGTATTCTCAGCCATCAAGATTTTGCAAGTGTCACGGCCCACCCTCCCTCACATTATTGAGTACATTATTATGACATTTATTATTTTTATCCTTATTAGGGTTGTTACCATATGTACATTACTGTTACATTTTATATGAATCTAGCTTGTGAGCCCCAATGGGGACAGTGATGATAATGTCTGTAAAGCGCTGTGGAATTAATGGCGCTATATAAGTGAGTAAAATAAAAAAATATGTATTGATATTATGTCTTCTGCTTTCTTTATAATTGTCACTGTTGGAGGATGGATAATCTTGCATGAGAAGATGAGAAGACACTTGGCAGCGACATGGTAAACAGGCAGATCCAGACTTGCCCTCCGCAGGAGCAGTGGCGATGGCTGGTGACTTCTTCATCATCCATTCTAAAATGCAAGATCCTCCTGTATTTTTGTGTGAGCTTTATATCATTTGTTAATAAAGGTCATCGCCTACCCCCAGAATTCAGAAGATTTGTGTCTCTGAATATGGTTTAGCGACCTAAGATATTGGGTTCGAATGGAGTGATGAGACCAAGTAGTTCAAGGTATATAACTTGCATTGCATGCCGAGTGTCCATATGGCCGAGCGCTGGTATGGATCATATATAATACATATACAATACTTACATAATAGTGCTATACTGTACCAACATTATACTGCCTTACAGTGAGTACCTACATAATAGTGCCATACAGAAACTATATAATAAACCATATAGAGCCATACAGAATTTTTTTTTATTTCAGACAAGTCACGTTTTGGGCTTCTGTATAATTGTCCTTTGGCAGCTTCAGAAGTGGCACGTGTGACAGCACTATATAAATATAAGGGGCGATATGGTGAAACCGAGTATTTCAGGAACACATGTATGGAACTCTGGGTCCAATATGAAATATAAAGAATGTGTTCAAATCAAACCAGCATGTGCTCTGGTTTGGTTATATACTGACAGATAGATAAGGCTCATTCTGTTTTCATTTACTTTGTATTTACTTGAAGTTTAGACACAAGACTATGTTAGGACCTGCTTATTCATTGTCTGAAGCATCTATCACCAATAGTCTTCTGTTTATGGAGGGTTATTGTAAAACATGAAGATTTACATAACCTTTTGTGTTTAATTACTTACCGTATTTTTCGGACTATAAGACGCACCTAGGTTTTAGAGGAGGAAAATAGAAAAAAAATTAAAGCAAAAAATGTGGTCACGATGCCCTGTTAAGGGGGAGGGGGTCTGTTGCTGACACTGCTATAGGGGTAATGTCCCCCGATTCTGATAATATCCCCCATCCTGGTATATATGCCCCCCCCCCTTCCTATTATACCTGGTCCCCATCCCCATCCTGGTATGCACTGCACCCCTCCATCCTGATATGCATGGCACCCCTTCATCCTGATATGCATGGTGTTATGAGTCCGGGAGGTGGATCCTCTGTGCTTCGGTGCAAGGAGGGACCAGAGGGGCGTGACTAAGTGCCTACTCGGCCTGACCAATGTCGCACGGCGGCTCAATCAACTCCGTGAACCAGGGAGGGACCGAGCAGGGGGACCAGGTGCCACTCTAGGACCGACCTTGTGTGAGAGCAGGTGACTCCCACGGGTCAGATGGGTACAGCGAATGAGCACAGCAGGAAGGCTGATGGGTGGTCCGGGTAGATAAGCAGGCTGGTTCGGCAGATAGCCAGACTGTTGCTCCGGGTAGGCGAGCTGGTGGGCACGACAGGTAAGAGATTGGTGCTCCAGGTAGGCTAGATTTAAGAGGGAGGGAGCGCGCGCGTGCCCTAAGCACGGTGCCCGGGTGGCTGCACGCCACAGCAGCAGGGGAGCCGGAGGACGCCGGACCTGGACTGCGGCGGTGAGGGGAACAGCGTCTCTGTCCGCCAGGAGGCAGAGACGCCGATGCTTCACATGGCACCCCTCCATCCTGATATGCATGGCACTCCTCCATCCTGATATGTATGGCACCCCTCCAATCTGGTGTGCATGGCACCCCTCATCCTTATCCTGGTATGCATGGCACGCCTCATACCCCAATCCTGGTATGTATGGCACCCCTAATCCCTATCTTGGTATGCATGGAACCCCTAATCCCTATCCTGGTATGCATGGCACCCCTCATCCTTATCCTGGTATGCATGGCACCCCTCATCCCTATCCTGGTATTATGGCACCCCTAATCCCTAACCTGGTATGCATGGCACCCCTAATCCCTATCCTGGTATCCATGGCACCCCTAATCCCTATCCTGTTATGCATGGCACCCCTCATCCTTATCCTGGTATGCATGGCACCCCTCATCCCTATCCTGGTATGTATGGCACCCCTAATCCCTATCCTGGTATGCATGGCACCCCGAATCCCTAACCTGGTATGCATGGCACCCTAATCCCTATCCTGGTATGCATGGCACCCCTAATCCCTATCCTGGTATGTATGGCATCCCTCATCCCTATTCTGGTATTTATGACATCCCTCATCCTTGTCCTGGTATGCATGACTTCCCTCATCCTTATCCTGGTATGCATGGCACCCATCATCCTTATCCTGGTATGCATGGCACCCATCATCCTTATCCTGGTATGCATGATTCCCCTCATCCATATACTGGTATGTATGATCCCCCTCATCCTTATCCTGGTATGTATGGCCCCCTCATCCTTATCCTGGTATGTATGGCCCCCTGATCCGTATCCTGGTATGTATGACCCCCTCATCCGTAACCTGGTAAGTATGGCCCCTTCATCCTTATCATGGTATGCATGGCCCCTTCATCCTTATCCTGTTATGTATAGCCCCCTTACCCTGGTATGTATGGCCCCCTCATCCTTATCCTGGCACGCATGGTCCCCCTCATCCTTATCCCTTTATGTATGCCCCCCTCATCCTTATCCTGGTATTCATGGTCCCCCTAATCCCCATCACACTGCACATAAAAAAATAAACACTCCTACTCACCTTTCTTCTCTCTCCTCCAGCGCTGTGTTCTGTCTGCCCGCACTGATCTTGCCATGTGAGCCGCGCATGGGGTCACTGCCATGCGCAGCTCACAGGGAGAGATCAGCTGCCGGAAGTCACTGCTCCTCACGCTGGGACTGTGTACTCCCATGGGTGTGGAGAGGGAGTGAATATCCATGCCCTTTGACAGCGGGCAAAAGCGATCGCCCGGCAGCAGCAGGAGCCGCACTGGGAATACACTGTGTGCCGCTATTAAGGAGCATGAATATTCAGTGCTCCGTAAGCCCATTTTCCTCCAAAATTTTGTAGGAAAAAAGTGCGTCTTATAGTCCGAAAAATACGGTACTTGATCCCTAAGAGCTTTTTGAATTGTGTACCATTGTCTATGTAAGAGCCTGTATCTGATTTATCTTTCTTCCTACAGCCAGCCACTGTCGGGGCAAAGGTGAATTAGACTTAGTAGTGTACATTTACTATATAAGGCCAGAGAGAATATTACTGAGCAGAAGCCATAAGTTGTACCTGCACTGGTGTGTAGTGTTGTGATACCTGTCCATGCAGTGTTATGAAGATTTCTAGGAGTTCTCTGTCTTGGTGAAATTGCTTCTCTGATATTCCCGACAGATGATGTTTAAAAGCTCCTTGGTGATGAAGTGAGTATATATATGTACTTAACATTTGTATTATAACATATACAAAAGTGTTCGCAATATCATCATATCATACTATTCCTTTAATTATGTATTTTATCTTTTAAATCAACTATTATAAATAAAATTGCGTAACATCGCAAGTGGTTTCCTTCTTTAAAGCCATATCCGAACCTTAGCGTTAAAAAAAACTTGGCAAAACATTTGGCGTAGTCAGCAGGATACGCAGAAGGTTCAGAAGTTCTTTTTGTTCAAAATTCCAATCATCTAGAATTTATAAGGCCTCTGTGTGATAAGGTGTGATAGAGTGACATTGCGTTAAACATGTGTTACACGCACGCTGCTAGGTTCAGATAGGGCGAGACAGGTTTCATGAATTCTTTGGAATCCTCGGGGAACCATTACTCAGGGCGACCATAGGCTGCAGCTTCTCTCAGGCACACGATAGATTCAATTGCTGACCAGACACATCTGACAAGAGTCTTTTTCAACAGTTTAACAGTGGAATTTAATCTGAAGCATGGCCAGTGCAATTCAGGGATATTACAGCAACAATCTTCATTACAGTACAGTCTGAGTTTCTTGAGCAACCGGTTCCAGTAACAATACAGTAGTTTCTTCACAAGGCATAGTATTACAGTCTCTTCAGTAGCATAATTCAGCATAGATTAGATCTCTTAGCAGCACACTTCTATGCATACACAACCACAGGCTTTTCCTTCACAAGGACACAATAGTACACAGCATTATTTATCCTGCATGGAAATGGAGGGGGGGAGGATTTGATAAGGGAGATGATCTCTGTGATACAATTCCTTCCAGTTCTTATCTTCCTGCCCGATAATACTTTGCACTGTTAGTTCAAGGAGTTTATCTCACCTGTGTTTAGTTTCTTTCCTGATCTGAATCCTGTTCAGTTGCTTTCTGTCAGATCCAGATAACACACCACCTTTCTCTTCGGCTTCAGCCAGACTACAATAACAAGTTCCCCACAATCCCCCTGGGACTCTGCTGAAACACTCCCTGGCTCCTGTGACTGTGTTAACCCCTCTAATTGCTGGATGCTACCGAAGCACAACACTTCCTGTCTCCTGTGCTTGTGTTATTTGTAACAGTTATAATAATAATAATCTTTTTATTTATATAGCGGCAACATATTCCGCAGCGCTTTACAATTCAGACAATTTACAGACATTATGGGCACTGTCCCCATTGGGGCTCACAATCTAGATTCTGTATCAGTATGTCTTTGGAGTTGCTGGATGCTTTTGAAGCAACCGCACTACTTCTGCATGTCACACTCTCCCTCCTTTTTGAATGTCGTCCTCAACATTCTTCTTAATTGGTCAATCTAACCAATTCTGAGACAGTGGTGAAAGTTGAGTAACTTTATATACAAATTGGCATAACATTTATAAACATTTATAACAATCTATTCTACAACCTTTTTCTTGTAGTACTCCTGTAAGAAATAAACAATTAACACAATTAACACAATCTCTTCAGCTTCAGCTGGAGCTTTTCGTACATCTTCAACAAGCTGTCTCTCTCACTAGGCCTTAACAGTTCTTTATTTCTACAAAGTCTTTTAAGGAAAATCAAAGCATGAAAACAAGTCTTTCCACCAGGCAACATCTTCCATACTGCCTCTCAGTGGTGAATACCACTCCAGTGGGCTTACCTGGTCCGTAGGCAAAGATACCTGTTTCCAGTCGACAGTCCTTGGCACTTGACTCGGTTCACCAAGTGTCTCATACATCAGTATCACGGGCCTCTTCACTTCTCGAGTCGACATCCTCCTGGAGGGTTGTTCCTCAGATACCACGGGTTCTTCGGTCACAGGAGTTTCTTCCGCCGCACTCATTTCCCGTGCTTCCTCAGATGCTCCTGGAACTGCCTCTGTAAGTTCCTGCACTTCTCTGGAATCGCTTGGTTCTACATGGTCTGGTAATTCTGCTTCTCCTGAGTGTCGATCGGTCTCTCCAGTGACCGGTGTTCGATCATCAGATCTGAATTGGACTTCATCTGTACTCCTTGGTACAAACTCTGGAGCCTCTGGACTTAGTTCACTCTCCTGAGGATGGTACATCCCTCTCCTTGCCGGTCCGAGAAATAAAACGGTGTGCTCTTCTTCATTGGAACTTTCAAGGTCACTATCTCCCACCGGAGCTTTAATCTGTGGTGGTCTCTTAGTCGATCTTGGTCGATGTCGCTCTGCTTCTGGGAAGTCTTGTTGTGGTGGGAGATAATGACATGGTAGTAATAAATTCTGATAGACTATTCTGGTTTTATTGTCCCCTCCTTCCAATCGGATTTCATACACTGGACTGTCATCGACTTTCCTCTTTACGACCACATACACCTTGTCTTCTTGACTAGCACCCAGCTTACTGGTGCCACTTCTGTTCCATAACATTTTCGATGATAGTACTCCTTACTCTTGCTCTGTCCTTGCATAACCACTTTGGACGCTATGTTGTATGCTTCTGCCATCCGTTCCTTCCATTTCCGAACGTACTCCGGATACGTTCTGTAAGTCTCTGACACAGTAGTATCGAACATGATGTCGATTGGCAGTCTTGGCCATTTAATAGGAAGAAGGTTGAGTAACCTGTTGCATCACTCTTTGCACAGTTATAAGCATGTACCACTTTTGACAGAGAACTCTTCCAGTCTTTCTTCTCGTCAGCTGTTAAAGAAGTGTCACAATTATAGTGGATAACTAAGGAAAGTGTTTGCGTGGAGCAAGACACAACAGTACACAGTTTATAGGTGAAAAGTCTATATTAAAGCACACAGTGTTTTGCACAAAAATGCAGAGAAATCTCAAAGTCTTAAGTTCACAGAATAATGAGTCTTTGCAAGGTTAGTTCACCATTATATATCAGCAAGTCCATACAATGCAGAAGCAATCAAAGAGGCCCGGGTAAAGTCTCGGACAGTGCAGACCAGTCCCATGCTCAGCGACCATCCGAATAAGGAGACTGAGAACTCAGAGCAGCTTACTTGAGAGCCAAAGCAGATGGAGGGCAGAGGTGCAGAGGAACCTGCACAAAACAGCCAGGATCTCAGGCAAAATACTCTAGCACTGGACTAGAGGCTGGGGTGGAGTTATAAGGGCAGGAGGTAAGGGCACATGATACAGAAGATGCCATCTTGAAAAAGGGCAGAAATGTCCCAAAAGAAAATGAAACATTCAGAGTCCTGACATTACTCCCTCCTTACTAGCGGCCTGAGGATGATCCTGGACCCGGTTTCTCAGGGAATCTTTGATGGAAACGAGAAATCTTTTTATGGGGATTGATGTTTTCCACAGGTTCCCAAGAGTCTTCTTCAGGGTGATACCCCTGCCATCTTTTCAAATACTGAAGCCGATTCCTGCGAGTCCTAGAGTTAATCACTTCCTCCACCACAAATTCCTCTTGCCCATCAATCACTACAGGCTGTGGAGGTGGCACAACACGTCCCTGGAAGGTATTAGGAGACACAGGCTTCAGTAAGGAAACATGAAAAACTGGATGTACCTTCATATTCCTAGGCAGCTTCAGACGGCAGGCCACAGAGCTCACAATACCGTTGATCTTGAAAGGACCGATGAACTTCTATCCAAGCTTCTGTGAAGGAAAGTTCAACTTTAGATTTTTAGTGGATAACCACACGGAATCTCCTACCTTAAACATGGGTGCTGGTTTACGGAATCTATCAGCCGATCTTTTGTAACGTTCCTGAGCCGAGGTCAGAGATTCCTTCAGAACCTCCAAATTTTGCCTCATTGCAGTCAGCCTTTCCTCTACAGCTGGAACAGGAGCATTAATCGGAGACCTAGGAAAAATACTCGGATGAAAATCCAAATTGGCAAAGAAAGGTGTTAACTTAGTGGAGGCACTCTGAGAGTTGTTGTAAGAGAATTCAGCTAATGGAAGAAGCTCCAACCAATCATACTGAAGATCGCTGATATAGCATCTTAGATATTGTTCCAAAGTCTGATTGGTACGCTCGGTCTGGCCATTTGTGTGAGGGTGATAAGCGGAAGAAAGACAGACATTAATATTGAGTGCAGAGCAACACCCCTTCCAAAATCTTGAGGTAAACTGCACTCCATGGTCAGAGATGATCTCATCCAGGACCCCATGCAGCCGAAAAACATTTTGTATAATCAACTTCACTGTATCCTTAGCTGAGGGGAGGCCAGTGCAAGGAACAAAATGGGCAGCCTTGGTCAGACGATCAACTATCACCAGGATCGTATTCATACCACCCGATGAAGTTGTCGCGCCCCCGGGGCCGTGGGGTACTCGGCAGCCGGGCCCTCAGATGTTTGGGGGATATCATGGTGGCTGGCCCGGTTCGTGGCCCAGGGCGGACAACTGAAAAGAGGGGAATGTCTATTGGGATAATAGGTTTGTAAATGTTCGTGACGCCACCTGTGGTGCCTGGTGAGGATCACCAGCGCTGCAGCAGTCCACTGAGGCCGGTGTTGTGGCAGCTTAGATGGTATTGCTCCCCACAGGTGGAGCAGGGCCTCAGGGCAGCGTAGGAGGGAGGGGGATGCAGGACAGAGGGGACCCAGCCGGGTCAGAGCAAGAATAGGAGCACACACGAAAGTCACTTCAGTACCTTTTACTGATGGAAGTTCAGGCACATCCCGGAGCACTGTAGGGTGAAGGGTGCATATCAAGATCCTCCCCAGTGAGCGGGTGTAGGGCCTCCTGTCTCTTACCTCTCTGTAGTAAGTTTCTGACCTGCCTGGAGCTAGGCCTAACCTGGTTTCTGTTCTGCACCTGCTGACTTGGTGATAGTGCCTTCTGTTGGAGATCACTCTCCCTATTCTTTGGGGTCTCCTTGATTCCTGACCCTTGTACGTATCAGCTTTTGGTGATCCTGGGACATGTAGTTCGCCAGGGGTTTCAGTTGTTTTCTACTGGTCATGAAGATCCACGTAGACTCGGACCCGGTGTCCGGTATATGCTTCGGGGTGAGCTGGTTAAGCTCCTCTGCCCCCTATGTTACTCCCTTTCCACTCGCCTTCAGCCCCGCTCAGGCCCTCACTAGGCTACACACACTTCAGCCAGGATGCTGCTCTTCTTCGCCGCTCTCAGAGTGTTGGCACACTCCTAGCTCTCTATCCTGAGCTCTGTGAGTTCTAGTCTGGACTCACTCTACAGACTATACTGAACTCTTTCTGCAGGAACTGCTAGGCTCTGGCTTGACTGCACTGACTACTTCTGTGTCTGAGCAGGAACTGCTGAATCACTGAGCTGCCTAGCTCCACCTTCCCTATTTATATCCCTAACGGGTTCCCTCTGGTGGTCTGAGGTGGAAGGTGGAGGTGTGTGTGTGCTGTGGGGGCCTCTTGTGGAGAAATCCTTCTATGCAACCCTCTACGATCTGCGGTACCAAGCGCAGCTGGGAGGCACATTCCCCCCTAGCAAAGCTCAGCACTTCCGGGCTGAAGTACATTTTATAAAACAATAAACATTAACAATCTTCCCTTTATGGGAGGCACATTTCTTAAACGTTGCATAACAAAAACATTATAAACATATAAAACATTTTCAGCAGTTCAATAATGGTGCTCCTTCCGGGGAAGCACCTGTCCATGATAGGCTGGCCCAGCCGGGTCATCAGCCGTAGATGGCGGGAGTTTGCTCTCCTCCCCCACCTTGTGGACATTCAGGGCCATGGGTATGACAGGGGTTACAGGTCCTGCTGATGGAGTGGCTGCCTCGGCCTGCTCGGCGCCGAGCTCGGGTTGAACATCAGGGCCATTAACCGGTGCTTCGGCGTTTTGCTGTTCCTCGGACATTCTGGTGCCCCCCTAGCGAACCGTGGCCTACCTTCCTTTCCTTCCAGTAGGCCACAGCTCCCCAGGTGACAGTCTTCTTCAGGACCTTGCGTCGCTTGCGTCCTACGTCAGAGCGTTCAGCGACGCTCCTTCCAGGACCTGGCATTTCCTGGTTTGACGTCGAGGCATGGGGCGTGTCCGGGGCTTTGCGCGCTTTTGCAGGTGCGCCCCTCAGTTTCCTGCTGTTACGCCCTTCTTCTCGCTCGGCGGCCCAACAATGGCGGCAATCTTCACCACAGTTTAACATACACAGTTTTTAATTAAAGGCGCACAGTACCAGGTGGCAACGGGCATAACACTTCGTCGTTGCAGTGGGGACGGAATCCTGTTTGTGACGCCAGAAGTTGTCGCGCCCCCGGGGCCGTGGGGTACTCGGCAGCCGGGCCCTCAGATGCTTGGGGGATATCACGGTGGCTGGCCCGGTCCGTGGCCCAGGGCGGACAACTGAAAAAGAGGGGAATGTCTATTGGGATAATAGGTTTGTAAATGCTCGTGACGCCACCTGTGGTGTCTGGTGAGGATCACCAGGGCTGCAGCAGTCCACTGAGGCTGGTGTTGTGGCAGCTTAGATGGTATCGCTCCCCACAGGTGGAGCAGGGCCTCAGGGCAGCGTAGGAGGGGTGGGGTGCAGGACAGAGGGGACCCAGCCGGGTCAGAGCAAGAATAGGAGCACACACGAAAGTCACATCAGTACCTTTTACTGATGGAAGTTCAGGCACATCCTGGAGCACTGTAGGGTGAAGGGTGCATATCAAGATCCTCCCCAGTGAGCGGGTGTAGAGCCTCCTGTCTCATGCCTCTCTGTAGTAAGTTTCTGACCTGCCTGGAGCTAGACCTAACCTGGTTTCTGCTCTGCACCTGCTGACTTGGTGATAGGGCCTTCTGTTGGAGATCACTCTCCCTATTCTTTGGGGTCTCCGTGATTCCTGACCCTGGTACGTATCAGCTTTTGGTGATCCTGGGACATGTAGTTCGCCAGGGGTTCCGGTTGTTTTCTACTGGTCATGAAGATCCACGTAGACTCGGACCCGGTGTCCGGTATATGCTTCGGGGTGAGCTGGTTAAGCTTCTCTGCCCCCTATGCCACTCCCTTTCCACTCGCCTTCGGCCCCGCTCAGCCCCTCACTAGGCTACACACACTGCAGCCAGGACGCTGCTCTTCTTCGCCGCTCTCAGAGTGTCGGCACACTCCTAGCTCTCTATCCTGAGCTCTGTGAGTTCTAGTCTGGACTCACTCTACAGACTATACTGAACTCTTTCTGCAGGAACTGCTAGGCTCTGGCTCGACTGCACTGACTACTTCTGTGTCTGAGCAGGAACTGCTGAATCACTGAGCTGCCTAGCTCCACCTTCCCTATTTATATCTCTAACGGGCTCCCTCTGGTGGTCTGAGGTGGAAGGTGGAGGTGTGTGTGTGCTGTGGGGGCCTCTTGTGGAGAAATCCTTCTATGCAACCCTCTAGGATCTGTAGTACCAAGCGCAGCTGGGCGCCACATAGGCAGCTCCACGATGAAGTCCATTGAGATAGACCCCCATGGACGAGACGGAACAGGTAATAGTTGAAGAAGACCCATAGGTGACACACGAGGAGTCTTGTAACGAGCACATACCTCGCAAGAGAGCACATAGTCCTTAGTATCCTTCAGGCAAGTCGGCCACCAGAAAAATCTGTTTAGGAATTCTCGTGTCTTCTGTACCCCCCTGGGACCAGCCAACTTGGAGTCGTGGACCAACTTGAGGATCTGTTGACGGACGGCCTCAGGGACGTAGATACGTCGATCTCTGAACCACATGCCACTCCTAAGAACGAGATTGATATCAGCAGGAGGATTGGCCAGAAATACATCACTGTCATAGGCCTTCTTGAACTCCTTCCATAAGTCTTGATTGTGGATCACTCCGATGAAGTTGGCATCAGATAGAATGGTCTTGGACGGGGCTCCATGTACGGAATCCGCAGCATGGAATCGGGATAAAGCATCAGCCTTCCCATTACGAGAACCTGGGTGGTACGAAATAACAAAGTTAAATTGATTTAAAAATAGATTCCAACGAGCCTGCCGAGGAGAAAGACCTCTAGCGGATCTAAGGAACTCTAAATTCCGATGGTCAGTCAATACTACAATCTGTTGTGTGGCTCCTTGCAGATGGTGCCTCCATTCCTTGAAAGCTACAATAATAGCCAGCAATTCCTTGTCTCCCACAAGCACAAGGATGTAGCAGACTCTTCTCTCCAGTTCTTTGGGAGAGAGTAGCCCCCAAAGCATTATCAGAAGCGTCCACCTCCACAATGAAAGGCTGTGCTGGGTCTGGGTGGATCAACAGCGGTACGTAGGTGAAACGGGTCTTAAGCCGATCAAAAGCTTCTTGAGCCTGTGATGACCACTTAGAGGGCTTTTCTTTCTTGGTCAAGGAAGTGATGGGCCGAACAATATCAGAAAAATTTTGAATAAAACGTCTATAGAAATTTGCAAAACCGATAAAACGTTGGACCTCTTTAACGTTCTTAGGTACCGGCCAGTCAAGGATTGCCTGAATCTTACCAGATTCCATGTTCAGCCCCTGAGGAGAGATGATATAACCTAAAAACTGGATCTCAGAACGATGGAACTCAAATTTCTCCGGCTTGATATACAGATGGTTCTCTATCAGACGTTTCAAAACAGATTTGACATGTTCCTCATGTTCCTGCAGAGAGTCAGAAAAAAATAGAATATCATCCAAATAGATCACCACAAACTGATCTAATAGATCTCTAAAAATGTCATTAGCAAGATGTTGAAACGTCGCAGGGGCATTACAAAGCCCAAAGGGCATCACGAGGTATTCAAAGTGTCCATACCGACATCTGAATGCTGTCTTCCATTCAACACCGGAACGAATACACACCAGATTATAAGCCCCACGAAGGTCCAGTTTAGTGAATATCTTGACATGATGAACTCTGTCCAATAATTCGGGAATCAACAGCAAAGGATAGCGATTCCGTATGGTTACCTTATTAAGTTCCCTATAGTCAATACAGGGTCTCAGGGTCCCATCCTTTTTCTTCACAAAAAATATAGGCGCCCCTGCTGGTGAGGAAGAAGGGCGTATGAAGCCTTTAGCCAGATTTTCATCAATATATTCCTTCAGGGCCTGAAGCTCAGGTGCCGCCAAAGGGTATACATTACTGAAAGGAATAGCTGTCCCAGGAAGCAGCTCAATGGGATAGTCATAATGCCTATGTGGAAGAAGATGATCTGCTTTCTTCTGGTCACAAATATCAGAGAAATCTTTATACACAGAAGGTAAAGAAAAAACCTGTGCAGGAGATTCTTTATCTCTGGACTCAGGAACGGCTTCTGTAATCGCTGAGTTGCTCCTTGTTGGGAAGGTAATCTCCTTGGTCTCCCAGTTGACAATCTGGTTTCAAGCACGCAACCAAGGGATGCCTAAAATCACAGGAAAATGAGGAGAAGAAATTAATAGAAAAGAAAGTTGCTCCTGATGATTAGGCTCCAACAAAATTTCAAGGGGTACTGTTTCCTGATCCACAGGCCCAGAGACTAAGGGTGACCCATCCACTGTTTCCATGGCAATTGGTGAGGCTCTACGCTGTATCTCAATGCCATGTTCCTTGGCGAATGTAATGTCCATAAAGTTGCCCCCAGCGCCAGAGTCAATCATAGCCGCACTGGAAATCCACTGCCCTGTACACAGAATCTTAATAGGGAGTGAAGAGTGAGAGTTCTTTTCCTGCAGCTCCCTGGGAGGTGTAGCCAGAGAGACAGAATGGAAAACAGCATTTAATGGCAGGCTACATTCAGAGATGTCAGACTCATCGTCACAGTTATCATACTCCCCTACCGCTGCTAGCACCTTGTCAGACAGCTTAGGACAGTAAATTGGGAAGTGGTCTGACTGACTGCAGTAGAAACATAGCCTCTCTCGCAGACGGTGCTCTCGGCGCTCATTACTCTCACGCCTCTGCACAGAATCAATCTGCATGGCCACCTCCTCTACCTCCCGAGATGATTTACCTGAAGGCTCTTTTGGAGGAAAGGAAAAATTAGACATACGGTTAAATACAGCCAATTTCTCCTGTCTACGCTCAGTAAGACGAATGTCTATGCGTACACAATGCTGTATAAACGTTTCTAACTCTTGTGGTGACTCTGAACGGGCTAGTTCATCCTTCACAATGCTAGACAGACCTTTCTTAAAAATAGGCAATTGTGCATAACTGTCCCAATTAGTATCAACCGCTAATCTCCTAAATTCAGTCGCATATTCAATAACAGAGCGTTTACCCTGGCGTACAGATAATAAAGCAGACTCAGCAGTTGCGCGGCGATTAGGGTCATCAAACATTAATGCCATAGCGGCCAAGAGCTCATCCAAATCATTTAACCGTGGATCACGAGACTCGATCATCGGATTCGCCCAGGCGAGCGCTCATGAGGTCAGCAGCATAATTACACACAATACTTTAGAGCGATCAGTAGGAAAACGGTCAACATGCACATCAAAATATAGCATACACTGGTTCACAAAACCGCAAAATTTGTCACGATCACCATTAAGCCTGAATGGTGGCAACTTAGGTGGACTGGCTAGTGGCGGTTTACCAGAGGGTAAAGTCACTTGTGACGCTATTTGCGTGTTTAAGTCCTGGAAAGCCCGTCCATATTGGGACTCCAAGCCAGCAAGTTTGTTTTCCTGAGCCGCCATACGGATACTTAAGTCCTGTAAAGTTTGTCCAAACACTTGTTGATTGTGCTCAAGGCCTCCAAGTCTCTTTTGCACACCTTCCACATCTTTCTGCAGAGATCTAATTATGGCATACACCTGCTCTAACTTGCTTTCTGCAGTCATTGCTCCAGCAGTCTCCTAAAGGGGCTAGAGTATCCTGTAACAATTATAGTGGATAACTAAGGAGACTGTTTGCGTGGAGCGAGACACAACAGTACACAGTTTATAGGTGAAAAGTCTATATTAAAGCACACAGTGTTTTGCACAAAAATGCAGAGAAATCTCAAAGTCTTAAGTTCACAGAATAATGAGTCTTTGCAAGGTTAGTTCACCATTATACATCAGCAAGTCCATACAATGCAGAAGCAATCAAAGAGGCCCGGGTAAAGTCTCGGACAGTGCAGACCAGTCCCATGCTCAGCAACCATCCGAATAAGGAGACTGAGAACTCAGAGCAGCTTACTTGAGAGCCAAAGCAGATGGAGGGCAGAGGTGCAGAGGAACCAGCACAAAACAGCCAGGGGCACGAGAAATGCTGGAAACTAGAGTATGAAGCAGGCTCTCAGGGAACAGATGATTCCAGCAGAATTTCGGGAGCATGCAGAAAGCCAGGAAGCCACCAGAAGGAGGATCTCAGGCAAAATACTCTAGCACTAGACTAGAGGCTGGGGTGGAGTAATAAGGGCAGGAGGTAAGGGCACATGATACAGAAGACGCCATCTTGAAAAAGGGCAGAAATGTCCCAAAGGAAAACAATATGCAAATTGCCTCTTCAGAGTCCTGACAAGAAGTTGTCCACTACTTTTACATTTATGTCCAATCCGTAGGATAGGGCATCAATGTATGATCGGCCAGGGTCCCATACGTGGCACCCCCACATACCAGCTGTTATCGGTGCCGGCGGCGGTGGCCACCGGCCTGAAGTGCTCACCTGTGGGGCTCCGCCGTCAAGTGGTAGTGGCCGCCGAGGTGTGCTGCACATCCGCCTCCCATTCAATTGAATAGGAGGCGGATGTGCAGTACACCGCGGCGGCCACTACCATTTGACGGTGGAGTTCCGCTGGTGATCACTTCCGGCCTGCGGCCACCGCCGCCGGCGCTAGTAGCAGCTGATCGGCCGGGGTGCCGCGTGCGGGACCCTGGCCGATCATACATTGATGCCCTATCCTACGAATTGGGCATCAATGTAAAAGTAGTGGACAACCACTTTAAAGTGCGCAACATCGACAATAATGTCCGCTTAAAACGTTCCACTTGTCCATTACCCTCTAGGTGATAGGGCGTTGTGTGGGATCTCTGAATTCTACAGTATTTTCCTAGCTTGTCTACGAGCTGGTTCTCAATTTCTTTTTCTTGGTCGTGGTGTAACCTCGTAGGGAAACCAAACCTCAAAGCAAAATCATTGAAGAACTTCTCTGCCACTGTTTGACCAGCTTTATTGGTGGTGGGATATGCTTGGGCAAATCGAGTAAAATGGTCCATCACCACCAATATGTATTCGTAGCCACCCTTGCACGTCTCGAGATGTAGAAAGTCTATTGAGACCATCTCAAACGGATACATACTGTAGTTGCCCATAAGTGCCTGGGTTGATGTGTTGGGATGTTTATCTTTCAGACACCCACACTCCCTGGTCACATACCTTTCAATATCTCTCTGCATGTACGGTCAGAAGAAATATTAACGGATCAAGTTGGTGGTCCTTTCCACTCCTAGGTGTCCTATGTTTTCATTGAGTTCTTTGAAGATCAACCTACGGAATACTCTGGGTAGTACTAACTGCCGGTTTTGTCCTCCTTTACAATACAGGATACTGTCTTCACTGAGGTAGAGCTTCGTCCATTCTTTAACTAAAACATACTGCTGGTGATTCATTATCTCTCTCCCGTTTACTTGGAAACCGATCTTGGTCCACATAAAGTAGTATTCTACCAATTATCTGATCTTTCCGTTGTGCTCTATGGATTTTTTCTTTTGGTAGTTGTTGAATAGACAGGGGGTGATCTTATTCTCCCGCTTTTATGGTGGTTTCCACCGTCAACGGACACCACAATGGTGTGTCTTCCTCCTGATAAACTTGTACTGCTTGGGTAGTGCTCTCAATTGCTTCCAGACTGACTTCCTCCGAGAATTTTTGCATGAACTCCATAGGCTCTAGAGGCATTCTCGACAATCCGTCAGCATCCGCATTGCATTTTCCTGGCCTGTACTTGATGCTGGAATTGAAGTCAACTACTTCAACGACCCATCTCTGACCCGTTGCATTCCTTGGCAAAATGTCCTTCCTCACCACATCTTAGACAGTGGACACACACCGTACTCTGATTTGATGAACGGCACACTTCACAAGTCGGGTATCTTCTGTTCTGGAGCCCACTCCTGGGTCTGAGGGATACAGGTTCCAGCCTGGTACGAATCAACTTTTTTACCGAAATCAACTCGGCTCGCAGATCTATTACTTCCTCCCAGTCAGCGTTGGCGGTCCTCTCTTTTGTTGGTGATTTAAAGTTCCCTCTCGGAGGTGGCACTGGAGGGTCTCCATGATGATCTTCGGACTGGCCACCGGGGGTCCCCAGCTTCAGCTGACTCATTTTGGTGATTTTAGGAGCAGAGCCTATCTGTAACTTCTGTTCGCTCTCTGACTCCAAACAAGTTGCCTCATTCATTTTTTCAATTAGGACTTGGTCCAGAATGCCAGGATCTTCTAGGTACTGTTTCAGCTGCAACTTGATGCCTTTGCTGATTAATCTCGTTCCCAATGTTCTCAAAAACTTCTTCTGGAATAGTCTAGCATCAAACCTCTTCTCCGCTTCTACATCTCTGGATGCAAATGACGCGCCCCCTGGGCCATATTCTTTAGGGGGAATATCCGGAGCCGGATCAGATGGGAGTTGTAGTCTTCCGAGTGGCTGTGACCCGGTCCGTGCCCAGGGTGTCAAACTCAGTTGTATGTGGCAGTCCTACAGATGTTATTAAGTTCTTTATTGTCGACTACGCCACCCGTTGTGTTGCGGTCACTATGGCCGCCGCTGCAGCAGGGTCCGCTGAGGCTGATGGTGTAGGTGCAGCTTATGATGGTATAACCCCCAACGGGTGGGGTATAGCCTCAGGGGGTCAGGTGCAGAGGATGGGGGTTGTAGTGGTGCAGCATAGATGTTAAAGGAAGACAGAGTCGGGTTGTGCAGTTTAGGGTATTTACTCACTGCTGATGTTCCGGTCACTCCAGCTTCAAGTGACCACCCGAGCCGTGCTGCGTCCACCAGGTCCTGGATCCAGCCAACCCCCAAGCGAGTCCGGAGCGTGACCCTGAGCTCTCCTTCTGTCCTTTCTCTGGCCGTCCCCACTAGTGATCCACCCAGGTCCAGCTCCCTCGGGCCTTCTGTTGGGTGACCCTTGGCCTTGGGTTCCCTGACCCTCCACGTGGTATGCCTTCGTGGTGGATGTGGTGGGTGGCCGTGGCAGACGCTGCCCACGGCCTCCGGTCTCTGGCTGGGGTGTGTTTTTGCCCCCACCAGCTTGGGTTCCGGTACCCTGATGCCGACTCTTCACCCGGTGCTTTTAGTTGGGGTCTTAGAGTCCTTTCTTCTGTTTCCCCCTCTGGGTCTCTCTTTCTTTCTCCTCTCTCTCTCTGGATCTGCTCTGCTCCTCTTCCTGTGACTCCTCTGCAAAGGCTGACAGACTGACCCTGATCTCTGATGGTGCCCACCTTATATACACCCTCTATGTGTGAGCTCAGGTGACCAGCACCCAATGAGCTCCTATCTTTACCCAGGCTGCTCCCCCTATCTGCCCCTACACTACTTGGGATGTTCCACCCCCCTCCCACTCCAGCCAGGAACAGACTCGGTCGTACCTGCACATTTCTAAGTGGGAGTACCGTCGGCCTGTTCCTCGGAAATGGGATGTATGTAGTGCATGCAGCCTACCGAGCTCAGTTCCACACTCCATCCTTACCCGGGAGTGGAATATCACACCTCTGGGTTGAGGTGCAATACTCCTGTAGCAGCCGAATCCTCAGGGTACTACATTCCCCCCTGGTAAATCACAGCACGTCCTCGGGCTGTAAGACAAAACACCAAAACATACAAATTTTTATAAACATATAAAACATATAAAACATTATATATATAAAACTTTTCATATAAACATTCTCGTCGTCTCTGGCTCCTCCTCCGGTCACTGTGCAACGTGTGACCGGGTAAAGTGCGACAGTCTCTCTGGAAAACTGGTTTTCCCTATAAAAACCGGTTGGGGGCGCTTTAGGACGCGCAACTATATACAGGGATTATGGCCGCTCTCAGTCCTCGGCCAGGTAGAGGGAAGGGAATGGCTGCTCACAGTCCTCAGCCTGTGGGATTAAGGGGTTAACGGGTAAACAGTTCACTCAGCTGGTCCCAACGGGGACTATATATATATGTATCAACAGTTTCTTTGGTACCCGGTCGGGTAACTATCTACATCACTTGCTCTGCCGCACTCAACGGCGTCTTCCTCCTGCTCTTTGCTTACAGCTGGTTGTTACTTCAGACCCGTCCGGGTCCTCTTGCTCTTCCTCCTCACACCGCAGCTCTTCCTCCGTCAGGCGATGCACATGGAGGGCGTAAGGTCCCTTGGCACACTTGTGCCGGGTAAAGGTGACCTCATCTCCGATGTAGAGGTCACGACCTCTGTGCCCCTCCGGCAGATGGGACTCCACGTCTCTGCGCGTGACAAAGACGTCGCCGGGGGTGTTGTTGTCTCGAATGAAGCCCCACCCATGCTGCTGGTTGAACTTGATCACTGTCCCGATGGTGCGGGGACAATGCGCTGCACGGGGGTCTCTCCTGGCCCGGCTCTTCTGCTCCGCGCTCCTTATCTGGGCTTGTTGTTCCCGGACCCGCCTCTCTCTCCGCTCCCTCGCAAACTCCTCGAGCTGTTGGCGGCAGCACTCCGCACGCTCTGCTGCAGCTGCCCTAGTTTCCTGAGTGAACCCCATTAGATCTTCTCCGGTGGGGTCCCACTCAAACTGTGCTTCCGCTAGCGGGGGCGAGATCCTTATTACGGGCTTCGGAGCCGGAATCAGGGGTGCACACATGGCCCCAACCCTCCTCTGGTGCTCCAGTTCGTAATACTTCTGGGGCCAGACGAAAGGCTGCCCGTCCGGCCACGTGTGCTGGGCAAACAAGTCCTCTCCCAGACGCGGCACCCTTGGTTTTACGGGTGCGGGCGCGGTGGTGGTGGCGCCCGGGTTGCCCAGGCCTTGCGGCCAGGCCTGGGGCACCTGGAAGGTGAAGGGCACCGTTAATACGGCGGCGCCCTGGGCTACCTGGCCTTGCGACCAGGCCGGAGGCTCCGCAGAGGTAGGGGGCGCTGTTGGTGTAGCGGCGCCCGGGAATTCTAGGCCCTGCGACCAGGCTGGTGGTACTTCCTGCTTGGTCACGCTCGGGGTCGAGGCGTGTGACGTCACAGGGGTCGCGGCGGCGGCTTCCGGTTGGGGCCTAGTCTGCGTCGGTGACATGGCGTTTTCGGGCACAGCAGGGGGACTTTCGGGCTCTGCGACGGGGAGCTGGGGCAGGTAAGCGGTGTCACGGCTTGGGGTATAGGCGTCCCCTTTACCTGCCTCCATGCGTTCGGCTCCCTCCTCGGCGCCGTCTCCGGCCTTGGGTCCTCCCGCGCCATCCTCAGAGGCGGTCTCCTTCCTCATCTCGGCTGGCGTGCTCCGGGTCTTGGTTTCAGCTTGCGTCTTGGTTTCAGCTTGCTGGGCCATCTCCCGGCTCCATTCCGCCAATATCTCGCGCTGTACCCGGGCCATCCTCCGTGCGAGGCCCTCCAGGGCAGTCTGCGCACACTCCCGGTCTCGGGGGAGCTGTGCAAGGACCTCCACTAGGCCTAGTGGGGTCGTGGTGTCCAGCAGGCTCCTGACCAACGGGTCGGTGCTGCTCTGCTCTTCTTCCAGCAGGCTCCTGGCCAGCGGGCCGGTGCTGCTCTGCTCTCTGGACATCTCCGGGTGAGCTTCTTTGCTGCTCCTCTCCAGGCTTCCTGCCTCCGGGTGCGCTCGCTCCAGACTGCTCCAGGCGGCACCCATCTTCGCTCTTTTCTTTCGTCTCCTCCCACTTCGAGGGCGGTCCCGGGGCAACTCGGTGACTGTCAGCTCCAGGGGTAGTTCTTTCACGCTGACCGACACCTCCAGCATCACAGTCTCTGTTGGTGGGGGCGGTTTCCACTTTTGGCGCCATTTTCTGTCCTGGCCCACGATGGGAGGCGGCCTCCTGCCCTCCTTTGGCACGCCCATAATGGCGTCCGCTGCTCTTCCAAGGCGGGAAATCTGCGGTTTTGGCGGGAAGCGTCGCCCAGTGGCGGGAAACTCTGCAGATGGCGGGAACAAGTTGGAAATGGCGGACAATCGGCGGGAAACGACTGGTGATGGAGTCCGATGGCGTGGACCCTCCGGAACCGGCGGGAGACTTCTTTCTGAGGTAAACTTGCACTTTTCTTCAGGCACGCAGTACCCGGGTGTTGCGGGCACGGTATCCTGCCGACTACGCCAAAGTTGACGCGCCCCCTGGGCCATATTCTTTAGGGGGAATATCCGGAGCCGGATCAGATGGGAGTTGTAGTCTTCCGAGTGGCTGTGACCCGGTCCGTGCCCAGGGTGTCAAACTCAGTTGTATGTGGCAGTCCTACAGATGTTATTAAGTTCTTTATTGTCGACTACGCCACCTGTTGTGTTGCGGTCACTATGGCCGCCGCTGCAGCAGGGTCCGCTGAGGCTGATGGTGTAGGTGCAGCTTATGATGGTATAACCCCCAACGGGTGGGGTATAGCCTCAGGGGGTCAGGTGCAGAGGATGGGGGTTGTAGTGGTGCAGCATAGATGTTAAAGGAAGACAGAGTCGGGTTGTGCAGTTTAGGGTATTTACTCACTGCTGATGTTCCGGTCACTCCAGCTTCAAGTGACCACCCGAGCCGTGCTGCGTCCACCAGGTCCTGGATCCAGCCAACCCCCAAGCGAGTCCGGAGCGTGACCCTGAGCTCTCCTTCTGTCCTTTCTCTGGCCGTCCCCACTAGTGATCCACCCAGGTCCAGCTCCCTCGGGCCTTCTGTTGGGTGACCCTTGGCCTTGGGTTCCCTGACCCTCCACGTGGTATGCCTTTGTGGTGGATGTGGTGGGTGGCCGTGGCAGACGCTGCCCACGGCCTCCGGTCTCTGGCTGGGGTGTGTTTTTGCCCCCACCAGCTTGGGTTCCGGTACCCTGATGCCGACTCTTCACCCGGTGCTTTTAGTTGGGGTCTTAGAGTCCTTTCTTCTGTTTCCCCCTCTGGGTCTCTCTTTCTTTCTCCTCTCTCTCTCTGGATCTGCTCTGCTCCTCTTCCTGTGACTCCTCTGCAAAGGCTGACAGACTGACCCTGATCTCTGATGGTGCCCACCTTATATACACCCTCTATGTGTGAGCTCAGGTGACCAGCACCCAATGAGCTCCTATCTTTACCCAGGCTGCTCCCCCTATCTGCCCCTACACTACTTGGGATGTTCCACCCCCCTCCCACTCCAGCCAGGAACAGACTCGGTCGTACCTGCACATTTCTAAGTGGGAGTACCGTCGGCCTGTTCCTCGGAAATGGGATGTATGTAGTGCATGCAGCCTACCGAGCTCAGTTCCACACTCCATCCTTACCCGGGAGTGGAATATCACACCTCTGGGTTGAGGTGCAATACTCCTGTAGCAGCCGAATCCTCAGGGTGCTACACAAACAACAGTCTCTCCTTCAGTTCAATTGCTCTGAACAAGAAACTTTGGGGTGATTCATTATTTTTCTGTGAGAGGTTAATGAGTCGGTGGAACAATTCTGAAGTACTCTCTTCTTTATAGTGCCCTTTTAAAATCATCTTCAGCTGTTGCAAGGTCAATTGACTCTTCATTTCTAGCATACTACGGAGGTTCAGTCCTGGGATGATCGCTTTCACCACCCCCTCAATGATCTCATCTGGCTTGTAGCCTTTCTGTAAGCCAGCATCGATCTGGTGCAACAAGTTCATATAAGACAGTTTCTCTTTCTGTTCACACTCTCAAATCTGTCCCAGGATCTTGAATTCTTTCCTTATGGTGATTTGTGGTGTTACAGAGGACTGTCTTTCTGATTTATCTAGTCCGAGCAGGGTAAAGGTTGTGTCTGAGTCTGTCACCCGTTCAGAGGTTTTGATTGATTCCTGTAGGGCTGTTGTTAGGGCTTTGAATTGTTCTTTAAATTCCTGTAGTTCTGTCTGCGGATGGAGATTCCTGCTTTTGGTAATTGGTGCCACCCCTCCATCCTCAAACTTCAGCCAGGTTAGAAACTGTGTTAGCTCCTGGAGGAATGTCCCCATGACGTCTTCAGCTTCTTTCTCCCCAGCTCATCCATTTTTGCATTAATGGCAGCTAACAGTTACCTGCGGTTGTGTGCTTTAGAAATCTGTTCTTCTGACATCTTTATATGTTCTGCTACTGTTCTCAATTTTTCACAGGTTAACTGAAGAAGCAGCTCACTAATTCTGTCCGTTTGTATTTCCACATCCATTGCTGCTAGTGAGTTTTCTTTAGGTCTGGTCCCCTTTAACTGGTGTAGCAGAGTTGAATTGATGTGTTTTGCTGCTGTGTTTTCCAGACACTTTTCCTCTTCTCCCTCTACATGCTAATTCCCACTTAGGATTCCCTGTACGGGCCACCAATGTTACACGCACGCCACTAGGTTCAGATAGGGCGAGACCGGTTTCATGAATTCTTTGGAATCCTCGGGGAAATGTTACTCAGGGCAACCATAGGCAGAAGCTTCTCTCAGGCACATGATAGATTCAATTGCTGACCAGACACATCTAACAAGAGTCTTTTTTAACAGTTTAACAGTGGAATGTAATCTGAAGCACGGCCAGTGCAATTCAGGGATATTACAGCAACAATCTTCATTACAGTACAGTCTGAGTTTCTTGAGCAACCGGCTCCAGTAACAATACAGTAGTTTCTTCACAAGGCACAGTATTACAGTCTCTTCAGTAGCATAATTCAGCATAGATTAGATCTCTTAGCAGCACACTTCTATGCATACACAACCACAGGCTTTTCCTTCACAAGGACACAATAGTAAACAGCATTCTGTATCCTGCATGGAGATGTAGGGGGGCAGGGTTTGATGAGGGAGATGATCCCTGTGACACAATTCCTTCCAGTTCTTATCTTCCTGCCCGATAATACTCTGCACTGTTAGTTCAGGGAGTTTATCTGACATGTGTTTATTTTCTCTCGTGATCTGAATCCTGTTTAGTTGCCTTCTGTCAGATCCAGATAACACACTACCTTTCTCTTCGGCTTCAGCCAGACTACAATAACAAGTTCCCCACAATCCCCCTGGGGCTCTGCTAAAACACTCCCTGTCTCCTGTGACGGTGTTAACCCCTCTAGTTGCTGGATGCTTCTGGAGCACAACACTTCCTGTCTCCTGTGCTTGTGTTATTTTGTAACAGTTGCTGGATGCTTTTGAAGCAACAGCATTCCTTCTGCATGTCACACATGCCTTTATTTAAGAAAAAGATAGTTGTTACTGAGTCTATTGAGATACCAGGTTGGGAACAGACTCCCTATAATATTTTGGCAGCCAAATGGTCCCACAGTGTTGGTTTGAGTGAACCATGGGACAAATGTCTGAAGGTGTAAAAAAAATACTTCTTTCAGTATATTTTTCTATTGAGGACTTCTTATCAGATGCGATTGATCAAAGTATCAATATCACGATATTCTTATAAAAAAATATATCGATTTATTCTTGGATTGTCCATTATAAAGAATGATTGCAATAGTTACATAAAATAGTTAAATAGTTAGAGTGATTGTCCATTTATCCATAATTAGCTTAATAGTTGAGATTCACTCATCTTTTCCTTGGATCCTGGATGGTAGGTTGCGTCTGTCTGTGTCCAGCACGTGTGTTAGGATGACACCATGTGTCGTCCAGTGTCCTGTGAAATGGACTAACTAAAAATAAACAAATAGCGCATGTTACCTAGAAACCCTAACACAATGGCTGATGCAATCTTATGCAATGTATGGTACAGAATTCAGAATAAAATTAATATCCGTAATTAATATTTAACAATTCCCCCTTTTGAGGATGACAGACATCAACTGAAATCCTCAAAGTAGATAGGTTCATCATTAGGATAATAGGATCATTTTTCTTTTCTTCTTCCTTGGCAATATCATTTAATGTCCATAACAATATTAATAATAATAATAATAATAATAATATCAATATCGGATTATTGTTATATGTATTCAATAGCATAATGATGTGAATCCATGTTATGGTAAGCCGTGACTAATATTCATTTAACTACATTGGTCGCTTCAACTACTTCTAACGGCGAACAAACACCGTCAGAAAACCCAGGTGGCAACCCAGGTGGCCGCCCTGGTGTGGATGGCTTCCTATCTTCAAAGATTCAAACAAGACCCAATAATAGAAGAACACGTGCCACACCTTACCAGGTTAGTGCTGCTTGCGGGGGGCTCCGCATTGTTAACTTATCCAACCACGTACTAACTGACAAGCAGATGGAGGTCCTGGGGCTGGGACTATCTTTTGCACCCACTAATGCATTTAATTTTTTTACTGCCCTGAAGGACCTCCACCTGTTTGCACGTAAACTTATTCTTAAAAAATTACATTCCAGGCCACATGGTGAGGATGGCCCTGTGACCACGACAGAGATGGAGGCATTGAAGGATTTGTAGGACCTCTTGATGGAGCAGGACAAACCCCCAAATACAGGTGGGTTACCACAGTCGAGGTATCCTAGATCCACAAGGTTCCCTCACTTGTCCCTGAGTCTGGCAGTTGAAATATTTGTGCGTCTAGTGACAGAGGATTTGAGACATCTCTCCACACGCAGACGCTTTGACAATCTTACTCATTCTCAGCGTACTGCGATAGAACGGTTGAAATCACTTTGTGATGTGGTTATTAAACCAGCGGACAAGGGAGGGAACATTGTACTGTGGCCCTGTTCTAAATATGAGAGGGAGGCGTTACGCCAACTAAGGGATACCAAGACATATTCGAGGTTACCCTTTAATCCTACTGCCTCCTTCTCTGCCGCGCTCCAGGGGATCCTGGGCAGGGCCTGTGATCAGGGAATTATTAACAAGCAAACAGTTGAAGCTTTACCTGTTCGATTCCCTAAAACTGCTACTTTTTACCTACTTCCAAAAATTCGCAAGGACGCCCTCAACCCGCCGGGACGTCCAATCGTGTCAGGCCTAAGTAATTTGTGTGGTCCTATTTGCCAGTATATTTACAGCCACCTTCGCCCATTAGTGGAGACACTTCCTTCATACATTCAGGACACGATGGACGTCTTAAGGCGCGTTAATGGCGTCCTTGTGACGGATGGTATCCTGCTAGTCACGGCCGATGTTGAGAGCCTCTACACATGTATTAGCCATGATCTGGGCCTTTCTGCAGTCCGCCTCTTCCTTGGGGCGTCCAATCTGGACGGCCTCTCACGAAATTTTATCCTTGAGCTCCTCCACTTCGTCCTCCACCACAATTATTTTTTATTCAAAGATACGGTGCATCTACAAAGGCGTGGCACGGCGATGGGGGCGTCTTGTGCGCCCTCGTACGCCAATCTCTTCTTGAGGTCCTGGGAGAGAGACATTTTTGGCGACGAGGGCGTGCGCCGCGCCGACCCCGTCGTGTCATGGCTTAGATACATCGATGATATTTTGTTTCTGTGGCGGGGGACGGTGGAGGAGCTTGACGATTTCATGGTGCAGCTTAACTCAAACAATCATTCCATTAGGCTTACCTATACATACCATCATAAACAGATTGACTTTCTAGACATCAGTCTGGAGGTGGGTGAGTACCACACCATCCAGACTGATGTCTTTAGAAAACCCACCTCGGTCAATTCCTTAATACATGCTGCCTCTGCACATGATCCCTCTACAATTCGTGCCATCCCGGTCAGACAATTCCTGAGGATGAGGCGGATCTGTTCCACCGACTACAAGTTTAGGAGACAGGCTTCGGATCTGGCAGAACGTTTCAGGCAACGTGGGTATAGCAACCACTGCATCGGCCGTGGCTACTCGAGAGCACGGAACACATTCCGTAACCATCTGATTTATTCCTCAAATTCATCCAAACGGGTGACAACGGAAAGAATCCGCTACATCTCCACATATAATCATGAGTGGGGGAATATGCGGCGGATCCTTTCCCGTCATTGGGGTGTGCTCAGCGCGGAGCCCTCCCTACGTGAATCTTTAGGAAGCTATCCACAAATGACCCCCCGGCGGGCCAATAACCTGGGTGACATACTGGTATCCAGCCACTATATAACTCCCTTGACGAATCCATTTGTGTCCCGCGGACCCACGTTTGGCTCGTTCCCCTGTGGCCACTGTGCCGCCTGCGCCAATATCCTGCGCAGCTGGGTGTTCACGTTCTCTGATGGCTCTCGTGAGTTTAAAATCCGCAATTACATCTCATGCGGTACAACCCATGTTATATATTATGCTACATGTGGTTGTCAATTAATTTATGTAGGACTCACTACGAGAGAGCTGAGGATCAGGGTTTGTGAACACGTGCGGGACATTGGCGCGGCTCGGACGGTGGCCGACCCCAGGGAGCTCAAAACATTGCCGCGTCACTTTAAGGCTGTCCACAATTGCGATCCGAGGACACTAAAGTTTTGCGGCATTGATGTCATACATTTGGGCTCCCGGGGTGGAAATGGTAAGCAACTTCTGGCCCAAAAGGAGGCCAGATGGATCGTCACTTTAGACACCATGGCTCCGCGGGGCCTCAATGAGAGTTTGGGGTTCTCGTCCTTCCTCTGAAATGAAGTGACGGATTGTATGATATGTTCTGTGTTTCTGCTCCCCTGTGGACCATGATATGTCTATTTCTGGACCATGGCTTTAGGTTTTTAGTTTTTATATTCTTTTCTAATTTTTATATTTTCCCTTTTATTCTCTTTGTACTCACATTTTCTCCGACAGTGACTGTGCCCCAGGACCTCTTCTTTTTGATGTACATCTATGGCAGACGATCTGTCTTTTGAACTCCTTCGTCTTTTGATGTCTACAAGAGATTCTGATACAGATACTGCTACTGCACTCTTGATTCTTGACCGGGATGTACACTTTACTTGTGGATTCTGTTTGATATCTGGTACTTGTGACTGATTGAAACCATGTTGAGAAATCTATAGTTGTGCACTTTTTGGCACTATATGTCCCCTTTTGCAAGGGGACTTATGCTGTTATAACGCTAATTGTATAGACATATGTACCTCTTTTTTTGACCTAATGCACCATCCCCTCCTTTCATACCTTTCTATTGAGCTGTACTTCCATGACCAGCATTATTTGCTACTATTAGTATCATGATATTAACTTTTATAGAACATTAGTATTGTGCTGGCTGGCTGGAATAGCTACCGGGTTTTGATTGGTGGGGATATTGTTGCTCCCTTTATGTGGTTTCATTTCTGTTATTGGCACTCAGTCCCAAGCTCACCTCCTACATGGATGTAGTGCACATGCGCCCGGTCCGTCCCGTGCCGTGCTGCGCTCGGCTGTCTTTATGCCTTCGGCGCGCCGCCGGGAATAGCATTCATTTGCATTTCGGTCCGCGCGCCGACGTCATGACAGCTGGGGCGCGTGCGCGGGATATGTGACGGCCATTGCGCATGCGCCGCCCATCATCCAGTACTTGGCGGCCATCTTGGACGACCACATGATGTATCATGTGACACTTCTGGGCGTATTTAAAGGTCCTGGCAGCACCCTCACACACGCCTCTTGATAAAGCTGATCTACACCCGGCGAAACGCGCGTCGAGGCCTTTCTCATTCACTATCTGGTCCCTGTGTGGTCTCCCAGAGGTCTGGGGCCCCTTACATTAGGGTAAGTTTGGTACAATATGACCTTTGGGTCTTTCTGGACCGCATGGTCCATATGGGAGTGACCTTTTTGCTTGCCCTGATTGTGCGTCCCTCTCCCTGTTTTAGTGTAAGCATGCACCCTTCTGACTCTAGGGGTGAACCTCTGGAGAGACCCACTTACAAATATGCGGGACCATTTGTCTGCTTGTCTTAATTTTGTGTCATAACTATTAATGCTATGTATTGTCTTTTAATGAACTATGTCTACAATAAAGTCTTTTCATGCGATTTCACTCAGCTGTTCTCCTAGTTTTATATAAGTCTTGAGTGGGCTATGTGGAGACGGGGTCGGAATTTTTCTGGGGACCATTAACCCACGTCATTTATTATGCGGGTCGCAGTCTGTTTATTCATTTAACATATATAATTATACTTCCCTAAATCTAAATCGAAATAATCACGGGTCCAATCGTCATCATCTGATGTCATCGGTTCTTGTCTCGTCTTCTTCTTGGTTCTTTTAAAACACAGTCTTTAGATGAAAATTCCTTTGAAATAAATTATAGCGTGTAGATATTGTACAGTCCATAATTGTGTTCATTATTGTTCAGTCTTTAAACTGTACTCTTTATTAGAAAGATCATGTGTGTCAATTGATAAGAAAACAAAGTCCATGGATGAAATGTAGCTTTAATATCTGTGCAGTGTCACCTGGACTTACTTTGGATTGTCTTTGGATAATTCTGGAATCCTCCGTGTCATCCGCACTGGTCTCCTGTCACTTTTGGAACAGGTGTGACGTCTTTGGTCAGAAAAGCAAGGGTTAACTTGACACTTCCCTGCTCTATATAGCACCATAACCAGTACTTAATCCTTAATGTACAGAACACATATATCAGGCTGGCAGAATCCTGACACTCCGTTATTATTCACCAGCTTTCAGGTGATAGGAAACCACTGGAACATGATGAAACTTGAACACAACCCAGTTCATATAGGATCATCGTCCTCTGCAGTCGTGGTTATCAGTGGTGTGAATGTATTGTAATTGACACAGTCTATTATCACTCAGCATTCACAACATCTTTACCTTCTGAGATTTCCGTATATCGGTTGCTTCTTCTTGTAACTTTTGAGAATCTCTTTAATTTATAAATATGAAAAATCTTTATTAAGATAGAATTAATAATTGCAATGTCTTGATTGAAGTCTTCATTCGCTAATCTGATACCAAATCTGGCAACTTTCCTAACCTATAATATCATAGGGTACCATAGCAATCAATAATGTTCATCTAATTATTATCAAAATATTAAAATAAATTATGTTTGGAATAATAAAACAATAATAGATAGTAATTCATTATTAATCAAGTTCTTCATGTGATAGAACATTTTTATGTCATAGGTGTAATTACCTTTTCCAACCCATAGGTGTCAGTGTGTTTTGAAACAAGTGTTTATTAGTGATGAGCGAGCACTAAAAGGCTCGGGTGCTCGAAGCTCGGGTTGAGCAAATTGGAATACTCGGGTGCTCGACCCGAGCAACGAGCCCAATGTAAGTCTATGGGAAACTCGAGCATTTTTCTGGCGGTCCCCCCGGCGGTCTGCAGAAGGTCAAAAATTGCCCAAATCGATGGGAACAGTGCTCAATTAAACGTCAGGCTGGCAGAATATATAGGCAGACAGGCAGGCAAGGTATATAGGAGGGTGCGTGAAAAACATAGCAGGGCAATTGGAACACACTAGTGCCCTCCGATTTTCATGCACCCGTCTCTTTAAAAAAGCCGGCTGGCAATTCATCAGCGGCATACACCGGTACCTGACAATTTAGAACAGAAAGAAAAGAGCATCACACATAGATTAGATAGATAGAAACATGACAGTCACATATATAATAAGTACAGTGATAGTGTTGGTTACTGTACTTGTCATTTAGTGTTAAAATAAAGGATTTATTAAAAAAAAAATAATAGTGTTTTTGTCTCTTTAAAAAAGCCGGCCGGCAATTCATCACCAGCAGCATACACCGGTACCAGACAATTTAGAACAGAAAGAATAGAGCATCACACATAGATTAGATAGATAGAAACATGTCAGTCACATATATAATAAGTACAGTGATAGTGTTGATTACTGTACTTGTCATTTAGTGTTAAAAGAAAGGATTTATTTAAAAAAATTGGCGTGGGGTTCCCCGTAATTTTAGTCTCTAGCGGAGGTTAAGCAGACGGCTAGGGCAGATGTTTGAAGCCTGGGAAGGGGGTAATACCCACAGAGCTTCCCAGGCTACTAATATCAGCCTCCAGCTGAATACCTAGCCTTTGCTAGCTATTAAAATGGGGGACCCCACGTCATTTTTTTTGGGGTCCCCCATTTTAATAGCTAGTAAAGGCTAGGTATTCAGCTGGGGGCTGAATACCTAGCTAGTAAAGGCTTAAAATGGGGGACCCCCCCAAAAAATGACGTGGGGTCCCCCCTATTTTAATAGCTAGCAAAGGCTAGGCAGACAGCTGGGGGCTGATATTAAAAGCCCAGGAAGGGTGCCATGAATATTGGCCCCCTCCCACGCTAGAAACACCAGCCGTCAGCCACCCCATAGGATGCGCCAATTCTGGCACTTAGCCTCGCTCTTCCCACTGCCCTGTAGCGGTGGCAGTGGGGTAATAGGGCTGGGGTTGATGTCAGCTTATAATGCCAGCTGACATCAAGCCCAGGTTAGTAATGGAGAGGCGTTTATAAGACACCCCCATTACTAACCCCATAGTCAAAGTTAAAAAAAAACACAAACACCCAGAATAGAGTCCTTTAATTGAAATAAACGCACAATTCTTTAATGTTCTAAATTAAACCATACTTACCATCACGCCCATTCCAGCTAAAGCCAACGATCTCCTGCAATAAAAATAAAATAGTAAACCAACCTCATCCTTACCTTTCCATGGTTCCCAGGCCGGCTCCAGCTCTGCTACATTCACATGACAGGCTGGATCGCAGCCGAAAGCTGCCATCCAGCTTGCCATGCCGCAGACACTGAGAAGCGCAGGTATGCTTGCGCTCCTCAGTGTCTGGCTGTGACGGCATCCAGATGAGCCGAGTTAATGTCCAATGAACTCAGCTCACCTCATGCACGTCACTGACAGCGTGGGAAAATTCTCCTGCGCATGCGGTGAGCGTGAGAGAATTCTCCTGCGCTCACCGCAAGCGTGGGAAAATTCTCCTGCGCTTGCGGTGAGCGCAGGAGAATTCTCTCACGCTCACCGCATGCGCAGGAGAATTTTCCCACGCTGTCAGTGACGTGCATGAGGTGAGCTGAGTTCATTGGACATGAACTCAGCTCATCTGGATGCCGTCACAGCCATACACTGATGAGCGCAAGCATGCCTGCGCTTCTCAGAGTCTGCGGCATGGCAAGCGGGATGGCAGCTTTCGGCAGCGATCCAGCCTGTCATGTGAATGTAGCAGAGCTGAAGCCGTCCTGGGAACCATGGAAAGGCAAGGATGAGGTTGCTTTATTATTTAACTTTTATTGCAGAAGACATAGGCTTCAGCTGGAATGGGCGTGATGGTAAGTATGGTTTAATTTAAAACATTAAAGAATTGTGCGTTTATTTAAATTAAAGGACTTTATTCTGGGTGTTGTGTTTTTTTTAAATACTTTACTAGAAATTCATGGCGGTCATGTCTAATATTGGCGTGACCCCATGAATTTCGGGCTTAGGGCCAGCTGATAATACCAAGCTGACCCTAACCCCTTTATTACCCAGTGAGCCACCGCACCAGGGCCCTAGATGAGTTGGGTACAGCACCAGAAGATGGCGCTTCTATGAACGCGCCATTTTCTGGGGTGGCTGCGGACTGCAATTTACAGCGGGGGGGGGGGGGGGCAGAAAGCTTGGGCCTCCATGCGCTGCGGATTCCAGCCCCCAGCTGCCTAGTTGTACCTGGCTGGACACAAAAATAGGGCGAAGCCCCATCTATTTTTTTTTTTTATTATTTCATGAAATTCATGAAATAATAAAGAAAAAAAAGGGCTTCCCTATATTGTTGTGTCCGGCCAGGTACAAATTGGCAGCTGGTGGTTGGGGGCAGCCCGCTCCTGCCTGCTGTACCTGGCTGGACACAAAAATAGGGCGAAGCCCCACGTCAATTTTTTTTTTATTATTTCATGAAATTCAGCTTTCGGCTGCGATCCAGCCTGTCATGTGAATGTAGCAGAGCTGGAGCCGTCCTGGGAACCATGGAAATGTAAGGATGAGGTTGGTTTATTATTTTACTTTTATTGCAGAAGACATTGGCTTCAGCTGGAATGGGCGTGATGGTAAGTATGGTTTAATTTAGAACATTAAAGAATTGTGCGTTTATTTCAATTAAAGGACTTTATTCTGGGTGTTTGTGTTTTTTTTTAACTGTGACTATGGGGTTAGTAATGGGGGTGTCTTATAGACGCCTCTCCATTACTAACCTGGGCTTGATCTCAGCTGGCATTATAAGCTGACATCAACGCCCGCCCTATTACCCCACTGCCACCGCTACAGGGCAGTGGGAAGAGCGAGGATAAGTGCCAGAATTGGCGCATGCATAGGGCAGCTGACGGCTGGTGTTTCTAGCCTGGGAGGGGGCCAATATTCATGCCACCCTTCCTGGGCTATTAATATCAGCCCCCAGCTGTCTGCCTAGCCTTTGCTAGCTATTAAAATAGGGGGGACCCCTCGTCACTTTTTTGGGGGGGTCCCCCATTTTAACAGCTGGTAAAGGCTAGGTATTCAGCTGGGGGCTGATATTAGTGGCCTGGGAAGCTCCGTGGGTATTACCCCCTTCCCAGGTTTCAGACATCTGCCCCAGCCGTCTGCTTAACCTCCGCTAGAGACTAAAATTACAGGGAACCCTATGCCAATTTTTTTTTTAATAAATCCTTTATTTTAACACTAAATGACAAGTACAGTAACCAACACTGTCACTGTACTTATTATATATGTGACTGACATGTTTCTATCTATCTAATCTATGTGTGATGCTCTATTTCTGTTCTAAATTGTCGGGTACCGATGTATGCCGCTGAAGAATTGCCGGCCGGCTTTTTTAAAGAGACGGGTGCATGAAAACACTATTATTTTTTTTTTTAATAAATCCTTTATTTTAACACTAAATAACAAGTACAGTAACCAACAGTGTCACTGTACTTATTATATATGTGACTGACATGTTTCTATCGATCTAATCTATGTGTGATGCTCTATTCTTTCTGTTCTAAATTGTCGGTACCGGTGTATGCCGCTGCTGAATTGCCGGCTTTTCATGTTTCTCTGTGAGCACTGTTCCCATCGATTTGGGCAATCACTGTAATGCCACAACCACCATGGCTGTGGCATTACAGTGAGTGGCAGACAATCCCTGCATGATTGGTGCTCTAAATAGCGCCAAACATGCAGGACGGGGACCCGAGCTCCCGCTCGAGCATCTCGAAAGTACTCGGCGAGCTCCGAGCATCTCGAGTACTGAGATGCTCGGGTGAGTACAGAGCAGTGGCGAGCAAGCTCGCTAATCACTAGTGTTTACCAATAATACCAAAGAAAGTATACTCATGAACCAAAATGAATAAATATATGAATGAATGAATGCAAGAATGACTTGTGTTTACTCAAAAAATTGAAATATTTTTTTTCTTATATTGGAACCATATCATTATATTTAATGAAGCAATATTCTTGTACTAGACATTACTTTATTAAATATGAATGTGTTTTCTCAATTGAGATATTGAACTGAAATAATAAAATAAAAAAATTAGAATTAAAAATGAAAAATGAAAAAATAAGAAGAAAGTAAGAATAAAATTGAAAAAAGAAAAATTAAATTAAGACTAAAAATAATAATAATAATAATAATAATAAAAATAAGGCCTTTATATGTTAATGACAAATGCAGAGTAATTGTATTCTCCATAAAAATACCCTTATATTTCCATTATCTGGATGATTTCATATTTGTCATAACCTTGTATTACCAAAAATGATTAAATTATGTAACTTTGCATGTAATACCCTTCTTAATCATACCATTGTAGCTTATTAATATTTCTTCTTGATTAAAATGTGTGAAAAATAAGTATTGATCAAAAGTGATTATGTAATCAGGATCAAAAGCACATTTTCCCCCTTAATGGCAAAAAATATTATTTTAGAAAATAATTTATATATCAGAACCAAATTAAAAATAATTATTCTTCTATAAATATTTTGCATAAATGTCATAGCATATATTTGTCTGAAGAGGTGTGTACCTATTTATGTAACCATTAAAAATAATAATATCCTTGAATACTATAAAATTATCATTGTGAAAAATTATTCTAAATGTAAATTTGCTTTATAAACCATTTTAATGTGTGGTTACCCTTATCCACTATTAGCTAAATCAAGAAGTAATAATTACTAAAGAAATATAGAAATATATATATTATATAGATAATACTTAATTATGTATCATCATTTTCTCAGACTTAAATGTAATTTTGTACCTTCACATAAAGAAACAAACATACATGAGGCCTCTGTCACACAAATCTCACTTAGCAGCTGCACATATATTCAGCAAATTTCACTCTGTTACAGATTCGTTCAGCTCAAACATTCCACATATATATACAGTACAGACCAAAAGTTTGGACACACCTTCTCATTTAAAGATTTTTCTGTATTTTCATAACTATGAAAATTGTACATTCACACTGAAGGCATCAAAGCTATGAATTAACACATGTGGAATTATATACTTAACAAAAAAGTGTGAAACAACTGAAAATATGTCTTATATTCTAGGTTCTTCAAAGTAGCCACCTTTTGCTTTGATGACTGCTTTGCACACTCTTGGCATTCTCTTGATGAGCTTCAAGAGGTAGTCACCGGAAATGGTTTTCACTTCACAGGTGTGCCCTGTCAGGTTTAATAAGTGGGATTTCTTGCCTTATAAATGGGGTTGGGACCATCAGTTGTGTTGTGCATAAGTCAGGTGGATACACAGCTGATAGTCCTACTGAATAGACTGTTAGAATTTGTATTATGGCAAGAAAAAAGCAGCTAAGTAAAGAAAAACGAGTGGCCATCATTACTTTAAGAAATGAAGGTCAGTCAGTGCGAAAAATTGGGAAAACTTTGAAAGTGTTCCCAAGTGCAGTTGCAAAAACCATCAAGCGCTACAAAGAAACTGGCTCACATGAGGACCGCCCCAGGAAAGGAAGACCAAGAGTCACCTCTGCTTCTTGTTACGGATCCGGGTGGTGGAACCTCTGTGCTGCGGAGCAAGGAGGGACCAGAGGGGCGTAACTAGGTATCAACTCGGACTGACCAGGGTAGCACGGCGGCTCAATCGACTCCGTGAACCAGGGAAGGACCGAGCAGAAGGACCAGGTGCTACTCTGGGCCTGTCCTTGTATGAGAGCAGGGGACTCCCACGGGTAACTGGCAGGAGCCTCCGGGTAGGCACGGCAGGTAACTGATAAGAGCCTCCAGGTAGGCTGACTGATAGGCACGGCAGGTAACTGGTACGTTCTCCGGGTAGGCAGGCAAGCCAGGCCCATAGACACACTGGCGGGTTTGGATCGTAGGCAGACCGTCGGGCTGGCGGAGACAGGTAGTCAGGCTGGCGGACAGGACTGGTAGTCAGGCTGACGGACTGGGCTGGTAGTCAGGCTGGCGGACAGGACTGGCGGACAGGGCTGGTAGTTAGACTGGCGGACTGGACTGGTAGTCAGGCTGGCAGACTGAGCTGGTAGTCAGGCTGGCGGACTGGACTGGTAGTCAGGCTGGCGGACTGGACTGGTAGTCAGACTAGCAGCGGGACCTGAGGGCTGAAGCAGAGTTTAGGACACAAAGCTACAACCTTGCACGGGCACCTCCATTTTGGAGGGGGTGCCTTCTATATGAGAGGTTCTCCGGCCATTGGCTGAGGACTCCTTAGGACGGCGCGCGCGGCCCCTTTAAGAGGGGGGGAGAGCGCTCCCTAAGCACAGTGCCCGGGAAGCTGCGCGCGCCGGCAGCAGCAGCAGGAGAGCCGGAAGACGCCGGGCCGGGAGCGTGGCGGTAAGAGGGACGGCGTCTCTGCCTGTCAGGGAGCAGAGACGCCGATACTACAGTACCCCCCCTTTATGCCCCCTCTTTTTTAGGCCAGAAAGAAATTTTTTAAGGAGAAGAAAGGCGTGGATGTTCTCCCTGGGTTCCCAAGTTCTCTCCTCTGGGCCAAACCCCTTCCAATCCACCAGAAAAAAGGTTTTTCCTCTTACCCTCTTGGTGGCCAGAATGTTCTCTACCTCATAGACGTCCTCAGCGGAGACCGGAGCTGGGGGGGTACCTGGATTGTCAGAAAAAGAATTAAGCACAACTGGTTTGAGGAGAGATACGTGGAAGGAGTTGGGAATCCGTAAGGTGGCCCGGAGTTTTAACTTGTAGGCTACTGGGTTGATTTGCTTGAGGACATCAAAAGGACCGATGAACCGTGGACCCAACTTATAGGAGGGTATTTTGAGACGAACATGTTTGGAGGAGAGCCAAACCTTGTCTCCCAGATGGAATTGAGGTGGGTCCTGGCGTCTCTTATCAGCATGTTTCTTCATCCGCTCGGAGGAATAAAGAAGTGCGGACCTAGTGTCCTCCCAAATGGTGGAAAATTCGCTGACCAGAGACTCCGGGGCAGGGTTGTCCACTGAAGCGGAGACGGGAAACGGAATCCGGGGATGTTGACCGTAGACTACAAAGAACGGGGACTTGGAAGAAGATTCGCTGTCATGGTTGTTATAGGAGAATTCGGCCCATGGTAGGAGCTCTACCCAATCGGTATGGTGAGCGTTGACGAAGTGCCGGAGGAAGCTGGTAAGGGTCTGGTTGATACGTTCCACTTGGCCATTTGACTGCGGATGGTAAGCAGAGGAAAAATCCAGGGTGACATCCAGCAGCTTACACGTAGCTCTCCAGAAACGCAAAGTAAACTGGACCCCGCGATCAGACACAACGTGGAGGGGTGGGCCATGGAGACGAAAATGTGATGGATGAAGTCCTTAGCCAGCACAGATGCAGACGGGAGACCAGGCAGAGGGATGAAGTTGGCCATTTTAGAAAAGCGGTCAGCGACCACCCAAATGACAGTACAACCGGCAGAAACAGGGAGATCGGTAATAAAGTCCATAGCAATGTGTTGCCATGGGGCAGCAGGTACGGGAAGAGGCAGGAGACGGCCGGCTGGAAGATGTCTGGGAACCTTGTTGCGGGCACAGGACGAACAGGCCGTCACGAAGTCTACTACATCCTTGCGCAGGGTAGGCCACCAGTAATGCCGGGTAATGAGCAAGAAGGTCTTCTTCTGGCCAGCATGGCTGGCTAGTTTAGATGAATGACCCCAGTGAAGAACCTTCTTACGATCTGGAACCGCTACAAATGTCTTACTGGGTGGGAGACGAGACAGGTCCAAGGGGGCCACATTCATCACTTTGGAGGGATCGATGATATGCATAGGCTCCTCCTCTTGATCGGAAGACAGGAAGGATCGGTACAAGGCGTTGGCTTTAACGTTCTTGTCCGCAGGGCGGTAATGTAGGGTAAAGTTGAAGCGGGCGAAGAACAAAGGCCACCGGGCCTGACGTGGATTGAGTCTTTGGGCATTCTGTAGATATGCCAGGTTTTTGAGGTCAGTGTAGATGACCACCGGGTGCAGAACCCCCTCAAGCAGGTAACGTCACTCCTCCAGCGCCAATTTGATGGCTAGCAGTTCTCGGTCTCCTATGGAGTAGTTGCGCTCGGATGAGAAGAGCTTGGAGAAGAAGCCGCAGGTTACCATTCTCCCGGACGGAGATTTCTGGGTGAGCACCGCTCTGGAAGAGGAAGCATCAACCTCCAGAAAATTTGTTGCAATCCGGACGGTGCAGCACTGGGGCAGAAGAAAAGGCTAGTTTTAAGGAGAGGAAGGCCTCCTCCGCTTCGGACGGCCATTCCTTAGGATTTGCTCCCTTACGGGTGAGCGCAGAGATGGGAGCAGTCCGGGAAGAGAAATGTGGGATGAAGAGACGGTAATAATTCGCGAAGCCCAGGAATCACTGAATCGCCTTCAGCCCCTCCGGACGGGGCCACTTTAAGAAGGCAGAAACCTTCTTGGGGTCCATCCGTAGACCTGTCTTAGAGATAATATAGCCCAGGAACGGAAGAGAGGTCTGCTCGAAGAGGCATTTTTCAAATTTTGCGTATAGGTGATTCTGCCTGAGCCTAAGCAGGACCTGACGAACATTCCTCCGGTGTGTGGGAAGATCCGGAGAGAAGACCAAGATGTCGTCCAGGTACACCACCACGCAAAAATATAAGAGGTCACGGAAGATGTCATTAGCTAATTCTTGGAAGACGGCAGGAGCATTACAGAGGCCGAAGGGCATCACACGGTATTCATAGTGGCCGTCCCGGGTATTGAATGCCGTCTTCCACTCGTCTTCTTGGCGGATCTGGACCAAGTTATATGCCCCACAAAGATCGAGCTTGGTAAAGATCTTCGCACCTTTAAGGCGGTTGAACAGCTCAGAGATGAGTGGCAGGGGATATTTGTTTATGATAGTAATCTGGTTGGGTCCTCTATGTAACGGGTCAGGGAGGTGGAACCTCTGAGCAACTATACAAGGGGGCAGTCATTGTAAGGAAGCGGGTGGCTCCCAGGGAAGGCGGGCAGGTAATCACGGCTAGTGACGGGGACAGTCTCTGGGTAGAAGGGCAGGAGGACATGGCAGGTGACGGGGACAGTCTCTGGGTTGAAGGGCAGGAGGTCACGGCAAGTGACGGGGACAGTCTCTGGGTAGAAGGGCAGGAGGTCACGGCAAGTGACGGAGACAGTCTCTTGACAGGCGGGTGGTCACGGCAAGTGACGGCAGAGCCTCCAGGTAGGCTAGCAGGCAGGTAGCAGGTGGACGCTCCCAGATGAGCGGGCAAGAGTCTCTGGACTGGCCGGTGGTCACAGCAAGTGACGGCTCCAGGTAGGCTAGCAGGCAGGTAGCAGAGAAGCGCTCCCAGGTGAGCGGGCAAGAGTGTCTGGACAGGCGGGAGGTCACGGCACATGGCAGCAGAGCCTCCAGGTAGGCTAGCAGGCAGGTAGCAGGTGAGCGCTCCCAGGTGAGCGGGCAAGAGTCTCTGGACAGGCAGGTGGTCACAGCACGTGACGGCGGAGCCTCCAGGTAGGCTAACAGGCAGGTAGCAGGTGAGCGCTCCCAGGTGAGCGGGCAAGAGTCTCTGGACAGGCAGGTGGTCCCAGCACGTGACGGCGGAGCCTCCAGGTAGGCTAGCAGGCAGGTAGCAGGTGAGCGCTCCCAGGTGAGCGGGCAGACTGATCCATAGACAGACTGGCAGGGCTGGTAGGCAGACTGTCGGACCGCAGATACATAAGTAACAGGCAGGAATCTGGCAGGTGACTGGCAGGTAACTGGTAACGGGACCTGAGGGCTGAAGCAGAGTTGAAAGGCTTTGCAACAACATTGCTCGGGCACCTCCATTTTGGAGGAGGTGCCTTATATATGGTGAGGTCCTCCGGCCATTGGCTGGGGACTCCTTAGGACGGCGCGCGCGGCCCCTTTAAGAGAGGGGGAGCGCGCGCGCGCCCTAAGCACAGAGGCCGGGAAGCAGCGTGCGCTGCCAGCAGAGCGGGAGGAAGCCGCCGGGCACGGAGCGGAGAGGTGAGGGGAACGGCGTCCCTGCCTAGCAGGAGGCAGGGACGCCGACGCTACAGTACCCCCCCTTTAGGCCCCCCCTTTTTTTGTCCAGAGAGAAATTTAGCAAGGATGAGAGGGGCATGGATGTTCTCCCAGGGCTCCCATGTTCTCTCCTCAGGACCAAACCCCTTCCAATCTACCAAAAAAAAGGTCTTTCCTCTTACCCTCTTAGTGGCCAGAATACTCTCTACCTTCAGCGGAAACCGGAGCAGGAGGAGTACCTGGATTGTTGGAAAAAGAGTTAAAGACAACGGGTTTGAGGAGAGATACGTGGAAGGAGTTGGGAATCCATAAGGTGGCCGGGAGTTTTAATTTGTAGGCCACTGGATTAATTTGCCTGAGGATTTCGAAAGGACCGATGAAGCGAGGACCTAACTTGTAGGAGGGTATCTTGAGCCGTACATGTTTGGAAGAGAGCCAAACCTTGTCTCCTGGACGGAATTGAGGCGGATCCAGACGTCTCTTATCAGCATATCGCTTCATCCGCTCGGAGGACTGAAGAAGTGCAGACCTAGTACTCTCCCAAATGGTAGAAAACTCGCTGACAAGAGACTGCGCGGCAGGGTTGTCCACAGAGGCGGAGACGGGAAACGGAATCCGGGGGTGCTGGCCATAGACAATAAAGAACGGGGACTTGGAAGAGGATTCGCTCTCGTGGTTATTATAAGAGAACTCGGCCCAAGGAAGGAGGTCCACCCAATCAGAATGGTGGGCATTAACAAAGTGCCGGAGATAGCTGGTAAGGATCTGATTGATCCGCTCCACTTGACCATTGGACTGAGGGTGGTAAGCGGAGGAGAAGTCCAGGGTGACGTCCAGCAGTTTACATGTGGCTCTCCAGAAGCGTGAGGTAAACTGAACCCCCTCGATCCGACACGATGTGGAGGGGTAGGCCATGGAGACGGAAGATATGGCAGATAAAGTCCTTAGCCAGCTCAGGTGCAGACGGAAGACAAGGCAGGGGAATGAAGTGGGCCATTTTAGAGAAGCGGTCCGTGACCACCCAAATGACAGTACACCCGGCAGAGACAGGAAGATCGTAATGAAGTCCATAGCGATGTGTTGCCACGGGGCAACAGGTATGGGAAGCGGCAGGAGATGACCAGCTGGTAAGTGTCTGGGAACTTTGTTGCAGCCACAAGATGAACAGGCAGAGACGAAGTCTACCACATCCTTACGCAGGGTAGACCACCAGTAATGCCGGGAAATGAGTAGAAAGGTCTTTTTTTGGCCAGCATGACCAGCTAGTTTAGAAGAATGACCCCAGCGAAGAACCCTCTCACGGTCTGGAGGCGCCACGAACGTCTTGCCGGGTGGAAGACGAGTCAAATCCAAGGGGGCCACATTCATCACCTTGGAGGGGTCGATAATGTGCATAGGCTCCTCCTCTTGGTCGGAGGACAGGAAAGATCGGAACAAGGCATCAGCTTTGACATTTTTGTCCGCCGGGCGGAAATGAAGGATGAAATCGAAGCGGGCAAAAAACAAAGACCACCGGGCCTGACGTGGATTAAGTCTCTGAGCATTTTGGAGATATGCCAGGTTCTTGTGATCCGTGTAGATGATCACCGGGTATAGAGCACCTTCAAGCAGGTAGCGCCACTCCTCCAGCGCCAATTTAACGGCTAGCAGTTCTCGGTCTCCTATGGAGTAATTGCGCTCAGAGGAGGAGAAGATTTTAGAGAAAAGGCCGCAGGTTACCATTCTCCCGGAGGAAGACTTTTGGGTGAGCACTTCTCCGGCTCCAGAGGAGGAGGCATCAACCTCCAGGTAGAACTGTTTGTTGCAGTCCGGACGGTGCAGCACAGGGGCAGAGGAGAAGGCTTGTTTCAGGGAAAGGAAGGCCTCCTCAGCTTCGGATGACCATACCTTGGGATTTGCTCCCTTACGGGTGAGCGCAGATATGGGCGCAGTCCGTGACGAGAAGTGAGGAATGAAGAGACGATAGTAATTAGCGAAGCCCAGGAATCGCTGTATCGCCTTCAAGCCCTCCGGACGGGGCCACTTTAGGACAGCAGAGAGCTTCTCGGGATCCATTCGCAAGCCTGTCCGGGAGATAACATAGCCCAGGAAAGGAAGAGAGGTCTGCTCAAAAAGGCACTTCTCGTATTTAGCATAGAGGTGGTTCTGCCTGAGCCTAAGCAGGACCTGACGAACATCCCTCCGGTGTGTGGGAAGATCCGGAGAGAAGACCAAGATGTCGTCCAGGTATACCACCACGCAGGAGTAAAGAAGGTCACGGAAGATGTCGTTGACCAGTTCTTGGAAGACGGCGGGAGCATTGCAGAGACCGAAGGGCATCACACGGTACTCATAGTGTCCGTCCCGGGTATTAAATGCTGTTTTCCACTCGTCTCCCTGACGGATACGGACCAGGTTATATGCTCCACGTAGATCCAGCTTGGAAAAGATCCTGGCGCCTTTAAGGCAATCAAATAACTCAGAGATGAGCGGAAGGGGGTATTTATTTTTAACCGTGATCTGATTGAGTCCTCTATAGTCAATACAGGGGCGAAGCGAGCCATCTTTTTTTTTGACAACGAAGAATCCGGCACCAGCCGGGGAAGTAGACTTCCGGATAAATCCCCTGGCCAGATTCTCCTCTATGTACTCAGACATGGCCCGGGTTTCTGCCGCAGACAACGGATAAATACGCCCACGGGGTGGAGTGGCGCCGGGTACCAGGTCGATTGGGCAATCATATGGCCTATGAGGTGGCAATGTCTCTGCTTCCTTCTTACCGAAGACGTCAGCATAGGGCCAGTAAGGAGCCGGAAGACCGGGTAAATTAGCTGGGATAGGTGGAGGACGAACCGGACGAACCGGAACCAGGCAGGTCTTATGGCAGGCCGGCCCCCACCGGAGTACTTCACCGGAATGCCAGTTCAACACGGGTTCATGTGTCTGGAGCCAAGGTAGACCTAGCAATAGGGAGTGGGAGAGTCCGGACAACACATGGAAGGAGATTACCTCAGAGTGCAGCATTCCCACCTGCAGGGTTATGGGTTCCGTGACGAGCAGGATGGTCACCGGAAGGAGTCTTCCATCCACGGAGGCGACTGACAAAGGTTCAGCCAGAGACTTGGTGGGAATATGGTATTTCTCAACCAGGGACTGAGAGATGAGGTTTCCAGCGGATCCAGAGTCCAGGTGGGCGAGTTCAAAGTGACGGTTCTCTCCCCAGGAGATAGATACAGACAAAGTCAGGGTTGGAGAGGACTTATTTTTGTCTAGGGCGACCTCTCCGAGCGGTCCTAGACACTGGAGTTTCCCGGCCTCTCCGGGCAGGAACGAATCAGGTGCTCCTTACTGCCACAATAGAAGCAAATGCCCTCGGCTCGGCATGACTCTTGGCGAGATTTGACCAACTTGGTCTGGTCGATCTGCATGGACTCGGGTGAGTGCGCCCGGGGAGTGACAGAAGAGGAGACAGGTTTCTGGAAAGTAGGAGCTAGGCGGGGAAACCTTCTCTCACGGGTGGTCTCTTTGGTACGTTCTTGAAACCGGATGTCAATCCGGGTAGCCAGAGACACCAGGTCATCCAGGGTGGTAGGAATGTCCCGACCGGCGAGCTCATCTTTAATCCGACCGGAAAGGCCCTCCCAGAAGACGGACACCAGGGCCTCATTATCCCAGGCAAGCTCAGAAGCGAGGGTGCGGAATCGTATGGCATATTGGCCCACGGTGAGACTCCCTTGGTGGAGACGTAGCAAAGAGGAGGCAGATGAGGTCTTTCGTCCCGGTTCATCGAAGACCCTTCGGAAAGCAGTGAGGAAAGACGACAGGTCGGACACCAGGGGATCCCCTCTCTCCCACAGAGGGTTAAGCCATGCCAGTGCCTCCCCAGTGAGATGGGACATGATGAATGCCACTTTGGCTCGGTCGGAGATAAACTGGTGGGCCAGGAGTTCAAAGTGCAGGGTGCACTGGTTTATGAAGCCCCGAGCTTGAGCGGGGTCGCCTCCGAAGCGAGGAGGTGCAGAAAGCCGGGGACCGGGGCAGGATGCCATGGTATTGGTGGGCAGCGGCGCTGCCGGGTTGCGAGTCATGACACTAGCGGTGGTTGCTGGTGGAGCAGTCAGAGTGTCCAGGCGAGAGTTGACATTCCGCAGGTGGCTCAGGATGGACTACTGTTGGGACCTCTGACGGGACAGTTCATGGCATAGGTCCGAGAGCGAGGGAGTTTGGGTGCCACCGGGTTCCATGGCCCGAGCAAACTGTAGCGGGTCTGGGAGGTGGAACCTCTGAACAACTATACAAGGGGGCAGTCCTTGTAAGGAAGCGGGTGGCTCCCAGGGAAGGCGGGCAGGTAATCACGGCTAGTGACGGGGACAGTCTCTGGGTAGAAGGGCAGGAGGGCACGGCAGGTGACGGGGACAGTCTCTGGGTTGAAGGGCAGGAGGTCACGGCAAGTGACGGGGACAGTCTCTGGGTAGAAGGGCAGGAGGTCACGGCAAGTGACGGGGACAGTCTCTTGACAGGCGGGTGGTCACGGCAAGTGACGGCAGAGCCTCCAGGTAGGCTAGCAGGCAGGTAGCAGGTGGACGCTCCCAGGTGAGCGGGCAAGAGTCTCTGGACTGGCCGGTGGTCACAGCAAGTGACGGCTCCAGGTAAGCTAGCAGGCAGGTAGCAGAGAAGCGCTCCCAGGTGAGAGGGCAAGAGTCTCTGGACAGGCAGGAGGTCACAGCACGTGACGGCAGAGCCTCCAGGTAGGCTAGCAGGCAGGTAGCAGGTGAGCGCTCCCAGGTGAGCGGGCAAGAGTCTCTGGATAGGCAGGTGGTCACAGCACGTGACGGCGGAGCCTCCAGGTAGGCTAACAGACAGGTAGCAGGTGAGCGCTCCCAGGTGAGCGGGCAAGAGTCTCTGGACAGGCAGGTGGTCACAGCACGTGACGGCGGAGCCTCCAGGTAGGCTAGCAGGCAGGTAGCAGGTGAGCGCTCCCAGGTGAGCGGGCAGACTGATCCATAGACAGACTGGCAGGGCTGGTAGGCAGACTGTCGGACCGCAGATAGATAAGTAACAGGCAGGAATCTGGCAGGTGACTGGCAGGTGACTGGCAGGTAACTGGCAGGTAACTGGTAACGGGACCTGAGGGCTGAAGCAGAGTTGAAAGGCTTTGCAACAACATTGCTCAGGCACCTCCATTTTGGAGGAGGTGCCTTATATATGGTGAGGTCCTCCGGCCATTGGCCGGGGACTCCTTAGGACGGCGCGCGTGGCCCCTTTAAGAGAGGGGGAGCGCGCGCGCGCGCGCCCTAAGCACAGAGGCCGGGAAGCAGCGCGCGCTGCCAGCAGAGCGGGAGGAAGCCGCCGGGCACGGAGCGGAGAGGTGAGGGGAACGGCGTCCCTGCCTAGCAGGAGGCAGGGACGCCGACGCTACACTCTATAATCGATACAGGGGCATAGTGAACCGTCTTTCTTTTTTACGAAGAAGAATCTGGCTCCAGCCGGGGAGGTAGATTTCTGGATGAATCCCCTAGCCAGATTTTCTTCGATGTACTCCGAAAGGCCCGGGTTTCGGCCAACGACAACGGGTAAATACGCCCACGGGGTGGAGTGGCACCGGGTGCCAGGTCGATAGGGCAATCATATGGCCTATGAGGTGGCAGTGTCTCTGCTTCCTTCTTGTCGAAGACATCTGCATAGGACCAGTAAGGTGCCGGTAGACCAGGTAAATTAGCCGGAGTAGCCGGAGGTCGAGCCGGGGGAACCGGGACCAGGCAGGTCTCATGGCAATCCTGCCCCCAACGGAGCACCTCACCGGATTGTCAATTCAGAACGGGTTCATGTCTCTGTAGCCAGGGTAGACCTAGCAAAAGGGAGTGAGAGAGTCTGGAAAGCACATGGAAGGAGATCCTCTCTGAGTGCAGCATTCCCACCTGAAGGGTTACGGGCTCAGTGACGAGCAAGATGGTCACCGGAAGGAGTCTTCCATCCACGGAAGCGACTGCCAATAGTTCAGCCAGAGGTTTGGTAGGAATCTGATACTTCTCTACAAGGGACTGGGAAATGAGATTCCCAGCGGCTCTGGAATCCAGATGGGCGGTTTCAAAGAAGCGGTTCTCTCCACAGGAAATAGAGACGGTTAAAGTCAAGAACCGAGAGGATTTACTCTTGCCTAGGACGACCTCTCCGAGCGGTCCTAGACACTGGAGTTTCCCGGCTTCACCGGACAGGAACGGATCAGGTGCTCCTTACTACCACAGTAGAAACAGCTCCCTTCGGGTCGGCGTGTTTCTTGTCGAGACTTGACCATCTTGGTCTGGTCGATCTGCATAGGTTCGGGCGAGCGTGCCCGGGGAGTTGCTGGTTGGGAAGCAGGTTTCTGGAAAACCGGAGCAAGATGAGGAAATCTTCTCTCCCGGGTAGTCTCCTTAGCACGTTCTAGGAAACGGATGTCAATCTGGGTAGCCAGTGACACCAGGTCATCCAGGGTGGTAGGAATGTCCCGGCCGGCTAGCTCGTCCTTAATCCGACCGGAAAGACCCTCCCGGAAGGTGGACACCAGGGCCTTGTTGTCCCAGGCAAGCTCAGAAGCGAGGGTACGGAACTGTATGACATACTGGCCCACGGTGAAATTCCTTTGGCGGAGACGAAGCAATGAGGAGGCAGTAGAAATCCTTCGTCCGGGCTCATCGAAGACCCTCCAGAAGGCAGTGAGGAAAGCCGGAAGATCGGACACCAGGGAATCCCCTCTCTCCCATAGAGTGTTTTAGCCATGCCAATGCTTCCCCGGTGAGGTGAGACATGATGAACGCCACCTTGGCCCGGTCGGAGGGAGACTGATGTGCCAGAAGTTCAAAGTGCAGTGTGCACTGGTTCAGAAAACCCCGACATAATACGGGGTCACCCCCAAAACGAGGAGGCGCAGAAAGCCGGGGTCCTAGGCTGGATGCCGTGGTATTGGTAGGCAGCGGCGTCGCCGGAGCGGGTGTCGCTCGGCTCGAGGCGGGCACAGGTGGGACAGACAGCGTGTCCAGGCAAGAGTTGACAGACCGCAGGTAGGTCAGGATGGTTTCCTGTTGGGATCTCTGACGAGAAACCTCCTGGTACAGGTCAGCAAGCGAAGGAGCCTGGGGGCCACCGGGTTTCATGGCCCATGCAAACTGTTACGGATCCGGGTGGTGGAACCTCTGTGCTGCGGAGCAAAGTGGGACCAGAGGGGGGTAACTAGGTATCAACTCGGACTGACCAAGGTCACACGGCGGCTCAGTCGACTCCGTGAACCAGGGAAGGACCGAGCAGAGGGACCAGGTGCTACTCTGGGCCTGTCCTTGTATGAGAGCAGGTGACTCCTAAGGGTAACTGGCAGGAGCCTCCGGGTAAGCACGGCAGGTAACTAGAAGGTAGGCTGACTGATAGGCACAGCAGGTAACTGGTAGGAGCCTCCAGGTAGGCTGGCTGATAGGCATGGCAGGTAACTGGTACGATCTCCGGGTAGGCAGGCAAGCCAGGCCCATAGACAGACTGGCGGGTTTGGATCGTAGGCAGACCGTCGGGCTGGAGAGTACACTTGGCTGGCGGAAACAGGTAGTCAGGCTGGCAGACAGGACTGGTAGTCAGGCTCGCGGACTGGACTGGTAGTCAGGCTGGCGGACAGGACTGGTAGTCAGACTGGCGGACTGGACTGGTAGTCAGGCTGGCGGACTGGACTGGTAGTCAGGCTGGCGGACTGGACTGGTAGTCAGACTAGCAGAGGGACCTGAGGGCTGAAGCAGAGTTTAGGACACAAAGCTACAACTGTTAGAACACTCCTGTTAGTTTTTTCTATCTTGTGTTTTGCGGTCACGTGACCATCTGCCTATATATTCCAGCTCCGCCCTTCTGGCTTTGCTGGACTTCAGTGTTGTTTGACTGTTTTGCTAGCCTGGTGCTTTGGTGCCTATCTCTGTCAGTTTGCTTGGTCCTCTTGGACCTCTAGTACTTTTTGTCAGTTTGTCTTTTGTGTTCTACAACAATTTCTTTTTAGGAGGTGTCCCATTTTTGTCCCAGTCCTTAGTTCTTTTAGGGACCCCTCCCTTAATTCTATAGGTCTTCGTTCAGACTAGCCGAGGATGAAGGCGGGTCTGTTCACTAGGAACAGGCAGCCTGCTACATCGTAGGGATTCAGCTTAGTCTTACTGTAGGGATAGCTTTCCCCTATCTTTCCTTAGTTCTTGTTGCAGATCATAACAGTAAGTCCAGCCCAAAAAAGACTAAAAGGAAAGAAATTCGGGGATCAGTATGGTTTCCATCCAGGACTTGGCTCAACGCCTGCAGGGATTGTCTCTGGAGGTGGTTGAGCTTCAGCAACATGTGAGTAGCTGTCCTGGAGCGCATTTTGTCGAACCCAAGGTAGGACTGCCTGATGTTTTTTTATGGTAAACAGCAAGATTTTTTTTTCTTTAAAAATGCTTGTTTGTTATATTTTTGTTTGAGACCAAGATCCTCTGGGAATGAATCACAGCGCATTGGTTTTATTATGTCACTTTTGCGCAACGAACCACAGGGGTGGGCCTTTTCTCTCCAGCCTAATGATCCGTGTTTAAGTTCTGTTGAAGAATTTTTTTCTGCTATGGGGCTATTATATGACGATCCTGATTGAATCTCATCTGCTGAATCAGAACCTAGGCGTTTGAATCAGGGGTCAGATGATGTTGAAAATTATTGCACACACTTCAGGAGATGGGCCTCAGAAGTTAAATGGAATGATTCTGCGCTGAGATGTTTATTTCTTGCTGGTCTGAGTGAAAGGGTTAAGGATTTGCTAATTGCATTCCCTGCACCTGAGACTCTGCAGGAAGCTATGCAGTTAGCTGTTCGTGTGGACAGGAGACTGAGGTCTAGGGTGAATGATGTAAAAACTCCTGTAACGTCAGGTCCTAGTTCCCAGAAAATCTGCTCTGACAGCGGAGAACCAGTGGAGGTGGGGGCGATGTCACTCCGCTCTCAGGAAAAAGACCGGAGATTCGCCGAGGGATTGTGTCTTTATTGTGGTAAAGGTGACCATTTGATTAAGTATTGTGAGCGTAGTTTAAGTAAAGAAAAAAAAAGGTCAGTTACGCCTGTATAGCTTGTTTACGCTCTGCAGGAGTATTTCTTTCTGGGAGTACTACTCTGCAGGGAGATTTTATAGAATTTTAGGTATTTGTGGATTGTGGTTCAACACTTAATGTGATTGATAAAGGGTTTTTGGAAAACATTAAATTGAAATCCAAACCTTTGTCATCACCTATTTCTGTGGTTGCAATTGATAACACTCCTTTGAAATGTATTACTCACAAGACTGCTGCATTTCCTCTCACTATCAATGGAGTTCACCAAGAAATTTTGGATTTGGTTGTTTTGGATAATTTACCCTCTCCAGTTGTTCTAGGATTGCCTTGGTTAAAACTGCACAATCCTTTATTGGACTGGTCTACTAATGTGATTAAGTCTTGGAGTCCGAAGTGCTATGATAAATGTTGTAATAGTCGCATTGCGGCTGTGGAAAAAGTGGAATTACCTGTACCTATTCAAGATTTTTGGAGGGTTTTTTTGGAGGAGGAGTCACAAGTTTTACCTCCTCATAGGGATTATGATTGCGCCATTGAGTTTGTTCCAGGAGCTACTCTTCCCAAGAGTCGCTTGTTTAATCTGACTATCCCTGAAAGAAAGGCCTTGGAGGAGTACATACAGACTAGCCTGGCTGCTGGTCACATTAGACCTTCTAAGTCACCTGTGGCAGTTGGATTCTTCTTTGTTAAAAAAAAGGACGGCGGTTTACGTCCATGTCTGGATTTTCGTGAAATTAATAAGATTACCGTAAGCAATTCCTACCCATTACCGTTAATTCCTGACTTGTTTAACCAGTTAGTGGGAGCCAAGTGGTTCTCCAAAATTGATCTCTGGGGGGCATACAATTTGTTACATGTGAAGGAGGGTGATGAATGGAAAACTGCTTTTAACACTCCGGTAGGTCATTTTGAGAATTTGGTGATGCCTTTTGGTCTTACCAATGCACCTGCATTTTTTCAGAACCTTATTAATGACATCCTGAGACCTCTGACTGGTAAGAATGTGGTTATGTATTTGGATGACATTTTGATTTATTCACCAGATCTGGAGTCCCATTGGCAGAGTGTACATGAAGTTTTGCAGTTATTGGGTGATAATTCACTCTTTGCTAAGCTGGAGAAATGTGAGTTCGCTGTGCAGAAAATTAGTTTTTTGGGCTACATTGTCTCCAGCGAGGGCTTTGAGATGGACCCTGTGAAGTTTCAGGCTGTGCAGGAATGGCCTAGGCCTATTGGTTTGAAATCTATACAGAGATTTTTGGGTTTTGCCAATTATTACAGGAAATTCATTAAGAATTTTTCTGTAATTGTTAAACCTCTAACCGATCTCACCAGGAAAGGTGCGAATACGGCCCAGTGGACTACTGAGGTCATTGAAGTGTTTGAGTATCTCAAAGAGAGGTTCAGTTCTGCCCCTTATGCAGCCTGATGAGACCAAGCCTTTTTTGGTCGAGGTCGATGCTTCATTGGTGGGGGTCGGAGCAGTTTTGTCTCAGGAGAGACATCCTTGTGACTTCTTTTCGAAAAAAATTTCGGAAACCGAACTGAATTATGATGTTGGAAATCGGGAGTTGTTGGCTATTAAACTCGCGTTTGAACATTGGCGTCATTTTTTGGAAGGCGCTAGATTTCCTATTCAGGTTTTCACAGATCATAAGAATTTGATCTATCTGGAGGCTGCCAAGCGCTTGAATGCCCGTCAAGCTAGGTGGGCACTTTTTTTTTCTCGGTTTCATTTTTCTGTTACCTATATCCCTGGTACTAAGAATGTTAAAGCCGATGCTTTATCTCGCAGCTTCTCTCCTACGGTCGGTGCTGAGGAGGAGGAGAGCATTTTACAGAAAGGAGTTGTGGTGGCGGCTTTGGACTCCGTTTTGGAGAATGGGATTCTGAAAGCTCAAGATGATGCTCCATCTAACACTCCCAATGGGAGGTTGTTCGTGCCTAGAGCCTTTAGGAGAGATTTGTTTGTGGAGTGTCATGAGTCTCTGTTGGCAGGCCATCCAGGAATTTCGAAGACTAAGAGATTGATCAGTCGCAGTTTTTGCTGGCCTGGTGGCAGAAGGAAGTCATCAAGTGGGTGTGTCAGTGTACTTTGTGCGCTAGGTCAAAGGCTTCACATACTCCTGCTGCGGGGTTGCTTTGCCCTCTGGAGGTTCCTAGTGCGCCTTGGACGCATCTCACTATGGATTTTATTACTGATCTTCCTGTGTCCGAGGGTTTTACTGTCATCTGGGTGGTCGTGGACCGTTTTAGTAAGATGTGTCATTTGGTTCCATTCATTAAGTTGCCCTGCGCCAAGACACTCGCTAAGGCGTTTGTTAAGGAGATTGTCAAGCTCCATGGCGTTCCCACGGATATTGTTTCTGATAGAGGACCTCAGTTTGTGGCTCGCTTTTGGCGTGCTTTTTGTGACAGGTTGGGAGTCCATTTGTCATTTTCGTCTGGTTATCATCCTGAGTCTAATGGACAGACTGAAAGAAAGAACCAGGATGTTGAGCAGTTTTTGCATTGTTTTGTGGCGGACAATCAAGAGGTGTGGTCGGAGTTTCTGCCTCTCGCAGAATTTGCTCTTAACTATTATACATCCTCCTCTGCTGGGTGTTCTCCTTTTTTTTGCTGTACTGGGAGACATCCATCTTTTGGTTCGTTCTCCAAATTGGGGTCGGCGGTGCAGGAGGAGGAGAATTTTTCCGGTGATTTGGAGAAAGTTTGGACTAATGTACGTTGTAACCTTCAAGAGGCTAACAAAAAGTCCAAGAAGTATTTTGACAGGAAACGTAAAGAGGTTTTGTTTACTGTGGGTGACATGGTTCGGTTGTCCTCGAAGAACCTGCGGTTGAGGTTTCCTTCTAAAAAACTGGGTCCTAAGTTTGTGGGTCCATTTAAAGTGCTTCAGGTTGTTAACCAGTCTGCTGTTAGGTTGGATGTCCCTACTTCCTGGAAGATTAATCCTGTGTTTCATGTTTCCTTGTTGAAAAAGGCTGACGTATCTGATATGGTCGTCACTGTCACAGTTCCTCCTGTGGTGGAAGACGGCGAATATGAAATTTCTCGTATCTTGAATTCTAGATGGCATAGAGGGAGATTACAGTATCTTGTCTCCTGGAAGGGTTTCGGTCCCGAAGACAACTCCTGGGTAAGAACGCATGATGTCTCTGCTCCTAGGCTTGTTAAAGCTTTCCACAGTAGGTTTCCGGATAGGCCTGGGCCTGGAGAATCCGGAGGATCCTCATAAAAGAGGGGGTACTGTTAGAACCCTCCTGTTAGTTTTTTCTATCTTGTGTTTTGCGGTCACATGACCATCTGCCTATATATTCCAGCTCCACCCTTCTGGCTTTGCTGGACTTCAGTGTTGTTTGACTGTTTTGCTAGCCTGGTGCTTCGGTGCCTATCTCTGTCAGTTTGCTTGGTCCTCTTGGACCTCTCATACTTTTTGTCAGTTTGTCTTTTGTGTTCTACAACAATTTCTGTTTAGGGGGTGTCCCATTTTTGTCCCAGTCCTTAGTTCTTTTAGGGACCCCTCCCTTAATTCTATAGGTCTTCGTTCAGACTAGCCGAGGACGAAGGCGGGTCTGTTCACTAGGAACAGGCAGCCCGCTACATCGTAGGGATTCAGCTTAGTCTTACTGTAGGGACAGCTTTCCCCTATCTTTCCTTAGTTCTTGTTGCAGATCATAACAACAACCTTGCACGGGCACCTCCATTTTGGAGGTGCCATTTATATGAGAGGTCCTCCGGCTATCGGCCGGGGACTACTTAGGACGGCGCGCGCGCGCTCCCCCACTCTTAAAGGGGCCGCGCGCGCCATCCTAAAGAGTCCCCGGCCTAAGCACAGTGCCCGGGAAGCTGAGCGCGCCGGCAGCAGCAGCAGGAGAGCCGGAAGACGCCGGGCCGGGAGCGCGGCGGTAAGAGGGACGGCGTCTCTGCCTCTCAGGGGGCATAGACGCCGATACTACACTTCTGAGGATAAGTTTATCCGAGTCACCAGCCTCGGAAATCGCAGGTTATCAGCAGCTCAGATTAGAGACCAGGTCAATGCCACACAGAGTTCTAGCAGCAGACACATCTCTACAACAACTGTTAAGAGGAGACTTTGTGCAGCAGGCCTTCATGGTAAAATAGCTGCTAGGAAACCACTGCTAAGGACAGGCAACAAGCAGAAGAGACTTGTTTGGGCTAAAGAACACAAGGAATGGACATTAGACCAGTGGAAATCTGTGCTTTGGTCTGATGAGTCCAAATTTGAGATCTTTGGTTCCAACCACCGTGTCTTTGTGCGACGCAGAAAAGTTGAACGGATGGACTCTACATGCCTGGTTCCCACCGTGAAGCATGGAGGAGGAGGTGTGATGGTGTGGGGGTGCTTTGCTGTGTTATGCACACGCCCGGACTGACTGGCGTGAGCATGATTAGTGATCCCATTGGACCATGAAACGAGGAGTGCCTGGAGGGGTGTAACTAAGTATCTACTCGGACCGACCAAGGTCACATGGCGGCTCAGTCGACTCCGTGAACCAGGGAGGAACCGAGCAGAGGGACCAGGTGCTACTCCAGGTCAGACCCTGGTCACAGCTGTTGACCCACACCGGGGAATGCAGGAACAGGCAGGTTAGGCTGGCATACAGACAGGTGGGTACTGGCAGGCATGGCTGGTATGCAGACAGGTGGGTATTGGCAGGCACGGCTGGTATGCAGACAGGTGGGCACTGGCAGGCACGGCTGGCATGCAGACAGGTGGGCACTGGCAGGCACGGCTGGCATGCAGACAGGGGGGTACTGGCAGGTAGGAACGCAGGCAGGATAGGGACCAATACAGACTGGGACACAGGAACGGAGCCACAGGTGCGGTAGACAAGCAGAGCAGAGCAAAACCTGCAGATGCGGTAGACAAGCAAAGCAGAGCAAAACCTGCAGATGCGGTAGACAAGCAGAGCAGAGCAAAACCACAGGTGCGGTGGACAAGCAGATCAGAGCGAAACTGCAGGTGCGGTGAACAAGCAGGGCAGAGCAAAACCGCAGGTGCGGTGAACAAGCAGAACTAGATACACACAAGGTACTTACAATGAAGTAGCGAGTGTACACAAAACTCACAAACAGAAGTTCAGAGACAACGAGTTGGAGTTAGGTGCAGGTTCAGACACTGCAGGAAAAGGGAAGGTTCGGACATAGAGAGAAACAGGTAACGGGCTATGACACAGTTCAGACAGGAGCTGAACCAGTAATAAGACATAGGAACGAGCCTGGGAACTCAGCCCTCATGGTGGCGGAGACAGACTAGAAGTCACAGATACAGGTAACAGGCCTGGGTATACAGCCCCCAGGGGCGGAAACAGACAAGATACAGGACAGGACCTGGCAACTCAGTTGCACAGAACACACTGAATCAAAGTGTTGCTCAGGCACCCCCTACTGTCTGGAGGAGGTTTAAGTATCCAGTGACTCACAGCAATAGGCTGGGGAGGCATTAGGAGTGCGCACACAGTAACTATAAGAATCAGGCAGTAGCCGGGCCGCCGCCCTAAGCAATCAGACAAGAGACACAGTCAGTACTGTAGCAAAGTGGGCAGCCTGGATTGATAGGTAAGATGGCGGTCTTGCAAGGTGAGAGGTGGTAAGCCATGCCAGCACGCCGCCAGGGATGTTACAGTACCCCCCCCTTGAGGTTGGGAAGAGATGTATTCTATGGAGCATTGTCATCCTGTGTGGATTCTGTGTGGGCAGAAGCCTCTTCTGGCTGGGAAACTGGTGGGCTACCTACACGCATCACCAATGGGGACTGCTCCAGGATATTGGGAAGGGAAGCTTTAGCAGAAGCTTCAGGGTTAGGGTCATCGAAGAGCATTAGAAAGGCCACCAGGAAGGCCTGCAGGTCGGAGGCAATAGGATCCCATGCTTCCCATAGGGGGGGGTGATCCACTTCAAGGCATCACCCGCTAAGTAGGACATCATGAATGCTACTTTAACCTGATCAGTGGGAAAATAGTGAGCATAGAATTTGAAATGCAGCATACATTGCTCCACAAACGAACGGCTTTGTTTTGGATCCCCATAGTACCGTGGTGGATCCGCAGGAACGAGTGCTGATTGCTCCATTTGGGCTGGTGCGTAAATCGCCTGGACCTCAGCTTGAGAAAAAATTTTTTCCTTGGTGCACGTATTCGCCAGACAAGAATTCAAATGTCTCCGAGAGCGAAGGATCGTGGGGCTCAACGGGGACCATGGCCTGAGCAAACTGTTACGCACACGCCCGGACTGACTGGCGTGAGCATGATTAGTGATCCCACTGGACCATGAACTGAGGAGTGTCTGGAGGGGCGTAACTAAGTATCAACTCGGTCCGACCAAGGTCACACGGCGGCTCAGTCGACTCCGTGAACCAGGGAGGAACTGAGCAGAGGGACCAGGTGCTACTCCAGGTCAGACCCCGGTCACAGCTGTTGACCCACACTGGGGAATGCAGGAACAGACAGGTTAGGCTGGCATACAGACAGGTAGGTACTCGCAGGCACGGCTGGTATGCAGATAGGTGGGTATTGGCAGGCACGGCTGGTATGCAGACAGATGGGCACTGGTCGGCACGGCTGGCCTGCAGACAGGTGGGCACTGGCAGGCACGGCTGGCATGCAGACAGGCGGGTACTGGCAGGTAAGAACACAGGCAGGATAGGGACCATGACAGACTAGGACACAGGAAAGGAGCCCCAGGTGCAGTAGACAAGCAGAGCAGAGCAAAACCCGCAGATGCAGTAGACAAGCAGAGCAGAGCAAAACCCGCAGATGCGGTAGACAAGTAGAGCAGAGCAAAACCCGCAGGTGCGGTTGACAAGCAGGGCAGAGCAAAACCCGCAGGTGCGGTAGACAAGCAGAGCAGGGAAAAACCCGCAGGTGCGGTAGACAAGCAGAGCAGAGCAAAACCCGCAGGTGCGGTAGACAAGCAGAGCAGAGTAAAACCCACAGGTGCGGTAGACAAGTGGAGCAGAGCAAAACCCGCAGGTGCGGTAGACAAGCAGAGCAGAGCAAAACCCGCAGATGCGATAGACAAGCAGGGCAGAGCAAAACCCGCAGATGCGGTAGACAAGTAGAGCAGAGCAAAACCCGCAGATGCGGTAGACAAGTAGAGCAGAGCAAAACCCGCAGGTGCGGTAGACAAGCAGAGCAGAGCAAAGCCCGCAGGTGCGGTAAACAAGCAGAGCAGAGCAAAACCCGCACGTGCGATAGACAAGCAGAGCAGAGCAAAGCCTGCGGGTGTGGTAAACAAGCAGAGTAGAGCAAAACCCGCAGGTGTGGTAGAGAAGCAGAGCAGAGCAAAACCCGCAGGTGCGGTAAACCAACAGAGCAGAGCAAAACCCGCAGGTGCGGTGAACAAGCTGAGCAGAGCGAAACCGCAGGTGCGATGAACAAGCTGAGCAGAGCGAAACCGCCGGTGCGGTGAACATGCAGGGCGGAGCAGAGCGAAACCGCCGGTGCAGTGGACAAGCAGAGCGGAGCGAAACCGCAGGTGTGGTGGACAAGCAGAGCAGAGCAAAACCGCAGGTGCGGTGAACAAGCAGAGCAGAGCGAAACCGCAGGTGCGGTGGACAAGCAGAGCAGAGCGAAACCGCAGGTGCGGTGAACAAGCAGGGCAGAGCAAAACCGCAGGTGCGGTGAACAAGCAGAACTAGATACACACAAGGTACTTACAATGAAGTAGCGAGTGTACACAAAACTCACAAACAGAAGTTCAGAGACAACAAGTTGGAGTTAGGTGCAGGTTCAGACACTGCAGGAAAAGGGAAGGTTCGGACATAGAGAGAAACAGGTAACGGGCTAGGACACAGTTCAGACAGGAGCTGAACCAGTAATAAGATACAATAACGAGCCTGGGAACTCAGCCCTCATGGTGGCGGAGACAGACTAGAAGTCACAGATACAGGTAACAGGCCTGGGTATACAGCCCCCAGGGGCGGAAACAGACAAGATACAGGACAGGACCTGGCAACTCAGTTGCACAGAACACACTGAATCAAAGTGTTGCTCAGGCACCCCCTACTGGGTGGAGGAGGTTTAAGTATCCAGTGACTCACAGCAATAGGCTGGGGAGGCATTAGGAGTGCGCACACAGTAACTATAAGAATCAGGCAGTAGCCGCGCCGCCGCCCTAAACAATCAGACAAGAGACACAGCCGGTACTGGAGCAAAGTGTGCACCTTCTCATTTAAAGATTTTTCTGTATTTTCATGACTATGAAAATTGTACATTCACACTGAAGGCATCAAAACTATGAATTAACACATGTGGAATTATATACTTAACAAAAAAGTGTGAAACAACTGAAAATATGTCTTATATTCTAGGTTCTTCAAAGTAGCCACCTTTTGCTTTGATGACTGCTTTGCACACTCTTGGCATTCTCTTGATGAGCTTCAAGAGGTAGTCACCGGAAATGGTTTTCACTTCACAGGTGTGCCCTGTCAGGTTTAATACATGGGATTTCTTGCCTTATAAATGGGGTTGGGACCATCAGTTGTGTTGTGCATAAGTCAGGTGGATACACAGCTGATAGTCCTATTGAATAGACTGTTAGAATTTGTATTATGGCAAGAAAAAAGCAGCTAAGTAAAGAAAAATGAGTGGCCATCATTACTTTAAGAAATGAAGGTCAGTCAGTCCGAAAAATTGGGCAAACTTTGAAAGTGTCCCCAAGTGCAGTTGCAAAAACCATCAAGCGCTACATAGAAACTGGCTCACATGAGGACTGCCCCAGGAAAGGAAGACCAAGAGTCACCTCTGCTTCTGAGGATAAGCTTATCCGAGTCACCAGCCTCAGAAATCGCAGGTTAACAGCAGCTCAGATTAGAGACCAGGCCACTGCCACACAGAGTTCTAGCAGCGGACACATCTCTTCAACAACTGTTAAGAGGAGACTTTGAGCAGCAGGCCTTCATGGTAAAATAGCTGCTAGGAAACCACTGCTAAGGACAGGCAACAAGCAGAAGACTCTTGTATGGGCTAAAGAACACACGTCTTTGTGCGACGCAGAAGAGGTGAACGGATGGACTCTACATGCATGGTTCCCACCGTGAAGCATGGAGGAGGAGGTGTGATGGTGTGGGGGTGCTTTGCTGGTGACACTGTTGGGGATTTATTCAAAATTGAAGGCATACTGAACCAGCATGGCTACCACAGCATCTTGCAGCGCCATGCTATTCCATCCGGTTTGTGTTTAGTTGGACCATCATTTATTTTTCAACAGGACAATGACCCCAAACACACCTCCAGGCTTTGTGAGGGCTTTTTGACCAATAAGGAGAGAGATGGGGTGCTACGCCAGATGACCTGGCCTCCACAGTAACAAGACCTGAACCCAATCGAGATGGTTTGGGGTGAGCTGGACCGCAGATTGAAGGCAAAAGGGCCAACAAGTGCTAAGCATCTCTGGGAACTCCTTCAAGATTGTTGGAAGACCATTTCCGGTGACTACCTCTTGAAGCTCATCAAGAGAATGCCAAGAGTGTGCAAAGCAGTCATCAAAGCAAAAGGTGGCTACTTTGAAGAACCAAGAATATAAGACATATTTTCAGTTGTTTTACACTTTTTTGTTAAGTATATAATTCCACATGTGTTAATTCATAGTTTTGATGCCTTCAGTGTGAATGTACAATTTTCAAAGTCATGAAAATACAGAAAAATCTTTAAATGAGAAGGTGTGTCCAAACTTTTGGTCTGTACTGTATATTCACATATATGCTTGAAGGACAAACGTTGTCAGATGATTTACAATGAGGAAAAAGGGTACAATTTATATTAAAGAGTGTAGGTAACATGCAATATATTCATCATAAGGCTTCTAATGGGAATATCAATGTAAGCTCATGGAGTCACTGATCCCATATGGTGTCATGGTCCGTCATAGAGTTAGTTACAAGAGGAGTAGCAGCAAAGAAACTCTATTACAGGTAAGTAGGAACAATTAGACACAGAACAAACGGTTCAAATAGCAAAAATGGCGTAGGGAACACTGAAGGATTACATACCTGGCGTGAAGGGAATAGTGCATGGACTAGGAACCGCGAAAAAGCGCCGTGTGGTGGAAAGAAGGAAGGACTATATAAAGGACTATATATATAGGACTATATATATATTATATAGGACTAGTGCGTTGGTGGAAGCGGTGAAAGAACGCCGGTGTATATCCGGTCATGCGCAGTATGGCCATACTGACTTCCGGTGCGCGTGCTGGAACGCAAAGGGAGACAGTGGAACGCAAGTCACTTCCGGACATGCGCAGTATATACGCTACACTGGAAGTAAGTGGATAGACTTTACTTAAGGTGTAAATCAGTGGAAAGAGGTTATACTCAATCAAGAGCAGAATAACGCAGGGTGAGCCAACCTTAGGAGGAGCTATAGGAGATGAATACTTGAAAAACAGATTATATTATATTAAATTGCAAAATAAGGAGGGGGATCCTGAAGAGTCAAAGAAAAAAATGCATGGGATTCGTTACGGAGGTCCCTGGGAACCTTAATTAGTAACCTACAAGACAAAGAAAAATAATCAGTAACATGAAATATATTCAATTATTATAAAATGGCAAACAATCTAGTCATCCATACTGAAAGCCCAGTGAATGACCCACAACTTAAAACTTTAATCAGTAGCATAGAATTATCCGCTAAACCCTGGTTTATTATCCTATCCAATAGACACTGGACAGAGTGAGTTTTATGTCATATAGGTAGAGGGATTTTTGGGGGCGATATAGGAATTTTTTATTCATCTTGTGCGTCATACTCCCTATTAAGTCCTTTCGGAGTGAGGATCTGTAGCGTATGTATCCAGTATAGCTCACGTTTTTTGAGGTTTTGAATCCGGTTGCTCCCCTGTCTATTTGGCGGAATGTGATCAATTACTTGATACCTTAGTTGTGAAATGTTGTGGGACATAGCTAGAAAATGTGCTGGTATAGGTAACATCGTGCGTCCACAACGAATTGTCGATTTGTGTTGTGAAATACGGTCTCGGATATGTTGGGTGGTCTCACCAACATATGCGAGACCGCATGGACACTTAATTAGATACACCACATACGTGGAATCACAAGAGAAATATTCTTTAATAGAATAACGTTTGCCAAAATGAGGATGTGTAAAAGTAACATAGTTTTTAAGGTTGAAGGAAGACTAAGTCCATCTAGTTCAACCCATAGCCTAACATGTTGATCCAGAGGAAGGCAAAAAAAAAACATGTGGTAAACACTAAGCTCCACATTGGGGAAAAAAAATCCTTCCTGACTCCATACGACAATCAGACTAGTTCCCTGGATCAACGCCCTATCAAGGAATCTAGTATTTATAACCTGTAATATTATACTTTTCAAGAAAGGCATCCATGCCCTTCTTAAATTTTAACAGTGAATCACTCATTACAACATCATGCGGCAGAGAGTTCCATAGTCTCACTGCTCTTACAGTAAAGAATCCCCGTCTGTGATTATGATTAAACCTTCTTTCCTCTAGACGTAGAAGATGCCCCCTTGTCCCCGTCTCAGGCCTCAGAGTAAAAAGATCAGTAGAAAGCTCTTTGTACTGTCCCCTCATATACTTGTACATAGTAATAAGATCACCCCTAAGCCTTCTTTTTTCCACAGTAAATAACCCCAAGTGTAATAACCTGTCTTGGTATTGCAGACCCCCAGTCCTCTAATAACCTTGGTCGCTCTTCTCTGCCCCGCTCTAGTTCAGCTATGTCTTTCTTATACACCGGAGACCAGAACTGTACACAGTATTCTAAGTGTGGTCGCACTAATGACTTGTATAGAGGTAAAATTATGTTCTCCTCATGAGCATCTATGCCTCTTTTAATGCATCCCATTATTTTATTTGCCTTTGCAGAAGCAGCCTGACACTGGCCACTACACTGAGCTTGTCGTCCACCAATACACCCAGGTCTTTTTCAGTAACAGTTTTGCCATGTGTTTTACAATTAAGCTTATAATTATACATTTTATTTCCTCTGCCCAAGTGCATTACCTTACATTTATCCCCATTAAAGCTCATTTGCCATTTATCAGCCCAAGCTTCTAGTTTACATAGATCCTCCTGTAATATAAAATTGTCCTCCTCTGTATTGATTACCCTGCAGAGTTTAGTGTCATTAATAAATATGTTAAAAAGAAGTGGGCCCAATACTGACCCCTGTGGTACCCCACTGTTAACTGAGACCCGGTTTGAGTGTTTTCCATTAATAGCCACCCTTTGTTTCCTATCACTGAGCCAATTCTTAACCCACATACATATATTTTCCCCTATCCCCATTGTTCTCATTTTGTGTATCAACCTTTTGTGTGGAACCGTATCAAAAGCTTTTGAAAAGTCCATATACACAACATCCACTGCATTTCCTTGGTCCAGTCCGGAACTTGCCTCCTCATAAAAACTGATCAGATTAGTTTGACAGGAACGGTCCCTCGTAAACCCATGTTGATATTGGGTCATGAGGTTATTCTTCTTCAGATACTCTATTATAGCATCTCTTAGGAAACCCTCCAGGATTTTACCCACAGTAGAGGTTAAGCTTACCGGCCTATAATTTCCAAGTTCAGTTTTTGTCCCCTTTTTGAATATTGGCACCACATTTGCTATACGCCAGTCCTGTGGTACAGACCCTGTTATTATGGAATCTTTAAAGATTAAAAATAATGGTCTATCTATGACGTTACTTAATTCCTGCAGTACTCGCGGGTGTATCCCATCCGGGCCCGGTGATTTGTCAACTTTAGTGATTTTTAGATGCCGCCATACTTCCTGCTGGGTTAAGCAAGTGACATTTACTGGAGAATTTTTGTTATCACTAATCATGTTTTCTGTCATGCGATTTTCTTGTGTAAATACGGTTGAAAAAAAATCATTTAGCATATTGGCTTTTTCCTCATCCTCATCCACCATTTCACCCAGACTATTTTTAAGGGGGCCAACACTATCATTTTTTAGTTTTTTACTATTTATATAGTTAAAGAATATTTTGGGGTTATTTTTACTTTCTCTGGCAATAATTCTCTCTGCCTAAATCTTTGCTGCCTTGATTTGTTTTTTACATAATTTATTTAATTTTCTATATTTATTTAATGCCTCATCACTACCTACTTGCTTTAGTTCTCTAAATGCTTTCTTTTTGTCACTTATTGCGCCCCTTACAGCTCTATTTAGCCATAGTGGTTTCCTCCTATTTCTAGCATGTTTATTCCCAAGGGGTATATATTGTGCACAGGTCCTATTCAGGATGTTAATAAATGTCTCCCATTTGCTTTGTGTAGCTTTATGTCTCAGGATATCGTCCCAGTTTATTGCACTAAGATGATCTCTTAACCGTTGGAAATTTGCCTTCCTGAAGTTTAGTGTCCTTGTAACCCCGCTACTACACATCTTATTAAAGGTTACATGAAAACGTATTATTTTGTGATCACTATTACCCAAGTGACCCCCAACTAATATATTTGATATGCGGTCTGGCCTATTGGTTAATATTAGGTCTAGCAGTGCCCCCCTTCTTGTTGGGTCCTGAACCAGTTGTGAAAGGTAATTGTCTCTCATAGTAGTCAAAAACCTATTTCCTTTGCTTGAACTACATGTTTCTGTCCCCCAATGTATTTCAGGGTAGTTGAAGTCTCCCATAATAATGACTTCTCCTTGAGTCGCTGCTTCATCTATCTGCTTTACGAGGATATTCTCCGCTACTTCCATTATTTTTGGAGACTTATAACAAACCCCTATCAGTAATTTATTATTTTTTCCCCCTCCCCTTATCTCCACCCACAGGGACTCTACATTTTCATTAGATTCACATATATCCTCCCGCAAGACAGGTTTTAAGGATGATTTTACATATAAACTCACACCCCCCCTCGCTTGTTTGTACGGTCATTTCTGAACAGACTATAGCCCTGTAAATTAACTGCCCAGTCATGGCTCTCGTCCAGCCATGTCGCAGATATCCCTACCATGTCATAATTATTTTCCAACAAAATTAATTCTAATTCCTCCATTTTGTTGGTGAGGCTTCTGGCATTAGTGTACATGCATTTTATGTATCTCTCTGTACCTCTATTCCATCTTACTTTATTGACTGTTCTAACCCCACCCCCAATTTCTTTATTTGTGGCCAGGTCACTATCTGCACTATCTTCCCCACCTATAAAATGAATACCCTCCCCCCCAATCCCTAGTTTAAACACTCCTCCAACCTTCTAGCCATTTTCTCCCCCAGCACAGCTGCACCCTCCCCATTAAGGTGCAGCCGGTCCCTAGCGTAGAGTCTGTAGCCAACTGAGAAGTCGGCCCAGTTCTCCAGGAACCCAAATCCCTCTTTCCTACACCAGTTCTTGAGCCACTTATTTATCTCCCAAATCTCCCGTTGCCTCTCTGGCGTGGCACGTGGTAACGGTAGTATTTCAGAGAATACCACCTTGGAGGTCCTTGCTTTCAGCTTGCAGCCTAATTCCCTAAAATCATCTTTAAGGACCTTCCACCTACCTCTAACTTTGTCATTTGTGCCAATGTGCAGCATGACCGCTGGGTCCTCACCAGCCCCTCCCAGTAATCTGTCAACCCGATCAGCGATGTGCCGGACTCGAGCGCCAGGTAGGCAGCACACTGTTCGACGATCCCTGTCTTTGTGACAGATTGCCCTATCTTTTCCTCTAATAATTGAGTCCCCCACTACCAGCACCTGCCTAGCCTGCCCTACTCTCCTATTTCCCTCTTTACTGGAGCTGACACTCGTCCCCTGAAAGCCGGAGATGCCTTGCTGCAGTAGTGCTACCCCTGTACCATCACTCCCCTCATCTGCCAACTTTGCAAACTTATTGGGGTGTGCCAGATCAGGACTAGCCTCCCTGGCACTCTTCCCTCTACCACCCCTTCTAACTGTCACCCAACTAGCGACCTCACTGTCCTGCAGCTCCCGACTACCACCCTCCCCCACATCTACCCCAGTAAGCTGCTGCTCAGTGAGCAGCAGACTCCTTTCCATGTTGTCAATGGATCTCAGTGTTGCCAGCTGCTCATTTAGATCCAGTATCTGGGCTTCCAAACGCACAACGTGCATACATCTCGCGCAGCAGTAAGCAACCTCGACCTGCTGTTCAAGGAATACATACATGTGGCAAGATGTACACTGGATAGCATTGTCAATAATGGAGCTCATTTCCTAATGGGGATTGCAATATACAGAATGTTAAGTAAAAAGTAAAGTAAAGAATTAATGAAATACAGTCAGCAATTCAGTCCAAAGTCCTCCCTTCCAAACTCCCTGAATACAAAGTCACTGAAAAACAAGTCACACACTTACTTTCGTTCGCACTTACGCTCCGGACTCACGCAGCTCGTTCACACTCGCAAACTAAGATATTTAAAGAGTTTTTTTTTTTTTCCCTTTTCCAGCAATGCACCCTTCACCTCAATGCACTTCCAGTGTCAACCTTAGTAATATTTGAACACTGTAAACATCCTAGACACGGGAAAGTTCCCCTCCGGGGGGTGGCCAAGGTGCGTTGGATTGGTCCCTTATTTGTAGATCCCACGTTGGCTCTAACCAAATGGTCGCGAATGTTTCGGGATCTTTTATGACATAGTAGGGGGACATCGGTAAATTTCTCTATATCCGGATAAGATTGCCGTAACAGGGACCAATATTTTTAATGCACTTGAATATCTGTCCCCCAAAGGGGTGATAGGTGTTCACGAAAGTCAGTCGTGAGTTATTATTCCGTCGTGAAGTAGGTTGGGTGACCTGGTTCAAGATATGTGATGGGTAACCCCTCTGTCGAAATTTGTCGTTCATCTCCTCATGTCTAATTTTTTTAGAATCTGCAGTAGACACTATTCGATCCACCCTATTATGTTGTGATTTTGGTAATGACCTTTTAATATGGCCCGGGTGAGAACTGGAATACAACAATAGACTGTTTTTATCTGTTGGTTTTGTGTATAAGTCACTGACTAGATATCCTGTGTCAACGAGTGTAATCCGTGTGTCCAAAAAACGTATGGAATGTGGGTCTTGGTGTATGGTAAATGTCAGATTAGTAACTTTGCTGTTAAGGTCATCAAAAAAAGTTTTTAAGTTTTGTCTTGTGCCAGTCCAAATAAAGAAAATATCGTCAATAAAACGTCTCCAGCATAGCACATGCTTTTCAAACAGAGGGTGAGTATATACATGATCTATCTCAAAATTCCCCATGAAGATATTGGCATAGGGGGGTGCCACATTGGAGCCCATCGCCGTACCCCTCTTTTGAAAGAAAAAACGATCTTCAAACATGAAAAAATTTTTGGTGAGGATCAAAGTTAATAAATCACTGCAAAAGTCAATCTGATCGGCTGAGAATGTAGTATGGGCTCTTACAAATTTTATTGTGGCACAAATGCCCTACTGGTGATTGATACTAGTATAGAGACTGTTGACATCCATTGTTGTTAGGATGCTGTTAGTAGGGATTGGTCCTAATTCTCTTATGCATGTCAAAAAATGGGTAGTGTCCTTAAGGTATGAGGTAATCTTCTGAATATGGGGTGTTAAAATTTTTTCTAATGTAATAGCCAAGGGTGACAAAATAGAATCTGTAGAGGCTACAATAGGTCTCCCGGGTGGTGCCCATAGATTCTTGTGTATTTTGGGTAAGGTATAAAATACCGGCATTATTGGTTTTGGATTGACCAAAAATTCTGACAGTTTGGAATCGATTGTGCCTCTCTGAGAATGATGTGAGACTAAATTTTTAATTAAATTAGCTACCTCTGTGGTGGGGTTACGTGTTATAGGTAGATACGTTTCAGTATCATTCAATTGAGTGTATATCTCTGATATATAATAAGACCGGTCCATAATAACAATTGCTCCCCCCTTATCAGCTGGTTTTACAATAAGTTCTTTCCTTTTTTTCAATGAGGAGAGGGCCATACTTTCCTCAGGGTTGAGGTTATTTTTGTTATGCAGATCGCCTCTCTTTATGGCTTGTAGGACTTCATTAATGTCTTTCTGGACCAAGTCAATATATGTCTCTACATGATAATATGTACAAGGCGGTTGGAAATGGCTAGGAATACGCAGTTTCAAGCCATGTAAAGAGAACATTCCATCATTCTAGCTGCTCTGAGAGGCACCTGGAGGATCAGTAGTAAGCCCCCTACCAGAGGAAAAATGGACTTTCAATCTTAAGGTTCTATAAAAGCGTTGTAGTTCTTGCTCCAGTTGGAATGTATCAAAGGCAGGTGTAGGGCTAAATGAAAGACCTTTTTGCAATAGGTCTAATTCGGCCGGTGCTAAGGATTGTGAGAAGATGTTATACACGATGTTAGTCCTACCCGAGAACGAGTTGTCATCCGAGCGTTGTCTGTCTGTCGATCACCTCCCCCGCCTCGTCTTATTCTTGGTGGACGGTTTCTGCGTTGATCCAAAAAATAATTTGGTTGATAGGTACCTCGTTTGCTGTCTGTAGAGGAGTGTCGGCCTGGAGAAGAGTTGTATCCTCGCCTGTATGATCTGCTGCTTCTGCCTTGATCTGAAGAGCGCCATCTATACACTTGATTATTGAGGTAGTTTTCAGCGTCACATAGAAATTTAGATTTTTTCTGGATCTGGAGTTCGTTGCGATATTCAGAAATGGTTTTGTCCACTTTGTTTTTCAGTGTTGTAAATTCTTCAGATGAAATCGTATTACTCAATTGTTGCTCAGTAGAGGCAATCCTAGTATGTAGATTGGTTATTTCCTTCTGGAGAAAATCAATTGTCAACACAATAATGTCCATTGAGCATTTGTTGAGGATCCCCTCGAACTTACTGCAATAATCAGAGTTATCATTAAATAGAGTAGGACGTAGGTTGACTCTTAATCCTCGTGGAATTCGTTGTGTTTTGTGATATTCTGCGAGAGTAACGCAGTGTAGATCCAAAGCGGTATACCTCCTTTGTTCCTTCTCTAGGTCCCTTATGCGTACTTCCTCAGTGGGGGTGTGGAGAAATGTAACGGGAGTTGTGACATGTGCAAGTATTCCACTTGCTTCTTCCTGATTAAAGGCAAAGGTTGTGAACGACATTGAAGCCACAGGAGCGTAATCCCAAGAAACAGTCAATTGAAAAAAAGAAGGATCGCTTCACTGTATCAAACTTTTAGGGTGCTCTGAAGAAATAGGTAGTATAGATATCAAAAAAGAACTTCGGCACTCCAATATGGATGCAAAAAATTGGTTTTTATTAGCAGAATTCCCCATAAATGAAAAGCAGTCCGTTTCCACCTAACATGGTCTTTACCCATCACATATCTTGAACCAGGTCACCCAACCTACTTCACGACGGAATAATAACTCACAACTGACTTTCGTGAACACCTATCACCCCTTTGGGGGACAGATATTCAAGTGCATTAAAAAATATTGGTCCCTGTTAGAGCAATCTTATCCGGATATAGAGGAATTTACTGATGTCCCCCTACTATGTCATAAAAGATCCCGAAACATTCGCGACCATTTGGTTAGAGCTGACATGGGATCCACAAATAAGGGACCAATCCAACGCACCTTGGCCACCCCCCGGAGGGGAACTTTCCCGTGTCTAGGATGTTTACAGTGTTCAAATATTACTAAGGATGACACTTTTACACATCCTCATTCTGGCAAACGTTATTCTATTAAAGAATATTTCTCTTGTGATTCCACGTATGTGGTGTATCTAATTAAGTGTCCATGCGGTCTCGCGTATGTTGGTGAGACCACCCAACATATCCGAGACCGCATTTCACAACACAAATCAACAATTCGTTGTGGACGCATGATGTTACCTATACCAGCACATTTTCTAGCTATGTCCCACAACATTTCACAACTAAGGTATCAAGTAATTGATCACATTCCGCCAAATAGACGGGGGGGGGCAACCGGATTCAAAACCTCAAAAAACGTGAGCTATACTGGATACATACGCTACAGATCCTCACTCCGAAAGGACTTAATAGGGAGTATGAAGCACAATATGAATAAAAAATTCCTATATCCCCCCCAAAAATCCCTCTACCTATATGACATAAAACTCACTCTGTCCAGTGTCTATTGGATAGGATAATAAACCAAGGTTTAGCGGATAATTCTATGCTACTGATTAAAGTTTTAAGTTGTGGGTCATTCACTGGGCTTTCAGTATGGGTGACTAGATTGTTTGTCATTTTATAATAATTGAATATATTTCATGTTACTGATTATTTAGGACTATTCAGTAGGACTATGAGCTGTGTATCCACCTGACTTCTGCACAACACAACTGATGGTCCCAACCCCATTTATAAGGCAAGAAATCCCACTTATTAAACCTGACAGGGCACACCTGTGAAGTGAAAACCATTTCCGGTGACTACCTCTTGAAGCTCATCAATAGAATGCCAAGAGTGTGCAAAGCAGTCATCAAAGCAAAAGGTGGCTACTTTGAAGAACCTAGAATATAAGACATATTTTCAGTTGTTTCATACTTTTTTGTTAAGTATATAATTCCACATGTGTTAATTCATAGTTTTGATGCCTTCAGTGTGAATGTACAATTTTCATAGTCATGAAAATACAGAACAATCTTTAAATGAGAAGGTGTGTCCAAACTTTTGGTCTGTACTGTATATATATATATATATATATATATATATATATATATATATATAAATATATATATATATACTTTATATTCTTGTGGCAGCATGAGGTCTCCTACTATATCATTATTCTTGAATTTATATACATATATAAACATTTTTTTAAAAAAACGCACGCTATTTGCATATTCTACTGTACCTTACAAATTTATTTCACAATCTTTTGTGGGTTATTCCACATCATTTATAAGTAGATGTATGTGTATATTTTGTTTTTCCTTATTTTCTGTTTATATACAAATGTTGATGGGATATATTCTTTTGATGTTTAGCATAGGCCCTGAGAAAGACCATGTTAGGTCGAAACGTTGGCCTGCTTTTCATTTAAGGGGAATTCTGCTAATAAAAACCAATTTTTTGCCTCCATATTGGAGTGCCGAAGTTCTTTTTTGATATCTATACTACCTATTTCTTCAGAGCACCCTAAAAGTTTGGTACAGTGAAGCGATCCTTCTTTTTTTCAACAAGCTTCCATTGCTGATAGACCCAGAGGCTGTTGTTAGGTCTCAGCTTGCCATGATAACCATCGATACACCGTGATTGTAACATGGGGGTACTAATGAAGGTACAGAGGGGGCCCCTTCCTTCTGTCCACCATATTGATGCGGTGGTCGCTATTGACCGCATCATCTAAAGGGTTAAACTGTCGGGATAGGTGCTAACACCAAAGTCGGCAGTTGCAGCCAACTCTCCTTGAAGTGCGGGCTCAGCTGCTAAGCCTGCACAGCACGACTACCATGAAAATAGCACAGTTCATGTTTAATCCCATGTGCCCATTATGTAATAGTATGTCATAGGGCAGTAAGGTGTTAGACTTTTGATTGGTTGTTTCTATATTTTCCATTTACCATAATGGAGGACTGATCACATACGTGAGCTCAGGACATGGAATGCAATGTGTGGACCTGGGGAGGAATCATTGACCAGACCTGAGGCTCCTATGATTTGTTGGGTTGACCCCCAGTTGCCTCTATTAAGCACTGTGAAGACCCATACAGAGGCTCAGATATGTTATCATACACTGACTATTAGCTTCATTCAAGGAGTCAAATATAAGAATTTTCAATAATAGTTGAAATAATATTTAATTATTTATTTATCAATTTCCTATCAGTATGTCTTTGGAGTGTGGGAGGAAACCGGAGAACCCGGAGGAAACCCACGCGAACACGGGGAGAGCATACAAACTCCATGCAGTTGTTCTCTTTGGTTGGGTTTGGACCCGAACGCTGCAAAGCAACAGTGCTAACCACTGAGCCACAGTGTTGCCCAATAGTCTTCAATGTGGCACTAATCATGATAGGACGAGAACAGAGACCGAGCCCGGAATCTGTCTCCTTATGCAGCAGGAAGCTCACTTTATTCCGTGAGTTCATCTGACTGCGGAAAGTCCAGTAAATGTCGTATCCAGAAGTGAGAACAGAGACCGAGCCCGGAATCTGCCTCTTGATGCAGCAGGAACCTCACTTTATTCCGTGAGTTCATCTGACTGCGGAAAGTCCAGTAAATGTCGTATGCGAGAACAGAGACCGAGCCCGGAATCTGTCTCTTTTTTCTGACTTGTTTTCGCCTTGTGGAAGAGTCGTCACATCCAGCTGGATTCTTTGTTCATTGACGGATCACAATCAGGCCTCTCTCCGGAATAGTGATCTGTAGAAATAATAAATATGACTGAAGATGAAACAACTGGATATCATATATAAACGGCAGGCAATGTACTCCTGGTTACTGATTTCTAGCCTTGTGAGAAAAGATTTAAGATAAGTGATATTGGCTTATTCTTAGTTTAGGACTGTACCCCCCATTCATATAGAGGGGGCTGACAATCACTATGTGAGATCTGAGACCACCCACTGGACTCCTAAACCCAGAATGTTTCATATTGGCCGGCACTAAGCATTTCATGGATATCTAAGAAGTACATGAGTGCAATTTTTTAAATCTATAAATTTAAATTAAAAAATAAATTATTGATTATGTAGCGTTAATAAAGCTAGATCTAAATAGAACTATTTTTACTGTAAAGGATCTTCTCCCCACTATTTTAGCTTTAGTAAAAGATCAAGTATTTCTAAAACATTAAAAGACATCCAGGAACTTAAAGATGTCAGACAAACCCCTGCAGATCCCCAATGAATCTAGGACCTCCAGCAAGTTGTCATAGCCGGAACGGACATTGAATGTACAACGTGATGATTCGTGCCGCAAAGCTGGAGCCACTGTCTCCAACAAAAGAAGCAAAACGTAGTTTAACAAGTGTACAGTTTTATACGATGATTTATATGGTTGTATAACTAATATATTTCCCATCTGGTATTATCACTCATCCCCTTAAAAAAATAAAATTGGTACTTAATATTTTATCTCCTCTTGTAAAAGGATTGAATAGTTCTAAGAAGAGATACCTGGCCTGGAAAGAAACTAAAAATTCTAACTCTGAAATAATAGGATCTGAAAACCCACTCAAATTATATTCTCAAATTATATATTCTCATTACCAAAAATTAAAAAAGTTAAAGTTGACTATTCCCATCTTATCTTACCTTTCATTTTTCCTCAGGTCCAGCTTTAAAAAGTTCTAATTTATGGAGCTGTAGATATTACCTCCTTCAGGACAAAGTCTATAAAGATGAAATAAAATTAAATTATTTGATAGAAAATGATACAGAAGGATTATCTACATGTACAGTAAAGCATTAAACCTGACATATTGTGCCACTACGTGTCTCCAAGAGACGCACTATAACATTATGCTGCGGTGCTCCTTTACTCCAATGAGACCCCGCAGAGCATTTCCTTCCCAACCTCCTCTATGCTGGAGAGATTGTGCTAAACCGGGAGACATTTTACACATATTTTGGAGTTGTCCATAAAGGAATTATGGAAAGAAACTTTGAACTTACTCCTATGAATTTCTAAACCCAATATTCCACTTACACCACAATTAATATTATTATCACAAGGTCTAGAAGAAATCCCACCCAAATTTCAACATATCTCTTGTCATATCTTTTTGGTGATTAAACATTTAATCGCAACAAAATGGAAGCAAATAATTCCTCCATCAATATTAGAAGTAATGGAAAGGGCATCAACGCACAATATTAAAGTTCAACTTTGCGATTAGTGAAAAAATGTTGTAGCTGATATTTAGTTAGATGAATGCCATAGTGGAAGAGTTTTTTTTACTCAGGCTAAACCCAAAACTTAAAAACTAAAATAGTTGTATAAACAAACAATACTGGATATATACCAAACTAATTGTTTACACATATTATGGTCAAAGTTATAATAGTTGTTTATTACTAATAATAATGACTAGCCTTGCCTTTACTTTCTCTCCTGTAACTTCCCATTGTTACCCCATTACTCCTTTTTCCCCTCCCCAATTTATATTCCTTCTTAATGTTATTTTTTTTGTAAATGTTAAGTAAAAACAATTGAACGAGATGATCCGACATTTACCATTTTTTACCCGTTGTAAATCCTGTTGTTCTCCTGAATCTGGCATTGTTCATCCTTTGTTCCTCAAGATTCTAATTTCCTGAGAAATTGCCCCCTTTTCCCTTTATGTAAATCTAGTATTTGTATTTATTTTTGCCAAGTGGGCGTGACCCTCAAAAACTTCTCTTTTTGAGAAACATCTTGATGACAACGGCCAGTTGGCTAAAATAGTGGATAAATGTATAGGGAGCAGGGAGACCTATCAGGAACAAGGAGATTTGAGAACAAGAGACAAACAATGCCGTATTCAGGAGAATAGCAGCATTTATACCGGGTTAAAATAAATGTATATTTATGGCGAGTGACAGGTTCTCTTAAAAGTAGATTCCACCAAAAAGACATAGCAGATTTTTTCAAATACAATTTATGTCATATAATCAGCCCCATATCAGTAGGGTAGGGTCACACTTAGGCTGTGTGCCCACGATGCGTTTTTTAAGCGTTTCCGCAGCGGCAAAAACGCTGCAGAAACGCTTAAAAAACGCATGGTAGAAGGTCTGCCATGTTCCCCAATGATAATCCGTATGTGCTGTGCACATGCTGCAGAAATTTCCGCTGCGGATTATCATTGCGTAAAAAAAGCAGCACTACCAATTATTTTGCGGAAGCGCTGAGTTTTCTCCGCCATTGACTTGCATTAGACCGCATGGACTCCGCATCACTGTATATGTAGATGTATGCGTTCCATTGTGGGGATGGTACCCGGGTGTGGAGGAGAGGAGACATCCACACCCAGGTGCCATAGTACCTGTAAAAAAAAGAATAAAATAAAAAATATATGTTATACTTACCTTCCGGCGGGCCGCGGTGCGCTCGTCCTCCCATGCCGGCAGATCGCGGTGGACTGAAGGACCTGCGCTGACGTCATAGCCATGTGACGGGTCACGCGATGCTGACGTTGGCAGGTCCTTCAGTGTACCGCGATCTGCCGGCAGCCAGGACGGAGTGAAGCAAGACTGCCGGGGCCATCGGAAGGTAAGTATATATTTATTTTTTTATTTTTAACCATTCTTTGGGGTCACACTATATAAATCCATGCCGTTTGCATGGATTTATATAGTGTGACCAAGTTGTCAAGCACTTTCCAAGTGATGCTAAAATCGCTTGGAAAGCGCTTATCAACCCGCATGCGGAAATGCATGTGAAGAACGCTTCACATCCGCATGTCCCTGGCAGAAAAACGCATGTACAATCCGCATGTACAATCCGCATGTACAATCCGCATGCGTTTTTTTTTCCAGGGGAGATGCAGAAACGCTCAGGAAAAATCCTGAGCATTTCTGCATCGTGGGCACATAGCCTTAGGATAAAACTATTTATGTCATAATAATAAGTTAATTGCAGCTTTGTTAATGTTATGTTATGCAGCTTTGTTAATGTTATGTTATGGAGCTTTGTTATGGGGATGGATGTATTATACAGATGCTGGGTATTACATTTACTAATTATGGAGCTAATGCTAATCCAATTCTGTAAGAGATATGATCGGATAATTAACTTATTTCTGCACGTACCTTCAGACTCTGTCTCTGCCTTCTTACGATCATTTTCAACAAAGAGGGCGCATGCGAAAAAGAATCCTCCTCCGAAAACCAGCACAAAGGGGCAAACCATGAGGGCGTACTGCAGACTGCGGAAGTTCGAAAGAGCCGAGTCTGGATTGTAACTTTTGATGCGGTCGGATATCTGAAGATGAGACGAGATAAATAATTATGTATGGTTAATGAAAGTAAAAAAACATAATTGACTGGACACGTTTATGCTGACAGCAGTCAATGGATACCAATGAAATCTGGTGATCATAGAAAGAGAAGGTGCCTCACTGCAGATAGCGGCTCCTCTAAACTATTAACAGCAATGCTTCCAGTATCCGCAGCTCCAGTACTACACATTGTCTGGGAACAGGACACTTGTGACATCCTTCTTCAGCAGATAATCTGTGACGTAACTCCAGGACATCTTGTCTTTGGAGTTCTGCCACCCCGTCAACAGAGCGGAAGAGAAGATGCTGCTCTGTCAACGTGATATCAGGGGAGGCCACTGAATCGCGGGTGTTGGCAGAGATCGGTCCCGGGCACTACAGGCAGGTATTTAGCAACGACTTGCCTGTTAGCCCATAGTAAAAAAAATCAAATAGTCCCGGTGAACCCTTTTAAGTATGTTATGAATAGGCTACAGCGAGTTTTAAAAACTCCTCTGTGACAGAGCATGTCCTATTCTCATCCGTTCTGCGGATCAGACTTGGCCAGTAAAGAGTAACTGTCGTTATAAAATCAATACAGTACACGTGAAAATAAGCAACTTTGTGGTAGATCTTATCAGATAAATCTGCTTATTTTTCCTCCATTAATTTATAACATTCTTAATTCACAGATAAAATCTGTAATCAGTGAAGACAGATTTTTACATTACTGAGATAGGAGATGACAATTGCTGTTGATCAGATTCTATGTACATGGGGGGAGCCTGCCTCTAGCTCCTCCCTCTTTCCTCTCCATAGAATGTTATAAGCACCAACTGTCATCTCCTATCCCAGTAATGCTTCACTGAATACAGTGAGAACTTTGAGAATAAACGATCAGTTCGAGAGGAGAAAGAAGCAGATTTCTCTGAAAAGATATATTCCAACGTTTCTTATTTTCATGTGTACTGTACTATTGATTTATGAAATAAAAATTAAAACTGGGGTTACTATTTCTAGTCTATAGGAATCTGTTAAAAATGGATGGAGAAAGGATGATATACTTTGTACTTCAGTTTTCCATCTGTGTTTCATCCATTTTTCATTGATCCATTATTAAGAGTCAATGGATAAATAAAGTTTGGACAGTCTACCACCTTCACTTTTTAAAAAAACAGATGACACAAGAGAAAAATGGTCTGTTTTGCGACAATGTACAAATGGAAACAGATGTGTGAATGTAGCCCTAAAGTGATGTGAGAATATGTAACAGCTACTTACTAGCCCGATGAAATAGGAGCTTCCAGCTTCCCCCAGCAGGTGGGACCCCGCCATCGATAACGCCTGTGCTGTTGATCGCCTTGCGGGAGAAACCACATACTGAAACAAGAGAATATTCTGAATGAGCAGAAGGAGTCACTGAACCCAACGAGACAAGAGAACATGGACAAAGTGAACATACTTGAAGCCTAAGTTAAAGAAGTTGTCCACTATGGATAGGGCATCAATGTATGATCGGCCGGGGTCCCGCATGCGGCATCCCTTCCGATCAGCAGTTATCGGTGCCGGCGGCGGCTGCCACCAGCCGGAAGTCCTTACCTATTCAAGTCAATTGAATAGGAGGTGGATGTGCAGTACAACGCGGTGACCACTATAACTTGACGGCCAAACACCGCAGGTAAGCCCCTCCGGCCGGTGGCAGCCGCTGCAGATACCAATAACTGCTGATCGCCGGGGGTGCCGCGTGCGGGACCCCGGCCATCCTACATTGATGCCATATCCTACGGGTAGGGCATCAATGTGAAAGTAGTGGACAACCCCTTTAAATGCACAATCAGCCAGGATAGATAAGAAGCCCAGACATGTTGTGGACTGAGATTTTACTAAAGAAGTTTTTAATCATCTTGCGCCAGGTTTATTTTTAGTTGGGAATTACCCAACAGACGCTTGGGCACAGCCAGGATTATGGGGCATTTGATGGGTAAAAACAGAACATAGAGACTGACTACATACATATAATTATAGCTATGATAAGTTTAGCGCTTTTCTCCACTCACCAGGCGGATATCAGTTGAAACTGAAAAGTTCAGGCTCAGAAATATGGTCCCGATGAATATAAACACCTGCAGAGAGTAAAGAACAATACATATAAACATTTGTGTCTTGCACGCTTTCCTATCCCCCATAGGTTTTGTCTTTATAATTAGTGTTGAGCATTCCGATACTGAAATATCGGGTATCGGCCGATATTCACTGTATCGGAATTCCGATACTTAATTCCGATACTTTTATAATATCGAATACCGGAATCGGAAGTTCCCATAATGCCTGCGCTCTGCAGTGTCTGTGAAGGATGACAAGCTGGATGGCAGCGCTCAGCTGCGATCCAGCTTGTCATCAGAATGCCATCCCAGCGTGGGAGAATTCTCCTGATTGTTTAAAAGCCGGCGGGCGGTAAAAAGCCGCCGGCTTTTAAACAATCACACAGCCCCATACTGCTTCCCCGCAGCCTCCCACCCCGATCCTCCGCTCCCCTCGCCACCTCCAATCCCAATCGTAAATTAGGACCGGGCGGGGAGCGCAGCACCAAGGAGCGAAGGACCCGGGCGGGGAAGCCGGCAGTGAAAAGACTTCACCGCCGGCTTTCCCGTTCTGTGCTGCGCTTTCCCGCCGGTTATTTCAAATGAACAGCTGAGGTATCAGGTGATGCCGATCAGCTGTTCATTTGAAGTAGCCGCGGTGCCCTCAGAGGGTTCATGTGAGTTCATGCTTGACTGCATGAACTCACATGAACTTTCCCACGGCCGCACAGGTCAGCCTCACCTCCCAGACCCGTCATGATTAGTGTGTGCGGGGTGTGTGTGTGCGGGGTGTGTGTGTGTGCGGGGTGTGTGTGCGGGGTGTGTGTGTGCGGGGTGTGTGTGTGTGCGGGGTGTGTGTGCGGGGTGTCTGTGCGTGCAGGCAGACATAGGCCGATGTGACACTACTACTCCCATCGGCCTATGTCTGTCCCCCGTCCACTCGTGCCAGCAGGATCAGCTCGATGGGAGCAGTAGTTCCCATCAGCCTGATCCTGCTATATAAATTGCCCTACTGTGTCCCCAATAAATGTTAGATACATGTCATTGGTGGCCAGTGGTTACCTAAAAGAAATTAGTTTATACATTACCTGTCCCCGCCGATCGTCACCTAAAATAAAGTAAAAAATAAAAAACTACACCTATACTCACCTAGACACCTAATTCCCCGAAGCCATCGATCTCCTGTAATAAAATATAAAATAATAAACCACAACCTTATCCTTACCCCTCCGTAGCAGTCCACGAGTGTCCCACGAAGATCTCCAGTTCAGAGCAGCCACATAGAATGTGACCGCTCTGAACCGCTGCCGCCGCTAGAATGACGGGGCCGTAAGGGTTCACCAGAGTTAAGGCAGCGCTGCTCCGGTTAGCTGCTTTACGGCACTGCTGTATCGTGAGAAATTCCCACGGTACAGCACTGCCGTAAAGGAGGTCTCCGGAGCTGCGCTGCCTGAATGCACTCCGGTAACCTCAGTCAGTGGCTCCCGCTGCCGGGAGCGGACGTGTTCCCGGCAGCGTGAGCTTACAGCAGCCATGCACAGCTGTCACCATCTCCAGATGTGACAGCTGTGCATGGGAGATCAGCGCAGGAACGTGGACAGGTAACTATTTTTTTTTAGTAAACTAAGAATTAAATAAAATGGTGTTTTATTTCAAATAAATTATTTTTTTCTGGGTGTAGTGTGTTTTTTCTTTTTAACACTTTGTAGGTTAGTAATGGGGGTGTCTTATAGACACCCATCATTACTAACCTGGGCTTCATGGCAGCTGGCGCTGACATGAACCCCACCACTATTACCCCCTGCCACCGCACCAGGGCAGCGTGGAAGAGCGAGGCTAAGTGCCAGAATTGGCGCATCCTATGGATGCGCCATTTCTGGGGCGGCTGACGGCTGGTGTTTCTAGCCTGGGAGGGGGCCAATATTCATGGCACCCTTCCTGAGCTATTAATATCAGCCCCCAGCTGTCTGCCTAGCCTTTGCTAGCTATTAAAATAGGGGGGACCCCACGTCATTTTTTTTGGGGGGGTCCCCCATTTTAATAGCTAGTAAAGGCTAGGTATTCAGCTGGGGGCTGATATTAGTAGCCTGGGAAGCTCCGTGGGTTTTACCCCCTTCCCAGGCTTCAAACATCTGCCCCAGCCGTCTGCTTAACCTCCGCTAGAGACTAAAATTATGGGGGATCCCACGCCATTTTTTTTTTAAATAAATCCTTTATTTTAACACTAAATGACATTTGAGGACTTAATAAAGATGCAGTCCCTAAATTATTATTTATTTTTTAATAAATTTTTCCCAAATCTTTTGACGTGGGCTTCGCCATATTTTTGTATGCCAGCCAGGTACAGCATCCAGCTTCTATGAACGCGCCATTTTCCGGGGCGGCCGCGGACTGCAATTTTCAGCGGGGGGCAGAAAGCTTGGGCCTCCCTGCGCTGCAGATTCCATCCCCCAGCTGCCTAGTTGTACCTGGCTGGACACAAAAATAGGGAGAAGCCCCACGTTTTTTTTTTTTTAATTATTTCATGAAATTCATGGAATAATTAAGAAAAAAAGGGCTTCCCTATATTGTTGTGTCTGGCCAGGTACAAATAGGCAGCTGGTGGTTGGGGGCAGCCCGTTCCTGCCTGCTGTACCTGGCTGGACACAAATATAGTGTGAAGCCCCACGTCAATTTTTTTTTAATTATTTCAGGAAATTCATGAAATAATTAAAAAAAAATTATGTGGGGCTTCGCCCTATATTTGTGTCCAGTCAGGTACAGCAGGCAGGAACGGGCTGCCCCCAACCACCAGCTGCCTATTTGTACCTGGCCGGACACAACAATATAGGGAAGCCCTTTTTTTCTTAATTATTCCATGAATTTCATGAAATAATTAAAAAAAAATTGACGTGGGGCTTCGCACTATATTTGTGTCCAGCCAGGTACAGCAGGCAGGAACGGGCTGCCCCCAACCACCAGCTGCCTATTTGTACCTGGTTGGACACAACAATATAGGGAAGCCCTTTTTTTCTTAATTATTTCATGAATTTCATGAAATAATTAAAAAAAAAAAATATGTGAAGCTTCTCCCTATTTTTGTGTCCAGCCAGGTACAACTAGGCAGCTGGGGGATGGAATCTGCAGCGCAGGGAGGCCCAAGCTTTCTCCCCCCCCCCCCCCGCTGAAAATTGCAGTCCGCAGCCACCCCGGAAAATGGCGCGTTCATAGAAGCTGGATGCTGTACCTGGCTGGCATACAAAAATATGGCGAAGCCCACGTCAAAAGTTTTGGGAAAAATTAATTAAAAAATAAATAATAATTTAGGGACTGCATCTTTATTAACTCCTCAAATGTCATTTAGTGTTAAAATAAAGGATTTATTTTAAAAAAAATTGACGTGGGGCTTCGCCCTATATTTGTGTCCAGCCAGGTACAGCAGGCAGGAATGGGCTGCCCCCAACCACCAGCTGCCTATTTGTACCTGGTTGGACACAACAATATAGGGAAGCCCTTTTTTTCTTAATTATTCCATGAATTTCATGAAATAATTAAAAAAAAAAATGCTTGGGGCTTCGCCCTATTTTTGTGTCCAGCCAGATACAACTATGCAGCTGGGGGCTGGAATCCGCAGCGCAGGGAGACCCAAGCTTTCTGGGCCACCCCCGCTGCAAATTGCAGTCCGCAGCCGCCCCAGAAAATGGCGCGTTCATTGAAGCGCCATCTTCTGGCGCTGTACCCAACTCATCCAGGGCCCTGGTGCGGTGGCTCACTGGGTAATAAAGGGGTTAAGGCCAGCTTGGTATTATCAGCTGGCCCTAAGCCCAAAATTCATGGGGTCACGCCAATATTAGACATGACCACCATGAATTTCTAGTAAAGTATTTAAAAAAACACAACACCCAGAAAAAAGTCCTTTAATTGAAATAAACACACAATTCTTTATTGTTCTAAATTAAACCATACTTACCATCACGCCCATTCCAGCTGAAGCCAACGATCTCCTGCAATAAAAGTAAAATAATAAAGCAACCTCATCCTTACCTTTCCATGGCTCCCACGACAGCTTCAGCTCTGCTACATCGAGATGACAGGCTGGACCGCAGCAGAACGCTGCCATCCATCCTGTCATCCCGCAGACACTGAGAAGCACAGGCATGCTTGTGCTCCTCAATGTCTGGCTGTGACGGCATAAAGATGAGCCGAGGTCATGTCCAATGAACTCAGCTCACCTCATGTACGTCACTGACAGCGTGGGAAAATTCTCCTGCACTCAGCACTTCAGCGTGAGAATTTTCCCACACTGTCAGTGACGTGCATGAGGTGAGCTGAGTTCATTGGACATGACCTCACCTCATGTATGTCACTGACAGCGTGGGAGAATTCTCACGCTGAAGCGCTGAGTGCAGGAGAACTTTCCCACGCTGTCAGTGACGTGCATGAGGTGAGCTGAGTTCATTGGACATGAACTCGGCTCATCTGGATGACGTCACAGAGAGACACTGAGGAGCGCAAGCATGCCTGCGCTTCTCAGTGTCCGCGGGATGACAGGCTGGATGGCAGCTTTCTGCTGCGGTCCAGCCTGTCATCTCGATGTAGCAGAGCTGGACCCGTCCTGGGAACCATCGAAAGGTAAGGATGAGGTTGCTTTATTATTTTTCTTTTATTGCAGGAGATCGTTGGCTTCAGCTGGAATGGGCGTGATGGTAAGTATGGTTTAATTTAGAACAATAAAGAATTGTGTCTTTATTTCAATTAAAGGACTTTACTCTGGGTGTTTGTGTTTTCTTTTAACTTTGACTATGGGGTTAGTAATGGGGGTGTCTTATAGACGCCTCTCCATTACTAACCTGGGCTTGATGTCAGCTGGCATTATAAGCTGACATCAACCCCAACCCTATTACCCCCTGCCACCGCACCAGGGCAGCGTGGAAGAGCGAGGCTAAGTGCCAGAATTGGCGCATCCTATGGATGCGCCATTTCTGGGGCGGCTGACGGCTGGTGTTTCTAGCCTGGGAGGGGGCCAATATTCATGGCACCCTTCCTGGGCTATTAATATCAGCCCCCAGCTGTCTGCCTAGCCTGTGCTAGCTATTAAATTAGGGGGGACCCCACGTTATTTTTTTGGGGGGGTTCCCCCATTTTAATAGCTAGTAAAGGCTAGGTATTCAGCTGGGGGCTGATATTAGTAGCCTGGGAAGCTCCGTGGGTATTACCCCCTTCCCAGGCTTCAAACATTTGCCCCAGCTGTCTGCTTAACCTCCGCTAGAGCCTAAAATTAAGGGGAACCCCACGCCAATTTTTTTTTAAATAAATCCTTTATTTTAACACTAAATGACAAGTACAGTAATCAACACTGTCACTGTACTTCATATATATGTGACTGACATGTTTCTATCTATCTAATCTATGTGTGATTCTCTATTCTTTCTGTTCTAAATTGTCGGGTACAGATGCTGAATTGCCGGCCGGCTTTCTTAAAGAGACGGTGCATGAAAACACTATTATTTTTTTAAATAAATCCTTTACACTAAATGACAAGCACAGTAAGCAACACTGTCACTGTACTTCATATATATGTGACTGACATGTTTCTATCTATCTAATCTATGTGTGAAGCTCTATTCTTTCTGTTATAAATTGTCGGGTACCGCTGCTGAATTGCCGGCCGGCTTTCTTAAAGAGACGGTGCATGAAAACACTATTATTTTTTTAAATAAATCCTTTACACTAAATGACAAGCACAGTAAGCAACACTGTCACTGTACTTCATATATATGTGACTGACATGTTTCTATCTATCTAATCTATGTGTGAAGCTCTATTCTTTCTGTTATAAATTGTCGGGTACCGCTGCTGAATTGCCGGCCGGCTTTTTTAAAGAGACGGTGCACGAAAACACTAATATTTTTTTTAATAAATCCTTTACACTAAATGAGAAGTACAGTAAGCAACACTGTCACTGTACTTCATATATATGTGACTGACATGTTTCTATCTATCTAATCTATGTGTGATGCTCTATTCTTTCTGTTGTAAATTGTCGGGTACCGGTGTATGCCGCTGATGAATTGCCGGCTTTTCATGTCATTCTACATTATTCTTAGTTGTTTTACTTCATGTAGAATTAACCTACAAGGAAAGAAAGGGTTTATTTTCATTCCGATATTTGTGTCCCATTGACTTGCATTGGTTTCCGGTATCGGAATCGGCGATATCCGATACTTTTTGGGTATCGGCCCGATCCAATCCGATACGATATTTCCTGATATCGGAAGGTATCGCTCAACACTATTTATAATCCATTCATCCACCCCAGTCTCCGTACATTCATAGACAGCCCCCGCCATAGTCTATGATTTCTACTGCTCGGTCCTATAGCCGAGACCCAGTAAGGGGATGAAAGCAATCTGTACTCCAGGTACTTACATAAGTGGCCACAAGGCTGATGTCTGCAAGAATAATAGCCAACAGCAGGAAAATGGCGGAGCCCAGCAATCCAACCGCACAAACTATAGGGTCAGCACGAGGGTTGTACTTCCTGCATCTCTTGGCTATCTCCGCCCCTGTTCCAACTCCAAGGATGCCAGAGATGACCGTAAGTCCTCCGAAAATCAGACTGCAAAGAAAAGCGGTAAAGAGATTAGTAAAGTAGCTTGAAGAAATGAAATATAAATAATTTGATATAATAATAATTTGAAATATAAATATTTTTTTTTAGAGAGAAAACGGTCATAGGGGGAATTAAATTCCCACCAGTGAATGTCAAATTAAAGTTTGCTAAACTTGTACCTGTCATCATAGTTGGATAGTTGAGTCTGATATGGCGCCTTCTGTAGCATGAGAGCCCGGGCACGCTTCAGGAAAGTAACAGCCCAGAAGCCGAATGCAGCTGCCACAAATTTTACCATAATAGTCCCAAGAGTAGAAAACAGAAGACTTCGGCTGCAGAGAGAGAAAAGGGTAAAAAACTTGTAAATGACGCAGAAGTCACGGGGGAGATCAGTGACATAAATCAATGCACAGAAGACACCTACTTTTTACGCAGTTGGTTGGCATCCATAAGCCATCCTTTGAAGCTCAGTGGTTTGTTCTTTTCCTCTGCAGCTCCTCTGGACGGTTCTTTTACAAATGCAGCCATGAGCAGGACTCCTACCAGGCCCAGAGCAGAGATGATCTGTGTAGATGAAGAAGGAGACATCACATATCACATATACAGAGGTTTCATCACAAAAAGGACATGAGCACAGACTGTTGTGGAACTGGTTCCATTAAAGGGGATCTGCGACGAGGTGTTTGCTGCGCATCTGAGAGCAGCATAATGCAGGGACAGAGACCCCGATTCCAGCGATGTGTCACTTGCTGGTGTGCTTGGTGAAGTATTGATAAAATCCCAGTTTTCTCTGCTGCAGATCTAGCAGTACTCTGAATGCTGAGCTCTGTATACCCTGCCTACACCACTGATTGGTAGATTTTTCTGTGCACACTGTACATAGGCAGAAAGCCACCAATCAGTGGTGGGGTCGGGGTTACACAGAACAGGAGGACTACATGGCACGAGACAACTAGTCCCCTCGTCATAATCTCCTGCTAATAAAACAGTGATTTTTTTTTTTAAAGCATCTACAAGGAGCAGTAAGTGACACATCGCTGGAATCAGGTGCTCTGCCCCTACAGGGCCCCTGCTCTCAGATCAAATGGAAAAACATACTGCCAGATTCCCTTTAATACGATTCAGGAATTATAATTAAGATTCACAGTTTGTCCACAAGATCCCTCAGACCTATTACTTACCCGGAAGGCCCATTGCCAGGCGCCACCAAATGCACTTGTCACTTTAGACCCAATGATGTAACCAAGGCCACTGTAAAAAACAAAAACAAAGTTGTCATAATTTCTGCACACATATAAACATATACATTTTTGAGTGCCTTTTTCCGGCTCCTCCTTCCTACTCCACCCCCTCCATAGACTTCTATGAGCAGCAACTGTTACCCCATGCCGCATAAAGCTACAATCTGTCTTGTCACTGAAGATGGATTTTTATCAGTGAATTAATGAAGGGAAATAAGTATATTTCCTGATAAGATATATTACAACATTTCCTATGTCCATTTAAATGATTTATAAAAAAACAATAAAAAGTGTAAGATCATTCTGAGTCTTCACATTCTTTGAGGAGCTCTTGTCATAAGTGCTAAAAGTCAAACTGTCTAGCAGAAAACTTTTTTGCCCATAGCAATCAGTGCAGTTTTCTGTTAGGGAAAGTCTTGACATTGCTGAAAAAATATTTCCATTTAGAGTCTTGAATCAATTTCCTAGAAATCTGCAGCAATTCCAGAAATGTTTGCTGGTTCACTGCTGATCCTCCCCCTACGTGTTGCGACACCATGATCATTACTTGCGGAGGGGTTTTTGAAACGCCATCCATATGTATTGTACATGCATCTGTACAGCAAAATCCGTACCGAAAAAAGTCCACAGCAAATCCGCCTTGTCGGACTTACTCTTAGACAGTTTGGCTATGATTCCCTCCTTAAAACAATAAATAGATCTACACTCACCAGCCAAAGGGTGCTGCTAAGTAATACAAGTTAAGCGCGCGGCTGCGCCGATCTCCCACGAAGACGTCGGCAATGATGGAGGGGGCAGTTATTTTAAAACTTGCCTCTGCAGCTCCAGACAGTCCATTAATTAGGAGAAAAACTGTAAAATACTGTGAAAACACAAAAAAATATTCAGTGACCATTTATGAAAGTTTTCTAAGACACCTAAAGAAATACGGTAATGGAAAAATTATAAACTTTTCCTAATTTTGGACCCGCTCTCACTTTTGTCTTGCAAATACTAATGCAAAATACTGATCTACATACAAACAAGTGAGAGGCTTTAGGGCTCATGCAGACGTCGGTGGATCCCGGTCCGATCTCTGACAGCGTGATAGCGATGCTCGGGTCGGAAGAACCGCGGCCAGTCCGTGCATTATTGTCCATGATGGCACCGAGATCCACAGACGTCTGCATGAGCCTTAAGTCTTTATGCTTCTACCAATTAGATCAGTTACCTCATTGGGAACGTAGGACTTGCAGAGAATGATGGCCGACCAGAAGGACATCCCTGCACACATGATGTATTTTCTGTTCCAGCGGTCACCCAGGTATCCATAGATTTGACCAAACAGGACACTGCTGATCGTGAATACTAGAAGGGGAAAAACAAGAGGTCACAGTTAATAGAAATGATTTCTTTAACATATATTTATTTATATTTGAGGATTATTTAAACTGTTGCACTGAAAACACTTCTCCCGTCCTCATCACTGTTTGCATTTTTGGTAACTATAAAGGCGGCCATCATGTGAACGTTACAAAATTGGAACCTTATGATGTCACGAGATTCCAGCCGTCCTCACAAGTGACCTATAGAATAGGATTTTATGTTAAAAGTTTACCTAAGCTTATAAGGCCGGATTTGCTGTCGTCCATTTTAAATGCGCTTTGTAGGTAAGAAATCGCTCCTGCCAGAACAAAAAGAAGAACACGAATGATTATTGTAATTAGAGAAGTGCAGGAATAGACATCACAGCAGCTAACGAGCCTTCTCGTTGGCCATGAAGATTTTCTTCTTTTTTTCCAGTTTTGGGCCTTATACACCTTGCCCCCGACATAAGCCGGTTTACGCCTACTTACCTACGAAAGTGAAGGCAGCTATGAAGGTGACCAGATTGATGAAGGTTAGAACGCCTACAATAATGAAAGAGCGGACTATGGAGACTCCAGTCCGGGCGTGCAGGTCCTGTTCTTCGCAGTTTTCATCCTCATCTTGCTGGTCTTTTCCTTTTTCCACATCTTCTAATAGAAGTGGCATTTTTGGGGTGGAATTGAAGAGAGATGCCATGTTCAACAGAGCCCTGCAAACACTGGAGAAAAACACAAGACGGTAAAAATATTGCATTAGTCTCAGTAAAGATTTCAAAAATAAAGAGAAAAAAAACAAGCATATATATATATATATATATATGTATTTTTCAGATTATAAGACTCACTTTTTGTTCTCCCAAATTTGGGGGGAAAATGGGGGTGCGATTTATAATCCAATTGTAGCTTACCGGGCTGGGGGGGTATCTGCGGTGGAGCAGGGTCCCAGGAGTCAGGGTCACTGCTGCAGGAAGTTGAAGGTGGTGGGGCGATGCTGTGGGCCCCAGACTGGGAGGTGGGGGTGGTCAGCGATGCGAGGCTGCTTCGGGCACCAGGCTTCCAGAAAATGTCAGTGGAGCCCCCGCACTGCCCATCGTTTTCACTGCGGTGGACTTCGGGAAAATGGACGCCTCCAGCGGAGCATGTGTAGATCTCGGCTCCCGAGATCTCGATCTTGGGAGCGGAGATCTCAATCTAAACATGCGCCATTTTCCCAAAGTCCACTGCAGTGAAAACGATGCAAACGATGGGCAGTGTGGGGACTTGTTTGATATTTTCTGAAAGCCCGTGGCCCGGAGCAGTCTCGCACTGCTGAGCACCCCAACCTTCCAGCCCGGGCCCTGCAGCATCGCCCCACTCCTGCCACCGTTGAAAGCTTTCTGCAGCAGCGACCCTGCCTCCTGGGATCCCGCTTCACCGCAGCCCCCTCGACCACCCCCGGGTAAGCTATCGTAAAAGGGGATTATAAGACGCACTATTTTATTAATTTCATTTTTTTCCCATTTTCCTCCCCAAAATTTGGGGTGCATCTTCTAATCTGCAAAATACAGTCTCTGGCATCAATATATCCATAAAAGTAAGAGAAACAATCAAAACGCCAGAATGGCCTTTTTTTCCCTTGTTTTTTTTTTTATTACGGCACCTTCCCCGAAAAATGCAATAAAAAGTCATCCAAACTGTGTATGTTCCCCAAAATGGTGTCAATAAAAACATCAACTTGCCATAAAATGGTGAAACAAATCAATTTTTTTTTTAAATTCTAAAACTATTGTTGTAACCACTTACGGTAAGTAATAACAATAATAATAATAATAAAACAATATGAACCCTGAATCATCTTTCCAGATCAATCGTACCACAAAATGAACGTGGTAAAAAGCACAAAAAACAGTTTTGTTTTTCTGTTTTTTTTTCACCATTTCACCATAGTTATTATTTTTTTCCCCATTTTTCAGTATAATATAAGGTAAAATGAATGCTGTTCTTCTAAGCAACAACTCGTCTCACAAAAAAAAAAAACAAGCTTTCACCTGACTATGTGATCAGAAAAATAAAAAAGTGGAGGAAATATTGGCCGTGCTTTGAAAGGGTTAATGACAATTTACAAAAAACGTGTCTATACTGTTATTGGGGATAATTCTATAGGGAAATCTATATATGTCCCCCTATAATCATCTACAGGTTGTCTCCCCCTGGGAAAGGCTCCCATTACTCATTAGATGAAGTTCAGACTTACCTTTCTCTCTTTCCACCGGAGGGCGCTGATAATAACAAATAAATATCACTTTCTATAGCAAATTTTGCAACACAGAAATCGTGAGTACAACACACAATAGTGAGTGGCTGGGATCCGGCCGGCGCCCATAGTTATACACAGGGGCCGATTGTGACATCATCAGCCGGTCACTGGGGGTTCTAAGCCATTGTGATGTCATCGATCTATCTAATCATCCGTCCATCCATGGATTCTGTAGTACTACAACACCCAGTATGTACGTCTGGAAAAGTATAGAACTAGCATGCTCCACCCTCACGTTTTTCATTGTGCTGTGGTCTATATTGAAATTCATGTCCCTCTGGATGGATGGATGGACATGCTGAGTTTTGTAGTACTACTGAATCCATCCATCCATCCATCCATCCATCCATCAAGAGGAACATCAATTTCATTATAGACCAAAGCACAATGAAAGACTTGAGGATGGATCTTGCTAGTTCTATACTTTTCCAGATGTATATACTGGGTGTTGTAGTACTACAGAATGATAAGGACTCTGATGACAGGGCATGCTGACACCTGTAGTCCTATACTTTTCTAGAAGTGCATGCTGAGAATTGTGGTACTACAGCACAATAAGAACATAAATTTCAATATATACCACAATACTGTGCTATTGCTGTATATAGTATAAACAATCAAACAATCATAGGTTCAAGTCTACCAGGGGGAGTAAAAAAATAAAAATAAATATCAACAAAAATTTAAAAAAATATATATAAAATATAAAAAGTTCAATTAACTCCTGTTCCTAATTAAAAACTAAAGAGATAAAAATATACATATTGTGCATCAATGTATCCATAAAAGTAAGAAAAACCATCAAAACGCCAGAATTGCCTTTTTTTTTCTATCGCAGCATCTTCCCCCCAAAAATGCAATAAAATGTCATCAAATCTTTGTATGTTCCCAAAAATGGTGTCAATAATAATGACAACTCGCCATGGAAAAAAAACAAGAGCAGAGGCTCATAAAATGGTGAAAAAAACTTTTTTTTTTACAAAGTTCTGAAATTGTTGTAACCACTATAATAATAATACTAATGATAATGATAATAAAAAAGCAATATGTTTGATATTGCTGTAATCACGCTGACCCTGAATCATATTTCCAGATCAATCTTACCAAAAAATGAATGCGGTGAAAAGGAAGCACAAAAAACTGTTGCAAAATTATTTTGCTTTTCACCATTTCACCGCACTCGTAATTGTTTCCCCATTTTTCAGCAACAACTCGTCTCACAAAAAGAAAAAAACAAGCTTTCACCTGACTAAGTGATTGGAAAAATGAAGAATAAGAAGAGGAGGAAATATTGGCCATGTTCTAAAAGGGTTAATGACAATTTACAAAACCGTGTCTATACTGTTATTGGGGATAATTTTATAGGGAAATCTATATATGTCCCCCCTATAATCATCTACAGGTTGTGTCTCCCCCTGGGACAGACTCCCATTACTCATTAGATGAAGTTCAGACTTACCTTTCTCTCTTCCCACCGGAGGGCGCTGATAATAACAAATAAATATCACTTTCTATAGCAAATTTTGCAACACACAATAGTGAGTGACTGGGATCCGGCCGGCGCCCATACTTATACGCAGGGGCCGATTGTGACATCATCAGCCGGTCGCTGGAGGTTCTAAGCCATTGTGATGTCATCGTGCGGTGCATGCATATACACTCAGTGTACTTTGATACAAAGAGTCACCTAATGAATCTTTTCATTTGAAAATGTTGAACCCTGATAAGATAAAAAAAAAACAACCTATAGGCTATGTGCCCACGATGCAGAAATGCTCAGGATTTTTTCCTGAGCGTTTCTGCATCTCCCTGGCAGAAAAAAACGCATGCGGATTGTACATGCGGATTGTACATGCGGATTGTACATGCGTTTTTCCTGCCAGGGACATGCGGATGTGAAGCGTTCTTCACTTGCATTTCCGCATGCGGGTTGTGATTTTAGCATCACTTGGAAAATGCTTGACAACTTGGTCACACTATATAAATCCATGCAACCGGCATGAATTTATATAGTGTGACCGAGAGAATGTCAAAAAATAAAAAAATAAATATACGAGGGGCGATCCAAAAGTAATGATAATCGGTTATTTCTATTGCACACAGAAATTAAAATAAAATGTTTTCTTCTCTCTTAGGTACCCACTAGTCCAGGAAAAAAAAATCACTTAAATAGGCCACGATTCACGGGAGCTACATTCATTTGAGTAGGAACTGCCGAGGAGTGAACATCAAAATGGAAAAAAACGAGCTCAGAGCTGTCATCAAATACCTCTGCTTGAAAAAAATTACTACCAAAGACATACACAGCGACTTGGTGGAAACGTTGGGGTCTTTTCTCTTCCATATTCCACAGTTGCACGCTGGGCCAAGGAATTTAGGCTGGGAAGAATATTGACGGAAGATGAACATCGTGAAGGACGCCCATCCACGTCCCTCAATGAAGAAAACATGAAAAAAGTTGAAGAAGTTGTATTGGCCGATCGAAGAGTGACTATCAAGCATGTAGCGGAGGTCACAGGGATCTCATATGGCAGTATTCAAAGAATCCTTGCAAAAGAATTGCATATGAGAAAGGTCTCGGCGCGTTGGGTGCCAAAAATGTTAACCGACGAGCAAAAGAAGAAACGAGTTAACATTTCAAGAGCACGTCTCGAAAAGTTCCAAGCAGACAAGGAGAATTTTTTGTCACGTTTTTTGACCATGGACAAGACCTGGATCCACCACTTTGATCCCGAAACGAAACAACAATCGATGACATGGAAACGAGCCAACGAACTGACACCGAAGAAACTCAAAGTGTCAAGCTCAGCAGGGAAGGTTATGGCGTCCGTTTTTTGGGACGCTGAAGGAATTATTATGGTGGACTATTTGGAGAAGGGAGCCACTATTACGGGCTCCTACTACACAGAACAAATAAGAAGATTGCGGGAGGCTATCAAGGAGAAAAGGCGCGGCAAACGGCAGGCTGGAGTGCTGTTTCACCAAGATAACGCGCCGGCTCACAAAGCTGCAGTTGCCATGGCTACCATACAAGAAGCGGGCTTTGAACTGGTGGAACAACCCCCCCCCCCTATTCGCCAGATCTAGCCCCCAGTGACTTCTTTCTCTTTCCTTGGCTCAAGGAACACCTCCGGGGCAAGAAATTTGACGACAATAGCGACGTGATAACAGCTGTTGGGGATTTTTTTGAGGGTCAAGATCAAGAATTTTTTTCGAAGGGAATTCTAAGTTGAGAAAAGAGATGGACTAAATGTATAGACTTGTTAGGAGACTATGTAGAAAAATAAAAAAAAATTTTGACTATATTCATTGTGTTTAGTATTGATTATCATTACTTTTGGATCGCCCTCGTATATTTACGGCCCGCGCTGTCTTGCTTCACCGTCCCGGCTGCCGGCAGCGGTGGATTGAAGGACCTGCCGGCGTCAGCGTCGCGTGACCTGTCACATGACTCTGACGTCAGCGCAGGTCCTTCATTCCATCGCGAAGTGCCGGGAAGTAAGGAGGAGCACAGCGCGGGCCGCCGGAAGGTAAGTATATATTTATTTTTTATTTTATTCTTTTTTTTACAGCTTTTTTTTAATGGTACCTGGGTGTGGATGAGACTCTCTTCTCCTCTACACCCGGGTACCATCCGCACATTAGAACGCGCCAATTATGCAAGTACAGATGCAGTCTTGCGGAATTGGCGTATTCTAATGCAAGTCAATGGCGGCGAAAATGCAGCGCTTCCGCAAAATAATTGATAGTGCTGCGTTTTTTTCCGCAATGATAATCCGCAGCAGAAATGTCCGCAGCATGTGCATAGCACACGCGGATTATCATTGGGGATCATGGCAGGCCTTCTAACATGCGTTTTTAATGCGTTTCTGCAGTGTTTTTGCTGCTGCGGAAACGCTTAAAAAACGCATTGTGGGCACACAGCCTTACTCACCTCCCATGATAAAATAAAATAAACTATATCACCTCCCTTGCTGGCGCCGTTCCCACGCTGTCGACACTCGCGGTCCCGGGGTTCTCGTGCAGTTATTGTGACATGTGACACTCGTGACCAATCAGTGCTGGCGTCACTGTCTCCGCCTTTGGACAAATCGAACATGAAGAGGAGACCCTGGATGCGGCTGATCTCTGCCTTCCTTTTCATGTCCCATTTGTCTGAACGCAGAGACATTGACGCCTGCGCTGATTGTCACCGGTGTCACATGTCACAACAACAAGACAATGTGAGCCCCGGGGACAGCGAATTCTGACACCACGGAAACGGCGCCAGCACTGGAGGGGAGTATAAGTTTTATTATTTTACGGGGGCCAAGCGTGGGGTATAAACAGGAGTTGTCCAAGTAGTGGATAACTTCTTTAATGCATGTAAATAGAGCTAAAAATATTGCTTGAAATTGGATTTCCTTACAAATTTTACACTGTGTGGCTTTTACAGACTCTTTATTACCCTGCACATCTGGCTGCAGAGTGAGTTAGCTGAGAATCTGTCAGTGAGCTTGTTCTAATGTAAACAACTCTTGTGCGTCTCACAAACAAACTTCAGTTGCAATCACATGGACACAATCATACACACACATATACAGTGGCATGTAAAAGTTTGGGCATCCCTGTTGAATATTTCAGCTTTTTCTTTGCCCTCTATAATTATTTTATTATGATCTTTTGAAGGGCCGATACCATCCATTTTTTTCTTTTTGGCATTGATATATTTGTAAAAATTTGGGGGAATTTATTTTAATGTCACTGGCGATTTGTGTTTTGGTAGATAACTTTACTAGTTTGATTACTTTTTTACATTTCTTATTGAGATCTTTATACTCCTGAAACGCTATTTCTGTATTCTCAGCCATCAAGATTTTGCAAGTGTCACGGCCCACCCTCCCTCACATTATTGAGTACATTATTATGACATTTATTATTTTTATCCTTATTAGGGTTGTTACCATATGTACATTACTGTTACATTTTATATGAATCTAGCTTGTGAGCCCCAATGGGGACAGTGATGATAATGTCTGTAAAGCGCTGTGGAATTAATGGCGCTATATAAGTGAGTAAAATAAACAAATATGTATTGATATTATGTCTTCTGCTTTCTTTATAATTATCACAGTTGGAGGATGGATAATCTTGCATGAGAAGATGAGAAGACACTTGGCAGCGACATGGTAAACAGGCAGATCCAGACTTGCCCTCCGCAGGAGCAGTGGCGATGGCTGGTGACTTCTTCATCATCCATTCTAAAATGCAAGATCCTCCTGTATTTTTGTGTGAGCTTTATATCATTTGTTAATAAAGGTTATCGCCTACCCCCAGAATTCAGAAGATTTGTGTCTCTGAATATGGTTTAGCGACATAAGATATTGGGTTCGAATGGAGTGATGAGACCAAGTAGTTCAAGGTATATAACTTGCATTGCATGCCGAGTGTCCATATGGCCGAGCGCTGGTATGGATCATATATAATACATATACAATACTTACATAATAGTGCTATACTGTACCAACATTATACTGCCTTACAGTGAGTACCTACATAATAGTGCCATACAGAAACTATATAATAAACCATATAGAGCCATACAGAATTTTTTTTTATTTCAGACAAGTCACGTTTTGGGCTTCTGTATAATTGTCCTTTGGCAGCTTCAGAAGTGGCACGTGTGATAGCACTATATAAATATAAGGGGCGATATGGTGAAACCGAGTATTTCAGGAACACATGTATGGAACTCTGGGTCCAATATGAAATATAAAGAATGTGTTCAAATCAAACCAGCATGTGCTCTGGTTTGGTTATATACTGACAGATAGATAAGGCTCATTCTGTTTTCATTTACTTTGTATTTACTTGAAGTTTAGACACAAGACTATGTTAGGACCTGCTTATTCATTGTCTGAAGCATCTATCACCAATAGTCTTCTGTTTATGGAGGGTTATTGTAAAACATGAAGATTTACATAACCTTTTGTGTTTAATTACTTACCGTATTTTTCGGACTATAAGATGCACCTAGGTTTTAGAGGAGGAAAATAGAAAAAAAATTAAAGCAAAAAATGTGGTCACGATGCCCTGTTAAGGGGGAGGGGGTCTGCTGCTGATACTGCTATAGGGGTAATGTCCCCCGATTCTGATAATATCCCCCATCCTGGTATATATGCCCCCCCCCTTCCTATTATACCTGGCCCCAATCCCCATCCTGGTATGCACTGCACCCCTCCATCCTGATATGCATGGCACCCCTTCATCCTGATATGCATGGTGTTACAAGTCCGGGTGGTGGAACCTCTGTGCTTCGGTGCAAGGAGGGACCAGAGGGGCGTGACTAAGTGCCTACTCGGCCTGACCAATGTCGCACGGCGGCTCAATCAACTCCGTGAACCAGGGAGGGACCGAGCAGGGGGACCAGGTGCCACTCTAGGACCGACCTTGTGTGAGAGCAGGTGACTCCCACGGGTCAGATGGGTACAGCGGATGAGCACAGCAGGAAGGCTGATGGGTGGTCCGGGTAGATAAGCAGGCTGGTTCGGCAGATAGCCAGACTGTTGCTCCGGGTAGGCGAGCTGGTGGGCACGACAGGTAAGAGATTGGTGCTCCAGGTAGGCTAGATTTAAGAGGGAGGGAGCGCGCGCGTGCCCTAAGCACGGTGCCCGGGTGGCTGCACGCCACAGTAGCAGGGGAGCCGGAGGACGCCGGACCTGGACTGCGGCGGTGAGGGGAACAGCGTCTCTATCCGCCAGGAGGCAGAGACGCCGATGCTTCACATGGCACCCCTCCATCCTGATATGCATGGCACTCCTCCATCCTGATATGTATGGCACCCCTCCAATCTGGTGTGCATGGCACCCCTCATCCTTATCCTGGTATGCATGGCACGCCTCATACCCCAATCCTGGTATGTATGGCACCCCTAATCCCTATCTTGGTATGCATGGAACCCCTAATCCCTATCCTGGTATGCATGGCACCCCTCATCCTTATCCTGGTATGCATGGCACCCCTCATCCCTATCCTGGTATTATGGCACCCCTAATCCCTAACCTGGTATGCATGGCACCCCTAATCCCTATCCTGGTATCCATGGCACCCCTAATCCCTATCCTGTTATGCATGGCACCCCTCATCCTTATCCTGGTATGCATGGCACCCCTCATCCCTATCCTGGTATGTATGGCACCCCTAATCCCTATCCTGGTATGCATGGCACCCCGAATCCCTAACCTGGTATGCATGGCACCCTAATCCCTAACCTGGTATGCATGGCACCCCTAATCCCTATCCTGGTATCCATGGCACCCCTAATCCCTATCCTGTTATGCATGGCACCCCTCATCCTTATCCTGGTATGCATGGCACCCCTCATCCCTATCCTGGTATGTATGGCACCCCTAATCCCTATCCTGGTATGCATGGCACCCCGAATCCCTAACCTGGTATGCATGGCACCCTAATCCCTATCCTGGTATGCATGGCACCCCTAATCCCTATCCTGGTATGTATGGCATCCCTCATCCCTATTCTGGTATTTATGACATCCCTCATCCTTGTCCTGGTATGCATGACTTCCCTCATCCTTATCCTGGTATGCATGGCACCCATCATCCTTATCCTGGTATGCATGGCACCCATCATCCTTATCCTGGTATGCATGATTCCCCTCATCCATATACTGGTATGTATGATCCCCCTCATCCTTATCCTGGTATGTATGGCCCCCTCATCCTTATCCTGGTATGTATGGCCCCCTGATCCGTATCCTGGTATGTATGACCCCCGCATCCGTAACCTGGTAAGTATGGCCCCTTCATCCTTATCATGGTATGCATGGCCCCTTCATCCTTATCCTGTTATGTATAGCCCCCTTACCCTGGTATGTATGGCCCCCTCATCCTTATCCTGGCACGCATGGTCCCCCTCATCCTTATCCCTTTATGTATGCCCCCCTCATCCTTATCCTGGTATTCATGGTCCCCCTAATCCCCATCACACTGCACATAAAAAAATAAACACTCCTACTCACCTTTCTTCTCTCTCCCCCAGCGCTGTGTTCTGTCTGCCCGCACTGATCTTGCCATGTGAGCCGCGCATGGGGTCACTGCCATGCGCAGCTCACAGGGAGAGATCAGCTGCCGGAAGTCACTGCTCCTCACGCTGGGACTGTGTACTCCCATGGGTGTGGAGAGGGAGTGAATATCCATGCCCTTTGACAGCGGGCAAAAGCGATCGCCCGGCAGCAGCAGGAGCCGCACTGGGAATACACTGTGTGCCGCTATTAAGGAGCATGAATATTCAGTGCTCCGTAAGCCCATTTTCCTCCAAAATTTTGTAGGAAAAAAGTGCGTCTTATAGTCCGAAAAATACGGTACTTGATCCCTAAGAGCTTTTTGAATTGTGTACCATTGTCTATGTAAGAGCCTGTATCTGATTTATCTTTCTTCCTACAGCCAGCCACTGTCGGGGCAAAGGTGAATTAGACTTAGTAGTGTACATTTACTATATAAGGCCAGAGAGAATATTACTGAGCAGAAGCCATAAGTTGTACCTGCACTGGTGTGTAGTGTTGTGATACCTGTCCATGCAGTGTTATGAAGATTTCTAGGAGTTCTCTGTCTTGGTGAAATTGCTTCTCTGATATTCCCGACAGATGATGTTTAAAAGCTCCTTGGTGATGAAGTGAGTATATATATGTACTTAACATTTGTATTATAACATATACAAAAGTGTTCGCAATATCATCATATCATACTATTCCTTTAATTATGTATTTTATCTTTTAAATCAACTATTATAAATAAAATTGCGTAACATCGCAAGTGGTTTCCTTCTTTAAAGCCATATCCGAACCTTAGCGTTAAAAAAAACTTGGCAAAACATTTGGCGTAGTCAGCAGGATACGCAGAAGGTTCAGAAGTTCTTTTTGTTCAAAATTCCAATCATCTAGAATTTATAAGGCCTCTGTGTGATAAGGTGTGATAGAGTGACATTGCGTTAAACATGTGTTACACGCACGCTGCTAGGTTCAGATAGGGCGAGACAGGTTTCATGAATTCTTTGGAATCCTCGGGGAACCGTTACTCAGGGCGACCATAGGCTGCAGCTTCTCTCAGGCACACGATAGATTCAATTGCTGACCAGACACATCTGACAAGAGTCTTTTTCAACAGTTTAACAGTGGAATTTAATCTGAAGCATGGCCAGTGCAATTCAGGGATATTACAGCAACAATCTTCATTACAGTACAGTCTGAGTTTCTTGAGCAACCGGTTCCAGTAACAATACAGTAGTTTCTTCACAAGGCATAGTATTACAGTCTCTTCAGTAGCATAATTCAGCATAGATTAGATCTCTTAGCAGCACACTTCTATGCATACACAACCACAGGCTTTTCCTTCACAAGGACACAATAGTACACAGCATTATTTATCCTGCATGGAAATGGAGGGGGGGAGGATTTGATAAGGGAGATGATCTCTGTGATACAATTCCTTCCAGTTCTTATCTTCCTGCCCGATAATACTTTGCACTGTTAGTTCAAGGAGTTTATCTCACCTGTGTTTAGTTTCTTTCCTGATCTGAATCCTGTTCAGTTGCTTTCTGTCAGATCCAGATAACACACCACCTTTCTCTTCGGACTACAATAACAAGTTCCCCACAATCCCCCTGGGACTCTGCTGAAACACTCCCTGGCTCCTGTGACTGTGTTAACCCCTCTAATTGCTGGATGCTACCGAAGCACAACACTTCCTGTCTCCTGTGCTTGTGTTATTTGTAACAGTTATAATAATAATAATCTTTTTATTTATATAGCGGCAACATATTCCGCAGCGCTTTACAATTCAGACAATTTACAGACATTATGGGCACTGTCCCCATTGGGGCTCACAATCTAGATTCTGTATCAGTATGTCTTTGGAGTTGCTGGATGCTTTTGAAGCAACCGCACTACTTCTGCATGTCACACTCTCCCTCCTTTTTGAATGTCGTCCTCAACATTCTTCTTAATTGGTCAATCTAACCAATTCTGAGACAGTGGTGAAAGTTGAGTAACTTTATATACAAATTGGCATAACATTTATAAACATTTATAACAATCTATTCTACAACCTTTTTCTTGTAGTACTCCTGTAAGAAATAAACAATTAACACAATTAACACAATCTCTTCAGCTTCAGCTGGAGCTTTTCGTACATCTTCAACAAGCTGTCTCTCTCACTAGGCCTTAACAGTTCTTTATTTCTACAAAGTCTTTTAAGGAAAATCAAAGCATGAAAACAAGTCTTTCCACCAGGCAACATCTTCCATACTGCCTCTCAGTGGTGAATACCACTCCAGTGGGCTTACCTGGTCCGTAGGCAAAGATACCTGTTTCCAGTCGACAGTCCTTGGCACTTGACTCGGTTCACCAAGTGTCTCATACATCAGCATCACGGGCCTCTTCACTTCTCGAGTCGACATCCTCCTGGAGGGTTGTTCCTCAGATACCACGGGTTCTTCGGTCACAGGAGTTTCTTCCGCCGCACTCATTTCCCGTGCTTCCTCAGATGCTCCTGGAACTGCCTCTGTAAGTTCCTGCACTTCTCTGGAATCGCTTGGTTCTACATGGTCTGGTAATTCTGCTTCTCCTGAGTGTCGATCGGTCTCTCCAGTGACCGGTGTTCGATCATCAGATCTGAATTGGACTTCATCTGTACTCCTTGGTACAAACTCTGGAGCCTCTGGACTTAGTTCACTCTCCTGAGGATGGTACATCCCTCTCCTTGCCGGTCCGAGAAATAAAACGGTGTGCTCTTCTTCATTGGAACTTTCAAGGTCACTATCTCCCACCGGAGCTTTAATCTGTGGTGGTCTCTTAGTCGATCTTGGTCGATGTCGCTCTGCTTCTGGGAAGTCTTGTTGTGGTGGGAGATAATGACATGGTAGTAATAAATTCTGATAGACTATTCTGGTTTTATTGTCCCCTCCTTCCAATCGGATTTCATACACTGGACTGTCATCGACTTTCCTCTTTACGACCACATACACCTTGTCTTCTTGACTAGCACCCAGCTTACTGGTGCCATTTCTGTTCCATAACATTTTCGATGATAGTACTCCTTACTCTTGCTCTGTCCTTGCATAACCACTTTGGACGCTATGTTGTATGCTTCTGCCATCCGTTCCTTCCATTTCCGAACGTACTCCGGATACGTTCTGTAAGTCTCTGACACAGTAGTATCGAACATGATGTCGATTGGCAGTCTTGGCCATTTAATAGGAAGAAGGTTGAGTAACCTGTTGCATCACTCTTTGCACAGTTATAAGCATGTACCACTTTTGACAGAGAACTCTTCCAGTCTTTCTTCTCGTCAGCTGTTAAAGAAGTGTCACAATTATAGTGGATAACTAAGGAAAGTGTTTGCGTGGAGCAAGACACAACAGTACACAGTTTATAGGTGAAAAGTCTATATTAAAGCACACAGTGTTTTGCACAAAAATGCAGAGAAATCTCAAAGTCTTAAGTTCACAGAATAATGAGTCTTTGCAAGGTTAGTTCACCATTATATATCAGCAAGTCCATACAATGCAGAAGCAATCAAAGAGGCCCGGGTAAAGTCTCGGACAGTGCAGACCAGTCCCATGCTCAGCGACCATCCGAATAAGGAGACTGAGAACTCAGAGCAGCTTACTTGAGAGCCAAAGCAGATGGAGGGCAGAGGTGCAGAGGAACCTGCACAAAACAGCCAGGATCTCAGGCAAAATACTCTAGCACTGGACTAGAGGCTGGGGTGGAGTTATAAGGGCAGGAGGTAAGGGCACATGATACAGAAAATGCCATCTTGAAAAAGGGCAGAAATGTCCCAAAAGAAAATGAAACATTCAGAGTCCTGACATTACTCCCTCCTTACTAGCGGCCTGAGGATGATCCTGGACCCGGTTTCTCAGGGAATCTTTGATGGAAACGAGAAATCTTTTTATGGGGATTGATGTTTTCCACAGGTTCCCAAGAGTCTTCTTCAGGGTGATACCCCTGCCATCTTTTCAAATACTGAAGCCGATTCCTGCGAGTCCTAGAGTTAATCACTTCCTCCACCACAAATTCCTCTTGCCCATCAATCACTACAGGCTGTGGAGGTGGCACAACACGTCCCTGGAAGGTATTAGGAGACACAGGCTTCAGTAAGGAAACATGAAAAACTGGATGTACCTTCATATTCCTAGGCAGCTTCAGACGGCAGGCCACAGAGCTCACAATACCGTTGATCTTGAAAGGACCGATGAACTTCTATCCAAGCTTCTGTGAAGGAAAGTTCAACTTTAGATTTTTAGTGGATAACCACACGGAATCTCCTACCTTAAACATGGGTGCTGGTTTACGGAATCTATCAGCCGATCTTTTGTAACGTTCCTGAGCCGAGGTCAGAGATTCCTTCAGAACCTCCAAATTTTGCCTCATTGCAGTCAGCCTTTCCTCTACAGCTGGAACAGGAGCATTAATCGGAGACCTAGGAAAAATACTCGGATGAAAATCCAAATTGGCAAAGAAAGGTGTTAACTTAGTGGAGGCACTCTGAGAGTTGTTGTAAGAGAATTCAGCTAATGGAAGAAGCTCCAACCAATCATACTGAAGATCGCTGATATAGCATCTTAGATATTGTTCCAAAGTCTGATTGGTACGCTCGGTCTGGCCATTTGTGTGAGGGTGATAAGCGGAAGAAAGACAGACATTAATATTGAGTGCAGAGCAAAACCCCTTCCAAAATCTTGAGGTAAACTGCACTCCATGGTCAGAGATGATCTCATCCAGGACCCCATGCAGCCGAAAAACATTTTGTATAATCAACTTCACTGTATCCTTAGCTGAGGGGAGGCCAGTGCAAGGAACAAAATGGGCAGCCTTGGTCAGACGATCAACTATCACCAGGATCGTATTCATACCACCCGATGAAGTTGTCGCGCCCCCGGGGCCGTGGGGTACTCGGCAGCCGGGCCCTCAGATGTTTGGGGGATATCATGGTGGCTGGCCCGGTTCGTGGCCCAGGGCGGACAACTGAAAAGAGGGGAATGTCTATTGGGATAATAGGTTTGTAAATGTTCGTGACGCCACCTGTGGTGCCTGGTGAGGATCACCAGCGCTGCAGCAGTCCACTGAGGCCGGTGTTGTGGCAGCTTAGATGGTATTGCTCCCCACAGGTGGAGCAGGGCCTCAGGGCAGCGTAGGAGGGAGGGGGATGCAGGACAGAGGGGACCCAGCCGGGTCAGAGCAAGAATAGGAGCACACACGAAAGTCACTTCAGTACCTTTTACTGATGGAAGTTCAGGCACATCCCGGAGCACTGTAGGGTGAAGGGTGCATATCAAGATCCTCCCCAGTGAGCGGGTGTAGGGCCTCCTGTCTCTTACCTCTCTGTAGTAAGTTTCTGACCTGCCTGGAGCTAGGCCTAACCTGGTTTCTGTTCTGCACCTGCTGACTTGGTGATAGTGCCTTCTGTTGGAGATCACTCTCCCTATTCTTTGGGGTCTCCTTGATTCCTGACCCTTGTACGTATCAGCTTTTGGTGATCCTGGGACATGTAGTTCGCCAGGGGTTTCAGTTGTTTTCTACTGGTCATGAAGATCCACGTAGACTCGGACCCGGTGTCCGGTATATGCTTCGGGGTGAGCTGGTTAAGCTCCTCTGCCCCCTATGTTACTCCCTTTCCACTCGCCTTCGGCCCCGCTCAGGCCCTCACTAGGCTACACACACTTCAGCCAGGATGCTGCTCTTCTTCGCTGCTCTCAGAGTGTTGGCACACTCCTAGCTCTCTATCCTGAGCTCTGTGAGTTCTAGTCTGGACTCACTCTACAGACTATACTGAACTCTTTCTGCAGGAACTGCTAGGCTCTGGCTTGACTGCACTGAATACTTCTGTGTCTGAGCAGGAACTGCTGAATCACTGAGCTGCCTAGCTCCACCTTCCCTATTTATATCCCTAACGGTTTCCCTCTGGTGGTCTGAGGTGGAAGGTGGAGGTGTGTGTGTGCTGTGGGGGCCTCTTGTGGAGAAATCCTTCTATGCAACCCTCTACGATCTGCGGTACCAAGCGCAGCTGGGAGGCACATTCCCCCCTAGCAAAGCTCAGCACTTCCGGGCTGAAGTACATTTTATAAAACAATAAACATTAACAATCTTCCCTTTATGGGAGGCACATTTCTTAAACGTTGCATAACAAAAACATTATAAACATATAAAACATTTTCAGCAGTTCAATAATGGTGCTCCTTCCGGGGAAGCACCTGTCCATGATAGGCTGGCCCAGCCGGGTCATCAGCCGTAGATGGCGGGAGTTTGCTCTCCTCCCCCACCTTGTGGACATTCAGGGCCATGGGTATGACAGGGGTTACAGGTCCTGCTGATGGAGTGGCTGCCTCGGCCTGCTCGGCGCCGAGCTCGGGTTGAACATCAGGGCCATTAACCGGTGCTTCGGCGTTTTGCTGTTCCTCGGACATTCTGGTGCCCCCCTAGCGAACCGTGGCCTACCTTCCTTTCCTTCCAGTAGGCCACAGCTCCCCAGGTGACAGTCTTCTTCAGGACCTTGCGTCGCTTGCGTCCTACGTCAGAGCGTTCAGCGACGCTCCTTCCAGGACCTGGCATTTCCTGGTTTGACGTCGAGGCATGGGGCGTGTCCGGGGCTTTGCGCACTTTTGCAGGTGCGCCCCTCAGTTTCCTGCTGTTACGCCCTTCTTCTCGCTCGGCGGCCCAACAATGGCGGCAATCTTCACCACAGTTTAACATACACAGTTTTTAATTAAAGGCGCACAGTACCAGGTGGCAACGGGCATAACACTTCGTCGTTGCAGTGGGCACGGAATCCTGTTTGTGACGCCAGAAGTTGTCGCGCCCCCGGGGCCGTGGGGTACTCGGCAGCCGGGCCCTCAGATGCTTGGGGGATATCACGGTGGCTGGCCCGGTCCGTGGCCCAGGGCGGACAACTGAAAAAGAGGGGAATGTCTATTGGGATAATAGGTTTGTAAATGCTCGTGACGCCACCTGTGGTGTCTGGTGAGGATCACCAGGGCTGCAGCAGTCCACTGAGGCTGGTGTTGTGGCAGCTTAGATGGTATCGCTCCCCACAGGTGGAGCAGGGCCTCAGGGCAGCGTAGGAGGGGTGGGGTGCAGGACAGAGGGGACCCAGCCGGGTCAGAGCAAGAATAGGAGCACACACGAAAGTCACTTCAGTACCTTTTACTGATGGAAGTTCAGGCACATCCTGGAGCACTGTAGGGTGAAGGGTGCATATCAAGATCCTCCCCAGTGAGCGGGTGTAGAGCCTCCTGTCTCTTGCCTCTCTGTAGTAAGTTTCTGACCTGCCTGGAGCTAGACCTAACCTGGTTTCTGCTCTGCACCTGCTGACTTGGTGATAGGGCCTTCTGTTGGAGATCACTCTTCCTATTCTTTGGGGTCTCCGTGATTCCTGACCCTGGTACGTATCAGCTTTTGGTGATCCTGGGACATGTAGTTCGCCAGGGGTTCCGGTTGTTTTCTACTGGTCATGAAGATCCACGTAGACTCGGACCCGGTGTCCGGTATATGCTTCGGGGTGAGCTGGTTAAGCTTCTCTGCCCCCTATGCCACTCCCTTTCCACTCGCCTTCGGCCCCGCTCAGCCCCTCACTAGGCTACACACACTGCAGCCAGGATGCTGCTCTTCTTCGCCGCTCTCAGAGTGTCGGCACACTCCTAGCTGTTATGCACACGCCCGGGCTGAGCGGCGTGTGCGTGTGATTGTAGTGATTCCACTGGACCGTGCCGGAGAGTGAATGCCTGGAGGGGCGTGACTAGGTATTCACCCGATCCGACCAGGGTCGCACGACGGCATACGACGCCAGTGCACCAAGGAGGAACCGAGCAGAGGGACCAGGTGCTACTCCAGGACAGACCCCGGACACGGCTGTTGACCCACACAGGGGAATACAGGAACAGGCTGGTAGGCTGGCACACAGACTGGTGGGTATAGGCAGGCACGACTGGTATGCAGGCAGGCGGGTATGCAGGCAGGGGGGTAAAGGCAAGCACAGCTAGAGTGCAGACAGGGAGGCACTAGCAGGTAGGAACACAGGCGGGATAGGACCCAGTACACACCGGGACACAGGAACAATACAGGCAAAGGGGTACAGGCAAGCACGGCTAGAGTGCAGACAAGGCTGAGCAGGGAGGACAGGGCTCTGTTCACACGGAACAGACAGGAAGGGAAAGGCAGAGCCAGACACCCACAGGGTACTAGCAGTGAAGTAGCGAGTGGACCACAAACTCACAAACGGGAGTACAGAGACAACTGGCAGGAGTTAGGAACGAGTTCAGACTCTGCAGAAAAAGGAAGGGAACGGACATAGAGGCAAAAACAGGTAAAGGATAGGAGAGAGTTCAGACTGGAACTGAGTGTACGGAGGAGACCGACACTGCAGCGGGATACAGGAGCGGGTCTGGGAATACTGCCCCCAGAGAGGCGGGACGAACAGGCAAGGAGCGAGTTCAGACAGGACAGACAAGATACAGGAGCGGGTCTAGGTAATCGGCCCCTAGAAGGCAGGAGGAACAGGCTAGGAGCGTGTTCAGACAGGACAGACAAGAGAACACAGAAAGGACTCAGTTCAGACACGGGAACTAATACCGAAAAGCAGGAGACATACAGGACTCAGTTCAGACACGGGAGCTGATACCGAAAAGCAGGAGACATACAGGACTCAGTTCAGACACGGGAGCTGATACCGCAAAGCAGAAGACATACAGGACTCAGTTCAGACACGGGAGCTGATACCGAAAAGCAGAAGACATACAGGACTCAGTTCAGACAGGCCTGGAAATACAGCCTACAGGAAAGGCAGACAAGGAAACAAAGAACGGGACCTGGCACCTTCAGAGTGCAAGCACACACTGAAGGAAACACTATGCTCAGGCAGGGATAGAAGGGAGCTGCTGAGCTATATACCAAGTGACAGACAGCAATAGGCTGAGGACGCACAAGGGGTGTGACCCACAGCAGGTACAAAAGGCAGGAAGTGATCGGGCGCCGCCCTTAAGCAGCAGAAACAGACACAAACAGACAGCATGGAGGGAAGCCAGAGAGACATCCTGGACAGGAGATCAAGTGCGCCCTCTTGCACAGTGGGAGATGGACCACCATGCAAGGACGCCGCCAGGTATGTTACAGTACCTGCCCCCTTACGCCCCCTCTTCTTCAGGCCTGCCAGAATCTTCCGCAGGGAATTCGAGGACCAGTCGTTCACTGGGTTGGAGGGGGACAGAGACTTAAGGGTAATCTCTGCTTCGAGGTACATCTTGTCAAGCTCACAGGAAGAAATAGACGGGTTATCAGGTACATAATGAGGAAAAGTCACTGTCTCTTTGTTATCTGGTGGTATCCCGGAGGATTCAGGAAACAACTGGAGGTCCTCCGCCGGGTCAGAAGAGTGCAGAGGCTCAGAGAAAACAACTGCTTCAGAGTACACTAGGTCGGACTCACTGGAGGAAGCAGGCGAGGTATCGGGTACCGAGTATAGGAAAGTCTCTGTCCATTCACCACCAGGTGGCACCCCGAAGGATTCTGAACACAACTGGAGGTCCTCCGCCTGGTCGGAGGGGTGTAGAGACTCAGGAGTAACCTCTGCTTCGGAGTACACTAGGTTGGACTCACTGGAGGAAGCAGGCTTGGTATCGGGTACCGAGTATAGGAAAGTCTCTGTCCATTCACCACCAGGTGGCACCCCGAAGGATTCTGAACACAACTGGAGGTCCTCCGCCTGGTCGGAGGGGTGTAGAGACTCAGGAGTAACCTCTGCTTCGGAGTACACTAGGTTGGACTCACTGGACGAAGCGAGCGAGGTATCAGGTACAGAGTATAGGAAAGTCTCTGTCCATTCACCACCAGGTGGCACCCCGAAGGATTCTGAACACAACTGGAGGTCCTCCGCCTGGTCGGAGGGGTGTAGAGACTCAGGAGTAACCTCTGCTTCGGAGTACACTAGGTTGGACTCACTGGACGAAGCGAGCGAGGTATCAGGTACAGAGTATAGGAGAGTCTCTGTCCTTTCGCTACCAGGTAGCACCCCGAAGGGTTCAGGAGACAACTGGAGATCCTCCGCCTGGTCGGAGGGGTGTAGAGACTCGGAGGTAACTACCACTTTGGGGTACCCATTGTCAGGCTCACAGGACGAAGCGGACAAAGTATTGAGTACCGGGTGTAGAGAAGTCTCTCTCCATTTGTCATCGAGTGGTATCCCGGAGGATTCAGGAGACAACAGGGGATCCTCCGCCAGGTAGTAGAGGTGCACAGACTCTGAGGTAACCACAGCTTTGGAGCATCCTTGGACATGCACACCGGTTAAAGAGAAAGAAGCATCTGATGCCGGGTGCAGGAAGTTCTCCTGTGTGGAGTCTGAATGGGCAGAAGTCTCTTCGGCCAGGAGAACTGGTGCACTACCCACGCACATTACCCATTGGGGATTCTCCGGGATACAGGGAGATGAAGCTTCAGTAGGGACTTCAAGGTTGGGGTCAGGAGGTCTCAGGGAGGACAGACCCTGGCGTGACGGCTTGCCTCTAAGTCTAGCACGTCTGGACTGCCTCTTGAGGTTGAGAGAAGTATTCCGGAAAGCGTAGTCACCCTGTGAGGATTCTGGGTGGGCAGTAGTCTCATTGGGCTGGAGGACTATTGCGCTACCCACACACATTACCCGTCGGGGCTGCTCCGGGATATTGGGAAGTGAAGCTTCAGCAGGGGCTTCAGAGTTAGGGTCCTCGAAGACCATACGAAAGGCCACCAGGAAGGCCTGCAGGTCAAGGATGACAGGATCCCATGCTTCCCATAGGGGGGTGACCCATTTCAAGGCATCACCCGCTAGGTAGTCAATCATAAAGGCCACTTTAGCCCAATCGGAAGGAAAATAGAGAGGGTAGGCCTTGAAGTGTAGCATGCATTGCTCCACAAATGCACGACACTGTCTTGGATCCCCATAGTAACGTGGCGGATCCGCAGGAACGAGGGCTGATAGATCCATCTGGACGGGTGCGTAATTCGCCTGGAACTCAGCTAAAGGGGGGAAAAAATTTATTTATTTTATTTTAATGCATGTATTCGCTGGAAAAACTTCTCAAAGAGCGAAGGCCGTGGGGCTCAACGGGAACCATGGCCTGAGCATGCTGTTATGCACACGCCCGGGCTGAGCGGCGTGTGCGTGTGATTGTAGTGATTCCACTGGACCGTGCCGGAGAGTGAATGCCTGGAGGGGCGTGACTAGGTATTCACCCGATCCGACCAGGGTCGCACGACGGCATACGACGCCAGTGCACCAAGGAGGAACCGAGCAGAGGGACCAGGTGCTACTCCAGGACAGACCCCGGACACGGCTGTTGACCCACACAGGGGAATACAGGAACAGGCTGGTAGGCTGGCACACAGACTGGTGGGTATAGGCAGGCACGACTGGTATGCAGGCAGGCGGGTATGCAGGCAGGGGGGTAAAGGCAAGCACAGCTAGAGTGCAGACAGGGAGGCACTAGCAGGTAGGAACACAGGCGGGATAGGACCCAGTACACACCGGGACACAGGAACAATACAGGCAAAGGGGTACAGGCAAGCACGGCTAGAGTGCAGACAAGGCTGAGCAGGGAGGACAGGGCTCTGTTCACACGGAACAGACAGGAAGGGAAAGGCAGAGCCAGACACCCACAGGGTACTAGCAGTGAAGTAGCGAGTGGACCACAAACTCACAAACGGGAGTACAGAGACAACTGGCAGGAGTTAGGAACGAGTTCAGACTCTGCAGAAAAAGGAAGGGAACGGACATAGAGGCAAAAACAGGTAAAGGATAGGAGAGAGTTCAGACTGGAACTGAGTGTACGGAGGAGACCGACACTGCAGCGGGATACAGGAGCGGGTCTGGGAATACTGCCCCCAGAGAGGCGGGACGAACAGGCAAGGAGCGAGTTCAGACAGGACAGACAAGATACAGGAGCGGGTCTAGGTAATCGGCCCCTAGAAGGCAGGAGGAACAGGCTAGGAGCGTGTTCAGACAGGACAGACAAGAGAACACAGAAAGGACTCAGTTCAGACACGGGAACTAATACCGAAAAGCAGGAGACATACAGGACTCAGTTCAGACACGGGAGCTGATACCGAAAAGCAGGAGACATACAGGACTCAGTTCAGACACGGGAGCTGATACCGCAAAGCAGAAGACATACAGGACTCAGTTCAGACACGGGAGCTGATACCGAAAAGCAGAAGACATACAGGACTCAGTTCAGACAGGCCTGGAAATACAGCCTACAGGAAAGGCAGACAAGGAAACAAAGAACGGGACCTGGCACCTTCAGAGTGCAAGCACACACTGAAGGAAACACTATGCTCAGGCAGGGATAGAAGGGAGCTGCTGAGCTATATACCAAGTGACAGACAGCAATAGGCTGAGGACGCACAAGGGGTGTGACCCACAGCAGGTACAAAAGGCAGGAAGTGATCGGGCGCCGCCCTTAAGCAGCAGAAACAGACACAAACAGACAGCATGGAGGGAAGCCAGAGAGACATCCTGGACAGGAGATCAAGTGCGCCCTCTTGCACAGTGGGAGATGGACCACCATGCAAGGACGCCGCCAGGTATGTTACACTAGCTCTCTATCCTGAGCTCTGTGAGTTCTAGTCTGGACTCACTCTACAGACTATACTGAACTCTTTCTGCAGGAACTGCTAGGCTCTGGCTCGACTGCACTGACTACTTCTGTGTCTGAGCAGGAACTGCTGAATCACTGAGCTGCCTAGCTCCACCTTCCCTATTTATATCTCTAACGGGCTCCCTCTGGTGGTCTGAGGTGGAAGGTGGAGGTGTGTGTGTGCTGTGGGGGCCTCTTGTGGAGAAATCCTTCTATGCAACCCTCTAGGATCTGTAGTACCAAGCGCAGCTGGGCGCCACATAGGCAGCTCCACGATGAAGTCCATTGAGATAGACCCCCATGGACGAGACGGAACAGGTAATGGTTGAAGAAGACCCGTAGGTGACACACGAGGAGTCTTGTAACGAGCACATACCTCGCAAGAGAGCACATAGTCCTTAGTATCCTTCAGGCAAGTCGGCCACCAGAAAAATCTGTTTAGGAATTCTCGTGTCTTCTGTACCCCCCTGGGACCAGCCAACTTGGAGTCGTGGACCAACTTGAGGATCTGTTGACGGACGGCCTCAGGGACGTAGATACGTCGATCTCTGAACCACATGCCACTCCTAAGAACGAGATTGATATCAGCAGGAGGATTGGCCAGAAATACATCACTGTCATAGGCCTCCTTGAACTCCTTCCATAAGTCTTGATTGTGGATCACTCCGATGAAGTTGGCATCAGATAGAATGGTCTTGGACGGGGCTCCATGTACGGAATCCGCAGCATGGAATCGGGATAAAGCATCAGCCTTCCCATTACGAGAACCTGGGTGGTACGAAATAACAAAGTTAAATTGATTTAAAAATAGATTCCAACGAGCCTGCCGAGGAGAAAGACCTCTAGCGGATCTAAGGAACTCTAAATTCCGATGGTCAGTCAATACTACAATCTGTTGTGTGGCTCCTTGCAGATGGTGCCTCCATTCCTTGAAAGCTACAATAATAGCCAGCAATTCCTTGTCTCCCACAAGCACAAGGATGTAGCAGACTCTTCTCTCCAGTTCTTTGGGAGAGAGTAGCCCCCAAAGCATTATCAGAAGCGTCCACCTCCACAATGAAAGGCTGTGCTGGGTCTGGGTGGATCAACAGCGGTACGTAGGTGAAACGGGTCTTAAGCCGATCAAAAGCTTCTTGAGCCTGTGATGACCACTTAGAGGGCTTTTCTTTCTTGGTCAAGGAAGTGATGGGCCGAACAATATCAGAAAAATTTTGAATAAAACGTCTATAGAAATTTGCAAAACCGATAAAACGTTGGACCTCTTTAACGTTCTTAGGTACCGGCCAGTCAAGGATTGCCTCAATCTTACCAGATTCCATGTTCAGCCCCTGAGGAGAGATGATATAACCTAAAAACTGGATCTCAGAACGATGGAACTCAAATTTCTCCGGCTTGATATACAGATGGTTCTCTATCAGACGTTTCAAAACAGATTTGACATGTTCCTCATGTTCCTGCAGAGAGTCAGAAAAAAATAGAATATCATCCAAATAGATCACCACAAACTGATCTAATAGATCTCTAAAAATGTCATTAGCAAGATGTTGAAACGTCGCAGGGGCATTACAAAGCCCAAAGGGCATCACGAGGTATTCAAAGTGTCCATACCGACATCTGAATGCTGTCTTCCATTCAACACCGGAACGAATACGCACCAGATTATAAGCCCCACGAAGGTCCAGTTTAGTGAATATCTTGACATGATGAACTCTGTCCAATAATTCGGGAATCAACAGCAAAGGATAGCGATTCCGTATGGTTACCTTATTAAGTTCCCTATAGTCAATACAGGGTCTCAGGGTCCCATCCTTTTTCTTCACAAAAAATATAGGCGCCCCTGCTGGTGAGGAAGAAGGGCGTATGAAGCCTTTAGCCAGATTTTCATCAATATATTCCTTCAGGGCCTGAAGCTCAGGTGCCGCCAAAGGGTATACATTACTGAAAGGAATAGCTGTCCCAGGAAGCAGCTCAATGGGATAGTCATAATGCCTATGTGGAAGAAGATGATCTGCTTTCTTCTGGTCACAAATATCAGAGAAATCTTTATACACAGAAGGTAAAGAAAAAACCTGTGCAGGAGATTCTTTATCTCTGGACTCAGGAACGGCTTCTGTAATCGCTGAGTTGCTCCTTGTTGGGAAGGTAATCTCCTTGGTCTCCCAGTTGACAATCTGGTTTCAAGCACGCAACCAAGGGATGCCTAAAATCACAGGAAAATGAGGAGAAGAAATTAATAGAAAAGAAAGTTGCTCCTGATGATTAGGCTCCAACAAAATTTCAAGGGGTACTGTTTCCTGATCCACAGGCCCAGAGACTAAGGGTGACCCATCCACTGTTTCCATGGCAATTGGTGAGGCTCTACGCTGTATCTCAATGCCATGTTCCTTGGCGAATGTAATGTCCATAAAGTTGCCCCCAGCGCCAGAGTCAATCATAGCCGCACTGGAAATCCACTGCCCTGTACACAGAATCTTAATAGGGAGTGAAGAGTGAGAGTTCTTTTCCTGCAGCTCCCTGGGAGGTGTAGCCAGAGAGACAGAATGGAAAACAGCGTTTAATGGCAGGCTACATTCAGAGATGTCAGACTCATCGTCACAGTTATCATACTCCCCTACCGCTGCTAGCACCTTGTCAGACAGCTTAGGACAGTAAATTGGGAAGTGGTCTGACTGACTGCAGTAGAAACATAGCCTCTCTCGCAGACGGTGCTCTCGGCGCTCATTACTCTCACGCCTCTGCACAGAATCAATCTGCATGGCCACCTCCTCTACCTCCCGAGATGATTTACCTGAAGGCTCTTTTGGAGGAAAGGAAAAATTAGACATACGGTTAAATACAGCCAATTTCTCCTGTCTACGCTCAGTAAGACGAATGTCTATGCGTACACAATGCTGTATAAACGTTTCTAACTCTTGTGGTGACTCTGAACGGGCTAGTTCATCCTTCACAATGCTAGACAGACCTTTCTTAAAAATAGGCAATTGTGCATAACTGTCCCAATTAGTATCAACCGCTAATCTCCTAAATTCAGTCGCATATTCAATAACAGAGCGTTTACCCTGGCGTACAGATAATAAAGCAGACTCAGCAGTTGCGCGGCGATTAGGGTCATCAAACATTAATGCCATAGCGGCCAAGAGCTCATCCAAATCATTTAACCGTGGATCACGAGACTCGATCATCGGATTCGCCCAGGCGAGCGCTCATGAGGTCAGCAGCATAATTACACACAATACTTTAGAGCGATCAGTAGGAAAACGGTCAACATGCACATCAAAATATAGCATACACTGGTTCACAAAACCGCAAAATTTGTCACGATCACCATTAAGCCTGAATGGTGGCAACTTAGGTGGACTGGCTAGTGGCGGTTTACCAGAGGGTAAAGTCACTTGTGCCGCTATTTGCGTGTTTAAGTCCTGGAAAGCCCGTCCATATTGGGACTCCAAGCCAGCAAGTTTGTTTTCCTGAGCCGCCATACGGATACTTAAGTCCTGTAAAGTTTGTCCAAACACTTGTTGATTGTGCTCAAGGCCTCCAAGTCTCTTTTGCACACCTTCCACATCTTTCTGCAGAGATCTAATTATGGCATACACCTGCTCTAACTTGCTTTCTGCAGTCATTGCTCCAGCAGTCTCCTAAAGGGGCTAGAGTATCCTGTAACAATTATAGTGGATAACTAAGGAGACTGTTTGCATGGAGCGAGACACAACAGTACACAGTTTATAGGTGAAAAGTCTATATTAAAGCACACAGTGTTTTGCACAAAAATGCAGAGAAATCTCAAAGTCTTAAGTTCACAGAATAATGAGTCTTTGCAAGGTTAGTTCACCATTATACATCAGCAAGTCCATACAATGCAGAAGCAATCAAAGAGGCCCGGGTAAAGTCTCGGACAGTGCAGACCAGTCCCATGCTCAGCAACCATCCGAATAAGGAGACTGAGAACTCAGAGCAGCTTACTTGAGAGCCAAAGCAGATGGAGGGCAGAGGTGCAGAGGAACCAGCACAAAACTGCCAGGGGCACGAGAAATGCTGGAAACTAGAGTATGAAGCAGGCTCTCAGGGAACAGATGATTCCAGCAGAATTTCGGGAGCATGCAGAAAGCCAGGAAGCCACCAGAAGGAGGATCTCAGGCAAAATACTCTAGCACTAGACTAGAGGCTGGGGTGGAGTAATAAGGGCAGGAGGTAAGGGCACATGATACAGAAGACGCCATCTTGAAAAAGGGCAGAAATGTCCCAAAGGAAAACAATATGCAAATTGCCTCTTCAGAGTCCTGACAAGAAGTTGTCCACTACTTTTACATTTATGTCCAATCCGTAGGATAGGGCATCAATGTATGATCGGCCAGGGTCCCACACGTGGCACCCCCACATACCAGCTGTTATCGGTGCCGGCGGCGGTGGCCACCGGCCTGAAGTGCTCACCTGTGGGGCTCCGCCGTCAAGTGGTAGTGGCCGCCGAGGTGTGCTGCACATCCGCCTCCCATTCAATTGAATAGGAGGCGGATGTGCAGTACACCGCGGCGGCCACTACCATTTGACGGTGGAGCTCCGCTGGTGATCACTTCCGGCCTGCGGCCACCGCCGCCGGCGCTAGTAGCAGCTGATCGGCCGGGGTGCCGCGTGCGGGACCCTGGCCGATCATACATTGATGCCCTATCCTACGAATTGGGCATCAATGTAAAAGTAGTGGACAACCACTTTAAAGTGCGCAACATCGACAATAATGTCCGCTTAAAACGTTCCACTTGTCCATTACCCTCTAGGTGATAGGGCGTTGTGTGGGATCTCTGAATTCTACAGTATTTTCCTAGTTTGTCTACGAGCTGGTTCTCAATTTCTTTTTCTTGGTCGTGGTGTAACCTCGTAGGGAAACCAAACCTCAAAGCAAAATCATTGAAGAACTTCTCTGCCACTGTTTGACCAGCTTTATTGGTGGTGGGATATGCTTGGGCAAATCGAGTAAAATGGTCCATCACCACCAATATGTATTCGTAGCCACCCTTGCACGTCTCGAGATGTAGAAAGTCTATTGAGACCATCTCAAACGGATACATACTGTAGTTGCCCATAAGTGCCTGGGTTGATGTGTTGGGATGTTTATCTTTCAGACACCCACACTCCCTGGTCACATACCTCTCAATATCTCTCTGCATGTACGGTCAGAAGAAATATTCACGGATCAAGTTGGTGGTCCTTTCCACTCCTAGGTGTCCTATGTTTTCATTGAGTTCTTTGAAGATCAACCTACGGAATACTCTGGGTAGTACTAACTGCCGGTTTTGTCCTCCTTTACAATACAGGATACTGTCTTCACTGAGGTAGAGCTTCGTCCATTCTTTAACTAAAACATACTGCTGGTGATTCATTATCTCTCTCCCGTTTACTTGGAAACCGATCTTGGTCCACATAAAGTAGTATTCTACCAATTATCTGATCTTTCCGTTGTGCTCTATGGATTTTTTCTTTTGGTAGTTGTTGAATAGACAGGGGGTGATCTTATTCTCCCGCTTTTATGGTGGTTTCCACCGTCAACGGACACCACAATGGTGTGTCTTCCTCCTGATAAACTTGTACTGCTTGGGTAGTGCTCTCAATTGCTTCCAGACTGACTTCCTCCGAGAATTTTTGCATGAACTCCATAGGCTCTAGAGGCATTCTCGACAATCCGTCAGCATCCGCATTGCATTTTCCTGGCCTGTACTTGATGCTGGAATTGAAGTCAGCTACTTCAACGACCCATCTCTGACCCGTTGCATTCCTTGGCAAAATGTCCTTCCTCACCACATCTTAGACAGTGGACACACACCGTACTCTGATTTGATGAACGGCACACTTCACAAGTCGGGTATCTTCTGTTCTGGAACCCACTCCTGGGTCTGAGGGATACAGGTTCCAGCCTGGTACGAATCAACTTTTTTACCGAAATCAACTCGGCTCGCGGATCTATTACTTCCTCCCAGTCAGCGTTGGCGGTCCTCTCTTTTGTTGGTGATTTAAAGTTCCCTCTCGGAGGTGGCACTGGAGGGTCTCCATGATGATCTTCGGACTGGCCACCGGGGGTCCCCAGCTTCAGCTGACTCATTTTGGTGATTTTAGGAGCAGAGCCTATCTGTAACTTCTGTTCGCTCTCTGACTCCAAACAAGTTGCCTCATTCATTTTTTCAATTAGGACTTGGTCCAGAATGCCAGGATCTTCTAGGTACTGTTTCAGCTGCAACTTGATGCCTTTGCTGATTAATCTCGTTCCCAATGTTCTCAAAAACTTCTTCTGGAATAGTCTAGCATCAAACCTCTTCTCCGCTTCTACATCTCTGGATGCAAACAACAGTCTCTCCTTCAGTTCAATTGCTCTGAACAAGAAACTTTGGGGTGATTCATTATTTTTCTGTGAGAGGTTAATGAGTCGGTGGAACAATTCTGAAGTACTCTCTTCTTTATAGTGCCCTTTTAAAATCATCTTCAGCTGTTGCAAGGTCAATTGACTCTTCATTTCTAGCATACTACGGAGGTTCAGTCCTGGGATGATCGCTTTCACCACCCCCTCAATGATCTCATCTGGCTTGTAGCCTTTCTGTAAGCCAGCATCGATCTGGTGCAACAAGTTCATATAAGACAGTTTCTCTTTCTGTTCACACTCTCAAATCTGTCCCAGGATCTTGAATTCTTTCCTTATGGTGATTTGTGGTGTTACAGAGGACTGTCTTTCTGATTTATCTAGTCCGAGCAGGGTAAAGGTTGTGTCTGAGTCTGTCACCCGTTCAGAGGTTTTGATTGATTCCTGTAGGGCTGTTGTTAGGGCTTTGAATTGTTCTTTAAATTCCTGTAGTTCTGTCTGCGGATGGAGATTCCTGCTTTTGGTAATTGGTGCCACCCCTCTATCCTCAAACTTCAGCCAGGTTAGAAACTGTGTTAGCTCCTGGAGGAATGTCCCCATGACGTCTTCAGCTTCTTTCTCCCCAGCTCATCCATTTTTGCATTAATGGCAGCTAACAGTTACCTGCGGTTGTGTGCTTTAGAAATCTGTTCTTCTGACATCTTTATATGTTCTGCTACTGTTCTCAATTTTTCACAGGTTAACTGAAGAAGCAGCTCACTAATTCTGTCCATTTGTATTTCCACATCCATTGCTGCTAGTGAGTTTTCTTTAGGTCTGGTCCCCTTTAACTGGTGTAGCAGAGTTGAATTGATGTGTTTTGCTGCTGTGTTTTCCAGACACTTTTCCTCTTTTCCCTCTACATGCTAATTCCCACTTAGGATTCCCTGTACGGGCCACCAATGTTACACGCACACCACTAGGTTCAGATAGGGCGAGACCGGTTTCATGAATTCTTTGGAATCCTCGGGGAAATGTTACTCAGGGCAACCATAGGCAGAAGCTTCTCTCAGGCACATGATAGATTCAATTGCTGACCAGACACATCTAACAAGAGTCTTTTTTAACAGTTTAACAGTGGAATGTAATCTGAAGCACGGCCAGTGCAATTCAGGGATATTACAGCAACAATCTTCATTACAGTACAGTCTGAGTTTCTTGAGCAACCGGCTCCAGTAACAATACAGTAGTTTCTTCACAAGGCACAGTATTACAGTCTCTTCAGTAGCATAATTCAGCATAGATTAGATCTCTTAGCAGCACACTTCTATGCATACACAACCACAGGCTTTTCCTTCACAAGGACACAATAGTAAACAGCATTCTGTATCCTGCATGGAGATGTAGGGGGGCAGGGTTTGATGAGGGAGATGATCCCTGTGACACAATTCCTTCCAGTTCTTATCTTCCTGCCCGATAATACTCTGCACTGTTAGTTCAGGGAGTTTATCTGACATGTGTTTATTTTCTCTCGTGATCTGAATCCTGTTTAGTTGCCTTCTGTCAGATCCAGATAACACACTACCTTTCTCTTCGGCTTCAGCCAGACTACAATAACAAGTTCCCCACAATCCCCCTGGGGCTCTGCTAAAACACTCCCTGTCTCCTGTGACGGTGTTAACCCCTCTAGTTGCTGGATGCTTCTGGAGCACAACACTTCCTGTCTCCTGTGCTTGTGTTATTTTGTAACAGTTGCTGGATGCTTTTGAAGCAACAGCATTCCTTCTGCATGTCACACATGCCTTTATTTAAGAAAAAGATAGTTGTTACTGAGTCTATTGAGATACCAGGTTGGGAACAGACTCCCTATAATATTTTGGCAGCCAAATGGTCCCACAGTGTTGGTTTGAGTGAACCATGGGACAAATGTCTGAAGGTGTAAAAAAAATACTTCTTTCAGTATATTTTTCTATTGAGGACTTCTTATCAGATGCGATTGATCAAAGTATCAATATCACGATATTCTTATAAAAAAATATATCGATTTATTCTTGGATTGTCCATTATAAAGAATGATTGCAATAGTTACATAAAATAGTTAAATAGTTAGAGTGATTGTCCATTTATCCATAATTAGCTTAATAGTTGAGATTCACTCATCTTTTCCTTGGATCCTGGATGGTAGGTTGCATCTGTCTGTGTCCAGCACGTGTGTTAGGATGACACCATGTGTCGTCCAGTGTCCTGTGAAATGGACTAACTAAAAATAAACAAATAGCGCATGTTACCTAGAAACCCTAGCACAATGGCTGATGCAATCTTATGCAATGTATGGTACAGAATTCAGAATAAAATTAATATCCGTAATTAATATTTAACAATTCCCCCTTTTGAGGATGACAGACATCAACTGAAATCCTCAAAGTAGATAGGTTCATCATTAGGATAATAGGATCATTTTTCTTTTCTTCTTCCTTGGCAATATCATTTAATGTCCATAACAATATTAATAATAATAATAATAATAATAATAATATCAATATCGGATTATTGTTATATGTATTCAATAGCATAATGATGTGAATCCATGTTATGGTAAGCCGTGACTAATATTCATTTAACTACATTGGTCGCTTCAACTACTTCTAACGGCGAACAAACACCGTCAGAAAACCCAGGTGGCAACCCAGGTGGCCGCCCTGGTGTGGATGGCTTCCTATCTTCAAAGATTCAAACAAGACCCAATAATAGAAGAACACGTGCCACACCTTACCAGGTTAGTGCTGCTTGCGGGGGGCTCCGTATTGTTAACTTATCCAACCACGTACTAACTGACAAGCAGATGGAGGTCCTGGGGCTGGGACTATCTTTTGCACCCACTAATGCATTTCATTTTTTTACTGCCCTGAAGGACCTCCACCTGTTTGCACGTAAACTTATTCTTAAAAAATTACATTCCAGGCCACATGGTGAGGATGGCCCTGTGACCACGACAGAGATGGAGGCATTGAAGGATTTGTAGGACCTCTTGATGGAGCAGGACCAACCCCCAAATACAGGTGGGTTACCACAGTCGAGGTATCCTAGATCCACAAGGTTCCCTCACTTGTCCCTGAGTCCGGCAGTTGAAATATTTGTGCGTCTAGTGACGGAGGATTTGAGACATCTCTCCACACGCAGACGCTTTGACAATCTTACTCATTCTCAGCGTACTGCGATAGAACGGTTGAAATCACTTCGTGATGTGGTTATTAAACCAGCGGACAAGGGAGGGAACATTGTACTGTGGCCCTGTTCTAAATATGAGAGGGAGGCGTTACGCCAACTAAGGGATACCAAGACATATTCGAGGTTACCCTTTAATCCTACTGCCTCCTTCTCTGCCGCGCTCCAGGGGATCCTGGGCAGGGCCTGTGATCAGGGAATTATTAACAAGCAAACAGTTGAAGCTTTACCTGTTCGATTCCCTAAAACTGCTACTTTTTACCTACTTCCAAAAATTCGCAAGGACGCCCTCAACCCGCCGGGACGTCCAATCGTGTCAGGCCTAAGTAATTTGTGTGGTCCTATTTGCCAGTATATTGACAGCCACCTTCGCCCATTAGTGGAGACACTTCCTTCATACATTCAGGACACGATGGACGTCTTAAGGCGCGTTAATGGCGTCCTTGTGACGGATGGTATCCTGCTAGTCACGGCCGATGTTGAGAGCCTCTACACATGTATTAGCCATGATCTGGGCCTTTCTGCAGTCCGCCTCTTCCTTGGGGCGTCCAATCTGGACGGCCTCTCACGAAATTTTATCCTTGATCTCCTCCACTTCGTCCTCCACCACAATTATTTTTTATTCAAAGATACGGTGCATCTACAAAGGCGTGGCACGGCGATGGGGGCGTCTTGTGCGCCCTCGTACGCCAATCTCTTCTTGAGGTCCTGGGAGAGAGACATTTTTGGCGACGAGGGCGTGCGCCGCGCCGACCCCGTCGTGTCATGGCTTAGATACATCGATGATATTTTGTTTCTGTGGCGGGGGACGGTGGAGGAGCTTGACGATTTCATGGTGCAGCTTAACTCAAACAATCGTTCCATTAGGCTTACCTATACATACCATCATAAACAGATTGACTTTCTAGACATCAGTCTGGAGGTGGGTGAGTACCACACCATCCAGACTGATGTCTTTAGAAAACCCACCTCGGTCAATTCCTTAATACATGCTGCCTCTGCACATGATCCCTCTACAATTCGTGCCATCCCGGTCAGACAATTCCTGAGGATGAGGCGGATCTGTTCCACCGACTACAAGTTTAGGAGACAGGCTTCGGATCTGGCAGAACGTTTCAGGCAACGTGGGTATAGCAACCACTGCATCGGCCGTGGCTACTCGAGAGCACGGAACACATTCCGTAACCATCTGATTTATTCCTCAAATTCATCCAAACGGGTGACAACGGAAAGAATCCGCTACATCTCCACATATAATCATGAGTGGGGGAATATGCGGCGGATCCTTTCCCGTCATTGGGGTGTGCTCAGCGCGGAGCCCTCCCTACGTGAATCTTTAGGAAGCTATCCACAAATGACCCCCCGGCGGGCCAATAACCTGGGTGACATACTGGTATCCAGCCACTATATAACTCCCTTGACGAATCCATTTGTGTCCCGCGGACCCACGTTTGGCTCGTTCCCCTGTGGCCACTGTGCCGCCTGCGCCAATATCCTGCGCAGCTGGGTGTTCACGTTCTCTGATGGCTCTCGTGAGTTTAAAATCCGCAATTACATCTCATGCGGTACAACCCATGTTATATATTATGCTACATGTGGTTGTCAATTAATTTATGTAGGACTCACTACGAGAGAGCTGAGGATCAGGGTTTGTGAACACGTGCGGGACATTGGCGCGGCTCGGACGGTGGCCGACCCCAGGGAGCTCAAAACATTGCCGCGTCACTTTAAGGCTGTCCACAATTGCGATCCGAGGACACTAAAGTTTTGCGGCATTGATGTCATACATTTGGGCTCCCGGGGTGGAAATGGTAAGCAACTTCTGGCCCAAAAGGAGGCCAGATGGATCGTCACTTTAGACACCATGGCTCCGCGGGGCCTCAATGAGAGTTTGGGGTTCTCGTCCTTCCTCTGAAATGAAGTGACGGATTGTATGATATGTTCTGTGTTTCTGCTCCCCTGTGGACCATGATATGTCTATTTCTGGACCATGGCTTTAGGTTTTTAGTTTTTATATTCTTTTCTAATTTTTATATTTTCCCTTTTATTCTCTTTGTACTCACATTTTCTCCGACAGTGACTGTGCCCCAGGACCTCTTCTTTTTGATGTACATCTATGGCAGACGATCTGTCTTTTGAACTCCTTCGTCTTTTGATGTCTACAAGAGATTCTGATACAGATACTGCTACTGCACTCTTGATTCTTGACCGGGATGTACACTTTACTTGTGGATTCTGTTTGATATCTGGTACTTGTGACTGATTGAAACCATGTTGAGAAATCTATAGTTGTGCACTTTTTGGCACTATATGTCCCCTTTTGCAAGGGGACTTATGCTGTTATAACGCTAATTGTATAGACATATGTACCTCTTTTTTTGACCTAATGCACCATCCCCTCCTTTCATACCTTTCTATTGAGCTGTACTTCCATGACCAGCATTATTTGCTACTATTAGTATCATGATATTAACTTTTATAGAACATTAGTATTGTGCTGGCTGGCTGGAATAGCTACCGGGTTTTGATTGGTGGGGATATTGTTGCTCCCTTTATGTGGTTTCATTTCTGTTATTGGCACTCAGTCCCAAGCTCACCTCCTACATGGATGTAGTGCACATGCGCCCGGTCTGTCCCGTGCCGTGCTGCGCTCGGCTGTCTTTATGCCTTCGGCGCGCCGCCGGGAATAGCATTCATTTGCATTTCGGTCTGCGCGCCGACGTCATGACAGCTGGGGCGCGTGCGCGGGATATGTGACGGCCGTTGCGCATGCGCCGCCCATCATCCAGTACTTGGCGGCCATCTTGGACGACCACATGATGTATCATGTGACACTTCTGGGCGTATTTAAAGGTCCTGGCAGCACCCTCACACACGCCTCTTGATAAAGCTGATCTACACCCGGCGAAACGCGTGTCGAGGCCTTTCTCATTCACTATCTGGTCCCTGTGTGGTCTCCCAGAGGTCTGGGGCCCCTTACATTAGGGTAAGTTTGGTACAATATGACCTTTGGGTCTTTCTGGACCGCATGGTCCATATGGGAGTGACCTTTTTGCTTGCCCTGATTGTGCGTCCCTCTCCCTGTTTTAGTGTAAGCATGCACCCTTCTGACTCTAGGGGTGAACCTCTGGAGAGACCCACTTACAAATATGCGGGACCATTTGTCTGCTTGTCTTAATTTTGTGTCATAACTATTAATGCTATGTATTGTCTTTTAATGAACTATGTCTACAATAAAGTCTTTTCATGCGATTTCACTCAGCTGTTCTCCTAGTTTTATATAAGTCTTGAGTGGGCTATGTGGAGACGGGGTCGGAATTTTTCTGGGGACCATTAACCCACGTCATTTATTATGCGGGTCGCAGTCTGTTTATTCATTTAACATATATAATTATACTTCCCTAAATCTAAATCGAAATAATCACGGGTCCAATCGTCATCATCTGATGTCATCGGTTCTTGTCTCGTCTTCTTCTTGGTTCTTTTAAAACACAGTCTTTAGATGAAAATTCCTTTGAAATAAATTATAGCGTGTAGATATTGTACAGTCCATAATTGTGTTCATTATTGTTCAGTCTTTAAACTGTACTCTTTATTAGAAAGATCATGTGTGTCAATTGATAAGAAAACAAAGTCCATGGATGAAATGTAGCTTTAATATCTGTGCAGTGTCACCTGGACTTACGTTGGATTGTCTTTGGATAATTCTGGAATCCTCCGTGTCATCCTCACTGGTCTCCTGTCACTTTTGGAACAGGTGTGACGTCTTTGGTCAGAAAAGCAAGGGTTAACTTGACACTTCCCTGCTCTATATAGCACCATAACCAGTACTTAATCCTTAATGTACAGAACACATATATCAGGCTGGCAGAATCCTGACACTCCGTTATTATTCACCAGCTTTCAGGTGATAGGAAACCACTGGAACATGATGAAACTTGAACACAACCCAGTTCATATAGGATCATCGTCCTCTGCAGTCGTGGTTATCAGTGGTGTGAATGTATTGTAATTGACACAGTCTATTATCACTCAGCATTCACAACATCTTTACCTTCTGAGATTTCCGTATATCGGTTGCTTCTTCTTGTAACTTTTGAGAATCTCTTTAATTTATAAATATGAAAAATCTTTATTAAGATAGAATTAATAATTGCAATGTCTTGATTGAAGTCTTCATTCGCTAATCTGATACCAAATCTGGCAACTTTCCTAACCTATAATATCATAGGGTACCATAGCAATCAATAATGTTCATCTAATTATTATCAAAATATTAAAATAAATTATGTTTGGAATAATAAAACAATAATAGATAGTAATTCATTATTAATCAAGTTCTTCATGTGATAGAACATTTTTATGTCATAGGTGTAATTACCTTTTCCAACCCATAGGTGTCAGTGTGTTTTGAAACAAGTGTTTATTAGTGATGAGCGAGCACTAAAAGGCTCGGGTGCTCGAAGCTCGGGTTGAGCAAATTGGAATACTCGGGTGCTCGACCCGAGCAACGAGCCCAATGTAAGTCTATGGGAAACTCGAGCATTTTTCTGGCGGTCCCCCCGGCGGTCTGCAGAAGGTCAAAAATTGCCCAAATCGATGGGAACAGTGCTCAATTAAACGTCAGGCTGGCAGAATATATAGGCAGACAGGCAGGCAAGGTATATAGGAGGGTGAGTGAAAAACATAGCAGGGCAATTGGAACACACTAGTGCCCTCCGATTTTCATGCACCCGTCTCTTTAAAAAAGCCGGCTGGCAATTCATCAGCGGCATACACCGGTACCTGACAATTTAGAACAGAAAGAAAAGAGCATCACACATAGATTAGATAGATAGAAACATGACAGTCACATATATAATAAGTACAGTGATAGTGTTGGTTACTGTACTTGTCATTTAGTGTTAAAATAAAGGATTTATTAAAAAAAAATAATAGTGTTTTTGTCTCTTTAAAAAAGCCGGCCGGCAATTCATCACCAGCAGCATACACCGGTACCAGACAATTTAGAACAGAAAGAATAGAGCATCACACATAGATTAGATAGATAGAAACATGTCAGTCACATATATAATAAGTACAGTGATAGTGTTGATTACTGTACTTGTCATTTAGTGTTAAAAGAAAGGATTTATTTAAAAAAATTGGCGTGGGGTTCCCCGTAATTTTAGTCTCTAGCGGAGGTTAAGCAGACGGCTAGGGCAGATGTTTGAAGCCTGGGAAGGGGGTAATACCCACAGAGCTTCCCAGGCTACTAATATCAGCCTCCAGCTGAATACCTAGCCTTTGCTAGCTATTAAAATGGGGGACCCCACGTCATTTTTTTTGGGGTCCCCCATTTTAATAGCTAGTAAAGGCTAGGTATTCAGCTGGGGGCTGAATACCTAGCTAGTAAAGGCTTAAAATGGGGGACCCCCCCAAAAAATGACGTGGGGTCCCCCCTATTTTAATAGCTAGCAAAGGCTAGGCAGACAGCTGGGGGCTGATATTAAAAGCACAGGAAGGGTGCCATGAATATTGGCCCCCTCCCACGCTAGAAACACCAGCCGTCAGCCACCCCATAGGATGCGCCAATTCTGGCACTTAGCCTCGCTCTTCCCACTGCCCTGTAGCGGTGGCAGTGGGGTAATAGGGCTGGGGTTGATGTCAGCTTATAATGCCAGCTGACATCAAGCCCAGGTTAGTAATGGAGAGGCGTTTATAAGACACCCCCATTACTAACCCCATAGTCAAAGTTAAAAAAAAACACAAACACCCAGAATAGAGTCCTTTAATTGAAATAAACGCACAATTCTTTAATGTTCTAAATTAAACCATACTTACCATCACGCCCATTCCAGCTAAAGCCAACGATCTCCTGCAATAAAAATAAAATAGTAAACCAACCTCATCCTTACCTTTCCATGGTTCCCAGGCCGGCTCCAGCTCTGCTACATTCACATGACAGGCTGGATCGCAGCCGAAAGCTGCCATCCAGCTTGCCATGCCGCAGACACTGAGAAGCGCAGGTATGCTTGCGCTCCTCAGTGTCTGGCTGTGACGGCATCCAGATGAGCCGAGTTAATGTCCAATGAACTCAGCTCACCTCATGCACGTCACTGACAGCGTGGGAAAATTCTCCTGCGCATGCGGTGAGCGTGAGAGAATTCTCCTGCGCTCACCGCAAGCGTGGGAAAATTCTCCTGCGCTTGCGGTGAGCGCAGGAGAATTCTCTCACGCTCACCGCATGCGCAGGAGAATTTTCCCACGCTGTCAGTGACGTGCATGAGGTGAGCTGAGTTCATTGGACATGAACTCGGCTCATCTGGATGCCGTCACAGCCATACACTGATGAGCGCAAGCATGCCTGCGCTTCTCAGAGTCTGCGGCATGGCAAGCGGGATGGCAGCTTTCGGCAGCGATCCAGCCTGTCATGTGAATGTAGCAGAGCTGAAGCCATCCTGGGAACCATGGAAAGGCAAGGATGAGGTTGCTTTATTATTTTACTTTTATTGCAGAAGACATAGGCTTCAGCTGGAATGGGCGTGATGGTAAGTATGGTTTAATTTAAAACATTAAAGAATTGTGCGTTTATTTAAATTAAAGGACTTTATTCTGGGTGTTGTGTTTTTTTTAAATACTTTACTAGAAATTCATGGCGGTCATGTCTAATATTGGCGTGACCCCATGAATTTCGGGCTTAGGGCCAGCTGATAATACCAAGCTGACCCTAACCCCTTTATTACCCAGTGAGCCACCGCACCAGGGCCCTAGATGAGTTGGGTACAGCACCAGAAGATGGCGCTTCTATGAACGCGCCATTTTCTGGGGTGGCTGCGGACTGCAATTTACAGCGGGGGGGGGGGGCAGAAAGCTTGGGCCTCCATGCGCTGCGGATTCCAGCCCCCAGCTGCCTAGTTGTACCTGGCTGGACACAAAAATAGGGCGAAGCCCCATGTATTTTTTTTTTTTATTATGTCATGAAATTCATGAAATAATAAAGAAAAAAAAGGGCTTCCCTATATTGTTGTGTCCGGCCAGGTACAAATTGGCAGCTGGTGGTTGGGGGCAGCCCGCTCCTGCCTGCTGTACCTGGCTGGACACAAAAATAGGGCGAAGCCCCACGTCAATTTTTTTTTTATTATTTCATGAAATTCAGCTTTCGGCTGCGATCCAGCCTGTCATGTGAATGTAGCAGAGCTGGAGCCGTCCTGGGAACCATGGAAATGTAAGGATGAGGTTGGTTTATTATTTTACTTTTATTGCAGAAGACATTGGCTTCAGCTGGAATGGGCGTGATGGTAAGTATGGTTTAATTTAGAACATTAAAGAATTGTGCGTTTATTTCAATTAAAGGACTTTATTCTGGGTGTTTGTGTTTTTTTTTAACTTTGACTATGGGGTTAGTAATGGGGGTGTCTTATAGACGCCTCTCCATTACTAACCTGGGCTTGATCTCAGCTGGCATTATAAGCTGACATCAACGCCCGCCCTATTACCCCACTGCCACCGCTACAGGGCAGTGGGAAGAGCGAGGATAAGTGTCAGAATTGGCGCATCCATAGGGCGGCTGACGGCTGGTGTTTCTAGCCTGGGAGGGGGCCAATATTCATGCCACCCTTCCTGGGCTATTAATATCAGCCCCCAGCTGTCTGCCTAGCCTTTGCTAGCTATTAAAATAGGGGGGACCCCACGTCACTTTTTTGGGGGGGTTCCCCATTTTAATAGCTGGTAAAGGCTAGGTATTCAGCTGGGGGCTGATATTAGTGGCCTGGGAAGCTCCGTGGGTATTACCCCCTTCCCAGGTTTCAGACATCTGCCCCAGCCGTCTGCTTAACCTCCGCTAGAGACTAAAATTACAGGGAACCCTATGCCAATTTTTTTTTTAATAAATCCTTTATTTTAACACTAAATGACAAGTACAGTAACCAACACTGTCACTGTACTTATTATATATGTGACTGACATGTTTCTATCTATCTAATCTATGTGTGATGCTCTATTTCTGTTCTAAATTGTCGGGTACCGATGTATGCCGCTGAAGAATTGCCGGCCGGCTTTTTTAAAGAGACGGGTGCATGAAAACACTATTATTTTTTTTTTTAATAAATCCTTTATTTTAACACTAAATAACAAGTACAGTAACCAACACTGTCACTGTACTTATTATATATGTGACTGACATGTTTCTATCTATCTAATCTATGTGTGATGCTCTATTCTTTCTGTTCTAAATTGTCGGTACCGGTGTATGCCGCTGCTGAATTGCCGGCTTTTCATGTTTCTCTGTGAGCACTGTTCCCATCGATTTGGGCAATCACTGTAATGCCACAACCACCATGGCTGTGGCATTACAGTGAGTGGCAGACAATCCCTGCATGATTGGTGCTCTAAATAGCGCCAAACATGCAGGACCGGGACCCGAGCTCCCGCTCGAGCATCTCGAAAGTACTCGGCGAGCTCCGAGCATCTCGAGTACTGAGATGCTCGGGTGAGTACCGAGCAGTGGCGAGCAAGCTCGCTAATCACTAGTGTTTACCAATAATACCAAAGAAAGTATACTCATGAACCAAAATGAATAAATATATGAATGAATGAATGCAAGAATGACTTGTGTTTACTCAAAAAATTGAAATATTTTTTTTCTTATATTGGAACCATATCATTATATTTAATGAAGCAATATTCTTGTACTAGACATTACTTTATTAAATATGAATGTGTTTTCTCAATTGAGATATTGAACTGAAATAATAAAATAAAAAAATTAGAATTAAAAATGAAAAATGAAAAAATAAGAAGAAAGTAAGAATAAAATTGAAAAAAGAAAAATTAAATTAAGACTAAAAATAATAATAATAATAATAATAATAATAAAAATAAGGCCTTTATATGTTAATGACAAATGCAGAGTAATTGTATTCTCCATAAAAATACCCTTATATTTCCATTATCTGGATGATTTCATATTTGTCATAACCTTGTATTACCAAAAATGATTAAATTATGTAACTTTGCATGTAATACCCTTCTTAATCATACCATTGTAGCTTATTAATATTTCTTCTTCATTAAAATGTGTGAAAAATAAGTATTGATCAAAAGTGATTATGTAATCAGGATCAAAAGCACATTTTCCCCCTTAATGGCAAAAAATATTATTTTAGAAAATAATTTATATATCAGAACCAAATTAAAAATAATTATTCTTCTATAAATATTTTGCATAAATGTCATAGCATATATTTGTCTGAAGAGGTGTGTACCTATTTATGTAACCATTAAAAATAATAATATCCTTGAATACTATAAAATTATCATTGTGAAAAATTATTCTAAATGTAAATTTGCTTTATAAACCATTTTAATGTGTGGTTACCCTTATCCACTATTAGCTAAATCAAGAAGTAATAATTACTAAAGAAATATAGAAATATATATATTATATAGATAATACTTAATTATGTATCATCATTTTCTCAGACTTAAATGTAATTTTGTACCTTCACATAAAGAAACAAACATACATGAGGCCTCTGTCACACAAATCTCACTTAGCAGCTGCACATATATTCAGCAAATTTCACTCTGTTACAGATTCGTTCAGCTCAAACATTCCACATATATATACAGTACAGACCAAAAGTTTGGACACACCTTCTCATTTAAAGATTTTTCTGTATTTTCATAACTATGAAAATTGTACATTCACACTGAAGGCATCAAAACTATGAATTAACACATGTGGAATTATATACTTAACAAAAAAGTGTGAAACAACTGAAAATATGTCTTATATTCTAGGTTCTTCAAAGTAGCCACCTTTTGCTTTGATGACTGCTTTGCACACTCTTGGCATTCTCTTGATGAGCTTCAAGAGGTAGTCACCGGAAATGGTTTTCACTTCACAGGTGTGCCCTGTCAGGTTTAATAAGTGGGATTTCTTGCCTTATAAATGGGGTTGGGACCATCAGTTGTATTGTGCAGAAGTCAGGTGGATACACAGCTGATAGTCCTACTGAATAGACTGTTAGAATTTGTATTATGGCAAGAAAAAAGCAGCTAAGTAAAGAAAAACGAGTGGCCATCATTACTTTAAGAAATGAAGGTCAGTCAGTGCGAAAAATTGGGAAAACTTTGAAAGTGTTCCCAAGTGCAGTTGCAAAAACCATCAAGCGCTACAAAGAAACTGGCTCACATGAGGACCGCCCCAGGAAAGGAAGACCAAGAGTCACCTCTGCTTCTTGTTACGGATTCGGGTGGTGGAACCTCTGTGCTGCGGAGCAAGGAGGGACCAGAGGGGCGTAACTAGGTATCAACTCGGACTGACCAGGGTAGCACGGCGGCTCAATCGACTCCGTGAACCAGGGAAGGACCGAGCAGAAGGACCAGGTGCTACTCTGGGCCTGTCCTTGTATGAGAGCAGGGGACTCCCACGGGTAACTGGCAGGAGCCTCCGGGTAGGCACGGCAGGTAACTGATAAGAGCCTCCAGGTAGGCTGACTGATAGGCACGGCAGGTAACTGGTACGTTCTCCGGGTAGGCAGGCAAGCCAGGCCCATAGACACACTGGCGGGTTTGGATCGTAGGCAGACCGTCGGGCTGGCGGAGACAGGTAGTCAGGCTGGCGGACAGGACTGGTAGTCAGGCTGACGGACTGGGCTGGTAGTCAGGCTGGCGGACAGGACTGGCGGACAGGGCTGGTAGTTAGACTGGCGGACTGGACTGGTAGTCAGGCTGGCAGACTGAGCTGGTAGTCAGGCTGGCGGACTGGACTGGTAGTCAGGCTGGCGGACTGGACTGGTAGTCAGACTAGCAGCGGGACCTGAGGGCTGAAGCAGAGTTTAGGACACAAAGCTACAACCTTGCACGGGCACCTCCATTTTGGAGGGGGTGCCTTCTATATGAGAGGTTCTCCGGCCATTGGCTGAGGACTCCTTAGGACGGCGCGCGCGGCCCCTTTAAGAGGGGGGGAGAGCGCGCCCTAAGCACAGTGCCCGGGAAGCTGCGCACGCCGGCAGCAGCAGCAGGAAAGCCGGAAGACGCCGGGCCGGGAGCGTGGCGGTAAGAGGGACGGCGTCTCTGCCTGTCAGGGAGCAGAGACGCCGATACTACAGTACCCCCCCTTTACGCCCCCTCTTTTTTAGGCCAGAAAGAAATTTTTTAAGGAGAAGAAAGGCGTGGATGTTCTCCCTGGGTTCCCAAGTTCTCTCCTCTGGGCCAAACCCCTTCCAATCCACCAGAAAAAAGGTTTTTCCTCTTACCCTCTTGGTGGCCAGAATGTTCTCTACCTCATAGACGTCCTCAGCGGAGACCGGAGCAGGGGGGGTACCTGGATTGTCAGAAAAAGAATTAAGCACAACTGGTTTGAGGAGAGATACGTGGAAGGAGTTGGGAATCCGTAAGGTGGCCCGGAGTTTTAACTTGTAGGCTACTGGGTTGATTTGCTTGAGGACATCAAAAGGACCGATGAACCGTGGACCCAACTTATAGGAGGGTATTTTGAGACGAACATGTTTGGAGGAGAGCCAAACCTTGTCTACCAGATGGAATTGAGGTGGGTCCTGGCATCTCTTATCAGCATGTTTCTTCATCCGCTCGGAGGAATAAAGAAGTGCGGACCTAGTGTCCTCCCAAATGGTGGAAAATTCGCTGACCAGAGACTCCGGGGCAGGGTTGTCCACTGAAGCGGAGACGGGAAACGGAATCCGGGGATGTTGACCGTAGACTACAAAGAACGGGGACTTGGAAGAAGATTCGCTCTCATGGTTGTTATAGGAGAATTCGGCCCATGGTAGGAGCTCTACCCAATCGGTATGGTGAGCGTTGACGAAGTGCCGGAGGAAGCTGGTAAGGGTCTGGTTGATACGTTCCACTTGGCCATTTGACTGCGGATGGTAAGCAGAGGAAAAATCCAGGGTGACATCCAGCAGCTTACACGTAGCTCTCCAGAAACGCAAAGTAAACTGGACCCCGCGATCAGACACAACGTGGAGGGGTGGGCCATGGAGACGAAAATGTGATGGATGAAGTCCTTAGCCAGCACAGATGCAGACGGGAGACCAGGCAGAGGGATGAAGTGGGCCATTTTAGAAAAGCGGTCAGCGACCACCCAAATGACAGTACAACCGGCAGAAACAGGGAGATCGGTAATAAAGTCCATAGCAATGTGTTGCCATGGGGCAGCAGGTACGGGAAGAGGCAGGAGACGGCCGGCTGGAAGATGTCTGGGAACCTTGTTGCGGGCACAGGACGAACAGGCCGTCACGAAGTCTACTACATCCTTGCGCAGGGTAGGCCACCAGTAATGCCGGGTAATGAGCAAGAAGGTCTTCTTCTGGCCAGCATGGCTGGCTAGTTTAGATGAATGACCCCAGTGAAGAACCTTCTTACGATCTGGAACCGCTACAAATGTCTTACTGGGTGGGAGACGAGACAGGTCCAAGGGGGCCACATTCATCACTTTGGAGGGATCGATGATATGCATAGGCTCCTCCTCTTGATCGGAAGACAGGAAGGATCGGTACAAGGCGTTGGCTTTAACGTTCTTGTCCGCAGGGCGGTAATGTAGGGTAAAGTTGAAGCGGGCGAAGAACAAAGGCCACCGGGCCTGACGTGGATTGAGTCTTTGGGCATTCTGTAGATATGCCAGGTTTTTGAGGTCAGTGTAGATGACCACCGGGTGCAGAACCCCCTCAAGCAGGTAACGTCACTCCTCCAGCGCCAATTTGATGGCTAGCAGTTCTCGGTCTCCTATGGAGTAGTTGCGCTCGGATGAGAAGAGCTTGGAGAAGAAGCCGCAGGTTACCATTCTCCCGGACGGAGATTTCTGGGTGAGCACCGCTCTGGAAGAGGAAGCATCAACCTCCAGAAAATTTGTTGCAATCCGGACGGTGCAGCACTGGGGCAGAAGAAAAGGCTAGTTTTAAGGAGAGGAAGGCCTCCTCTGCTTCGGACGGCCATTCCTTAGGATTTGCTCCCTTACGGGTGAGCGCAGAGATGGGAGCAGTCCGGGAAGAGAAATGTGGGATGAAGAGACGGTAATAATTCGCGAAGCCCAGGAATCACTGAATCGCCTTCAGCCCCTCCGGACGGGGCCACTTTAAGAAGGCAGAAACCTTCTCGGGGTCCATCCGTAGACCTGTCTTAGAGATAATATAGCCCAGGAACGGAAGAGAGGTCTGCTCGAAGAGGCATTTTTCAAATTTTGCGTATAGGTGATTCTGCCTGAGCCTAAGCAGGACCTGACGAACATTCCTCCGGTGTGTGGGAAGATCCGGAGAGAAGACCAAGATGTCGTCCAGGTACACCACCACGCAAAAATATAAGAGGTCACGGAAGATGTCATTAACTAATTCTTGGAAGACGGCAGGAGCATTACAGAGGCCGAAGGGCATCACACGGTATTCATAGTGGCCGTCCCGGGTATTGAATGCCGTCTTCCACTCGTCTTCTTGGCGGATCTGGACCAAGTTATATGCCCCACGAAGATCGAGCTTGGTAAAGATCTTCGCACCTTTAAGGCGGTTGAACAGCTCAGAGATGAGTGGCAGGGGATATTTGTTTATGATAGTAATCTGGTTGAGTCCTCTATGTAACGGGTCAGGGAGGTGGAACCTCTGAGCAACTATACAAGGGGGTAGTCATTGTAAGGAAGCGGGTGGCTCCCAGGGAAGGCGGGCAGGTAATCACGGCTAGTGACGGGGACAGTCTCTGGGTAGAAGGGCAGGAGGACATGGCAGGTGACGGGGACAGTCTCTGGGTTGAAGGGCAGGAGGTCACGGCAAGTGACGGGGACAGTCTCTGGGTAGAAGGGCAGGAGGTCACGGCAAGTGACGGAGACAGTCTCTTGACAGGCGGGTGGTCACGGCAAGTGACGGCAGAGCCTCCAGGTAGGCTAGCAGGCAGGTAGCAGGTGGATGCTCCCAGGTGAGCGGGCAAGAGTCTCTGGACTGGCCGGTGGTCACAGCAAGTGACGGCTCCAGGTAGGCTAGCAGGCAGGTAGCAGAGAAGCGCTCCCAGGTGAGCGGGCAAGAGTGTCTGGACAGGCGGGAGGTCACGGCACATGGCAGCAGAGCCTCCAGGTAGGCTAGCAGGCAGGTAGCAGGTGAGCGCTCCCAGGTGAGCGGGCAAGAGTCTCTGGACAGGCAGGTGGTCACAGCACGTGACGGCGGAGCCTCCAGGTAGGCTAACAGGCAGGTAGCAGGTGAGCGCTCCCAGGTGAGCGGGCAAGAGTCTCTGGACAGGCAGGTGGTCCCAGCACGTGACGGCGGAGCCTCCAGGTAGGCTAGCAGGCAGGTAGCAGGTGAGCGCTCCCAGGTGAGCGGGCAGACTGATCCATAGACAGACTGGCAGGGCTGGTAGGCAGACTGTCGGACCGCAGATAGATAAGTAACAGGCAGGAATCTGGCAGGTGACTGGCAGGTGACTGGCAGGTAACTGGCAGGTAACTGGCAGGTAACTGGTAACGGGACCTGAGGGCTGAAGCAGAGCTTTGCAACAACATTGCTCAGGCACCTCCATTTTGGAGGAGGTGCCTTATATATGGTGAGGTCCTCCGGCCATTGGCCGGGGACTCCTTAGGACGGCGCGCGTGGCCCCTTTAAGAGAGGGGGAGTGCGCGCGCGCGCGCCCTAAGCACAGAGGCCGGGAAGCAGCGCGCGCTGCCAGCAGAGCGGGAGGAAGCCGCCGGGCACGGAGCGGAGAGGTGAGGGGAACGGCGTCCCTGCCTAGCAGGAGGCAGGGACGCCGACGCTACACTCTATAATCGATACAGGGGCATAGTGAACCGTCTTTCTTTTTTACGAAGAAGAATCTGGCTCCAGCCGGGGAGGTAGATTTCTGGATGAATCCCCTAGCCAGATTTTCTTCGATGTACTCCGAAAGGCCCGGGTTTCGGCCAACGACAACGGGTAAATACGCCCACGGGGTGGAGTGGCACCGGGTGCCAGGTCGATAGGGCAATCATATGGCCTATGAGGTGGCAGTGTCTCTGCTTCCTTCTTGTCGAAGACATCTGCATAGGACCAGTAAGGTGCCGGTAGACCAGGTAAATTAGCCGGAGTAGCCGGAGGTCGAGCCGGGGGAACTGGGACCAGGCAGGTCTCATGGCAATCCTGCCCCCAACGGAGCACCTCACCGGATTGTCAATTCAGAACGGGTTCATGTCTCTGTAGCCAGGGTAGACCTAGCAAAAGGGAGTGAGAGAGTCTGGAAAGCACATGGAAGGAGATCCTCTCTGAGTGCAGCATTCCCACCTGAAGGGTTACGGGCTCAGTGACGAGCAAGATGGTCACCGGAAGGAGTCTTCCATCCACGGAAGCGACTGCCAATAGTTCAGCCAGAGGTTTGGTAGGAATCTGATACTTCTCTACAAGGGACTGGGAAATGAGATTCCCAGCGGCTCTGGAATCCAGATGGGCGGTTTCAAAGAAGCGGTTCTCTCCACAGGAAATAGAGACGGTTAAAGTCAAGAACCGAGAGGATTTACTCTTGCCTAGGACGACCTCTCCGAGCGGTCCTAGACACTGGAGTTTCCCGGCTTCACCGGACAGGAACGGATCAGGTGCTCCTTACTACCACAGTAGAAACAGCTCCCTTCGGGTCGGCGTGTTTCTTGTCGAGACTTGACCATCTTGGTCTGGTCGATCTGCATAGGTTCGGGCGAGCGTGCCCGGGGAGTTGCTGGTTGGGAAGCAGGTTTCTGGAAAACCGGAGCAAGATGAGGAAATCTTCTCTCCCGGGTAGTCTCCTTAGCACGTTCTAGGAAACGGATGTCAATCTGGGTAGCCAGTGACACCAGGTCATCCAGGGTGGTAGGAATGTCCCGGCCGGCTAGCTCGTCCTTAATCCGACCGGAAAGACCCTCCCGGAAGGTGGACACCAGGGCCTTGTTGTCCCAGGCAAGCTCAGAAGCGAGGGTACGGAACTGTATGGCATACTGGCCCACGGTGAAATTCCTTTGGCGGAGACGAAGCAATGAGGAGGCAGTAGAAATCCTTCGTCCGGGCTCATCGAAGACCCTCCAGAAGGCAGTGAGGAAAGCCGGAAGATCGGACACCAGGGAATCCCCTCTCTCCCATAGAGTGTTTTAGCCATGCCAATGCTTCCCCGGTGAGGTGAGACATGATGAACGCCACCTTGGCCCGGTCGGAGGGAGACTGATGTGCCAGAAGTTCAAAGTGCAGTGTGCACTGGTTCAGAAAACCCCGACATAATACGGGGTCACCCCCAAAACGAGGAGGCGCAGAAAGCCGGGGTCCTAGGCTGGATGCCGTGGTATTGGTAGGCAGCGGCGTCGCCGGAGCGGGTGTCGCTCGGCTCGAGGCGGGCACAGGTGGGACAGACAGCGTGTCCAGGCAAGAGTTGACAGACCGCAGGTAGGTCAGGATGGTTTCCTGTTGGGATCTCTGACGAGAAACCTCCTGGTACAGGTCAGCAAGCGAAGGAGCCTGGGGGCCACCGGGTTTCATGGCCCATGCAAACTGTTACGGATCCGGGTGGTGGAACCTCTGTGCTGCGGAGCAAAGTGGGACCAGAGGGGGGTAACTAGGTATCAACTCGGACTGACCAAGGTCACACGGCGGCTCAGTCGACTCCGTGAACCAGGGAAGGACCGAGCAGAGGGACCAGGTGCTACTCTGGGCCTGTCCTTGTATGAGAGCAGGTGACTCCTAAGGGTAACTGGCAGGAGCCTCCGGGTAAGCACGGCAGGTAACTAGAAGGTAGGCTGACTGATAGGCACAGCAGGTAACTGGTAGGAGCCTCCAGGTAGGCTGGCTGATAGGCATGGCAGGTAACTGGTACGATCTCCGGGTAGGCAGGCAAGCCAGGCCCATAGACAGACTGGCGGGTTTGGATCGTAGGCAGACCGTCGGGCTGGAGAGTACACTTGGCTGGCGGAAACAGGTAGTCAGGCTGGCAGACAGGACTGGAAGTCAGGCTCGCGGACTGGACTGGTAGTCAGGCTGGCGGACAGGACTGGTAGTCAGACTGGCGGACTGGACTGGTAGTCAGGCTGGCGGACTGGACTGGTAGTCAGGCTGGCGGACTGGACTGGTAGTCAGACTAGCAGAGGGACCTGAGGGCTGAAGCAGAGTTTAGGACACAAAGCTACAACTGTTAGAACACTCCTGTTAGTTTTTTCTATCTTGTGTTTTGCGGTCACGTGACCATCTGCCTATATATTCCAGCTCCGCCCTTCTGGCTTTGCTGGACTTCAGTGTTGTTTGACTGTTTTGCTAGCCTGGTGCTTTGGTGCCTATCTCTGTCAGTTTGCTTGGTCCTCTTGGACCTCTAGTACTTTTTGTCAGTTTGTCTTTTGTGTTCTACAACAATTTCTTTTTAGGAGGTGTCCCATTTTTGTCCCAGTCCTTAGTTCTTTTAGGGACCCCTCCCTTAATTCTATAGGTCTTCGTTCAGACTAGCCGAGGACGAAGGCGGTCTGTTCACTAGGAACAGGCAGCCTGCTACATCGTAGGGATTCAGCTTAGTCTTACTGTAGGGATAGCTTTCCCCTATCTTTCCTTAGTTCTTGTTGCAGATCATAACAGTAAGTCCAGCCCAAAAAAGACTAAAAGGAAAGAAATTTGGGGATCAGTATGGTTTCCATCCAGGACTTGGCTCAACGCCTGCAGGGATTGTCTCTGGAGGTGGTTGAGCTTCAGCAACATGTGAGTAGCTGTCCTGGAGCGCATTTTGTCGAACCCAAGGTAGGACTGCCTGATGTTTTTTTATGGTAAACAGCAAGATTTTTTTTTCTTTAAAAATGCTTGTTTGTTATATTTTTGTTTGAGACCAAGATCCTCTGGGAATGAATCACAGCGCATTGGTTTTATTATGTCACTTTTGCGCAACGAACCACAGGGGTGGGCCTTTTCTCTCCAGCCTAATGATCCGTGTTTAAGTTCTGTTGAAGAATTTTTTTCTGCTATGGGGCTATTATATGACGATCCTGATTGAATCTCATCTGCTGAATCAGAACCTAGGCGTTTGAATCAGGGGTCAGATGATGTTGAAAATTATTGCACACACTTCAGGAGATGGGCCTCAGAAGTTAAATGGAATGATTCTGCGCTGAGATGTTTATTTCTTGCTGGTCTGAGTGAAAGGGTTAAGGATTTGCTAATTGCATTCCCTGCACCTGAGACTCTGCAGGAAGCTATGCAGTTAGCTGTTCGTGTGGACAGGAGACTGAGGTCTAGGGTGAATGATGTAAAAACTCCTGTAACGTCAGGTCCTAGTTCCCAGAAAATCTGCTCTGACAGCGGAGAACCAGTGGAGGTGGGGGCGATGTCACTCCGCTCTCAGGAAAAAGACCGGAGATTCGCCGAGGGATTGTGTCTTTATTGTGGTAAAGGTGACCATTTGATTAAGTATTGTGAGCGTAGTTTAAGTAAAGAAAAAAAAAGGTCAGTTACGCCTGTATAGCTTGTTTACGCTCTGCAGGAGTATTTCTTTCTGGGAGTACTACTCTGCAGGGAGATTTTATAGAATTTTAGGTATTTGTGGATTGTGGTTCAACACTTAATGTGATTGATAAAGGGTTTTTGGAAAACATTAAATTGAAATCCAAACCTTTGTCATCACCTATTTCTGTGGTTGCAATTGATAACACTCCTTTGAAATGTATTACTCACAAGACTGCTGCATTTCCTCTCACTATCAATGGAGTTCACCAAGAAATTTTGGATTTGGTTGTTTTGGATAATTTACCCTCTCCAGTTGTTCTAGGATTGCCTTGGTTAAAACTGCACAATCCTTTATTGGACTGGTCTACTAATGTGATTAAGTCTTGGAGTCCGAAGTGCTATGATAAATGTTGTGATAGTCGCATTGCGGCTGTGGAAAAAGTGGAATTACCTGTACCTATTCAAGATTTTTGGAGGGTTTTTTTGGAGGAGGAGTCACAAGTTTTACCTCCTCATAGGGATTATGATTGCGCCATTGAGTTTGTTCCAGGAGCTACTCTTCCCAAGAGTCGCTTGTTTAATCTGACTATCCCTGAAAGAAAGGCCTTGGAGGAGTACATACAGACTAGCCTGGCTGCTGGTCACATTAGACCTTCTAAGTCACCTGTGGCAGTTGGATTCTTCTTTGTTAAAAAAAAGGACGGCGGTTTATGTCCATGTCTGGATTTTCGTGAAATTAATAAGATTACCGTAAGCAATTCCTACCCGTTACCGTTAATTCCTGACTTGTTTAACCAGTTAGTGGGAGCCAAGTGGTTCTCCAAAATTGATCTCTGGGGGGCATACAATTTGTTACATGTGAAGGAGGGTGATGAATGGAAAACTGCTTTTAACACTCCGGTAGGTCATTTTGAGAATTTGGTGATGCCTTTTGGTCTTACCAATGCACCTGCATTTTTTCAGAACCTTATTAATGACATCCTGAGACCTCTGACTGGTAAGAATGTGGTTATGTATTTGGATGACATTTTGATTTATTCACCAGATCTGGAGTCCCATTGGCAGAGTGTACGTGAAGTTTTGCAGTTATTGGGTGATAATTCACTCTTTGCTAAGCTGGGGAAATGTGAGTTCGCTGTGCAGAAAATTAGTTTTTTGGGCTACATTGTCTCCAGCGAGGGCTTTGAGATGGACCCTGTGAAGTTTCAGGCTGTGCAGGAATGGCCTAGGCCTATTGGTTTGAAATCTATACAGAGATTTTTGGGTTTTGCCAATTATTACAGGAAATTCATTAAGAATTTTTCTGTAATTGTTAAACCTCTAACCGATCTCACCAGGAAAGGTGCGAATACGGCCCAGTGGACTACTGAGGTCATTGAAGTGTTTGAGTATCTCAAAGAGAGGTTCAGTTCTGCCCCTTATGCAGCCTGATGAGACCAAGCCTTTTTTGGTCGAGGTCGATGCTTCATCGGTGGGGGTCGGAGCAGTTTTGTCTCAGGAGAGACATCCTTGTGACTTCTTTTCGAAAAAAATTTCGGAAACCGAACTGAATTATGATGTTGGAAATCGGGAGTTGTTGGCTATTAAACTCGCGTTTGAACATTGGCGTCATTTTTTGGAAGGCGCTAGATTTCCTATTCAGGTTTTCACAGATCATAAGAATTTGATCTATCTGGAGGCTGCCAAGCGCTTGAATGCCCGTCAAGCTAGGTGGGCACTTTTTTTTTCTCGGTTTCATTTTTCTGTTACCTATATCCCTGGTACTAAGAATGTTAAAGCCGATGCTTTATCTCGCAGCTTCTCTCCTACGGTCGGTGCCGAGGAGGAGGAGAGCATTTTACAGAAAGGAGTTGTGGTGGCGGCTTTGGACTCCGTTTTGGAGAATGGGATTCTGAAAGCTCAAGATGATGCTCCATCTAACACTCCCCATGGGAGGTTGTTCGTGCCTAGAGCCTTTAGGAGAGATTTGTTTGTGGAGTGTCATGAGTCTCTGTTGGCAGGCCATCCAGGAATTTCGAAGACTAAGAGATTGATCAGTCGCAGTTTTTGCTGGCCTGGTGGCAGAAGGAAGTCATCAAGTGGGTGTGTCAGTGTACTTTGTGCGCTAGGTCAAAGGCTTCACATACTCCTGCTGCGGGGTTGCTTTGCCCTCTGGAGGTTCCTAGTGCGCCTTGGACGCATCTCACTATGGATTTTATTACTGATCTTCCTGTGTCCGAGGGTTTTACTGTCATCTGGGTGGTCGTGGACCGTTTTAGTAAGATGTGTCATTTGGTTCCATTCATTAAGTTGCCCTGCGCCAAGACACTCGCTAAGGCGTTTGTTAAGGAGATTGTCAAGCTCCATGGCGTTCCCACGGATATTGTTTCTGATAGAGGACCTCAGTTTGTGGCTCGCTTTTGGCATGCTTTTTGTGACAGGTTGGGAGTCCATTTGTCATTTTCGTCTGGTTATCATCCTGAGTCTAATGGACAGACTGAAAGAAAGAACCAGGATGTTGAGCAGTTTTTGCATTGTTTTGTGGCGGACAATCAAGAGGTGTGGTCGGAGTTTCTGCCTCTCGCAGAATTTGCTCTTAACTATTATACATCCTCCTCTGCTGGGTGTTCTCCTTTTTTTTGCTGTACTGGGAGACATCCAACTTTTAGTTCGTTCTCCAAATTGGGGTCGGCGGTGCAGGAGGAGGAGAATTTTTCCGGTGATTTGGAGAAAGTTTGGACTAATGTACGTTGTAACCTTCAAGAGGCTAACAAAAAGTTCAAGAAGTATTTTGACAGGAAACGTAAAGAGGTTTTGTTTACTGTGGGTGACATGGTTTGGTTGTTCTCGAAGAACCTGCGGTTGAGGTTTCCTTCTAAAAAACTGGGTCCTAAGTTTGTGGGTCCATTTAAAGTGCTTCAGGTTGTTAACCAGTCTGCTGTTAGGTTGGATGTCCCTACTTCCTGGAAGATTAATCCTGTGTTTCATGTTTCCTTGTTGAAAAAGGCTGACGTATCTGATATGGTCGTCACTGTCACAGTTCCTCCTGTGGTGGAAGACGGCGAATATGAAATTTCTCGTATCTTGAATTCTAGATGGCATAGAGGGAGATTACAGTATCTTGTCTCCTGGAAGGGTTTCGGTCCCGAAGACAACTCCTGGGTAAGAACGCATGATGTCTCTGCTCCTAGGCTTGTTAAAGCTTTCCACAGTAGGTTTCCGGATAGGCCTGGGCCTGGAGAATCCGGAGGATCCTCATAAAAGAGGGGGTACTGTTAGAACCCTCCTGTTAGTTTTTTCTATCTTGTGTTTTGCGGTCACGTGACCATCTGCCTATATATTCCAGCTCCACCCTTCTGGCTTTGCTGGACTTCAGTGTTGTTTGACTGTTTTGCTAGCCTGGTGCTTCGGTGCCTATCTCTGTCAGTTTGCTTGGTCCTCTTGGACCTCTCATACTTTTTGTCAGTTTGTCTTTTGTGTTCTACAACAATTTCTGTTTAGGGGGTGTCCCATTTTTGTCCCAGTCCTTAGTTCTTTTAGGGACCCCTCCCTTAATTCTATAGGTCTTCGTTCAGACTAGCCGAGGACGAAGGCGGGTCTGTTCACTAGGAACAGGCAGCCCGCTACATCGTAGGGATTCAGCTTAGTCTTACTGTAGGGACAGCTTTCCCCTATCTTTCCTTAGTTCTTGTTGCAGATCATAACAACAACCTTGCACGGGCACCTCCATTTTGGAGGTGCCATTTATATGAGAGGTCCTCCGGCTATCGGCCGGGGACTACTTAGGACGGCGCGCGCGCGCTCCCCCACTCTTAAAGGGGCCGCGCGCGCCATCCTAAAGAGTCCCTGGCCTAAGCACAGTGCCCGGGAAGCTGAGCGCGCCGGCAGCAGCAGCAGGAGAGCCGGAAGACGCCGGGCCGGGAGCGCGGCGGTAAGAGGGACGGCGTCTCTGCCTCTCAGGGGGCATAGACGCCGATACTACACTTCTGAGGATAAGTTTATCCGAGTCACCAGCCTCGGAAATCGCAGGTTATCAGCAGCTCAGATTAGAGACCAGGTCAATGCCACACAGAGTTCTAGCAGCAGACACATCTCTACAACAACTGTTAAGAGGAGACTTTGTGCAGCAGGCCTTCATGGTAAAATAGCTGCTAGGAAACCACTGCTAAGGACAGGCAACAAGCAGAAGAGACTTGTTTGGGCTAAAGAACACAAGAAATGGACATTAGACCAGTGGAAATCTGTGCTTTGGTCTGATGAGTCCAAATTTGAGATCTTTGGTTCCAACCACCGTGTCTTTGTGCGACGCAGAAAAGTTGAACGGATGGACTCTACATGCCTGGTTCCCACCGTGAAGCATGGAGGAGGAGGTGTGATGGTGTGGGGGTGCTTTGCTGTGTTATGCACACGCCCGGACTGACTGGCGTGAGCATGATTAGTGATCCCATTGGACCATGAAACGAGGAGTGCCTGGAGGGGTGTAACTAAGTATCAACTCGGACCGACCAAGGTCACATGGCGGCTCAGTCGACTCCGTGAACCAGGGAGGAACCGAGCAGAGGGACCAGGTGCTACTCCAGGTCAGACCCTGGTCACAGCTGTTGACCCACACCGGGGAATGCAGGAACAGGCAGGTTAGGCTGGCATACAGACAGGTGGGTACTGGCAGGCACGGCTGGTATGCAGACAGGTGGGTATTGGCAGGCACGGCTGGTATGCAGACAGGTGGGCACTGGCAGGCACGGCTGGCATGCAGACAGGTGGGCACTGGCAGGCACGGCTGGCATGCAGACAGGCGGGTACTGGCAGGTAGGAACGCAGGCAGGATAGGGACCAATACAGACTGGGACACAGGAACGGAGCCGCAGGTGCGGTAGACAAGCAGAGCAGAGCAAAACCTGCAGATGCGGTAGACAAGCAAAGCAGAGCAAAACCTGCAGATGCGGTAGACAAGCAGAGCAGAGCAAAACCACAGGTGCGGTGGACAAGCAGATCAGAGCGAAACTGCAGGTGCGGTGAACAAGCAGGGCAGAGCAAAACCGCAGGTGCGGTGAACAAGCAGAACTAGATACACACAAGGTACTTACAATGAAGTAGCGAGTGTACACAAAACTCACAAACAGAAGTTCAGAGACAACGAGTTGGAGTTAGGTGCAGGTTCAGACACTGCAGGAAAAGGGAAGGTTCGGACATAGAGAGAAACAGGTAACGGGCTATGACACAGTTCAGACAGGAGCTGAACCAGTAATAAGATATAGGAACGAGCCTGGGAACTCAGCCCTCATGGTGGCGGAGACAGACTAGAAGTCACAGATACAGGTAACAGGCCTGGGTATACAGCCCCCAGGGGCGGAAACAGACAAGATACAGGACAGGACCTGGCAACTCAGTTGCACAGAACACACTGAATCAAAGTGTTGCTCAGGCACCCCCTACTGTCTGGAGGAGGTTTAAGTATCCAGTGACTCACAGCAATAGGCTGGGGAGGCATTAGGAGTGCGCACACAGTAACTATAAGAATCAGGCAGTAGCCGGGCCACCGCCCTAAGCAATCAGACAAGAGACACAGTCAGTACTGGAGCAAAGTGGGCAGCCTGGATTGATAGGTAAGATGGCGGTCTTGCAAGGTGAGAGGTGGTAAGCCATGCCAGCACGCCGCCAGGGATGTTACAGTACCCCCCCCTTGAGGTTGGGAAGAGATGTATTCTATGGAGCATTGTCATCCTGTGTGGATTCTGTGTGGGCAGAAGCCTCTTCTGGCTGGGAAACTGGTGGGCTACCTACACGCATCACCAATGGGGACTGCTCCAGGATATTGGGAAGGGAAGCTTTAGCAGAAGCTTCAGGGTTAGGGTCATCGAAGAGCATTAGAAAGGCCACCAGGAAGGCCTGCAGGTCGGAGGCAATAGGATCCCATGCTTCCCATAGGGGGGGGTGATCCACTTCAAGGCATCACCCGCTAAGTAGGACATCATGAATGCTACTTTAACCCGATCAGTGGGAAAATAGTGAGCATAGAATTTGAAATGCAGCATACATTGCTCCACAAACGAACGGCTTTGTTTTGGATCCCCATAGTACCGTGGTGGATCCGCAGGAACGAGTGCTGATTGCTCCATTTGGGCTGGTGCGTAAATCGCCTGGACCTCAGCTTGAGAAAAAATTTTTTCCTTGGTGCACGTATTCGCCAGACAAGAATTCAAATGTCTCCGAGAGCGAAGGATCGTGGGGCTCAACAGGGACCATGGCCTGAGCAAACTGTTACGCACACGCCCGGACTGACTGGCGTGAGCATGATTAGTGATCCCACTGGACCATGAACTGAGGAGTGTCTGGAGGGGCGTAACTAAGTATCAACTCGGTCCGACCAAGGTCACACGGCGGCTCAGTCGACTCCGTGAACCAGGGAGGAACTGAGCAGAGGGACCAGGTGCTACTCCAGGTCAGACCCCGGTCACAGCTGTTGACCCACACTGGGGAATGCAGGAACAGACAGGTTAGGCTGGCATACAGACAGGTAGGTACTGGCAGGCACGGCTGGTATGCAGATAGGTGGGTATTGGCAGGCACGGCTGGTATGCAGACAGATGGGCACTGGTCGGCACGGCTGGCCTGCAGACAGGTGGGCACTGGCAGGCACGGCTGGCATGCAGACAGGCGGGTACTGGCAGGTATGAACACAGGCAGGATAGGGACCATGACAGACTAGGACACAGGAAAGGAGCCCCAGGTGCAGTAGACAAGCAGAGCAGAGCAAAACCCGCAGATGCAGTAGACAAGCAGAGCAGAGCAAAACCCGCAGATGCGGTAGACAAGTAGAGCAGAGCAAAACCCGCAGGTGCGGTTGACAAGCAGGGCAGAGCAAAACCCGCAGGTGCGGTAGACAAGCAGAGCAGGGAAAAACCCGCAGGTGCGGTAGACAAGCATAGTAGAGCAAAACCCGCAGGTGCGGTAGACAAGCAGAGCAGAGTAAAACCCACAGGTGCGGTAGACAAGTGGAGCAGAGCAAAACCCGCAGGTGCGGTAGACAAGCAGAGCAGAGCAAAACCCGCAGATGCGATAGACAAGCAGGGCAGAGCAAAACCCGCAGATGCGGTAGACAAGCAGAGCAGAGCAAAACCCGCAGATGCGGTAGACAAGTAGAGCAGAGCAAAACCCGCAGGTGCGGTAGACAACCAGAGCAGAGCAAAGCCCGCAGGTGCGGTAAACAAGCAGAGCAGAGCAAAACCCGCACATGCGATAGACAAGCAGAGCAGAGCAAAGCCTGCGGGTGTGGTAAACAAGCAGAGTAGAGCAAAGAGCAAAACCCGCAGGTGTGGTAGAGAAGCAGAGCAGAGCAAAACCCGCAGGTGCGGTAAACCAGCAGAGCAGAGCAAAACCCGCAGGTGCGGTGAACAAGCTGAGCAGAGCGAAACCGCAGGTGCGATGAACAAGCTGAGCAGAGCGAAACCGCCGGTGCGGTGAACATGCAGGGCGGAGCAGAGCGAAACCGCCGGTGCAGTGGACAAGCAGAGCGGAGCGAAACCGCAGGTGTGGTGGACAAGCAGAGCAGAGCAAAACCGCAGGTGCGGTGAACAAGCAGAGCAGAGCGAAACCGCAGGTGCGGTGGACAAGCAGAGCAGAGCGAAACCGCAGGTGCGGTGAAGAAGCAGGGCAGAGCAAAACCGCAGGTGCGGTGAACAAGCAGAACTAGATACACACAAGGTACTTACAATGAAGTAGCGAGTGTACACAAAACTCACAAACAGAAGTTCAGAGACAACAAGTTGGAGTTAGGTGCAGGTTCAGACACTGCAGGAAAAGGGAAGGTTCGGACATAGAGAGAAACAGGTAACGGGCTAGGACACAGTTCAGACAGGAGCTGAACCAGTAATAAGATACAATAACGAGCCTGGGAACTCAGCCCTCATGGTGGCGGAGACAGACTAGAAGTCACAGATACAGGTAACAGGCCTGGGTATACAGCCCCCAGGGGCGGAAACAGACAAGATACAGGACAGGACCTGGCAACTCAGTTGCACAGAACACACTGAATCAAAGTGTTGCTCAGGCACCCCCTACTGGGTGGAGGAGGTTTAAGTATCCAGTGACTCACAGCAATAGGCTGGGGAGGCATTAGGAGTGCGCACACAGTAACTATAAGAATCAGGCAGTAGCCGCGCCGCCGCCCTAAACAATCAGACAAGAGACACAGCCGGTACTGGAGCAAAGTGTGCACCTTCTCATTTAAAGATTTTTCTGTATTTTCATGACTATGAAAATTGTACATTCACACTGAAGGCATCAAAACTATGAATTAACACATGTGGAATTATATACTTAACAAAAAAGTGTGAAACAACTGAAAATATGTCTTATATTCTAGGTTCTTCAAAGTAGCCACCTTTTGCTTTGATGACTGCTTTGCACACTCTTGGCATTCTCTTGATGAGCTTCAAGAGGTAGTCACCGGAAATGGTTTTCACTTCACAGGTGTGCCCTGTCAGGTTTAATACATGGGATTTCTTGCCTTATAAATGGGGTTGGGACCATCAGTTGTGTTGTGCATAAGTCAGGTGGATACACAGCTGATAGTCCTATTGAATAGACTGTTAGAATTTGTATTATGGCAAGAAAAAAGCAGCTAAGTAAAGAAAAACGAGTGGCCATCATTACTTTAAGAAATGAAGGTCAGTCAGTCCGAAAAATTGGGCAAACTTTGAAAGTGTCCCCAAGTGCAGTTGCAAAAACCATCAAGCGCTACAAAGAAACTGGCTCACATGAGGACTGCCCCAGGAAAGGAAGACCAAGAGTCACCTCTGCTTCTGAGGATAAGCTTATCCGAGTCACCAGCTTCAGAAATCGCAGGTTAACAGCAGCTCAGATTAGAGACCAGGCCACTGCCACACAGAGTTCTAGCAGCGGACACATCTCTTCAACAACTGTTAAGAGGAGACTTTGAGCAGCAGGCCTTCATGGTAAAATAGCTGCTAGGAAACCACTGCTAAGGACAGGCAACAAGCAGAAGACTCTTGTATGGGCTAAAGAACACACGTCTTTGTGCGACGCAGAAGAGGTGAACGGATGGACTCTGCATGCATGGTTCCCACCGTGAAGCATGGAGGAGGAGGTGTGATGGTGTGGGGCTGCTTTGCTGGTGACACTGTTGGGGATTTATTCAAAATTGAAGGCATACTGAACCAGCATGGCTACCACAGCATCTTGCAGCGCCATGCTATTCCATCCGGTTTGTGTTTAGTTGGACCATCATTTATTTTTCAACAGGACAATGACCCCAAACACACCTCCAGGCTTTGTGAGGGCTTTTTGACCAATAAGGAGAGAGATGGGGTGCTACGCCAGATGACCTGGCCTCCACAGTAACAAGACCTGAACCCAATCGAGATGGTTTGGGGTGAGCTGGACCGCAGATTGAAGGCAAAAGGGCCAACAAGTGCTAAGCATCTCTGGGAACTCCTTCAAGATTGTTGGAAGACCATTTCCGGTGACTACCTCTTGAAGCTCATCAAGAGAATGCCAAGAGTGTGCAAAGCAGTCATCAAAGCAAAAGGTGGCTACTTTGAAGAACCAAGAATATAAGACATATTTTCAGTTGTTTTACACTTTTTTGTTAAGTATATAATTCCACATGTGTTAATTCATAGTTTTGATGCCTTCAGTGTGAATGTACAATTTTCAAAGTCATGAAAATACAGAAAAATCTTTAAATAAGAAGGTGTGTCCAAACTTTTGGTCTGTACTGTATATTCACATATATGCTTGAAGGCCAAACGTTGTCAGATGATTTACAATGAGGAAAAAGGGTACAATTTATATTAAAGAGTGTAGGTAACATGCAATATATTCATCATAAGGCTTCTAATGGGAATATCAATGTAAGCTCATGGAGTCACTGATCCAATATGGTGTCATGGTCCGTCATAGAGTTAGTTACAAGAGGAGTAGCAGCAAAGAAACTCTATTACAGGTAAGTAGGAACAATTAGACACAGAACAAACGGTTCAAATAGCAAAAATGGCGTAGGGAACACTGAAGGATTACATACCTGGCGTGAAGGGAATAGTGCATGGACTAGGAACCGCGAAAAAGCGCCGTGTGGTGGAAAGAAGGAAGGACTATATAAAGGACTATATATATAGGACTATATATATATTATATAGGACTAGTGCGTTGGTGGAAGCGGTGAAAGAACGCCGGTGTATATCCGGTCATGCGCAGTATGGCCATACTGACTTCCGGTGCGCGTGCTGGAACGCAAAGGGAGACAGTGGAACGCAAGTCACTTCCGGACATGCGCAGTATATACGCTACACTGGAAGTAAGTGGATAGACTTTACTTAAGGTGTAAATCAGTGGAAAGAGGTTATACTCAATCAAGAGCAGAATAACGCAGGGTGAGCCAACCTTAGGAGGAGCTATAGGAGATGAATACTTGAAAAACAGATTATATTATATTAAATTGCAAAATAAGGAGGGGGATCCTGAAGAGTCAAAGAAAAAAATGCATGGGATTCGTTACGGAGGTCCCTGGGAACCTTAATTAGTAACCTACAAGACAAAGAAAAATAATCAGTAACATGAAATATATTCAATTATTATAAAATGGCAAACAATCTAGTCATCCATACTGAAAGCCCAGTGAATGACCCACAACTTAAAACTTTAATCAGTAGCATAGAATTATCCGCTAAACCCTGGTTTATTATCCTATCCAATAGACACTGGACAGAGTGAGTTTTATGTCATATAGGTAGAGGGATTTTTGGGGGCGATATAGGAATTTTTTATTCATCTTGTGCGTCATACTCCCTATTAAGTCCTTTCGGAGTGAGGATCTGTAGCGTATGTATCCAGTATAGCTCACGTTTTTTGAGGTTTTGAATCCGGTTGCTCCCCTGTCTATTTGGCGGAATGTGATCAATTACTTGATACCTTAGTTGTGAAATGTTGTGGGACATAGCTAGAAAATGTGCTGGTATAGGTAACATCGTGCGTCCACAACGAATTGTCGATTTGTGTTGTGAAATACGGTCTCGGATATGTTGGGTGGTCTCACCAACATATGCGAGACCGCATGGACACTTAATTAGATACACCACATACGTGGAATCACAAGAGAAATATTCTTTAATAGAATAACGTTTGCCAAAATGAGGATGTGTAAATGTAACATAGTTTTTAAGGTTGAAGGAAGACTAAGTCCATCTAGTTCAACCCATAGCCTAACATGTTGATCCAGAGAAAGGCAAAAAAAAAACATGTGGTAAACACTAAGCTCCACATTGGGGAAAAAAAATCCTTCCTGACTCCATACGACAATCAGACTAGTTCCCTGGATCAACGCCCTATCAAGGAATCTAGTATTTATAACCTGTAATATTATACTTTTCAAGAAAGGCATCCATGCCCTTCTTAAATTTTAACAGTGAATCACTCATTACAACATCATGCGGCAGAGAGTTCCATAGTCTCACTGCTCTTACAGTAAAGAATCCCCGTCTGTGATTATGATTAAACCTTCTTTCCTCTAGACGTAGAAGATGCCCCCTTGTCCCCGTCTCAGGCCTCAGAGTAAAAAGATCAGTAGAAAGCTCTTTGTACTGTCCCCTCATATACTTGTACATAGTAATAAGATCACCCCTAAGCCTTCTTTTTTCCACAGTAAATAACCCCAAGTGTAATAACCTGTCTTGGTATTGCAGACCCCCAGTCCTCTAATAACCTTGGTCGCTCTTCTCTGCCCCCGCTCTAGTTCAGCTATGTCTTTCTTATACACCGGAGACCAGAACTGTACACAGTATTCTAAGTGTGGTCGCACTAATGACTTGTATAGAGGTAAAATTATGTTCTCCTCATGAGCATCTATGCCTCTTTTAATGCATCCCATTATTTTATTTGCCTTTGCAGAAGCAGCCTGACACTGGCCACTACACTGAGCTTGTCGTCCACCAATACACCCAGGTCTTTTTCAGTAACAGTTTTGCCATGTGTTTTACAATTAAGCTTATAATTATACATTTTATTTCCTCTGCCCAAGTGCATTACCTTACATTTATCCCCATTAAAGCTCATTTGCCATTTATCAGCCCAAGCTTCTAGTTTACATAGATCCTCCTGTAATATAAAATTGTCCTCCTCTGTATTGATTACCCTGCAGAGTTTAGTGTCATTAATAAATATGTTAAAAAGAAGTGGGCCCAATACTGACCCCTGTGGTAACCCACTGTTAACTGAGACCCGGTTTGAGTGTTTTCCATTAATAGCCACCCTTTGTTTCCTATCACTAAGCCAATTCTTAACCCACATACATATATTTTCCCCTATCCCCATTGTTCTCATTTTGTGTATCAACCTTTTGTGTGGAACCGTATCAAAAGCTTTTGAAAAGTCCATATACACAACATCCACTGCATTTCCTTGGTCCAGTCCGGAACTTGCCTCCTCATAAAAACTGATCAGATTAGTTTGACAGGAACGGTCCCTCGTAAACCCATGTTGATATTGGGTCATGAGGTTATTCTTCTTCAGATACTCTATTATAGCATCTCTTAGGAAACCCTCCAGGATTTTACCCACAGTAGAGGTTAAGCTTACCGGCCTATAATTTCCAAGTTCAGTTTTTGTCCCCTTTTTGAATATTGGCACCACATTTGCTATACGCCAGTCCTGTGGTACAGACCCTGTTATTATGGAATCTTTAAAGATTAAAAATAATGGTCTATCTATGACGTTACTTAATTCCTGCAGTACTCGCGGGTGTATCCCATCCGGGCCCGGTGATTTGTCAACTTTAGTGATTTTTAGATGCCGCCATACTTCCTGCTGGGTTAAGCAAGTGACATTTACTGGAGAATTTTTGTTATCACTAATCATGTTTTCTGTCATGCGATTTTCTTGTGTAAATACGGTTGAAAAAAAATCATTTAGCATATTGGCTTTTTCCTCATCCTCATCCACCATTTCACCCAGACTATTTTTAAGGGGGCCAACACTATCATTTTTTAGTTTTTTACTATTTATATAGTTAAAGAATATTTTGGGGTTATTTTTACTTTCTCTGGCAATAATTCTCTCTGCCTAAATCTTTGCTGCCTTGATTTGTTTTTTACATAATTTATTTAATTTTCTATATTTATTTAATGCCTCATCACTACCTACTTGCTTTAGTTCTCTAAATGCTTTCTTTTTGTCACTTATTGCGCCCCTTACAGCTCTATTTAGCCATAGTGGTTTCCTCCTATTTCTAGCATGTTTATTCCCAAGGGGTATATATTGTGCACAGGTCCTATTCAGGATGTTAATAAATGTCTCCCATTTGCTTTGTGTAGCTTTATGTCTCAGGATATCGTCCCCGTTTATTGCACTAAGATGATCTCTTAACCGTTGGAAATTTGCCTTCCTGAAGTTTAGTGTCCTTGTAACCCCGCTACTATACATCTTATTAAAGGTTACATGAAAACGTATTATTTTGTGATCACTATTACCCAAGTGACCCCCAACTAATATATTTGATATGCGGTCTGGCCTATTGGTTAATATTAGGTCTAGCAGTGCCCCCCTTCTTGTTGGGTCCTGAACCAGTTGTGAAAGGTAATTGTCTCTCATAGTAGTCAAAAACCTATTTCCTTTGCTTGAACTACATGTTTCTGTCCCCCAATGTATTTCAGGGTAGTTGAAGTCTCCCATAATAATGACTTCTCCTTGAGTCGCTGCTTCATCTATCTGCTTTACGAGGATATTCTCCGCTACTTCCATTATTTTTGGAGACTTATAACAAACCCCTATCAGTAATTTATTATTTTTTCCCCCTCCCCTTATCTCCACCCACAGGGACTCTACATTTTCATTAGATTCACATATATCCTCCCGCAAGACAGGTTTTAAGGATGATTTTACATATAAATGACGCGCCCCCTGGGACATATTCCTTTTTGAGGGGAATACCCGGCACCGGATCAGATGGGGGGTTGTAGTCTCCGAGCGGCTGTGACCCGGCCCCGTGCCCAGGGCGTCAAGCTCAGAGTGATGTGGCAGTTCTACAGATGTTACTAAAGTTCTTTTGTGTCGACTACGCCACCCGTTGTGATGCGGTCACTGTGGCCGCCGCTGCAGCAGGGTCCGCTGAGGCTGATGGTGGGTGCGCAGCTTGGTGAGATAACCCCCAACGGGAGGGGTATAGCCTCAGAGGGGACAGGCGCAGAGGATGGGGGTTGTGGTGGTGTAGTGCAGACGGCAGTGAAGACAGAGTCGGGTTGTGCAGTTAAGGGTGTTTACTTACTGCAGATGTTGTACTGGTCACTCCAGCTGCTAGTGACCACCCGAGCCGTGCTGCGTCCACCAGGTCCTGGATCCAGCCAACCCCCAAACAAGTCCGGAGCGTGGCCCTGAGCTCTCCCTCTGTCCTTTCTTCAGCCGTCCCCACCAGTGATCCACCTAGGTCCAGCTCCCTCGGGCCTGCTGTTGGGACACCCTTGGCCTCGGGTTCCCTGACCCTTCATGTGGTGTGCCTTCGGGGTGAATGTGGTGGGTGGCCGTGGCAGATGCTGCCCACGGCCTCCGGTCTCTGGCTGGGGATTGTTTTTTTACCCCCACCAGTTTGGGTTCCGGTACCCTTTTGCTGACTCCTCACCCGGTGCTCTAATTTGGGTTCTTGGGTCCCTTCAGTCTTCCCCCTCTGGGTCTTTCTCTGCTCCTCTCTCACTCAGGGTCTCTCTCTTGCTGCAGGCTGACTTCCTCTCTGCTTGCTGTCTGCTCCTCTGCAGCTGTCTTGCTCTCTGCATCTGACTTGTTCTCTACAACTGACTCTGATTCTAGTTGGTGCCCACCTTATATATCCCCTCTATGTGTGAGCTCAGGTGACCAGCACCCAATGAGCTCCTATCACTACCCAGACTGCTCCCCCTATCTGCCCCTACACTACATGGGATGTTCCACCCCCCTCCCACTCCAGCCAGGAACAGACTCGGTCGTACCTGCACATTTCTAAGTGGGAGTACCGTCGGTCTGTTCCTCGGAAATGGGATGTATGTAGTGCATGCAGCCTACCGAGCTCAGTTCCACACTCCATCCTTATCCGGGAGTGGAATATCACACCTCTGGGTTGAGGTGCAATACTCCTGTAGCAGCCGAATCCTCAGGGTGCTACATTCCCCCCTGGTAAATCACAGCACGTCCTCGGGCTGTAAGACATAAATAACACCAAAAACATACAAAATTTTCATATAAACATAATAAAACATATAAAACATTATATATATATAAAACTTTTCATAAAAACATTCTCGTCGTCTCTTGTTTCAGGTTCCTCCTCCTCCGGACACTGTGCAACGTGTGTCCGGAAAAAGTGCGACAGTCTCTTAGAAAAACTGGTTTTCTATAAAACCGGTAGGGGGCGCTTTAGGACGCGCAACCATTTACAGGGAAAGTTGGCCGCTCTCAGTCCTCGGCCAGGTAAGGAGGGAAAGGGAATGGCTGCTCACAGTCCTCAGCCTGTAGGATGAAGGGGTTAACGGGTAAACAGTTCACTGGTCCCAACGGGGACTATTTTAGCAGCAACGGTTCACTGTGCCCCGACGGGCAACTATATACAGTCTCTACTCCCGTCCTCAACGACGGCTCCCTCCTGCTCTTTGCTTATAGCTGGTTGTAACTTCAGACCCGTCCGGGTCCTCTTGCTCCTCCTCCCCGCACTGCAACTCCTCCTCCGTCAGGCGGTGTACGTGGAGGGCGTAAGGTCCTTTGGCACACTTGTGCCGGGTGAAAGTGACCTCGTCTCCGACGTAGAGGTCACGGCCTTTGTGACCTTCCGGCAGGTGGGACTCGACGTCTCTGCGGGTCACAAAAACGTCACCGCGGATGTTACGGTCCCGAATAAAGCCCCACCCATGCTGCGGGTTGAACTTTATCACCGTCCCGATGGTGCGGGGACAGTGCGCTGCACGGGGGTTCCTCCTAGTCCGGCTCTTCTGCTCCGCGCTCCGGATTTGGGCCTGTTGTTCTCTGACCCGCCTCTCCTCCCGTTCTCTCGCAAACTCTGCTAGCTGCTGACGACAACACTCAGTACGCTCAGCGGCGACTGCCCGAGTTTCTCCGGTGAACCCCATCAAATCTTCTCCCGTGGGGTCCCACACGAATTGGGCTTCTTCTAAAGGAGGCGAGACCCGAGTCACGGGCTTCGGAGCCGGGATCAGGGGCTCACACAAGGGCCCTAGTCTTTGTTGCCGCTCCAGCTCATGGTATTCTTCGGGCCAGATGAAGGGCCGCCCGTCCGGCCATGTGAGCTGGCTGAACAAGTCCTCCCCCAGGTGTGGCACCCTTGGTTTTACGGGTGCGGGCGCGGTGGTGGTGGCGCCCGGGTTGCCCAGGCCTTGCGGCCAGGCCTGGGGCACCTGGAAGGTGAAGGGCACCGTTAGGACGGCGGCGCCCTGGGCTACCTGGCCTTGCGGCCAGGCCGGAGGCTCCGCGGAGGTAGGGGGCGCTGTTGGTGGTGCGGCGCCCGGGGGTACTAGGCCTTGCGACCAGGCTGGTGGTATTTCCTGCTTTGTCACGCTCCGGGTCGAGGCGAGTGACGTCACAGGGGTCGCTGCGGCGGCTTCCGGTCGGGGCCTAGTCCATAGCGGTGACATGGCGGCTACGGGCACAGCAGGGGGACTTTCGGGCTCTGCGACGGGGAGCTGGGGCAGGTGGGCGGTTTCACGGCTTGGGGTATAGGCGTCCCCTTTACCTGCCTCCATGCGTTCGGCTCCCTTCTCGGCGCCGTCTCCGGCCTTGGGTCCTCCCGCGCCATCCTCAGAGGCGGTCTCCTTCCTCTTCCAGGGTAGCGTGCTCCGTTGACTGGTCTCAGCTTGCTGGGTCATCTCCCGGCTCCACTCCACCAATATCTCGCGCTGTACCCGGGCCATCCTCCGTGCGAGGCCCTCCAGGGCAGTTTGTGCACACTCCCGGTCTCGGGGGAGCTGCGCTAAGATCTCCGCTAGACCTAGCGGGGTTGTGGACTCTAGCAGGCTCCTGACCATCGGGTCGGTGCTGCTCTGCTCTTCTTCCGGCAGGCTCCTGGCCAGCGGGCCGGTGCTGCTCTGCCCTCCTTCCTCGGTCTCTAGCAGACTCCTGGCCAGCGGGCCGGTGCTGTTCTGCTTTCTCTCCATCTCCGGGTGAGCTTCTCCGCTACTCCTCGTTAGACTTCTTGCCTCCGGGTGTGCTCGCTCCAGACTGCTCCAAGCGGCACCCATCTTTGTTCTTTTCTTTCGTCTCCTCCCACTTCGAGGGCGGTCCCGGGGCAACTCGGTGACTGTCAGCTCCAGGGGTAGTTCTTTCACGCTGACAGACACCTCCAACATCACAGTCTCTGTTGGTGGGGGCGGTTTCCACTTTTGGCGCCATTTTCTGTCCTGGCCCACGATGGGAGGTGGCCTCTTGCCCTCCTTTGGCACGCCCATAATGGCGTCCGCTGCTTTTCCAAGGCGGGAAATCTGCGGTTTTGGCGGGAAGCGTCGCCCAGTGGCGGGAAACTCTGCAGATGGCGGGAACAAGTTGGAAATGGCGGACAATCGGCGGGAAACGACTGGTGATGGAGTCCGATGGCGTGGACCCTCCGGAACCGGCGGGAGACTTCTTTCTGAGGTAAACTTGCACTTTTCTTCGGGCACGCAGTACCCGGGTGCTGCGGGCACGTAATCCTGCCGACTACGCCAAAGTTGACGCGCCCCCTGGGACATATTCCTTTTTGAGGGGAATACCCGGCACCGGATCAGATGGGGGGTTGTAGTCTCCGAGCGGCTGTGACCCGGCCCCGTGCCCAGGGCGTCAAGCTCAGAGTGATGTGGCAGTTCTACAGATGTTACTAAAGTTCTTTTGTGTCGACTACGCCACCCGTTGTGATGCGGTCACTGTGGCCGCCGCTGCAGCAGGGTCCGCTGAGGCTGATGGTGGGTGCGCAGCTTGGTGAGATAACCCCCAACGGGAGGGGTATAGCCTCAGAGGGGACAGGCGCAGAGGATGGGGGTTGTGGTGGTGTAGTGCAGACGGCAGTGAAGACAGAGTCGGGTTGTGCAGTTAAGGGTGTTTACTTACTGCAGATGTTGTACTGGTCACTCCAGCTGCTAGTGACCACCCGAGCCGTGCTGCGTCCACCAGGTCCTGGATCCAGCCAACCCCCAAACAAGTCCGGAGCGTGGCCCTGAGCTCTCCCTCTGTCCTTTCTTCAGCCGTCCCCACCAGTGATCCACCTAGGTCCAGCTCCCTCGGGCCTGCTGTTGGGACACCCTTGGCCTCGGGTTCCCTGACCCTTCATGTGGTGTGCCTTCGGGGTGAATGTGGTGGGTGGCCGTGGCAGATGCTGCCCACGGCCTCCGGTCTCTGGCTGGGGATTGTTTTTTTACCCCCACCAGTTTGGGTTCCGGTACCCTTTTGCTGACTCCTCACCCGGTGCTCTAATTTGGGTTCTTGGGTCCCTTCAGTCTTCCCCCTCTGGGTCTTTCTCTGCTCCTCTCTCACTCAGGGTCTCTCTCTTGCTGCAGGCTGACTTCCTCTCTGCTTGCTGTCTGCTCCTCTGCAGCTGTCTTGCTCTCTGCATCTGACTTGTTCTCTACAACTGACTCTGATTCTAGTTGGTGCCCACCTTATATATCCCCTCTATGTGTGAGCTCAGGTGACCAGCACCCAATGAGCTCCTATCACTACCCAGACTGCTCCCCCTATCTGCCCCTACACTACATGGGATGTTCCACCCCCCTCCCACTCCAGCCAGGAACAGACTCGGTCGTACCTGCACATTTCTAAGTGGGAGTACCGTCGGTCTGTTCCTCGGAAATGGGATGTATGTAGTGCATGCAGCCTACCGAGCTCAGTTCCACACTCCATCCTTATCCGGGAGTGGAATATCACACCTCTGGGTTGAGGTGCAATACTCCTGTAGCAGCCGAATCCTCAGGGTGCTACATAAACACACACCCCCCCTCGCTTGTTTGTACGGTCATTTCTGAACAGACTATAGCCCTGTAAATTAACTGCCCAGTCATGGCTCTCGTCCAGCCATGTCGCAGATATCCCTACCATGTCATAATTATTTTCCAACAAAATTAATTCTAATTCCTCCATTTTGTTGGTGAGGCTTCTGGCATTAGTGTACATGCATTTTATGTATCTCTCTGTACCTCTATTCCATCTTACTTTATTGACTGTTCTAACCCCACCCCCAATTTCTTTATTTGTGCCCAGGTCACTATCTGCACTATCTTCCCCACCTATAAAATGAATACCCTCCCCCCCAATCCCTAGTTTAAACACTCCTCCAACCTTCTAGCCATTTTCTCCCCCAGCACAGCTGCACCCTCCCCATTAAGGTGCAGCCGGTCCCTAGCGTAGAGTCTGTAGCCAACTGTGAAGTCGGCCCAGTTCTCCAGGAACCCAAATCCCTCTATCCTACACCAGTTCTTGAGCCACTTATTTATCTCCCAAATCTCCCGTTGCCTCTCTGGCGTGGCACGTGGTACCGGTAGTATTTCAGAGAATACCACCTTGGAGGTCCTTGCTTTCAGCTTGCAGCCTAATTCCCTAAAATCATCTTTAAGGACCTTCCACCTACCTCTAACTTTGTCATTTGTGCCAATGTGCAGCATGACCGCTGGGTCCTCACCAGCCCCTCCCAGTAATCTGTCAACCCGATCAGCGATGTGCCGGACTCGAGCGCCAGGTAGGCAGCACACTGTTCGACGATCCCTGTCTTTGTGACAGATTGCCCTATCTTTTCCTCTAATAATTGAGTCCCCCACTACCAGCACCTGCCTAGCCTGCCCTACTCTCCTATTTCCCTCTTTACTGGAGCTGACACTCGTCCCCTGAAAGCCGGAGATGCCTTGCTGCAGTAGTGCTACCCCTGTACCATCACTCCCCTCATCTGCCAACTTTGCAAACTTATTGGGGTGTGCCAGATCAGGACTAGCCTCCCTGGCACTCTTCCCTCTACCACCCCTTCTAACTGTCACCCAACTAGCGACCTCACTGTCCTGCAGTTCCCGACTACCACCCTCCCCCACATCTACCCCAGTAAGCTGCTGCTCAGTGAGCAGCAGACTCCTTTCCATGTTGTCAATGGATCTCAGTGTTGCCAGCTGCTCATTTAGATCCAGTATCTGGGCTTCCAAACGCACAACGTGCACACATCTCGCGCAGCAGTAAGCAACCTCGACCTGCTGTTCAAGGAATACATACATGTGGCAAGATGTACACTGGATAGCATTGTCAATAATGGAGCTCATTTCCTAATGGGGATTGCAATATACAGAATGTTAAGTAAAAAGTAAAGTAAAGAATTAATGAAATACAGTCAGCAATTCAGTCCAAAGTCCTCCCTTCCAAACTCCCTGAATACAAAGTCACTGAAAAACAAGTCACACACTTACTTTCGTTCGCACTTACGCTCCGGACTCACGCAGCTCGTTCACACTCGCAAACTAAGATATTTAAAGAGTTTTTTTTTTTTTTCCCTTTTCCAGCAATGCACCCTTCACCGCAATGCACTTCCAGTGTCACCCTTAGTAATATTTGAACACTGTAAACATCCTAGACACGGGAAAGTTCCCCTCCGGGGGGTGGCCAAGGTGCGTTGGATTGGTCCCTTATTTGTAGATCCCACGTCGGCTCTAACCAAATGGTCGCGAATGTTTCGGGATCTTTTATGACATAGTAGGGGGACATCGGTAAATTTCTCTATATCCGGATAAGATTGCCGTAACAGGGACCAATATTTTTAATGCACTTGAATATCTGTCCCCCAAAGGGGTGATAGGTGTTCACGAAAGTCAGTCGTGAGCTATTATTCCGTCGTGAAGTAGGTTGGGTGACCTGGTTCAAGATATGTGATGGGTAACCCCTCTGTCGAAATTTGTCGTTCATCTCCTCATGTCTAATTTTTTTAGAATCTGCAGTAGACACTATTCGATCCACCCTATTATGTTGTGATTTTGGTAATGACCTTTTAATATGGCCCGGGTGAGAACTGGAATACAACAATAGACTGTTTTTATCTGTTGGTTTTGTGTATAAGTCACTGACTAGATATCCTGTGTCAACGAGTGTAATCCGTGTGTCCAAAAAACGTATGGAATGTGGGTCTTGGTGTATGGTAAATGTCAGATTAGTAAGTTTGCTGTTAAGGTCATCAAAAAAAGTTTTTAAGTTTTGTCTTGTGCCAGTCCAAATAAAGAAAATATCATCAATAAAACGTCTCCAGCATAGCACATGCTTTTCAAACAGAGGGTGAGTATATACATGATCTATCTCAAAATTCCCCATGAAGATATTGGCATAGGGGGGTGCCACATTGGAGCCCATCGCCGTACCCCTCTTTTGAAAGAAAAAACGATCTTCAAACATGAAAAAATTTTTGGTGAGGATCAAAGTTAATAAATCACTGCAAAAGTCAATCTGATCGGCTGAGAATGTAGTATGGGCTCTTACAAATTTTATTGTGGCACAAATGCCCTACTGGTGATTGATACTAGTATAGAGACTGTTGACATCCATTGTTGTTAGGATGCTGTTAGTAGGGATTGGTCCTAATTCTCTTATGCATGTCAAAAAATGGGTAGTGTCCTTAAGGTATGAGGTAATCTTCTGAATATGGGGTGTTAAAATTTTTTCTAATGTAATAGCCAAGGGTGACAAAATAGAATCTGTAGAGGCTACAATAGGTCTCCCGGGTGGTGACCATAGATTCTTGTGTATTTTGGGTAAGGTATAAAATACCGGCATTATTGGGTTTGGATTGACCAAAAATTCTGACAGTTTGGAATCGATTGTGCCTCTCTGAGAATGATGTGAGACTAAATTTTTAATTAAATTAGCTACCTCTGTGGTGGGGTTACGTGTTATAGGTAGATACGTTTCAGTATCATTCAATTGAGTGTATATCTCTGATATATAATAAGACCGGTCCATAATAACAATTGCTCCCCCCTTATCAGCTGGTTTTACAATAAGTTCTTTCCTTTTTTTCAATGAGGAGAGGGCCATACTTTCCTCAGGGTTGAGGTTATTTTTGTTATGCAGATCGCCTCTCTTTATGGCTTGTAGGACTTCATTAATGTCTTTCTGGACCAAGTCAATATATGTCTCTACATGATAATATGTACAAGGCGGTTGGAAATGGCTAGGAATACGTAGTTTCAAGCCATGTAAAGAGAACATTCCATCATTCTGGCTGCTCTGAGAGGGACCTGGAGGATCAGTAGTAAGCCCCCTACCAGAGGAAAAATGGACTTTCAATCTTAAGGTTCTATAAAAGCGTTGTAGTTCTTGCTCCAGTTGGAATGTATCAAAGGCAGGTGTAGGGCTAAATGAAAGACCTTTTTGCAATAGGTCTAATTCGGCCGGTGCTAAGGATTGTGAGAAGATGTTATACACGATGTTAGTCCTACCCGAGAACGAGTTGTCATCCGAGCGTTGTCTGTCTGTCGATCGCCTCCCCCGCCTCGTCTTATTCTTGGTGGACGGTTTCTGCGTTGATCCAAAAAATAATTTGGTTGATAGGTACCTCGTTTGCTGTCTGTAGAGGAGTGTCGGCCTGGAGAAGAGTTGTATCCTCGCCTGTATGATCTGCTGCTTCTGCCTTGATCTGAAGAGCGCCATCTATACACTTGATTATTGAGGTAGTTTTCAGCGTCACATAGAAATTTAGATTTTTTCTGGATCTGGAGTTCGTTGCGATATTCAGAAATGGTTTTGTCCACTTTGTTTTTCAGTGTTGTAAATTCTTCAGATGAAATCGTATTACTCAATTGTTGCTCAGTAGAGGCAATCCTAGTATGTAGATTGGTTATTTCCTTCTGAAGAAAATCAATTGTCAACACAATAATGTCCATTGAGCATTTGTTGAGGATCCCCTCGAACTTACTGCAATAATCAGAGTTATCATTAAATAGAGTAGGACGTAGGTTGACTCTTAATCCTCGTGGAATTCGTTGTGTTTTGTGATATTCTGCGAGAGTAACGCAGTGTAGATCCAAAGCGGTATACCTCCTTTGTTCCTTCTCTAGGTCCCTTGTGCGTACTTCCTCAGTGGGGGTGTGGAGAAATGTAACGGGAGTTGTGACATGTGCAAGTATTCCACTTGCTTCTTCCTGATTAAAGGCAAAGGTTGTGAACGACATTGAAGCCACAGGAGCGTAATCCCAAGAAACAGTCAATTGAAAAAAAGAAGGATCGCTTCACTGTATCAAACTTTTAGGGTGCTCTGAAGAAATAGGTAGTATAGATATCAAAAAAGAACTTCGGCACTCCAATATGGATGCAAAAAATTGGTTTTTATTAGCAGAATTCCCCATAAATGAAAAGCAGTCCGTTTCCACCTAACATGGTCTTTACCCATCACATATCTTGAACCAGGTCACCCAACCTACTTCACGATGGAATAATAACTCACGACTGACTTTCGTGAACACCTATCACCCCTTTGGGGGACAGATATTCAAGTGCATTAAAAAATATTGGTCCCTGTTAGAGCAATCTTATCCGGATATAGAGGAATTTACTGATGTCCCCCTACTATGTCATAAAAGATCCCGATACATTCGCGACCATTTGGTTAGAGCTGACATGGGATCCACAAATAAGGGACCAATCCAACGCACCTTGGCCACCCCCCGGAGGGGAACTTTCCCGTGTCTAGGATGTTTACAGTGTTCAAATATTACTAAGGATGACACTTTTACACATCCTCATTCTGGCAAACGTTATTCTATTAAAGAATATTTCTCTTGTGATTCCACGTATGTGGTGTATCTAATTAAGTGTCCATGCGGTCTCGCGTATGTTGGTGAGACCACCCAACATATCCGAGACCGCATTTCACAACACAAATCAACAATTCTTTGTGGACGCATGATGTTACCTATACCAGCACATTTTCTAGCTATGTCCCACAACATTTCACAACTAAGGTATCAAGTAATTGATCACATTCCGCCAAATAGACGGGGGGGGGCAACCGGATTCAAAACCTCAAAAAACGTGAGCTATACTGGATACATACGCTACAGATCCTCACTCCGAAAGGACTTAATAGGGAGTATGAAGCACAATATGAATAAAAAATTCCTATATCCCCCCCAAAAATCCCTCTACCTATATGACATAAAACTCACTCTGTCCAGTGTCTATTGGATAGGATAATAAACCAGGGTTTAGCGGATAATTCTATGCTACTGATTAAAGTTTTAAGTTGTGGGTCATTCACTGGGCTTTCAGTATGGGTGACTAGATTGTTTGTCATTTTATAATAATTGAATATATTTCATGTTACTGATTATTTAGGACTATTCAGTAGGACTATGAGCTGTGTATCCACCTGACTTCTGCACAACACAACTGATGGTCCCAACCCCATTTATAAGGCAAGAAATCCCACTTATTAAACCTGACAGGGCACACCTGTGAAGTGAAGACCATTTCCGGTGACTACCTCTTGAAGCTCATCAATAGAATGCCAAGAGTGTGCAAAGCAGTCATCAAAGCAAAAGGTGGCTACTTTGAAGAACCTAGAATATAAGACATATTTTCAGTTGTTTCATACTTTTTTGTTAAGTATATAATTCCACATGTGTTAATTCATAGTTTTGATGCCTTCAGTGTGAATGTACAATTTTCATAGTCATGAAAATACAGAACAATCTTTAAATGAGAAGGTGTGTCCAAACTTTTGGTCTGTACTGTATATATATATATATATATATATATATATATATATATATACTTTATATTCTTGTGGCAGCATGAGGTCTCCTACTATATCATTATTCTTGAATTTATATACATATATAAACATTTTTTTAAAAAAACGCACGCTATTTGCATATTCTACTGTACCTTACAAATTTATTTCACAATCTTTTGTGGGTTATTCCACATCATTTATAAGTAGATGTATGTGTATATTTTGTTTTTCCTTATTTTCTGTTTATATACAAATGTTGATGGGATATATTCTTTTGATGTTTAGCATAGGCCCTGAGAAAGACCATGTTAGGTCGAAACGTTGGCCTGCTTTTCATTTAAGGGGAATTCTGCTAATAAAAACCAATTTTTTGCATACATATTGGAGTGCCGAAGTTCTTTTTTGATATCTATACTACCTATTTCTTCAGAGCACCCTAAAAGTTTGGTACAGTGAAGCGATCCTTCTTTTTTTCAACAAGCTTCCATTGCTGATAGACCCAGAGGCTGTTGTTAGGTCTCAGCTTGCCATGATAACCATCGATACACCGTGATTGTAACATGGGGGTAATAATGAAGGTACAGAGGGGGCCCCTTCCTTCTGTCCACCATATTGATGCGGTGGTCGCTATTGACCGCATCATCTAAAGGGTTAAACTGTCGGGATAGGTGCTAACACCAAAGTCGGCAGTTGCAGCCAACTCTCCTTGAAGTGCGGGCTCAGCTGCTAAGCCTGCACAGCACGACTACCATGAAAATAGCACAGTTCATGTTTAATCCCATGTGCCCATGATGTAATAGTATGTCATAGGGCAGTAAGGTGTTAGACTTTTGATTGGTTGTTTCTATATTTTCCATTTACCATAATGGAGGACTGATCACATACGTGAGCTCAGGACACGGAATGCAATGTGTGGACCTGGGGAGGAATCATTGACCAGACCTGAGGCTCCTATGATTTGTTGGGTTGACCCCCAGTTGCCTCTATTAAGCACTGTGAAGACCCATACAGAGGCTCAGATATGTTATCATACACTGACTATTAGCTTCATTCAAGGAGTCAAATATAAGAATTTTCAATAATAGTTGAAATAATATTTAATTATTTATTTATCAATTTCCTATCAGTATGTCTTTGGAGTGTGGGAGGAAACCGGAGAACCCGGAGGAAACCCACGCGAACACGGGGAGAGCATACAAACTCCATGCAGTTGTTCTCTTTGGTTGGGTTTGGACCCGAACGCTGCAAAGCAACAGTGCTAACCACTGAGCCACCGTGTTGCCCAATAGTCTTCAATGTGGCACTAATCATGATAGGACGAGAACAGAGACCGAGCCCGGAATCTGTCTCCTTATGCAGCAGGAAGCTCACTTTATTCCGTGAGTTCATCTGACTGCGGAAAGTCCAGTAAATGTCGTATCCAGAAGTGAGAACAGAGACCGAGCCCGGAATCTGCCTCTTGATGCAGCAGGAACCTCACTTTATTCCGTGAGTTCATCTGACTGCGGAAAGTCCAGTAAATGTCGTATGCGAGAACAGAGACCGAGCCCGGAATCTGTCTCTTTTTTCTGACTTGTTTTCGCCTTGTGGAAGAGTCGTCACATCCGGCTGGATTCTTTGTTCATTGACGGATCACAATCAGGCCTCTCTCCGGAATAGTGATCTGTAGAAATAATAAATATGACTGAAGATGAAACAACTGGATATCATATATAAACGGCAGGCAATGTACTCCTGGTTACTGATTTCTAGCCTTGTGAGAAAAGATTTAAGATAAGTGATATTGGCTTATTCTTAGTTTAGGACTGTACCCCCCATTCATATAGAGGGGGCTGACAATCACTATGTGAGATCTGAGACCACCCACTGGACTCCTAAACCCAGAATGTTTCATATTGGCCGGCACTAAGCATTTCATGGATATCTAAGAAGTACATGAGTGCAATTTTTTAAATCTATAAATTTAAATTAAAAAATAAATTATTGATTATGTAGCGTTAATAAAGCTAGATCTAAATAGAACTATTTTTACTGTAAAGGATCTTCTCCCCACTATTTTAGCTTTAGTAAAAGATCAAGTATTTCTAAAACATTAAAAGACATCCAGGAACTTAAAGATGTCAGACAAACCCCTGCAGATCCCCAATGAATCTAGGACCTCCAGCAAGTTGTCATAGCCGGAACGGACATTGAATGTACAACGTGATGATTCGTGCCGCAAAGCTGGAGCCACTGTCTCCAACAAAAGAAGCAAAACGTAGTTTAACAAGTGTACAGTTTTATACGATGATTTATATGGTTGTATAACTAATATATTTCCCATCTGGTATTATCACTCATCCCCTTAAAAAATAAAATTGGTACTTAATATTTTATCTCCTCTTGTAAAAGGATTGAATAGTTCTAAGAAGAGATACCTGGCCTGGAAAGAAACTAAAAATTCTAACTCTGAAATAATAGGATCTGAAAACCCACTCAAATTATATTCTCAAATTATATATTCTCATTACCAAAAATTAAAAAAGTTAAAGTTGACTATTCCCATCTTATCTTACCTTTCATTTTTCCTCAGGTCCAGCTTTAAAAAGTTCTAATTTATGGAGCTGTAGATATTACCTCCTTCAGGACAAAGTCTATAAAGATGAAATAAAATTAAATTATTTGATATAAAATGATACAGAAGGATTATCTACATGTACAGTAAAGCATTAAACCTGACATATTGTGCCACTACGTGTCTCCAAGAGACGCACTATAACATTATGCTGCGGTGCTCCTTTACTCCAATGAGACCCCGCAGAGCATTTCCTTCCCAACCTCCTCTATGCTGGAGAGATTGTGCTAAACCGGGAGACATTTTACACATATTTTGGAGTTGTCCATAAAGGAATTATGGAAAGAAACTTTGAACTTACTCCTATGAATTTCTAAACCCAATATTCCACTTACACCACAATTAATATTATTATCACAAGGTCTAGAAGAAATCCCACCCAAATTTCAACATATCTCTTGTCATATCTTTTTGGTGATTAAACATTTAATCGCAACAAAATGGAAGCAAATAATTCCTCCATCAATATTAGAAGTAATGGAAAGGCATCAACGCACAATATTAAAGTTCAACTTTGCGATTAGTGAAAAAATGTTGTAGCTGATATTTAGTTAGATGAATGCCATAGTGGAAGAGTTTTTTTTACTCAGGCTAAACCCAAAACTTAAAAACTAAAATAGTTGTATAAACAAACAATACTGGATATATACCAAACTAATTGTTTACACATATTATGGTCAAAGTTATAATAGTTGTTTATTACTAATAATAATGACTAGCCTTGCCTTTACTTTCTCTCCTGTAACTTCCCATTGTTACCCCATTACTCCTTTTTCCCCTCCCCAATTTATATTCCTTCTTAATGTTATTTTTTTTGTAAATGTTAAATAAAAACAATTGAACGAGATGATCCGACATTTACCATTTTTTACCCGTTGTAAATCCTGTTGTTCTCCTGAATCTGGCATTGTTCATCCTTTGTTCCTCAAGATTCTAATTTCCTGAGAAATTGCCCCCTTTTCCCTTTATGTAAATCTAGTATTTGTATTTATTTTTGCCAAGTGGGCGTGACCCTCAAAAACTTCTCTTTTTGAGAAACATCTTGATGACAACGGCCAGTTGGCTAAAATAGTGGATAAATGTATAGGGAGCAGGGAGACCTATCAGGAACAAGGAGATTTGAGAACAAGAGACAAACAATGCCGTATTCAGGAGAATAGCAGCATTTATACCGGGTTAAAATAAATGTATATTTATGGCGAGTGACAGGTTATCTTAAAAGTAGATTCCACCAAAAAGACATAGCAGATTTTTTCAAATACAATTTATGTCATATAATCAGCCCCATATCAGTAGGGTAGGGTCACACTTAGGCTGTGTGCCCACGATGCGTTTTTTAAGCGTTTCCGCAGCGGCAAAAACGCTGCAGAAACGCTTAAAAAACGCATGGTAGAAGGTCTGCCATGTTCCCCAATGATAATCCGTATGTGCTGTGCACATGCTGCAGAAATTTCCGCTGCGGATTATCATTGCGTAAAAAAAGCAGCACTACCAATTATTTTGCGGAAGCGCTGAGTTTTCTCCGCCATTGACTTGCATTAGACCGCATGGACTCCGCATCACTGTATATGTAGATGTATGCGTTCCATTGTGGGGATGGTACCCGGGTGTGGAGGAGAGGAGACATCCACACCCAGGTGCCATAGTACCTGTAAAAAAAAGAATAAAATAAAAAATATATGTTATACTTACCTTCCGGCGGGCCGCGGTGCGCTCGTCCTCCCATGCCGGCAGATCGCGGTGGACTGAAGGACCTGCGCTGACGTCATAGCCATGTGACGGGTCACGCGATGCTGACGTTGGCAGGTCCTTCAGTGTACCGCGATCTGCCGGCAGCCAGGACGGAGTGAAGCAAGACTGCCGGGGCCATCGGAAGGTAAGTATATATTTATTTTTTTATTTTTAACCATTCTTTGGGGTCACACTATATAAATCCATGCCGTTTGCATGGATTTATATAGTGTGACCAAGTTGTCAAGCACTTTCCAAGTGATGCTAAAATCGCTTGGAAAGCGCTTATCAACCCGCATGCGGAAATGCATGTGAAGAACGCTTCACATCCGCATGTCCCTGGCAGAAAAACGCATGTACAATCCGCATGTACAATCCGCATGTACAATCCGCATGCGTTTTTTCTGCCAGGGGAGATGCAGAAACGCTCAGGAAAAATCCTGAGCATTTCTGCATCGTGGGCACATAGCCTTAGGATAAAACTATTTATGTCATAATAATAAGTTAATTGCAGCTTTGTTAATGTTATGTTATGCAGCTTTGTTAATGTTATGTTATGGAGCTTTGTTATGGGGATGGATGTATTATACAGATGCTGGGTATTACATTTACTAATTATGGAGCTAATGCTAATCCAATTCTGTAAGAGATATGATCGGATAATTAACTTATTTCTGCACGTACCTTCAGACTCTGTCTCTGCCTTCTTACGATCATTTTCAGCAAAGAGGGCGCATGCGAAAAAGAATCCTCCTCCGAAAACCAGCACAAAGGGGCAAACCATGAGGGCGTACTGCAGACTGCGGAAGTTCGAAAGAGCCGAGTCTGGATTGTAACTTTTGATGCGGTCGGATATCTGAAGATGAGACGAGATAAATAATTATGTATGGTTAATGAAAGTAAAAAAACATAATTGACTGGACACGTTTATGCTGACAGCAGTCAATGGATACCAATGAAATCTGGTGATCATAGAAAGAGAAGGTGCCTCACTGCAGATAGCGGCTCCTCCAAACTATGAACAGCAATGCTTCCAGTATTCGCAGCTCCAGTACTACACATTGTCTGGGAACAGGACACTTGTGACATCCTTCTTCAGCAGATAATCTGTGACGTAACTCCAGGACATCTTGTCTTTGGAGTTCTGCCACCCCGTCAACAGAGCGGAAGAGAAGATGCTGCTCTGTCAACGTGATATCAGGGGAGGCCACTGAATCGCGGGTGTTGGCAGAGATCGGTCCCGGGCACTACAGGCAGGTATTTAGCAACGACTTGCCTGTTAGCCCATAGTAAAAAAAATCAAATAGTCCCGGTGAACCCTTTTAAGTATGTTATGAATAGGCTACAGCGAGTTTTAAAAACTCCTCTGTGACAGAGCATGTCCTATTCTCATCCGTTCTGCGGATCAGACTTGGCCAGTAAAGAGTAACTGTCGTTATAAAATCAATACAGTACACGTGAAAATAAGCAACTTTGTGGTAGATCTTATCAGATAAATCTGCTTATTTTTCCTCCATTAATTTATAACATTCTTAATTCACAGATAAAATCTGTAATCAGTGAAGACAGATTTTTACATTACTGAGATAGGAGATGACAATTGCTGTTGATCAGATTCTATGTACATGGGGGGAGCCTCCCTCTTTCCTCTCCATAGAATGTTATAAGCACCAACTGTCATCTCCTATCCCAGTAATGCTTCACTGAATACAGTGAGAACTTTGAGAATAAACGATCAGTTCGAGAGGAGAAAGAAGCAGATTTCTCTGAAAAGATATATTCCAACGTTTCTTATTTTCATGTGTACTGTACTATTGATTTATGAAATAAAAATTAAAACTGGGGTTACTATTTCTAGTCTATAGGAATCTGTTAAAAATGGATGGAGAAAGGATGATATACTTTGTACTTCAGTTTTCCATCTGTGTTTCATCCATTTTTCATTGATCCATTATTAAGAGTCAATGGATAAATAAAGTTTGGACAGTCTACCACCTTCACTTTTTAAAAAAACAGATGACACAAGAGAAAAATGGTCTGTTTTGCGACAATGTACAAATGGAAACAGATGTGTGAATGTAGCCCTAAAGTGATGTGAGAATATGTAACAGCTACTTACTAGCCCGATGAAATAGGAGCTTCCAGCTTCCCCCAGCAGGTGGGACCCCGCCATCGATAACGCCTGTGCTGTTGATCGCCTTGTGGGAGAAACCACATACTGAAACAAGAGAATATTCTGAATGAGCAGAAGGAGTCACTGAACCCAACGAGACAAGAGAACATGGACAAAGTGAACATACTTGAAGCCTAAGTTAAAGAAGTTGTCCACTATGGATAGGGCATCAATGTATGATCGGCCGGGGTCCCGCATGCGGCATCCCTTCCGATCAGCAGTTATCGGTGCCGGCGGCGGCTGCCACCAGCCGGAAGTCCTTACCTATTCAAGTCAATTGAATAGGAGGTGGATGTGCAGTACACCGCGGTGACCACTATAACTTGACGGCCAAACACCGCAGGTAAGCCCCTCCGGCCGGTGGCAGCCGCTGCAGATACCAATAACTGCTGATCGCCGGGGGTGCCGCATGCGGGACCCCGGCCATCCTACATTGATGCCATATCCTACGGGTAGGGCATCAATGTGAAAGTAGTGGACAACCCCTTTAAATGCACAATCAGCCAGGATAGATAAGAAGCCCAGACATGTTGTGGACTGAGATTTTACTAAAGAAGTTTTTAATCATCTTGCGCCAGGTTTATTTTTAGTTGGGAATTACCCAACAGACGCTTGGGCACAGCCAGGATTATGGGGCATTTGATGGGTAAAAACAGAACATAGAGACTGACTACATACATATAATTATAGCTATGATAAGTTTAGCGCTTTTCTCCACTCACCAGGCGGATATCAGTTGAAACTGAAAAGTTCAGGCTCAGAAATATGGTCCCGATGAATATAAACACCTGCAGAGAGTAAAGAACAATACATATAAACATTTGTGTCTTGCACGCTTTCCTATCCCCCATAGGTTTTGTCTTTATAATCCATTCATCCACCCCAGTCTCCGTACATTCATAGACAGCCCCCGCCATAGTCTATGATTTCTACTGCTCGGTCCTATAGCCGAGACCCAGTAAGGGGATGAAAGCAATCTGTACTCCAGGTACTTACATAAGTGGCCACAAGGCTGATGTCTGCAAGAATAATAGCCAACAGCAGGAAAATGGCGGAGCCCAGCAATCCAACCGCACAAACTATAGGGTCAGCACGAGGGTTGTACTTCCTGCATCTCTTGGCTATCTCCGCCCCTGTTCCAACTCCAAGGATGCCAGAGATGACCGTAAGTCCTCCGAAAATCAGACTGCAAAGAAAAGCGGTAAAGAGATTAGTAAAGTAGCTTGAAGAAATGAAATATAAATAATTTGATATAATAATAATTTGAAATATAAATATTTTTTTTTAGAGAGAAAACGGTCATAGGGGGAATTAAATTCCCACCAGTGAATGTCAAATTAAAGTTTGCTAAACTTGTACCTGTCATCATAGTTGGATAGTTGAGTCTGATATGGCGCCTTCTGTAGCATGAGAGCCCGGGCACGCTTCAGGAAAGTAACAGCCCAGAAGCCGAATGCAGCTGCCACAAATTTTACCATAATAGTCCCAAGAGTAGAAAACAGAAGACTTCGGCTGCAGAGAGAGAAAAGGGTAAAAAACTTGTAAATGACGCAGAAGTCACGGGGGAGATCAGTGACATAAATCAATGCACAGAAGACACCTACTTTTTACGCAGTTGGTTGGCATCCATAAGCCATCCTTTGAAGCTCAGTGGTTTGTTCTTTTCCTCTGCAGCTCCTCTGGACGGTTCTTTTACAAATGCAGCCATGAGCAGGACTCCTACCAGGCCCAGAGCAGAGATGATCTGTGTAGATGAAGAAGGAGACATCACATATCACATATACAGAGGTTTCATCACAAAAAGGACATGAGCACAGACTGTTGTGGAACTGGTTCCATTAAAGGGGATCTGCGACGAGGTGTTTGCTGCGCATCTGAGAGCAGCATAATGCAGGGACAGAGACCCCGATTCCAGCGATGTGTCACTTGCTGGTGTGCTTGGTGAAGTATTGATAAAATCCCAGTTTTCTCTGCTGCAGATCTAGCAGTACTCTGAATGCTGAGCTCTGTATACCCTGCCTACACCACTGATTGGTAGATTTTTCTGTGCACACTGTACATAGGCAGAAAGCCACCAATCAGTGGTGGGGTCGGGGTTACACAGAACAGGAGGACTACATGGCACGAGACAACTAGTCCCCTCGTCATAATCTCCTGCTAATAAAACAGTGATTTTTTTTTTAAAGCATCTACAAGGAGCAGTAAGTGACACATCGCTGGAATCAGGTGCTCTGCCCCTACAGGGCCCCTGCTCTCAGATCAAATGGAAAAACATACTGCCAGATTCCCTTTAATACGATTCAGGAATTATAATTAAGATTCACAGTTTGTCCACAAGATCCCTCAGACCTATTACTTACCCGGAAGGCCCATTGCCAGGCGCCACCAAATGCACTTGTCACTTTAGACCCAATGATGTAACCAAGGCCACTGTAAAAAACAAAAACAAAGTTGTCATAATTTCTGCACACATATAAACATATACATTTTTGAGTGCCTTTTTCCGGCTCCTCCTTCCTACTCCACCCCCTCCATAGACTTCTATGAGCAGCAACTGTTACCCCATGCCGCATAAAGCTACAATCTGTCTTGTCACTGAAGATGGATTTTTATCAGTGAATTAATGAAGGGAAATAAGTATATTTCCTGATAAGATATATTACAACATTTCCTATGTCCATTTAAATGATTTATAAAAAAACAATAAAAAGTGTAAGATCATTCTGAGTCTTCACATTCTTTGAGGAGCTCTTGTCATAAGTGCTAAAAGTCAAACTGTCTAGCAGAAAACTTTTTTGCCCATAGCAATCAGTGCAGTTTTCTGTTAGGGAAAGTCTTGACATTGCTGAAAAAATATTTCCATTTAGAGTCTTGAATCAATTTCCTAGAAATCTGCAGCAATTCCAGAAATGTTTGCTGGTTCACTGCTGATCCTCCCCCTACGTGTTGCGACACCATGATCATTACTTGCGGAGGGGTTTTTGAAACGCCATCCATATGTATTGTACATGCATCTGTAGAGCAAAATCCGTACCGAAAAAAGTCCACAGCAAATCCGCCTTGTCGGACTTACTCTTAGACAGTTTGGCTATGATTCCCTCCTTAAAACAATAAATAGATCTACACTCACCAGCCAAAGGGTGCTGCTAAGTAATACAAGTTAAGCGCGCGGCTGCGCCGATCTCCCACGAAGACGTCGGCAATGATGGAGGGGGCAGTTATTTTAAAACTTGCCTCTGCAGCTCCAGACAGTCCATTAATTAGGAGAAAAACTGTAAAATACTGTGAAAACACAAAAAAATATTCAGTGACCATTTATGAAAGTTTTCTAAGACACCTAAAGAAATACGGTAATGGAAAAATTATAAACTTTTCCTAATTTTGGACCCGCTCTCACTTTTGTCTTGCAAATACTAATGCAAAATACTGATCTACATACAAACAAGTGAGAGGCTTTAGGGCTCATGCAGACGTCGGTGGATCCCGGTCCGATCTCTGACAGCGTGATAGCGATGCTCGGGTCGGAAGACCCGCGGCCAGTCCGTGCATTATTGTCCATGATGGCACCGAGATCCACAGACGTCTGCATGAGCCTTAAGTCTTTATGCTTCTACCAATTAGATCAGTTACCTCATTGGGAACGTAGGACTTGCAGAGAATGATGGCCGACCAGAAGGACATCCCTGCACACATGATGTATTTTCTGTTCCAGCGGTCACCCAGGTATCCATAGATTTGACCAAACAGGACACTGCTGATCGTGAATACTAGAAGGGGAAAAACAAGAGGTCACAGTTAATAGAAATGATTTCTTTAACATATATTTATTTATATTTGAGGATTATTTAAACTGTTGCACTGAAAACACTTCTCCCGTCCTCATCACTGTTTGCATTTTTGGTAACTATAAAGGCGGCCATCATGTGAACGTTACAAAATTGGAACCTTATGATGTCACGAGATTCCAGCCGTCCTCACAAGTGACCTATAGAATAGGATTTTATGTTAAAAGTTTACCTAAGCTTATAAGGCCGGATTTGCTGTCGTCCATTTTAAATGCGCTTTGTAGGTAAGAAATCGCTCCTGCCAGAACAAAAAGAAGAACACGAATGATTATTGTAATTAGAGAAGTGCAGGAATAGACATCACAGCAGCTAACGAGCCTTCTCGTTGGCCATGAAGATTTTCTTCTTTTTTTCCAGTTTTGGGCCTTATACACCTTGCCCCCGACATAAGCCGGTTTACGCCTACTTACCTACGAAAGTGAAGGCAGCTATGAAGGTGACCAGATTGATGAAGGTTAGAACGCCTACAATAATGAAAGAGCGGACTATGGAGACTCCAGTCCGGGCGTGCAGGTCCTGTTCTTCGCAGTTTTCATCCTCATCTTGCTGGTCTTTTCCTTTTTCCACATCTTCTAATAGAAGTGGCATTTTTGGGGTGGAATTGAAGAGAGATGCCATGTTCAACAGAGCCCTGCAAACACTGGAGAAAAACACAAGACGGTAAAAATATTGCATTAGTCTCAGTAAAGATTTCAAAAATAAAGAGAAAAAAAACAAGCATATATATATATATATATATATGTATTTTTCAGATTATAAGACTCACTTTTTGTTCTCCCAAATTTGGGGGGAAAATGGGGGTGCGATTTATAATCCAATTGTAGCTTACCGGGCTGGGGGGGTATCTGCGGTGGAGCAGGGTCCCAGGAGTCAGGGTCACTGCTGCAGGAAGTTGAAGGTGGTGGGGCGATGCTGTGGGCCCCAGACTGGGAGGTGGGGGTGGTCAGCGATGCGAGGCTGCTTCGGGCACCAGGCTTCCAGAAAATGTCAGTGGAGCCCCCGCACTGCCCATCGTTTTCACTGCGGTGGACTTCGGGAAAATGGACGCCTCCAGCGGAGCATGTGTAGATCTCGGCTCCCGAGATCTCGATCTTGGGAGCGGAGATCTCAATCTAAACATGCGCCATTTTCCCAAAGTCCACTGCAGTGAAAACGATGCAAACGATGGGCAGTGTGGGGACTTGTTTGATATTTTCTGAAAGCCCGTGGCCCGGAGCAGTCTCGCACTGCTGAGCACCCCAACCTTCCAGCCCGGGCCCTGCAGCATCGCCCCACTCCTGCCACCGTTGAAAGCTTTCTGCAGCAGCGACCCTGCCTCCTGGGATCCCGCTTCACCGCAGCCCCCTCGACCACCCCCGGGTAAGCTATCGTAAAAGGGGATTATAAGACGCACTATTTTATTAATTTCATTTTTTTCCCATTTTCCTCCCCAAAATTTGGGTTGCATCTTCTAATCTGCAAAATACAGTCTCTGGCATCAATATATCCATAAAAGTAAGAGAAACAATCAAAACGCCAGAATGGCCTTTTTTTCCCTTGTTTTTTTTTTTATTACGGCACCTTCCCCGAAAAATGCAATAAAAAGTCACCCAAACTGTGTATGTTCCCCAAAATGGTGTCAATAAAAACATCAACTTGCCATAAAATGGTGAAACGAATCAATTTTTTTTTTAAATTCTAAAACTATTGTTGTAACCACTTACGGTAAGTAATAACAATAATAATAATAATAAAACAATATGAACCCTGAATCATCTTTCCAGATCAATCGTACCACAAAATGAACGTGGTAAAAAGCACAAAAAACAGTTTTGTTTTTCTGTTTTTTTTTCACCATTTCACCATAGTTATTATTTTTTTCCCCATTTTTCAGTATAATATAACGTTAAATGAATGCTGTTCTTCTAAGCAACAACTCGTCTCACAAAAAAAAAAAACAAGCTTTCACCTGACTATGTGATCAGAAAAATAAAAAAGTGGAGGAAATATTGGCCGTGCTTTGAAAGGGTTAATGACAATTTACAAAAAACGTGTCTATACTGTTATTGGGGATAATTCTATAGGGAAATCTATATATGTCCCCCTATAATCATCTACAGGTTGTCTCCCCCTGGGAAAGACTCCCATTACTCATTAGATGAAGTTCAGACTTACCTTTCTCTCTTTCCACCGGAGGGCGCTGATAATAACAAATAAATATCACTTTCTATAGCAAATTTTGCAACACAGAAATCGTGAGTACAACACACAATAGTGAGTGGCTGGGATCCGGCCGGCGCCCATAGTTATACACAGGGGCCGATTGTGACATCATCAGCCGGTCACTGGGGGTTCTAAGCCATTGTGATGTCATCGATCTATCTAATCATCCGTCCATCCATGGATTCTGTAGTACTACAACACCCAGTATGTACGTCTGGAAAAGTATAGAACTAGCATGCTCCACCCTCACGTTTTTCATTGTGCTGTGGTCTATATTGAAATTCATGTCCCTCTGGATGGATGGATGGACATGCTGAGTTTTGTAGTACTACTGAATCCATCCATCCATCCATCCATCAAGAGGAACATCAATTTCATTATAGACCAAAGCACAATGAAAGACTTGAGGATGGATCTTGCTAGTTCTATACTTTTCCAGATGTATATACTGGGTGTTGTAGTACTACAGAATGATAAGGACTCTGATGACAGGGCATGCTGACACCTGTAGTCCTATACTTTTCTAGAAGTGCATGCTGAGAATTGTGGTACTACAGCACAATAAGAACATAAATTTCAATATATACCACAATACTGTGCTATTGCTGTATATAGTATAAACAATCAAACAATCATAGGTTCAAGTCTACCAGGGGGAGTAAAAAAATAAAAATAAATATCAACAAAAATTTAAAAAAATATATATAAAATATAAAAAGTTCAATTAACTCCTGTTCCTAATTAAAAACTAAAGAGATAAAAATATACATATTGTGCATCAATGTATCCATAAAAGTAAGAAAAACCATCAAAACGCCAGAATTGCCTTTTTTTTTCTATCGCAGCATCTTCCCCCCAAAAAATGCAATAAAATGTCATCAAATCTTTGTATGTTCCCAAAAATGGTGTCAATAATAATGACAACTCGCCATGGAAAAAAAACAAGAGCAGAGGCTCATAAAATGGTGAAAAAAACTTTTTTTTTTACAAAGTTCTGAAATTGTTGTAACCACTATAATAATAATACTAATGATAATGATAATAAAAAAGCAATATGTTTGATATTGCTGTAATCACGCTGACCCTGAATCATATTTCCAGATCAATCTTACCAAAAAATGAATGCGGTGAAAAGGAAGCACAAAAAACTGTTGCAAAATTATTTTGCTTTTCACCATTTCACCGCACTCGTAATTGTTTCCCCATTTTTCAGCAACAACTCGTCTCACAAAAAGAAAAAAACAAGCTTTCACCTGACTAAGTGATTGGAAAAATGAAGAATAAGAAGAGGAGGAAATATTGGCCATGTTCTAAAAGGGTTAATGACAATTTACAAAACCGTGTCTATACTGTTATTGGGGATAATTTTATAGGGAAATCTATATATGTCCCCCCTATAATCATCTACAGGTTGTGTCTCCCCCTGGGACAGACTCCCATTACTCATTAGATGAAGTTCAGACTTACCTTTCTCTCTTCCCACCGGAGGGCGCTGATAATAACAAATAAATATCACTTTCTATAGCAAATTTTGCAACACACAATAGTGAGTGACTGGGATCCGGCCGGCGCCCATACTTATACGCAGGGGCCGATTGTGACATCATCAGCCGGTCGCTGGAGGTTCTAAGCCATTGTGATGTCATCGTGCGGTGCATGCATATACACTCAGTGTACTTTGATACAAAGAGTCACCTAATGAATCTTTTCATTTGAAAATGTTGAACCCTGATAAGATAAAAAAAAAACAACCTATAGGCTATGTGCCCACGATGCAGAAATGCTCAGGATTTTTTCCTGAGCGTTTCTGCATCTCCCTGGCAGAAAAAAACGCATGCGGATTGTACATGCGGATTGTACATGCGGATTGTACATGCGTTTTTCCTGCCAGGGACATGCGGATGTGAAGCGTTCTTCACTTGCATTTCCGCATGCGGGTTGTGATTTTAGCATCACTTGGAAAATGCTTGACAACTTGGTCACACTATATAAATCCATGCAACCGGCATGAATTTATATAGTGTGACCGAGAGAATGTCAAAAAATAAAAAAATAAATATACGAGGGGCGATCCAAAAGTAATGATAATCGGTTATTTCTATTGCACACAGAAATTAAAATAAAATGTTTTCTTCTCTCTTAGGTACCCACTAGTCCAGGAAAAAAAAATCACTTAAATAGGCCACGATTCACGGGAGCTACATTCATTTGAGTAGGAACTGCCGAGGAGTGAACATCAAAATGGAAAAAAACGAGCTCAGAGCTGTCATCAAATACCTCTGCTTGAAAAAAATTACTACCAAAGACATACACAGCGACTTGGTGGAAACGTTGGGGTCTTTTCTCTTCCATATTCCACAGTTGCACGCTGGGCCAAGGAATTTAGGCTGGGAAGAATATTGACGGAAGATGAACATCGTGAAAGACGCCCATCCACGTCCCTCAATGAAGAAAACATGAAAAAAGTTGAAGAAGTTGTATTGGCCGATCGAAGAGTGACTATCAAGCATGTAGCGGAGGTCACAGGGATCTCATATGGCAGTATTCAAAGAATCCTTGCAAAAGAATTGCATATGAGAAAGGTCTCGGCGCGTTGGGTGCCAAAAATGTTAACCGACGAGCAAAAGAAGAAACGAGTTAACATTTCAAGAGCACGTCTCGAAAAGTTCCAAGCAGACAAGGAGAATTTTTTGTCACGTTTTTTGACCATGGACAAGACCTGGATCCACCACTTTGATCCCGAAACGAAACAACAATCGATGACATGGAAACGAGCCAACGAACTGACACCGAAGAAACTCAAAGTGTCAAGCTCAGCAGGGAAGGTTATGGCGTCCGTTTTTTGGGACGCTGAAGGAATTATTATGGTGGACTATTTGGAGAAGGGAGCCACTATTACGGGCTCCTACTACACAGAACAAATAAGAAGATTGCGGGAGGCTATCAAGGAGAAAAGGCGCGGCAAACGGCAGGCTGGAGTGCTGTTTCACCAAGATAACGCGCCGGCTCACAAAGCTGCAGTTGCCATGGCTACCATACAAGAAGCGGGCTTTGAACTGGTGGAACAACCCCCCCCCCTATTCGCCAGATCTAGCCCCCAGTGACTTCTTTCTCTTTCCTTGGCTCAAGGAACACCTCCGGGGCAAGAAATTTGACGACAATAGCGACGTGATAACAGCTGTTGGGGATTTTTTTGAGGGTCAAGATCAAGAATTTTTTTCGAAGGGAATTCTAAGTTGAGAAAAGAGATGGACTAAATGTATAGACTTGTTAGGAGACTATGTAGAAAAATAAAAAAAAATTTTGACTATATTCATTGTGTTTAGTATTGATTATCATTACTTTTGGATCGCCCTCGTATATTTACGGCCCGCGCTGTCTTGCTTCACCGTCCCGGCTGCCGGCAGCGGTGGATTGAAGGACCTGCCGGCGTCAGCGTCGCGTGACCTGTCACATGACTCTGACGTCAGCGCAGGTCCTTCATTCCATCGCGAAGTGCCGGGAAGTAAGGAGGAGCACAGCGCGGGCCGCCGGAAGGTAAGTATATATTTATTTTTTATTTTATTCTTTTTTTTACAGCTTTTTTTTAATGGTACCTGGGTGTGGATGAGACTCTCTTCTCCTCTACACCCGGGTACCATCCGCACATTAGAACGCGCCAATTATGCAAGTACAGATGCAGTCTTGCGGAATTGGCGTATTCTAATGCAAGTCAATGGCGGCGAAAATGCAGGGCTTCCGCAAAATAATTGATAGTGCTGCGTTTTTTTCCGCAATGATAATCCGCAGCAGAAATGTCCGCAGCATGTGCATAGCACACGCGGATTATCATTGGGGATCATGGCAGGCCTTCTAACATGCGTTTTTAATGCGTTTCTGCAGTGTTTTTGCTGCTGCGGAAACGCTTAAAAAACGCATTGTGGGCACACAGCCTTACTCACCTCCCATGATAAAATAAAATAAACTATATCACCTCCCTTGCTGGCGCCGTTCCCACGCTGTCGACACTCGCGGTCCCGGGGTTCTCGTGCAGTTATTGTGACATGTGACACTCGTGACCAATCAGTGCTGGCGTCACTGTCTCCGCCTTTGGACAAATCGAACATGAAGAGGAGACCCTGGATGCGGCTGATCTCTGCCTTCCTTTTCATGTCCCATTTGTCTGAACGCAGAGACATTGACGCCTGCGCTGATTGTCACCGGTGTCACATGTCACAACAACAAGACAATGTGAGCCCCGGGGACAGCGAATTCTGACACCACGGAAACGGCGCCAGCACTGGAGGGGAGTATAAGTTTTATTATTTTACGGGGGCCAAGCGTGGGGTATAAACAGGAGTTGTCCAAGTAGTGGATAACTTCTTTAATGCATGTAAATAGAGCTAAAAATATTGCTTGAAATTGGATTTCCTTACAAATTTTACACTGTGTGGCTTTTACAGACTCTTTATTACCCTGCACATCTGGCTGCAGAGTGAGTTAGCTGAGAATCTGTCAGTGAGCTTGTTCTAATGTAAACAACTCTTGTGCGTCTCACAAACAAACTTCAGTTGCAATCACATGGACACAATCATACACACACATATACAGTGGCATGTAAAAGTTTGGGCATCCCTGTTGAATATTTCAGCTTTTTCTTTGCCCTCTATAATTATTTTATTATGATCTTTTGAAGGGCCGATACCATCCATTTTTTTCTTTTTGGCATTGATATATTTGTAAAAATTTGGGGGAATTTATTTTAATGTCACTGGCGATTTGTGTTTTGGTAGATAACTTTACTAGTTTGATTACTTTTTTACATTTCTTATTGAGATCTTTATACTCCTGAAACGCTATTTCTGTATTCTCAGCCATCAAGATTTTGCAAGTGTCACGGCCCACCCTCCCTCACATTATTGAGTACATTATTATGACATTTATTATTTTTATCCTTATTAGGGTTGTTACCATATGTACATTACTGTTACATTTTATATGAATCTAGCTTGTGAGCCCCAATGGGGACAGTGATGATAATGTCTGTAAAGCGCTGTGGAATTAATGGCGCTATATAAGTGAGTAAAATAAAAAAATATGTATTGATATTATGTCTTCTGCTTTCTTTATAATTGTCACTGTTGGAGGATGGATAATCTTGCATGAGAAGATGAGAAGACACTTGGCAGCGACATGGTAAACAGGCAGATCCAGACTTGCCCTCCGCAGGAGCAGTGGCGATGGCTGGTGACTTCTTCATCATCCATTCTAAAATGCAAGATCCTCCTGTATTTTTGTGTGAGCTTTATATCATTTGTTAATAAAGGTCATCGCCTACCCCCAGAATTCAGAAGATTTGTGTCTCTGAATATGGTTTAGCGACATAAGATATTGGGTTCGAATGGAGTGATGAGACCAAGTAGTTCAAGGTATATAACTTGCATTGCATGCCGAGTGTCCATATGGCCGAGCGCTGGTATGGATCATATATAATACATATACAATACTTACATAATAGTGCTATACTGTACCAACATTATACTGCCTTACAGTGAGTACCTACATAATAGTGCCATACAGAAACTATATAATAAACCATATAGAGCCATACAGAATTTTTTTTTATTTCAGACAAGTCACGTTTTGGGCTTCTGTATAATTGTCCTTTGGCAGCTTCAGAAGTGGCACGTGTGACAGCACTATATAAATATAAGGGGCGATATGGTGAAACCGAGTATTTCAGGAACACATGTATGGAACTCTGGGTCCAATATGAAATATAAAGAATGTGTTCAAATCAAACCAGCATGTGCTCTGGTTTGGTTATATACTGACAGATAGATAAGGCTCATTCTGTTTTCATTTACTTTGTATTTACTTGAAGTTTAGACACAAGACTATGTTAGGACCTGCTTATTCATTGTCTGAAGCATCTATCACCAATAGTCTTCTGTTTATGGAGGGTTATTGTAAAACATGAAGATTTACATAACCTTTTGTGTTTAATTACTTACCGTATTTTTCGGACTATAAGACGCACCTAGGTTTTAGAGGAGGAAAATAGAAAAAAAATTAAAGCAAAAAATGTGGTCACGATGCCCTGTTAAGGGGGAGGGGGTCTGCTGCTGACACTGCTATAGGGGTAATGTCCCCCGATTCTGATAATATCCCCCATCCTGGTATATATGCCCCCCCCCCTTCCTATTATACCTGGCCCCAATCCCCATCCTGGTATGCACTGCACCCCTCCATCCTGATATGCATGGCACCCCTTCATCCTGATATGCATGGTGTTACAAGTCCGGGTGGTGGAACCTCTGTGCTTCGGTGCAAGGAGGGACCAGAGGGGCGTGACTAAGTGCCTACTCGGCCTGACCAATGTCGCACGGCGGCTCAATCAACTCCGTGAACCAGGGAGGGACCGAGCAGGGGGACCAGGTGCCACTCTAGGACCGACCTTGTGTGAGAGCAGGTGACTCCCACGGGTCAGATGGGTACAGCGGATGAGCACAGCAGGAAGGCTGATGGGTGGTCCGGGTAGATAAGCAGGCTGGTTCGGCAGATAGCCAGACTGTTGCTCCGGGTAGGCGAGCTGGTGGGCACGACAGGTAAGAGATTGGTGCTCCAGGTAGGCTAGATTTAAGAGGGAGGGAGCGCGCACGTGCCCTAAGCACGGTGCCCGGGTGGCTGCACGCCACAGTAGCAGGGGAGCCGGAGGACGCCGGACCTGGACTGCGGCGGTGAGGGGAACAGCGTCTCTATCCGCCAGGAGGCAGAGACGCCGATGCTTCACATGGCACCCCTCCATCCTGATATGCATGGCACTCCTCCATCCTGATATGTATGGCACCCCTCCAATCTGGTGTGCATGGCACCCCTCATCCTTATCCTGGTATGCATGGCACGCCTCATACCCCAATCCTGGTATGTATGGCACCCCTAATCCCTATCTTGGTATGCATGGAACCCCTAATCCCTATCCTGGTATGCATGGCACCCCTCATCCTTATCCTGGTATGCATGGCACCCCTCATCCCTATCCTGGTATTATGGCACCCCTAATCCCTAACCTGGTATGCATGGCACCCCTAATCCCTATCCTGGTATCCATGGCACCCCTAATCCCTATCCTGTTATGCATGGCACCCCTCATCCTTATCCTGGTATGCATGGCACCCCTCATCCCTATCCTGGTATGTATGGCACCCCTAATCCCTATCCTGGTATGCATGGCACCCCGAATCCCTAACCTGGTATGCATGGCACCCTAATCCCTATCCTGGTATGCATGGCACCCCTAATCCCTATCCTGGTATGTATGGCATCCCTCATCCCTATTCTGGTATTTATGACATCCCTCATCCTTGTCCTGGTATGCATGACTTCCCTCATCCTTATCCTGGTATGCATGGCACCCATCATCCTTATCCTGGTATGCATGGCACCCATCATCCTTATCCTGGTATGCATGATTCCCCTCATCCATATACTGGTATGTATGATCCCCCTCATCCTTATCCTGGTATGTATGGCCCCCTCATCCTTATCCTGGTATGTATGGCCCCCTGATCCGTATCCTGGTATGTATGACCCCCTCATCCGTAACCTGGTAAGTATGGCCCCTTCATCCTTATCATGGTATGCATGGCCCCTTCATCCTTATCCTGTTATGTATAGCCCCCTTACCCTGGTATGTATGGCCCCCTCATCCTTATCCTGGCACGCATGGTCCCCCTCATCCTTATCCCTTTATGTATGCCCCCCTCATCCTTATCCTGGTATTCATGGTCCCCCTAATCCCCATCACACTGCACATAAAAAAATAAACACTCCTACTCACCTTTCTTCTCTCTCCCCCAGCGCTGTGTTCTCTCTGCCCGCACTGATCTTGCCATGTGAGCCGCGCATGGGGTCACTGCCATGCGCAGCTCACAGGGAGAGATCAGCTGCCGGAAGTCACTGCTCCTCACGCTGGGACTGTGTACTCCCATGGGTGTGGAGAGGGAGTGAATATCCATGCCCTTTGACAGCGGGCAAAAGCGATCGCCCGGCAGCAGCAGGAGCCCCACTGGGAATACACTGTGTGCCGCTATTAAGGAGCATGAATATTCAGTGCTCCGTAAGCCCATTTTCCTCCAAAATTTTGTAGGAAAAAAGTGCGTCTTATAGTCCGAAAAATACGGTACTTGATCCCTAAGAGCTTTTTGAATTGTGTACCATTGTCTATGTAAGAGCCTGTATCTGATTTATCTTTCTTCCTACAGCCAGCCACTGTCGGGGCAAAGGTGAATTAGACTTAGTAGTGTACATTTACTATATAAGGCCAGAGAGAATATTACTGAGCAGAAGCCATAAGTTGTACCTGCACTGGTGTGTAGTGTTGTGATACCTGTCCATGCAGTGTTATGAAGATTTCTAGGAGTTCTCTGTCTTGGTGAAATTGCTTCTCTGATATTCCCGACAGATGATGTTTAAAAGCTCCTTGGTGATGAAGTGAGTATATATATGTACTTAACATTTGTATTATAACATATACAAAAGTGTTCGCAATATCATCATATCATACTATTCCTTTAATTATGTATTTTATCTTTTAAATCAACTATTATAAATAAAATTGCGTAACATCGCAAGTGGTTTCCTTCTTTAAAGCCATATCCGAACCTTAGCGTTAAAAAAAACTTGGCAAAACATTTGGCGTAGTCAGCAGGATACGCAGAAGGTTCAGAAGTTCTTTTTGTTCAAAATTCCAATCATCTAGAATTTATAAGGCCTCTGTGTGATAAGGTGTGATAGAGTGACATTGCGTTAAACATGTGTTACACGCACGCTGCTAGGTTCAGATAGGGCGAGACAGGTTTCATGAATTCTTTGGAATCCTCGGGGAACCGTTACTCAGGGCGACCATAGGCTGCAGCTTCTCTCAGGCACACGATAGATTCAATTGCTGACCAGACACATCTGACAAGAGTCTTTTTCAACAGTTTAACAGTGGAATTTAATCTGAAGCATGGCCAGTGCAATTCAGGGATATTACAGCAACAATCTTCATTACAGTACAGTCTGAGTTTCTTGAGCAACCGGTTCCAGTAACAATACAGTAGTTTCTTCACAAGGCATAGTATTACAGTCTCTTCAGTAGCATAATTCAGCATAGATTAGATCTCTTAGCAGCACACTTCTATGCATACACAACCACAGGCTTTTCCTTCACAAGGACACAATAGTACACAGCATTATTTATCCTGCATGGAAATGGAGGGGGGGAGGATTTGATAAGGGAGATGATCTCTGTGATACAATTCCTTCCAGTTCTTATCTTCCTGCCCGATAATACTTTGCACTGTTAGTTCAAGGAGTTTATCTCACCTGTGTTTAGTTTCTTTCCTGATCTGAATCCTGTTCAGTTGCTTTCTGTCAGATCCAGATAACACACCACCTTTCTCTTCGGACTACAATAACAAGTTCCCCACAATCCCCCTGGGACTCTGCTGAAACACTCCCTGGCTCCTGTGACTGTGTTAACCCCTCTAATTGCTGGATGCTACCGAAGCACAACACTTCCTGTCTCCTGTGCTTGTGTTATTTGTAACAGTTATAATAATAATAATCTTTTTATTTATATAGCGGCAACATATTCTGCAGCGCTTTACAATTCAGACAATTTACAGACATTATGGGCACTGTCCCCATTGGGGCTCACAATCTAGATTCTGTATCAGTATGTCTTTGGAGTTGCTGGATGCTTTTGAAGCAACCGCACTACTTCTGCATGTCACACTCTCCCTCCTTTTTGAATGTCGTCCTCAACATTCTTCTTAATTGGTCAATCTAACCAATTCTGAGACAGTGGTGAAAGTTGAGTAACTTTATATACAAATTGGCATAACATTTATAAACATTTATAACAATCTATTCTACAACCTTTTTCTTGTAGTACTCCTGTAAGAAATAAACAATTAACACAATTAACACAATCTCTTCAGCTTCAGCTGGAGCTTTTCGTGCATCTTCAACAAGCTGTCTCTCTCACTAGGCCTTAACAGTTCTTTATTTCTACAAAGTCTTTTAAGGAAAATCAAAGCATGAAAACAAGTCTTTCCACCAGGCAACATCTTCCATACTGCCTCTCAGTGGTGAATACCACTCCAGTGGGCTTACCTGGTCCGTAGGCAAAGATACCTGTTTCCAGTCGACAGTCCTTGGCACTTGACTCGGTTCACCAAGTGTGTCATACATCAGCATCACGGGCCTCTTCACTTCTCGAGTCGACATCCTCCTGGAGGGTTGTTCCTCAGATACCACGGGTTCTTCGGTCACAGGAGTTTCTTCCGCCGCACTCATTTCCCGTGCTTCCTCAGATGCTCCTGGAACTGCCTCTGTAAGTTCCTGCACTTCTCTGGAATCGCTTGGTTCTACATGGTCTGGTAATTCTGCTTCTCCTGAGTGTCGATCGGTCTCTCCAGTGACCGGTGTTCGATCATCAGATCTGAATTGGACTTCATCTGTACTCCTTGGTACAAACTCTGGAGCCTCTGGACTTAGTTCACTCTCCTGAGGATGGTACATCCCTCTCCTTGCCGGTCCGAGAAATAAAACGGTGTGCTCTTCTTCATTGGAACTTTCAAGGTCACTATCTCCCACCGGAGCTTTAATCTGTGGTGGTCTCTTAGTCGATCTTGGTCGATGTCGCTCTGCTTCTGGGAAGTCTTGTTGTGGTGGGAGATAATGACATGGTAGTAATAAATTCTGATAGACTATTCTGGTTTTATTGTCCCCTCCTTCCAATCGGATTTCATACACTGGACTGTCATCGACTTTCCTCTTTACGACCACATACACCTTGTCTTCTTGACTAGCACCCAGCTTACTGGTGCCATTTCTGTTCCATAACATTTTCGATGATAGTACTCCTTACTCTTGCTCTGTCCTTGCATAACCACTTTGGACGCTATGTTGTATGCTTCTGCCATCCGTTCCTTCCATTTCCGAACGTACTCCGGATACGTTCTGTAAGTCTCTGACACAGTAGTATCGAACATGATGTCGATTGGCAGTCTTGGCCATTTAATAGGAAGAAGGTTGAGTAACCTGTTGCATCACTCTTTGCACAGTTATAAGCATGTACCACTTTTGACAGAGAACTCTTCCAGTCTTTCTTCTCGTCAGCTGTTAAAGAAGTGTCACAATTATAGTGGATAACTAAGGAAAGTGTTTGCGTGGAGCAAGACACAACAGTACACAGTTTATAGGTGAAAAGTCTATATTAAAGCACACAGTGTTTTGCACAAAAATGCAGAGAAATCTCAAAGTCTTAAGTTCACAGAATAATGAGTCTTTGCAAGGTTAGTTCACCATTATATATCAGCAAGTCCATACAATGCAGAAGCAATCAAAGAGGCCCGGGTAAAGTCTCGGACAGTGCAGACCAGTCCCATGCTCAGCGACCATCCGAATAAGGAGACTGAGAACTCAGAGCAGCTTACTTGAGAGCCAAAGCAGATGGAGGGCAGAGGTGCAGAGGAACCTGCACAAAACAGCCAGGATCTCAGGCAAAATACTCTAGCACTGGACTAGAGGCTGGGGTGGAGTTATAAGGGCAGGAGGTAAGGGCACATGATACAGAAAATGCCATCTTGAAAAAGGGCAGAAATGTCCCAAAAGAAAATGAAACATTCAGAGTCCTGACATTACTCCCTCCTTACTAGCGGCCTGAGGATGATCCTGGACCCGGTTTCTCAGGGAATCTTTGATGGAAACGAGAAATCTTTTTATGGGGATTGATGTTTTCCACAGGTTCCCAAGAGTCTTCTTCAGGGTGATACCCCTGACATCTTTTCAAATACTGAAGCCGATTCCTGCGAGTCCTAGAGTTAATCACTTCCTCCACCACAAATTCCTCTTGCCCATCAATCACTACAGGCTGTGGAGGTGGCACAACACGTCCCTGGAAGGTATTAGGAGACACAGGCTTCAGTAAGGAAACATGAAAAACTGGATGTACCTTCATATTCCTAGGCAGCTTCAGACGGCAGGCCACAGAGCTCACAATACCGTTGATCTTGAAAGGACCGATGAACTTCTATCCAAGCTTCTGTGAAGGAAAGTTCAACTTTAGATTTTTAGTGGATAACCACACGGAATCTCCTACCTTAAACATGGGTGCTGGTTTACGGAATCTATCAGCCGATCTTTTGTAACGTTCCTGAGCCGAGGTCAGAGATTCCTTCAGAACCTCCAAATTTTGCCTCATTGCAGTCAGCCTTTCCTCTACAGCTGGAACAGGAGCATTAATCGGAGACCTAGGAAAAATACTCGGATGAAAATCCAAATTGGCAAAGAAAGGTGTTAACTTAGTGGAGGCACTCTGAGAGTTGTTGTAAGAGAATTCAGCTAATGGAAGAAGCTCCAACCAATCATACTGAAGATCGCTGATATAGCATCTTAGATATTGTTCCAAAGTCTGATTGGTACGCTCGGTCTGGCCATTTGTGTGAGGGTGATAAGCGGAAGAAAGACAGACATTAATATTGAGTGCAGAGCAAAACCCCTTCCAAAATCTTGAGGTAAACTGCACTCCATGGTCAGAGATGATCTCATCCAGGACCCCATGCAGCCGAAAAACATTTTGTATAATCAACTTCACTGTATCCTTAGCTGAGGGGAGGCCAGTGCAAGGAACAAAATGGGCAGCCTTGGTCAGACGATCAACTATCACCAGGATCGTATTCATACCACCCGATGAAGTTGTCGCGCCCCCGGGGCCGTGGGGTACTCGGCAGCCGGGCCCTCAGATGTTTGGGGGATATCATGGTGGCTGGCCCGGTTCGTGGCCCAGGGCGGACAACTGAAAAGAGGGGAATGTCTATTGGGATAATAGGTTTGTAAATGTTCGTGACGCCACCTGTGGTGCCTGGTGAGGATCACCAGCGCTGCAGCAGTCCACTGAGGCCGGTGTTGTGGCAGCTTAGATGGTATTGCTCCCCACAGGTGGAGCAGGGCCTCAGGGCAGCGTAGGAGGGAGGGGGATGCAGGACAGAGGGGACCCAGCCGGGTCAGAGCAAGAATAGGAGCACACACGAAAGTCACTTCAGTACCTTTTACTGATGGAAGTTCAGGCACATCCCGGAGCACTGTAGGGTGAAGGGTGCATATCAAGATCCTCCCCAGTGAGCGGGTGTAGGGCCTCCTGTCTCTTACCTCTCTGTAGTAAGTTTCTGACCTGCCTGGAGCTAGGCCTAACCTGGTTTCTGTTCTGCACCTGCTGACTTGGTGATAGTGCCTTCTGTTGGAGATCACTCTCCCTATTCTTTGGGGTCTCCTTGATTCCTGACCCTTGTACGTATCAGCTTTTGGTGATCCTGGGACATGTAGTTCGCCAGGGGTTTCAGTTGTTTTCTACTGGTCATGAAGATCCACGTAGACTCGGACCCGGTGTCCGGTATATGCTTCGGGGTGAGCTGGTTAAGCTCCTCTGCCCCCTATGTTACTCCCTTTCCACTCGCCTTCGGCCCCGCTCAGGCCCTCACTAGGCTACACACACTTCAGCCAGGATGCTGCTCTTCTTCGCTGCTCTCAGAGTGTTGGCACACTCCTAGCTCTCTATCCTGAGCTCTGTGAGTTCTAGTCTGGACTCACTCTACAGACTATACTGAACTCTTTCTGCAGGAACTGCTAGGCTCTGGCTTGACTGCACTGAATACTTCTGTGTCTGAGCAGGAACTGCTGAATCACTGAGCTGCCTAGCTCCACCTTCCCTATTTATATCCCTAACGGGTTCCCTCTGGTGGTCTGAGGTGGAAGGTGGAGGTGTGTGTGTGCTGTGGGGGCCTCTTGTGGAGAAATCCTTCTATGCAACCCTCTACGATCTGCGGTACCAAGCGCAGCTGGGAGGCACATTCCCCCCTAGCAAAGCTCAGCACTTCCGGGCTGAAGTACATTTTATAAAACAATAAACATTAACAATCTTCCCTTTATGGGAGGCACATTTCTTAAACGTTGCATAACAAAAACATTATAAACATATAAAACATTTTCAGCAGTTCAATAATGGTGCTCCTTCCGGGGAAGCACCTGTCCATGATAGGCTGGCCCAGCCGGGTCATCAGCCGTAGATGGCGGGAGTTTGCTCTCCTCCCCCACCTTGTGGACATTCAGGGCCATGGGTATGACAGGGGTTACAGGTCCTGCTGATGGAGTGGCTGCCTCGGCCTGCTCGGCGCCGAGCTCGGGTTGAACATCAGGGCCATTAACCGGTGCTTCGGCGTTTTGCTGTTCCTCGGACATTCTGGTGCCCCCCTAGCGAACCGTGGCCTACCTTCCTTTCCTTCCAGTAGGCCACAGCTCCCCAGGTGACAGTCTTCTTCAGGACCTTGCGTCGCTTGCGTCCTACGTCAGAGCGTTCAGCGACGCTCCTTCCAGGACCTGGCATTTCCTGGTTTGACGTCGAGGCATGGGGCGTGTCCGGGGCTTTGCGCGCTTTTGCAGGTGCGCCCCTCAGTTTCCTGCTGTTACGCCCTTCTTCTCGCTCGGCGGCCCAACAATGGCGGCAATCTTCACCACAGTTTAACATACACAGTTTTTAATTAAAGGCGCACAGTACCAGGTGGCAACGGGCATAACACTTCGTCGTTGCAGTGGGCACGGAATCCTGTTTGTGACGCCAGAAGTTGTCGCGCCCCCGGGGCCGTGGGGTACTCGGCAGCCGGGCCCTCAGATGCTTGGGGGATATCACGGTGGCTGGCCCGGTCCGTGGCCCAGGGCGGACAACTGAAAAAGAGGGGAATGTCTATTGGGATAATAGGTTTGTAAATGCTCGTGACGCCACCTGTGGTGTCTGGTGAGGATCACCAGGGCTGCAGCAGTCCACTGAGGCTGGTGTTGTGGCAGCTTAGATGGTATCGCTCCCCACAGGTGGAGCAGGGCCTCAGGGCAGCGTAGGAGGGGTGGGGTGCAGGACAGAGGGGACCCAGCCGGGTCAGAGCAAGAATAGGAGCACACACGAAAGTCACTTCAGTACCTTTTACTGATGGAAGTTCAGGCACATCCTGGAGCACTGTAGGGTGAAGGGTGCATATCAAGATCCTCCCCAGTGAGCGGGTGTAGAGCCTCCTGTCTCTTGCCTCTCTGTAGTAAGTTTCTGACCTGCCTGGAGCTAGACCTAACCTGGTTTCTGCTCTGCACCTGCTGACTTGGTGATAGGGCCTTCTGTTGGAGATCACTCTCCCTATTCTTTGGGGTCTCCGTGATTCCTGACCCTGGTACGTATCAGCTTTTGGTGATCCTGGGACATGTAGTTCGCCAGGGGTTCCGGTTGTTTTCTACTGGTCATGAAGATCCACGTAGACTCGGACCCGGTGTCCGGTATATGCTTCGGGGTGAGCTGGTTAAGCTTCTCTGCCCCCTATGTTACTCCCTTTCCACTCGCCTTCGGCCCCGCTCAGCCCCTCACTAGGCTACACACACTGCAGCCAGGACGCTGCTCTTCTTCGCCGCTCTCAGAGTGTCGGCACACTCCTAGCTGTTATGCACACGCCCGGGCTGAGCGGCGTGTGCGTGTGATTGTAGTGATTCCACTGGACCGTGCCGGAGAGTGAATGCCTGGAGGGGCGTGACTAGGTATTCACCCGATCCGACCAGGGTCGCACGACGGCATACGACGCCAGTGCACCAAGGAGGAACCGAGCAGAGGGACCAGGTGCTACTCCAGGACAGACCCCGGACACGGCTGTTGACCCACACAGGGGAATACAGGAACAGGCTGGTAGGCTGGCACACAGACTGGTGGGTATAGGCAGGCACGACTGGTATGCAGGCAGGCGGGTATGCAGGCAGGGGGGTAAAGGCAAGCACAGCTAGAGTGCAGACAGGGAGGCACTAGCAGGTAGGAACACAGGCGGGATAGGACCCAGTACACACCGGGACACAGGAACAATACAGGCAAAGGGGTACAGGCAAGCACGGCTAGAGTGCAGACAAGGCTGAGCAGGGAGGACAGGGCTCTGTTCACACGGAACAGACAGGAAGGGAAAGGCAGAGCCAGACACCCACAGGGTACTAGCAGTGAAGTAGCGAGTGGACCACAAACTCACAAACGGGAGTACAGAGACAACTGGCAGGAGTTAGGAACGAGTTCAGACTCTGCAGAAAAAGGAAGGGAACGGACATAGAGGCAAAAACAGGTAAAGGATAGGAGAGAGTTCAGACTGGAACTGAGTGTACGGAGGAGACCGACACTGCAGCGGGATACAGGAGCGGGTCTGGGAATACTGCCCCCAGAGAGGCGGGACGAACAGGCAAGGAGCGAGTTCAGACAGGACAGACAAGATACAGGAGCGGGTCTAGGTAATCGGCCCCTAGAAGGCAGGAGGAACAGGCTAGGAGCGTGTTCAGACAGGACAGACAAGAGAACACAGAAAGGACTCAGTTCAGACACGGGAACTAATACCGAAAAGCAGGAGACATACAGGACTCAGTTCAGACACGGGAGCTGATACCGAAAAGCAGGAGACATACAGGACTCAGTTCAGACACGGGAGCTGATACCGCAAAGCAGAAGACATACAGGACTCAGTTCAGACACGGGAGCTGATACCGAAAAGCAGAAGACATACAGGACTCAGTTCAGACAGGCCTGGAAATACAGCCTACAGGAAAGGCAGACAAGGAAACAAAGAACGGGACCTGGCACCTTCAGAGTGCAAGCACACACTGAAGGAAACACTATGCTCAGGCAGGGATAGAAGGGAGCTGCTGAGCTATATACCAAGTGACAGACAGCAATAGGCTGAGGACGCACAAGGGGTGTGACCCACAGCAGGTACAAAAGGCAGGAAGTGATCGGGCGCCGCCCTTAAGCAGCAGAAACAGACACAAACAGACAGCATGGAGGGAAGCCAGAGAGACATCCTGGACAGGAGATCAAGTGCGCCCTCTTGCACAGTGGGAGATGGACCACCATGCAAGGACGCCGCCAGGTATGTTACAGTACCTCCCCCCTTACGCCCCCTCTTCTTCAGGCCTGCCAGAATCTTCCGCAGGGAATTCGAGGACCAGTCGTTCACTGGGTTGGAGGGGGACAGAGACTTAAGGGTAATCTCTGCTTCGAGGTACATCTTGTCAAGCTCACAGGAAGAAATAGACGGGTTATCAGGTACATAATGAGGAAAAGTCACTGTCTCTTTGTTATCTGGTGGTATCCCGGAGGATTCAGGAAACAACTGGAGGTCCTCCGCCGGGTCAGAAGAGTGCAGAGGCTCAGAGAAAACAACTGCTTCAGAGTACACTAGGTCGGACTCACTGGAGGAAGCAGGCGAGGTATCGGGTACCGAGTATAGGAAAGTCTCTGTCCATTCACCACCAGGTGGCACCCCGAAGGATTCTGAACACAACTGGAGGTCCTCCGCCTGGTCGGAGGGGTGTAGAGACTCAGGAGTAACCTCTGCTTCGGAGTACACTAGGTTGGACTCACTGGAGGAAGCAGGCTTGGTATCGGGTACCGAGTATAGGAAAGTCTCTGTCCATTCACCACCAGGTGGCACCCCGAAGGATTCTGAACACAACTGGAGGTCCTCCGCCTGGTCGGAGGGGTGTAGAGACTCAGGAGTAACCTCTGCTTCGGAGTACACTAGGTTGGACTCACTGGACGAAGCGAGCGAGGTATCAGGTACAGAGTATAGGAAAGTCTCTGTCCATTCACCACCAGGTGGCACCCCGAAGGATTCTGAACACAACTGGAGGTCCTCCGCCTGGTCGGAGGGGTGTAGAGACTCAGGAGTAACCTCTGCTTCGGAGTACACTAGGTTGGACTCACTGGACGAAGCGAGCGAGGTATCAGGTACAGAGTATAGGAGAGTCTCTGTCCTTTCGCTACCAGGTAGCACCCCGAAGGGTTCAGGAGACAACTGGAGATCCTCCGCCTGGTCGGAGGGGTGTAGAGACTCGGAGGTAACTACCACTTTGGGGTACCCATTGTCAGGCTCACAGGACGAAGCGGACAAAGTATTGAGTACCGGGTGTAGAGAAGTCTCTCTCCATTTGTCATCGAGTGGTATCCCGGAGGATTCAGGAGGCAACAGGGGATCCTCCGCCAGGTAGTAGAGGTGCACAGACTCTGAGGTAACCACAGCTTTGGAGCATCCTTGGACATGCACACCGGTTAAAGAGAAAGAAGCATCTGATGCCGGGTGCAGGAAGTTCTCCTGTGTGGAGTCTGGATGGGCAGAAGTCTCTTCGGCCAGGAGAACTGGTGCACTACCCACGCACATTACCCATTGGGGTTTCTCCGGGATACAGGGAGATGAAGCTTCAGTAGGGACTTCAAGGTTGGGGTCAGGAGGTCTCAGGGAGGACAGACCCTGGCGTGACGGCTTGCCTCTAAGTCTAGCACGTCTGGACTGCCTCTTGAGGTTGAGAGAAGTATTCCGGAAAGCGTAGTCACCCTGTGAGGATTCTGGGTGGGCAGTAGTCTCATTGGGCTGGAGGACTATTGCGCTACCCACACACATTACCCGTCGGGGCTGCTCCGGGATATTGGGAAGTGAAGCTTCAGCAGGGGCTTCAGAGTTAGGGTCCTCGAAGACCATACGAAAGGCCACCAGGAAGGCCTGCAGGTCAAGGATGACAGGATCCCATGCTTCCCATAGGGGGGTGACCCATTTCAAGGCATCACCCGCTAGGTAGTCAATCATAAAGGCCACTTTAGCCCAATCGGAAGGAAAATAGAGAGGGTAGGCCTTGAAGTGTAGCATGCATTGCTCCACAAATGCACGACACTGTCTTGGATCCCCATAGTAACGTGGCGGATCCGCAGGAACGAGGGCTGATAGATCCATCTGGACGGGTGCGTAATTCGCCTGGAACTCAGCTAAAGGGGGGAAAAAATTTATTTATTTTATTTTAATGCATGTATTCGCTGGAAAAACTTCTCAAAGAGCGAAGGCCGTGGGGCTCAACGGGAACCATGGCCTGAGCATGCTGTTATGCACACGCCCGGGCTGAGCGGCGTGTGCGTGTGATTGTAGTGATTCCACTGGACCGTGCCGGAGAGTGAATGCCTGGAGGGGCGTGACTAGGTATTCACCCGATCCGACCAGGGTCGCACGACGGCATACGACGCCAGTGCACCAAGGAGGAACCGAGCAGAGGGACCAGGTGCTACTCCAGGACAGACCCCGGACACGGCTGTTGACCCACACAGGGGAATACAGGAACAGGCTGGTAGGCTGGCACACAGACTGGTGGGTATAGGCAGGCACGACTGGTATGCAGGCAGGCGGGTATGCAGGCAGGGGGGTAAAGGCAAGCACAGCTAGAGTGCAGACAGGGAGGCACTAGCAGGTAGGAACACAGGCGGGATAGGACCCAGTACACACCGGGACACAGGAACAATACAGGCAAAGGGGTACAGGCAAGCACGGCTAGAGTGCAGACAAGGCTGAGCAGGGAGGACAGGGCTCTGTTCACACGGAACAGACAGGAAGGGAAAGGCAAAGCCAGACACCCACAGGGTACTAGCAGTGAAGTAGCGAGTGGACCACAAACTCACAAACGGGAGTACAGAGACAACTGGCAGGAGTTAGGAACGAGTTCAGACTCTGCAGAAAAAGGAAGGGAACGGACATAGAGGCAAAAACAGGTAAAGGATAGGAGAGAGTTCAGACTGGAACTGAGTGTACGGAGGAGACCGACACTGCAGCGGGATACAGGAGCGGGTCTGGGAATACTGCCCCCAGAGAGGCGGGACGAACAGGCAAGGAGCGAGTTCAGACAGGACAGACAAGATACAGGAGCGGGTCTAGGTAATCGGCCCCTAGAAGGCAGGAGGAACAGGCTAGGAGCGTGTTCAGACAGGACAGACAAGAGAACACAGAAAGGACTCAGTTCAGACACGGGAACTAATACCGAAAAGCAGGAGACATACAGGACTCAGTTCAGACACGGGAGCTGATACCGAAAAGCAGGAGACATACAGGACTCAGTTCAGACACGGGAGCTGATACCGCAAAGCAGAAGACATACAGGACTCAGTTCAGACACGGGAGCTGATACCGAAAAGCAGAAGACATACAGGACTCAGTTCAGACAGGCCTGGAAATACAGCCTACAGGAAAGGCAGACAAGGAAACAAAGAACGGGACCTGGCACCTTCAGAGTGCAAGCACACACTGAAGGAAACACTATGCTCAGGCAGGGATAGAAGGGAGCTGCTGAGCTATATACCAAGTGACAGACAGCAATAGGCTGAGGACGCACAAGGGGTGTGACCCACAGCAGGTACAAAAGGCAGGAAGTGATCGGGCGCCGCCCTTAAGCAGCAGAAACAGATACAAACAGACAGCATGGAGGGAAGCCAGAGAGACATCCTGGACAGGAGATCAAGTGCGCCCTCTTGCACAGTGGGAGATGGACCACCATGCAAGGACGCCGCCAGGTATGTTACACTAGCTCTCTATCCTGAGCTCTGTGAGTTCTAGTCTGGACTCACTCTACAGACTATACTGAACTCTTTCTGCAGGAACTGCTAGGCTCTGGCTCGACTGCACTGACTACTTCTGTGTCTGAGCAGGAACTGCTGAATCACTGAGCTGCCTAGCTCCACCTTCCCTATTTATATCTCTAACGGGCTCCCTCTGGTGGTCTGAGGTGGAAGGTGGAGGTGTGTGTGTGCTGTGGGGGCCTCTTGTGGAGAAATCCTTCTATGCAACCCTCTAGGATCTGTAGTACCAAGCGCAGCTGGGCGCCACATAGGCAGCTCCACGATGAAGTCCATTGAGATAGACCCCCATGGACGAGACGGAACAGGTAATGGTTGAAGAAGACCCGTAGGTGACACACGAGGAGTCTTGTAACGAGCACATACCTCGCAAGAGAGCACATAGTCCTTAGTATCCTTCAGGCAAGTCGGCCACCAGAAAAATCTGTTTAGGAATTCTCGTGTCTTCTGTACCCCCCTGGGACCAGCCAACTTGGAGTCGTGGACCAACTTGAGGATCTGTTGACGGACGGCCTCAGGGACGTAGATACGTCGATCTCTGAACCACATGCCACTCCTAAGAACGAGATTGATATCAGCAGGAGGATTGGCCAGAAATACATCACTGTCATAGGCCTCCTTGAACTCCTTCCATAAGTCTTGATTGTGGATCACTCCGATGAAGTTGGCATCAGATAGAATGGTCTTGGACGGGGCTCCATGTACGGAATCCGCAGCATGGAATCGGGATAAAGCATCAGCCTTCCCATTACGAGAACCTGGGTGGTACGAAATAACAAAGTTAAATTGATTTAAAAATAGATTCCAACGAGCCTGCCGAGGAGAAAGACCTCTAGCGGATCTAAGGAACTCTAAATTCCGATGGTCAGTCAATACTACAATCTGTTGTGTGGCTCCTTGCAGATGGTGCCTCCATTCCTTGAAAGCTACAATAATAGCCAGCAATTCCTTGTCTCCCACAAGCACAAGGATGTAGCAGACTCTTCTCTCCAGTTCTTTGGGAGAGAGTAGCCCCCAAAGCATTATCAGAAGCGTCCACCTCCACAATGAAAGGCTGTGCTGGGTCTGGGTGGATCAACAGCGGTACGTAGGTGAAACGGGTCTTAAGCCGATCAAAAGCTTCTTGAGCCTGTGATGACCACTTAGAGGGCTTTTCTTTCTTGGTCAAGGAAGTGATGGGCCGAACAATATCAGAAAAATTTTGAATAAAACGTCTATAGAAATTTGCAAAACCGATAAAACGTTGGACCTCTTTAACGTTCTTAGGTACCGGCCAGTCAAGGATTGCCTCAATCTTACCAGATTCCATGTTCAGCCCCTGAGGAGAGATGATATAACCTAAAAACTGGATCTCAGAACGATGGAACTCAAATTTCTCCGGCTTGATATACAGATGGTTCTCTATCAGACGTTTCAAAACAGATTTGACATGTTCCTCATGTTCCTGCAGAGAGTCAGAAAAAAATAGAATATCATCCAAATAGATCACCACAAACTGATCTAATAGATCTCTAAAAATGTCATTAGCAAGATGTTGAAACGTCGCAGGGGCATTACAAAGCCCAAAGGGCATCACGAGGTATTCAAAGTGTCCATACCGACATCTGAATGCTGTCTTCCATTCAACACCGGAACGAATACGCACCAGATTATAAGCCCCACGAAGGTCCAGTTTAGTGAATATCTTGACATGATGAACTCTGTCCAATAATTCGGGAATCAACAGCAAAGGATAGCGATTCCGTATGGTTACCTTATTAAGTTCCCTATAGTCAATACAGGGTCTCAGGGTCCCATCCTTTTTCTTCACAAAAAATATAGGCGCCCCTGCTGGTGAGGAAGAAGGGCGTATGAAGCCTTTAGCCAGATTTTCATCAATATATTCCTTCAGGGCCTGAAGCTCAGGTGCCGCCAAAGGGTATACATTACTGAAAGGAATAGCTGTCCCAGGAAGCAGCTCAATGGGATAGTCATAATGCCTATGTGGAAGAAGATGATCTGCTTTCTTCTGGTCACAAATATCAGAGAAATCTTTATACACAGAAGGTAAAGAAAAAACCTGTGCAGGAGATTCTTTATCTCTGGACTCAGGAACGGCTTCTGTAATCGCTGAGTTGCTCCTTGTTGGGAAGGTAATCTCCTTGGTCTCCCAGTTGACAATCTGGTTTCAAGCACGCAACCAAGGGATGCCTAAAATCACAGGAAAATGAGGAGAAGAAATTAATAGAAAAGAAAGTTGCTCCTGATGATTAGGCTCCAACAAAATTTCAAGGGGTACTGTTTCCTGATCCACAGGCCCAGAGACTAAGGGTGACCCATCCACTGTTTCCATGGCAATTGGTGAGGCTCTACGCTGTATCTCAATGCCATGTTCCTTGGCGAATGTAATGTCCATAAAGTTGCCCCCAGCGCCAGAGTCAATCATAGCCGCACTGGAAATCCACTGCCCTGTACACAGAATCTTAATAGGGAGTGAAGAGTGAGAGTTCTTTTCCTGCAGCTCCCTGGGAGGTGTAGCCAGAGAGACAGAATGGAAAACAGCGTTTAATGGCAGGCTACATTCAGAGATGTCAGACTCATCGTCACAGTTATCATACTCCCCTACCGCTGCTAGCACCTTGTCAGACAGCTTAGGACAGTAAATTGGGAAGTGGTCTGACTGACTGCAGTAGAAACATAGCCTCTCTCGCAGACGGTGCTCTCGGCGCTCATTACTCTCACGCCTCTGCACAGAATCAATCTGCATGGCCACCTCCTCTACCTCCCGAGATGATTTACCTGAAGGCTCTTTTGGAGGAAAGGAAAAATTAGACATACGGTTAAATACAGCCAATTTCTCCTGTCTACGCTCAGTAAGACGAATGTCTATGCGTACACAATGCTGTATAAACGTTTCTAACTCTTGTGGTGACTCTGAACGGGCTAGTTCATCCTTCACAATGCTAGACAGACCTTTCTTAAAAATAGGCAATTGTGCATAACTGTCCCAATTAGTATCAACCGCTAATCTCCTAAATTCAGTCGCATATTCAATAACAGAGCGTTTACCCTGGCGTACAGATAATAAAGCAGACTCAGCAGTTGCGCGGCGATTAGGGTCATCAAACATTAATGCCATAGCGGCCAAGAGCTCATCCAAATCATTTAACCGTGGATCACGAGACTCGATCATCGGATTCGCCCAGGCGAGCGCTCATGAGGTCAGCAGCATAATTACACACAATACTTTAGAGCGATCAGTAGGAAAACGGTCAACATGCACATCAAAATATAGCATACACTGGTTCACAAAACCGCAAAATTTGTCACGATCACCATTAAGCCTGAATGGTGGCAACTTAGGTGGACTGGCTAGTGGCGGTTTACCAGAGGGTAAAGTCACTTGTGCCGCTATTTGCGTGTTTAAGTCCTGGAAAGCCCGTCCATATTGGGACTCCAAGCCAGCAAGTTTGTTTTCCTGAGCCGCCATACGGATACTTAAGTCCTGTAAAGTTTGTCCAAACACTTGTTGATTGTGCTCAAGGCCTCCAAGTCTCTTTTGCACACCTTCCACATCTTTCTGCAGAGATCTAATTATGGCATACACCTGCTCTAACTTGCTTTCTGCAGTCATTGCTCCAGCAGTCTCCTAAAGGGGCTAGAGTATCCTGTAACAATTATAGTGGATAACTAAGGAGACTGTTTGCGTGGAGCGAGACACAACAGTACACAGTTTATAGGTGAAAAGTCTATATTAAAGCACACAGTGTTTTGCACAAAAATGCAGAGAAATCTCAAAGTCTTAAGTTCACAGAATAATGAGTCTTTGCAAGGTTAGTTCACCATTATACATCAGCAAGTCCATACAATGCAGAAGCAATCAAAGAGGCCCGGGTAAAGTCTCGGACAGTGCAGACCAGTCCCATGCTCAGCAACCATCCGAATAAGGAGACTGAGAACTCAGAGCAGCTTACTTGAGAGCCAAAGCAGATGGAGGGCAGAGGTGCAGAGGAACCAGCACAAAACAGCCAGGGGCACGAGAAATGCTGGAAACTAGAGTATGAAGCAGGCTCTCAGGGAACAGATGATTCCAGCAGAATTTCGGGAGCATGCAGAAAGCCAGGAAGCCACCAGAAGGAGGATCTCAGGCAAAATACTCTAGCACTAGACTAGAGGCTGGGGTGGAGTAATAAGGGCAGGAGGTAAGGGCACATGATACAGAAGACGCCATCTTGAAAAAGGGCAGAAATGTCCCAAAGGAAAACAATATGCAAATTGCCTCTTCAGAGTCCTGACAAGAAGTTGTCCACTACTTTTACATTTATGTCCAATCCGTAGGATAGGGCATCAATGTATGATCGGCCAGGGTCCCACACGTGGCACCCCCACATACCAGCTGTTATCGGTGCCGGCGGCGGTGGCCACCGGCCTGAAGTGCTCACCTGTGGGGCTCCGCCGTCAAGTGGTAGTGGCCGCCGAGGTGTGCTGCACATCCGCCTCCCATTCAATTGAATAGGAGGCGGATGTGCAGTACACCGCGGCGGCCACTACCATTTGACGGTGGAGCTCCGCTGGTGATCACTTCCGGCCTGCGGCCACCGCCGCCGGCGCTAGTAGCAGCTGATCGGCCGGGGTGCCGCGTGCGGGACCCTGGCCGATCATACATTGATGCCCTATCCTACGAATTGGGCATCAATGTAAAAGTAGTGGACAACCACTTTAAAGTGCGCAACATCGACAATAATGTCCGCTTAAAACGTTCCACTTGTCCATTACCCTCTAGGTGATAGGGCGTTGTGTGGGATCTCTGAATTCTACAGTATTTTCCTAGCTTGTCTACGAGCTGGTTCTCAATTTCTTTTTCTTGGTCGTGGTGTAACCTCGTAGGGAAACCAAACCTCAAAGCAAAATCATTGAAGAACTTCTCTGCCACTGTTTGACCAGCTTTATTGGTGGTGGGATATGCTTGGGCAAATCGAGTAAAATGGTCCATCACCACCAATATGTATTCGTAGCCACCCTTGCACGTCTCGAGATGTAGAAAGTCTATTGAGACCATCTCAAACGGATACATACTGTAGTTGCCCATAAGTGCCTGGGTTGATGTGTTGGGATGTTTATCTTTCAGACACCCACACTCCCTGGTCACATACCTCTCAATATCTCTCTGCATGTACGGTCAGAAGAAATATTCACGGATCAAGTTGGTGGTCCTTTCCACTCCTAGGTGTCCTATGTTTTCATTGAGTTCTTTGAAGATCAACCTACGGAATACTCTGGGTAGTACTAACTGCCGGTTTTGTCCTCCTTTACAATACAGGATACTGTCTTCACTGAGGTAGAGCTTCGTCCATTCTTTAACTAAAACATACTGCTGGTGATTCATTATCTCTCTCCCGTTTACTTGGAAACCGATCTTGGTCCACATAAAGTAGTATTCTACCAATTATCTGATCTTTCCGTTGTGCTCTATGGATTTTTTCTTTTGGTAGTTGTTGAATAGACAGGGGGTGATCTTATTCTCCCGCTTTTATGGTGGTTTCCACCGTCAACGGACACCACAATGGTGTGTCTTCCTCCTGATAAACTTGTACTGCTTGGGTAGTGCTCTCAATTGCTTCCAGACTGACTTCCTCCGAGAATTTTTGCATGAACTCCATAGGCTCTAGAGGCATTCTCGACAATCCGTCAGCATCCGCATTGCATTTTCCTGGCCTGTACTTGATGCTGGAATTGAAGTCAGCTACTTCAACGACCCATCTCTGACCTGTTGCATTCCTTGGCAAAATGTCCTTCCTCACCACATCTTAGACAGTGGACACACACCGTACTCTGATTTGATGAACGGCACACTTCACAAGTCGGGTATCTTCTGTTCTGGAACCCACTCCTGGGTCTGAGGGATACAGGTTCCAGCCTGGTACGAATCAACTTTTTTACCGAAATTAACTCGGCTCGCGGATCTATTACTTCCTCCCAGTCAGCGTTGGCGGTCCTCTCTTTTTTTGGTGATTTAAAGTTCCCTCTCGGAGGTGGCACTGGAGGGTCTCCATGATGATCTTCGGACTGGCCACCGGGGGTCCCCAGCTTCAGCTGACTCATTTTGGTGATTTTAGGAGCAGAGCCTATCTGTAACTTCTGTTCGCTCTCTGACTCCAAACAAGTTGCCTCATTCATTTTTTCAATTAGGACTTGGTCCAGAATGCCAGGATCTTCTAGGTACTGTTTCAGCTGCAACTTGATGCCTTTGCTGATTAATCTCGTTCCCAATGTTCTCAAAAACTTCTTCTGGAATAGTCTAGCATCAAACCTCTTCTCCGCTTCTACATCTCTGGATGCAAACAACAGTCTCTCCTTCAGTTCAATTGCTCTGAACAAGAAACTTTGGGGTGATTCATTATTTTTCTGTGAGAGGTTAATGAGTCGGTGGAACAATTCTGAAGTACTCTCTTCTTTATAGTGCCCTTTTAAAATCATCTTCAGCTGTTGCAAGGTCAATTGACTCTTCATTTCTAGCATACTACGGAGGTTCAGTCCTGGGATGATCGCTTTCACCACCCCCTCAATGATCTCATCTGGCTTGTAGCCTTTCTGTAAGCCAGCATCGATCTGGTGCAACAAGTTCATATAAGACAGTTTCTCTTTCTGTTCACACTCTCAAATCTGTCCCAGGATCTTGAATTCTTTCCTTATGGTGATTTGTGGTGTTACAGAGGACTGTCTTTCTGATTTATCTAGTCCGAGCAGGGTAAAGGTTGTGTCTGAGTCTGTCACCCGTTCAGAGGTTTTGATTGATTCCTGTAGGGCTGTTGTTAGGGCTTTGAATTGTTCTTTAAATTCCTGTAGTTCTGTCTGCGGATGGAGATTCCTGCTTTTGGTAATTGGTGCCACCCCTCCATCCTCAAACTTCAGCCAGGTTAGAAACTGTGTTAGCTCCTGGAGGAATGTCCCCATGACGTCTTCAGCTTCTTTCTCCCCAGCTCATCCATTTTTGCATTAATGGCAGCTAACAGTTACCTGCGGTTGTGTGCTTTAGAAATCTGTTCTTCTGACATCTTTATATGTTCTGCTACTGTTCTCAATTTTTCACAGGTTAACTGAAGAAGCAGCTCACTAATTCTGTCCATTTGTATTTCCACATCCATTGCTGCTAGTGAGTTTTCTTTAGGTCTGGTCCCCTTTAACTGGTGTAGCAGAGTTGAATTGATGTGTTTTGCTGCTGTGTTTTCCAGACACTTTTCCTCTTCTCCCTCTACATGCTAATTCCCACTTAGGATTCCCTGTACGGGCCACCAATGTTACACGCACGCCACTAGGTTCAGATAGGGCGAGACCGGTTTCATGAATTCTTTGGAATCCTCGGGGAAATGTTACTCAGGGCAACCATAGGCAGAAGCTTCTCTCAGGCACATGATAGATTCAATTGCTGACCAGACACATCTAACAAGAGTCTTTTTTAACAGTTTAACAGTGGAATGTAATCTGAAGCACGGCCAGTGCAATTCAGGGATATTACAGCAACAATCTTCATTACAGTACAGTCTGAGTTTCTTGAGCAACCGGCTCCAGTAACAATACAGTAGTTTCTTCACAAGGCACAGTATTACAGTCTCTTCAGTAGCATAATTCAGCATAGATTAGATCTCTTAGCAGCACACTTCTATGCATGCACAACCACAGGCTTTTCCTTCACAAGGACACAATAGTAAACAGCATTCTGTATCCTGCATGGAGATGTAGGGGGGCAGGGTTTGATGAGGGAGATGATCCCTGTGACACAATTCCTTCCAGTTCTTATCTTCCTGCCCGATAATACTCTGCACTGTTAGTTCAGGGAGTTTATCTGACATGTGTTTATTTTCTCTCGTGATCTGAATCCTGTTTAGTTGCCTTCTGTCAGATCCAGATAACACACTACCTTTCTCTTCGGCTTCAGCCAGACTACAATAACAAGTTCCCCACAATCCCCCTGGGGCTCTGCTAAAACACTCCCTGTCTCCTGTGACGGTGTTAACCCCTCTAGTTGCTGGATGCTTCTGGAGCACAACACTTCCTGTCTCCTGTGCTTGTGTTATTTTGTAACAGTTGCTGGATGCTTTTGAAGCAACAGCATTCCTTCTGCATGTCACACATGCCTTTATTTAAGAAAAAGATAGTTGTTACTGAGTCTATTGAGATACCAGGTTGGGAACAGACTCCCTATAATATTTTGGCAGCCAAATGGTCCCACAGTGTTGGTTTGAGTGAACCATGGGACAAATGTCTGAAGGTGTAAAAAAAATACTTCTTTCAGTATATTTTTCTATTGAGGACTTCTTATCAGATGCGATTGATCAAAGTATCAATATCATGATATTCTTATAAAAAAATATATCGATTTATTCTTGGATTGTCCATTATAAAGAATGATTGCAATAGTTACATAAAATAGTTAAATAGTTAGAGTGATTGTCCATTTATCCATAATTAGCTTAATAGTTGAGATTCACTCATCTTTTCCTTGGATCCTGGATGGTAGGTTGCGTCTGTCTGTGTCCAGCACGTGTGTTAGGATGACACCATGTGTCGTCCAGTGTCCTGTGAAATGGACTAACTAAAAATAAACAAATAGCGCATGTTACCTAGAAACCCTAGCACAATGGCTGATGCAATCTTATGCAATGTATGGTACAGAATTCAGAATAAAATTAATATCCGTAATTAATATTTAACAATTCCCCCTTTTGAGGATGACAGACATCAACTGAAATCCTCAAAGTAGATAGGTTCATCATTAGGATAATAGGATCATTTTTCTTTTCTTCTTCCTTGGCAATATCATTTAATGTCCATAACAATATTAATAATAATAATAATAATATCAATATCGGATTATTGTTATATGTATTCAATAGCATAATGATGTGAATCCATGTTATGGTAAGCCGTGACTAATATTCATTTAACTACATTGGTCGCTTCAACTACTTCTAACGGCGAACAAACACCGTCAGAAAACCCAGGTGGCAACCCAGGTGGCCGCCCTGGTGTGGATGGCTTCCTATCTTCAAAGATTCAAACAAGACCCAATAATAGAAGAACACGTGCCACACCTTACCAGGTTAGTGCTGCTTGCGGGGGGCTCCGCATTGTTAACTTATCCAACCACGTACTAACTGACAAGCAGATGGAGGTCCTGGGGCTGGGACTATCTTTTGCACCCACTAATGCATTTCATTTTTTTACTGCCCTGAAGGACCTCCACCTGTTTGCACGTAAACTTATTCTTAAAAAAATTACATTCCAGGCCACATGGTGAGGATGGCCCTGTGACCACGACAGAGATGGAGGCATTGAAGGATTTGTAGGACCTCTTGATGGAGCAGGACCAACCCCCAAATACAGGTGGGTTACCACAGTCGAGGTATCCTAGATCCACAAGGTTCCCTCACTTGTCCCTGAGTCCGGCAGTTGAAATATTTGTGCGTCTAGTGACGGAGGATTTGAGACATCTCTCCACACGCAGACGCTTTGACAATCTTACTCATTCTCAGCGTACTGCGATAGAACGGTTGAAATCACTTCGTGATGTGGTTATTAAACCAGCGGACAAGGGAGGGAACATTGTACTGTGGCCCTGTTCTAAATATGAGAGGGAGGCGTTACGCCAACTAAGGGATACCAAGACATATTCGAGGTTACCCTTTAATCCTACTGCCTCCTTCTCTGCCGCGCTCCAGGGGATCCTGGGCAGGGCCTGTGATCAGGGAATTATTAACAAGCAAACAGTTGAAGCTTTACCTGTTCGATTCCCTAAAACTGCTACTTTTTACCTACTTCCAAAAATTCGCAAGGACGCCCTCAACCCGCCGGGACGTCCAATCGTGTCAGGCCTAAGTAATTTGTGTGGTCCTATTTGCCAGTATATTGACAGCCACCTTCGCCCATTAGTGGAGACACTTCCTTCATACATTCAGGACACGATGGACGTCTTAAGGCGCGTTAATGGCGTCCTTGTGACGGATGGTATCCTGCTAGTCACGGCCGATGTTGAGAGCCTCTACACATGTATTAGCCATGATCTGGGCCTTTCTGCAGTCCGCCTCTTCCTTGGGGCGTCCAATCTGGACGGCCTCTCACGAAATTTTATCCTTGATCTCCTCCACTTCGTCCTCCACCACAATTATTTTTTATTCAAAGATACGGTGCATCTACAAAGGCGTGGCACGGCGATGGGGGCGTCTTGTGCGCCCTCGTACGCCAATCTCTTCTTGAGGTCCTGGGAGAGAGACATTTTTGGCGACGAGGGCGTGCGCCGCGCCGACCCCGTCGTGTCATGGCTTAGATACATCGATGATATTTTGTTTCTGTGGCGGGGGACGGTGGAGGAGCTTGACGATTTCATGGTGCAGCTTAACTCAAACAATCGTTCCATTAGGCTTACCTATACATACCATCATAAACAGATTGACTTTCTAGACATCAGTCTGGAGGTGGGTGAGTACCACACCATCCACACTGATGTCTTTAGAAAACCCACCTCGGTCAATTCCTTAATACATGCTGCCTCTGCACATGATCCCTCTACAATTCGTGCCATCCCGGTCAGACAATTCCTGAGGATGAGGCGGATCTGTTCCACCGACTACAAGTTTAGGAGACAGGCTTCGGATCTGGCAGAACGTTTCAGGCAACGTGGGTATAGCAACCACTGCATCGGCCGTGGCTACTCGAGAGCACGGAACACATTCCGTAACCATCTGATTTATTCCTCAAATTCATCCAAACGGGTGACAACGGAAAGAATCCGCTACATCTCCACATATAATCATGAGTGGGGGAATATGCGGCGGATCCTTTCCCGTCATTGGGGTGTGCTCAGCGCGGAGCCCTCCCTACGTGAATCTTTAGGAAGCTATCCACAAATGACCCCCCGGCGGGCCAATAACCTGGGTGACATACTGGTATCCAGCCACTATATAACTCCCTTGACGAATCCATTTGTGTCCCGCGGACCCACGTTTGGCTCGTTCCCCTGTGGCCACTGTGCCGCCTGCGCCAATATCCTGCGCAGCTGGGTGTTCACGTTCTCTGATGGCTCTCGTGAGTTTAAAATCCGCAATTACATCTCATGCGGTACAACCCATGTTATATATTATGCTACATGTGGTTGTCAATTAATTTATGTAGGACTCACTACGAGAGAGCTGAGGATCAGGGTTTGTGAACACGTGCGGGACATTGGCGCGGCTCGGACGGTGGCCGACCCCAGGGAGCTCAAAACATTGCCGCGTCACTTTAAGGCTGTCCACAATTGCGATCCGAGGACACTAAAGTTTTGCGGCATTGATGTCATACATTTGGGCTCCCGGGGTGGAAATGGTAAGCAACTTCTGGCCCAAAAGGAGGCCAGATGGATCGTCACTTTAGACACCATGGCTCCGCGGGGCCTCAATGAGAGTTTGGGGTTCTCGTCCTTCCTCTGAAATGAAGTGACGGATTGTATGATATGTTCTGTGTTTCTGCTCCCCTGTGGACCATGATATGTCTATTTCTGGACCATGGCTTTAGGTTTTTAGTTTTTATATTCTTTTCTAATTTTTATATTTTCCCTTTTATTCTCTTTGTACTCACATTTTCTCCGACAGTGACTGTGCCCCAGGACCTCTTCTTTTTGATGTACATCTATGGCAGACGATCTGTCTTTTGAACTCCTTCGTCTTTTGATGTCTACAAGAGATTCTGATACAGATACTGCTACTGCACTCTTGATTCTTGACCGCGATGTACACTTTACTTGTGGATTCTGTTTGATATCTGGTACTTGTGACTGATTGAAACCATGTTGAGAAATCTATAGTTGTGCACTTTTTGGCACTATATGTCCCCTTTTGCAAGGGGACTTATGCTGTTATAACGCTAATTGTATAGACATATGTACCTCTTTTTTTGACCTAATGCACCATCCCCTCCTTTCATACCTTTCTATTGAGCTGTACTTCCATGACCAGCATTATTTGCTACTATTAGTATCATGATATTAACTTTTATAGAACATTAGTATTGTGCTGGCTGGCTGGAATAGCTACCGGGTTTTGATTGGTGGGGATATTGTTGCTCCCTTTATGTGGTTTCATTTCTGTTATTGGCACTCAGTCCCAAGCTCACCTCCTACATGGATGTAGTGCACATGCGCCCGGTCCGTCCCGTGCCGTGCTGCGCTCGGCTGTCTTTATGCCTTCGGCGCGCCGCCGGGAATAGCATTCATTTGCATTTCGGTCTGCGCGCCGACGTCATGACAGCTGGGGCGCGTGCGCGGGATATGTGACGGCCGTTGCGCATGCGCCGCCCATCATCCAGTACTTGGCGGCCATCTTGGACGACCACATGATGTATCATGTGACACTTCTGGGCGTATTTAAAGGTCCTGGCAGCACCCTCACACACGCCTCTTGATAAAGCTGATCTACACCCGGCGAAACGCGCGTCGAGGCCTTTCTCATTCACTATCTGGTCCCTGTGTGGTCTCCCAGAGGTCTGGGGCCCCTTACATTAGGGTAAGTTTGGTACAATATGACCTTTGGGTCTTTCTGGACCGCATGGTCCATATGGGAGTGACCTTTTTGCTTGCCCTGATTGTGCGTCCCTCTCCCTGTTTTAGTGTAAGCATGCACCCTTCTGACTCTAGGGGTGAACCTCTGGAGAGACCCACTTACAAATATGCGGGACCATTTGTCTGCTTGTCTTAATTTTGTGTCATAACTATTAATGCTATGTATTGTCTTTTAATGAACTATGTCTACAATAAAGTCTTTTCATGCGATTTCACTCAGCTGTTCTCCTAGTTTTATATAAGTCTTGAGTGGGCTATGTGGAGACGGGGTCGGAATTTTTCTGGGGACCATTAACCCACGTCATTTATTATGCGGGTCGCAGTCTGTTTATTCATTTAACATATATAATTATACTTCCCTAAATCTAAATCGAAATAATCACGGGTCCAATCGTCATCATCTGATGTCATCGGTTCTTGTCTCGTCTTCTTCTTGGTTCTTTTAAAACACAGTCTTTAGATGAAAATTCCTTTGAAATAAATTATAGCGTGTAGATATTGTACAGTCCATAATTGTGTTCATTATTGTTCAGTCTTTAAACTGTACTCTTTATTAGAAAGATCATGTGTGTCAATTGATAAGAAAACAAAGTCCATGGATGAAATGTAGCTTTAATATCTGTGCAGTGTCACCTGGACTTACGTTGGATTGTCTTTGGATAATTCTGGAATCCTCCGTGTCATCCTCACTGGTCTCCTGTCACTTTTGGAACAGGTGTGACGTCTTTGGTCAGAAAAGCAAGGGTTAACTTGACACTTCCCTGCTCTATATAGCACCATAACCAGTACTTAATCCTTAATGTACAGAACACATATATCAGGCTGGCAGAATCCTGACACTCCGTTATTATTCACCAGCTTTCAGGTGATAGGAAACCACTGGAACATGATGAAACTTGAACACAACCCAGTTCATATAGGATCATCGTCCTCTGCAGTCGTGGTTATCAGTGGTGTGAATGTATTGTAATTGACACAGTCTATTATCACTCAGCATTCACAACATCTTTACCTTCTGAGATTTCCGTATATCGGTTGCTTCTTCTTGTAACTTTTGAGAATCTCTTTAATTTATAAATATGAAAAATCTTTATTAAGATAGAATTAATAATTGCAATGTCTTGATTGAAGTCTTCATTCGCTAATCTGATACCAAATCTGGCAACTTTCCTAACCTATAATATCATAGGGTACCATAGCAATCAATAATGTTCATCTAATTATTATCAAAATATTAAAATAAATTATGTTTGGAATAATAAAACAATAATAGATAGTAATTCATTATTAATCAAGTTCTTCATGTGATAGAACATTTTTATGTCATAGGTGTAATTACCTTTTCCAACCCATAGGTGTCAGTGTGTTTTGAAACAAGTGTTTATTAGTGATGAGCGAGCACTAAAAGGCTCGGGTGCTCGAAGCTCGGGTTGAGCAAATTGGAATACTCGGGTGCTCGACCCGAGCAACGAGCCCAATGTAAGTCTATGGGAAACTCGAGCATTTTTCTGGCGGTCCCCCCGGCGGTCTGCAGAAGGTCAAAAATTGCCCAAATCGATGGGAACAGTGCTCAATTAAACGTCAGGCTGGCAGAATATATAGGCAGACAGGCAGGCAAGGTATATAGGAGGGTGCGTGAAAAACATAGCAGGGCAATTGGAACACACTAGTGCCCTCCGATTTTCATGCACCCGTCTCTTTAAAAAAGCCGGCTGGCAATTCATCAGCGGCATACACCGGTACCTGACAATTTAGAACAGAAAGAAAAGAGCATCACACATAGATTAGATAGATAGAAACATGACAGTCACATATATAATAAGTACAGTGATAGTGTTGGTTACTGTACTTGTCATTTAGTGTTAAAATAAAGGATTTATTAAAAAAAAATAATAGTGTTTTTGTCTCTTTAAAAAAGCCGGCCGGCAATTCATCACCAGCAGCATACACCGGTACCAGACAATTTAGAACAGAAAGAATAGAGCATCACACATAGATTAGATAGATAGAAACATGTCAGTCACATATATAATAAGTACAGTGATAGTGTTGATTACTGTACTTGTCATTTAGTGTTAAAAGAAAGGATTTATTTAAAAAAATTGGCGTGGGGTTCCCCGTAATTTTAGTCTCTAGCGGAGGTTAAGCAGACGGCTAGGGCAGATGTTTGAAGCCTGGGAAGGGGGTAATACCCACAGAGCTTCCCAGGCTACTAATATCAGCCTCCAGCTGAATACCTAGCCTTTGCTAGCTATTAAAATGGGGGACCCCACGTCATTTTTTTTGGGGTCCCCCATTTTAATAGCTAGTAAAGGCTAGGTATTCAGCTGGGGGCTGAATACCTAGCTAGTAAAGGCTTAAAATGGGGGACCCCCCCAAAAAATGACGTGGGGTCCCCCCTATTTTAATAGCTAGCAAAGGCTAGGCAGACAGCTGGGGGCTGATATTAAAAGCACAGGAAGGGTGCCATGAATATTGGCCCCCTCCCACGCTAGAAACACCAGCCGTCAGCCACCCCATAGGATGCGCCAATTCTGGCACTTAGACTCGCTCTTCCCACTGCCCTGTAGCGGTGGCAGTGGGGTAATAGGGCTGGGGTTGATGTCAGCTTATAATGCCAGCTGACATCAAGCCCAGGTTAGTAATGGAGAGGCGTTTATAAGACACCCCCATTACTAACCCCATAGTCAAAGTTAAAAAAAAACACAAACACCCAGAATAGAGTCCTTTAATTGAAATAAACGCACAATTCTTTAATGTTCTAAATTAAACCATACTTACCATCACGCCCATTCCAGCTAAAGCCAACGATCTCCTGCAATAAAAATAAAATAGTAAACCAACCTCATCCTTACCTTTCCATGGTTCCCAGGCCGGCTCCAGCTCTGCTACATTCACATGACAGGCTGGATCGCAGCCGAAAGCTGCCATCCAGCTTGCCATGCCGCAGACACTGAGAAGCGCAGGTATGCTTGCGCTCCTCAGTGTCTGGCTGTGACGGCATCCAGATGAGCCGAGTTAATGTCCAATGAACTCAGCTCACCTCATGCACGTCACTGACAGCGTGGGAAAATTCTCCTGCGCATGCGGTGAGCGTGAGAGAATTCTCCTGCGCTCACCGCAAGCGTGGGAAAATTCTCCTGCGCTTGCGGTGAGCGCAGGAGAATTCTCTCACGCTCACCGCATGCGCAGGAGAATTTTCCCACGCTGTCAGTGACGTGCATGAGGTGAGCTGAGTTCATTGGACATGAACTCGGCTCATCTGGATGCCGTCACAGCCATACACTGATGAGCGCAAGCATGCCTGCGCTTCTCAGAGTCTGCGGCATGGCAAGCGGGATGGCAGCTTTCGGCAGCGATCCAGCCTGTCATGTGAATGTAGCAGAGCTGAAGCCGTCCTGGGAACCATGGAAAGGCAAGGATGAGGTTGCTTTATTATTTTACTTTTATTGCAGAAGACATAGGCTTCAGCTGGAATGGGCGTGATGGTAAGTATGGTTTAATTTAAAACATTAAAGAATTGTGCGTTTATTTAAATTAAACGACTTTATTCTGGGTGTTGTGTTTTTTTTAAATACTTTACTAGAAATTCATGGCGGTCATGTCTAATATTGGCGTGACCCCATGAATTTCGGGCTTAGGGCCAGCTGATAATACCAAGCTGACCCTAACCCCTTTATTACCCAGTGAGCCACCGCACCAGGGCCCTAGATGAGTTGGGTACAGCACCAGAAGATGGCGCTTCTATGAACGCGCCATTTTCTGGGGTGGCTGCGGACTGCAATTTACAGCGGGGGGGGGGCAGAAAGCTTGGGCCTCCATGCGCTGCGGATTCCAGCCCCCAGCTGCCTAGTTGTACCTGGCTGGACACAAAAATAGGGCGAAGCCCCATGTATTTTTTTTTTTTATTATGTCATGAAATTCATGAAATAATAAAGAAAAAAAAGGGCTTCCCTATATTGTTGTGTCCGGCCAGGTACAAATTGGCAGCTGGTGGTTGGGGGCAGCCCGCTCCTGCCTGCTGTACCTGGCTGGACACAAAAATAGGGCGAAGCCCCACGTCAATTTTTTTTTTATTATTTCATGAAATTCAGCTTTCGGCTGCGATCCAGCCTGTCATGTGAATGTAGCAGAGCTGGAGCCGTCCTGGGAACCATGGAAATGTAAGGATGAGGTTGGTTTATTATTTTACTTTTATTGCAGAAGACATTGGCTTCAGCTGGAATGGGCGTGATGGTAAGTATGGTTTAATTTAGAACATTAAAGAATTGTGCGTTTATTTCAATTAAAGGACTTTATTCTGGGTGTTTGTGTTTTTTTTTAACTTTGACTATGGGGTTAGTAATGGGGGTGTCTTATAGACGCCTCTCCATTACTAACCTGGGCTTGATCTCAGCCGGCATTATAAGCTGACATCAACGCCCGCCCTATTACCCCACTGCCACCGCTACAGGGCAGTGGGAAGAGCGAGGATAAGTGCCAGAATTGGCGCATTCATAGGGCGGCTGACGGCTGGTGTTTCTAGCCTGGGAGGGGGCCAATATTCATGCCACCCTTCCTGGGCTATTAATATCAGCCCCCAGCTGTCTGCCTAGCCTTTGCCAGCTATTAAAATAGGGGGGACCCCACGTCACTTTTTGGGGGGGGTCCCCCATTTTAATAGCTGGTAAAGGCTAGGTATTCAGCTGGGGGCTGATATTAGTGGCCTGGGAAGCTCCGTGGGTATTACCCCCTTCCCAGGTTTCAGACATCTGCCCCAGCCGTCTGCTTAACCTCCGCTAGAGACTAAAATTACAGGGAACCCTATGCCAATTTTTTTTTTAATAAATCCTTTATTTTAACACTAAATGACAAGTACAGTAACCAACACTGTCACTGTACTTATTATATATGTGACTGACATGTTTCTATCTATCTAATCTATGTGTGATGCTCTATTTCTGTTCTAAATTGTCGGGTACCGATGTATGCCGCTGAAGAATTGCCGGCCGGCTTTTTTAAAGAGACGGGTGCATGAAAACACTATTATTTTTTTTTTTAATAAATCCTTTATTTTAACACTAAATAACAAGTACAGTAACCAACACTGTCACTGTACTTATTATATATGTGACTGACATGTTTCTATCTATCTAATCTATGTGTGATGCTCTATTCTTTCTGTTCTAAATTGTCGGTACCGGTGTATGCCGCTGCTGAATTGCCGGCTTTTCATGTTTCTCTGTGAGCACTGTTCCCATCGATTTGGGCAATCACTGTAATGCCACAACCACCATGGCTGTGGCATTACAGTGAGTGGCAGACAATCCCTGCATGATTGGTGCTCTAAATAGCGCCAAACATGCAGGACGGGGACCCGAGCTCCCGCTCGAGCATCTCGAAAGTACTCGGCGAGCTCCGAGCATCTCGAGTACTGAGATGCTCGGGTGAGTACCGAGCAGTGGCGAGCAAGCTCGCTAATCACTAGTGTTTACCAATAATACCAAAGAAAGTATACTCATGAACCAAAATGAATAAATATATGAATGAATGAATGCAAGAATGACTTGTGTTTACTCAAAAAATTGAAATATTTTTTTTCTTATATTGGAACCATATCATTATATTTAATGAAGCAATATTCTTGTACTAGACATTACTTTATTAAATATGAATGTGTTTTCTCAATTGAGATATTGAACTGAAATAATAAAATAAAAAAATTAGAATTAAAAATGAAAAATGAAAAAATAAGAAGAAAGTAAGAATAAAATTGAAAAAAGAAAAATTAAATTAAGACTAAAAATAATAATAATAATAATAATAAAAATAAGGCCTTTATATGTTAATGACAAATGCAGAGTAATTGTATTCTCCATAAAAATACCCTTATATTTCCATTATCTGGATGATTTCATATTTGTCATAACCTTGTATTACCAAAAATGATTAAATTATGTAACTTTGCATGTAATACCCTTCTTAATCATACCATTGTAGCTTATTAATATTTCTTCTTCATTAAAATGTGTGAAAAATAAGTATTGATCAAAAGTGATTATGTAATCAGGATCAAAAGCACATTTTCCCCCTTAATGGCAAAAAATATTATTTTAGAAAATAATTTATATATCAGAATCAAATTAAAAATAATTATTCTTCTATAAATATTTTGCATAAATGTCATAGCATATATTTGTCTGAAGAGGTGTGTACCTATTTATGTAACCATTAAAAATAATAATATCCTTGAATACTATAAAATTATCATTGTGAAAAATTATTCTAAATGTAAATTTGCTTTATAAACCATTTTAATGTGTGGTTACCCTTATCCACTATTAGCTAAATCAAGAAGTAATAATTACTAAAGAAATATAGAAATATATATATTATATAGATAATACTTAATTATGTATCATCATTTTCTCAGACTTAAATGTAATTTTGTACCTTCACATAAAGAAACAAACATACATGAGGCCTCTGTCACACAAATCTCACTTAGCAGCTGCACATATATTCAGCAAATTTCACTCTGTTACAGATTCGTTCAGCTCAAACATTCCACATATATATACAGTACAGACCAAAAGTTTGGACACACCTTCTCATTTAAAGATTTTTCTGTATTTTCATAACTATGAAAATTGTACATTCACACTGAAGGCATCAAAACTATGAATTAACACATGTGGAATTATATACTTAACAAAAAAGTGTGAAACAACTGAAAATATGTCTTATATTCTAGGTTCTTCAAAGTAGCCACCTTTTGCTTTGATGACTGCTTTGCACGCTCTTGGCATTCTCTTGATGAGCTTCAAGAGGTAGTCACCGGAAATGGTTTTCACTTCACAGGTGTGCCCTGTCAGGTTTAATAAGTGGGATTTCTTGCCTTATAAATGGGGTTGGGACCATCAGTTGTGTTGTGCAGAAGTCAGGTGGATACACAGCTGATAGTCCTACTGAATAGACTGTTAGAATTTGTATTATGGCAAGAAAAAAGCAGCTAAGTAAAGAAAAACGAGTGGCCATCATTACTTTAAGAAATGAAGGTCAGTCAGTGCGAAAAATTGGGAAAACTTTGAAAGTGTTCCCAAGTGCAGTTGCAAAAACCATCAAGCGCTACAAAGAAACTGGCTCACATGAGGACCGCCCCAGGAAAGGAAGACCAAGAGTCACCTCTGCTTCTTGTTACGGATCCGGGTGGTGGAACCTCTGTGCTGCGGAGCAAGGAGGGACCAGAGGGGCGTAACTAGGTATCAACTCGGACTGACCAGGGTAGCACGGCGGCTCAATCGACTCCGTGAACCAGGGAAGGACCGAGCAGAAGGACCAGGTGCTACTCTGGGCCTGTCCTTGTATGAGAGCAGGGGACTCCCACGGGTAACTGGCAGGAGCTTCCGGGTAGGCACGGCAGGTAACTGATAAGAGCCTCCAGGTAGGCTGACTGATAGGCACGGCAGGTAACTGGTACGTTCTCCGGGTAGGCAGGCAAGCCAGGCCCATAGACACACTGGCGGGTTTGGATCGTAGGCAGACCGTCGGGCTGGCGGAGACAGGTAGTCAGGCTGGCGGACAGGACTGGTAGTCAGGCTGACGGACTGGGCTGGTAGTCAGGCTGGCGGACAGGACTGGCGGACAGGGCTGGTAGTTAGACTGGCGGACTGGACTGGTAGTCAGGCTGGCAGACTGAGCTGGTAGTCAGGCTGGCGGACTGGACTGGTAGTCAGGCTGGCGGACTGGACTGGTAGTCAGACTAGCAGCGGGACCTGAGGGCTGAAGCAGAGTTTAGGACACAAAGCTACAACCTTGCACGGGCACCTCCATTTTGGAGGGGGTGCCTTCTATATGAGAGGTTCTCCGGCCATTGGCTGAGGACTCCTTAGGACGGCGCGCGCGGCCCCTTTAAGAGGGGGGGAGAGCGCGCCCTAAGCACAGTGCCCGGGAAGCTGCGCGCGCCGGCAGCAGCAGCAGGAAAGCCGGAAGACGCCGGGCCGGGAGCGTGGCGGTAAGAGGGACGGCGTCTCTGCCTGTCAGGGAGCAGAGACGCCGATACTACAGTACCCCCCCTTTACGCCCCCTCTTTTTTAGGCCAGAAAGAAATTTTTTAAGGAGAAGAAAGGCGTGGATGTTCTCCCTGGGTTCCCAAGTTCTCTCCTCTGGGCCAAACTCCTTCCAATCCACCAGAAAAAAGGTTTTTCCTCTTACCCTCTTGGTGGCCAGAATGTTCTCTACCTCATAGACGTCCTCAGCGGAGACCGGAGCAGGGGGGGTACCTGGATTGTCAGAAAAAGAATTAAGCACAACTGGTTTGAGGAGAGATACGTGGAAGGAGTTGGGAATCCGTAAGGTGGCCCGGAGTTTTAACTTGTAGGCTACTGGGTTGATTTGCTTGAGGACATCAAAAGGACCGATGAACCGTGGACCCAACTTATAGGAGGGTATTTTGAGACGAACATGTTTGGAGGAGAGCCAAACCTTGTCTCCCAGATGGAATTGAGGTGGGTCCTGGCATCTCTTATCAGCATGTTTCTTCATCCGCTCGGAGGAATAAAGAAGTGCGGACCTAGTGTCCTCCCAAATGGTGGAAAATTCGCTGACCAGAGACTCCGGGGCAGGGTTGTCCACTGAAGCGGAGATGGGAAACGGAATCCGGGGATGTTGACCGTAGACTACAAAGAACGGGGACTTGGAAGAAGATTCGCTCTCATGGTTGTTATAGGAGAATTCGGCCCATGGTAGGAGCTCTACCCAATCGGTATGGTGAGCGTTGACGAAGTGCCGGAGGAAGCTGGTAAGGGTCTGGTTGATACGTTCCACTTGGCCATTTGACTGCGGATGGTAAGCAGAGGAAAAATCCAGGGTGACATCCAGCAGCTTACACGTAGCTCTCCAGAAACGCAAAGTAAACTGGACCCCGCGATCAGACACAACGTGGAGGGGTGGGCCATGGAGACGAAAATGTGATGGATGAAGTCCTTAGCCAGCACAGATGCAGACGGGAGACCAGGCAGAGGGATGAAGTGGGCCATTTTAGAAAAGCGGTCAGCGACCACCCAAATGACAGTACAACCGGCAGAAACAGGGAGATCGGTAATAAAGTCCATAGCAATGTGTTGCCATGGGGCAGCAGGTACGGGAAGAGGCAGGAGACGGCCGGCTGGAAGATGTCTGGGAACCTTGTTGCGGGCACAGGACGAACAGGCCGTCACGAAGTCTACTACATCCTTGCGCAGGGTAGGCCACCAGTAATGCCGGGTAATGAGCAAGAAGGTCTTCTTCTGGCCAGCATGGCTGGCTAGTTTAGATGAATGACCCCAGTGAAGAACCTTCTTACGATCTGGAACCGCTACAAATGTCTTACTGGGTGGGAGACGAGACAGGTCCAAGGGGGCCACATTCATCACTTTGGAGGGATCGATGATATGCATAGGCTCCTCCTCTTGATCGGAAGACAGGAAGGATCGGTACAAGGCGTTGGCTTTAACGTTCTTGTCCGCAGGGCGGTAATGTAGGGTAAAGTTGAAGCGGGCGAAGAACAAAGGCCACCGGGCCTGACGTGGATTGAGTCTTTGGGCATTCTGTAGATATGCCAGGTTTTTGAGGTCAGTGTAGATGACCACCGGGTGCAGAACCCCCTCAAGCAGGTAACGTCACTCCTCCAGCGCCAATTTGATGGCTAGCAGTTCTCGGTCTCCTATGGAGTAGTTGCGCTCGGATGAGAAGAGCTTGGAGAAGAAGCCGCAGGTTACCATTCTCCCGGACGGAGATTTCTGGGTGAGCACCGCTCTGGAAGAGGAAGCATCAACCTCCAGAAAATTTGTTGCAATCCGGACGGTGCAGCACTGGGGCAGAAGAAAAGGCTAGTTTTAAGGAGAGGAAGGCCTCCTCTGCTTCGGACGGCCATTCCTTAGGATTTGCTCCCTTACGGGTGAGCGCAGAGATGGGAGCAGTCCGGGAAGAGAAATGTGGGATGAAGAGACGGTAATAATTCGCGAAGCCCAGGAATCACTGAATCGCCTTCAGCCCCTCCGGACGGGGCCACTTTAAGAAGGCAGAAACCTTCTCGGGGTCCATCCGTAGACCTGTCTTAGAGATAATATAGCCCAGGAACGGAAGAGAGGTCTGCTCGAAGAGGCATTTTTCAAATTTTGCGTATAGGTGATTCTGCCTGAGCCTAAGCAGGACCTGACGAACATTCCTCCGGTGTGTGGGAAGATCCGGAGAGAAGACCAAGATGTCGTCCAGGTACACCACCACGCAAAAATATAAGAGGTCACGGAAGATGTCATTAACTAATTCTTGGAAGACGGCAGGAGCATTACAGAGGCCGAAGGGCATCACACGGTATTCATAGTGGCCGTCCCGGGTATTGAATGCCGTCTTCCACTCGTCTTCTTGGCGGATCTGGACCAAGTTATATGCCCCACGAAGATCGAGCTTGGTAAAGATCTTCGCACCTTTAAGGCGGTTGAACAGCTCAGAGATGAGTGGCAGGGGATATTTGTTTATGATAGTAATCTGGTTGAGTCCTCTATGTAACGGGTCAGGGAGGTGGAACCTCTGAGCAACTATACAAGGGGGTAGTCATTGTAAGGAAGCGGGTGGCTCCCAGGGAAGGCGGGCAGGTAATCACGGCTAGTGACGGGGACAGTCTCTGGGTAGAAGGGCAGGAGGACATGGCAGGTGACGGGGACAGTCTCTGGGTTGAAGGGCAGGAGGTCACGGCAAGTGACGGGGACAGTCTCTGGGTAGAAGGGCAGGAGGTCACGGCAAGTGACGGAGACAGTCTCTTGACAGGCGGGTGGTCACGGCAAGTGACGGCAGAGCCTCCAGGTAGGCTAGCAGGCAGGTAGCAGGTGGATGCTCCCAGGTGAGCGGGCAAGAGTCTCTGGACTGGCCGGTGGTCACAGCAAGTGACGGCTCCAGGTAGGCTAGCAGGCAGGTAGCAGAGAAGCGCTCCCAGGTGAGCGGGCAAGAGTGTCTGGACAGGCGGGAGGTCACGGCACATGGCAGCAGAGCCTCCAGGTAGGCTAGCAGGCAGGTAGCAGGTGAGCACTCCCAGGTGAGCGGGCAAGAGTCTCTGGACAGGCAGGTGGTCCCAGCACGTGACGGCGGAGCCTCCAGGTAGGCTAGCAGGCAGGTAGCAGGTGAGCGCTCCCAGGTGAGCGGGCAGACTGATCCATAGACAGACTGGCAGGGCTGGTAGGCAGACTGTCGGACCACAGATAGATAAGTAACAGGCAGGAATCTGGCAGGTGACTGGCAGGTGACTGGCAGGTAACTGGCAGGTAACTGGCAGGTAACTGGTAACGGGACCTGAGGGCTGAAGCAGAGCTTTGCAACAACATTGCTCAGGCACCTCCATTTTGGAGGAGGTGCCTTATATATGGTGAGGTCCTCCGGCCATTGGCCGGGGACTCCTTAGGACGGCGCGCGTGGCCCCTTTAAGAGAGGGGGAGTGCGCGCACGCGCGCCCTAAGCACAGAGGCCGGGAAGCAGCGCGCGCTGCCAGCAGAGCGGGAGGAAGCCGCCGGGCACGGAGCGGAGAGGTGAGGGGAACGGCGTCCCTGCCTAGCAGGAGGCAGGGACGCCGACGCTACACTCTATAATCGATACAGGGGCATAGTGAACCGTCTTTCTTTTTTACGAAGAAGAATCTGGCTCCAGCCGGGGAGGTAGATTTCTGGATGAATCCCCTAGCCAGATTTTCTTCAATGTACTCCGAAAGGCCCGGGTTTCGGCCAACGACAACGGGTAAATACGCCCACGGGGTGGAGTGGCACCGGGTGCCAGGTCGATAGGGCAATCATATGGCCTATGAGGTGGCAGTGTCTCTGCTTCCTTCTTGTCGAAGACATCTGCATAGGACCAGTAAGGTGCCGGTAGACCAGGTAAATTAGCCGGAGTAGCCGGAGGTCGAGCCGGGGGAACCGGGACCAGGCAGGTCTCATGGCAATCCTGCCCCCAACGGAGCACCTCACCGGATTGTCAATTCAGAACGGGTTCATGTCTCTGTAGCCAGGGTAGACCTAGCAAAAGGGAGTGAGAGAGTCTGGAAAGCACATGGAAGGAGATCCTCTCTGAGTGCAGCATTCCCACCTGAAGGGTTACGGGCTCAGTGACGAGCAAGATGGTCACCGGAAGGAGTCTTCCATCCACGGAAGCGACTGCCAATAGTTCAGCCAGAGGTTTGGTAGGAATCTGATACTTCTCTACAAGGGACTGGGAAATGAGATTCCCAGCGGCTCTGGAATCCAGATGGGCGGTTTCAAAGAAGCGGTTCTCTCCACAGGAAATAGAGACGGTTAAAGTCAAGAACCGAGAGGATTTACTCTTGCCTAGGACGACCTCTCCGAGCGGTCCTAGACACTGGAGTTTCCCGGCTTCACCGGACAGGAACGGATCAGGTGCTCCTTACTACCACAGTAGAAACAGCTCCCTTCGGGTCGGCGTGTTTCTTGTCGAGACTTGACCATCTTGGTCTGGTCGATCTGCATAGGTTCGGGCGAGCGTGCCCGGGGAGTTGCTGGTTGGGAAGCAGGTTTCTGGAAAACCGGAGCAAGATGAGGAAATCTTCTCTCCCGGGTAGTCTCCTTAGCACGTTCTAGGAAACGGATGTCAATCTGGGTAGCCAGTGACACCAGGTCATCCAGGGTGGTAGGAATGTCCCGGCCGGCTAGCTCGTCCTTAATCCGACCGGAAAGACCCTCCCGGAAGGTGGACACCAGGGCCTTGTTGTCCCAGGCAAGCTCAGAAGCGAGGGTACGGAACTGTATGGCATACTGGCCCACGGTGAAATTCCTTTGGCGGAGACGAAGCAATGAGGAGGCAGTAGAAATCCTTCGTCCGGGCTCATCGAAGACCCTCCAGAAGGCAGTGAGGAAAGCCGGAAGATCGGACACCAGGGAATCCCCTCTCTCCCATAGAGTGTTTTAGCCATGCCAATGCTTCCCCGGTGAGGTGAGACATGATGAACGCCACCTTGGCCCGGTCGGAGGGAGACTGATGTGCCAGAAGTTCAAAGTGCAGTGTGCACTGGTTCAGAAAACCCCGACATAATACGGGGTCACCCCCAAAACGAGGAGGCGCAGAAAGCCGGGGTCCTAGGCTGGATGCCGTGGTATTGGTAGGCAGCGGCGTCGCCGGAGCGGGTGTCGCTCGGCTCGAGGCGGGCACAGGTGGGACAGACAGCGTGTCCAGGCAAGAGTTGACAGACCGCAGGTAGGTCAGGATGGTTTCCTGTTGGGATCTCTGACGAGAAACCTCATGGTACAGGTCAGCAAGCGAAGGAGCCTGGGGGCCACCGGGTTTCATGGCCCATGCAAACTGTTACGGATCCGGGTGGTGGAACCTCTGTGCTGCGGAGCAAAGTGGGACCAGAGGGGGGTAACTAGGTATCAACTCGGACTGACCAAGGTCACACGGCGGCTCAGTCGACTCCGTGAACCAGGGAAGGACCGAGCAGAGGGACCAGGTGCTACTCTGGGCCTGTCCTTGTATGAGAGCAGGTGACTCCTAAGGGTAACTGGCAGGAGCCTCCGGGTAAGCACGGCAGGTAACTAGAAGGTAGGCTGACTGATAGGCACAGCAGGTAACTGGTAGGAGCCTCCAGGTAGGCTGGCTGATAGGCATGGCAGGTAACTGGTACGATCTCCGGGTAGGCAGGCAAGCCAGGCCCATAGACAGACTGGCGGGTTTGGATCGTAGGCAGACCGTCGGGCTGGAGAGTACACTTGGCTGGCGGAAACAGGTAGTCAGGCTGGCAGACAGGACTGGTAGTCAGGCTCGCGGACTGGACTGGTAGTCAGGCTGGCGGACAGGACTGGTAGTCAGACTGGCGGACTGGACTGGTAGTCAGGCTGGCGGACTGGACTGGTAGTCAGGCTGGCGGACTGGACTGGTAGTCAGACTAGCAGAGGGACCTGAGGGCTGAAGCAGAGTTTAGGACACAAAGCTACAACTGTTAGAACACTCCTGTTAGTTTTTTCTATCTTGTGTTTTGCGGTCACGTGACCATCTGCCTATATATTCCAGCTCCGCCCTTCTGGCTTTGCTGGACTTCAGTGTTGTTTGACTGTTTTGCTAGCCTGGTGCTTTGGTGCCTATCTCTGTCAGTTTGCTTGGTCCTCTTGGACCTCTAGTACTTTTTGTCAGTTTGTCTTTTGTGTTCTACAACAATTTCTTTTTAGGAGGTGTCCCATTTTTGTCCCAGTCCTTAGTTCTTTTAGGGACCCCTCCCTTAATTCTATAGGTCTTCGTTCAGACTAGCCGAGGACGAAGGCGGGTCTGTTCACTAGGAACAGGCAGCCTGCTACATCGTAGGGATTCAGCTTAGTCTTACTGTAGGGATAGCTTTCCCCTATCTTTCCTTAGTTCTTGTTGCAGATCATAACAGTAAGTCCAGCCCAAAAAAGACTAAAAGGAAAGAAATTTGGGGATCAGTATGGTTTCCATCCAGGACTTGGCTCAACGCCTGCAGGGATTGTCTCTGGAGGTGGTTGAGCTTCAGCAACATGTGAGTAGCTGTCCTGGAGCGCATTTTGTCGAACCCAAGGTAGGACTGCCTGATGTTTTTTTATGGTAAACAGCAAGATTTTTTTTTCTTTAAAAATGCTTGTTTGTTATATTTTTGTTTGAGACCAAGATCCTCTGGGAATGAATCACAGCGCATTGGTTTTATTATGTCACTTTTGCGCAACGAACCACAGGGGTGGGCCTTTTCTCTCCAGCCTAATGATCCGTGTTTAAGTTCTGTTGAAGAATTTTTTTCTGCTATGGGGCTATTATATGACGATCCTGATTGAATCTCATCTGCTGAATCAGAACCTAGGCGTTTGAATCAGGGGTCAGATGATGTTGAAAATTATTGCACACACTTCAGGAGATGGGCCTCAGAAGTTAAATGGAATGATTCTGCGCTGAGATGTTTATTTCTTGCTGGTCTGAGTGAAAGGGTTAAGGATTTGCTAATTGCATTCCCTGCACCTGAGACTCTGCAGGAAGCTATGCAGTTAGCTGTTCGTGTGGACAGGAGACTGAGGTCTAGGGTGAATGATGTAAAAACTCCTGTAACGTCAGGTCCTAGTTCCCAGAAAATCTGCTCTGACAGCGGAGAACCAGTGGAGGTGGGGGCGATGTCACTCCGCTCTCAGGAAAAAGACCGGAGATTCGCCGAGGGATTGTGTCTTTATTGTGGTAAAGGTGACCATTTGATTAAGTATTGTGAGCGTAGTTTAAGTAAAGAAAAAAAAAGGTCAGTTACGCCTGTATAGCTTGTTTACGCTCTGCAGGAGTATTTCTTTCTGGGAGTACTACTCTGCAGGGAGATTTTATAGAATTTTAGGTATTTGTGGATTGTGGTTCAACACTTAATGTGATTGATAAAGGGTTTTTGGAAAACATTAAATTGAAATCCAAACCTTTGTCATCACCTATTTCTGTGGTTGCAATTGATAACACTCCTTTGAAATGTATTACTCACAAGACTGCTGCATTTCCTCTCACTATCAATGGAGTTCACCAAGAAATTTTGGATTTGGTTGTTTTGGATAATTTACCCTCTCCAGTTGTTCTAGGATTGCCTTGGTTAAAACTGCACAATCCTTTATTGGACTGGTCTACTAATGTGATTAAGTCTTGGAGTCCGAAGTGCTATGATAAATGTTGTAATAGTCGCATTGCGGCTGTGGAAAAAGTGGAATTACCTGTACCTATTCAAGATTTTTGGAGGGTTTTTTTGGAGGAGGAGTCACAAGTTTTACCTCCTCATAGGGATTATGATTGCGCCATTGAGTTTGTTCCAGGAGCTACTCTTCCCAAGAGTCGCTTGTTTAATCTGACTATCCCTGAAAGAAAGGCCTTGGAGGAGTACATACAGACTAGCCTGGCTGCTGGTCACATTAGACCTTCTAAGTCACCTGTGGCAGTTGGATTCTTCTTTGTTAAAAAAAGGACGGCGGTTTATGTCCATGTCTGGATTTTCGTGAAATTAATAAGATTACCGTAAGCAATTCCTACCCGTTACCGTTAATTCCTGACTTGTTTAACCAGTTAGTGGGAGCCAAGTGGTTCTCCAAAATTGATCTCTGGGGGGCATACAATTTGTTACATGTGAAGGAGGGTGATGAATGGAAAACTGCTTTTAACACTCCGGTAGGTCATTTTGAGAATTTGGTGATGCCTTTTGGTCTTACCAATGCACCTGCATTTTTTCAGAACCTTATTAATGACATCCTGAGACCTCTGACTGGTAAGAATGTGGTTATGTATTTGGATGACATTTTGATTTATTCACCAGATCTGGAGTCCCATTGGCAGAGTGTACGTGAAGTTTTGCAGTTATTGGGTGATAATTCACTCTTTGCTAAGCTGGGGAAATGTGAGTTCGCTGTGCAGAAAATTAGTTTTTTGGGCTACATTGTCTCCAGCGAGGGCTTTGAGATGGACCCTGTGAAGTTTCAGGCTGTGCAGGAATGGCCTAGGCCTATTGGTTTGAAATCTATACAGAGATTTTTGGGTTTTGCCAATTATTACAGGAAATTCATTAAGAATTTTTCTGTAATTGTTAAACCTCTAACCGATCTCACCAGGAAAGGTGCGAATACGGCCCAGTGGACTACTGAGGTCATTGAAGTGTTTGAGTATCTCAAAGAGAGGTTCAGTTCTGCCCCTTATGCAGCCTGATGAGACCAAGCCTTTTTTGGTCGAGGTCGATGCTTCATCGGTGGGGGTCGGAGCAGTTTTGTCTCAGGAGAGACATCCTTGTGACTTCTTTTCGAAAAAAATTTCGGAAACCGAACTGAATTATGATGTTGGAAATCGGGAGTTGTTGGCTATTAAACTCGCGTTTGAACATTGGCGTCATTTTTTGGAAGGCGCTAGATTTCCTATTCAGGTTTTCACAGATCATAAGAATTTGATCTATCTGGAGGCTGCCAAGCGCTTGAATGCCCGTCAAGCTAGGTGGGCACTTTTTTTTTCTCGGTTTCATTTTTCTGTTACCTATATCCCTGGTACTAAGAATGTTAAAGCCGATGCTTTATCTCGCAGCTTCTCTCCTACGGTCGGTGCCGAGGAGGAGGAGAGCATTTTACAGAAAGGAGTTGTGGTGGCGGCTTTGGACTCCGTTTTGGAGAATGGGATTCTGAAAGCTCAAGATGATGCTCCATCTAACACTCCCCATGGGAGGTTGTTCGTGCCTAGAGCCTTTAGGAGAGATTTGTTTGTGGAGTGTCATGAGTCTCTGTTGGCAGGCCATCCAGGAATTTCGAAGACTAAGAGATTGATCAGTCGCAGTTTTTGCTGGCCTGGTGGCAGAAGGAAGTCATCAAGTGGGTGTGTCAGTGTACTTTGTGCGCTAGGTCAAAGGCTTCACATACTCCTGCTGCGGGGTTGCTTTGCCCTCTGGAGGTTCCTAGTGCGCCTTGGACGCATCTCACTATGGATTTTATTACTGATCTTCCTGTGTCCGAGGGTTTTACTGTCATCTGGGTGGTCGTGGACCGTTTTAGTAAGATGTGTCATTTGGTTCCATTCATTAAGTTGCCCTGCGCCAAGACACTCGCTAAGGCGTTTGTTAAGGAGATTGTCAAGCTCCATGGCGTTCCCACGGATATTGTTTCTGATAGAGGACCTCAGTTTGTGGCTCGCTTTTGGCATGCTTTTTGTGACAGGTTGGGAGTCCATTTGTCATTTTCGTCTGGTTATCATCCTGAGTCTAATGGACAGACTGAAAGAAAGAACCAGGATGTTGAGCAGTTTTTGCATTGTTTTGTGGCGGACAATCAAGAGGTGTGGTCGGAGTTTCTGCCTCTCGCAGAATTTGCTCTTAACTATTATACATCCTCCTCTGCTGGGTGTTCTCCTTTTTTTTGCTGTACTGGGAGACATCCATCTTTTGGTTCGTTCTCCAAATTGGGGTCGGCGGTGCAGGAGGAGGAGAATTTTTCCGGTGATTTGGAGAAAGTTTGGACTAATCTACGTTGTAACCTTCAAGAGGCTAACAAAAAGTCCAAGAAGTATTTTGACAGGAAACGTAAAGAGGTTTTGTTTACTGTGGGTGACATGGTTTGGTTGTTCTCGAAGAACCTGCGGTTGAGGTTTCCTTCTAAAAAACTGGGTCCTAAGTTTGTGGGTCCATTTAAAGTGCTTCAGGTTGTTAACCAGTCTGCTGTTAGGTTGGATGTCCCTACTTCCTGGAAGATTAATCCTGTGTTTCATGTTTCCTTGTTGAAAAAGGCTGACGTATCTGATATGGTCGTCACTGTCACAGTTCCTCCTGTGGTGGAAGACAGCGAATATGAAATTTCTCGTATCTTGAATTCTAGATGGCATAGAGGGAGATTACAGTATCTTGTCTCCTGGAAGGGTTTCGGTCCCGAAGACAACTCCTGGGTAAGAACGCATGATGTCTCTGCTCCTAGGCTTGTTAAAGCTTTCCACAGTAGGTTTCCGGATAGGCCTGGGCCTGGAGAATCCGGAGGATCCTCATAAAAGAGGGGGTACTGTTAGAACCCTCCTGTTAGTTTTTTCTATCTTGTGTTTTGCGGTCACGTGACCATCTGCCTATATATTCCAGCTCCACCCTTCTGGCTTTGCTGGACTTCAGTGTTGTTTGACTGTTTTGCTAGCCTGGTGCTTCGGTGCCTATCTCTGTCAGTTTGCTTGGTCCTCTTGGACCTCTCATACTTTTTGTCAGTTTGTCTTTTGTGTTCTACAACAATTTCTGTTTAGGGGGTGTCCCATTTTTGTCCCAGTCCTTAGTTCTTTTAGGGACCCCTCCCTTAATTCTATAGGTCTTCGTTCAGACTAGCCGAGGACGAAGGCGGGTCTGTTCACTAGGAACAGGCAGCCCGCTACATCGTAGGGATTCAGCTTAGTCTTACTGTAGGGACAGCTTTCCCCTATCTTTCCTTAGTTCTTGTTGCAGATCATAACAACAACCTTGCACGGGCACCTCCATTTTGGAGGTGCCATTTATATGAGAGGTCCTCCGGCTATCGGCCGGGGACTACTTAGGACGGCGCGCGCGCGCTCCCCCACTCTTAAAGGGGCCGCGCGCGCCATCCTAAAGAGTCCCTGGCCTAAGCACAGTGCCCGGGAAGCTGAGCGCGCCGGCAGCAGCAGCAGGAGAGCCGGAAGACGCCAGGCCGGGAGCGCGGCGGTAAGAGGGACGGCGTCTCTGCCTCTCAGGGGGCATAGACGCCGATACTACACTTCTGAGGATAAGTTTATCCGAGTCACCAGCCTCGGAAATCGCAGGTTATCAGCAGCTCAGATTAGAGACCAGGTCAATGCCACACAGAGTTCTAGCAGCAGACACATCTCTACAACAACTGTTAAGAGGAGACTTTGTGCAGCAGGCCTTCATGGTAAAATAGCTGCTAGGAAACCACTGCTAAGGACAGGCAACAAGCAGAAGAGACTTGTTTGGGCTAAAGAACACAAGGAATGGACATTAGACCAGTGGAAATCTGTGCTTTGGTCTGATGAGTCCAAATTTGAGATCTTTGGTTCCAACCACCGTGTCTTTGTGCGACGCAGAAAAGTTGAACGGATGGACTCTACATGCCTGGTTCCCACCGTGAAGCATGGAGGAGGAGGTGTGATGGTGTGGGGGTGCTTTGCTGTGTTATGCACACGCCCGGACTGACTGGCGTGAGCATGATTAGTGATCCCATTGGACCATGAAACGAGGAGTGCCTGGAGGGGTGTAACTAAGTATCAACTCGGACCGACCAAGGTCACATGGCGGCTCAGTCGACTCCGTGAACCAGGGAGGAACCGAGCAGAGGGACCAGGTGCTACTCCAGGTCAGACCCTGGTCACAGCTGTTGACCCACACCGGGGAATGCAGGAACAGGCAGGTTAGGCTGGCATACAGACAGGTGGGTACTGGCAGGCACGGCTGGTATGCAGACAGGTGGGTATTGGCAGGCACGGCTGGTATGCAGACAGGTGGGCACTGGCAGGCACGGCTGGCATGCAGACAGGTGGGCACTGGCAGGCACGGCTGGCATGCAGACAGGCGGGTACTGGCAGGTAGGAACGCAGGCAGGATAGGGACCAATACAGACTGGGACACAGGAACGGAGCCGCAGGTGCGGTAGACAAGCAGAGCAGAGCAAAACCTGCAGATGCGGTAGACAAGCAAAGCAGAGCAAAACCTGCAGATGCGGTAGACAAGCAGAGCAGAGCAAAACCACAGGTGCGGTGGACAAGCAGATCAGAGCGAAACTGCAGGTGCGGTGAACAAGCAGGGCAGAGCAAAACCGCAGGTGCGGTGAACAAGCAGAACTAGATACACACAAGGTACTTACAATGAAGTAGCGAGTGTACACAAAACTCACAAACAGAAGTTCAGAGACAACGAGTTGGAGTTAGGTGCAGGTTCAGACACTGCAGGAAAAGGGAAGGTTCGGACATAGAGAGAAACAGGTAACGGGCTATGACACAGTTCAGACAGGAGCTGAACCAGTAATAAGATATAGGAACGAGCCTGGGAACTCAGCCCTCATGGTGGCGGAGACAGACTAGAAGTCACAGATACAGGTAACAGGCCTGGGTATACAGCCCCCAGGGGCGGAAACAGACAAGATACAGGACAGGACCTGGCAACTCAGTTGCACAGAACACACTGAATCAAAGTGTTGCTCAGGCACCCCCTACTGTCTGGAGGAGGTTTAAGTATCCAGTGACTCACAGCAATAGGCTGGGGAGGCATTAGGAGTGCGCACACAGTAACTATAAGAATCAGGCAGTAGCCGGGCCACCGCCCTAAGCAATCAGACAAGAGACACAGTCAGTACTGGAGCAAAGTGGGCAGCCTGGATTGATAGGTAAGATGGCGGTCTTGCAAGGTGAGAGGTGGTAAGCCATGCCAGCACGCCGCCAGGGATGTTACAGTACCCCCCCCTTGAGGTTGGGAAGAGATGTATTCTATGGAGCATTGTCATCCTGTGTGGATTCTGTGTGGGCAGAAGCCTCTTCTGGCTGGGAAACTGGTGGGCTACCTACACGCATCACCAATGGGGACTGCTCCAGGATATTGGGAAGGGAAGCTTTAGCAGAAGCTTCAGGGTTAGGGTCATCGAAGAGCATTAGAAAGGCCACCAGGAAGGCCTGCAGGTCGGAGGCAATAGGATCCCATGCTTCCCATAGGGGGGGGGTGATCCACTTCAAGGCATCACCCGCTAAGTAGGACATCATGAATGCTACTTTAACCCGATCAGTGGGAAAATAGTGAGCATAGAATTTGAAATGCAGCATACATTGCTCCACAAACGAACGGCTTTGTTTTGGATCCCCATAGTACCGTGGTGGATCCGCAGGAACGAGTGCTGATTGCTCCATTTGGGCTGGTGCGTAAATCGCCTGGACCTCAGCTTGAGAAAAAATTTTTTCCTTGGTGCACGTATTCGCCAGACAAGAATTCAAATGTCTCCGAGAGCGAAGGATCGTGGGGCTCAACAGGGACCATGGCCTGAGCAAACTGTTACGCACACGCCCGGACTGACTGGCGTGAGCATGATTAGTGATCCCACTGGACCATGAACTGAGGAGTGTCTGGAGGGGCGTAACTAAGTATCAACTCGGTCCGACCAAGGTCACACGGCGGCTCAGTCGACTCCGTGAACCAGGGAGGAACTGAGCAGAGGGACCAGGTGCTACTCCAGGTCAGACCCCGGTCACAGCTGTTGACCCACACTGGGGAATGCAGGAACAGACAGGTTAGGCTGGCATACAGACAGGTAGGTACTGGCAGGCACGGCTGGTATGCAGATAGGTGGGTATTGGCAGGCACGGCTGGTATGCAGACAGATGGGCACTGGTCGGCACGGCTGGCCTGCAGACAGGTGGGCACTGGCAGGCACGGCTGGCATGCAGACAGGCGGGTACTGGCAGGTATGAACACAGGCAGGATAGGGACCATGACAGACTAGGACACAGGAAAGGAGCCCCAGGTGCAGTAGACAAGCAGAGCAGAGCAAAACCCGCAGATGCAGTAGACAAGCAGAGCAGAGCAAAACCCGCAGATGCGGTAGACAAGTAGAGCAGAGCAAAACCCGCAGGTGCGGTTGACAAGCAGGGCAGAGCAAAACCCGCAGGTGCGGTAGACAAGCAGAGCAGGGAAAAACCCGCAGGTGCGGTAGACAAGCAGAGCAGAGCAAAACCCGCAGGTGCGGTAGACAAGCAGAGCAGAGTAAAACCCACAGGTGCGGTAGACAAGTGGAGCAGAGCAAAACCCGCAGGTGCGGTAGACAAGCAGAGCAGAGCAAAACCCGCAGATGCGATAGACAAGCAGGGCAGAGCAAAACCCGCAGATGCGGTAGACAAGCAGAGCAGAGCAAAACCCGCAGATGCGGTAGACAAGTAGAGCAGAGCAAAACCCGCAGGTGCGGTAGACAAGCAGAGCAGAGCAAAGCCCGCAGGTGCGGTAAACAAGCAGAGCAGAGCAAAACCCGCACGTGCGATAGACAAGCAGAGCAGAGCAAAGCCTGCGGGTGTGGTAAACAAGCAGAGTAGAGCAAAGAGCAAAACCCGCAGGTGTGGTAGAGAAGCAGAGCAGAGCAAAACCCGCAGGTGCGGTAAACCAGCAGAGCAGAGCAAAACCCGCAGGTGCGGTGAACAAGCTGAGCAGAGCGAAACCGCAGGTGCGATGAACAAGCTGAGCAGAGCGAAACCGCCGGTGCGGTGAACATGCAGGGCGGAGCAGAGCGAAACCGCCGGTGCAGTGGACAAGCAGAGCGGAGCGAAACTGCAGGTGTGGTGGACAAGCAGAGCAGAGCAAAACCGCAGGTGCGGTGAACAAGCAGAGCAGAGCGAAACCGCAGGTGCGGTGGACAAGCAGAGCAGAGCGAAACCGCAGGTGCGGTGAACAAGCAGGGCAGAGCAAAACCGCAGGTGCGGTGAACAAGCAGAACTAGATACACACAAGGTACTTACAATGAAGTAGCGAGTGTACACAAAACTCACAAACAGAAGTTCAGAGACAACAAGTTGGAGTTAGGTGCAGGTTCAGACACTGCAGGAAAAGGGAAGGTTCGGACATAGAGAGAAACAGGTAACGGGCTAGGACACAGTTCAGACAGGAGCTGAACCAGTAATAAGATACAATAACGAGCCTGGGAACTCAGCCCTCATGGTGGCGGAGACAGACTAGAAGTCACAGATACAGGTAACAGGCCTGGGTATACAGCCCCCAGGGGCGGAAACAGACAAGATACAGGACAGGACCTGGCAACTCAGTTGCACAGAACACACTGAATCAAAGTGTTGCTCAGGCACCCCCTACTGGGTGGAGGAGGTTTAAGTATCCAGTGACTCACAGCAATAGGCTGGGGAGGCATTAGGAGTGCGCACACAGTAACTATAAGAATCAGGCAGTAGCCGCGCCGCCGCCCTAAACAATCAGACAAGAGACACAGCCGGTACTGGAGCAAAGTGTGCACCTTCTCATTTAAAGATTTTTCTGTATTTTCATGACTATGAAAATTGTACATTCACACTGAAGGCATCAAAACTATGAATTAACACATGTGGAATTATATACTTAACAAAAAAGTGTGAAACAACTGAAAATATGTCTTATATTCTAGGTTCTTCAAAGTAGCCACCTTTTGCTTTGATGACTGCTTTGCACACTCTTGGCATTCTCTTGATGAGCTTCAAGAGGTAGTCACCGGAAATGGTTTTCACTTCACAGGTGTGCCCTGTCAGGTTTAATACATGGGATTTCTTGCCTTATAAATGGGGTTGGGACCATCAGTTGTGTTGTGCATAAGTCAGGTGGATACACAGCTGATAGTCCTATTGAATAGACTGTTAGAATTTGTATTATGGCAAGAAAAAAGCAGCTAAGTAAAGAAAAACGAGTGGCCATCATTACTTTAAGAAATGAAGGTCAGTCAGTCCGAAAAATTGGGCAAACTTTGAAAGTGTCCCCAAGTGCAGTTGCAAAAACCATCAAGCGCTACAAAGAAACTGGCTCACATGAGGACTGCCCCAGGAAAGGAAGACCAAGAGTCACCTCTGCTTCTGAGGATAAGCTTATCCGAGTCACCAGCCTCAGAAATCGCAGGTTAACAGCAGCTCAGATTAGAGACCAGGCCACTGCCACACAGAGTTCTAGCAGCGGACACATCTCTTCAACAACTGTTAAGAGGAGACTTTGAGCAGCAGGCCTTCATGGTAAAATAGCTGCTAGGAAACCACTGCTAAGGACAGGCAACAAGCAGAAGACTCTTGTATGGGCTAAAGAACACACGTCTTTGTGCGACGCAGAAGAGGTGAACGGATGGACTCTGCATGCATGGTTCCCACCGTGAAGCATGGAGGAGGAGGTGTGATGGTGTGGGGGTGCTTTGCTGGTGACACTGTTGGGGATTTATTCAAAATTGAAGGCATACTGAACCAGCATGGCTACCACAGCATCTTGCAGCGCCATGCTATTCCATCCGGTTTGTGTTTAGTTGGACCATCATTTATTTTTCAACAGGACAATGACCCCAAACACACCTCCAGGCTTTGTGAGGGCTTTTTGACCAATAAGGAGAGAGATGGGGTGCTACGCCAGATGACCTGGCCTCCACAGTAACAAGACCTGAACCCAATCGAGATGGTTTGGGGTGAGCTGGACCGCAGATTGAAGGCAAAAGGGCCAACAAGTGCTAAGCATCTCTGGGAACTCCTTCAAGATTGTTGGAAGACCATTTCCGGTGACTACCTCTTGAAGCTCATCAAGAGAATGCCAAGAGTGTGCAAAGCAGTCATCAAAGCAAAAGGTGGCTACTTTGAAGAACCAAGAATATAAGACATATTTTCAGTTGTTTTACACTTTTTTGTTAAGTATATAATTCCACATGTGTTAATTCATAGTTTTGATGCCTTCAGTGTGAATGTACAATTTTCAAAGTCATGAAAATACAGAAAAATCTTTAAATAAGAAGGTGTGTCCAAACTTTTGGTCTGTACTGTATATTCACATATATGCTTGAAGGACAAACGTTGTCAGATGATTTACAATGAGGAAAAAGGGTACAAGGACAAACGTTGTCAGATGATTTACAATGAGGAAAAAGGGTACAATTTATATTAAAGAGTGTAGGTAACATGCAATATATTCATCATAAGGCTTCTAATGGGAATATCAATGTAAGCTCATGGAGTCACTGATCCCATATGGTGTCATGGTCCGTCATAGAGTTAGTTACAAGAGGAGTAGCAGCAAAGAAACTCTATTACAGGTAAGTAGGAACAATTAGACACAGAACAAACGGTTCAAATAGCAAAAATGGCGTAGGGAACACTGAAGGATTACATACCTGGCGTGAAGGGAATAGTGCATGGACTAGGAACCGCGAAAAAGCGCCGTGTGGTGGAAAGAAGGAAGGACTATATAAAGGACTATATATATAGGACTATATATATATTATATAGGACTAGTGCGTTGGTGGAAGCGGTGAAAGAACGCCGGTGTATATCCGGTCATGCGCAGTATGGCCATACTGACTTCCGGTGCGCGTGCTGGAACGCAAAGGGAGACAGTGGAACGCAAGTCACTTCCGGACATGCGCAGTATATACGCTACACTGGAAGTAAGTGGATAGACTTTACTTAAGGTGTAAATCAGTGGAAAGAGGTTATACTCAATCAAGAGCAGAATAACGCAGGGTGAGCCAACCTTAGGAGGAGCTATAGGAGATGAATACTTGAAAAACAGATTATATTATATTAAATTGCAAAATAAGGAGGGGGATCCTGAAGAGTCAAAGAAAAAAATGCATGGGATTCGTTACGGAGGTCCCTGGGAACCTTAATTAGTAACCTACAAGACAAAGAAAAATAATCAGTAACATGAAATATATTCAATTATTATAAAATGGCAAACAATCTAGTCATCCATACTGAAAGCCCAGTGAATGACCCACAACTTAAAACTTTAATCAGTAGCATAGAATTATCCGCTAAACCCTGGTTTATTATCCTATCCAATAGACACTGGACAGAGTGAGTTTTATGTCATATAGGTAGAGGGATTTTTGGGGGCGATATAGGAATTTTTTATTCATCTTGTGCGTCATACTCCCTATTAAGTCCTTTCGGAGTGAGGATCTGTAGCGTATGTATCCAGTATAGCTCACGTTTTTTGAGGTTTTGAATCCGGTTGCTCCCCTGTCTATTTGGCGGAATGTGATCAATTACTTGATACCTTAGTTGTGAAATGTTGTGGGACATAGCTAGAAAATGTGCTGGTATAGGTAACATCGTGCGTCCACAACGAATTGTCGATTTGTGTTGTGAAATACGGTCTCGGATATGTTGGGTGGTCTCACCAACATATGCGAGACCGCATGGACACTTAATTAGATACACCACATACGTGGAATCACAAGAGAAATATTCTTTAATAGAATAACGTTTGCCAAAATGAGGATGTGTAAATGTAACATAGTTTTTAAGGTTGAAGGAAGACTAAGTCCATCTAGTTCAACCCATAGCCTAACATGTTGATCCAGAGAAAGGCAAAAAAAAAACATGTGGTAAACACTAAGCTCCACATTGGGGAAAAAAAATCCTTCCTGACTCCATACGACAATCAGACTAGTTCCCTGGATCAACGCCCTATCAAGGAATCTAGTATTTATAACCTGTAATATTATACTTTTCAAGAAAGGCATCCATGCCCTTCTTAAATTTTAACAGTGAATCACTCATTACAACATCATGCGGCAGAGAGTTCCATAGTCTCACTGCTCTTACAGTAAAGAATCCCCGTCTGTGATTATGATTAAACCTTCTTTCCTCTAGACGTAGAAGATGCCCCCTTGTCCCCGTCTCAGGCCTCAGAGTAAAAAGATCAGTAGAAAGCTCTTTGTACTGTCCCCTCATATACTTGTACATAGTAATAAGATCACCCCTAAGCCTTCTTTTTTCCACAGTAAATAACCCCAAGTGTAATAACCTGTCTTGGTATTGCAGACCCCCAGTCCTCTAATAACCTTGGTCGCTCTTCTCTGCCCCCGCTCTAGTTCAGCTATGTCTTTCTTATACACCGGAGACCAGAACTGTACACAGTATTCTAAGTGTGGTCGCACTAATGACTTGTATAGAGGTAAAATTATGTTCTCCTCATGAGCATCTATGCCTCTTTTAATGCATCCCATTATTTTATTTGCCTTTGCAGAAGCAGCCTGACACTGGCCACTACACTGAGCTTGTCGTCCACCAATACACCCAGGTCTTTTTCAGTAACAGTTTTGCCATGTGTTTTACAATTAAGCTTATAATTATACATTTTATTTCCTCTGCCCAAGTGCATTACCTTACATTTATCCCCATTAAAGCTCATTTGCCATTTATCAGCCCAAGCTTCTAGTTTACATAGATCCTCCTGTAATATAAAATTGTCCTCCTCTGTATTAATTACCCTGCAGAGTTTAGTGTCATTAATAAATATGTTAAAAAGAAGTGGGCCCAATACTGACCCCTGTGGTACCCCACTGTTAACTGAGACCCGGTTTGAGTGTTTTCCATTAATAGCCACCCTTTGTTTCCTATCACTGAGCCAATTCTTAACCCACATACATATATTTTCCCCTATCCCCATTGTTCTCATTTTGTGTATCAACCTTTTGTGTGGAACCGTATCAAAAGCTTTTGAAAAGTCCATATACACAACATCCACTGCATTTCCTTGGTCCAGTCCGGAACTTGCCTCCTCATAAAAACTGATCAGATTAGTTTGACAGGAACGGTCCCTCGTAAACCCATGTTGATATTGGGTCATGAGGTTATTCTTCTTCAGATACTCTATTATAGCATCTCTTAGGAAACCCTCCAGGATTTTACCCACAGTAGAGGTTAAGCTTACCGGCCTATAATTTCCAAGTTCAGTTTTTGTCCCCTTTTTGAATATTGGCACCACATTTGCTATACGCCAGTCCTGTGGTACAGACCCTGTTATTATGGAATCTTTAAAGATTAAAAATAATGGTCTATCTATGACGTTACTTAATTCCTGCAGTACTCGCGGGTGTATCCCATCCGGGCCCGGTGATTTGTCAACTTTAGTGATTTTTAGATGCCGCCATACTTCCTGCTGGGTTAAGCAAGTGACATTTACTGGAGAATTTTTGTTATCACTAATCATGTTTTCTGTCATGCGATTTTCTTGTGTAAATACGGTTGAAAAAAAATCATTTAGCATATTGGCTTTTTCCTCATCCTCATCCACCATTTCACCCAGACTATTTTTAAGGGGGCCAACACTATCATTTTTTAGTTTTTTACTATTTATATAGTTAAAGAATATTTTGGGGTTATTTTTACTTTCTCTGGCAATAATTCTCTCTGCCTAAATCTTTGCTGCCTTGATTTGTTTTTTACATAATTTATTTAATTTTCTATATTTATTTAATGCCTCATCACTACCTACTTGCTTTAGTTCTCTAAATGCTTTCTTTTTGTCACTTATTGCGCCCCTTACAGCTCTATTTAGCCATAGTGGTTTCCTCCTATTTCTAGCATGTTTATTCCCAAGGGGTATATATTGTGCACAGGTCCTATTCAGGATGTTAATAAATGTCTCCCATTTGCTTTGTGTAGCTTTATGTCTCAGGATATCGTCCCCGTTTATTGCACTAAGATGATCTCTTAACCGTTGGAAATTTGCCTTCCTGAAGTTTAGTGTCCTTGTAACCCCGCTACTATACATCTTATTAAAGGTTACATGAAAACGTATTATTTTGTGATCACTATTACCCAAGTGACCCCCAACTAATATATTTGATATGCGGTCTGGCCTATTGGTTAATATTAGGTCTAGCAGTGCCCCCCTTCTTGTTGGGTCCTGAACCAGTTGTGAAAGGTAATTGTCTCTCATAGTAGTCAAAAACCTATTTCCTTTGCTTGAACTACATGTTTCTGTCCCCCAATGTATTTCAGGGTAGTTGAAGTCTCCCATAATAATGACTTCTCCTTGAGTCGCTGCTTCATCTATCTGCTTTACGAGGATATTCTCCGCTACTTCCATTATTTTTGGAGACTTATAACAAACCCCTATCAGTAATTTATTATTTTTTCCCCCTCCCCTTATCTCCACCCACAGGGACTCTACATTTTCATTAGATTCACATATATCCTCCCGCAAGACAGGTTTTAAGGATGATTTTACATATAAACACACACCCCCCCTCGCTTGTTTGTACGGTCATTTCTGAACAGACTATAGCCCTGTAAATTAACTGCCCAGTCATGGCTCTCGTCCAGCCATGTCGCAGATATCCCTACCATGTCATAATTATTTTCCAACAAAATTAATTCTAATTCCTCCATTTTGTTGGTGAGGCTTCTGGCATTAGTGTACATGCACTTTATGTATCTCTCTGTACCTCTATTCCATCTTACTTTATTGACTGTTCTAACCCCACCCCCAATTTCTTTATTTGTGCCCAGGTCACTATCTGCACTATCTTCCCCACCTATAAAATGAATACCCTCCCCCCCAATCCCTAGTTTAAACACTCCTCCAACCTTCTAGCCATTTTCTCCCCCAGCACAGCTGCACCCTCCCCATTAAGGTGCAGCCGGTCCCTAGCGTAGAGTCTGTAGCCAACTGTGAAGTCGGCCCAGTTCTCCAGGAACCCAAATCCCTCTTTCCTACACCAGTTCTTGAGCCACTTATTTATCTCCCAAATCTCCCGTTGCCTCTCTGGCGTGGCACGTGGTACCGGTAGTATTTCAGAGAATACCACCTTGGAGGTCCTTGCTTTCAGCTTGCAGCCTAATTCCCTAAAATCATCTTTAAGGACCTTCCACCTACCTCTAACTTTGTCATTTGTGCCAATGTGCAGCATGACCGCTGGGTCCTCACCAGCCCCTCCCAGTAATCTGTCAACCCGATCAGCGATGTGCCGGACTCGAGCGCCAGGTAGGCAGCACACTGTTCGACGATCCCTGTCTTTGTGACAGATTGCCCTATCTTTTCCTCTAATAATTGAGTCCCCCACTACCAGCACCTGCCTAGCCTGCCCTACTCTCCTATTTCCCTCTTTACTGGAGCTGACACTCGTCCCCTGAAAGCCGGAGATGCCTTGCTGCAGTAGTGCTACCCCTGTACCATCACTCCCCTCATCTGCCAACTTTGCAAACTTATTGGGGTGTGCCAGATCAGGACTAGCCTCCCTGGCACTCTTCCCTCTACCACCCCTTCTAACTGTCACCCAACTAGCGACCTCACTGTCCTGCAGTTCCCGACTACCACCCTCCCCCACATCTACCCCAGTAAGCTGCTGCTCAGTGAGCAGCAGACTCCTTTCCATGTTGTCAATGGATCTCAGTGTTGCCAGCTGCTCATTTAGATCCAGTATCTGGGCTTCCAAACGCACAACGTGCACACATCTCGCGCAGCAGTAAGCAACCTCGACCTGCTGTTCAAGGAATACATACATGTGGCAAGATGTACACTGGATAGCATTGTCAATAATGGAGCTCATTTCCTAATGGGGATTGCAATATACAGAATGTTAAGTAAAAAGTAAAGTAAAGAATTAATGAAATACAGTCAGCAATTCAGTCCAAAGTCCTCCCTTCCAAACTCCCTGAATACAAAGTCACTGAAAAACAAGTCACACACTTACTTTCGTTCGCACTTACGCTCCGGACTCACGCAGCTCGTTCACACTCGCAAACTAAGATATTTAAAGAGTTTTTTTTTTTTTTCCCTTTTCCAGCAATGCACCCTTCACCTCAATGCACTTCCAGTGTCACCCTTAGTAATATTTGAACACTGTAAACATCCTAGACACGGGAAAGTTCCCCTCCGGGGGGTGGCCAAGGTGCGTTGGATTGGTCCCTTATTTGTAGATCCCACGTCGGCTCTAACCAAATGGTTGCGAATGTTTCGGGATCTTTTATGACATAGTAGGGGGACATCGGTAAATTTCTCTATATCCGGATAAGATTGCCGTAACAGGGACCAATATTTTTAATGCACTTGAATATCTGTCCCCCAAAGGGGTGATAGGTGTTCACGAAAGTCAGTCGTGAGTTATTATTCCGTCGTGAAGTAGGTTGGGTGACCTGGTTCAAGATATGTGATGGGTAACCCCTCTGTCGAAATTTGTCGTTCATCTCCTCATGTCTAATTTTTTTAGAATCTGCAGTAGACACTATTCGATCCACCCTATTATGTTGTGATTTTGGTAATGACCTTTTAATATGGCCCGGGTGAGAACTGGAATACAACAATAGACTGTTTTTATCTGTTGGTTTTGTGTATAAGTCACTGACTAGATATCCTGTGTCAACGAGTGTAATCCGTGTGTCCAAAAAACGTATGGAATGTGGGTCTTGGTGTATGGTAAATGTCAGATTAGTAAGTTTGCTGTTAAGGTCATCAAAAAAAGTTTTTAAGTTTTGTCTTGTGCCAGTCCAAATAAAGAAAATATCGTCAATAAAACGTCTCCAGCATAGCACATGCTTTTCAAACAGAGGGTGAGTATATACATGATCTATCTCAAAATTCCCCATGAAGATATTGGCATAGGGGGGTGCCACATTGGAGCCCATCGCCGTACCCCTCTTTTGAAAGAAAAAACGATCTTCAAACATGAAAAAATTTTTGGTGAGGATCAAAGTTAATAAATCACTGCAAAAGTCAATCTGATCGGCTGAGAATGTAGTATGGGCTCTTACAAATTTTATTGTGGCACAAATGCCCTACTGGTGATTGATACTAGTATAGAGACTGTTGACATCCATTGTTGTTAGGATGCTGTTAGTAGGGATTGGTCCTAATTCTCTTATGCATGTCAAAAAATGGGTAGTGTCCTTAAGGTATGAGGTAATCTTCTGAATATGGGGTGTTAAAATTTTTTCTAATGTAATAGCCAAGGGTGACAAAATAGAATCTGTAGAGGCTACAATAGGTCTCCCGGGTGGTGACCATAGATTCTTGTGTATTTTGGGTAAGGTATAAAATACCGGCATTATTGGGTTTGGATTGACCAAAAATTCTGACAGTTTGGAATCGATTGTGCCTCTCTGAGAATGATGTGAGACTAAATTTTTAATTAAATTAGCTACCTCTGTGGTGGGGTTACGTGTTATAGGTAGATACGTTTCAGTATCATTCAATTGAGTGTATATCTCTGATATATAATAAGACCGGTCCATAATAACAATTGCTCCCCCCTTATCAGCTGGTTTTACAATAAGTTCTTTCCTTTTTTTCAATGAGGAGAGGGCCATACTTTCCTCAGGGTTGAGGTTATTTTTGTTATGCAGATCGCCTCTCTTTATGGCTTGTAGGACTTCATTAATGTCTTTCTGGACCAAGTCAATATATGTCTCTACATGATAATATGTACAAGGCGGTTGGAAATGGCTAGGAATACGCAGTTTCAAGCCATGTAAAGAGAACATTCCATCATTCTGGCTGCTCTGAGAGGGACCTGGAGGATCAGTAGTAAGCCCCCTACCAGAGGAAAAATGGACTTTCAATCTTAAGGTTCTATAAAAGCGTTGTAGTTCTTGCTCCAGTTGGAATGTATCAAAGGCAGGTGTAGGGCTAAATGAAAGACCTTTTTGCAATAGGTCTAATTCGGCCGGTGCTAAGGATTGTGAGAAGATGTTATACACGATGTTAGTCCTACCCGAGAACGAGTTGTCATCCGAGCGTTGTCTGTCTGTCGATCGCCTCCCCTGCCTCGTCTTATTCTTGGTGGACGGTTTCTGCGTTGATCCAAAAAATAATTTGGTTGATAGGTACCTCGTTTGCTGTCTGTAGAGGAGTGTCGGCCTGGAGAAGAGTTGTATCCTCGCCTGTATGATCTGCTGCTTCTGCCTTGATCTGAAGAGCGCCATCTATACACTTGATTATTGAGGTAGTTTTCAGCGTCACATAGAAATTTAGATTTTTTCTGGATCTGGAGTTCGTTGCGATATTCAGAAATGGTTTTGTCCACTTTGTTTTTCAGTGTTGTAAATTCTTCAGATGAAATCGTATTACTCAATTGTTGCTCAGTAGAGGCAATCCTAGTATGTAGATTGGTTATTTCCTTCTGGAGAAAATCAATTGTCAACACAATAATGTCCATTGAGCATTTGTTGAGGATCCCCTCGAACTTACTGCAATAATCAGAGTTATCATTAAATAGAGTAGGACGTAGGTTGACTCTTAATCCTCGTGGAATTCGTTGTGTTTTGTGATATTCTGCGAGAGTAACGCAGTGTAGATCCAAAGCGGTATACCTCCTTTGCTCCTTCTCTAGGTCCCTTGTGCGTACTTCCTCAGTGGGGGTGTGGAGAAATGTAACGGGAGTTGTGACATGTGCAAGTATTCCACTTGCTTCTTCCTGATTAAAGGCAAAGGTTGTGAACGACATTGAAGCCACAGGAGCGTAATCCCAAGAAACAGTCAATTGAAAAAAAGAAGGATCGCTTCACTGTATCAAACTTTTAGGGTGCTCTGAAGAAATAGGTAGTATAGATATCAAAAAAGAACTTCGGCACTCCAATATGGATGCAAAAAATTGGTTTTTATTAGCAGAATTCCCCATAAATGAAAAGCAGTCCGTTTCCACCTAACATGGTCTTTACCCATCACATATCTTGAACCAGGTCACCCAACCTACTTCACGACGGAATAATAACTCACGACTGACTTTCGTGAACACCTATCACCCCTTTGGGGGACAGATATTCAAGTGCATTAAAAAATATTGGTCCCTGTTAGAGCAATCTTATCCGGATATAGAGGAATTTACTGATGTCCCCCTACTATGTCATAAAAGATCCCGAAACATTCGCGACCATTTGGTTAGAGCTGACATGGGATCCACAAATAAGGGACCAATCCAACGCACCTTGGCCACCCCCCGGAGGGGAACTTTCCCGTGTCTAGGATGTTTACAGTGTTCAAATATTACTAAGGATGACACTTTTACACATCCTCATTCTGGCAAACGTTATTCTATTAAAGAATATTTCTCTTGTGATTCCACGTATGTGGTGTATCTAATTAAGTGTCCATGCGGTCTCGCGTATGTTGGTGAGATCACCCAACATATCCGAGACCGCATTTCACAACACAAATCAACAATTCTTTGTGGACGCATGATGTTACCTATACCAGCACATTTTCTAGCTATGTCCCACAACATTTCACAACTAAGGTATCAAGTAATTGATCACATTCCGCCAAATAGACGGGGGGGGGCAACCGGATTCAAAACCTCAAAAAACGTGAGCTATACTGGATACATACGCTACAGATCCTCACTCTGAAAGGACTTAATAGGGAGTATGAAGCACAATATGAATAAAAAATTCCTATATCCCCCCCAAAAATCCCTCTACCTATATGACATAAAACTCACTCTGTCCAGTGTCTATTGGATAGGATAATAAACCAGGGTTTAGCGGATAATTCTATGCTACTGATTAAAGTTTTAAGTTGTGGGTCATTCACTGGGCTTTCAGTATGGGTGACTAGATTGTTTGTCATTTTATAATAATTGAATATATTTCATGTTACTGATTATTTAGGACTATTCAGTAGGACTATGAGCTGTGTATCCACCTGACTTCTGCACAACACAACTGATGGTCCCAACCCCATTTATAAGGCAAGAAATCCCACTTATTAAACCTGACAGGGCACACCTGTGAAGTGAAGACCATTTCCGGTGACTACCTCTTGAAGCTCATCAATAGAATGCCAAGAGTGTGCAAAGCAGTCATCAAAGCAAAAGGTGGCTACTTTGAAGAACCTAGAATATAAGACATATTTTCAGTTGTTTCATACTTTTTTGTTAAGTATATAATTCCACATGTGTTAATTCATAGTTTTGATGCCTTCAGTGTGAATGTACAATTTTCATAGTCATGAAAATACAGAACAATCTTTAAATGAGAAGGTGTGTCCAAACTTTTGGTCTGTACTGTATATATATATATATATATATATATATATATATATATATATATACTTTATATTCTTGTGGCAGCATGAGGTCTCCTACTATATCATTATTCTTGAATTTATATACATATATAAACATTTTTTTAAAAAAACGCACGCTATTTGCATATTCTACTGTACCTTACAAATTTATTTCACAATCTTTTGTGGGTTATTCCACATCATTTATAAGTAGATGTATGTGTATATTTTGTTTTTCCTTATTTTCTGTTTATATACAAATGTTGATGGGATATATTCTTTTGATGTTTAGCATAGGCCCTGAGAAAGACCATGTTAGGTCGAAACGTTGGCCTGCTTTTCATTTAAGGGGAATTCTGCTAATAAAAACCAATTTTTTGCATACATATTGGAGTGCCGAAGTTCTTTTTTGATATCTATACTACCTATTTCTTCAGAGCACCCTAAAAGTTTGGTACAGTGAAGCGATCCTTCTTTTTTTCAACAAGCTTCCATTGCTGATAGACCCAGAGGCTGTTGTTAGGTCTCAGCTTGCCATGATAACCATCGATACACCGTGATTGTAACATGGGGGTAATAATGAAGGTACAGAGGGGGCCCCTTCCTTCTGTCCACCATATTGATGCGGTGGTCGCTATTGACCGCATCATCTAAAGGGTTAAACTGTCGGGATAGGTGCTAACACCAAAGTCGGTGTAGCGCTGGCGTCCCTGCCCTCTGCTAGGCAGGGACGCTGCTCCCCTCACCGCTCTGCTCCGTGCCCGGCGTCCTCTCCCCGCTCTGCTGTCAGCGCGCGTCCCTTCCCGGCCCCTGTGCTTAGGGCGCGCGCGCGCGCGCTCCCCTCCTCTTAAAGGGGCCGCGCGCGCCGCCCTAAGGAGTCCCCGGCCAATGGCCGGAGGACTTCATCATATATAAGGCACCTCCTCCAAAATGGAGGTGCCCGAGCAATGTTGTTTGCACCTGTGTCTCACCTGTGCTTCAGCCCTCAGGTCCCGTAGCCAGTTACCTGCCAGTTACCTGCCTGATTCCTGCCTGAATACTTGTTACCTGTCTGCCAGTCTGAGGTCCGACGGTCTGCCTTACTACTCCTGTCAGTCTGTCTAAGGACCAGCCTGCCCGCTCACCTGGGAGCGCATATCAGCTACCTGCCTGCTTGCCTGAGGTCCGACGGTCTGCCTTACTACTCCGGTCAGTCTGTCTATGGACCAGCTTGCCCGCTCACCTGGGAGCGCTTCTCCGTTATCTGCCTGCTTGCCAGCCCGGAGGCTCCGTTGTCACGTGCTGTGACCACCAGCTATCTCAGAGACTCTTGCCCGCTCACCTGGGAGCGCATCTCCGTTACCTGCCTGCTTGCCAGCCCGGAGGTCCTGTTGTCTCGTGCGGTGACCACCAGCTATTCCAGAGACTCTTGCCCGCTCACCTGGGAGCGCTTCTCCGTTACCTGCCTGCCTGCCAGCCCGGAGGCTCCGCCGTCACGTGCCGTGACCACCTGCTTTTCCAGAGACTCTCGCTTGCTCACCTGGGAGCACCAATCTACCATCTGCCTGCTAGCCTACCCGGAGGCTCTGCCATCACAGGTCGTACCTACCCCTTACCCAGAGACTGCCCTGATCACTTGCCGTATCTCCCTGTCCGTTCATCCAGAGACTGCCACCCGCTCCCTTACAAGGGCCGCCCCCTTGTATAGTAGCTCAGAGGTTCCGCCTCCCGGACCCGTTACAGTTTGCTCGGGCCATGGAACCCGGTGGCACCCAAGCTCCCTCGCTCTCGGACCTCTGTCTAGAACTGTCCCGTCAGAGGTCCCAACAGGAGGCCATCCTGGGTCACCTGCGGAATGTTAATACTCGCCTGAACACTCTGTCTGATCCACCAACAACCTCCGCCAGTGCCATATCTTGCAATCCGGCAGCTCCGCTGCCCACTAATACTATGGTATCCTACCCCGGACCCCGGCTTTCTGCACCTCCTCGCTTCGGAGGCGACCCCGTCCAGGCTCGGGGCTTCTTAAATCAGTGCACCCTGCATTTTGAACTTTTGTCCTACCAGTTTAACTCCGACCGGGCCAAAATTGCCTTCATCATGTCCCATCTCACCGGGGAGGCCCTGGCCTGGCTGAATCCTCTATGGGAGAGAGGAGACCCCCTGGTGTCCAACTTGCCTGCTTTTCTCACGGCTTTCCGGAAAGTCTTCGACGAACCCGGACGGAAGACCTCATCTGCATCATCGTTGCTACGCCTCCGTCAGGGGAGTCTCACCGTGGGCCAATATGCCATACGGTTCCGTACCCTTGCCTCGGAGCTGGCCTGGGATAACGACGCTCTGGTTTCCGTCTTCTGGGAGGGTCTGTCCGGCCGTATTAAAGATGAACTTGCCGGTCGGGACATTCCTACCACTCTCGATGACTTAATAACTCTTGCCACCCGGATTGACCTACGGTTCCAGGAGCGTGCCAAAGAGGTCACCCGTGAGAGAAGGATTCCACGTTTAGCTCCTACTTTCCAGAAACCCGTCATTCCCTCCATTTCTCCCCAGGTACACTCTCCTGAGCCTATGCAGGTCGACCAGACCAAGATGGTCAAAACCCGTCAGGACTCACGCCGTGCCGAGGGGAGCTGCTTCTACTGTGGCAGTAAGGAGCACCGGATCCGTGCCTGCCCGGAGAGGTCGGGAAACGCCTGTGTCTAGGTTCGCTCAGAGAGGTCCACCTAGACAAGAATAAATCCTCTCCATCCCTGCTGTTGTCAGTTTCGATCATCTACGGGGAGAACCGTTATTTCGAACTAGCCTAACTTGACTCTGGAGCAGCCGGGAACCTTATTTCACAGTCCCTGGTTGAGAAATACCGCATCCCCACCAAACCTCTGGCTGTACCCTTGTCTGTCGCTGCCGTGGATGGGGGCCTCTTACCTCGCCCCATTCAACTCATCACCGAATCCATTACCCTGCAGGTGGGAATGCTGCATTCTGAAAGTATCTCCTTTCATGTTCTACCTGGACTCTCTCACGCCCTCTTGCTAGGTCTGCCCTGGCTCCAGAGACATGCACCCGTGCTAGACTGGCAAACCGGAGAGGTCCTTCGCTGGGGACAAGACTGTCATAAAACCTGCCTGGTTCCCGTCCATCCCGTCCGTCCCTCTCCTACCCCAGCTAATCTACCTGGACTTCCGATTCCTTATTGGTCTTATGCAGATGTCTTTAATAAAAAGGAGGCAGAGACATTACCACCACATAGACCATACGACTGTCCCATCGATCTGCTACCCGGTACTACTCCTCCCCGTGGGCGTATCTATCCTTTATCCGCTGCTGAGACCCGGTCAATGTCCGAATATATTGAGGAGAATCTGGCCAGAGGATTCATCCGGAAATCTACCTCCCCGGCGGGAGCAGGCTTCTTTTTCGTCAAAAAGAAGGACGGCTCTCTCCGTCCCTGTATAGACTATAGAGGCCTAAACCTGATCACGGTGAAGAATAAGTACCCCCTTCCGCTCATTCCAGAATTATTTGATCGTCTGAGGGGGGCTAGGATCTTCACCAAACTGGACCTTCGTGGGGCGTACAACCTGGTTCGTATTCGTCAGGGGGATGAATGGAAGACGGCATTCAACACCCGGGACGGCCACTATGAATACCTGGTAATGCCCTTTGGTCTCTGTAACGCTCCTGCCGTCTTTCAAGAGTTGGTCAATGACATCTTCCGGGACCTTCTCTACTCCTGCGTAGTGGTGTACCTGGACGACATCTTGGTCTTCTCTCCGGATCTCCAGACTCACCGGAGGGACGTTCGTCAGGTCCTGCTCAGGCTAAGGCAGAACCATCTCTACGCTAAATTTGAGAAGTGCCTCTTTGAGCAGACCTCGCTTCCGTTTCTGGGCTACATTATCTCTCAGACCGGCCTACAAATGGATCCTGAGAAACTGTCTGCCATCGAGAAATGGCCCCGACCGGAGGGGTTGAAGGCCATTCAGCGATTCCTGGGCTTCGCCAACTACTACCGCCTCTTCATACCACACTTCTCTTCCCGGACGGCCCCAATTTCTGCGCTCACCCGTAAAGGTACTAATCCCAAAGAGTGGCCACCCGAAGCAGAGGAGGCCTTTCTTTCCCTTAAACAGGCCTTCTCTTCCGCCCCGGTGCTGCATCGCCCAGATGGCAACAAGCAGTTCTTCCTGGAAGTTGACGCCTCCTCCTCTGGAGCCGGAGCGGTACTTACTCAAAAATCATCTTCCGGGAGGATGGTAACTTGTGGCTTCTTCTCTAAACTCTTCTCCTCCTCTGAGCGCAACTATTCCATAGGAGACCGAGAGTTATTGGCCATCAAACTGGCATTGGAGGAGTGGCGTTACCTGCTCGAGGGGGCTCTTCACCCGGTAATAATTTACACTGACCACAAGAACTTGGCTTACCTCCAGCATGCCCAGAGACTTAACCCGCGCCAAGCCCGGTGGTCCTTGTTTTTTGCTCGTTTTGATTTTGTCCTTCATTTTCGCCCGGCTGACAAAAACGTCAAGGCGGACGCCTTGTCTCGATCCTTTCTGGTGTCTGATCTCGAGGAGGATCCGAAACATATCATCGATCCCGCCAGAGTAATGCAGGTGGCTCCCGTGAGTCTAAATCGTCTTCCTCCTGGTAACACGTTCGTACCAGTACCTGATCGGGAGAAGATCCTACACTGGGGTCATTCGTCTAAACTAGCTGGCCACGCCGGTCAGAAAAAGACCCTCCAGCTTATTACCCGGCACTACTGGTGGCCTAACCTGCACAAGGATGTAATAGACTTTGTTTCTGCCTGTGTGTCCTGCGCCCGCAACAAAGTTCCGAGACACCTGCCGGCCGGCCGCCTCCTACCTCTGCCAGTACCTGCTGCCCCCTGGCAGCATATAGCGATGGACTTCATTACTGATCTGCCCGTCTCTGCCGGTTGTACGGTCATTTGGGTGGTCGCTGACCGCTTCTCCAAGATGGCTCACTTCATTCCACTGCCAGGTCTTCCGTCTGCACCCGAGCTGGCTAAAGACTTTATCCGCCACATCTTCCGTCTTCATGGCCTGCCCCGTCACATCGTGTCGGATCGTGGGGTACAGTTCACTTCCCGTTTCTGGAGAGCCACTTGTAAATTGCTGGACGTCACCCTGGACTTCTCCTCCGCTTACCACCCACAGTCTAATGGTCAAGTGGAGCGGATCAATCAGAACCTGACCAGTTACCTTCGGCACTTCGTTAATGCCCACCATTCTGACTGGGTGGATCTCCTGCCATGGGCCGAATTCTCGTACAACAATCACGAGAGCGAGTCTTCCTCCAAATCCCCGTTTTTTGTAGTCTACGGTCAGCATCCTCGGATCCCGTTTCCCGTCTCCACCTCGGCGGACAATCCGGCTGCGGAATCTCTTGTTAACAAATTTTCCTCCATATGGGAGAGTACCCGGTCCGCACTCCTTCTGTCATCCGAGCGTATGAAAAGACACGCTGACAAAAAACGTCTGGACCCTCCTCAATTCCGCCCTGGGGATAAAGTCTGGCTCTCGTCCAAATATGTCCGGCTCAAGATCCCTTCCTATAAGTTAGGGCCTCGGTTCATCGGCCCACTGGAGGTCATCAGTCAGATCAACCCGGTGGCCTATAAATTGAAACTCCCGGCCAACTTACGGATCCCTAACTCCTTCCATGTATCTCTCCTCAAACCTGTGGTACTTAACTCTTTTTCCAAGTCTACAGGTACGCCTCCTGCTCCGGTTTCTGCTGAGGACGAGTTTGAGGTAGAGAACATTCTTGCCACCAAAAGGGTAAGAGGAAAGACCTTTTTTCTGGTAGATTGGAAGGGGTTTGGTCCTGAGGAGAGAACGTGGGAGCCCCGGGAGAACATCCATGCCCCTCTCATCCTAGCTAAATTTCTGTCTGGCCTAAAAAAGGGGGGGCCTAAAGGGGGGGGTACTGTAGCGCTGGCGTCCCTGCCCTCTGCTAGGCAGGGACGCTGCTCCCCTCACCGCTCTGCTCCGTGCCCGGCGTCCTCTCCCCGCTCTGCTGTCAGCGCGCGTCCCTTCCCGGCCCCTGTGCTTAGGGCGCGCGCGCGCGCGCTCCCCTCCTCTTAAAGGGGCCGCGCGCGCCGCCCTAAGGAGTCCCCGGCCAATGGCCGGAGGACTTCATCATATATAAGGCACCTCCTCCAAAATGGAGGTGCCCGAGCAATGTTGTTTGCACCTGTGTCTCACCTGTGCTTCAGCCCTCAGGTCCCGTAGCCAGTTACCTGCCAGTTACCTGCCTGATTCCTGCCTGAATACTTGTTACCTGTCTGCCAGTCTGAGGTCCGATGGTCTGCCTTACTACTCCTGTCAGTCTGTCTAAGGACCAGCCTGCCGCTCACCTGGGAGCGCATATCAGCTACCTGCCTGCTTGCCTGAGGTCCGACGGTCTGCCTTACTACTCCGGTCAGTCTGTCTATGGACCAGCTTGCCCGCTCACCTGGGAGCGCTTCTCCGTTATCTGCCTGCTTGCCAGCCCGGAGGCTCCGTTGTCACGTGCTGTGACCACCAGCTATCTCAGAGACTCTTGCCCGCTCACCTGGGAGCGCATCTCCGTTACCTGCCTGCTTGCCAGCCCGGAGGTCCTGTTGTCTCGTGCGGTGACCACCAGCTATTCCAGAGACTCTTGCCCGCTCACCTGGGAGCGCTTCTCCGTTACCTGCCTGCCTGCCAGCCCGGAGGCTCCGCCGTCACGTGCCGTGACCACCTGCTTTTCCAGAGACTCTCGCTTGCTCACCTGGGAGCACCAATCTACCATCTGCCTGCTAGCCTACCCGGAGGCTCTGCCATCACAGGTCGTACCTACCCCTTACCCAGAGACTGCCCTGATCACTTGCCGTATCTCCCTGTCCGTTCATCCAGAGACTGCCACCCGCTCACTTACAAGGGCCGCCCCCTTGTATAGTAGCTCAGAGGTTCCGCCTCCCGGACCCGTTACAGTCGGCAGTTGCAGCCAACTCTCCTTGAAGTGCGGGCTCAGCTGCTAAGCCTGCACAGCACGACTACCATGAAAATAGCACAGTTCATGTTTAATCCCATGTGCCCATGATGTAATAGTATGTCATAGGGCAGTAAGGTGTTAGACTTTTGATTGGTTGTTTCTATATTTTCCATTTACCATAATGGAGGACTGATCACATACGTGAGCTCAGGACATGGAATGCAATGTGTGGACCTGGGGAGGAATCATTGACCAGACCTGAGGCTCCTATGATTTGTTGGGTTGACCCCCAGTTGCCTCTATTAAGCACTGTGAAGACCCATACAGAGGCTCAGATATGTTATCATACACTGACTATTAGCTTCATTCAAGGAGTCAAATATAAGAATTTTCAATAATAGTTGAAATAATATTTAATTATTTATTTATCAATTTCCTATCAGTATGTCTTTGGAGTGTGGGAGGAAACCGGAGAACCCGGAGGAAACCCACGCGAACACGGGGAGAGCATACAAACTCCATGCAGTTGTTCTCTTTGGTTGGGTTTGGACCCGAACGCTGCAAAGCAACAGTGCTAACCACTGAGCCACCGTGTTGCCCAATAGTCTTCAATGTGGCACTAATCATGATAGGACGAGAACAGAGACCGAGCCCGGAATCTGTCTCCTTATGCAGCAGGAAGCTCACTTTATTCCGTGAGTTCATCTGACTGCGGAAAGTCCAGTAAATGTCGTATCCAGAAGTGAGAACAGAGACCGAGCCCGGAATCTGCCTCTTGATGCAGCAGGAACCTCACTTTATTCCGTGAGTTCATCTGACTGCGGAAAGTCCAGTAAATGTCGTATGCGAGAACAGAGACCGAGCCCGGAATCTGTCTCTTTTTTCTGACTTGTTTTCGCCTTGTGGAAGAGTCGTCACATCCGGCTGGATTCTTTGTTCATTGACGGATCACAATCAGGCCTCTCTCCGGAATAGTGATCTGTAGAAATAATAAATATGACTGAAGATGAAACAACTGGATATCATATATAAGCGGCAGGCAATGTACTCCTGGTTACTGATTTCTAGCCTTGTGAGAAAAGATTTAAGATAAGTGATATTGGCTTATTCTTAGTTTAGGACTGTACCCCCCATTCATATAGAGGGGGCTGACAATCACTATGTGAGATCTGAGACCACCCACTGGACTCCTAAACCCAGAATGTTTCATATTGGCCGGCACTAAGCATTTCATGGATATCTAAGAAGTACATGAGTGCAATTTTTTAAATCTATAAATTTAAATTAAAAAATAAATTATTGATTATGTAGCGTTAATAAAGCTAGATCTAAATAGAACTATTTTTACTGTAAAGGATCTTCTCCCCACTATTTTAGCTTTAGTAAAAGATCAAGTATTTCTAAAACATTAAAAGACATCCAGGAACTTAAAGATGTCAGACAAACCCCTGCAGATCCCCAATGAATCTAGGACCTCCAGCAAGTTGTCATAGCCGGAACGGACATTGAATGTACAACGTGATGATTCGTGCCGCAAAGCTGGAGCCACTGTCTCCAACAAAAGAAGCAAAACGTAGTTTAACAAGTGTACAGTTTTATACGATGATTTATATGGTTGTATAACTAATATATTTCCCATCTGGTATTATCACTCATCCCCTTAAAAAATAAAATTGGTACTTAATATTTTATCTCCTCTTGTAAAAGGATTGAATAGTTCTAAGAAGAGATACCTGGCCTGGAAAGAAACTAAAAATTCTAACTCTGAAATAATAGGATCTGAAAACCCACTCAAATTATATTCTCAAATTATATATTCTCATTACCAAAAATTAAAAAAGTTAAAGTTGACTATTCCCATCTTATCTTACCTTTCATTTTTCCTCAGGTCCAGCTTTAAAAAGTTCTAATTTATGGAGCTGTAGATATTACCTCCTTCAGGACAAAGTCTATAAAGATGAAATAAAATTAAATTATTTGATATAAAATGATACAGAAGGATTATCTACATGTACAGTAAAGCATTAAACCTGACATATTGTGCCACTACGTGTTTCCAAGAGACGCACTATAACATTATGCTGCGGTGCTCCTTTACTCCAATGAGACCCCGCAGAGCATTTCCTTCCCAACCTCCTCTATGCTGGAGAGGTTGTGCTAAACCGGGAGACATTTTACACATATTTTGGAGTTGTCCATAAAGGAATTATGGAAAGAAACTTTGAACTTACTCCTATGAATTTCTAAACCCAATATTCCACTTACACCACAATTAATATTATTATCACAAGGTCTAGAAGAAATCCCACCCAAATTTCAACATATCTCTTGTCATATCTTTTTGGTGATTAAACATTTAATCGCAACAAAATGGAAGCAAATAATTCCTCCATCAATATTAGAAGTAATGGAAAGGCATCAACGCACAATATTAAAGTTCAACTTTGCGATTAGTGAAAAAATGTTGTAGCTGATATTTAGTTAGATGAATGCCATAGTGGAAGAGTTTTTTTTACTCAGGCTAAACCCAAAACTTAAAAACTAAAATAGTTGTATAAACAAACAATACCGGATATATACCAAACTAATTGTTTACACATATTATGGTCAAAGTTATAATAGTTGTTTATTACTAATAATAATGACTAGCCTTGCCTTTACTTTCTCTCCTGTAACTTCCCATTGTTACCCCATTACTCCTTTTCCCCTCCCCAATTTATATTCCTTCTTAATGTTATTTTTTTTGTAAATGTTAAATAAAAACAATTGAACGAGATGATCCGACATTTACCATTTTTTACCCGTTGTAAATCCTGTTGTTCTCCTGAATCTGGCATTGTTCATCCTTTGTTCCTCAAGATTCTAATTTCCTGAGAAATTGCCCCCTTTTCCCTTTATGTAAATCTAGTATTTGTATTTATTTTTGCCAAGTGGGCGTGACCCTCAAAAACTTCTCTTTTTGAGAAACATCTTGATGACAACGGCCAGTTGGCTAAAATAGTGGATAAATGTATAGGGAGCAGGGAGACCTATCAGGAACAAGGAGATTTGAGAACAAGAGACAAACAATGCCGTATTCAGGAGAATAGCAGCATTTATACCGGGTTAAAATAAATGTATATTTATGGCGAGTGACAGGTTATCTTAAAAGTAGATTCCACCAAAAAGACATAGCAGATTTTTTCAAATACAATTTATGTCATATAATCAGCCCCATATCAGTAGGGTAGGGTCACACTTAGGCTGTGTGCCCACGATGCGTTTTTTAAGCGTTTCCGCAGCGGCAAAAACGCTGCAGAAACGCTTAAAAAATGCATGGTAGAAGGTCTGCCATGTTCCCCAATGATAATCCGTATGTGCTGTGCACATGCTGCAGAAATTTCCGCTGCGGATTATCATTGCGTAAAAAAAGCAGCACTACCAATTATTTTGCGGAAGCGCTGAGTTTTCTCCGCCATTGACTTGCATTAGACCGCATGGACTCCGCATCACTGTATATGTAGATGTATGCGTTCCATTGTGGGGATGGTACCCGGGTGTGGAGGAGAGGAGACATCCACACCCAGGTGCCATAGTACCTGTAAAAAAAAGAATAAAATAAAAAATATATGTTATACTTACCTTCCGGCGGGCCGCGGTGCGCTCGTCCTCCCATGCCGGCAGATCGCGGTGGACTGAAGGACCTGCGCTGACGTCATAGCCATGTGACGGGTCACGCGATGCTGACGTTGGCAGGTCCTTCAGTGTACCGCGATCTGCCGGCAGCCAGGACGGAGTGAAGCAAGACTGCCGGGGCCATCGGAAGGTAAGTATATATTTATTTTTTTATTTTTAACCATTCTTTGGGGTCACACTATATAAATCCATGCCGTTTGCATGGATTTATATAGTGTGACCAAGTTGTCAAGCACTTTCCAAGTGATGCTAAAATCGCTTGGAAAGCGCTTATCAACCCGCATGCGGAAATGCATGTGAAGAACGCTTCACATCCGCATGTCCCTGGCAGAAAAACGCATGTACAATCCGCATGTACAATCCGCATGTACAATCCGCATGCGTTTTTTTTTCCAGGAGAGATGCAGAAACGCTCAGGAAAAATCCTGAGCATTTCTGCATCGTGGGCACATAGCCTTAGGATAAAACTATTTATGTCATAATAATAAGTTAATTGCAGCTTTGTTAATGTTATGTTATGCAGCTTTGTTAATGTTATGTTATGGAGCTTTGTTATGGGGATGGATGTATTATACAGATGCTGGGTATTACATTTACTAATTATGGAGCTAATGCTAATCCAATTCTGTAAGAGATATGATCGGATAATTAACTTATTTCTGCACGTACCTTCAGACTCTGTCTCTGCCTTCTTATGATCATTTTCAACAAAGAGGGCGCATGCGAAAAAGAATCCTCCTCCGAAAACCAGCACAAAGGGGCAAACCATGAGGGCGTACTGCAGACTGCGGAAGTTCGAAAGAGCCGAGTCTGGATTGTAACTTTTGATGCGGTCGGATATCTGAAGATGAGACGAGATAAATAATTATGTATGGTTAATGAAAGTAAAAAAACATAATTGACTGGACACGTTTATGCTGACAGCAGTCAATGGATACCAATGAAATCTGGTGATCATAGAAAGAGAAGGTGCCTCACTGCAGATAGCGGCTCCTCCAAACTATGAACAGCAATGCTTCCAGTATCCGCAGCTCCAGTACTACACATTGTCTGGGAACAGGACACTTGTGACATCCTTCTTCAGCAGATAATCTGTGACGTAACTCCAGGACATCTTGTCTTTGGAGTTCTGCCACCCCGTCAACAGAGCGGAAGAGAAGATGCTGCTCTGTCAACGTGATATCAGGGGAGGCCACTGAATCGCGGGTGTTGGCAGAGATCGGTCCCGGGCACTACAGGCAGGTATTTAGCAACGACTTGCCTGTTAGCCCATAGTAAAAAAAATCAAATAGTCCCGGTGAACCCTTTTAAGTATGTTATGAATAGGCTACAGCGAGTTTTAAAAACTCCTCTGTGACAGAGCATGTCCTATTCTCATCCGTTCTGCGGATCAGACTTGGCCAGTAAAGAGTAACTGTCGTTATAAAATCAATACAGTACACGTGAAAATAAGCAACTTTGTGGTAGATCTTATCAGATAAATCTGCTTATTTTTCCTCCATTAATTTATAACATTCTTAATTCACAGATAAAATCTGTAATCAGTGAAGACAGATTTTTACATTACTGAGATAGGAGATGACAATTGCTGTTGATCAGATTCTATGTACATGGGGGGAGCCTGCCTCTAGCTCCTCCCTCTTTCCTCTCCATAGAATGTTATAAGCACCAACTGTCATCTCCTATCCCAGTAATGCTTCACTGAATACAGTGAGAACTTTGAGAATAAACGATCAGTTCGAGAGGAGAAAGAAGCAGATTTCTCTGAAAAGATATATTCCAACGTTTCTTATTTTCATGTGTACTGTACTATTGATTTATGAAATAAAAATTAAAACTGGGGTTACTATTTCTAGTCTATAGGAATCTGTTAAAAATGGATGGAGAAAGGATGATATACTTTGTACTTCAGTTTTCCATCTGTGTTTCATCCATTTTTCATTGATCCATTATTAAGAGTCAATGGATAAATAAAGTTTGGACAGTCTACCACCTTCACTTTTTAAAAAAACAGATGACACAAGAGAAAAATGGTCTGTTTTGCGACAATGTACAAATGGAAACAGATGTGTGAATGTAGCCCTAAAGTGATGTGAGAATATGTAACAGCTACTTACTAGCCCGATGAAATAGGAGCTTCCAGCTTCCCCCAGCAGGTGGGACCCCGCCATCGATAACGCCTGTGCTGTTGATCGCCTTGTGGGAGAAACCACATACTGAAACAAGAGAATATTCTGAATGAGCAGAAGGAGTCACTGAACCCAACGAGACAACAGAACATGGACAAAGTGAACATACTTGAAGCCTAAGTTAAAGAAGTTGTCCACTATGGATAGGGCATCAATGTATGATCGGCCGGGGTCCCGCATGCGGCATCCCTTCCGATCAGCAGTTATCGGTGCCGGCGGCGGCTGCCACCAGCCGGAAGTCCTTACCTATTCAAGTCAATTGAATAGGAGGTGGATGTGCAGTACACCGCGGTGACCACTATAACTTGACGGCCAAACACCGCAGGTAAGCCCCTCCGGCCGGTGGCAGCCGCTGCAGATACCAATAACTGCTGATCGCCGGGGGTGCCGCATGCGGGACCCCGGCCATCCTACATTGATGCCATATCCTACGGGTAGGGCATCAATGTGAAAGTAGTGGACAACCCCTTTAAATGCACAATCAGCCAGGATAGATAAGAAGCCCAGACATGTTGTGGACTGAGATTTTACTAAAGAAGTTTTTAATCATCTTGCGCCAGGTTTATTTTTAGTTGGGAATTACCCAACAGACGCTTGGGCACAGCCAGGATTATGGGGCATTTGATGGGTAAAAACAGAACATAGAGACTGACTACATACATATAATTATAGCTATGATAAGTTTAGCGCTTTTCTCCACTCACCAGGCGGATATCAGTTGAAACTGAAAAGTTCAGGCTCAGAAATATGGTCCCGATGAATATAAACACCTGCAGAGAGTAAAGAACAATACATATAAACATTTGTGTCTTGCACGCTTTCCTATCCCCCATAGGTTTTGTCTTTATAATCCATTCATCCACCCCAGTCTCCGTACATTCATAGACAGCCCCCGCCATAGTCTATGATTTCTACTGCTCGGTCCTATAGCCGAGACCCAGTAAGGGGATGAAAGCAATCTGTACTCCAGGTACTTACATAAGTGGCCACAAGGCTGATGTCTGCAAGAATAATAGCCAACAGCAGGAAAATGGCGGAGCCCAGCAATCCAACCGCACAAACTATAGGGTCAGCACGAGGGTTGTACTTCCTGCATCTCTTGGCTATCTCCGCCCCTGTTCCAACTCCAAGGATGCCAGAGATGACCTTAAGTCCTCCGAAAATCAGACTGCAAAGAAAAGCGGTAAAGAGATTAGTAAAGTAGCTTGAAGAAATGAAATATAAATAATTTGATATAATAATAATTTGAAATATAAATATTTTTTTTTAGAGAGAAAACGGTCATAGGGGGAATTAAATTCCCACCAGTGAATGTCAAATTAAAGTTTGCTAAACTTGTACCTGTCATCATAGTTGGATAGTTGAGTCTGATATGGCGCCTTCTGTAGCATGAGAGCCCGGGCACGCTTCAGGAAAGTAACAGCCCAGAAGCCGAATGCAGCTGCCACAAATTTTACCATAATAGTCCCAAGAGTAGAAAACAGAAGACTTCGGCTGCAGAGAGAGAAAAGGGTAAAAAACTTGTAAATGACGCAGAAGTCACGGGGGAGATCAGTGACATAAATCAATGCACAGAAGACACCTACTTTTTACGCAGTTGGTTGGCATCCATAAGCCATCCTTTGAAGCTCAGTGGTTTGTTCTTTTCCTCTGCAGCTCCTCTGGACGGTTCTTTTACAAATGCAGCCATGAGCAGGACTCCTACCAGGCCCAGAGCAGAGATGATCTGTGTAGATGAAGAAGGAGACATCACATATCACATATACAGAGGTTTCATCACAAAAAGGACATGAGCACAGACTGTTGTGGAACTGGTTCCATTAAAGGGGATCTGCGACGAGGTGTTTGCTGCGCATCTGAGAGCAGCATAATGCAGGGACAGAGACCCCGATTCCAGCGATGTGTCACTTGCTGGTGTGCTTGGTGAAGTATTGATAAAATCCCAGTTTTCTCTGCTGCAGATCTAGCAGTACTCTGAATGCTGAGCTCTGTATACCCTGCCTACACCACTGATTGGTAGATTTTTCTGTGCACACTGTACATAGGCAGAAAGCCACCAATCAGTGGTGGGGTCGGGGTTACACAGAACAGGAGGACTACATGGCACGAGACAACTAGTCCCCTCGTCATAATCTCCTGCTAATAAAACAGTGATTTTTTTTATAAAGCATCTACAAGGAGCAGTAAGTGACACATCGCTGGAATCAGGTGCTCTGCCCCTACAGGGCCCCTGCTCTCAGATCAAATGGAAAAACATACTGCCAGATTCCCTTTAATACGATTCAGGAATTATAATTAAGATTCACAGTTTGTCCACAAGATCCCTCAGACCTATTACTTACCCGGAAGGCCCATTGCCAGGCGCCACCAAATGCACTTGTCACTTTAGACCCAATGATGTAACCAAGGCCACTGTAAAAAACAAAAACAAAGTTGTCATAATTTCTGCACACATATAAACATATACATTTTTGAGTGCCTTTTTCCGGCTCCTCCTTCCTACTCCACCCCCTCCATAGACTTCTATGAGCAGCAACTGTTACCCCATGCCGCATAAAGCTACAATCTGTCTTGTCACTGAAGATGGATTTTTATCAGTGAATTAATGAAGGGAAATAAGTATATTTCCTGATAAGATATATTACAACATTTCCTATGTCCATTTAAATGATTTATAAAAAAACAATAAAAAGTGTAAGATCATTCTGAGTCTTCACATTCTTTGAGGAGCTCTTGTCATAAGTGCTAAAAGTCAAACTGTCTAGCAGAAAACTTTTTTGCCCATAGCAATCAGTGCAGTTTTCTGTTAGGGAAAGTCTTGACATTGCTGAAAAAATATTTCCATTTAGAGTCTTGAATCAATTTCCTAGAAATCTGCAGCAATTCCAGAAATGTTTGCTGGTTCACTGCTGATCCTCCCCCTACGTGTTGCGACACCATGATCATTACTTGCGGAGGGGTTTTTGAAACGCCATCCATATGTATTGTACATGCATCTGTAGAGCAAAATCCGTACCGAAAAAAGTCCACAGCAAATCCGCCTTGTCGGACTTACTCTTAGACAGTTTGGCTATGATTCCCTCCTTAAAACAATAAATAGATCTACACTCACCAGCCAAAGGGTGCTGCTAAGTAATACAAGTTAAGCGCGCGGCTGCGCCGATCTCCCACGAAGACGTCGGCAATGATGGAGGGGGCAGTTATTTTAAAACTTGCCTCTGCAGCTCCAGACAGTCCATTAATTAGGAGAAAAACTGTAAAATACTGTGAAAACACAAAAAAATATTCAGTGACCATTTATGAAAGTTTTCTAAGACACCTAAAGAAATACGGTAATGGAAAAATTATAAACTTTTCCTAATTTTGGACCCGCTCTCACTTTTGTCTTGCAAATACTAATGCAAAATACTGATCTACATACAAACAAGTGAGAGGCTTTAGGGCTCATGCAGACGTCGGTGGATCCCGGTCCGATCTCTGACAGCGTGATAGCGATGCTCGGGTCGGAAGACCCGCGGCCAGTCCGTGCATTATTGTCCATGATGGCACCGAGATCCACAGACGTCTGCATGAGCCTTAAGTCTTTATGCTTCTACCAATTAGATCAGTTACCTCATTGGGAACGTAGGACTTGCAGAGAATGATGGCCGACCAGAAGGACATCCCTGCACACATGATGTATTTTCTGTTCCAGCGGTCACCCAGGTATCCATAGATTTGACCAAACAGGACACTGCTGATCGTGAATACTAGAAGGGGAAAAACAAGAGGTCACAGTTAATAGAAATGATTTCTTTAACATATATTTATTTATATTTGAGGATTATTTAAACTGTTGCACTGAAAACACTTCTCCCGTCCTCATCACTGTTTGCATTTTTGGTAACTATAAAGGCGGCCATCATGTGAACGTTACAAAATTGGAACCTTATGATGTCACGAGATTCCAGCCGTCCTCACAAGTGACCTATAGAATGGGATTTTATGTTAAAAGTTTACCTAAGCTTATAAGGCCGGATTTGCTGTCGTCCATTTTAAATGCGCTTTGTAGGTAAGAAATCGCTCCTGCCAGAACAAAAAGAAGAACACGAATGATTATTGTAATTAGAGAAGTGCAGGAATAGACATCACAGCAGCTAACGAGCCTTCTCGTTGGCCATGAAGATTTTCTTCTTTTTTTGCAGTTTTGGGCCTTATACACCTTGCCCCCGACATAAGCCGGTTTACGCCTACTTACCTACGAAAGTGAAGGCAGCTATGAAGGTGACCAGATTGATGAAGGTTAGAACGCCTACAATAATGAAAGAGCGGACTATGGAGACTCCAGTCCGGGCGTGCAGGTCCTGTTCTTCGCAGTTTTCATCCTCATCTTGCTGGTCTTTTCCTTTTTCCACATCTTCTAATAGAAGTGGCATTTTTGGGGTGGAATTGAAGAGAGATACCATGTTCAACAGAGCCCTGCAAACACTGGAGAAAAACACAAGACGGTAAAAATATTGCATTAGTCTCAGTCAATTCCGTGGTAGTGCAGTATATAGTGTAATAAGCAATCGAACAACAATAAGTTTAAGTCCCCTAGAGGGACTAAAAATGAGGTCAAATTCAGCAAAAAAAGTTTTTCTTTAATATAAAAAAAATAATAAAATATAAAGATTTCAAAAATAAAGAGAAAAAAAACAAGCATATATATATATATATATATATATATATATGTATTTTTCAGATTATAAGACTCACTTTTTGTTCTCCCAAATTTGGGGGGAAAATGGGGGTGCGATTTATAATCCAATTGTAGCTTACCGGGCTGGGGGGGTATCTGCGGTGGAGCAGGGTCCCAGGAGTCAGGGTCACTGCTGCAGGAAGTTGAAGGTGGTGGGGCGATGCTGTGGGCCCCAGACTGGGAGGTGGGGGTGGTCAGCGATGCGAGGCTGCTTCGGGCACCAGGCTTCCAGAAAATGTCAGTGGAGCCCCCGCACTGCCCATCGTTTTCACTGCTGTGGACTTCGGGAAAATGGACGCCTCCAGCGGAGCATGTGTAGATCTCGGCTCCCGAGATCTCGATCTTGGGAGCGGAGATCTCAATCTAAACATGCGCCATTTTCCCAAAGTCCACTGCAGTGAAAACGATGCAAATGATGGGCAGTGTGGGGACTTGTTTGATATTTTCTGAAAGCCCGTGGCCCGGAGCAGTCTCGCACTGTGCTGAGCACCCCAACCTTCCAGCCCGGGCCCTGCAGCATCGCCCCACTCCTGCCACCGTTGAAAGCTTTCTGCAGCAGCGACCCTGCCTCCTGGGATCCCGCTTCACCGCAGCCCCCTCGACCACCCCCGGGTAAGCTATCGTAAAAGGGGATTATAAGACGCACTATTTTATTAATTTCATTTTTTTCCCATTTTCCTCCCCAAAATTTGGGGTGCATCTTCTAATCTGCAAAATACAGTCTCTGGCATCAATATATCCATAAAAGTAAGAGAAACAATCAAAACGCCAGAATGGCCTTTATTTCCCTTGTTTTTTTTTTTTATTACGGCACCTTCCCCGAAAAATGCAATAAAAAGTCATCCAAACTGTGTATGTTCCCCAAAATGGTGTCAATAAAAACATCAACTTGCCATAAAATGGTGAAACAAATCAATTTTTTTTTTAAATTCTAAAACTATTGTTGTAACCACTTACGGTAAGTAATAACAATAATAATAATAATAAAACAATATGAACCCTGAATCATCTTTCCAGATCAATCGTACCACAAAATGAACGTGGTAAAAAGCACAAAAAACAGTTTTGTTTTTCTGTTTTTTTTTCACCATTTCACCATAGTTATTATTTTTTCCCCATTTTTCAGTATAATATAAGGTAAAATGAATGCTGTTCTTCTAAGCAACAACTCGTCTCACAAAAAAAAAAACAAGCTTTCACCTGACTATGTGATCAGAAAAATAAAAAAGTGGAGGAAATATTGGCCGTGCTTTGAAAGGGTTAATGACAATTTACAAAAAACGTGTCTATACTGTTATTGGGGATAATTCTATAGGGAAATCTATATATGTCCCCCTATAATCATCTACAGGTTGTCTCCCCCTGGGAAAGGCTCCCATTACTCATTAGATGAAGTTCAGACTTACCTTTCTCTCTTTCCACCGGAGGGCGCTGATAATAACAAATAAATATCACTTTCTATAGCAAATTTTGCAACACAGAAATCGTGAGTACAACACACAATAGTGAGTGGCTGGGATCCGGCCGGCGCCCATAGTTATACACAGGGGCCGATTGTGACATCATCAGCCGGTCACTGGGGGTTCTAAGCCATTGTGATGTCATCGATCTATCTAATCATCCGTCCATCCATGGATTCTGTAGTACTACAACACCCAGTATGTACGTCTGGAAAAGTATAGAACTAGCATGCTCCACCCTCACGTTTTTCATTGTGCTGTGGTCTATATTGAAATTCATGTCCCTCTGGATGGATGGATGGACATGCTGAGTTTTGTAGTACTACTGAATCCATCCATCCATCCATCCATCAAGAGGAACATCAATTTCATTATAGACCAAAGCACAATGAAAGACTTGAGGATGGATCTTGCTAGTTCTATACTTTTCCAGATGTATATACTGGGTGTTGTAGTACTACAGAATGATAAGGACTCTGATGACAGGGCATGCTGACACCTGTAGTCCTATACTTTTCTAGAAGTGCATGCTGAGAATTGTGGTACTACAGCACAATAAGAACATAAATTTCAATATATACCACAATACTGTGCTATTGCTGTATATAGTATAAACAATCAAACAATCATAGGTTCAAGTCTACCAGGGTGGGTAAAAAAATAAAAATAAATATCAACAAAAATTTAAAAAAATATATATAAAATATAAAAAGTTCAATTAACTCCTGTTCCTAATTAAAAACTAAAGAGATAAAAATATACATATTGTGCATCAATGTATCCATAAAAGTAAGAAAAACCATCAAAACGCCAGAATTGCCTTTTCTTTTCTATCGCAGCATCTTCCCCCCAAAAAATGCAATAAAATGTCATCAAATCTTTGTATGTTCCCAAAAATGGTGTCAATAATAATGACAACTCGCCATGGAAAAAAAACAAGAGCAGAGGCTCATAAAATGGTGAAAAAAACTTTTTTTTTTACAAAGTTCTGAAATTGTTGTAACCACTATAATAATAATACTAATGATAATGATAATAAAAAAGCAATATGTTTGATATTGCTGTAATCACGCTGACCCTGAATCATATTTCCAGATCAATCTTACCAAAAAATGAATGCGGTGAAAAGGAAGCACAAAAAACTGTTGCAAAATTATTTTGCTTTTCACCATTTCACCGCACTCGTAATTGTTTCCCCATTTTTCAGCAACAACTCGTCTCACAAAAAGAAAAAAACAAGCTTTCACCTGACTAAGTGATTGGAAAAATGAAGAATAAGAAGAGGAGGAAATATTGGCCATGTTCTAAAAGGGTTAATGACAATTTACAAAACCGTGTCTATACTGTTATTGGGGATAATTTTATAGGGAAATCTATATATGTCCCCCTATAATCATCTACAGGTTGTGTCTCCCCCTGGGACAGACTCCCATTACTCATTAGATGAAGTTCAGACTTACCTTTCTCTCTTCCCACCGGAGGGCGCTGATAATAACAAATAAATATCACTTTCTATAGCAAATTTTGCAACACACAATAGTGAGTGACTGGGATCCGGCCGGCGCCCATACTTATACGCAGGGGCCGATTGTGACATCATCAGCCGGTCGCTGGAGGTTCTAAGCCATTGTGATGTCATCGTGCGGTGCATGCATATACACTCAGTGTACTTTGATACAAAGAGTCACCTAATGAATCTTTTCATTTGAAAATGTTGAACCCTGATAAGATAAAAAAAAAACAACCTATAGGCTATGTGCCCACGATGCAGAAATGCTCAGGATTTTTTCCTGAGCGTTTCTGCATCTCCCTGGCAGAAAAAAACGCATGCGGATTGTACATGTGGATTGTACATGCGGATTGTACATGCGTTTTTCCTGCCAGGGACATGCGGATGTGAAGCGTTCTTCACTTGCATTTCCGCATGCGGGTTGTGATTTTAGCATCACTTGGAAAGTGCTTGACAACTTGGTCACACTATATAAATCCATGCAACCGGCATGAATTTATATAGTGTGACCGAGAGAATGTCAAAAAATAAAAAAATAAATATACGAGGGGCGATCCAAAAGTAATGATAATCGGTTATTTCTATTGCACACAGAAATTAAAATAAAATGTTTTCTTCTCTCTTAGGTACCCACTAGTCCAGGAAAAAAAAATCACTTAAATAGGCCACGATTCACGGGAGCTACATTCATTTGAGTAGGAACTGCCGAGGAGTGAACATCAAAATGGAAAAAAACGAGCTCAGAGCTGTCATCAAATACCTCTGCTTGAAAAAAATTACTACCAAAGACATACACAGCGACTTGGTGGAAACGTTGGGGTCTTTTCTCTTCCATATTCCACAGTTGCACGCTGGGCCAAGGAATTTAGGCTGGGAAGAACATCGACGGAAGATGAACATCGTGAAGGACGCCCATCCACGTCCCTCAATGAAGAAAACATGAAAAAAGTTGAAGAAGTTGTATTGGCCGATCGAAGAGTGACTATCAAGCATGTAGCGGAGGTCACGGGGATCTCATATGGCAGTATTCAAAGAATCCTTGCAAAAGAATTGCATATGAGAAAGGTCTCGGCGCGTTGGGTGCCAAAAATGTTAACCGACGAGCAAAAGAAGAAACGAGTTAACATTTCAAGAGCACGTCTCGAAAAGTTCCAAGCAGACAAGGAGAATTTTTTGTCACGTTTTTTGACCATGGACAAGACCTGGATCCACCACTTTGATCCCGAAACGAAACAACAATCGATGACATGGAAACGAGCCAACGAACTGACACCGAAGAAACTCAAAGTGTCAAGCTCAGCAGGGAAGGTTATGGCGTCCGTTTTTTGGGACGCTGAAGGAATTATTATGGTGAATTATTTGGAGAAGGGAGCCACTATTACGGGCTCCTACTACACAGAACAAATAAGAAGATTGCGGGAGGCTATCAAGGAGAAAAGGCGCGGCAAACGGCAGGCTGGAGTGCTGTTTCACCAAGATAACGCGCCGGCTCACAAAGCTGCAGTTGCCATAGCTACCATACAAGAAGCGGGCTTTGAACTGGTGGAACAACCCCCCCCCTATTCGCCAGATCTAGCCCCCAGTGACTTCTTTCTCTTTCCTTGGCTCAAGGAACACCTCCGGGGCAAGAAATTTGACGACAATAGCGACGTGATAACAGCTGTTGGGGATTTTTTTGAGGGTCAAGATCAAGAATTTTTTTCGAAGGGAATTCTAAGTTGAGAAAAGAGATGGACTAAATGTATAGACTTGTTAGGAGACTATGTAGAAAAATAAAAAAAAATTTTGACTATATTCATTGTGTTTAGTATTGATTATCATTTCTTTTGGATCGCCCTCGTATATTTACGGCCCGCGCTGTCTTGCTTCACCGTCCCGGCTGCCGGCAGCGGTGGATTGAAGGACCTGCCGGCGTCAGCGTCGCGTGACCTGTCACATGACTCTGACGTCAGCGCAGGTACTTCATTCCATCGCGAAGTGCCGGGAAGTAAGGAGGAGCACAGCGCGGGCCGCCGGAAGGTAAGTATATATTTATTTTTTATTTTATTCTTTTTTTTACAGCTTTTTTTTAATGGTACCTGGGTGTGGATGAGACTCTCTTCTCCTCTACACCCGGGTACCATCCGCACATTAGAACGCGCCAATTATGCAAGTACAGATGCAGTCTTGCGGAATTGGCGTATTCTAATGCAAGTCAATGGCGGCGAAAATGCAGCGCTTCCGCAAAATAATTGATAGTGCTGCGTTTTTTTCCGCAATGATAATCCGCAGCAGAAATGTCCGCAGCATGTGCATAGCACACGCGGATTATCATTGGGGATCATGGCAGGCCTTCTAACATGCGTTTTTAATGCGTTTCTGCAGTGTTTTTGCTGCTGCGGAAACGCTTAAAAAACGCATTGTGGGCACACAGCCTTACTCACCTCCCATGATAAAATAAAATAAACTATATCACCTCCCTTGCTGGCGCCGTTCCCACGCTGTCGACACTCGCGGTCCCGGGGTTCTCGTGCAGTTATTGTGACATGTGACACTCGTGACCAATCAGTGCTGGCGTCACTGTCTCCGCCTTTGGACAAATCGAACATGAAGAGGAGACCCTGGATGCGGCTCATCTCTGCCTTCCTTTTCATGTCCCATTTGTCTGAACGCAGAGACATTGACGCCTGCGCTGATTGTCACCGGTGTCACATGTCACAACAACAAGACAATGTGAGCCCCGGGGACAGCGAATTCTGACACCACGGAAACGGCGCCAGCACTGGAGGGGAGTATAAGTTTTATTATTTTACGGGGGCCAAGCGTGGGGTATAAACAGGAGTTGTCCAAGTAGTGGATAACTTCTTTAATGCATGTAAATAGAGCTAAAAATATTGCTTGAAATTGGATTTCCTTACAAATTTTACACTGTGTGGCTTTTACAGACTCTTTATTACCCTGCACATCTGGCTGCAGAGTGAGTTAGCTGAGAATCTGTCAGTGAGCTTGTTCTAATGTAAACAACTCTTGTGCGTCTCACAAACAAACTTCAGTTGCAATCACATGGACACAATCATACACACACATATACAGTGGCATGTAAAAGTTTGGGCATCCCTGTTGAATATTTCAGCTTTTTCTTTGCCCTCTATAATTATTTTATTATGATCTTTTGAAGGGCCGATACCATCCATTTTTTTCTTTTTGGCATTGATATATTTGTAAAAATTTGGGGGAATTTATTTTAATGTCACTGGCGATTTGTGTTTTGGTAGATAACTTTACTAGTTTGATTACTTTTTTACATTTCTTATTGAGATCTTTATACTCCTGAAACGCTATTTCTGTATTCTCAGCCATCAAGATTTTGCAAGTGTCACGGCCCACCCTCCCTCACATTATTGAGTACATTATTATGACATTTATTATTTTTATCCTTATTAGGGTTGTTACCATATGTACATTACTGTTACATTTTATATGAATCTAGCTTGTGAGCCCCAATGGGGACAGTGATGATAATGTCTGTAAAGCGCTGTGGAATTAATGGCGCTATATAAGTGAGTAAAATAAAAAAATATGTATTGATATTATGTCTTCTGCTTTCTTTATAATTGTCACTGTTGGAGGATGGATAATCTTGCATGAGAAGATGAGAAGACACTTGGCAGCGACATGGTAAACAGGCAGATCCAGACTTGCCCTCCGCAGGAGCAGTGGCGATGGCTGGTGACTTCTTCATCATCCATTCTAAAATGCAAGATCCTCCTGTATTTTTGTGTGAGCTTTATATCATTTGTTAATAAAGGTCATCGCCTACCCCCAGAATTCAGAAGATTTGTGTCTCTGAATATGGTTTAGCGACATAAGATATTGGGTTCGAATGGAGTGATGAGACCAAGTAGTTCAAGGTATATAACTTGCATTGCATGCCGAGTGTCCATATGGCCGAGCGCTGGTATGGATCATATATAATACATATACAATACTTACATAATAGTGCTATACTGTACCAACATTATACTGCCTTACAGTGAGTACCTACATAATAGTGCCATACAGAAACTATATAATAAACCATATAGAGCCATACAGAATTTTTTTTTATTTCAGACAAGTCACGTTTTGGGCTTCTGTATAATTGTCCTTTGGCAGCTTCAGAAGTGGCACGTGTGACAGCACTATATAAATATAAGGGGCGATATGGTGAAACCGAGTATTTCAGGAACACATGTATGGAACTCTGGGTCCAATATGAAATATAAAGAATGTGTTCAAATCAAACCAGCATGTGCTCTGGTTTGGTTATATACTGACAGATAGATAAGGCTCATTCTGTTTTCATTTACTTTGTATTTACTTGAAGTTTAGACACAAGACTATGTTAGGACCTGCTTATTCATTGTCTGAAGCATCTATCACCAATAGTCTTCTGTTTATGGAGGGTTATTGTAAAACATGAAGATTTACATAACCTTTTGTGTTTAATTACTTACCGTATTTTTCGGACTATAAGACGCACCTAGGTTTTAGAGGAGGAAAATAGAAAAAAAATTAAAGCAAAAAATGTGGTCACGATGCCCTGTTAAGGGGGAGGGGGTCTGTTGCTGACACTGCTATAGGGGTAATGTCCCCCGATTCTGATAATATCCCCCATCCTGGTATATATGCCCCCCCCCCTTCCTATTATACCTGGTCCCCATCCCCATCCTGGTATGCACTGCACCCCTCCATCCTGATATGCATGGCACCCCTTCATCCTGATATGCATGGTGTTATGAGTCCGGGAGGTGGAACCTCTGTGCTTCGGTGCAAGGAGGGACCAGAGGGGCGTGACTAAGTGCCTACTCGGCCTGACCAATGTCGCACGGCGGCTCAATCAACTCCGTGAACCAGGGAGGGACCGAGCAGGGGGACCAGGTGCCACTCTAGGACCGACCTTGTGTGAGAGCAGGTGACTCCCACGGGTCAGATGGGTACAGCGAATGAGCACAGCAGGAAGGCTGATGGGTGGTCCGGGTAGATAAGCAGGCTGGTTCGGCAGATAGCCAGACTGTTGCTCCGGGTAGGCGAGCTGGTGGGCACGACAGGTAAGAGATTGGTGCTCCAGGTAGGCTAGATTTAAGAGGGAGGGAGCGCGCGCGTGCCCTAAGCACGGTGCCCGGGTGGCTGCACGCCACAGCAGCAGGGGAGCCGGAGGACGCCGGACCTGGACTGCGGCGGTGAGGGGAACAGCGTCTCTGTCCGCCAGGAGGCAGAGACGCCGATGCTTCACATGGCACCCCTCCATCCTGATATGCATGGCACTCCTCCATCCTGATATGTATGGCACCCCTCCAATCTGGTGTGCATGGCACCCCTCATCCTTATCCTGGTATGCATGGCACGCCTCATACCCCAATCCTGGTATGTATGGCACCCCTAATCCCTATCTTGGTATGCATGGAACCCCTAATCCCTATCCTGGTATGCATGGCACCCCTCATCCTTATCCTGGTATGCATGGCACCCCTCATCCCTATCCTGGTATTATGGCACCCCTAATCCCTAACCTGGTATGCATGGCACCCCTAATCCCTATCCTGGTATCCATGGCACCCCTAATCCCTATCCTGTTATGCATGGCACCCCTCATCCTTATCCTGGTATGCATGGCACCCCTCATCCCTATCCTGGTATGTATGGCACCCCTAATCCCTATCCTGGTATGTATGGCATCCCTCATCCCTATTCTGGTATTTATGACTTCCCTCATCCTTATCCTGGTATGCATGGCACCCATCATCCTTATCCTGGTATGCATGGCACCCATCATCCTTATCCTGGTATGCATGATTCCCCTCATCCATATACTGGTATGTATGATCCCCCTCATCCTTATCCTGGTATGTATGGCCCCCTCATCCTTATCCTGGTATGTATGGCCCCCTGATCCGTATCCTGGTATGTATGACCCCCTCATCCGTAACCTGGTAAGTATGGCCCCTTCATCCTTATCATGGTATGCATGGCCCCTTCATCCTTATCCTGTTATGTATAGCCCCCTTACCCTGGTATGTATGGCCCCCTCATCCTTATCCTGGCACGCATGGTCCCCCTCATCCTTATCCCTTTATGTATGCCCCCCTCATCCTTATCCTGGTATTCATGGTCCCCCTAATCCCCATCACACTGCACATAAAAAAATAAACACTCCTACTCACCTTTCTTCTCTCTCCTCCAGCGCTGTGTTCTGTCTGCCCGCACTGATCTTGCCATGTGAGCCGCGCATGGGGTCACTGCCATGCGCAGCTCACAGGGAGAGATCAGCTGCCGGAAGTCACTGCTCCTCACGCTGGGACTGTGTACTCCCATGGGTGTGGAGAGGGAGTGAATATCCATGCCCTTTGACAGCGGGCAAAAGCGATCGCCCGGCAGCAGCAGGAGCCGCACTGGGAATACACTGTGTGCCGCTATTAAGGAGCATGAATATTCAGTGCTCCGTAAGCCCATTTTCCTCCAAAATTTTGTAGGAAAAAAGTGCGTCTTATAGTCCGAAAAATACGGTACTTGATCCCTAAGAGCTTTTTGAATTGTGTACCATTGTCTATGTAAGAGCCTGTATCTGATTTATCTTTCTTCCTACAGCCAGCCACTGTCGGGGCAAAGGTGAATTAGACTTAGTAGTGTACATTTACTATATAAGGCCAGAGAGAATATTACTGAGCAGAAGCCATAAGTTGTACCTGCACTGGTGTGTAGTGTTGTGATACCTGTCCATGCAGTGTTATGAAGATTTCTAGGAGTTCTCTGTCTTGGTGAAATTGCTTCTCTGATATTCCCGACAGATGATGTTTAAAAGCTCCTTGGTGATGAAGTGAGTATATATATGTACTTAACATTTGTATTATAACATATACAAAAGTGTTCGCAATATCATCATATCATACTATTCCTTTAATTATGTATTTTATCTTTTAAATCAACTATTATAAATAAAATTGCGTAACATCGCAAGTGGTTTCCTTCTTTAAAGCCATATCCGAACCTTAGCGTTAAAAAAAACTTGGCAAAACATTTGGCGTAGTCAGCAGGATACGCAGAAGGTTCAGAAGTTCTTTTTGTTCAAAATTCCAATCATCTAGAATTTATAAGGCCTCTGTGTGATAAGGTGTGATAGAGTGACATTGCGTTAAACATGTGTTACACGCACGCTGCTAGGTTCAGATAGGGCGAGACAGGTTTCATGAATTCTTTGGAATCCTCGGGGAACCATTACTCAGGGCGACCATAGGCTGCAGCTTCTCTCAGGCACACGATAGATTCAATTGCTGACCAGACACATCTGACAAGAGTCTTTTTCAACAGTTTAACAGTGGAATTTAATCTGAAGCATGGCCAGTGCAATTCAGGGATATTACAGCAACAATCTTCATTACAGTACAGTCTGAGTTTCTTGAGCAACCGGTTCCAGTAACAATACAGTAGTTTCTTCACAAGGCATAGTATTACAGTCTCTTCAGTAGCATAATTCAGCATAGATTAGATCTCTTAGCAGCACACTTCTATGCATACACAACCACAGGCTTTTCCTTCACAAGGACACAATAGTACACAGCATTATTTATCCTGCATGGAAATGGAGGGGGGGAGGATTTGATAAGGGAGATGATCTCTGTGATACAATTCCTTCCAGTTCTTATCTTCCTGCCCGATAATACTTTGCACTGTTAGTTCAAGGAGTTTATCTCACCTGTGTTTAGTTTCTTTCCTGATCTGAATCCTGTTCAGTTGCTTTCTGTCAGATCCAGATAACACACCACCTTTCTCTTCGGCTTCAGCCAGACTACAATAACAAGTTCCCCACAATCCCCCTGGGACTCTGCTGAAACACTCCCTGGCTCCTGTGACTGTGTTAACCCCTCTAATTGCTGGATGCTACCGAAGCACAACACTTCCTGTCTCCTGTGCTTGTGTTATTTGTAACAGTTATAATAATAATAATCTTTTTATTTATATAGCGGCAACATATTCCGCAGCGCTTTACAATTCAGACAATTTACAGACATTATGGGCACTGTCCCCATTGGGGCTCACAATCTAGATTCTGTATCAGTATGTCTTTGGAGTTGCTGGATGCTTTTGAAGCAACCGCACTACTTCTGCATGTCACACTCTCCCTCCTTTTTGAATGTCGTCCTCAACATTCTTCTTAATTGGTCAATCTAACCAATTCTGAGACAGTGGTGAAAGTTGAGTAACTTTATATACAAATTGGCATAACATTTATAAACATTTATAACAATCTATTCTACAACCTTTTTCTTGTAGTACTCCTGTAAGAAATAAACAATTAACACAATTAACACAATCTCTTCAGCTTCAGCTGGAGCTTTTCGTACATCTTCAACAAGCTGTCTCTCTCACTAGGCCTTAACAGTTCTTTATTTCTACAAAGTCTTTTAAGGAAAATCAAAGCATGAAAACAAGTCTTTCCACCAGGCAACATCTTCCATACTGCCTCTCAGTGGTGAATACCACTCCAGTGGGCTTACCTGGTCCGTAGGCAAAGATACCTGTTTCCAGTCGACAGTCCTTGGCACTTGACTCGGTTCACCAAGTGTCTCATACATCAGCATCACGGGCCTCTTCACTTCTCGAGTCGACATCCTCCTGGAGGGTTGTTCCTCAGATACCACGGGTTCTTCGGTCACAGGAGTTTCTTCCGCCGCACTCATTTCCCGTGCTTCCTCAGATGCTCCTGGAACTGCCTCTGTAAGTTCCTGCACTTCTCTGGAATCGCTTGGTTCTACATGGTCTGGTAATTCTGCTTCTCCTGAGTGTCGATCGGTCTCTCCAGTGACCGGTGTTCGATCATCAGATCTGAATTGGACTTCATCTGTACTCCTTGGTACAAACTCTGGAGCCTCTGGACTTAGTTCACTCTCCTGAGGATGGTACATCCCTCTCCTTGCCGGTCCGAGAAATAAAACGGTGTGCTCTTCTTCATTGGAACTTTCAAGGTCACTATCTCCCACCGGAGCTTTAATCTGTGGTGGTCTCTTAGTCGATCTTGGTCGATGTCGCTCTGCTTCTGGGAAGTCTTGTTGTGGTGGGAGATAATGACATGGTAGTAATAAATTCTGATAGACTATTCTGGTTTTATTGTCCCCTCCTTCCAATCGGATTTCATACACTGGACTGTCATCGACTTTCCTCTTTACGACCACATACACCTTGTCTTCTTGACTAGCACCCAGCTTACTGGTGCCACTTCTGTTCCATAACATTTTCGATGATAGTACTCCTTACTCTTGCTCTGTCCTTGCATAACCACTTTGGACGCTATGTTGTATGCTTCTGCCATCCGTTCCTTCCATTTCCGAACGTACTCCGGATACGTTCTGTAAGTCTCTGACACAGTAGTATCGAACATGATGTCGATTGGCAGTCTTGGCCATTTAATAGGAAGAAGGTTGAGTAACCTGTTGCATCACTCTTTGCACAGTTATAAGCATGTACCACTTTTGACAGAGAACTCTTCCAGTCTTTCTTCTCGTCAGCTGTTAAAGAAGTGTCACAATTATAGTGGATAACTAAGGAAAGTATTTGCGTGGAGCAAGACACAACAGTACACAGTTTATAGGTGAAAAGTCTATATTAAAGCACACAGTGTTTTGCACAAAAATGCAGAGAAATCTCAAAGTCTTAAGTTCACAGAATAATGAGTCTTTGCAAGGTTAGTTCACCATTATATATCAGCAAGTCCATACAATGCAGAAGCAATCAAAGAGGCCCGGGTAAAGTCTCGGACAGTGCAGACCAGTCCCATGCTCAGCGACCATCCGAATAAGGAGACTGAGAACTCAGAGCAGCTTACTTGAGAGCCAAAGCAGATGGAGGGCAGAGGTGCAGAGGAACCTGCACAAAACAGCCAGGATCTCAGGCAAAATACTCTAGCACTGGACTAGAGGCTGGGGTGGAGTTATAAGGGCAGGAGGTAAGGGCACATGATACAGAAGATGCCATCTTGAAAAAGGGCAGAAATGTCCCAAAAGAAAATGAAACATTCAGAGTCCTGACATTACTCCCTCCTTACTAGCGGCCTGAGGATGATCCTGGACCCGGTTTCTCAGGGAATCTTTGATGGAAACGAGAAATCTTTTTATGGGGATTGATGTTTTCCACAGGTTCCCAAGAGTCTTCTTCAGGGTGATACCCCTGCCATCTTTTCAAATACTGAAGCCGATTCCTGCGAGTCCTAGAGTTAATCACTTCCTCCACCACAAATTCCTCTTGCCCATCAATCACTACAGGCTGTGGAGGTGGCACAACACGTCCCTGGAAGGTATTAGGAGACACAGGCTTCAGTAAGGAAACATGAAAAACTGGATGTACCTTCATATTCCTAGGCAGCTTCAGACGGCAGGCCACAGAGCTCACAATACCGTTGATCTTGAAAGGACCGATGAACTTCTATCCAAGCTTCTGTGAAGGAAAGTTCAACTTTAGATTTTTAGTGGATAACCACACGGAATCTCCTACCTTAAACATGGGTGCTGGTTTACGGAATCTATCAGCCGATCTTTTGTAACGTTCCTGAGCCGAGGTCAGAGATTCCTTCAGAACCTCCAAATTTTGCCTCATTGCAGTCAGCCTTTCCTCTACAGCTGGAACAGGAGCATTAATCGGAGACCTAGGAAAAATACTCGGATGAAAATCCAAATTGGCAAAGAAAGGTGTTAACTTAGTGGAGGCACTCTGAGAGTTGTTGTAAGAGAATTCAGCTAATGGAAGAAGCTCCAACCAATCATACTGAAGATCGCTGATATAGCATCTTAGATATTGTTCCAAAGTCTGATTGGTACGCTCGGTCTGGCCATTTGTGTGAGGGTGATAAGCGGAAGAAAGACAGACATTAATATTGAGTGCAGAGCAAAACCCCTTCCAAAATCTTGAGGTAAACTGCACTCCATGGTCAGAGATGATCTCATCCAGGACCCCATGCAGCCGAAAAACATTTTGTATAATCAACTTCACTGTATCCTTAGCTGAGGGGAGGCCAGTGCAAGGAACAAAATGGGCAGCCTTGGTCAGACGATCAACTATCACCAGGATCGTATTCATACCACCCGATGAAGTTGTCGCGCCCCCGGGGCCGTGGGGTACTCGGCAGCCGGGCCCTCAGATGTTTGGGGGATATCATGGTGGCTGGCCCGGTTCGTGGCCCAGGGCGGACAACTGAAAAGAGGGGAATGTCTATTGGGATAATAGGTTTGTAAATGTTCGTGACGCCACCTGTGGTGCCTGGTGAGGATCACCAGCGCTGCAGCAGTCCACTGAGGCCGGTGTTGTGGCAGCTTAGATGGTATTGCTCCCCACAGGTGGAGCAGGGCCTCAGGGCAGCGTAGGAGGGAGGGGGATGCAGGACAGAGGGGACCCAGCCGGGTCAGAGCAAGAATAGGAGCACACACGAAAGTCACTTCAGTACCTTTTACTGATGGAAGTTCAGGCACATCCCGGAGCACTGTAGGGTGAAGGGTGCATATCAAGATCCTCCCCAGTGAGCGGGTGTAGGGCCTCCTGTCTCTTACCTCTCTGTAGTAAGTTTCTGACCTGCCTGGAGCTAGGCCTAACCTGGTTTCTGTTCTGCACCTGCTGACTTGGTGATAGTGCCTTCTGTTGGAGATCACTCTCCCTATTCTTTGGGGTCTCCTTGATTCCTGACCCTTGTACGTATCAGCTTTTGGTGATCCTGGGACATGTAGTTCGCCAGGGGTTTCAGTTGTTTTCTACTGGTCATGAAGATCCACGTAGACTCGGACCCGGTGTCCGGTATATGCTTCGGGGTGAGCTGGTTAAGCTCCTCTGCCCCCTATGTTACTCCCTTTCCACTCGCCTTCGGCCCCGCTCAGGCCCTCACTAGGCTACACACACTTCAGCCAGGATGCTGCTCTTCTTCGCCGCTCTCAGAGTGTTGGCACACTCCTAGCTCTCTATCCTGAGCTCTGTGAGTTCTAGTCTGGACTCACTCTACAGACTATACTGAACTCTTTCTGCAGGAACTGCTAGGCTCTGGCTTGACTGCACTGACTACTTCTGTGTCTGAGCAGGAACTGCTGAATCACTGAGCTGCCTAGCTCCACCTTCCCTATTTATATCCCTAACGGGTTCCCTCTGGTGGTCTGAGGTGGAAGGTGGAGGTGTGTGTGTGCTGTGGGGGCCTCTTGTGGAGAAATCCTTCTATGCAACCCTCTACGATCTGCGGTACCAAGCGCAGCTGGGAGGCACATTCCCCCCTAGCAAAGCTCAGCACTTCCGGGCTGAAGTACATTTTATAAAACAATAAACATTAACAATCTTCCCTTTATGGGAGGCACATTTCTTAAACGTTGCATAACAAAAACATTATAAACATATAAAACATTTTCAGCAGTTCAATAATGGTGCTCCTTCCGGGGAAGCACCTGTCCATGATAGGCTGGCCCAGCCGGGTCATCAGCCGTAGATGGCGGGAGTTTGCTCTCCTCCCCCACCTTGTGGACATTCAGGGCCATGGGTATGACAGGGGTTACAGGTCCTGCTGATGGAGTGGCTGCCTCGGCCTGCTCGGCGCCGAGCTCGGGTTGAACATCAGGGCCATTAACCGGTGCTTCGGCGTTTTGCTGTTCCTCGGACATTCTGGTGCCCCCCTAGCGAACCGTGGCCTACCTTCCTTTCCTTCCAGTAGGCCACAGCTCCCCAGGTGACAGTCTTCTTCAGGACCTTGCGTCGCTTGCGTCCTACGTCAGAGCGTTCAGCGACGCTCCTTCCAGGACCTGGCATTTCCTGGTTTGACGTCGAGGCATGGGGCGTGTCCGGGGCTTTGCGCGCTTTTGCAGGTGCGCCCCTCAGTTTCCTGCTGTTACGCCCTTCTTCTCGCTCGGCGGCCCAACAATGGCGGCAATCTTCACCACAGTTTAACATACACAGTTTTTAATTAAAGGCGCACAGTACCAGGTGGCAACGGGCATAACACTTCGTCGTTGCAGTGGGGACGGAATCCTGTTTGTGACGCCAGAAGTTGTCGCGCCCCCGGGGCCGTGGGGTACTCGGCAGCCGGGCCCTCAGATGCTTGGGGGATATCACGGTGGCTGGCCCGGTCCGTGGCCCAGGGCGGACAACTGAAAAAGAGGGGAATGTCTATTGGGATAATAGGTTTGTAAATGCTCGTGACGCCACCTGTGGTGTCTGGTGAGGATCACCAGGGCTGCAGCAGTCCACTGAGGCTGGTGTTGTGGCAGCTTAGATGGTATCGCTCCCCACAGGTGGAGCAGGGCCTCAGGGCAGCGTAGGAGGGGTGGGGTGCAGGACAGAGGGGACCCAGCCGGGTCAGAGCAAGAATAGGAGCACACACGAAAGTCACTTCAGTACCTTTTACTGATGGAAGTTCAGGCACATCCTGGAGCACTGTAGGGTGAAGGGTGCATATCAAGATCCTCCCCAGTGAGCGGGTGTAGAGCCTCCTGTCTCATGCCTCTCTGTAGTAAGTTTCTGACCTGCCTGGAGCTAGACCTAACCTGGTTTCTGCTCTGCACCTGCTGACTTGGTGATAGGGCCTTCTGTTGGAGATCACTCTCCCTATTCTTTGGGGTCTCCGTGATTCCTGACCCTGGTACGTATCAGCTTTTGGTGATCCTGGGACATGTAGTTCGCCAGGGGTTCCGGTTGTTTTCTACTGGTCATGAAGATCCACGTAGACTCGGACCCGGTGTCCGGTATATGCTTCGGGGTGAGCTGGTTAAGCTTCTCTGCCCCCTATGCCACTCCCTTTCCACTCGCCTTCGGCCCCGCTCAGCCCCTCACTAGGCTACACACACTGCAGCCAGGACGCTGCTCTTCTTCGCCGCTCTCAGAGTGTCGGCACACTCCTAGCTCTCTATCCTGAGCTCTGTGAGTTCTAGTCTGGACTCACTCTACAGACTATACTGAACTCTTTCTGCAGGAACTGCTAGGCTCTGGCTCGACTGCACTGACTACTTCTGTGTCTGAGCAGGAACTGCTGAATCACTGAGCTGCCTAGCTCCACCTTCCCTATTTATATCTCTAACGGGCTCCCTCTGGTGGTCTGAGGTGGAAGGTGGAGGTGTGTGTGTGCTGTGGGGGCCTCTTGTGGAGAAATCCTTCTATGCAACCCTCTAGGATCTGTAGTACCAAGCGCAGCTGGGCGCCACATAGGCAGCTCCACGATGAAGTCCATTGAGATAGACCCCCATGGACGAGACGGAACAGGTAATAGTTGAAGAAGACCCGTAGGTGACACACGAGGAGTCTTGTAACGAGCACATACCTCGCAAGAGAGCACATAGTCCTTAGTATCCTTCAGGCAAGTCGGCCACCAGAAAAATCTGTTTAGGAATTCTCGTGTCTTCTGTACCCCCCTGGGACCAGCCAACTTGGAGTCGTGGACCAACTTGAGGATCTGTTGACGGACGGCCTCAGGGACGTAGATACGTCGATCTCTGAACCACATGCCACTCCTAAGAACGAGATTGATATCAGCAGGAGGATTGGCCAGAAATACATCACTGTCATAGGCCTTCTTGAACTCCTTCCATAAGTCTTGATTGTGGATCACTCCGATGAAGTTGGCATCAGATAGAATGGTCTTGGACGGGGCTCCATGTACGGAATCCGCAGCATGGAATCGGGATAAAGCATCAGCCTTCCCATTACGAGAACCTGGGTGGTACGAAATAACAAAGTTAAATTGATTTAAAAATAGATTCCAACGAGCCTGCCGAGGAGAAAGACCTCTAGCGGATCTAAGGAACTCTAAATTCCGATGGTCAGTCAATACTACAATCTGTTGTGTGGCTCCTTGCAGATGGTGCCTCCATTCCTTGAAAGCTACAATAATAGCCAGCAATTCCTTGTCTCCCACAAGCACAAGGATGTAGCAGACTCTTCTCTCCAGTTCTTTGGGAGAGAGTAGCCCCCAAAGCATTATCAGAAGCGTCCACCTCCACAATGAAAGGCTGTGCTGGGTCTGGGTGGATCAACAGCGGTACGTAGGTGAAACGGGTCTTAAGCCGATCAAAAGCTTCTTGAGCCTGTGATGACCACTTAGAGGGCTTTTCTTTCTTGGTCAAGGAAGTGATGGGCCGAACAATATCAGAAAAATTTTGAATAAAACGTCTATAGAAATTTGCAAAACCGATAAAACGTTGGACCTCTTTAACGTTCTTAGGTACCGGCCAGTCAAGGATTGCCTGAATCTTACCAGATTCCATGTTCAGCCCCTGAGGAGAGATGATATAACCTAAAAACTGGATCTCAGAACGATGGAACTCAAATTTCTCCGGCTTGATATACAGATGGTTCTCTATCAGACGTTTCAAAACAGATTTGACATGTTCCTCATGTTCCTGCAGAGAGTCAGAAAAAAATAGAATATCATCCAAATAGATCACCACAAACTGATCTAATAGATCTCTAAAAATGTCATTAGCAAGATGTTGAAACGTCGCAGGGGCATTACAAAGCCCAAAGGGCATCACGAGGTATTCAAAGTGTCCATACCGACATCTGAATGCTGTCTTCCATTCAACACCGGAACGAATACACACCAGATTATAAGCCCCACGAAGGTCCAGTTTAGTGAATATCTTGACATGATGAACTCTGTCCAATAATTCGGGAATCAACAGCAAAGGATAGCGATTCCGTATGGTTACCTTATTAAGTTCCCTATAGTCAATACAGGGTCTCAGGGTCCCATCCTTTTTCTTCACAAAAAATATAGGCGCCCCTGCTGGTGAGGAAGAAGGGCGTATGAAGCCTTTAGCCAGATTTTCATCAATATATTCCTTCAGGGCCTGAAGCTCAGGTGCCGCCAAAGGGTATACATTACTGAAAGGAATAGCTGTCCCAGGAAGCAGCTCAATGGGATAGTCATAATGCCTATGTGGAAGAAGATGATCTGCTTTCTTCTGGTCACAAATATCAGAGAAATCTTTATACACAGAAGGTAAAGAAAAAACCTGTGCAGGAGATTCTTTATCTCTGGACTCAGGAACGGCTTCTGTAATCGCTGAGTTGCTCCTTGTTGGGAAGGTAATCTCCTTGGTCTCCCAGTTGACAATCTGGTTTCAAGCACGCAACCAAGGGATGCCTAAAATCACAGGAAAATGAGGAGAAGAAATTAATAGAAAAGAAAGTTGCTCCTGATGATTAGGCTCCAACAAAATTTCAAGGGGTACTGTTTCCTGATCCACAGGCCCAGAGACTAAGGGTGACCCATCCACTGTTTCCATGGCAATTGGTGAGGCTCTACGCTGTATCTCAATGCCATGTTCCTTGGCGAATGTAATGTCCATAAAGTTGCCCCCAGCGCCAGAGTCAATCATAGCCGCACTGGAAATCCACTGCCCTGTACACAGAATCTTAATAGGGAGTGAAGAGTGAGAGTTCTTTTCCTGCAGCTCCCTGGGAGGTGTAGCCAGAGAGACAGAATGGAAAACAGCGTTTAATGGCAGGCTACATTCAGAGATGTCAGACTCATCGTCACAGTTATCATACTCCCCTACCGCTGCTAGCACCTTGTCAGACAGCTTAGGACAGTAAATTGGGAAGTGGTCTGACTGACTGCAGTAGAAACATAGCCTCTCTCGCAGACGGTGCTCTCGGCGCTCATTACTCTCACGCCTCTGCACAGAATCAATCTGCATGGCCACCTCCTCTACCTCCCGAGATGATTTACCTGAAGGCTCTTTTGGAGGAAAGGAAAAATTAGACATACGGTTAAATACAGCCAATTTCTCCTGTCTACGCTCAGTAAGACGAATGTCTATGCGTACACAATGCTGTATAAACGTTTCTAACTCTTGTGGTGACTCTGAACGGGCTAGTTCATCCTTCACAATGCTAGACAGACCTTTCTTAAAAATAGGCAATTGTGCATAACTGTCCCAATTAGTATCAACCGCTAATCTCCTAAATTCAGTCGCATATTCAATAACAGAGCGTTTACCCTGGCGTACAGATAATAAAGCAGACTCAGCAGTTGCGCGGCGATTAGGGTCATCAAACATTAATGCCATAGCGGCCAAGAGCTCATCCAAATCATTTAACCGTGGATCACGAGACTCGATCATCGGATTCGCCCAGGCGAGCGCTCATGAGGTCAGCAGCATAATTACACACAATACTTTAGAGCGATCAGTAGGAAAACGGTCAACATGCACATCAAAATATAGCATACACTGGTTCACAAAACCGCAAAATTTGTCACGATCACCATTAAGCCTGAATGGTGGCAACTTAGGTGGACTGGCTAGTGGCGGTTTACCAGAGGGTAAAGTCACTTGTGCCGCTATTTGCGTGTTTAAGTCCTGGAAAGCCCGTCCATATTGGGACTCCAAGCCAGCAAGTTTGTTTTCCTGAGCCGCCATACGGATACTTAAGTCCTGTAAAGTTTGTCCAAACACTTGTTGATTGTGCTCAAGGCCTCCAAGTCTCTTTTGCACACCTTCCACATCTTTCTGCAGAGATCTAATTATGGCATACACCTGCTCTAACTTGCTTTCTGCAGTCATTGCTCCAGCAGTCTCCTAAAGGGGCTAGAGTATCCTGTAACAATTATAGTGGATAACTAAGGAGACTGTTTGTGTGGAGCGAGACACAACAGTACACAGTTTATAGGTGAAAAGTCTATATTAAAGCACACAGTGTTTTGCACAAAAATGCAGAGAAATCTCAAAGTCTTAAGTTCACAGAATAATGAGTCTTTGCAAGGTTAGTTCACCATTATACATCAGCAAGTCCATACAATGCAGAAGCAATCAAAGAGGCCCGGGTAAAGTCTCGGACAGTGCAGACCAGTCCCATGCTCAGCAACCATCCGAATAAGGAGACTGAGAACTCAGAGCAGCTTACTTGAGAGCCAAAGCAGATGGAGGGCAGAGGTGCAGAGGAACCAGCACAAAACAGCCAGGGGCACGAGAAATGCTGGAAACTAGAGTATGAAGCAGGCTCTCAGGGAACAGATGATTCCAGCAGAATTTCGGGAGCATGCAGAAAGCCAGGAAGCCACCAGAAGGAGGATCTCAGGCAAAATACTCTAGCACTAGACTAGAGGCTGGGGTGGAGTAATAAGGGCAGGAGGTAAGGGCACATGATACAGAAGACGCCATCTTGAAAAAGGGCAGAAATGTCCCAAAGGAAAACAATATGCAAATTGCCTCTTCAGAGTCCTGACAAGAAGTTGTCCACTACTTTTACATTTATGTCCAATCCGTAGGATAGGGCATCAATGTATGATCGGCCAGGGTCCCACACGTGGCACCCCCACATACCAGCTGTTATCGGTGCCGGCGGCGGTGGCCACCGGCCTGAAGTGCTCACCTGTGGGGCTCCGCCGTCAAGTGGTAGTGGCCGCCGAGGTGTGCTGCACATCCGCCTCCCATTCAATTGAATAGGAGGCGGATGTGCAGTACACCGCGGCGGCCACTACCATTTGACGGTGGAGTTCCGCTGGTGATCACTTCCGGCCTGCGGCCACCGCCGCCGGCGCTAGTAGCAGCTGATCGGCCGGGGTGCCGCGTGCGGGACCCTGGCCGATCATACATTGATGCCCTATCCTACGAATTGGGCATCAATGTAAAAGTAGTGGACAACCACTTTAAAGTGCGCAACATCGACAATAATGTCCGCTTAAAACGTTCCACTTGTCCATTACCCTCTAGGTGATAGGGCGTTGTGTGGGATCTCTGAATTCTACAGTATTTTCCTAGCTTGTCTACGAGCTGGTTCTCAATTTCTTTTTCTTGGTCGTGGTGTAACCTCGTAGGGAAACCAAACCTCAAAGCAAAATCATTGAAGAACTTCTCTGCCACTGTTTGACCAGCTTTATTGGTGGTGGGATATGCTTGGGCAAATCGAGTAAAATGGTCCATCACCACCAATATGTATTCGTAGCCACCCTTGCACGTCTCGAGATGTAGAAAGTCTATTGAGACCATCTCAAACGGATACATACTGTAGTTGCCCATAAGTGCCTGGGTTGATGTGTTGGGATGTTTATCTTTCAGACACCCACACTCCCTGGTCACATACCTCTCAATATCTCTCTGCATGTACGGTCAGAAGAAATATTCACGGATCAAGTTGGTGGTCCTTTCCACTCCTAGGTGTCCTATGTTTTCATTGAGTTCTTTGAAGATCAACCTACGGAATACTCTGGGTAGTACTAACTGCCGGTTTTGTCCTCCTTTACAATACAGGATACTGTCTTCACTGAGGTAGAGCTTCGTCCATTCTTTAACTAAAACATACTGCTGATGATTCATTATCTCTCTCCCGTTTACTTGGAAACCGATCTTGGTCCACATAAAGTAGTATTCTACCAATTATCTGATCTTTCCGTTGTGCTCTATGGATTTTTTCTTTTGGTAGTTGTTGAATAGACAGGGGGTGATCTTATTCTCCCGCTTTTATGGTGGTTTCCACCGTCAACGGACACCACAATGGTGTGTCTTCCTCCTGATAAACTTGTACTGCTTGGGTAGTGCTCTCAATTGCTTCCAGACTGACTTCCTCCGAGAATTTTTGCATGAACTCCATAGGCTCTAGAGGCATTCTCGACAATCCGTCAGCATCCGCATTGCATTTTCCTGGCCTGTACTTGATGCTGGAATTGAAGTCAGCTACTTCAACGACCCATCTCTGACCCGTTGCATTCCTTGGCAAAATGTCCTTCCTCACCACATCTTAGACAGTAGACACACACCGTACTCTGATTTGATGAACGGCACACTTCACAAGTCGGGTATCTTCTGTTCTGGAGCCCACTCCTGGGTCTGAGGGATACAGGTTCCAGCCTGGTACGAATCAACTTTTTTACCGAAATCAACTCGGCTCGCAGATCTATTACTTCCTCCCAGTCAGCGTTGGCGGTCCTCTCTTTTGTTGGTGATTTAAAGTTCCCTCTCGGAGGTGGCACTGGAGGGTCTCCATGATGATCTTCGGACTGGCCACCGGGGGTCCCCAGCTTCAGCTGACTCATTTTGGTGATTTTAGGAGCAGAGCCTATCTGTAACTTCTGTTCGCTCTCTGACTCCAAACAAGTTGCCTCATTCATTTTTTCAATTAGGACTTGGTCCAGAATGCCAGGATCTTCTAGGTACTGTTTCAGCTGCAACTTGATGCCTTTGCTGATTAATCTCGTTCCCAATGTTCTCAAAAACTTCTTCTGGAATAGTCTAGCATCAAACCTCTTCTCCGCTTCTACATCTCTGGATGCAAATGACGCGCCCCCTGGGCCATATTCTTTAGGGGGAATATCCGGAGCCGGATCAGATGGGAGTTGTAGTCTTCCGAGTGGCTGTGACCCGGTCCGTGCCCAGGGTGTCAAACTCAGTTGTATGTGGCAGTCCTACAGATGTTATTAAGTTCTTTATTGTCGACTACGCCACCCGTTGTGTTGCGGTCACTATGGCCGCCGCTGCAGCAGGGTCCGCTGAGGCTGATGGTGTAGGTGCAGCTTATGATGGTATAACCCCCAACGGGTGGGGTATAGCCTCAGGGGGTCAGGTGCAGAGGATGGGGGTTGTAGTGGTGCAGCATAGATGTTAAAGGAAGACAGAGTCGGGTTGTGCAGTTTAGGGTATTTACTCACTGCTGATGTTCCGGTCACTCCAGCTTCAAGTGACCACCCGAGCCGTGCTGCGTCCACCAGGTCCTGGATCCAGCCAACCCCCAAGCGAGTCCGGAGCGTGACCCTGAGCTCTCCTTCTGTCCTTTCTCTGGCCGTCCCCACTAGTGATCCACCCAGGTCCAGCTCCCTCGGGCCTTCTGTTGGGTGACCCTTGGCCTTGGGTTCCCTGACCCTCCACGTGGTATGCCTTCGTGGTGGATGTGGTGGGTGGCCATGGCAGACGCTGCCCACGGCCTCCGGTCTCTGGCTGGGGTGTGTTTTTGCCCCCACCAGCTTGGGTTCCGGTACCCTGATGCCGACTCTTCACCCGGTGCTTTTAGTTGGGGTCTTAGAGTCCTTTCTTCTGTTTCCCCCTCTGGGTCTCTCTTTCTTTCTCCTCTCTCTCTCTGGATCTGCTCTGCTCCTCTTCCTGTGACTCCTCTGCAAAGGCTGACAGACTGACCCTGATCTCTGATGGTGCCCACCTTATATACACCCTCTATGTGTGAGCTCAGGTGACCAGCACCCAATGAGCTCCTATCTTTACCCAGGCTGCTCCCCCTATCTGCCCCTACACTACTTGGGATGTTCCACCCCCCTCCCACTCCAGCCAGGAACAGACTCGGTCGTACCTGCACATTTCTAAGTGGGAGTACCGTCGGCCTGTTCCTCGGAAATGGGATGTATGTAGTGCATGCAGCCTACCGAGCTCAGTTCCACACTCCATCCTTACCCGGGAGTGGAATATCACACCTCTGGGTTGAGGTGCAATACTCCTGTAGCAGCCGAATCCTCAGGGTGCTACATTCCCCCCTGGTAAATCACAGCACGTCCTCGGGCTGTAAGACAAAACACCAAAACATACAAATTTTTATAAACATATAAAACATATAAAACATTATATATATAAAACTTTTCATATAAACATTCTCGTCGTCTCTGGCTCCTCCTCCGGTCACTGTGCAACGTGTGACCGGGTAAAGTGCGACAGTCTCTCTGGAAAACTGGTTTTCCCTATAAAAACCGGTTGGGGGCGCTTTAGGACGCGCAACTATATACAGGGATTATGGCCGCTCTCAGTCCTCGGCCAGGTAGAGGGAAGGGAATGGCTGCTCACAGTCCTCAGCCTGTGGGATTAAGGGGTTAACGGGTAAACAGTTCACTCAGCTGGTCCCAACGGGGACTATATATATATGTATCAACAGTTTCTTTGGTACCCGGTCGGGTAACTATCTACATCACTTGCTCTGCCGCACTCAACGGCGTCTTCCTCCTGCTCTTTGCTTACAGCTGGTTGTTACTTCAGACCCGTCCGGGTCCTCTTGCTCTTCCTCCTCACACCGCAGCTCTTCCTCCGTCAGGCGATGCACATGGAGGGCGTAAGGTCCCTTGGCACACTTGTGCCGGGTAAAGGTGACCTCATCTCCGATGTAGAGGTCACGACCTCTGTGCCCCTCCGGCAGATGGGACTCCACGTCTCTGCGCGTGACAAAGACGTCGCCGGGGGTGTTGTTGTCTCGAATGAAGCCCCACCCATGCTGCTGGTTGAACTTGATCACTGTCCCGATGGTGCGGGGACAATGCGCTGCACGGGGGTCTCTCCTGGCCCGGCTCTTCTGCTCCGCGCTCCTTATCTGGGCTTGTTGTTCCCGGACCCGCCTCTCTCTCCGCTCCCTCGCAAACTCCTCGAGCTGTTGGCGGCAGCACTCCGCACGCTCTGCTGCAGCTGCCCTAGTTTCCTGAGTGAACCCCATTAGATCTTCTCCGGTGGGGTCCCACTCAAACTGTGCTTCCGCTAGCGGGGGCGAGATCCTTATTACGGGCTTCGGAGCCGGAATCAGGGGTGCACACATGGCCCCAACCCTCCTCTGGTGCTCCAGTTCGTAATACTTCTGGGGCCAGACGAAAGGCTGCCCGTCCGGCCACGTGTGCTGGGCAAACAAGTCCTCTCCCAGACGCGGCACCCTTGGTTTTACGGGTGCGGGCGCGGTGGTGGTGGCGCCCGGGTTGCCCAGGCCTTGCGGCCAGGCCTGGGGCACCTGGAAGGTGAAGGGCACCGTTAATACGGCGGCGCCCTGGGCTACCTGGCCTTGCGACCAGGCCGGAGGCTCCGCAGAGGTAGGGGGCGCTGTTGGTGTAGCGGCGCCCGGGAATTCTAGGCCCTGCGACCAGGCTGGTGGTACTTCCTGCTTGGTCACGCTCGGGGTCGAGGCGTGTGACGTCACAGGGGTCGCGGCGGCGGCTTCCGGTTGGGGCCTAGTCTGCGTCGGTGACATGGCGTTTTCGGGCACAGCAGGGGGACTTTCGGGCTCTGCGACGGGGAGCTGGGGCAGGTAAGCGGTGTCACGGCTTGGGGTATAGGCGTCCCCTTTACCTGCCTCCATGCGTTCGGCTCCCTCCTCGGCGCCGTCTCCGGCCTTGGGTCCTCCCGCGCCATCCTCAGAGGCGGTCTCCTTCCTCATCTCGGCTGGCGTGCTCCGGGTCTTGGTTTCAGCTTGCGTCTTGGTTTCAGCTTGCTGGGCCATCTCCCGGCTCCATTCCGCCAATATCTCGCGCTGTACCCGGGCCATCCTCCGTGCGAGGCCCTCCAGGGCAGTCTGCGCACACTCCCGGTCTCGGGGGAGCTGTGCAAGGACCTCCACTAGGCCTAGTGGGGTCGTGGTGTCCAGCAGGCTCCTGACCAACGGGTCGGTGCTGCTCTGCTCTTCTTCCAGCAGGCTCCTGGCCAGCGGGCCGGTGCTGCTCTGCTCTCTGGACATCTCCGGGTGAGCTTCTTTGCTGCTCCTCTCCAGGCTTCCTGCCTCCGGGTGCGCTCGCTCCAGACTGCTCCAGGCGGCACCCATCTTCGCTCTTTTCTTTCGTCTCCTCCCACTTCGAGGGCGGTCCCGGGGCAACTCGGTGACTGTCAGCTCCAGGGGTAGTTCTTTCACGCTGACCGACACCTCCAGCATCACAGTCTCTGTTGGTGGGGGCGGTTTCCACTTTTGGCGCCATTTTCTGTCCTGGCCCACGATGGGAGGCGGCCTCCTGCCCTCCTTTGGCACGCCCATAATGGCGTCCGCTGCTCTTCCAAGGCGGGAAATCTGCGGTTTTGGCGGGAAGCGTCGCCCAGTGGCGGGAAACTCTGCAGATGGCGGGAACAAGTTGGAAATGGCGGACAATCGGCGGGAAACGACTGGTGATGGAGTCCGATGGCGTGGACCCTCCGGAACCGGCGGGAGACTTCTTTCTGAGGTAAACTTGCACTTTTCTTCAGGCACGCAGTACCCGGGTGTTGCGGGCACGGTATCCTGCCGACTACGCCAAAGTTGACGCGCCCCCTGGGCCATATTCTTTAGGGGGAATATCCGGAGCCGGATCAGATGGGAGTTGTAGTCTTCCGAGTGGCTGTGACCCGGTCCGTGCCCAGGGTGTCAAACTCAGTTGTATGTGGCAGTCCTACAGATGTTATTAAGTTCTTTATTGTCGACTACGCCACCCGTTGTGTTGCGGTCACTATGGCCGCCGCTGCAGCAGGGTCCGCTGAGGCTGATGGTGTAGGTGCAGCTTATGATGGTATAACCCCCAACGGGTGGGGTATAGCCTCAGGGGGTCAGGTGCAGAGGATGGGGGTTGTAGTGGTGCAGCATAGATGTTAAAGGAAGACAGAGTCGGGTTGTGCAGTTTAGGGTATTTACTCACTGCTGATGTTCCGGTCACTCCAGCTTCAAGTGACCACCCGAGCCGTGCTGCGTCCACCAGGTCCTGGATCCAGCCAACCCCCAAGCGAGTCCGGAGCGTGACCCTGAGCTCTCCTTCTGTCCTTTCTCTGGCCGTCCCCACTAGTGATCCACCCAGGTCCAGCTCCCTCGGGCCTTCTGTTGGGTGACCCTTGGCCTTGGGTTCCCTGACCCTCCACGTGGTATGCCTTCGTGGTGGATGTGGTGGGTGGCCGTGGCAGACGCTGCCCACGGCCTCCGGTCTCTGGCTGGGGTGTGTTTTTGCCCCCACCAGCTTGGGTTCCGGTACCCTGATGCCGACTCTTCACCCGGTGCTTTTAGTTGGGGTCTTAGAGTCCTTTCTTCTGTTTCCCCCTCTGGGTCTCTCTTTCTTTCTCCTCTCTCTCTCTGGATCTGCTCTGCTCCTCTTCCTGTGACTCCTCTGCAAAGGCTGACAGACTGACCCTGATCTCTGATGGTGCCCACCTTATATACACCCTCTATGTGTGAGCTCAGGTGACCAGCACCCAATGAGCTCCTATCTTTACCCAGGCTGCTCCCCCTATCTGCCCCTACACTACTTGGGATGTTCCACCCCCCTCCCACTCCAGCCAGGAACAGACTCGGTCGTACCTGCACATTTCTAAGTGGGAGTACCGTCGGCCTGTTCCTCGGAAATGGGATGTATGTAGTGCATGCAGCCTACCGAGCTCAGTTCCACACTCCATCCTTACCCGGGAGTGGAATATCACACCTCTGGGTTGAGGTGCAATACTCCTGTAGCAGCCGAATCCTCAGGGTGCTACACAAACAACAGTCTCTCCTTCAGTTCAATTGCTCTGAACAAGAAACTTTGGGGTGATTCATTATTTTTCTGTGAGAGGTTAATGAGTCGGTGGAACAATTCTGAAGTACTCTCTTCTTTATAGTGCCCTTTTAAAATCATCTTCAGCTGTTGCAAGGTCAATTGACTCTTCATTTCTAGCATACTACGGAGGTTCAGTCCTGGGATGATCGCTTTCACCACCCCCTCAATGATCTCATCTGGCTTGTAGCCTTTCTGTAAGCCAGCATCGATCTGGTGCAACAAGTTCATATAAGACAGTTTCTCTTTCTGTTCACACTCTCAAATCTGTCCCAGGATCTTGAATTCTTTCCTTATGGTGATTTGTGGTGTTACAGAGGACTGTCTTTCTGATTTATCTAGTCCGAGCAGGGTAAAGGTTGTGTCTGAGTCTGTCACCCGTTCAGAGGTTTTGATTGATTCCTGTAGGGCTGTTGTTAGGGCTTTGAATTGTTCTTTAAATTCCTGTAGTTCTGTCTGCGGATGGAGATTCCTGCTTTTGGTAATTGGTGCCACCCCTCCATCCTCAAACTTCAGCCAGGTTAGAAACTGTGTTAGCTCCTGGAGGAATGTCCCCATGACGTCTTCAGCTTCTTTCTCCCCAGCTCATCCATTTTTGCATTAATGGCAGCTAACAGTTACCTGCGGTTGTGTGCTTTAGAAATCTGTTCTTCTGACATCTTTATATGTTCTGCTACTGTTCTCAATTTTTCACAGGTTAACTGAAGAAGCAGCTCACTAATTCTGTCCGTTTGTATTTCCACATCCATTGCTGCTAGTGAGTTTTCTTTAGGTCTGGTCCCCTTTAACTGGTGTAGCAGAGTTGAATTGATGTGTTTTGCTGCTGTGTTTTCCAGACACTTTTCCTCTTCTCCCTCTACATGCTAATTCCCACTTAGGATTCCCTGTACGGGCCACCAATGTTACACGCACGCCACTAGGTTCAGATAGGGCGAGACCGGTTTCATGAATTCTTTGGAATCCTCGGGGAAATGTTACTCAGGGCAACCATAGGCAGAAGCTTCTCTCAGGCACATGATAGATTCAATTGCTGACCAGACACATCTAACAAGAGTCTTTTTTAACAGTTTAACAGTGGAATGTAATCTGAAGCACGGCCAGTGCAATTCAGGGATATTACAGCAACAATCTTCATTACAGTACAGTCTGAGTTTCTTGAGCAACCGGCTCCAGTAACAATACAGTAGTTTCTTCACAAGGCACAGTATTACAGTCTCTTCAGTAGCATAATTCAGCATAGATTAGATCTCTTAGCAGCACACTTCTATGCATACACAACCACAGGCTTTTCCTTCACAAGGACACAATAGTAAACAGCATTCTGTATCCTGCATGGAGATGTAGGGGGGCAGGGTTTGATGAGGGAGATGATCCCTGTGACACAATTCCTTCCAGTTCTTATCTTCCTGCCCGATAATACTCTGCACTGTTAGTTCAGGGAGTTTATCTGACATGTGTTTATTTTCTCTCGTGATCTGAATCCTGTTTAGTTGCCTTCTGTCAGATCCAGATAACACACTACCTTTCTCTTCGGCTTCAGCCAGACTACAATAACAAGTTCCCCACAATCCCCCTGGGGCTCTGCTAAAACACTCCCTGTCTCCTGTGACGGTGTTAACCCCTCTAGTTGCTGGATGCTTCTGGAGCACAACACTTCCTGTCTCCTGTGCTTGTGTTATTTTGTAACAGTTGCTGGATGCTTTTGAAGCAACAGCATTCCTTCTGCATGTCACACATGCCTTTATTTAAGAAAAAGATAGTTGTTACTGAGTCTATTGAGATACCAGGTTGGGAACAGACTCCCTATAATATTTTGGCAGCCAAATGGTCCCACAGTGTTGGTTTGAGTGAACCATGGGACAAATGTCTGAAGGTGTAAAAAAAATACTTCTTTCAGTATATTTTTCTATTGAGGACTTCTTATCAGATGCGATTGATCAAAGTATCAATATCACGATATTCTTATAAAAAAATATATCGATTTATTCTTGGATTGTCCATTATAAAGAATGATTGCAATAGTTACATAAAATAGTTAAATAGTTAGAGTGATTGTCCATTTATCCATAATTAGCTTAATAGTTGAGATTCACTCATCTTTTCCTTGGATCCTGGATGGTAGGTTGCGTCTGTCTGTGTCCAGCACGTGTGTTAGGATGACACCATGTGTCGTCCAGTGTCCTGTGAAATGGACTAACTAAAAATAAACAAATAGCGCATGTTACCTAGAAACCCTAGCACAATGGCTGATGCAATCTTATGCAATGTATGGTACAGAATTCAGAATAAAATTAATATCCGTAATTAATATTTAACAATTCCCCCTTTTGAGGATGACAGACATCAACTGAAATCCTCAAAGTAGATAGGTTCATCATTAGGATAATAGGATCATTTTTCTTTTCTTCTTCCTTGGCAATATCATTTAATGTCCATAACAATATTAATAATAATAATAATAATAATAATATCAATATCGGATTATTGTTATATGTATTCAATAGCATAATGATGTGAATCCATGTTATGGTAAGCCGTGACTAATATTCATTTAACTACATTGGTCGCTTCAACTACTTCTAACGGCGAACAAACACCGTCAGAAAACCCAGGTGGCAACCCAGGTGGCCGCCCTGGTGTGGATGGCTTCCTATCTTCAAAGATTCAAACAAGACCCAATAATAGAAGAACACGTGCCACACCTTACCAGGTTAGTGCTGCTTGCGGGGGGCTCCGCATTGTTAACTTATCCAACCACGTACTAACTGACAAGCAGATGGAGGTCCTGGGGCTGGGACTATCTTTTGCACCCACTAATGCATTTAATTTTTTTACTGCCCTGAAGGACCTCCACCTGTTTGCACGTAAACTTATTCTTAAAAAATTACATTCCAGGCCACATGGTGAGGATGGCCCTGTGACCACGACAGAGATGGAGGCATTGAAGGATTTGTAGGACCTCTTGATGGAGCAGGACAAACCCCCAAATACAGGTGGGTTACCACAGTCGAGGTATCCTAGATCCACAAGGTTCCCTCACTTGTCCCTGAGTCTGGCAGTTGAAATATTTGTGCGTCTAGTGACGGAGGATTTGAGACATCTCTCCACACGCAGACGCTTTGACAATCTTACTCATTCTCAGCGTACTGCGATAGAACGGTTGAAATCACTTTGTGATGTGGTTATTAAACCAGCGGACAAGGGAGGGAACATTGTACTGTGGCCCTGTTCTAAATATGAGAGGGAGGCGTTACGCCAACTAAGGGATACCAAGACATATTCGAGGTTACCCTTTAATCCTACTGCCTCCTTCTCTGCCGCGCTCCAGGGGATCCTGGGCAGGGCCTGTGATCAGGGAATTATTAACAAGCAAACAGTTGAAGCTTTACCTGTTCGATTCCCTAAAACTGCTACTTTTTACCTACTTCCAAAAATTCGCAAGGACGCCCTCAACCCGCCGGGACGTCCAATCGTGTCAGGCCTAAGTAATTTGTGTGGTCCTATTTGCCAGTATATTGACAGCCACCTTCGCCCATTAGTGGAGACACTTCCTTCATACATTCAGGACACGATGGACGTCTTAAGGCGCGTTAATGGCGTCCTTGTGACGGATGGTATCCTGCTAGTCACGGCCGATGTTGAGAGCCTCTACACATGTATTAGCCATGATCTGGGCCTTTCTGCAGTCCGCCTCTTCCTTGGGGCGTCCAATCTGGACGGCCTCTCACGAAATTTTATCCTTGAGCTCCTCCACTTCGTCCTCCACCACAATTATTTTTTATTCAAAGATACGGTGCATCTACAAAGGCGTGGCACGGCGATGGGGGCGTCTTGTGCGCCCTCGTACGCCAATCTCTTCTTGAGGTCCTGGGAGAGAGACATTTTTGGCGACGAGGGCGTGCGCCGCGCCGACCCCGTCGTGTCATGGCTTAGATACATCGATGATATTTTGTTTCTGTGGCGGGGGACGGTGGAGGAGCTTGACGATTTCATGGTGCAGCTTAACTCAAACAATCGTTCCATTAGGCTTACCTATACATACCATCATAAACAGATTGACTTTCTAGACATCAGTCTGGAGGTGGGTGAGTACCACACCATCCAGACTGATGTCTTTAGAAAACCCACCTCGGTCAATTCCTTAATACATGCTGCCTCTGCACATGATCCCTCTACAATTCGTGCCATCCCGGTCAGACAATTCCTGAGGATGAGGCGGATCTGTTCCACCGACTACAAGTTTAGGAGACAGGCTTCGGATCTGGCAGAACGTTTCAGGCAACGTGGGTATAGCAACCACTGCATCGGCCGTGGCTACTCGAGAGCACGGAACACATTCCGTAACCATCTGATTTATTCCTCAAATTCATCCAAACGGGTGACAACAGAAAGAATCCGCTACATCTCCACATATAATCATGAGTGGGGGAATATGCGGCGGATCCTTTCCCGTCATTGGGGTGTGCTCAGCGCGGAGCCCTCCCTACGTGAATCTTTAGGAAGCTATCCACAAATGACCCCCCGGCGGGCCAATAACCTGGGTGACATACTGGTATCCAGCCACTATATAACTCCCTTGACGAATCCATTTGTGTCCCGCGGACCCACGTTTGGCTCGTTCCCCTGTGGCCACTGTGCCGCCTGCGCCAATATCCTGCGCAGCTGGGTGTTCACGTTCTCTGATGGCTCTCGTGAGTTTAAAATCCGCAATTACATCTCATGCGGTACAACCCATGTTATATATTATGCTACATGTGGTTGTCAATTAATTTATGTAGGACTCACTACGAGAGAGCTGAGGATCAGGGTTTGTGAACACGTGCGGGACATTGGCGCGGCTCGGACGGTGGCCGACCCCAGGGAGCTCAAAACATTGCCGCGTCACTTTAAGGCTGTCCACAATTGCGATCCGAGGACACTAAAGTTTTGCGGCATTGATGTCATACATTTGGGCTCCCGGGGTGGAAATGGTAAGCAACTTCTGGCCCAAAAGGAGGCCAGATGGATCGTCACTTTAGACACCATGGCTCCGCGGGGCCTCAATGAGAGTTTGGGGTTCTCGTCCTTCCTCTGAAATGAAGTGACGGATTGTATGATATGTTCTGTGTTTCTGCTCCCCTGTGGACCATGATATGTCTATTTCTGGACCATGGCTTTAGGTTTTTAGTTTTTATATTCTTTTCTAATTTTTATATTTTCCCTTTTATTCTCTTTGTACTCACATTTTCTCCGACAGTGACTGTGCCCCAGGACCTCTTCTTTTTGATGTACATCTATGGCAGACGATCTGTCTTTTGAACTCCTTCGTCTTTTGATGTCTACAAGAGATTCTGATACAGATACTGCTACTGCACTCTTGATTCTTGACCGGGATGTACACTTTACTTGTGGATTCTGTTTGATATCTGGTACTTGTGACTGATTGAAACCATGTTGAGAAATCTATAGTTGTGCACTTTTTGGCACTATATGTCCCCTTTTGCAAGGGGACTTATGCTGTTATAACGCTAATTGTATAGACATATGTACCTCTTTTTTTGACCTAATGCACCATCCCCTCCTTTCATACCTTTCTATTGAGCTGTACTTCCATGACCAGCATTATTTGCTACTATTAGTATCATGATATTAACTTTTATAGAACATTAGTATTGTGCTGGCTGGCTGGAATAGCTACCGGGTTTTGATTGGTGGGGATATTTTTGCTCCCTTTATGTGGTTTCATTTCTGTTATTGGCACTCAGTCCCAAGCTCACCTCCTACATGGATGTAGTGCACATGCGCCCGGTCCGTCCCGTGCCGTGCTGCGCTCGGCTGTCTTTATGCCTTCGGCGCGCCGCCGGGAATAGCATTCATTTGCATTTCGGTCCGCGCGCCGACGTCATGACAGCTGGGGCGCGTGCGCGGGATATGTGACGGCCGTTGCGCATGCGCCGCCCATCATCCAGTACTTGGCGGCCATCTTGGACGACCACATGATGTATCATGTGACACTTCTGGGCGTATTTAAAGGTCCTGGCAGCACCCTCACACACGCCTCTTGATAAAGCTGATCTACACCCGGCGAAACGCGCGTCGAGGCCTTTCTCATTCACTATCTGGTCCCTGTGTGGTCTCCCAGAGGTCTGGGGCCCCTTACATTAGGGTAAGTTTGGTACAATATGACCTTTGGGTCTTTCTGGACCGCATGGTCCATATGGGAGTGACCTTTTTGCTTGCCCTGATTGTGCGTCCCTCTCCCTGTTTTAGTGTAAGCATGCACCCTTCTGACTCTAGGGGTGAACCTCTGGAGAGACCCACTTACAAATATGCGGGACCATTTGTCTGCTTGTCTTAATTTTGTGTCATAACTATTAATGCTATGTATTGTCTTTTAATGAACTATGTCTACAATAAAGTCTTTTCATGCGATTTCACTCAGCTGTTCTCCTAGTTTTATATAAGTCTTGAGTGGGCTATGTGGAGACGGGGTCGGAATTTTTCTGGGGACCATTAACCCACGTCATTTATTATGCGGGTCGCAGTCTGTTTATTCATTTAACATATATAATTATACTTCCCTAAATCTAAATCGAAATAATCACGGGTCCAATCGTCATCATCTGATGTCATCGGTTCTTGTCTCGTCTTCTTCTTGGTTCTTTTAAAACACAGTCTTTAGATGAAAATTCCTTTGAAATAAATTATAGCGTGTAGATATTGTACAGTCCATAATTGTGTTCATTATTGTTCAGTCTTTAAACTGTACTCTTTATTAGAAAGATCATGTGTGTCAATTGATAAGAAAACAAAGTCCATGGATGAAATGTAGCTTTAATATCTGTGCAGTGTCACCTGGACTTACGTTGGATTGTCTTTGGATAATTCTGGAATCCTCCGTGTCATCCTCACTGGTCTCCTGTCACTTTTGGAACAGGTGTGACGTCTTTGGTCAGAAAAGCAAGGGTTAACTTGACACTTCCCTGCTCTATATAGCACCATAACCAGTACTTAATCCTTAATGTACAGAACACATATATCAGGCTGGCAGAATCCTGACACTCCGTTATTATTCACCAGCTTTCAGGTGATAGGAAACCACTGGAACATGATGAAACTTGAACACAACCCAGTTCATATAGGATCATCGTCCTCTGCAGTCGTGGTTATCAGTGGTGTGAATGTATTGTAATTGACACAGTCTATTATCACTCAGCATTCACAACATCTTTACCTTCTGAGATTTCCGTATATCGGTTGCTTCTTCTTGTAACTTTTGAGAATCTCTTTAATTTATAAATATGAAAAATCTTTATTAAGATAGAATTAATAATTGCAATGTCTTGATTGAAGTCTTCATTCGCTAATCTGATACCAAATCTGGCAACTTTCCTAACCTATAATATCATAGGGTACCATAGCAATCAATAATGTTCATCTAATTATTATCAAAATATTAAAATAAATTATGTTTGGAATAATAAAACAATAATAGATAGTAATTCATTATTAATCAAGTTCTTCATGTGATAGAACATTTTTATGTCATAGGTGTAATTACCTTTTCCAACCCATAGGTGTCAGTGTGTTTTGAAACAAGTGTTTATTAGTGATGAGCGAGCACTAAAAGGCTCGGGTGCTCGAAGCTCGGGTTGAGCAAATTGGAATACTCGGGTGCTCGACCCGAGCAACGAGCCCAATGTAAGTCTATGGGAAACTCGAGCATTTTTCTGGCGGTCCCCCCGGCGGTCTGCAGAAGGTCAAAAATTGCCCAAATCGATGGGAACAGTGCTCAATTAAACGTCAGGCTGGCAGAATATATAGGCAGACAGGCAGGCAAGGTATATAGGAGGGTGCGTGAAAAACATAGCAGGGCAATTGGAACACACTAGTGCCCTCCGATTTTCATGCACCCGTCTCTTTAAAAAAGCCGGCTGGCAATTCATCAGCGGCATACACCGGTACCTGACAATTTAGAACAGAAAGAAAAGAGCATCACACATAGATTAGATAGATAGAAACATGACAGTCACATATATAATAAGTACAGTGATAGTGTTGGTTACTGTACTTGTCATTTAGTGTTAAAATAAAGGATTTATTAAAAAAAAATAATAGTGTTTTTGTCTCTTTAAAAAAGCCGGCCGGCAATTCATCACCAGCAGCATACACCGGTACCAGACAATTTAGAACAGAAAGAATAGAGCATCACACATAGATTAGATAGATAGAAACATGTCAGTCACATATATAATAAGTACAGTGATAGTGTTGATTACTGTACTTGTCATTTAGTGTTAAAAGAAAGGATTTATTTAAAAAAATTGGCGTGGGGTTCCCCGTAATTTTAGTCTCTAGCGGAGGTTAAGCAGACGGCTAGGGCAGATGTTTGAAGCCTGGGAAGGGGGTAATACCCACAGAGCTTCCCAGGCTACTAATATCAGCCTCCAGCTGAATACCTAGCCTTTGCTAGCTATTAAAATGGGGGACCCCACGTCATTTTTTTTGGGGTCCCCCATTTTAATAGCTAGTAAAGGCTAGGTATTCAGCTGGGGGCTGAATACCTAGCTAGTAAAGGCTTAAAATGGGGGACCCCCCCAAAAAATGACGTGGGGTCCCCCCTATTTTAATAGCTAGCAAAGGCTAGGCAGACAGCTGGGGGCTGATATTAAAAGCCCAGGAAGGGTGCCATGAATATTGGCCCCCTCCCACGCTAGAAACACCAGCCGTCAGCCACCCCATAGGATGCGCCAATTCTGGCACTTAGCCTCGCTCTTCCCACTGCCCTGTAGCGGTGGCAGTGGGGTAATAGGGCTGGGGTTGATGTCAGCTTATAATGCCAGCTGACATCAAGCCCAGGTTAGTAATGGAGAGGCGTTTATAAGACACCCCCATTACTAACCCCATAGTCAAAGTTAAAAAAAAACACAAACACCCAGAATAGAGTCCTTTAATTGAAATAAACGCACAATTCTTTAATGTTCTAAATTAAACCATACTTACCATCACGCCCATTCCAGCTAAAGCCAACGATCTCCTGCAATAAAAATAAAATAGTAAACCAACCTCATCCTTACCTTTCCATGGTTCCCAGGCCGGCTCCAGCTCTGCTACATTCACATGACAGGCTGGATCGCAGCCGAAAGCTGCCATCCAGCTTGCCATGCCGCAGACACTGAGAAGCGCAGGTATGCTTGCGCTCCTCAGTGTCTGGCTGTGACGGCATCCAGATGAGCCGAGTTAATGTCCAATGAACTCAGCTCACCTCATGCACGTCACTGACAGCGTGGGAAAATTCTCCTGCGCATGCGGTGAGCGTGAGAGAATTCTCCTGCGCTCACCGCAAGCGTGGGAAAATTCTCCTGCGCTTGCGGTGAGCGCAGGAGAATTCTCTCACGCTCACCGCATGCGCAGGAGAATTTTCCCACGCTGTCAGTGACGTGCATGAGGTGAGCTGAGTTCATTGGACATGAACTCAGCTCATCTGGATGCCGTCACAGCCATACACTGATGAGCGCAAGCATGCCTGCGCTTCTCAGAGTCTGCGGCATGGCAAGCGGGATGGCAGCTTTCGGCAGCGATCCAGCCTGTCATGTGAATGTAGCAGAGCTGAAGCCGTCCTGGGAACCATGGAAAGGCAAGGATGAGGTTGCTTTATTATTTTACTTTTATTGCAGAAGACATAGGCTTCAGCTGGAATGGGCGTGATGGTAAGTATGGTTTAATTTAAAACATTAAAGAATTGTGCGTTTATTTAAATTAAAGGACTTTATTCTGGGTGTTGTGTTTTTTTTAAATACTTTACTAGAAATTCATGGCGGTCATGTCTAATATTGGCGTGACCCCATGAATTTCGGGCTTAGGGCCAGCTGATAATACCAAGCTGACCCTAACCCCTTTATTACCCAGTGAGCCACCGCACCAGGGCCCTAGATGAGTTGGGTACAGCACCAGAAGATGGCGCTTCTATGAACGCGCCATTTTCTGGGGTGGCTGCGGACTGCAATTTACAGCGGGGGGGGGGGGGGCAGAAAGCTTGGGCCTCCATGCGCTGCGGATTCCAGCCCCCAGCTGCCTAGTTGTACCTGGCTGGACACAAAAATAGGGCGAAGCCCCATGTATTTTTTTTTTTTATTATTTCATGAAATTCATGAAATAATAAAGAAAAAAAAGGGCTTCCCTATATTGTTGTGTCCGGCCAGGTACAAATTGGCAGCTGGTGGTTGGGGGCAGCCCGCTCCTGCCTGCTGTACCTGGCTGGACACAAAAATAGGGCGAAGCCCCACGTCAATTTTTTTTTTATTATTTCATGAAATTCAGCTTTCGGCTGCGATCCAGCCTGTCATGTGAATGTAGCAGAGCTGGAGCCGTCCTGGGAACCATGGAAATGTAAGGATGAGGTTGGTTTATTATTTTACTTTTATTGCAGAAGACATTGGCTTCAGCTGGAATGGGCGTGATGGTAAGTATGGTTTAATTTAGAACATTAAAGAATTGTGCGTTTATTTCAATTAAAGGACTTTATTCTGGGTGTTTGTGTTTTTTTTTAACTGTGACTATGGGGTTAGTAATGGGGGTGTCTTATAGACGCCTCTCCATTACTAACCTGGGCTTGATCTCAGCTGGCATTATAAGCTGACATCAACGCCCGCCCTATTACCCCACTGCCACCGCTACAGGGCAGTGGGAAGAGCGAGGATAAGTGCCAGAATTGGCGCATCCATAGGGCAGCTGACGGCTGGTGTTTCTAGCCTGGGAGGGGGCCAATATTCATGCCACCCTTCCTGGGCTATTAATATCAGCCCCCAGCTGTCTGCCTAGCCTTTGCTAGCTATTAAAATAGGGGGGACCCCTCGTCACTTTTTTGGGGGGGTCCCCCATTTTAACAGCTGGTAAAGGCTAGGTATTCAGCTGGGGGCTGATATTAGTGGCCTGGGAAGCTCCGTGGGTATTACCCCCTTCCCAGGTTTCAGACATCTGCCCCAGCCGTCTGCTTAACCTCCGCTAGAGACTAAAATTACAGGGAACCCTATGCCAATTTTTTTTTTAATAAATCCTTTATTTTAACACTAAATGACAAGTACAGTAACCAACACTGTCACTGTACTTATTATATATGTGACTGACATGTTTCTATCTATCTAATCTATGTGTGATGCTCTATTTCTGTTCTAAATTGTCGGGTACCGATGTATGCCGCTGAAGAATTGCCGGCCGGCTTTTTTAAAGAGACGGGTGCATGAAAACACTATTATTTTTTTTTTTAATAAATCCTTTATTTTAACACTAAATAACAAGTACAGTAACCAACAGTGTCACTGTACTTATTATATATGTGACTGACATGTTTCTATCGATCTAATCTATGTGTGATGCTCTATTCTTTCTGTTCTAAATTGTCGGTACCGGTGTATGCCGCTGCTGAATTGCCGGCTTTTCATGTTTCTCTGTGAGCACTGTTCCCATCGATTTGGGCAATCACTGTAATGCCACAACCACCATGGCTGTGGCATTACAGTGAGTGGCAGACAATCCCTGCATGATTGGTGCTCTAAATAGCGCCAAACATGCAGGACGGGGACCCGAGCTCCCGCTCGAGCATCTCGAAAGTACTCGGCGAGCTCCGAGCATCTCGAGTACTGAGATGCTCGGGTGAGTACAGAGCAGTGGCGAGCAAGCTCGCTAATCACTAGTGTTTACCAATAATACCAAAGAAAGTATACTCATGAACCAAAATGAATAAATATATGAATGAATGAATGCAAGAATGACTTGTGTTTACTCAAAAAATTGAAATATTTTTTTTCTTATATTGGAACCATATCATTATATTTAATGAAGCAATATTCTTGTACTAGACATTACTTTATTAAATATGAATGTGTTTTCTCAATTGAGATATTGAACTGAAATAATAAAATAAAAAAATTAGAATTAAAAATGAAAAATGAAAAAATAAGAAGAAAGTAAGAATAAAATTGAAAAAAGAAAAATTAAATTAAGACTAAAAATAATAATAATAATAATAATAATAAAAATAAGGCCTTTATATGTTAATGACAAATGCAGAGTAATTGTATTCTCCATAAAAATACCCTTATATTTCCATTATCTGGATGATTTCATATTTGTCATAACCTTGTATTACCAAAAATGATTAAATTATGTAACTTTGCATGTAATACCCTTCTTAATCATACCATTGTAGCTTATTAATATTTCTTCTTCATTAAAATGTGTGAAAAATAAGTATTGATCAAAAGTGATTATGTAATCAGGATCAAAAGCACATTTTCCCCCTTAATGGCAAAAAATATTATTTTAGAAAATAATTTATATATCAGAACCAAATTAAAAATAATTATTCTTCTATAAATATTTTGCATAAATGTCATAGCATATATTTGTCTGAAGAGGTGTGTACCTATTTATGTAACCATTAAAAATAATAATATCCTTGAATACTATAAAATTATCATTGTGAAAAATTATTCTAAATGTAAATTTGCTTTATAAACCATTTTAATGTGTGGTTACCCTTATCCACTATTAGCTAAATCAAGAAGTAATAATTACTAAAGAAATATAGAAATATATATATTATATAGATAATACTTAATTATGTATCATCATTTTCTCAGACTTAAATGTAATTTTGTACCTTCACATAAAGAAACAAACATACATGAGGCCTCTGTCACACAAATCTCACTTAGCAGCTGCACATATATTCAGCAAATTTCACTCTGTTACAGATTCGTTCAGCTCAAACATTCCACATATATATACAGTACAGACCAAAAGTTTGGACACACCTTCTCATTTAAAGATTTTTCTGTATTTTCATAACTATGAAAATTGTACATTCACACTGAAGGCATCAAAACTATGAATTAACACATGTGGAATTATATACTTAACAAAAAAGTGTGAAACAACTGAAAATATGTCTTATATTCTAGGTTCTTCAAAGTAGCCACCTTTTGCTTTGATGACTGCTTTGCACACTCTTGGCATTCTCTTGATGAGCTTCAAGAGGTAGTCACCGGAAATGGTTTTCACTTCACAGGTGTGCCCTGTCAGGTTTAATAAGTGGGATTTCTTGCCTTATAAATGGGGTTGGGACCATCAGTTGTGTTGTGCATAAGTCAGGTGGATACACAGCTGATAGTCCTACTGAATAGACTGTTAGAATTTGTATTATGGCAAGAAAAAAGCAGCTAAGTAAAGAAAAACGAGTGGCCATCATTACTTTAAGAAATGAAGGTCAGTCAGTGCGAAAAATTGGGAAAACTTTGAAAGTGTTCCCAAGTGCAGTTGCAAAAACCATCAAGCGCTACAAAGAAACTGGCTCACATGAGGACCGCCCCAGGAAAGGAAGACCAAGAGTCACCTCTGCTTCTTGTTACGGATCCGGGTGGTGGAACCTCTGTGCTGCGGAGCAAGGAGGGACCAGAGGGGCGTAACTAGGTATCAACTCGGACTGACCAGGGTAGCACGGCGGCTCAATCGACTCCGTGAACCAGGGAAGGACCGAGCAGAAGGACCAGGTGCTACTCTGGGCCTGTCCTTGTATGAGAGCAGGGGACTCCCACGGGTAACTGGCAGGAGCCTCCGGGTAGGCACGGCAGGTAACTGATAAGAGCCTCCAGGTAGGCTGACTGATAGGCACGGCAGGTAACTGGTACGTTCTCCGGGTAGGCAGGCAAGCCAGGCCCATAGACACACTGGCGGGTTTGGATCGTAGGCAGACCGTCGGGCTGGCGGAGACAGGTAGTCAGGCTGGCGGACAGGACTGGTAGTCAGGCTGACGGACTGGGCTGGTAGTCAGGCTGGCGGACAGGACTGGCGGACAGGGCTGGTAGTTAGACTGGCGGACTGGACTGGTAGTCAGGCTGGCAGACTGAGCTGGTAGTCAGGCTGGCGGACTGGACTGGTAGTCAGGCTGGCGGACTGGACTGGTAGTCAGACTAGCAGCGGGACCTGAGGGCTGAAGCAGAGTTTAGGACACAAAGCTACAACCTTGCACGGGCACCTCCATTTTGGAGGGGGTGCCTTCTATATGAGAGGTTCTCCGGCCATTGGCTGAGGACTCCTTAGGACGGCGCGCGCGGCCCCTTTAAGAGGGGGGGAGAGCGCGCCCTAAGCACAGTGCCCGGGAAGCTGCGCGCGCCGGCAGCAGCAGCAGGAGAGCCGGAAGACGCCGGGCCGGGAGCGTGGCGGTAAGAGGGACGGCGTCTCTGCCTGTCAGGGAGCAGAGACGCCGATACTACAGTACCCCCCCTTTATGCCCCCTCTTTTTTAGGCCAGAAAGAAATTTTTTAAGGAGAAGAAAGGCGTGGATGTTCTCCCTGGGTTCCCAAGTTCTCTCCTCTGGGCCAAACCCCTTCCAATCCACCAGAAAAAAGGTTTTTCCTCTTACCCTCTTGGTGGCCAGAATGTTCTCTACCTCATAGACGTCCTCAGCGGAGACCGGAGCTGGGGGGGTACCTGGATTGTCAGAAAAAGAATTAAGCACAACTGGTTTGAGGAGAGATACGTGGAAGGAGTTGGGAATCCGTAAGGTGGCCCGGAGTTTTAACTTGTAGGCTACTGGGTTGATTTGCTTGAGGACATCAAAAGGACCGATGAACCGTGGACCCAACTTATAGGAGGGTATTTTGAGACGAACATGTTTGGAGGAGAGCCAAACCTTGTCTCCCAGATGGAATTGAGGTGGGTCCTGGCGTCTCTTATCAGCATGTTTCTTCATCCGCTCGGAGGAATAAAGAAGTGCGGACCTAGTGTCCTCCCAAATGGTGGAAAATTCGCTGACCAGAGACTCCGGGGCAGGGTTGTTCACTGAAGCGGAGACGGGAAACGGAATCCGGGGATGTTGACCGTAGACTACAAAGAACGGGGACTTGGAAGAAGATTCGCTGTCATGGTTGTTATAGGAGAATTCGGCCCATGGTAGGAGCTCTACCCAATCGGTATGGTGAGCGTTGACGAAGTGCCGGAGGAAGCTGGTAAGGGTCTGGTTGATACGTTCCACTTGGCCATTTGACTGCGGATGGTAAGCAGAGGAAAAATCCAGGGTGACATCTAGCAGCTTACACGTAGCTCTCCAGAAACGCAAAGTAAACTGGACCCCGCGATCAGACACAACGTGGAGGGGTGGGCCATGGAGACGAAAATGTGATGGATGAAGTCCTTAGCCAGCACAGATGCAGACGGGAGACCAGGCAGAGGGATGAAGTTGGCCATTTTAGAAAAGCGGTCAGCGACCACCCAAATGACAGTACAACCGGCAGAAACAGGGAGATCGGTAATAAAGTCCATAGCAATGTGTTGCCATGGGGCAGCAGGTACGGGAAGAGGCAGGAGACGGCCGGCTGGAAGATGTCTGGGAACCTTGTTGCGGGCACAGGACGAACAGGCCGTCACGAAGTCTACTACATCCTTGCGCAGGGTAGGCCACCAGTAATGCCGGGTAATGAGCAAGAAGGTCTTCTTCTGGCCAGCATGGCTGGCTAGTTTAGATGAATGACCCCAGTGAAGAACCTTCTTACGATCTGGAACCGCTACAAATGTCTTACTGGGTGGGAGACGAGACAGGTCCAAGGGGGCCACATTCATCACTTTGGAGGGATCGATGATATGCATAGGCTCCTCCTCTTGATCGGAAGACAGGAAGGATCGGTACAAGGCGTTGGCTTTAACGTTCTTGTCCGCAGGGCGGTAATGTAGGGTAAAGTTGAAGCGGGCGAAGAACAAAGGCCACCGGGCCTGACGTGGATTGAGTCTTTGGGCATTCTGTAGATATGCCAGGTTTTTGAGGTCAGTGTAGATGACCACCGGGTGCAGAACCCCCTCAAGCAGGTAACGTCACTCCTCCAGCGCCAATTTGATGGCTAGCAGTTCTCGGTCTCCTATGGAGTAGTTGCGCTCGGATGAGAAGAGCTTGGAGAAGAAGCCGCAGGTTACCATTCTCCCGGACGGAGATTTCTGGGTGAGCACCGCTCTGGAAGAGGAAGCATCAACCTCCAGAAAATTTGTTGCAATCCGGACGGTGCAGCACTGGGGCAGAAGAAAAGGCTAGTTTTAAGGAGAGGAAGGCCTCCTCCGTTTCGGACGGCCATTCCTTAGGATTTGCTCCCTTACGGGTGAGCGCAGAGATGGGAGCAGTCCGGGAAGAGAAATGTGGGATGAAGAGACGGTAATAATTCGCGAAGCCCAGGAATCACTGAATCGCCTTCAGCCCCTCCGGACGGGGCCACTTTAAGAAGGCAGAAACCTTCTCGGGGTCCATCCGTAGACCTGTCTTAGAGATAATATAGCCCAGGAACGGAAGAGAGGTCTGCTCGAAGAGGCATTTTTCAAATTTTGCGTATAGGTGATTCTGCCTGAGCCTAAGCAGGACCTGACGAACATTCCTCCGGTGTGTGGGAAGATCCGGAGAGAAGACCAAGATGTCGTCCAGGTACACCACCACGCAAAAATATAAGAGGTCACGGAAGATGTCATTAGCTAATTCTTGGAAGACGGCAGGAGCATTACAGAGGCCGAAGGGCATCACACGGTATTCATAGTGGCCGTCCCGGGTATTGAATGCCGTCTTCCACTCGTCTTCTTGGCGGATCTGGACCAAGTTATATGCCCCACGAAGATCGAGCTTGGTAAAGATCTTCGCACCTTTAAGGCGGTTGAACAGCTCAGAGATGAGTGGCAGGGGATATTTGTTTATGATAGTAATCTGGTTGGGTCCTCTATGTAACGGGTCAGGGAGGTGGAACCTCTGAGCAACTATACAAGGGGGCAGTCATTGTAAGGAAGCGGGTGGCTCCCAGGGAAGGCGGGCAGGTAATCACGGCTAGTGACGGGGACAGTCTCTGGGTAGAAGGGCAGGAGGACATGGCAGGTGACGGGGACAGTCTCTGGGTTGAAGGGCAGGAGGTCACGGCAAGTGACGGGGACAGTCTCTGGGTAGAAGGGCAGGAGGTCACGGCAAGTGACGGAGACAGTCTCTTGACAGGCGGGTGGTCACGGCAAGTGACGGCAGAGCCTCCAGGTAGGCTAGCAGGCAGGTAGCAGGTGGACGCTCCCAGATGAGCGGGCAAGAGTCTCTGGACTGGCCGGTGGTCACAGCAAGTGACGGCTCCAGGTAGGCTAGCAGGCAGGTAGCAGAGAAGCGCTCCCAGGTGAGCGGGCAAGAGTGTCTGGACAGGCGGGAGGTCACGGCACATGGCAGCAGAGCCTCCAGGTAGGCTAGCAGGCAGGTAGCAGGTGAGCGCTCCCAGGTGAGCGGGCAAGAGTCTCTGGACAGGCAGGTGGTCACAGCACGTGACGGAGGAGCCTCCAGGTAGGCTAACAGGCAGGTAGCAGGTGAGCGCTCCCAGGTGAGCGGGCAAGAGTCTCTGGACAGGCAGGTGGTCCCAGCACGTGACGGCGGAGCCTCCAGGTAGGCTAGCAGGCAGGTAGCAGGTGAGCGCTCCCAGGTGAGCGGGCAGACTGATCCATAGACAGACTGGCAGGGCTGGTAGGCAGACTGTCGGACCGCAGATACATAAGTAACAGGCAGGAATCTGGCAGGTGACTGGCAGGTAACTGGTAACGGGACCTGAGGGCTGAAGCAGAGTTGAAAGGCTTTGCAACAACATTGCTCGGGCACCTCCATTTTGGAGGAGGTGCCTTATATATGGTGAGGTCCTCCGGCCATTGGCTGGGGACTCCTTAGGATGGCGCGCGCGGCCCCTTTAAGAGAGGGGGAGCGCGCGCGCGCCCTAAGCACAGAGGCCGGGAAGCAGCGTGCGCTGCCAGCAGAGCGGGAGGAAGCCGCCGGGCACGGAGCGGAGAGGTGAGGGGAACGGCGTCCCTGCCTAGCAGGAGGCAGGGACGCCGACGCTACAGTACCCCCCCCTTTAGGCCCCCCCTTTTTTTGTCCAGAGAGAAATTTAGCAAGGATGAGAGGGGCATGGATGTTCTCCCAGGGCTCCCATGTTCTCTCCTCAGGACCAAACCCCTTCCAATCTACCAAAAAAAAGGTCTTTCCTCTTACCCTCTTAGTGGCCAGAATACTCTCTACCTTCAGCGGAAACCGGAGCAGGAGGAGTACCTGGATTGTTGGAAAAAGAGTTAAAGACAACGGGTTTGAGGAGAGATACGTGGAAGGAGTTGGGAATCCATAAGGTGGCCGGGAGTTTTAATTTGTAGGCCACTGGATTAATTTGCCTGAGGATTTCGAAAGGACCGATGAAGCGAGGACCTAACTTGTAGGAGGGTATCTTGAGCCGTACATGTTTGGAAGAGAGCCAAACCTTGTCTCCCGGACGGAATTGAGGCGGATCCAGACGTCTCTTATCAGCATATCGCTTCATCCGCTCGGAGGACTGAAGAAGTGCAGACCTAGTACTCTCCCAAATGGTAGAAAACTCGCTGACAAGAGACTGCGCGGCAGGGTTGTCCACAGAGGCGGAGACGGGAAACGGAATCCGGGGGTGCTGGCCATAGACAATAAAGAACGGGGACTTGGAAGAGGATTCGCTCTCGTGGTTATTATAAGAGAACTCGGCCCAAGGAAGGAGGTCCACCCAATCAGAATGGTGGGCATTAACAAAGTGCCGGAGATAGCTGGTAAGGATCTGATTGATCCGCTCCACTTGACCATTGGACTGAGGGTGGTAAGCGGAGGAGAAGTCCAGGGTGACGTCCAGCAGTTTACATGTGGCTCTCCAGAAGCGTGAGGTAAACTGAACCCCCTCGATCCGACACGATGTGGAGGGGTAGGCCATGGAGACGGAAGATATGGCAGATAAAGTCCTTAGCCAGCTCAGGTGCAGACGGAAGACAAGGCAGGGGAATGAAGTGGGCCATTTTAGAGAAGCGGTCCGCGACCACCCAAATGACAGTACACCCGGCAGAGACAGGAAGATCGTAATGAAGTCCATAGCGATGTGTTGCCACGGGGCAACAGGTATGGGAAGCGGCAGGAGATGACCAGCTGGTAAGTGTCTGGGAACTTTGTTGCAGCCACAAGATGAACAGGCAGAGACGAAGTCTACCACATCCTTACGCAGGGTAGACCACCAGTAATGCCGGGAAATGAGTAGGAAGGTCTTTTTTTGGCCAGCATGACCAGCTAGTTTAGAAGAATGACCCCAGCGAAGAACCCTCTCACGGTCTGGAGGCGCCACGAACGTCTTGCCGGGTGGAAGACGAGTCAAATCCAAGGGGGCCACATTCATCACCTTGGAGGGGTCGATAATGTGCATAGGCTCCTCCTCTTGGTCGGAGGACAGGAAAGATCGGAACAAGGCATCAGCTTTGACATTTTTGTCCGCCAGGCGGAAATGAAGGATGAAATCGAAGCGGGCAAAAAACAAAGACCACCGGGCCTGACGTGGATTAAGTCTCTGAGCATTTTGGAGATATGCCAGGTTCTTGTGATCCGTGTAGATGATCACCGGGTATAGAGCACCTTCAAGCAGGTAGCGCCACTCCTCCAGCGCCAATTTAACGGCTAGCAGTTCTCGGTCTCCTATGGAGTAATTGCGCTCAGAGGAGGAGAAGATTTTAGAGAAAAGGCCGCAGGTTACCATTCTCCCGGAGGAAGACTTTTGGGTGAGCACTTCTCCGGCTCCAGAGGAGGAGGCATCAACCTCCAGGTAGAACTGTTTGTTGCAGTCCGGACGGTGCAGCACAGGGGCAGAGGAGAAGGCTTGTTTCAGGGAAAGGAAGGCCTCCTCAGCTTCGGATGACCATACCTTGGGATTTGCTCCCTTACGGGTGAGCGCAGATATGGGCGCAGTCCGTGACGAGAAGTGAGGAATGAAGAGACGATAGTAATTAGCGAAGCCCAGGAATCGCTGTATCGCCTTCAAGCCCTCCGGACGGGGCCACTTTAGGACAGCAGAGAGCTTCTCGGGATCCATTCGCAAGCCTGTCCGGGAGATAACATAGCCCAGGAAAGGAAGAGAGGTCTGCTCAAAAAGGCACTTCTCGTATTTAGCATAGAGGTGGTTCTGCCTGAGCCTAAGCAGGACCTGACGAACATCCCTCCGGTGTGTGGGAAGATCCGGAGAGAAGACCAAGATGTCGTCCAGGTATACCACCACGCAGGAGTAAAGAAGGTCACGGAAGATGTCGTTGACCAGTTCTTGGAAGACGGCGGGAGCATTGCAGAGACCGAAGGGCATCACACGGTACTCATAGTGTCCGTCCCGGGTATTAAATGCTGTTTTCCACTCGTCTCCCTGACGGATACGGACCAGGTTATATGCTCCACGTAGATCCAGCTTGGAAAAGATCCTGGCGCCTTTAAGGCAATCAAATAACTCAGAGATGAGCGGAAGGGGGTATTTATTTTTAACCGTGATCTGATTGAGTCCTCTATAGTCAATACAGGGGCGAAGCGAGCCATCTTTTTTTTTGACAACGAAGAATCCGGCACCAGCCGGGGAAGTAGACTTCCGGATAAATCCCCTGGCCAGATTCTCCTCTATGTACTCAGACATGGCCCGGGTTTCTGCCGCAGACAACGGATAAATACGCCCACGGGGTGGAGTGGCGCCGGGTACCAGGTCGATTGGGCAATCATATGGCCTATGAGGTGGCAATGTCTCTGCTTCCTTCTTACCGAAGACGTCAGCATAGGGCCAGTAAGGAGCCGGAAGACCGGGTAAATTAGCTGGGATAGGTGGAGGACGAACCGGACGAACCGGAACCAGGCAGGTCTTATGGCAGGCCGGCCCCCACCGGAGTACTTCACCGGAATGCCAGTTCAACACGGGTTCATGTGTCTGGAGCCAAGGTAGACCTAGCAATAGGGAGTGGGAGAGTCCGGACAACACATGGAAGGAGATTACCTCAGAGTGCAGCATTCCCACCTGCAGGGTTATGGGTTCCGTGACGAGCAGGATGGTCACCGGAAGGAGTCTTCCATCCACGGAGGCGACTGACAAAGGTTCAGCCAGAGACTTGGTGGGAATATGGTATTTCTCAACCAGGGACTGAGAGATGAGGTTTCCAGCGGATCCAGAGTCCAGGTGGGCGAGTTCAAAGTGACGGTTCTCTCCCCAGGAGATAGATACAGACAAAGTCAGGGTTGGAGAGGACTTATTTTTGTCTAGGGCGACCTCTCCGAGCGGTCCTAGACACTGGAGTTTCCCGGCCTCTCCGGGCAGGAACGAATCAGGTGCTCCTTACTGCCACAATAGAAGCAAATGCCCTCGGCTCGGCGTGACTCTTGGCGAGATTTGACCAACTTGGTCTGGTCGATCTGCATGGACTCGGGTGAGTGCGCCCGGGGAGTGACAGAAGAGGAGACAGGTTTCTGGAAAGTAGGAGCTAGGCGGGGAAACCTTCTCTCACGGGTGGTCTCTTTGGTACGTTCTTGAAACCGGATGTCAATCCGGGTAGCCAGAGACACCAGGTCATCCAGGGTGGTAGGAATGTCCCGACCGGCGAGCTCATCTTTAATCCGACCGGAAAGGCCCTCCCAGAAGACGGACACCAGGGCCTCATTATCCCAGGCAAGCTCAGAAGCGAGGGTGCGGAATCGTATGGCATATTGGCCCACGGTGAGACTCCCTTGGTGGAGACGTAGCAAAGAGGAGGCAGATGAGGTCTTTCGTCCCGGTTCATCGAAGACCCTTCGGAAAGCAGTGAGGAAAGACGACAGGTCGGACACCAGGGGATCCCCTCTCTCCCACAGAGGGTTAAGCCATGCCAGTGCCTCCCCAGTGAGATGGGACATGATGAATGCCACTTTGGCTCGGTCGGAGATAAACTGGTGGGCCAGGAGTTCAAAGTGCAGGGTGCACTGGTTTATGAAGCCCCGAGCTTGAGCGGGGTCGCTTCCGAAGCGAGGAGGTGCAGAAAGCCGAGGACCGGGGCAGGATGCCATGGTATTGGTGGGCAGCGGCGCTGCCGGGTTGCGAGTCATGACACTAGCGGTGGTTGCTGGTGGAGCAGTCAGAGTGTCCAGGCGAGAGTTGACATTCCGCAGGTGGCTCAGGATGGACTACTGTTGGGACCTCTGACGGGACAGTTCATGGCATAGGTCCGAGAGCGAGGGAGTTTGGGTGCCACCGGGTTCCATGGCCCGAGCAAACTGTAACGGGTCTGGGAGGTGGAACCTCTGAACAACTATACAAGGGGGCAGTCCTTGTAAGGAAGCGGGTGGCTCCCAGGGAAGGCGGGCAGGTAATCACGGCTAGTGACGGGGACAGTCTCTGGGTAGAAGGGCAGGAGGGCACGGCAGGTGACGGGGACAGTCTCTGGGTTGAAGGGCAGGAGGTCACGGCAAGTGACGGGGACAGTCTCTGGGTAGAAGGGCAGGAGGTCACGGCAAGTGACGGGGACAGTCTCTTGACAGGCGGGTGGTCACGGCAAGTGACGGCAGAGCCTCCAGGTAGGCTAGCAGGCAGGTAGCAGGTGGACGCTCCCAGGTGAGCGGGCAAGAGTCTCTGGACTGGCCGGTGGTCACAGCAAGTGACGGCTCCAGGTAAGCTAGCAGGCAGGTAGCAGAGAAGCGCTCCCAGGTGAGAGGGCAAGAGTCTCTGGACAGGCAGGAGGTCACAGCACGTGACGGCAGAGCCTCCAGGTAGGCTAGCAGGCAGGTAGCAGGTGAGCGCTCCCAGGTGAGCGGGCAAGAGTCTCTGGATAGGCAGGTGGTCACAGCACGTGACGGCGGAGCCTCCAGGTAGGCTAACAGACAGGTAGCAGGTGAGCGCTCCCAGGTGAGCGGGCAAGAGTCTCTGGACAGGCAGGTGGTCACAGCACGTGACGGCGGAGCCTCCAGGTAGGCTAGCAGGCAGGTAGCAGGTGAGCGCTCCCAGGTAAGCGGGCAGACTGATCCATAGACAGACTGGCAGGGCTGGTAGGCAGACTGTCGGACCGCAGATAGATAAGTAACAGGCAGGAATCTGGCAGGTGACTGGCAGGTGACTGGCAGGTAACTGGCAGGTAACTGGTAACGGGACCTGAGGGCTGAAGCAGAGTTGAAAGGCTTTGCAACAACATTGCTCAGGCACCTCCATTTTGGAGGAGGTGCCTTATATATGGTGAGGTCCTCCGGCCATTGGCCGGGGACTCCTTAGGACGGCGCGCGTGGCCCCTTTAAGAGAGGGGGAGCGCGCGCGCGCGCGCCCTAAGCACAGAGGCCGGGAAGCAGCGCGCGCTGCCAGCAGAGCGGGAGGAAGCCGCCGGGCACGGAGCGGAGAGGTGAGGGGAACGGCGTCCCTGCCTAGCAGGAGGCAGGGACGCCGACGCTACACTCTATAATCGATACAGGGGCATAGTGAACCGTCTTTCTTTTTTACGAAGAAGAATCTGGCTCCAGCCGGGGAGGTAGATTTCTGGATGAATCCCCTAGCCAGATTTTCTTCGATGTACTCCGAAAGGCCCGGGTTTCGGCCAACGACAACGGGTAAATACGCCCACGGGGTGGAGTGGCACCGGGTGCCAGGTCGATAGGGCAATCATATGGCCTATGAGGTGGCAGTGTCTCTGCTTCCTTCTTGTCGAAGACATCTGCATAGGACCAGTAAGGTGCCGGTAGACCAGGTAAATTAGCCGGAGTAGCCGGAGGTCGAGCCGGGGGAACCGGGACCAGGCAGGTCTCATGGCAATCCTGCCCCCAACGGAGCACCTCACCGGATTGTCAATTCAGAACGGGTTCATGTCTCTGTAGCCAGGGTAGACCTAGCAAAAGGGAGTGAGAGAGTCTGGAAAGCACATGGAAGGAGATCCTCTCTGAGTGCAGCATTCCCACCTGAAGGGTTACGGGCTCAGTGACGAGCAAGATGGTCACCGGAAGGAGTCTTCCATCCACGGAAGCGACTGCCAATAGTTCAGCCAGAGGTTTGGTAGGAATCTGATACTTCTCTACAAGGGACTGGGAAATGAGATTCCCAGCGGCTCTGGAATCCAGATGGGCGGTTTCAAAGAAGCGGTTCTCTCCACAGGAAATAGAGACGGTTAAAGTCAAGAACCGAGAGGATTTACTCTTGCCTAGGACGACCTCTCCGAGCGGTCCTAGACACTGGAGTTTCCCGGCTTCACCGGACAGGAACGGATCAGGTGCTCCTTACTACCACAGTAGAAACAGCTCCCTTCGGGTCGGCGTGTTTCTTGTCGAGACTTGACCATCTTGGTCTGGTCGATCTGCATAGGTTCGGGCGAGCGTGCCCGGGGAGTTGCTGGTTGGGAAGCAGGTTTCTGGAAAACCGGAGCAAGATGAGGAAATCTTCTCTCCCGGGTAGTCTCCTTAGCACGTTCTAGGAAACGGATGTCAATCTGGGTAGCCAGTGACACCAGGTCATCCAGGGTGGTAGGAATGTCCCGGCCGGCTAGCTCGTCCTTAATCCGACCGGAAAGACCCTCCCGGAAGGTGGACACCAGGGCCTTGTTGTCCCAGGCAAGCTCAGAAGCGAGGGTACGGAACTGTATGACATACTGGCCCACGGTGAAATTCCTTTGGCGGAGACGAAGCAATGAGGAGGCAGTAGAAATCCTTCGTCCGGGCTCATCGAAGACCCTCCAGAAGGCAGTGAGGAAAGCCGGAAGATCGGACACCAGGGAATCCCCTCTCTCCCATAGAGTGTTTTAGCCATGCCAATGCTTCCCCGGTGAGGTGAGACATGATGAACGCCACCTTGGCCCGGTCGGAGGGAGACTGATGTGCCAGAAGTTCAAAGTGCAGTGTGCACTGGTTCAGAAAACCCCGACATAATACGGGGTCACCCCCAAAACGAGGAGGCGCAGAAAGCCGGGGTCCTAGGCTGGATGCCGTGGTATTGGTAGGCAGCGGCGTCGCCGGAGCGGGTGTCGCTCGGCTCGAGGCGGGCACAGGTGGGACAGACAGCGTGTCCAGGCAAGAGTTGACAGACCGCAGGTAGGTCAGGATGGTTTCCTGTTGGGATCTCTGACGAGAAACCTCCTGGTACAGGTCAGCAGGCGAAGGAGCCTGGGGGCCACCGGGTTTCATGGCCCATGCAAACTGTTACGGATCCGGGTGGTGGAACCTCTGTGCTGCGGAGCAAAGTGGGACCAGAGGGGGGTAACTAGGTATCAACTCGGACTGACCAAGGTCACACGGCGGCTCAGTCGACTCCGTGAACCAGGGAAGGACCGAGCAGAGGGACCAGGTGCTACTCTGGGCCTGTCCTTGTATGAGAGCAGGTGACTCCTAAGGGTAACTGGCAGGAGCCTCCGGGTAAGCACGGCAGGTAACTAGAAGGTAGGCTGACTGATAGGCACAGCAGGTAACTGGTAGGAGCCTCCAGGTAGGCTGGCTGATAGGCATGGCAGGTAACTGGTACGATCTCCGGGTAGGCAGGCAAGCCAGGCCCATAGACAGACTGGCGGGTTTGGATCGTAGGCAGACCGTCGGGCTGGAGAGTACACTTGGCTGGCGGAAACAGGTAGTCAGGCTGGCAGACAGGACTGGTAGTCAGGCTCGCGGACTGGACTGGTAGTCAGGCTGGCGGACAGGACTGGTAGTCAGACTGGCGGACTGGACTGGTAGTCAGGCTGGCGGACTGGACTGGTAGTCAGGCTGGCGGACTGGACTGGTAGTCAGACTAGCAGAGGGACCTGAGGGCTGAAGCAGAGTTTAGGACACAAAGCTACAACTGTTAGAACACTCCTGTTAGTTTTTTCTATCTTGTGTTTTGCGGTCACGTGACCATCTGCCTATATATTCCAGCTCCGCCCTTCTGGCTTTGCTGGACTTCAGTGTTGTTTGACTGTTTTGCTAGCCTGGTGCTTTGGTGCCTATCTCTGTCAGTTTGCTTGGTCCTCTTGGACCTCTAGTACTTTTTGTCAGTTTGTCTTTTGTGTTCTACAACAATTTCTTTTTAGGAGGTGTCCCATTTTTGTCCCAGTCCTTAGTTCTTTTAGGGACCCCTCCCTTAATTCTATAGGTCTTCGTTCAGACTAGCCGAGGATGAAGGCGGGTCTGTTCACTAGGAACAGGCAGCCTGCTACATCGTAGGGATTCAGCTTAGTCTTACTGTAGGGATAGCTTTCCCCTATCTTTCCTTAGTTCTTGTTGCAGATCATAACAGTAAGTCCAGCCCAAAAAAGACTAAAAGGAAAGAAATTCGGGGATCAGTATGGTTTCCATCCAGGACTTGGCTCAACGCCTGCAGGGATTGTCTCTGGAGGTGGTTGAGCTTCAGCAACATGTGAGTAGCTGTCCTGGAGCGCATTTTGTCGAACCCAAGGTAGGACTGCCTGATGTTTTTTTATGGTAAACAGCAAGATTTTTTTTTCTTTAAAAATGCTTGTTTGTTATATTTTTGTTTGAGACCAAGATCCTCTGGGAATGAATCACAGCGCATTGGTTTTATTATGTCACTTTTGCGCAACGAACCACAGGGGTGGGCCTTTTCTCTCCAGCCTAATGATCCGTGTTTAAGTTCTGTTGAAGAATTTTTTTCTGCTATGGGGCTATTATATGACGATCCTGATTGAATCTCATCTGCTGAATCAGAACCTAGGCGTTTGAATCAGGGGTCAGATGATGTTGAAAATTATTGCACACACTTCAGGAGATGGGCCTCAGAAGTTAAATGGAATGATTCTGCGCTGAGATGTTTATTTCTTGCTGGTCTGAGTGAAAGGGTTAAGGATTTGCTAATTGCATTCCCTGCACCTGAGACTCTGCAGGAAGCTATGCAGTTAGCTGTTCGTGTGGACAGGAGACTGAGGTCTAGGGTGAATGATGTAAAAACTCCTGTAACGTCAGGTCCTAGTTCCCAGAAAATCTGCTCTGACAGCGGAGAACCAGTGGAGGTGGGGGCGATGTCACTCCGCTCTCAGGAAAAAGACCGGAGATTCGCCGAGGGATTGTGTCTTTATTGTGGTAAAGGTGACCATTTGATTAAGTATTGTGAGCGTAGTTTAAGTAAAGAAAAAAAAAGGTCAGTTACGCCTGTATAGCTTGTTTACGCTCTGCAGGAGTATTTCTTTCTGGGAGTACTACTCTGCAGGGAGATTTTATAGAATTTTAGGTATTTGTGGATTGTGGTTCAACACTTAATGTGATTGATAAAGGGTTTTTGGAAAACATTAAATTGAAATCCAAACCTTTGTCATCACCTATTTCTGTGGTTGCAATTGATAACACTCCTTTGAAATGTATTACTCACAAGACTGCTGCATTTCCTCTCACTATCAATGGAGTTCACCAAGAAATTTTGGATTTGGTTGTTTTGGATAATTTACCCTCTCCAGTTGTTCTAGGATTGCCTTGGTTAAAACTGCACAATCCTTTATTGGACTGGTCTACTAATGTGATTAAGTCTTGGAGTCCGAAGTGCTATGATAAATGTTGTAATAGTCGCATTGCGGCTGTGGAAAAAGTGGAATTACCTGTACCTATTCAAGATTTTTGGAGGGTTTTTTTGGAGGAGGAGTCACAAGTTTTACCTCCTCATAGGGATTATGATTGCGCCATTGAGTTTGTTCCAGGAGCTACTCTTCCCAAGAGTCGCTTGTTTAATCTGACTATCCCTGAAAGAAAGGCCTTGGAGGAGTACATACAGACTAGCCTGGCTGCTGGTCACATTAGACCTTCTAAGTCACCTGTGGCAGTTGGATTCTTCTTTGTTAAAAAAAAGGACGGCGGTTTACGTCCATGTCTGGATTTTCGTGAAATTAATAAGATTACCGTAAGCAATTCCTACCCATTACCGTTAATTCCTGACTTGTTTAACCAGTTAGTGGGAGCCAAGTGGTTCTCCAAAATTGATCTCTGGGGGGCATACAATTTGTTACATGTGAAGGAGGGTGATGAATGGAAAACTGCTTTTAACACTCCGGTAGGTCATTTTGAGAATTTGGTGATGCCTTTTGGTCTTACCAATGCACCTGCATTTTTTCAGAACCTTATTAATGACATCCTGAGACCTCTGACTGGTAAGAATGTGGTTATGTATTTGGATGACATTTTGATTTATTCACCAGATCTGGAGTCCCATTGGCAGAGTGTACGTGAAGTTTTGCAGTTATTGGGTGATAATTCACTCTTTGCTAAGCTGGAGAAATGTGAGTTCGCTGTGCAGAAAATTAGTTTTTTGGGCTACATTGTCTCCAGCGAGGGCTTTGAGATGGACCCTGTGAAGTTTCAGGCTGTGCAGGAATGGCCTAGGCCTATTGGTTTGAAATCTATACAGAGATTTTTGGGTTTTGCCAATTATTACAGGAAATTCATTAAGAATTTTTCTGTAATTGTTAAACCTCTAACCGATCTCACCAGGAAAGGTGCGAATACGGCCCAGTGGACTACTGAGGTCATTGAAGTGTTTGAGTATCTCAAAGAGAGGTTCAGTTCTGCCCCTTATGCAGCCTGATGAGACCAAGCCTTTTTTGGTCGAGGTCGATGCTTCATCGGTGGGGGTCGGAGCAGTTTTGTCTCAGGAGAGACATCCTTGTGACTTCTTTTCGAAAAAAATTTCGGAAACCGAACTGAATTATGATGTTGGAAATCGGGAGTTGTTGGCTATTAAACTCGCGTTTGAACATTGGCGTCATTTTTTGGAAGGCGCTAGATTTCCTATTCAGGTTTTCACAGATCATAAGAATTTGATCTATCTGGAGGCTGCCAAGCGCTTGAATGCCCGTCAAGCTAGGTGGGCACTTTTTTTTTCTCGGTTTCATTTTTCTGTTACCTATATCCCTGGTACTAAGAATGTTAAAGCCGATGCTTTATCTCGCAGCTTCTCTCCTACGGTCGGTGCTGAGGAGGAGGAGAGCATTTTACAGAAAGGAGTTGTGGTGGCGGCTTTGGACTCCGTTTTGGAGAATGGGATTCTGAAAGCTCAAGATGATGCTCCATCTAACACTCCCAATGGGAGGTTGTTCGTGCCTAGAGCCTTTAGGAGAGATTTGTTTGTGGAGTGTCATGAGTCTCTGTTGGCAGGCCATCCAGGAATTTCGAAGACTAAGAGATTGATCAGTCGCAGTTTTTGCTGGCCTGGTGGCAGAAGGAAGTCATCAAGTGGGTGTGTCAGTGTACTTTGTGCGCTAGGTCAAAGGCTTCACATACTCCTGCTGCGGGGTTGCTTTGCCCTCTGGAGGTTCCTAGTGCGCCTTGGACGCATCTCACTATGGATTTTATTACTGATCTTCCTGTGTCCGAGGGTTTTACTGTCATCTGGGTGGTCGTGGACCGTTTTAGTAAGATGTGTCATTTGGTTCCATTCATTAAGTTGCCCTGCGCCAAGACACTCGCTAAGGCGTTTGTTAAGGAGATTGTCAAGCTCCATGGCGTTCCCACGGATATTGTTTCTGATAGAGGACCTCAGTTTGTGGCTCGCTTTTGGCGTGCTTTTTGTGACAGGTTGGGAGTCCATTTGTCATTTTCGTCTGGTTATCATCCTGAGTCTAATGGACAGACTGAAAGAAAGAACCAGGATGTTGAGCAGTTTTTGCATTGTTTTGTGGCGGACAATCAAGAGGTGTGGTCGGAGTTTCTGCCTCTCGCAGAATTTGCTCTTAACTATTATACATCCTCCTCTGCTGGGTGTTCTCCTTTTTTTTGCTGTACTGGGAGACATCCATCTTTTGGTTCGTTCTCCAAATTGGGGTCGGCGGTGCAGGAGGAGGAGAATTTTTCCGGTGATTTGGAGAAAGTTTGGACTAATGTACGTTGTAACCTTCAAGAGGCTAACAAAAAGTCCAAGAAGTATTTTGACAGGAAACGTAAAGAGGTTTTGTTTACTGTGGGTGACATGGTTCGGTTGTCCTCGAAGAACCTGCGGTTGAGGTTTCCTTCTAAAAAACTGGGTCCTAAGTTTGTGGGTCCATTTAAAGTGCTTCAGGTTGTTAACCAGTCTGCTGTTAGGTTGGATGTCCCTACTTCCTGGAAGATTAATCCTGTGTTTCATGTTTCCTTGTTGAAAAAGGCTGACGTATCTGATATGGTCGTCACTGTCACAGTTCCTCCTGTGGTGGAAGACGGCGAATATGAAATTTCTCGTATCTTGAATTCTAGATGGCATAGAGGGAGATTACAGTATTTTGTCTCCTGGAAGGGTTTCGGTCCCGAAGACAACTCCTGGGTAAGAACGCATGATGTCTCTGCTCCTAGGCTTGTTAAAGCTTTCCACAGTAGGTTTCCGGATAGGCCTGGGCCTGGAGAATCCGGAGGATCCTCATAAAAGAGGGGGTACTGTTAGAACCCTCCTGTTAGTTTTTTCTATCTTGTGTTTTGCGGTCACATGACCATCTGCCTATATATTCCAGCTCCACCCTTCTGGCTTTGCTGGACTTCAGTGTTGTTTGACTGTTTTGCTAGCCTGGTGCTTCGGTGCCTATCTCTGTCAGTTTGCTTGGTCCTCTTGGACCTCTCATACTTTTTGTCAGTTTGTCTTTTGTGTTCTACAACAATTTCTGTTTAGGGGGTGTCCCATTTTTGTCCCAGTCCTTAGTTCTTTTAGGGACCCCTCCCTTAATTCTATAGGTCTTCGTTCAGACTAGCCGAGGACGAAGGCGGGTCTGTTCACTAGGAACAGGCAGCCCGCTACATCGTAGGGATTCAGCTTAGTCTTACTGTAGGGACAGCTTTCCCCTATCTTTCCTTAGTTCTTGTTGCAGATCATAACAACAACCTTGCACGGGCACCTCCATTTTGGAGGTGCCATTTATATGAGAGGTCCTCCGGCTATCGGCCGGGGACTACTTAGGACGGCGCGCGCGCGCTCCCCCACTCTTAAAGGGGCCGCGCGCGCCATCCTAAAGAGTCCCCGGCCTAAGCACAGTGCCCGGGAAGCTGAGCGCGCCGGCAGCAGCAGCAGGAGAGCCGGAAGACGCCGGGCCGGGAGCGCGGCGGTAAGAGGGACGGCGTCTCTGCCTCTCAGGGGGCATAGACGCCGATACTACACTTCTGAGGATAAGTTTATCCGAGTCACCAGCCTCGGAAATCGCAGGTTATCAGCAGCTCAGATTAGAGACCAGGTCAATGCCACACAGAGTTCTAGCAGCAGACACATCTCTACAACAACTGTTAAGAGGAGACTTTGTGCAGCAGGCCTTCATGGTAAAATAGCTGCTAGGAAACCACTGCTAAGGACAGGCAACAAGCAGAAGAGACTTGTTTGGGCTAAAGAACACAAGGAATGGACATTAGACCAGTGGAAATCTGTGCTTTGGTCTGATGAGTCCAAATTTGAGATCTTTGGTTCCAACCACCGTGTCTTTGTGCGACGCAGAAAAGTTGAACGGATGGACTCTACATGCCTGGTTCCCACCGTGAAGCATGGAGGAGGAGGTGTGATGGTGTGGGGGTGCTTTGCTGTGTTATGCACACGCCCGGACTGACTGGCGTGAGCATGATTAGTGATCCCATTGGACCATGAAACGAGGAGTGCCTGGAGGGGTGTAACTAAGTATCAACTCGGACCGACCAAGGTCACATGGCGGCTCAGTCGACTCCGTGAACCAGGGAGGAACCGAGCAGAGGGACCAGGTGCTACTCCAGGTCAGACCCTGGTCACAGCTGTTGACCCACACCGGGGAATGCAGGAACAGGCAGGTTAGGCTGGCATACAGACAGGTGGGTACTGGCAGGCATGGCTGGTATGCAGACAGGTGGGTATTGGCAGGCACGGCTGGTATGCAGACAGGTGGGCAATGGCAGGCACGGCTGGCATGCAGACAGGTGGGCACTGGCAGGCACGGCTGGCATGCAGACAGGCGGGTACTGGCAGGTAGGAACGCAGGCAGGATAGGGACCAATACAGACACAGGAACGGAGCCACAGGTGCGGTAGACAAGCAGAGCAGAGCAAAACCTGCAGATGCGGTAGACAAGCAAAGCAGAGCAAAACCTGCAGATGCGGTAGACAAGCAGAGCAGAGCAAAACCACAGGTGCGGTGGACAAGCAGATCAGAGCGAAACTGCAGGTGCGGTGAACAAGCAGGGCAGAGCAAAACCGCAGGTGCGGTGAACAAGCAGAACTAGATACACACAAGGTACTTACAATGAAGTAGCGAGTGTACACAAAACTCACAAACAGAAGTTCAGAGACAACGAGTTGGAGTTAGGTGCAGGTTCAGACACTGCAGGAAAAGGGAAGGTTCGGACATAGAGAGAAACAGGTAACGGGCTATGACACAGTTCAGACAGGAGCTGAACCAGTAATAAGACATAGGAACGAGCCTGGGAACTCAGCCCTCATGGTGGCGGAGACAGACTAGAAGTCACAGATACAGGTAACAGGCCTGGGTATACAGCCCCCAGGGGCGGAAACAGACAAGATACAGGACAGGACCTGGCAACTCAGTTGCACAGAACACACTGAATCAAAGTGTTGCTCAGGCACCCCCTACTGTCTGGAGGAGGTTTAAGTATCCAGTGACTCACAGCAATAGGCTGGGGAGGCATTAGGAGTGCGCACACAGTAACTATAAGAATCAGGCAGTAGCCGGGCCGCCGCCCTAAGCAATCAGACAAGAGACACAGCCGGTACTGGAGCAAAGTGTGCACCTTCTCATTTAAAGATTTTTCTGTATTTTCATGACTATGAAAATTGTACATTCACACTGAAGGCATCAAAACTATGAATTAACACATGTGGAATTATATACTTAACAAAAAAGTGTGAAACAACTGAAAATATGTCTTATATTCTAGGTTCTTCAAAGTAGCCACCTTTTGCTTTGATGACTGCTTTGCACACTCTTGGCATTCTCTTGATGAGCTTCAAGAGGTAGTCACCGGAAATGGTTTTCACTTCACAGGTGTGCCCTGTCAGGTTTAATACATGGGATTTCTTGCCTTATAAATGGGGTTGGGACCATCAGTTGTGTTGTGCATAAGTCAGGTGGATACACAGCTGATAGTCCTATTGAATAGACTGTTAGAATTTGTATTATGGCAAGAAAAAAGCAGCTAAGTAAAGAAAAACGAGTGGCCATCATTACTTTAAGAAATGAAGGTCAGTCAGTCCGAAAAATTGGGCAAACTTTGAAAGTGTCCCCAAGTGCAGTTGCAAAAACCATCAAGCGCTACATAGAAACTGGCTCACATGAGGACTGCCCCAGGAAAGGAAGACCAAGAGTCACCTCTGCTTCTGAGGATAAGCTTATCCGAGTCACCAGCCTCAGAAATCGCAGGTTAACAGCAGCTCAGATTAGAGACCAGGCCACTGCCACACAGAGTTCTAGCAGCGGACACATCTCTTCAACAACTGTTAAGAGGAGACTTTGAGCAGCAGGCCTTCATGGTAAAATAGCTGCTAGGAAACCACTGCTAAGGACAGGCAACAAGCAGAAGACTCTTGTATGGGCTAAAGAACACACGTCTTTGTGCGACGCAGAAGAGGTGAACGGATGGACTCTGCATGCATGGTTCCCACCGTGAAGCATGGAGGAGGAGGTGTGATGGTGTGGGGGTGCTTTGCTGGTGACACTGTTGGGGATTTATTCAAAATTGAAGGCATACTGAACCAGCATGGCTACCACAGCATCTTGCAGCGCCATGCTATTCCATCCGGTTTGTGTTTAGTTGGACCATCATTTATTTTTCAACAGGACAATGACCCCAAACACACCTCCAGGCTTTGTGAGGGCTTTTTGACCAATAAGGAGAGAGATGGGGTGCTACGCCAGATGACCTGGCCTCCACAGTAACAAGACCTGAACCCAATCGAGATGGTTTGGGGTGAGCTGGACCGCAGATTGAAGGCAAAAGGGCCAACAAGTGCTAAGCATCTCTGGGAACTCCTTCAAGATTGTTGGAAGACCATTTCCGGTGACTACCTCTTGAAGCTCATCAAGAGAATGCCAAGAGTGTGCAAAGCAGTCATCAAAGCAAAAGGTGGCTACTTTGAAGAACCAAGAATATAAGACATATTTTCAGTTGTTTTACACTTTTTTGTTAAGTATATAATTCCACATGTGTTAATTCATAGTTTTGATGCCTTCAGTGTGAATGTACAATTTTCAAAGTCATGAAAATACAGAAAAATCTTTAAATGAGAAGATGTGTCCAAACTTTTGGTCTGTACTGTATATTCACATATATGCTTGAAGGACAAACGTTGTCAGATGATTTACAATGAGGAAAAAGGGTACAATTTATATTAAAGAGTGTAGGTAACATGCAATATATTCATCATAAGGCTTCTAATGGGAATATCAATGTAAGCTCATGGAGTCACTGATCCCATATGGTGTCATGGTCCGTCATAGAGTTAGTTACAAGAGGAGTAGCAGCAAAGAAACTCTATTACAGGTAAGTAGGAACAATTAGACACAGAACAAACGGTTCAAATAGCAAAAATGGCGTAGGGAACACTGAAGGATTACATACCTGGCGTGAAGGGAATAGTGCATGGACTAGGAACCGCGAAAAAGCGCCGTGTGGTGGAAAGAAGGAAGGACTATATAAAGGACTATATATATAGGACTATATATATATTATATAGGACTAGTGCGTTGGTGGAAGCGGTGAAAGAACGCCGGTGTATATCCGGTCATGCGCAGTATGGCCATACTGACTTCCGGTGCGCGCGCTGGAACGCAAAGGGAGACAGTGGAACGCAAGTCACTTCCGGACATGCGCAGTATATACGCTACACTGGAAGTAAGTGGATAGACTTTACTTAAGGTGTAAATCAGTGGAAAGAGGTTATACTCAATCAAGAGCAGAATAACGCAGGGTGAGCCAACCTTAGGAGGAGCTATAGGAGATGAATACTTGAAAAACAGATTATATTATATTAAATTGCAAAATAAGGAGGGGGATCCTGAAGAGTCAAAGAAAAAAATGCATGGGATTCGTTACGGAGGTCCCTGGGAACCTTAATTAGTAACCTACAAGACAAAGAAAAATAATCAGTAACATGAAATATATTCAATTATTATAAAATGGCAAACAATCTAGTCATCCATACTGAAAGCCCAGTGAATGACCCACAACTTAAAACTTTAATCAGTAGCATAGAATTATCCGCTAAACCCTGGTTTATTATCCTATCCAATAGACACTGGACAGAGTGAGTTTTATGTCATATAGGTAGAGGGATTTTTGGGGGCGATATAGGAATTTTTTATTCATCTTGTGCGTCATACTCCCTATTAAGTCCTTTCGGAGTGAGGATCTGTAGCGTATGTATCCAGTATAGCTCACGTTTTTTGAGGTTTTGAATCCGGTTGCTCCCCTGTCTATTTGGCGGAATGTGATCAATTACTTGATACCTTAGTTGTGAAATGTTGTGGGACATAGCTAGAAAATGTGCTGGTATAGGTAACATCGTGCGTCCACAACGAATTGTCGATTTGTGTTGTGAAATACGGTCTCGGATATGTTGGGTGGTCTCACCAACATATGCGAGACCGCATGGACACTTAATTAGATACACCACATACGTGGAATCACAAGAGAAATATTCTTTAATAGAATAACGTTTGCCAAAATGAGGATGTGTAAAAGTAACATAGTTTTTAAGGTTGAAGGAAGACTAAGTCCATCTAGTTCAACCCATAGCCTAACATGTTGATCCAGAGGAAGGCAAAAAAAAAACATGTGGTAAACACTAAGCTCCACATTGGGGAAAAAAAATCCTTCCTGACTCCATACGACAATCAGACTAGTTCCCTGGATCAACGCCCTATCAAGGAATCTAGTATTTATAACCTGTAATATTATACTTTTCAAGAAAGGCATCCATGCCCTTCTTAAATTTTAACAGTGAATCACTCATTACAACATCATGCGGCAGAGAGTTCCATAGTCTCACTGCTCTTACAGTAAAGAATCCCCGTCTGTGATTATGATTAAACCTTCTTTCCTCTAGACGTAGAAGATGCCCCCTTGTCCCCGTCTCAGGCCTCAGAGTAAAAAGATCAGTAGAAAGCTCTTTGTACTGTCCCCTCATATACTTGTACATAGTAATAAGATCACCCCTAAGCCTTCTTTTTTCCACAGTAAATAACCCCAAGTGTAATAACCTGTCTTGGTATTGCAGACCCCCAGTCCTCTAATAACCTTGGTCACTCTTCTCTGCCCCGCTCTAGTTCAGCTATGTCTTTCTTATACACCGGAGACCAGAACTGTACACAGTATTCTAAGTGTGGTCACACTAATGACTTGTATAGAGGTAAAATTATGTTCTCCTCATGAGCATCTATGCCTCTTTTAATGCATCCCATTATTTTATTTGCCTTTGCAGAAGCAGCCTGACACTGGCCACTACACTGAGCTTGTCGTCCACCAATACACCCAGGTCTTTTTCAGTAACAGTTTTGCCATGTGTTTTACAATTAAGCTTATAATTATACATTTTATTTCCTCTGCCCAAGTGCATTACCTTACATTTATCCCCATTAAAGCTCATTTGCCATTTATCAGCCCAAGCTTCTAGTTTACATAGATCCTCCTGTAATATAAAATTGTCCTCCTCTGTATTGATTACCCTGCAGAGTTTAGTGTCATTAATAAATATGTTAAAAAGAAGTGGGCCCAATACTGACCCCTGTGGTACCCCACTGTTAACTGAGACCCGGTTTGAGTGTTTTCCATTAATAGCCACCCTTTGTTTCCTATCACTGAGCCAATTCTTAACCCACATACATATATTTTCCCCTATCCCCATTGTTCTCATTTTGTGTATCAACCTTTTGTGTGGAACCGTATCAAAAGCTTTTGAAAAGTCCATATACACAACATCCACTGCATTTCCTTGGTCCAGTCCGGAACTTGCCTCCTCATAAAAACTGATCAGATTAGTTTGACAGGAACGGTCCCTCGTAAACCCATGTTGATATTGGGTCATGAGGTTATTCTTCTTCAGATACTCTATTATAGCATCTCTTAGGAAACCCTCCAGGATTTTACCCACAGTAGAGGTTAAGCTTACCGGCCTATAATTTCCAAGTTCAGTTTTTGTCCCCTTTTTGAATATTGGCACCACATTTGCTATACGCCAGTCCTGTGGTACAGACCCTGTTATTATGGAATCTTTAAAGATTAAAAATAATGGTCTATCTATGACGTTACTTAATTCCTGCAGTACTCGCGGGTGTATCCCATCCGGGCCCGGTGATTTGTCAACTTTAGTGATTTTTAGATGCCGCCATACTTCCTGCTGGGTTAAGCAAGTGACATTTACTGGAGAATTTTTGTTATCACTAATCATGTTTTCTGTCATGCGATTTTCTTGTGTAAATACGGTTGAAAAAAAATCATTTAGCATATTGGCTTTTTCCTCATCCTCATCCACCATTTCACCCAGACTATTTTTAAGGGGGCCAACACTATCATTTTTTAGTTTTTTACTATTTATATAGTTAAAGAATATTTTGGGGTTATTTTTACTTTCTCTGGCAATAATTCTCTCTGCCTAAATCTTTGCTGCCTTGATTTGTTTTTTACATAATTTATTTAATTTTCTATATTTATTTAATGCCTCATCACTACCTACTTGCTTTAGTTCTCTAAATGCTTTCTTTTTGTCACTTATTGCGCCCCTTACAGCTCTATTTAGCCATAGTGGTTTCCTCCTATTTCTAGCATGTTTATTCCCAAGGGGTATATATTGTGCACAGGTCCTATTCAGGATGTTAATAAATGTCTCCCATTTGCTTTGTGTAGCTTTATGTCTCAGGATATCGTCCCAGTTTATTGCACTAAGATGATCTCTTAACCGTTGGAAATTTGCCTTCCTGAAGTTTAGTGTCCTTGTAACCCCGCTACTACACATCTTATTAAAGGTTACATGAAAACGTATTATTTTGTGATCACTATTACCCAAGTGACCCCCAACTAATATATTTGATATGCGGTCTGGCCTATTGGTTAATATTAGGTCTAGCAGTGCCCCCCTTCTTGTTGGGTCCTGAACCAGTTGTGAAAGGTAATTGTCTCTCATAGTAGTCAAAAACCTATTTCCTTTGCTTGAACTACATGTTTCTGTCCCCCAATGTATTTCAGGGTAGTTGAAGTCTCCCATAATAATGACTTCTCCTTGAGTCGCTGCTTCATCTATCTGCTTTACGAGGATATTCTCCGCTACTTCCATTATTTTTGGAGACTTATAACAAACCCCTATCAGTAATTTATTATTTTTTCCCCCTCCCCTTATCTCCACCCACAGGGACTCTACATTTTCATTAGATTCACATATATCCTCCCGCAAGACAGGTTTTAAGGATGATTTTACATATAAACTCACACCCCCCCTCGCTTGTTTGTACGGTCATTTCTGAACAGACTATAGCCCTGTAAATTAACTGCCCAGTCATGGCTCTCGTCCAGCCATGTCGCAGATATCCCTACCATGTCATAATTATTTTCCAACAAAATTAATTCTAATTCCTCCATTTTGTTGGTGAGGCTTCTGGCATTAGTGTACATGCATTTTATGTATCTCTCTGTACCTCTATTCCATCTTACTTTATTGACTGTTCTAACCCCACCCCCAATTTCTTTATTTGTGGCCAGGTCACTATCTGCACTATCTTCCCCACCTATAAAATGAATACCCTCCCCCCCAATCCCTAGTTTAAACACTCCTCCAACCTTCTAGCCATTTTCTCCCCCAGCACAGCTGCACCCTCCCCATTAAGGTGCAGCCGGTCCCTAGCGTAGAGTCTGTAGCCAACTGAGAAGTCGGCCCAGTTCTCCAGGAACCCAAATCCCTCTTTCCTACACCAGTTCTTGAGCCACTTATTTATCTCCCAAATCTCCCGTTGCCTCTCTGGCGTGGCACGTGGTACCGGTAGTATTTCAGAGAATACCACCTTGGAGGTCCTTGCTTTCAGCTTGCAGCCTAATTCCCTAAAATCATCTTTAAGGACCTTCCACCTACCTCTAACTTTGTCATTTGTGCCAATGTGCAGCATGACCGCTGGGTCCTCACCAGCCCCTCCCAGTAATCTGTCAACCCGATCAGCGATGTGCCGGACTCGAGCGCCAGGTAGGCAGCACACTGTTCGACGATCCCTGTCTTTGTGACAGATTGCCCTATCTTTTCCTCTAATAATTGAGTCCCCCACTACCAGCACCTGCCTAGCCTGCCCTACTCTCCTATTTCCCTCTTTACTGGAGCTGACACTCGTCCCCTGAAAGCCGGAGATGCCTTGCTGCAGTAGTGCTACCCCTGTACCATCACTCCCCTCATCTGCCAACTTTGCAAACTTATTGGGGTGTGCCAGATCAGGACTAGCCTCCCTGGCACTCTTCCCTCTACCACCCCTTCTAACTGTCACCCAACTAGCGACCTCACTGTCCTGCAGCTCCCGACTACCACCCTCCCCCACATCTACCCCAGTAAGCTGCTGCTCAGTGAGCAGCAGACTCCTTTCCATGTTGTCAATGGATCTCAGTGTTGCCAGCTGCTCATTTAGATCCAGTATCTGGGCTTCCAAACGCACAACGTGCACACATCTCGCGCAGCAGTAAGCAACCTCGACCTGCTGTTCAAGGAATACATACATGTGGCAAGATGTACACTGGATAGCATTGTCAATAATGGAGCTCATTTCCTAATGGGGATTGCAATATACAGAATGTTAAGTAAAAAGTAAAGTAAAGAATTAATGAAATACAGTCAGCAATTCAGTCCAAAGTCCTCCCTTCCAAACTCCCTGAATACAAAGTCACTGAAAAACAAGTCACACACTTACTTTCGTTCGCACTTACGCTCCGGACTCACGCAGCTCGTTCACACTCGCAAACTAAGATATTTAAAGAGTTTTTTTTTTTTTCCCTTTTCCAGCAATGCACCCTTCACCTCAATGCACTTCCAGTGTCAACCTTAGTAATATTTGAACACTGTAAACATCCTAGACACGGGAAAGTTCCCCTCCGGGGGGTGGCCAAGGTGCGTTGGATTGGTCCCTTATTTGTAGATCCCACGTCGGCTCTAACCAAATGGTCGCGAATGTTTCGGGATCTTTTATGACATAGTAGGGGGACATCGGTAAATTTCTCTATATCCGGATAAGATTGCCGTAACAGGGACCAATATTTTTAATGCACTTGAATATCTGTCCCCCAAAGGGGTGATAGGTGTTCACGAAAGTCAGTCGTGAGTTATTATTCCGTCGTGAAGTAGGTTGGGTGACCTGGTTCAAGATATGTGATGGGTAACCCCTCTGTCGAAATTTGTCGTTCATCTCCTCATGTCTAATTTTTTTAGAATCTGCAGTAGACACTATTCGATCCACCCTATTATGTTGTGATTTTGGTAATGACCTTTTAATATGGCCCGGGTGAGAGCTGGAATACAACAATAGACTGTTTTTATCTGTTGGTTTTGTGTATAAGTCACTGACTAGATATCCTGTGTCAACGAGTGTAATCCGTGTGTCCAAAAAACGTATGGAATGTGGGTCTTGGTGTATGGTAAATGTCAGATTAGTAACTTTGCTGTTAAGGTCATCAAAAAAAGTTTTTAAGTTTTGTCTTGTGCCAGTCCAAATAAAGAAAATATCGTCAATAAAACGTCTCCAGCATAGCACATGCTTTTCAAACAGAGGGTGAGTATATACATGATCTATCTCAAAATTCCCCATGAAGATATTGGCATAGGGGGGTGCCACATTGGAGCCCATCGCCGTACCCCTCTTTTGAAAGAAAAAACGATCTTCAAACATGAAAAAATTTTTGGTGAGGATCAAAGTTAATAAATCACTGCAAAAGTCAATCTGATCGGCTGAGAATGTAGTATGGGCTCTTACAAATTTTATTGTGGCACAAATGCCCTACTGGTGATTGATACTAGTATAGAGACTGTTGACATCCATTGTTGTTAGGATGCTGTTAGTAGGGATTGGTCCTAATTCTCTTATGCATGTCAAAAAATGGGTAGTGTCCTTAAGGTATGAGGTAATCTTCTGAATATGGGGTGTTAAAATTTTTTCTAATGTAATAGCCAAGGGTGACAAAATAGAATCTGTAGAGGCTACAATAGGTCTCCCGGGTGGTGCCCATAGATTCTTGTGTATTTTGGGTAAGGTATAAAATACCGGCATTATTGGTTTTGGATTGACCAAAAATTCTGACAGTTTGGAATCGATTGTGCCTCTCTGAGAATGATGTGAGACTAAATTTTTAATTAAATTAGCTACCTCTGTGGTGTGGTTACGTGTTATAGGTAGATACGTTTCAGTATCATTCAATTGAGTGTATATCTCTGATATATAATAAGACCGGTCCATAATAACAATTGCTCCCCCCTTATCAGCTGGTTTTACAATAAGTTCTTTCCTTTTTTTCAATGAGGAGAGGGCCATACTTTCCTCAGGGTTGAGGTTATTTTTGTTATGCAGATCGCCTCTCTTTATGGCTTGTAGGACTTCATTAATGTCTTTCTGGACCAAGTCAATATATGTCTCTACATGATAATATGTACAAGGCGGTTGGAAATGGCTAGGAATACGCAGTTTCAAGCCATGTAAAGAGAACATTCCATCATTCTAGCTGCTCTGAGAGGCACCTGGAGGATCAGTAGTAAGCCCCCTACCAGAGGAAAAATGGACTTTCAATCTTAAGGTTCTATAAAAGCGTTGTAGTTCTTGCTCCAGTTGGAATGTATCAAAGGCAGGTGTAGGGCTAAATGAAAGACCTTTTTGCAATAGGTCTAATTCGGCCGGTGCTAAGGATTGTGAGAAGATGTTATACACGATGTTAGTCCTACCCGAGAACGAGTTGTCATCCGAGCGTTGTCTGTCTGTCGATCACTTCCCCCGCCTCGTCTTATTCTTGGTGGACGGTTTCTGCGTTGATCCAAAAAATAATTTGGTTGATAGGTACCTCGTTTGCTGTCTGTAGAGGAGTGTCGGCCTGGAGAAGAGTTGTATCCTCGCCTGTATGATCTGCTGCTTCTGCCTTGATCTGAAGAGCGCCATCTATACACTTGATTATTGAGGTAGTTTTCAGCGTCACATAGAAATTTAGATTTTTTCTGGATCTGGAGTTCGTTGCGATATTCAGAAATGGTTTTGTCCACTTTGTTTTTCAGTGTTGTAAATTCTTCAGATGAAATCGTATTACTCAATTGTTGCTCAGTAGAGGCAATCCTAGTATGTAGATTGGTTATTTCCTTCTGGAGAAAATCAATTGTCAACACAATAATGTCCATTGAGCATTTGTTGAGGATCCCCTCGAACTTACTGCAATAATCAGAGTTATCATTAAATAGAGTAGGACGTAGGTTGACTCTTAATCCTCGTGGAATTCGTTGTGTTTTGTGATATTCTGCGAGAGTAACGCAGTGTAGATCCAAAGCGGTATACCTCCTTTGTTCCTTCTCTAGGTCCCTTATGCGTACTTCCTCAGTGGGGGTGTGGAGAAATGTAACGGGAGTTGTGACATGTGCAAGTATTCCACTTGCTTCTTCCTGATTAAAGGCAAAGGTTGTGAACGACATTGAAGCCACAGGAGCGTAATCTCAAGAAACAGTCAATTGAAAAAAAGAAGGATCGCTTCACTGTATCAAACTTTTAGGGTGCTCTGAAGAAATAGGTAGTATAGATATCAAAAAAGAACTTCGGCACTCCAATATAGATGCAAAAAATTGGTTTTTATTAGCAGAATTCCCCATAAATGAAAAGCAGTCCGTTTCCACCTAACATGGTCTTTACCCATCACATATCTTGAACCAGGTCACCCAACCTACTTCACGACGGAATAATAACTCACGACTGACTTTCGTGAACACCTATCACCCCTTTGGGGGACAGATATTCAAGTGCATTAAAAAATATTGGTCCCTGTTAGAGCAATCTTATCCGGATATAGAGGAATTTACTGATGTCCCCCTACTATGTCATAAAAGATCCCGAAACATTCGCGACCATTTGGTTAGAGCTGACATGGGATCCACAAATAAGGGACCAATCCAACGCACCTTGGCCACCCCCCGGAGGGGAACTTTCCCGTGTCTAGGATGTTTACAGTGTTCAAATATTACTAAGGATGACACTTTTACACATCCTCATTCTGGCAAACGTTATTCTATTAAAGAATATTTCTCTTGTGATTCCACGTATGTGGTGTATCTAATTAAGTGTCCATGCGGTCTCGCTTATGTTGGTGAGACCACCCAACATATCCGAGACCGCATTTCACAACACAAATCAACAATTCGTTGTGGACGCATGATGTTACCTATACCAGCACATTTTCTAGCTATTTCCCACAACATTTCACAACTAAGGTATCAAGTAATTGATCACATTCCGCCAAATAGACGGGGGGGGGCAACCGGATTCAAAACCTCAAAAAACGTGAGCTATACTGGATACATACGCTACAGATCCTCACTCCGAAAGGACTTAATAGGGAGTATGAAGCACAATATGAATAAAAAATTCCTATATCCCCCCCAAAAATCCCTCTACCTATATGACATAAAACTCACTCTGTCCAGTGTCTATTGGATAGGATAATAAACCAGGGTTTAGCGGATAATTCTATGCTACTGATTAAAGTTTTAAGTTGTGGGTCATTCACTGGGCTTTCAGTATGGGTGACTAGATTGTTTGTCATTTTATAATAATTGAATATATTTCATGTTACTGATTATTTAGGACTATTCAGTAGGACTATGAGCTGTGTATCCACCTGACTTCTGCACAACACAACTGATGGTCCCAACCCCATTTATAAGGCAAGAAATCCCACTTATTAAACCTGACAGGGCACACCTGTGAAGTGAAAACCATTTCCGGTGACTACCTCTTGAAGCTCATCAATAGAATGCCAAGAGTAAAAGGTGGCTACTTTGAAGAACCTAGAATATAAGACATATTTTCAGTTGTTTCATACTTTTTTGTTAACTATATAATTCCACATGTGTTAATTCATAGTTTTGATGCCTTCAGTGTGAATGTACAATTTTCATAGTCATGAAAATACAGAACAATCTTTAAATGAGAAGGTGTGTCCAAACTTTTGGTCTGTACTGTATATATATATATATATATATATATATATATATATAAATATATATATATATACTTTATATTCTTGTGGCAGCATGAGGTCTCCTACTATATCATTATTCTTGAATTTATATACATATATAAACATTTTTTTTAAAAAACGCACGCTATTTGCATATTCTACTGTACCTTACAAATTTATTTCACAATCTTTTGTGGGTTATTCCACATCATTTATAAGTAGATGTATGTGTATATTTTGTTTTTCCTTATTTTCTGTTTATATACAAATGTTGATGGGATATATTCTTTTGATGTTTAGCATAGGCCCTGAGAAAGACCATGTTAGGTCGAAACGTTGGCCTGCTTTTCATTTAAGGGGAATTCTGCTAATAAAAACCAATTTTTTGCATCCATATTGGAGTGCCGAAGTTCTTTTTTGATATCTATACTACCTATTTCTTCAGAGCACCCTAAAAGTTTGGTACAGTGAAGCGATCCTTCTTTTTTTCAACAAGCTTCCATTGCTGATAGACCCAGAGGCTGTTGTTAGGTCTCAGCTTGCCATGATAACCATCGATACACCGTGATTGTAACATGGGGGTAATAATGAAGGTACAGAGGGGGCCCCTTCCTTCTGTCCACCATATTGATGCGGTGGTCGCTATTGACCGCATCATCTAAAGGGTTAAACTGTCGGGATAGGTGCTAACACCAAAGTCGGCAGTTGCAGCCAACTCTCCTTGAAGTGCGGGCTCAGCTGCTAAGCCTGCACAGCACGACTACCATGAAAATAGCACAGTTCATGTTTAATCCCATGTGCCCATTATGTAATAGTATGTCATAGGGCAGTAAGGTGTTAGACTTTTGATTGGTTGTTTCTATATTTTCCATTTACCATAATGGAGGACTGATCACATACGTGAGCTCAGGACATGGAATGCAATGTGTGGACCTGGGGAGGAATCATTGACCAGACCTGAGGCTCCTATGATTTGTTGGGTTGACCCCCAGTTGCCTCTATTAAGCACTGTGAAGACCCATACAGAGGCTCAGATATGTTATCATACACTGACTATTAGCTTCATTCAAGGAGTCAAATATAAGAATTTTCAATAATAGTTGAAATAATATTTAATTATTTATTTATCAATTTCCTATCAGTATGTCTTTGGAGTGTGGGAGGAAACCGGAGAACCCGGAGGAAACCCACGCGAACACGGGGAGAGCATACAAACTCCATGCAGTTGTTCTCTTTGGTTGGGTTTGGACCCGAACGCTGCAAAGCAACAGTGCTAACCACTGAGCCACCGTGTTGCCCAATAGTCTTCAATGTGGCACTAATCATGATAGGACGAGAACAGAGACCGAGCCCGGAATCTGTCTCCTTATGCAGCAGGAAGCTCACTTTATTCCGTGAGTTCATCTGACTGCGGAAAGTCCAGTAAATGTCGTATCCAGAAGTGAGAACAGAGACCGAGCCCGGAATCTGCCTCTTGATGCAGCAGGAACCTCACTTTATTCCGTGAGTTCATCTGACTGCGGAAAGTCCAGTAAATGTCGTATGCGAGAACAGAGACCGAGCCCGGAATCTGTCTCTTTTTTCTGACTTGTTTTCGCCTTGTGGAAGAGTCGTCACATCCGGCTGGATTCTTTGTTCATTGACGGATCACAATCAGGCCTCTCTCCGGAATAGTGATCTGTAGAAATAATAAATATGACTGAAGATGAAACAACTGGATATCATATATAAACGGCAGGCAATGTACTCCTGGTTACTGATTTCTAGCCTTGTGAGAAAAGATTTAAGATAAGTGATATTGGCTTATTCTTAGTTTAGGACTGTACCCCCCATTCATATAGAGGGGGCTGACAATCACTATGTGAGATCTGAGACCACCCACTGGACTCCTAAACCCAGAATGTTTCATATTGGCCGGCACTAAGCATTTCATGGATATCTAAGAAGTACATGAGTGCAATTTTTTAAATCTATAAATTTAAATTAAAAAATAAATTATTGATTATGTAGCGTTAATAAAGCTAGATCTAAATAGAACTATTTTTACTGTAAAGGATCTTCTCCCCACTATTTTAGCTTTAGTAAAAGATCAAGTATTTCTAAAACATTAAAAGACATCCAGGAACTTAAAGATGTCAGACAAACCCCTGCAGATCCCCAATGAATCTAGGACCTCCAGCAAGTTGTCATAGCCGGAACGGACATTGAATGTACAACGTGATGATTCGTGCCGCAAAGCTGGAGCCACTGTTTCCAACAAAAGAAGCAAAACGTAGTTTAACAAGTGTACAGTTTTATACGATGATTTATATGGTTGTATAACTAATATATTTCCCATCTGGTATTATCACTCATCCCCTTAAAAAAATAAAATTGGTACTTAATATTTTATCTCCTCTTGTAAAAGGATTGAATAGTTCTAAGAAGAGATACCTGGCCTGGAAAGAAACTAAAAATTCTAACTCTGAAATAATAGGATCTGAAAACCCACTCAAATTATATTCTCAAATTATATATTCTCATTACCAAAAATTAAAAAAGTTAAAGTTGACTATTCCCATCTTATCTTACCTTTCATTTTTCCTCAGGTCCAGCTTTAAAAAGTTCTAATTTATGGAGCTGTAGATATTACCTCCTTCAGGACAAAGTCTATAAAGATGAAATAAAATTAAATTATTTGATATAAAATGATACAGAAGGATTATCTACATGTACAGTAAAGCATTAAACCTGACATATTGTGCCACTACGTGTTTCCAAGAGATGCACTATAACATTATGCTGCGGTGCTCCTTTACTCCAATGAGACCCCGCAGAGCATTTCCTTCCCAACCTCCTCTATGCTGGAGAGGTTGTGCTAAACCGGGAGACATTTTACACATATTTTGGAGTTGTCCATAAAGGAATTATGGAAAGAAACTTTGAACTTACTCCTATGAATTTCTAAACCCAATATTCCACTTACACCACAATTAATATTATTATCACAAGGTCTAGAAGAAATCCCACCCAAATTTCAACATATCTCTTGTCATATCTTTTTGGTGATTAAACATTTAATCGCAACAAAATGGAAGCAAATAATTCCTCCATCAATATTAGAAGTAATGGAAAGGCATCAACGCACAATATTAAAGTTCAACTTTGCGATTAGTGAAAAAATGTTGTAGCTGATATTTAGTTAGATGAATGCCATAGTGGAAGAGTTTTTTTTACTCAGGCTAAACCCAAAACTTAAAAACTAAAATAGTTGTATAAACAAACAATACCGGATATATACCAAACTAATTGTTTACACATATTATGGTCAAAGTTATAATAGTTGTTTATTACTAATAATAATGACTAGCCTTGCCTTTACTTTCTCTCCTGTAACTTCCCATTGTTACCCCATTACTCCTTTTTCCCCTCCCCAATTTATATTCCTTCTTAATGTTATTTTTTTTGTAAATGTTAAGTAAAAACAATTGAACGAGATGATCCGACATTTACCATTTTTTACCCGTTGTAAATCCTGTTGTTCTCCTGAATCTGGCATTGTTCATCCTTTGTTCCTCAAGATTCTAATTTCCTGAGAAATTGCCCCCTTTTCCCTTTATGTAAATCTAGTATTTGTATTTATTTTTGCCAAGTGGGCGTGACCCTCAAAAACTTCTCTTTTTGAGAAACATCTTGATGACAACGGCCAGTTGGCTAAAATAGTGGATAAATGTATAGGGAGCAGGGAGACCTATCAGGAACAAGGAGATTTGAGAACAAGAGACAAACAATGCCGTATTCAGGAGAATAGCAGCATTTATACCGGGTTAAAATAAATGTATATTTATGGCGAGTGACAGGTTATCTTAAAAGTAGATTCCACCAAAAAGACATAGCAGATTTTTTCAAATACAATTTATGTCATATAATCAGCCCCATATCAGTAGGGTAGGGTCACACTTAGGCTGTGTGCCCACGATGCGTTTTTTAAGCGTTTCCGCAGCGGCAAAAACGCTGCAGAAACGCTTAAAAAACGCATGGTAGAAGGTCTGCCATGTTCCCCAATGATAATCCGTATGTGCTGTGCACATGCTGCAGAAATTTCCGCTGCGGATTATCATTGCGTAAAAAAAGCAGCACTACCAATTATTTTGCGGAAGCGCTGAGTTTTCTCCGCCATTGACTTGCATTAGACCGCATGGACTCCGCATCACTGTATATGTAGATGTATGCGTTCCATTGTGGGGATGGTACCCGGGTGTGGAGGAGAGGAGACATCCACACCCAGGTGCCATAGTACCTGTAAAAAAAAGAATAAAATAAAAAATATATGTTATACTTACCTTCCGGCGGGCCGCGGTGCGCTCGTCCTCCCATGCCGGCAGATCGCGGTGGACTGAAGGACCTGCGCTGACGTCATAGCCATGTGACGGGTCACGCGATGCTGACGTTGGCAGGTCCTTCAGTGTACCGCGATCTGCCGGCAGCCAGGACGGAGTGAAGCAAGACTGCCGGGGCCATCGGAAGGTAAGTATATATTTATTTTTTTATTTTTAACCATTCTTTGGGGTCACACTATATAAATCCATGCCGTTTGCATGGATTTATATAGTGTGACCAAGTTGTCAAGCACTTTCCAAGTGATGCTAAAATCGCTTGGAAAGCGCTTATCAACCCGCATGCGGAAATGCATGTGAAGAACGCTTCACTTCCGCATGTCCCTGGCAGAAAAACGCATGTACAATCCGCATGTACAATCCGCATGTACAATCCGCATGCGTTTTTTCTGCCAGGGGAGATGCAGAAACGCTCAGGAAAAATCCTGAGCATTTCTGCATCGTGGGCACATAGCCTTAGGATAAAACTATTTATATCATAATAATAAGTTAATTGCAGCTTTGTTAATGTTATGTTATGCAGCTTTGTTAATGTTATGTTATGGAGCTTTGTTATGGGGATTGATGTATTATACAGATGCTGGGTATTACATTTACTAATTATGGAGCTAATGCTAATCCAATTCTGTAAGAGATATGATCGGATAATTAACTTATTTCTGCACGTACCTTCAGACTCTGTCTCTGCCTTCTTACGATCATTTTCAACAAAGAGGGCGCATGCGAAAAAGAATCCTCCTCCGAAAACCAGCACAAAGGGGCAAACCATGAGGGCGTACTGCAGACTGCGGAAGTTCGAAAGAGCCGAGTCTGGATTGTAACTTTTGATGCGGTCGGATATCTGAAGATGAGACGAGATAAATAATTATGTATGGTTAATGAAAGTAAAAAAACATAATTGACTGGACACGTTTATGCTGACAGCAGTCAATGGATACCAATGAAATCTGGTGATCATAGAAAGAGAAGGTGCCTCACTGCAGATAGCGGCTCCTCCAAACTATGAACAGCAATGCTTCCAGTATCCGCAGCTCCAGTACTACACATTGTCTGGGAACAGGACACTTGTGACATCCTTCTTCAGCAGATAATCTGTGACGTAACTCCAGGACATCTTGTCTTTGGAGTTCTGCCACCCCGTCAACAGAGCGGAAGAGAAGATGCTGCTCTGTCAACGTGATATCAGGGGAGGCCACTGAATCGCGGGTGTTGGCAGAGATCGGTCCCGGGCACTACAGGCAGGTATTTAGCAACGACTTGCCTGTTAGCCCATAGTAAAAAAAATCAAATAGTCCCGGTGAACCCTTTTAAGTATGTTATGAATAGGCTACAGCGAGTTTTAAAAACTCCTCTGTGACAGAGCATGTCCTATTCTCATCCGTTCTGCGGATCAGACTTGGCCAGTAAAGAGTAACTGTCGTTATAAAATCAATACAGTACACGTGAAAATAAGCAACTTTGTGGTAGATCTTATCAGATAAATCTGCTTATTTTTCCTCCATTAATTTATAACATTCTTAATTCACAGATAAAACCTGTAATCAGTGAAGACAGATTTTTACATTACTGAGATAGGAGATGACAATTGCTGTTGATCAGATTCTATGTACATGGGGGGAGCCTGCCTCTAGCTCCTCCCTCTTTCCTCTCCATAGAATGTTATAAGCACCAACTGTCATCTCCTATCCCAGTAATGCTTCACTGAATACAGTGAGAACTTTGAGAATAAACGATCAGTTCGAGAGGAGAAAGAAGCAGATTTCTCTGAAAAGATATATTCCAACGTTTCTTATTTTCATGTGTACTGTACTATTGATTTATGAAATAAAAATTAAAACTGGGGTTACTATTTCTAGTCTATAGGAATCTGTTAAAAATGGATGGAGAAAGGATGATATACTTTGTACTTCAGTTTTCCATCTGTGTTTCATCCATTTTTCATTGATCCATTATTAAGAGTCAATGGATAAATAAAGTTTGGACAGTCTACCACCTTCACTTTTTAAAAAAACAGATGACACAAGAGAAAAATGGTCTGTTTTGCGACAATGTACAAATGGAAACAGATGTGTGAATGTAGCCCTAAAGTGATGTGAGAATATGTAACAGCTACTTACTAGCCCGATGAAATAGGAGCTTCCAGCTTCCCCCAGCAGGTGGGACCCCGCCATCGATAACGCCTGTGCTGTTGATCGCCTTGCGGGAGAAACCACATACTGAAACAAGAGAATATTCTGAATGAGCAGAAGGAGTCACTGAACCCAACGAGACAAGAGAACATGGACAAAGTGAACATACTTGAAGCCTAAGTTAAAGAAGTTGTCCACTATGGATAGGGCATCAATGTATGATCGGCCGGGGTCCCGCATGCGGCATCCCTTCCGATCAGCAGTTATCGGTGCCGGCGGCGGCTGCCACCAGCCGGAAGTCCTTACCTATTCAAGTCAATTGAATAGGAGGTGGATGTGCAGTACACCGCGGTGACCACTATAACTTGACGGCCAAACACCGCAGGTAAGCCCCTCCGGCCGGTGGCAGCCGCTGCAGATACCAATAACTGCTGATCGCCGGGGGTGCCGCGTGCGGGACCCCGGCCATCCTACATTGATGCCATATCCTACGGGTAGGGCATCAATGTGAAAGTAGTGGACAACCCCTTTAAATGCACAATCAGCCAGGATAGATAAGAAGCCCAGACATGTTGTGGACTGAGATTTTACTAAAGAAGTTTTTAATCATCTTGCGCCAGGTTTATTTTTAGTTGGGAATTACCCAACAGACGCTTGGGCACAGCCAGGATTATGGGGCATTTGATGGGTAAAAACAGAACATAGAGACTGACTACATACATATAATTATAGCTATGATAAGTTTAGCGCTTTTCTCCACTCACCAGGCGGATATCAGTTGAAACTGAAAAGTTCAGGCTCAGAAATATGGTCCCGATGAATATAAACACCTGCAGAGAGTAAAGAACAATACATATAAACATTTGTGTCTTGCACGCTTTCCTATCCCCCATAGGTTTTGTCTTTATAATCCATTCATCCACCCCAGTCTCCGTACATTCATAGACAGCCCCCGCCATAGTCTATGATTTCTACTGCTCGGTCCTATAGCCGAGACCCAGTAAGGGGATGAAAGCAATCTGTACTCCAGGTACTTACATAAGTGGCCACAAGGCTGATGTCTGCAAGAATAATAGCCAACAGCAGGAAAATGGCGGAGCCCAGCAATCCAACCGCACAAACTATAGGGTCAGCACGAGGGTTGTACTTCCTGCATCTCTTGGCTATCTCCGCCCCTGTTCCAACTCCAAGGATGCCAGAGATGACCGTAAGTCCTCCGAAAATCAGACTGCAAAGAAAAGCGGTAAAGAGATTAGTAAAGTAGCTTGAAGAAATGAAATATAAATAATTTGATATAATAATAATTTGAAATATAAATATTTTTTTTTAGAGAGAAAACGGTCATAGGGGGAATTAAATTCCCACCAGTGAATGTCAAATTAAAGTTTGCTAAACTTGTACCTGTCATCATAGTTGGATAGTTAAGTCTGATATGGCGCCTTCTGTAGCATGAGAGCCCGGGCACGCTTCAGGAAAGTAACAGCCCAGAAGCCGAATGCAGCTGCCACAAATTTTACCATAATAGTCCCAAGAGTAGAAAACAGAAGACTTCGGCTGCAGAGAGAGAAAAGGGTAAAAAACTTGTAAATGACGCAGAAGTCACGGGGGAGATCAGTGACATAAATCAATGCACAGAAGACACCTACTTTTTACGCAGTTGGTTGGCATCCATAAGCCATCCTTTGAAGCTCAGTGGTTTGTTCTTTTCCTCTGCAGCTCCTCTGGACGGTTCTTTTACAAATGCAGCCATGAGCAGGACTCCTACCAGGCCCAGAGCAGAGATGATCTGTGTAGATGAAGAAGGAGACATCACATATCACATATACAGAGGTTTCATCACAAAAAGGACATGAGCACAGACTGTTGTGGAACTGGTTCCATTAAAGGGGATCTGCGACGAGGTGTTTGCTGCGCATCTGAGAGCAGCATAATGCAGGGACAGAGACCCCGATTCCAGCGATGTGTCACTTGCTGGTGTGCTTGGTGAAGTATTGATAAAATCCCAGTTTTCTCTGCTGCAGATCTAGCAGTACTCTGAATGCTGAGCTCTGTATACCCTGCCTACACCACTGATTGGTAGATTTTTCTGTGCACACTGTACATAGGCAGAAAGCCACCAATCAGTGGTGGGGTCGGGGTTACACAGAACAGGAGGACTACATGGCACGAGACAACTAGTCCCCTCGTCATAATCTCCTGCTAATAAAACAGTGATTTTTTTTTTTAAAGCATCTACAAGGAGCAGTAAGTGACACATCGCTGGAATCAGGTGCTCTGCCCCTACAGGGCCCCTGCTCTCAGATCAAATGGAAAAACATACTGCCAGATTCCCTTTAATACGATTCAGGAATTATAATTAAGATTCACAGTTTGTCCACAAGATCCCTCAGACCTATTACTTACCCGGAAGGCCCATTGCCAGGCGCCACCAAATGCACTTGTCACTTTAGACCCAATGATGTAACCAAGGCCACTGTAAAAAACAAAAACAAAGTTGTCATAATTTCTGCACACATATAAACATATACATTTTTGAGTGCCTTTTTCCGGCTCCTCCTTCCTACTCCACCCCCTCCATAGACTTCTATGAGCAGCAACTGTTACCCCATGCCGCATAAAGCTACAATCTGTCTTGTCACTGAAGATGGATTTTTATCAGTGAATTAATGAAGGGAAATAAGTATATTTCCTGATAAGATATATTACAACATTTCCTATGTCCATTTAAATGATTTATAAAAAAACAATAAAAAGTGTAAGATCATTCTGAGTCTTCACATTCTTTGAGGAGCTCTTGTCATAAGTGCTAAAAGTCAAACTGTCTAGCAGAAAACTTTTTTGCCCATAGCAATCAGTGCAGTTTTCTCTTAGGGAAAGTCTTGACATTGCTGAAAAAATATTTCCATTTAGAGTCTTGAATCAATTTCCTAGAAATCTGCAGCAATTCCAGAAATGTTTGCTGGTTCACTGCTGATCCTCCCCCTACGTGTTGCGACACCATGATCATTACTTGCGGAGGGGTTTTTGAAACGCCATCCATATGTATTGTACATGCATCTGTAGAGCAAAATCCGTACCGAAAAAAGTCCACAGCAAATCCGCCTTGTCGGACTTACTCTTAGACAGTTTGGCTATGATTCCCTCCTTAAAACAATAAATAGATCTACACTCACCAGCCAAAGGGTGCTGCTAAGTAATACAAGTTAAGCGCGCGGCTGCGCCGATCTCCCACGAAGACGTCGGCAATGATGTAGGGGGCAGTTATTTTAAAACTTGCCTCTGCAGCTCCAGACAGTCCATTAATTAGGAGAAAAACTGTAAAATACTGTGAAAACACAAAAAAATATTCAGTGACCATTTATGAAAGTTTTCTAAGACACCTAAAGAAATACGGTAATGGAAAAATTATAAACTTTTCCTAATTTTGGACCCGCTCTCACTTTTGTCTTGCAAATACTAATGCAAAATACTGATCTACATACAAACAAGTGAGAGGCTTTAGGGCTCATGCAGACGTCGGTGGATCCCGGTCCGATCTCTGACAGCGTGATAGCGATGCTCGGGTCGGAAGAACCGCGGCCAGTCCGTGCATTATTGTCCATGATGGCACCGAGATCCACAGACGTCTGCATGAGCCTTAAGTCTTTATGCTTCTACCAATTAGATCAGTTACCTCATTGGGAACGTAGGACTTGCAGAGAATGATGGCCGACCAGAAGGACATCCCTGCACACATGATGTATTTTCTGTTCCAGCGGTCACCCAGGTATCCATAGATTTGACCAAACAGGACACTGCTGATCGTGAATACTAGAAGGGGAAAAACAAGAGGTCACAGTTAATAGAAATGATTTCTTTAACATATATTTATTTATATTTGAGGATTATTTAAACTGTTGCACTGAAAACACTTCTCCCGTCCTCATCACTGTTTGCATTTTTGGTAACTATAAAGGCGGCCATCATGTGAACGTTACAAAATTGGAACCTTATGATGTCACGAGATTCCAGCCGTCCTCACAAGTGACCTATAGAATAGGATTTTATGTTAAAAGTTTACCTAAGCTTATAAGGCCGGATTTGCTGTCGTCCATTTTAAATGCGCTTTGTAGGTAAGAAATCGCTCCTGCCAGAACAAAAAGAAGAACACGAATGATTATTGTAATTAGAGAAGTGCAGGAATAGACATCACAGCAGCTAACGAGCCTTCTCGTTGGCCATGAAGATTTTCTTCTTTTTTTCCAGTTTTGGGCCTTATACACCTTGCCCCCGACATAAGCCGGTTTACGCCTACTTACCTACGAAAGTGAAGGCAGCTATGAAGGTGACCAGATTGATGAAGGTTAGAACGCCTACAATAATGAAAGAGCGGACTATGGAGACTCCAGTCCGGGCGTGCAGGTCCTGTTCTTCGCAGTTTTCATCCTCATCTTGCTGGTCTTTTCCTTTTTCCACATCTTCTAATAGAAGTGGCATTTTTGGGGTGGAATTGAAGAGAGATGCCATGTTCAACAGAGCCCTGCAAACACTGGAGAAAAACACAAGACGGTAAAAATATTGCATTAGTCTCAGTAAAGATTTCAAAAATAAAGAGAAAAAAAACAAGCATATATATATATATATATATATGTATTTTTCAGATTATAAGACTCACTTTTTGTTCTCCCAAATTTGGGGGGAAAATGGGGGTGCGAATTATAATCCAATTGTAGCTTACCGGGCTGGGGGGGTATCTGCGGTGGAGCAGGGTCCCAGGAGTCAGGGTCACTGCTGCAGGAAGTTGAAGGTGGTGGGGCGATGCTGTGGGCCCCAGACTGGGAGGTGGGGGTGGTCAGCGATGCGAGGCTGCTTCGGGCACCAGGCTTCCAGAAAATGTCAGTGGAGCCCCCGCACTGCCCATCGTTTTCACTGCGGTGGACTTCGGGAAAATGGACGCCTCCAGCGGAGCATGTGTAGATCTCGGCTCCCGAGATCTCGATCTTGGGAGCGGAGATCTCAATCTAAACATGCGCCATTTTCCCAAAGTCCACTGCAGTGAAAACGATGCAAACGATGGGCAGTGTGGGGACTTGTTTGATATTTTCTGAAAGCCCGTGGCCCGGAGCAGTCTCGCACTGCTGAGCACCCCAACCTTCCAGCCCGGGCCCTGCAGCATCGCCCCACTCCTGCCACCGTTGAAAGCTTTCTGCAGCAGCGACCCTGCCTCCTGGGATCCCGCTTCACCGCAGCCCCCTCGACCACCCCCGGGTAAGCTATCGTAAAAGGGGATTATAAGACGCACTATTTTATTAATTTCATTTTTTTCCCATTTTCCTCCCCAAAATTTGGGGTGCATCTTCTAATCTGCAAAATACAGTCTCTGGCATCAATATATCCATAAAAGTAAGAGAAACAATCAAAACGCCAGAATGGCCTTTTTTTCCCTTGTTTTTTTTTTTATTACGGCACCTTCCCCGAAAAATGCAATAAAAAGTCACCCAAACTGTGTATGTTCCCCAAAATGGTGTCAATAAAAACATCAACTTGCCATAAAATGGTGAAACAAATCAATTTTTTTTTTAAATTCTAAAACTATTGTTGTAACCACTTACGGTAAGTAATAACAATAATAATAATAATAAAACAATATGAACCCTGAATCATCTTTCCAGATCAATCGTACCACAAAATGAACGTGGTAAAAAGCACAAAAAACAGTTTTGTTTTTCTGTTTTTTTTTCACCATTTCACCATAGTTATTATTTTTTTCCCCATTTTTCAGTATAATATAACGTTAAATGAATGCTGTTCTTCTAAGCAACAACTCGTCTCACAAAAAAAAAAAACAAGCTTTCACCTGACTATGTGATCAGAAAAATAAAAAAGTGGAGGAAATATTGGCCGTGCTTTGAAAGGGTTAATGACAATTTACAAAAAACGTGTCTATACTGTTATTGGGGATAATTCTATAGGGAAATCTATATATGTCCCCCTATAATCATCTACAGGTTGTCTCCCCCTGGGAAAGGCTCCCATTACTCATTAGATGAAGTTCAGACTTACCTTTCTCTCTTTCCACCGGAGGGCGCTGATAATAACAAATAAATATCACTTTCTATAGCAAATTTTGCAACACAGAAATCGTGAGTACAACACACAATAGTGAGTGGCTGGGATCCGGCCGGCGCCCATAGTTATACACAGGGGCCGATTGTGACATCATCAGCCGGTCACTGGGGGTTCTAAGCCATTGTGATGTCATCGATCTATCTAATCATCCGTCCATCCATGGATTCTGTAGTACTACAACACCCAGTATGTACGTCTGGAAAAGTATAGAACTAGCATGCTCCACCCTCACGTTTTTCATTGTGCTGTGGTCTATATTGAAATTCATGTCCCTCTGGATGGATGGATGGACATGCTGAGTTTTGTAGTACTACTGAATCCATCCATCCATCCATCCATCCATCCATCCATCCATCCATCCATCAAGAGGAACATCAATTTCATTATAGACCAAAGCACAATGAAAGACTTGAGGATGGATCTTGCTAGTTCTATACTTTTCCAGATGTATATACTGGGTGTTGTAGTACTACAGAATGATAAGGACTCTGATGACAGGGCATGCTGACACCTGTAGTCCTATACTTTTCTAGAAGTGCATGCTGAGAATTGTGGTACTACAGCACAATAAGAACATAAATTTCAATATATACCACAATACTGTGCTATTGCTGTATATAGTATAAACAATCAAACAATCATAGGTTCAAGTCTACCAGGGGGAGTAAAAAAATAAAAATAAATATCAACAAAAATTTAAAAAAATATATATAAAATATAAAAAGTTCAATTAACTCCTGTTCCTAATTAAAAACTAAAGAGATAAAAATATACATATTGTGCATCAATGTATCCATAAAAGTAAGAAAAACCATCAAAACGCCAGAATTGCCTTTTTTTTTCTATCGCAGCATCTTCCCCCCAAAAATGCAATAAAATGTCATCAAATCTTTGTATGTTCCCAAAAATGGTGTCAATAATAATGACAACTCGCCATGGAAAAAAAACAAGAGCAGAGGCTCATAAAATGGTGAAAAAAACTTTTTTTTTTACAAAGTTCTGAAATTGTTGTAACCACTATAATAATAATACTAATGATAATGATAATAAAAAAGCAATATGTTTGATATTGCTGTAATCACGCTGACCCTGAATCATATTTCCAGATCAACCTTACCAAAAAATGAATGCGGTGAAAAGGAAGCACAAAAAACTGTTGCAAAATTATTTTGCTTTTCACCATTTCACCGCACTCGTAATTGTTTCCCCATTTTTCAGCAACAACTCGTCTCACAAAAAGAAAAAAACAAGCTTTCACCTGACTAAGTGATTGGAAAAATGAAGAATAAGAAGAGGAGGAAATATTGGCCATGTTCTAAAAGGGTTAATGACAATTTACAAAACCGTGTCTATACTGTTATTGGGGATAATTTTATAGGGAAATCTATATATGTCCCCCCTATAATCATCTACAGGTTGTGTCTCCCCCTGGGACAGACTCCCATTACTCATTAGATGAAGTTCAGACTTACCTTTCTCTCTTCCCACCGGAGGGCGCTGATAATAACAAATAAATATCACTTTCTATAGCAAATTTTGCAACACACAATAGTGAGTGACTGGGATCCGGCCGGCGCCCATACTTATACGCAGGGGCCGATTGTGACATCATCAGCCGGTCGCTGGAGGTTCTAAGCCATTGTGATGTCATCGTGCGGTGCATGCATATACACTCAGTGTACTTTGATACAAAGAGTCACCTAATGAATCTTTTCATTTGAAAATGTTGAACCCTGATAAGATAAAAAAAAAACAACCTATAGGCTATGTGCCCACGATGCAGAAATGCTCAGGATTTTTTCCTGAGCGTTTCTGCATCTCCCTGGCAGAAAAAAACGCATGCGGATTGTACATGCGGATTGTACATGCGGATTGTACATGCGTTTTTCCTGCCAGGGACATGCGGATGTGAAGCGTTCTTCACTTGCATTTCCGCATGCGGGTTGTGATTTTAGCATCACTTGGAAAATGCTTGACAACTTGGTCACACTATATAAATCCATGCAACCGGCATGAATTTATATAGTGTGACCGAGAGAATGTCAAAAAATAAAAAAATAAATATACGAGGGGCGATCCAAAAGTAATGATAATCGGTTATTTCTATTGCACACAGAAATTAAAATAAAATGTTTTCTTCTCTCTTAGGTACCCACTAGTCCAGGAAAAAAAAATCACTTAAATAGGCCACGATTCACGGGAGCTACATTCATTTGAGTAGGAACTGCCGAGGAGTGAACATCAAAATGGAAAAAAACGAGCTCAGAGCTGTCATCAAATACCTCTGCTTGAAAAAAATTACTACCAAAGACATACACAGCGACTTGGTGGAAACGTTGGGGTCTTTTCTCTTCCATATTCCACAGTTGCACGCTGGGCCAAGGAATTTAGGCTGGGAAGAATATTGACGGAAGATGAACATCGTGAAAGACGCCCATCCACGTCCCTCAATGAAGAAAACATGAAAAAAGTTGAAGAAGTTGTATTGGCCGATCGAAGAGTGACTATCAAGCATGTAGCGGAGGTCACAGGGATCTCATATGGCAGTATTCAAAGAATCCTTGCAAAAGAATTGCATATGAGAAAGGTCTCGGCGCGTTGGGTGCCAAAAATGTTAACCGACGAGCAAAAGAAGAAACGAGTTAACATTTCAAGAGCACGTCTCGAAAAGTTCCAAGCAGACAAGGAGAATTTTTTGTCACGTTTTTTGACCATGGACAAGACCTGGATCCACCACTTTGATCCCGAAACGAAACAACAATCGATGACATGGAAACGAGCCAACGAACTGACACCGAAGAAACTCAAAGTGTCAAGCTCAGCAGGGAAGGTTATGGCGTCCGTTTTTTGGGACGCTGAAGGAATTATTATGGTGGACTATTTGGAGAAGGGAGCCACTATTACGGGCTCCTACTACACAGAACAAATAAGAAGATTGCGGGAGGCTATCAAGGAGAAAAGGCGCGGCAAACGGCAGGCTGGAGTGCTGTTTCACCAAGATAACGCGCCGGCTCACAAAGCTGCAGTTGCCATGGCTACCATACAAGAAGCGGGCTTTGAACTGGTGGAACAACCCCCCCCCCTATTCGCCAGATCTAGCCCCCAGTGACTTCTTTCTCTTTCCTTGGCTCAAGGAACACCTCCGGGGCAAGAAATTTGACGACAATAGCGACGTGATAACAGCTGTTGGGGATTTTTTTGAGGGTCAAGATCAAGAATTTTTTTCGAAGGGAATTCTAAGTTGAGAAAAGAGATGGACTAAATGTATAGACTTGTTAGGAGACTATGTAGAAAAATAAAAAAAAATTTTGACTATATTCATTGTGTTTAGTATTGATTATCATTACTTTTGGATCGCCCTCGTATATTTACGGCCCGCGCTGTCTTGCTTCACCGTCCCGGCTGCCGGCAGCGGTGGATTGAAGGACCTGCCGGCGTCAGCGTCGCGTGACCTGTCACATGACTCTGACGTCAGCGCAGGTCCTTCATTCCATCGCGAAGTGCCGGGAAGTAAGGAGGAGCACAGCGCGGGCCGCCGGAAGGTAAGTATATATTTATTTTTTATTTTATTCTTTTTTTTACAGCTTTTTTTTAATGGTACCTGGGTGTGGATGAGACTCTCTTCTCCTCTACACCCGGGTACCATCCGCACATTAGAACGCGCCAATTATGCAAGTACAGATGCAGTCTTGCGGAATTGGCGTATTCTAATGCAAGTCAATGGCGGCGAAAATGCAGCGCTTCCACAAAATAATTGATAGTGCTGCGTTTTTTTCCGCAATGATAATCCGCAGCAGAAATGTCCGCAGCATGTGCATAGCACACGCGGATTATCATTGGGGATCATGGCAGGCCTTCTAACATGCGTTTTTAATGCGTTTCTGCAGTGTTTTTGCTGCTGCGGAAACGCTTAAAAAACGCATTGTGGGCACACAGCCTTACTCACCTCCCATGATAAAATAAAATAAACTATATCACCTCCCTTGCTGGCGCCGTTCCCACGCTGTCGACACTCGCGGTCCCGGGGTTCTCGTGCAGTTATTGTGACATGTGACACTCGTGACCAATCAGTGCTGGCGTCACTGTCTCCGCCTTTGGACAAATCGAACATGAAGAGGAGACCCTGGATGCGGCTGATCTCTGCCTTCCTTTTCATGTCCCATTTGTCTGAACGCAGAGACATTGACGCCTGCGCTGATTGTCACCGGTGTCACATGTCACAACAACAAGACAATGTGAGCCCCGGGGACAGCGAATTCTGACACCACGGAAACGGCGCCAGCACTGGAGGGGAGTATAAGTTTTATTATTTTACGGGGGCCAAGCGTGGGGTATAAACAGGAGTTGTCCAAGTAGTGGATAACTTCTTTAATGCATGTAAATAGAGCTAAAAATATTGCTTGAAATTGGATTTCCTTACAAATTTTACACTGTGTGGCTTTTACAGACTCTTTATTACCCTGCACATCTGGCTGCAGAGTGAGTTAGCTGAGAATCTGTCAGTGAGCTTGTTCTAATGTAAACAACTCTTGTGCGTCTCACAAACAAACTTCAGTTGCAATCACATGGACACAATCATACACACACATATACAGTGGCATGTAAAAGTTTGGGCATCCCTGTTGAATATTTCAGCTTTTTCTTTGCCCTCTATAATTATTTTATTATGATCTTTTGAAGGGCCGATACCATCCATTTTTTTCTTTTTGGCATTGATATATTTGTAAAAATTTGGGGGAATTTATTTTAATGTCACTGGCGATTTGTGTTTTGGTAGATAACTTTACTAGTTTGATTACTTTTTTACATTTCTTATTGAGATCTTTATACTCCTGAAACGCTATTTCTGTATTCTCAGCCATCAAGATTTTGCAAGTGTCACGGCCCACCCTCCCTCACATTATTGAGTACATTATTATGACATTTATTATTTTTATCCTTATTAGGGTTGTTACCATATGTACATTACTGTTACATTTTATATGAATCTAGCTTGTGAGCCCCAATGGGGACAGTGATGATAATGTCTGTAAAGCGCTGTGGAATTAATGGCGCTATATAAGTGAGTAAAATAAAAAAATATGTATTGATATTATGTCTTCTGCTTTCTTTATAATTGTCACAGTTGGAGGATGGATAATCTTGCATGAGAAGATGAGAAGACACTTGGCAGCGACATGGTAAACAGGCAGATCCAGACTTGCCCTCCGCAGGAGCAGTGGCGATGGCTGGTGACTTCTTCATCATCCATTCTAAAATGCAAGATCCTCCTGTATTTTTGTGTGAGCTTTATATCATTTGTTAATAAAGGTCATCGCCTACCCCCAGAATTCAGAAGATTTGTGTCTCTGAATATGGTTTAGCGACATAAGATATTGGGTTCGAATGGAGTGATGAGACCAAGTAGTTCAAGGTATATAACTTGCATTGCATGCCGAGTGTCCATATGGCCGAGCGCTGGTATGGATCATATATAATACATATACAATACTTACATAATAGTGCTATACTGTACCAACATTATACTGCCTTACAGTGAGTACCTACATAATAGTGCCATACAGAAACTATATAATAAACCATATAGAGCCATACAGAATTTTTTTTTATTTCAGACAAGTCACGTTTTGGGCTTCTGTATAATTGTCCTTTGGCAGCTTCAGAAGTGGCACGTGTGACAGCACTATATAAATATAAGGGGCGATATGGTGAAACCGAGTATTTCAGGAACACATGTATGGAACTCTGGGTCCAATATGAAATATAAAGAATGTGTTCAAATCAAACCAGCATGTGCTCTGGTTTGGTTATATACTGACAGATAGATAAGGCTCATTCTGTTTTCATTTACTTTGTATTTACTTGAAGTTTAGACACAAGACTATGTTAGGACCTGCTTATTCATTGTCTGAAGCATCTATCACCAATAGTCTTCTGTTTATGGAGGGTTATTGTAAAACATGAAGATTTACATAACCTTTTGTGTTTAATTACTTACCGTATTTTTCGGACTATAAGACGCACCTAGGTTTTAGAGGAGGAAAATAGAAAAAAAATTAAAGCAAAAAATGTGGTCACGATGCCCTGTTAAGGGGGAGGGGGTCTGCTGCTGACACTGCTATAGGGGTAATGTCCCCCGATTCTGATAATATCCCCCATCCTGGTATATATGCCCCCCCCCTTCCTATTATACCTGGCCCCAATCCCCATCCTGGTATGCACTGCACCCCTCCATCCTGATATGCATGGCACCCCTTCATCCTGATATGCATGGTGTTACAAGTCCGGGTGGTGGAACCTCTGTGCTTCGGTGCAAGGAGGGACCAGAGGGGCGTGACTAAGTGCCTACTCGGCCTGACCAATGTCGCACGGCGGCTCAATCAACTCCGTGAACCAGGGAGGGACCGAGCAGGGGGACCAGGTGCCACTCTAGGACCGACCTTGTGTGAGAGCAGGTGACTCCCACGGGTCAGATGGGTACAGCGGATGAGCACAGCAGGAAGGCTGATGGGTGGTCCGGGTAGATAAGCAGGCTGGTTCGGCAGATAGCCAGACTGTTGCTCCGGGTAGGCGAGCTGGTGGGCACGACAGGTAAGAGATTGGTGCTCCAGGTAGGCTAGATTTAAGAGGGAGGGAGCGCGCGCGTGCCCTAAGCACGGTGCCCGGGTGGCTGCACGCCACAGTAGCAGGGGAGCCGGAGGACGCCGGACCTGGACTGCGGCGGTGAGGGGAACAGCGTCTCTATCCGCCAGGAGGCAGAGACGCCGATGCTTCACATGGCACCCCTCCATCCTGATATGCATGGCACTCCTCCATCCTGATATGTATGGCACCCCTCCAATCTGGTGTGCATGGCACCCCTCATCCTTATCCTGGTATGCATGGCACGCCTCATACCCCAATCCTGGTATGTATGGCACCCCTAATCCCTATCTTGGTATGCATGGAACCCCTAATCCCTATCCTGGTATGCATGGCACCCCTCATCCTTATCCTGGTATGCATGGCACCCCTCATCCCTATCCTGGTATTATGGCACCCCTAATCCCTAACCTGGTATGCATGGCACCCCTAATCCCTATCCTGGTATCCATGGCACCCCTAATCCCTATCCTGTTATGCATGGCACCCCTCATCCTTATCCTGGTATGCATGGCACCCCTCATCCCTATCCTGGTATGTATGGCACCCCTAATCCCTATCCTGGTATGCATGGCACCCCGAATCCCTAACCTGGTATGCATGGCACCCTAATCCCTATCCTGGTATGCATGGCACCCCTAATCCCTATCCTGGTATGTATGGCATCCCTCATCCCTATTCTGGTATTTATGACATCCCTCATCCTTGTCCTGGTATGCATGACTTCCCTCATCCTTATCCTGGTATGCATGGCACCCATCATCCTTATCCTGGTATGCATGGCACCCATCATCCTTATCCTGGTATGCATGATTCCCCTCATCCATATACTGGTATGTATGATCCCCCTCATCCTTATCCTGGTATGTATGGCCCCCTCATCCTTATCCTGGTATGTATGGCCCCCTGATCCGTATCCTGGTATGTATGACCCCCTCATCCGTAACCTGGTAAGTATGGCCCCTTCATCCTTATCATGGTATGCATGGCCCCTTCATCCTTATCCTGTTATGTATAGCCCCCTTACCCTGGTATGTATGGCCCCCTCATCCTTATCCTGGCACGCATGGTCCCCCTCATCCTTATCCCTTTATGTATGCCCCCCTCATCCTTATCCTGGTATTCATGGTCCCCCTAATCCCCATCACACTGCACATAAAAAAATAAACACTCCTACTCACCTTTCTTCTCTCTCCCCCAGCGCTGTGTTCTGTCTGCCCGCACTGATCTTGCCATGTGAGCCGCGCATGGGGTCACTGCCATGCGCAGCTCACAGGGAGAGATCAGCTGCCGGAAGTCACTGCTCCTCACGCTGGGACTGTGTACTCCCATGGGTGTGGAGAGGGAGTGAATATCCATGCCCTTTGACAGCGGGCAAAAGCGATCGCCCGGCAGCAGCAGGAGCCGCACTGGGAATACACTGTGTGCCGCTATTAAGGAGCATGAATATTCAGTGCTCCGTAAGCCCATTTTCCTCCAAAATTTTGTAGGAAAAAAGTGCGTCTTATAGTCCGAAAAATACGGTACTTGATCCCTAAGAGCTTTTTGAATTGTGTACCATTGTCTATGTAAGAGCCTGTATCTGATTTATCTTTCTTCCTACAGCCAGCCACTGTCGGGGCAAAGGTGAATTAGACTTAGTAGTGTACATTTACTATATAAGGCCAGAGAGAATATTACTGAGCAGAAGCCATAAGTTGTACCTGCACTGGTGTGTAGTGTTGTGATACCTGTCCATGCAGTGTTATGAAGATTTCTAGGAGTTCTCTGTCTTGGTGAAATTGCTTCTCTGATATTCCCGACAGATGATGTTTAAAAGCTCCTTGGTGATGAAGTGAGTATATATATGTACTTAACATTTGTATTATAACATATACAAAAGTGTTCGCAATATCATCATATCATACTATTCCTTTAATTATGTATTTTATCTTTTAAATCAACTATTATAAATAAAATTGCGTAACATCGCAAGTGGTTTCCTTCTTTAAAGCCATATCCGAACCTTAGCGTTAAAAAAAACTTGGCAAAACATTTGGCGTAGTCAGCAGGATACGCAGAAGGTTCAGAAGTTCTTTTTGTTCAAAATTCCAATCATCTAGAATTTATAAGGCCTCTGTGTGATAAGGTGTGATAGAGTGACATTGCGTTAAACATGTGTTACACGCACGCTGCTAGGTTCAGATAGGGCGAGACAGGTTTCATGAATTCTTTGGAATCCTCGGGGAACCGTTACTCAGGGCGACCATAGGCTGCAGCTTCTCTCAGGCACACGATAGATTCAATTGCTGACCAGACACATCTGACAAGAGTCTTTTTCAACAGTTTAACAGTGGAATTTAATCTGAAGCATGGCCAGTGCAATTCAGGGATATTACAGCAACAATCTTCATTACAGTACAGTCTGAGTTTCTTGAGCAACCGGTTCCAGTAACAATACAGTAGTTTCTTCACAAGGCATAGTATTACAGTCTCTTCAGTAGCATAATTCAGCATAGATTAGATCTCTTAGCAGCACACTTCTATGCATACACAACCACAGGCTTTTCCTTCACAAGGACACAATAGTACACAGCATTATTTATCCTGCATGGAAATGGAGGGGGGGAGGATTTGATAAGGGAGATGATCTCTGTGATACAATTCCTTCCAGTTCTTATCTTCCTGCCCGATAATACTTTGCACTGTTAGTTCAAGGAGTTTATCTCACCTGTGTTTAGTTTCTTTCCTGATCTGAATCCTGTTCAGTTGCTTTCTGTCAGATCCAGATAACACACCACCTTTCTCTTCGGACTACAATAACAAGTTCCCCACAATCCCCCTGGGACTCTGCTGAAACACTCCCTGGCTCCTGTGACTGTGTTAACCCCTCTAATTGCTGGATGCTACCGAAGCACAACACTTCCTGTCTCCTGTGCTTGTGTTATTTGTAACAGTTATAATAATAATAATCTTTTTATTTATATAGCGGCAACATATTCCGCAGCGCTTTACAATTCAGACAATTTACAGACATTATGGGCACTGTCCCCATTGGGGCTCACAATCTAGATTCTGTATCAGTATGTCTTTGGAGTTGCTGGATGCTTTTGAAGCAACCGCACTACTTCTGCATGTCACACTCTCCCTCCTTTTTGAATGTCGTCCTCAACATTCTTCTTAATTGGTCAATCTAACCAATTCTGAGACAGTGGTGAAAGTTGAGTAACTTTATATACAAATTGGCATAACATTTATAAACATTTATAACAATCTATTCTACAACCTTTTTCTTGTAGTACTCCTGTAAGAAATAAACAATTAACACAATTAACACAATCTCTTCAGCTTCAGCTGGAGCTTTTCGTACATCTTCAACAAGCTGTCTCTCTCACTAGGCCTTAACAGTTCTTTATTTCTACAAAGTCTTTTAAGGAAAATCAAAGCATGAAAACAAGTCTTTCCACCAGGCAACATCTTCCATACTGCCTCTCAGTGGTGAATACCACTCCAGTGGGCTTACCTGGTCCGTAGGCAAAGATACCTGTTTCCAGTCGACAGTCCTTGGCACTTGACTCGGTTCACCAAGTGTCTCATACATCAGCATCACGGGCCTCTTCACTTCTCGAGTCGACATCCTCCTGGAGGGTTGTTCCTCAGATACCACGGGTTCTTCGGTCACAGGAGTTTCTTCCGCCGCACTCATTTCCCGTGCTTCCTCAGATGCTCCTGGAACTGCCTCTGTAAGTTCCTGCACTTCTCTGGAATCGCTTGGTTCTACATGGTCTGGTAATTCTGCTTCTCCTGAGTGTCGATCGGTCTCTCCAGTGACCGGTGTTCGATCATCAGATCTGAATTGGACTTCATCTGTACTCCTTGGTACAAACTCTGGAGCCTCTGGACTTAGTTCACTCTCCTGAGGATGGTACATCCCTCTCCTTGCCGGTCCGAGAAATAAAACGGTGTGCTCTTCTTCATTGGAACTTTCAAGGTCACTATCTCCCACCGGAGCTTTAATCTGTGGTGGTCTCTTAGTCGATCTTGGTCGATGTCGCTCTGCTTCTGGGAAGTCTTGTTGTGGTGGGAGATAATGACATGGTAGTAATAAATTCTGATAGACTATTCTGGTTTTATTGTCCCCTCCTTCCAATCGGATTTCATACACTGGACTGTCATCGACTTTCCTCTTTACGACCACATACACCTTGTCTTCTTGACTAGCACCCAGCTTACTGGTGCCATTTCTGTTCCATAACATTTTCGATGATAGTACTCCTTACTCTTGCTCTGTCCTTGCATAACCACTTTGGACGCTATGTTGTATGCTTCTGCCATCCGTTCCTTCCATTTCCGAACGTACTCCGGATACGTTCTGTAAGTCTCTGACACAGTAGTATCGAACATGATGTCGATTGGCAGTCTTGGCCATTTAATAGGAAGAAGGTTGAGTAACCTGTTGCATCACTCTTTGCACAGTTATAAGCATGTACCACTTTTGACAGAGAACTCTTCCAGTCTTTCTTCTCGTCAGCTGTTAAAGAAGTGTCACAATTATAGTGGATAACTAAGGAAAGTGTTTGCGTGGAGCAAGACACAACAGTACACAGTTTATAGGTGAAAAGTCTATATTAAAGCACACAGTGTTTTGCACAAAAATGCAGAGAAATCTCAAAGTCTTAAGTTCACAGAATAATGAGTCTTTGCAAGGTTAGTTCACCATTATATATCAGCAAGTCCATACAATGCAGAAGCAATCAAAGAGGCCCGGGTAAAGTCTCGGACAGTGCAGACCAGTCCCATGCTCAGCGACCATCCGAATAAGGAGACTGAGAACTCAGAGCAGCTTACTTGAGAGCCAAAGCAGATGGAGGGCAGAGGTGCAGAGGAACCTGCACAAAACAGCCAGGATCTCAGGCAAAATACTCTAGCACTGGACTAGAGGCTGGGGTGGAGTTATAAGGGCAGGAGGTAAGGGCACATGATACAGAAAATGCCATCTTGAAAAAGGGCAGAAATGTCCCAAAAGAAAATGAAACATTCAGAGTCCTGACATTACTCCCTCCTTACTAGCGGCCTGAGGATGATCCTGGACCCGGTTTCTCAGGGAATCTTTGATGGAAACGAGAAATCTTTTTATGGGGATTGATGTTTTCCACAGGTTCCCAAGAGTCTTCTTCAGGGTGATACCCCTGACATCTTTTCAAATACTGAAGCCGATTCCTGCGAGTCCTAGAGTTAATCACTTCCTCCACCACAAATTCCTCTTGCCCATCAATCACTACAGGCTGTGGAGGTGGCACAACACGTCCCTGGAAGGTATTAGGAGACACAGGCTTCAGTAAGGAAACATGAAAAACTGGATGTACCTTCATATTCCTAGGCAGCTTCAGACGGCAGGCCACAGAGCTCACAATACCGTTGATCTTGAAAGGACCGATGAACTTCTATCCAAGCTTCTGTGAAGGAAAGTTCAACTTTAGATTTTTAGTGGATAACCACACGGAATCTCCTACCTTAAACATGGGTGCTGGTTTACGGAATCTATCAGCCGATCTTTTGTAACGTTCCTGAGCCGAGGTCAGAGATTCCTTCAGAACCTCCAAATTTTGCCTCATTGCAGTCAGCCTTTCCTCTACAGCTGGAACAGGAGCATTAATCGGAGACCTAGGAAAAATACTCGGATGAAAATCCAAATTGGCAAAGAAAGGTGTTAACTTAGTGGAGGCACTCTGAGAGTTGTTGTAAGAGAATTCAGCTAATGGAAGAAGCTCCAACCAATCATACTGAAGATCGCTGATATAGCATCTTAGATATTGTTCCAAAGTCTGATTGGTACGCTCGGTCTGGCCATTTGTGTGAGGGTGATAAGCGGAAGAAAGACAGACATTAATATTGAGTGCAGAGCAAAACCCCTTCCAAAATCTTGAGGTAAACTGCACTCCATGGTCAGAGATGATCTCATCCAGGACCCCATGCAGCCGAAAAACATTTTGTATAATCAACTTCACTGTATCCTTAGCTGAGGGGAGGCCAGTGCAAGGAACAAAATGGGCAGCCTTGGTCAGACGATCAACTATCACCAGGATCGTATTCATACCACCCGATGAAGTTGTCGCGCCCCCGGGGCCGTGGGGTACTCGGCAGCCGGGCCCTCAGATGTTTGGGGGATATCATGGTGGCTGGCCCGGTTCGTGGCCCAGGGCGGACAATTGAAAAGAGGGGAATGTCTATTGGGATAATAGGTTTGTAAATGTTCGTGACGCCACCTGTGGTGCCTGGTGAGGATCACCAGCGCTGCAGCAGTCCACTGAGGCCGGTGTTGTGGCAGCTTAGATGGTATTGCTCCCCACAGGTGGAGCAGGGCCTCAGGGCAGCGTAGGAGGGAGGGGGATGCAGGACAGAGGGGACCCAGCCGGGTCAGAGCAAGAATAGGAGCACACACGAAAGTCACTTCAGTACCTTTTACTGATGGAAGTTCAGGCACATCCCGGAGCACTGTAGGGTGAAGGGTGCATATCAAGATCCTCCCCAGTGAGTGGGTGTAGGGCCTCCTGTCTCTTACCTCTCTGTAGTAAGTTTCTGACCTGCCTGGAGCTAGGCCTAACCTGGTTTCTGTTCTGCACCTGCTGACTTGGTGATAGTGCCTTCTGTTGGAGATCACTCTCCCTATTCTTTGGGGTCTCCTTGATTCCTGACCCTTGTACGTATCAGCTTTTGGTGATCCTGGGACATGTAGTTCGCCAGGGGTTTCAGTTGTTTTCTACTGGTCATGAAGATCCACGTAGACTCGGACCCGGTGTCCGGTATATGCTTCGGGGTGAGCTGGTTAAGCTCCTCTGCCCCCTATGTTACTCCCTTTCCACTCGCCTTCGGCCCCGCTCAGGCCCTCACTAGGCTACACACACTTCAGCCAGGATGCTGCTCTTCTTCGCCGCTCTCAGAGTGTTGGCACACTCCTAGCTCTCTATCCTGAGCTCTGTGAGTTCTAGTCTGGACTCACTCTACAGACTATGCTGAACTCTTTCTGCAGGAACTGCTAGGCTCTGGCTTGACTGCACTGAATACTTCTGTGTCTGAGCAGGAACTGCTGAATCACTGAGCTGCCTAGCTCCACCTTCCCTATTTATATCCCTAACGGGTTCCCTCTGGTGGTCTGAGGTGGAAGGTGGAGGTGTGTGTGTGCTGTGGGGGCCTCTTGTGGAGAAATCCTTCTATGCAACCCTCTACGATCTGCGGTACCAAGCGCAGCTGGGAGGCACATTCCCCCCTAGCAAAGCTCAGCACTTCCGGGCTGAAGTACATTTTATAAAACAATAAACATTAACAATCTTCCCTTTATGGGAGGCACATTTCTTAAACGTTGCATAACAAAAACATTATAAACATATAAAACATTTTCAGCAGTTCAATAATGGTGCTCCTTCCGGGGAAGCACCTGTCCATGATAGGCTGGCCCAGCCGGGTCATCAGCCGTAGATGGCGGGAGTTTGCTCTCCTCCCCCACCTTGTGGACATTCAGGGCCATGGGTATGACAGGGGTTACAGGTCCTGCTGATGGAGTGGCTGCCTCGGCCTGCTCGGCGCCGAGCTCGGGTTGAACATCAGGGCCATTAACCGGTGCTTCGGCGTTTTGCTGTTCCTCGGACATTCTGGTGCCCCCCTAGCGAACCGTGGCCTACCTTCCTTTCCTTCCAGTAGGCCACAGCTCCCCAGGTGACAGTCTTCTTCAGGACCTTGCGTCGCTTGCGTCCTACGTCAGAGCGTTCAGCGACGCTCCTTCCAGGACCTGGCATTTCCTGGTTTGACGTCGAGGCATGGGGCGTGTCCGGGGCTTTGCGCGCTTTTGCAGGTGCGCCCCTCAGTTTCCTGCTGTTACGCCCTTCTTCTCGCTCGGCGGCCCAACAATGGCGGCAATCTTCACCACAGTTTAACATACACAGTTTTTAATTAAAGGCGCACAGTACCAGGTGGCAACGGGCATAACACTTCGTCGTTGCAGTGGGCACGGAATCCTGTTTGTGACGCCAGAAGTTGTCGCGCCCCCGGGGCCGTGGGGTACTCGGCAGCCGGGCCCTCAGATGCTTGGGGGATATCACGGTGGCTGGCCCGGTCCGTGGCCCAGGGCGGACAACTGAAAAAGAGGGGAATGTCTATTGGGATAATAGGTTTGTAAATGCTCGTGACGCCACCTGTGGTGTCTGGTGAGGATCACCAGGGCTGCAGCAGTCCACTGAGGCTGGTGTTGTGGCAGCTTAGATGGTATCGCTCCCCACAGGTGGAGCAGGGCCTCAGGGCAGCGTAGGAGGGGTGGGGTGCAGGACAGAGGGGACCCAGCCGGGTCAGAGCAAGAATAGGAGCACACACGAAAGTCACTTCAGTACCTTTTACTGATGGAAGTTCAGGCACATCCTGGAGCACTGTAGGGTGAAGGGTGCATATCAAGATCCTCCCCAGTGAGCGGGTGTAGAGCCTCCTGTCTCTTGCCTCTCTGTAGTAAGTTTCTGACCTGCCTGGAGCTAGACCTAACCTGGTTTCTGCTCTGCACCTGCTGACTTGGTGATAGGGCCTTCTGTTGGAGATCACTCTCCCTATTCTTTGGGGTCTCCGTGATTCCTGACCCTGGTACGTATCAGCTTTTGGTGATCCTGGGACATGTAGTTCGCCAGGGGTTCCGGTTGTTTTCTACTGGTCATGAAGATCCACGTAGACTCGGACCCGGTGTCCGGTATATGCTTCGGGGTGAGCTGGTTAAGCTTCTCTGCCCCCTATGCCACTCCCTTTCCACTCGCCTTCGGCCCCGCTCAGCCCCTCACTAGGCTACACACACTGCAGCCAGGACGCTGCTCTTCTTCGCCGCTCTCAGAGTGTCGGCACACTCCTAGCTGTTATGCACACGCCCGGGCTGAGCGGCGTGTGAGTGTGATTGTAGTGATTCCACTGGACCGTGCCGGAGAGTGAATGCCTGGAGGGGCGTGACTAGGTATTCACCCGATCCGACCAGGGTCGCACGACGGCATACGACGCCAGTGCACCAAGGAGGAACCAAGCAGAGGGACCAGGTGCTACTCCAGGACAGACCCCGGACACGGCTGTTGACCCACACAGGGGAATACAGGAACAGGCTGGTAGGCTGGCACACAGACTGGTGGGTATAGGCAGGCACGACTGGTATGCAGGCAGGCGGGTATGCAGGCAGGGGGGTAAAGGCAAGCACAGCTAGAGTGCAGACAGGGAGGCACTAGCAGGTAGGAACACAGGCGGGATAGGACCCAGTACACACCGGGACACAGGAACAATACAGGCAAAGGGGTACAGGCAAGCACGGCTAGAGTGCAGACAAGGCTGAGCAGGGAGGACAGGGCTCTGTTCACACGGAACAGACAGGAAGGGAAAGGCAGAGCCAGACACCCACAGGGTACTAGCAGTGAAGTAGCGAGTGGACCACAAACTCACAAACGGGAGTACAGAGACAACTGGCAGGAGTTAGGAACGAGTTCAGACTCTGCAGAAAAAGGAAGGGAACGGACATAGAGGCAAAAACAGGTAAAGGATAGGAGAGAGTTCAGACTGGAACTGAGTGTACGGAGGAGACCGACACTGCAGCGGGATACAGGAGCGGGTCTGGGAATACTGCCCCCAGAGAGGCGGGACGAACAGGCAAGGAGCGAGTTCAGACAGGACAGACAAGATACAGGAGCGGGTCTAGGTAATCGGCCCCTAGAAGGCAGGAGGAACAGGCTAGGAGCGTGTTCAGACAGGACAGACAAGAGAACACAGAAAGGACTCAGTTCAGACACGGGAACTAATACCGAAAAGCAGGAGACATACAGGACTCAGTTCAGACACGGGAGCTGATACCGAAAAGCAGGAGACATACAGGACTCAGTTCAGACACGGGAGCTGATACCGCAAAGCAGAAGACATACAGGACTCAGTTCAGACACGGGAGCTGATACCGAAAAGCAGAAGACATACAGGACTCAGTTCAGACAGGCCTGGAAATACAGCCTACAGGAAAGGCAGACAAGGAAACAAAGAACGGGACCTGGCACCTTCAGAGTGCAAGCACACACTGAAGGAAACACTATGCTCAGGCAGGGATAGAAGGGAGCTGCTGAGCTATATACCAAGTGACAGACAGCAATAGGCTGAGGACGCACAAGGGGTGTGACCCACAGCAGGTACAAAAGGCAGGAAGTGATCGGGCGCCGCCCTTAAGCAGCAGAAACAGACACAAACAGACAGCATGGAGGGAAGCCAGAGAGACATCCTGGACAGGAGATCAAGTGCGCCCTCTTGCACAGTGGGAGATGGACCACCATGCAAGGACGCCGCCAGGTATGTTACAGTACCTCCCCCCTTACGCCCCCTCTTCTTCAGGCCTGCCAGAATCTTCCGCAGGGAATTCGAGGACCAGTCGTTCACTGGGTTGGAGGGGGACAGAGACTTAAGGGTAATCTCTGCTTCGAGGTACATCTTGTCAAGCTCACAGGAAGAAATAGACGGGTTATCAGGTACATAATGAGGAAAAGTCACTGTCTCTTTGTTATCTGGTGGTATCCCGGAGGATTCAGGAAACAACTGGAGGTCCTCCGCCGGGTCAGAAGAGTGCAGAGGCTCAGAGAAAACAACTGCTTCAGAGTACACTAGGTCGGACTCACTGGAGGAAGCAGGCGAGGTATCGGGTACCGAGTATAGGAAAGTCTCTGTCCATTCACCACCAGGTGGCACCCCGAAGGATTCTGAACACAACTGGAGGTCCTCCGCCTGGTCGGAGGGGTGTAGAGACTCAGGAGTAACCTCTGCTTCGGAGTACACTAGGTTGGACTCACTGGAGGAAGCAGGCTTGGTATCGGGTACCGAGTATAGGAAAGTCTCTGTCCATTCACCACCAGGTGGCACCCCGAAGGATTCTGAACACAACTGGAGGTCCTCCGCCTGGTCGGAGGGGTGTAGAGACTCAGGAGTAACCTCTGCTTCGGAGTACACTAGGTTGGACTCACTGGACGAAGCGAGCGAGGTATCAGGTACAGAGTATAGGAAAGTCTCTGTCCATTCACCACCAGGTGGCACCCCGAAGGATTCTGAACACAACTGGAGGTCCTCCGCCTGGTCGGAGGGGTGTAGAGACTCAGGAGTAACCTCTGCTTCGGAGTACACTAGGTTGGACTCACTGGACGAAGCGAGCGAGGTATCAGGTACAGAGTATAGGAGAGTCTCTGTCCTTTCGCTACCAGGTAGCACCCCGAAGGGTTCAGGAGACAACTGGAGATCCTCCGCCTGGTCGGAGGGGTGTAGAGACTCGGAGGTAACTACCACTTTGGGGTACCCATTGTCAGGCTCACAGGACGAAGCGGACAAAGTATTGAGTACCGGGTGTAGAGAAGTCTCTCTCCATTTGTCATCGAGTGGTATCCCGGAGGATTCAGGAGGCAACAGGGGATCCTCCGCCAGGTAGTAGAGGTGCACAGACTCTGAGGTAACCACAGCTTTGGAGCATCCTTGGACATGCACACCGGTTAAAGAGAAAGAAGCATCTGATGCCGGGTGCAGGAAGTTCTCCTGTGTGGAGTCTGAATGGGCAGAAGTCTCTTCGGCCAGGAGAACTGGTGCACTACCCACGCACATTACCCATTGGGGTTTCTCCGGGATACAGGGAGATGAAGCTTCAGTAGGGACTTCAAGGTTGGGGTCAGGAGGTCTCAGGGAGGACAGACCCTGGCGTGACGGCTTGCCTCTAAGTCTAGCACGTCTGGACTGCCTCTTGAGGTTGAGAGAAGTATTCCGGAAAGCGTAGTCACCCTGTGAGGATTCTGGGTGGGCAGTAGTCTCATTGGGCTGGAGGACTATTGCGCTACCCACACACATTACCCGTCGGGGCTGCTCCGGGATATTGGGAAGTGAAGCTTCAGCAGGGGCTTCAGAGTTAGGGTCCTCGAAGACCATACGAAAGGCCACCAGGAAGGCCTGCAGGTCAAGGATGACAGGATCCCATGCTTCCCATAGGGGGGTGACCCATTTCAAGGCATCACCCGCTAGGTAGTCAATCATAAAGGCCACTTTAGCCCAATCGGAAGGAAAATAGAGAGGGTAGGCCTTGAAGTGTAGCATGCATTGCTCCACAAATGCACGACACTGTCTTGGATCCCCATAGTAACGTGGCGGATCCGCAGGAACGAGGGCTGATAGATCCATCTGGACGGGTGCGTAATTCGCCTGGAACTCAGCTAAAGGGGGGAAAAAATTTATTTATTTTATTTTAATGCATGTATTCGCTGGAAAAACTTCTCAAAGAGCGAAGGCCGTGGGGCTCAACGGGAACCATGGCCTGAGCATGCTGTTATGCACACGCCCGGGCTGAGCGGCGTGTGCGTGTGATAGTAGTGATTCCACTGGACCGTGCCGGAGAGTGAATGCCTGGAGGGGCGTGACTAGGTATTCACCCGATCCGACCAGGGTCGCACGACGGCATACGACGCCAGTGCACCAAGGAGGAACCGAGCAGAGGGACCAGGTGCTACTCCAGGACAGACCCCGGACACGGCTGTTGACCCACACAGGGGAATACAGGAACAGGCTGGTAGGCTGGCACACAGACTGGTGGGTATAGGCAGGCACGACTGGTATGCAGGCAGGCGGGTATGCAGGCAGGGGGGTAAAGGCAAGCACAGCTAGAGTGCAGACAGGGAGGCACTAGCAGGTAGGAACACAGGCGGGATAGGACCCAGTACACACCGGGACACAGGAACAATACAGGCAAAGGGGTACAGGCAAGCACGGCTAGAGTGCAGACAAGGCTGAGCAGGGAGGACAGGGCTCTGTTCACACGGAACAGACAGGAAGGGAAAGGCAGAGCCAGACACCCACAGGGTACTAGCAGTGAAGTAGCGAGTGGACCACAAACTCACAAACGGGAGTACAGAGACAACTGGCAGGAGTTAGGAACGAGTTCAGACTCTGCAGAAAAAGGAAGGGAACGGACATAGAGGCAAAAACAGGTAAAGGATAGGAGAGAGTTCAGACTGGAACTGAGTGTACGGAGGAGACCGACACTGCAGCGGGATACAGGAGCGGGTCTGGGAATACTGCCCCCAGAGAGGCGGGACGAACAGGCAAGGAGCGAGTTCAGACAGGACAGACAAGATACAGGAGCGGGTCTAGGTAATCGGCCCCTAGAAGGCAGGAGGAACAGGCTAGGAGCGTGTTCAGACAGGACAGACAAGAGAACACAGAAAGGACTCAGTTCAGACACGGGAACTAATACCGAAAAGCAGGAGACATACAGGACTCAGTTCAGACACGGGAGCTGATACCGAAAAGCAGGAGACATACAGGACTCAGTTCAGACACGGGAGCTGATACCGCAAAGCAGAAGACATACAGGACTCAGTTCAGACACGGGAGCTGATACCGAAAAGCAGAAGACATACAGGACTCAGTTCAGACAGGCCTGGAAATACAGCCTACAGGAAAGGCAGACAAGGAAACAAAGAACGGGACCTGGCACCTTCAGAGTGCAAGCACACACTGAAGGAAACACTATGCTCAGGCAGGGATAGAAGGGAGCTGCTGAGCTATATACCAAGTGACAGACAGCAATAGGCTGAGGACGCACAAGGGGTGTGACCCACAGCAGGTACAAAAGGCAGGAAGTGATCGGGCGCCGCCCTTAAGCAGCAGAAACAGACACAAACAGACAGCATGGAGGGAAGCCAGAGAGACATCCTGGACAGGAGATCAAGTGCGCCCTCTTGCACAGTGGGAGATGGACCACCATGCAAGGACGCCGCCAGGTATGTTACACTAGCTCTCTATCCTGAGCTCTGTGAGTTCTAGTCTGGACTCACTCTACAGACTATACTGAACTCTTTCTGCAGGAACTGCTAGGCTCTGGCTCGACTGCACTGACTACTTCTGTGTCTGAGCAGGAACTGCTGAATCACTGAGCTGCCTAGCTCCACCTTCCCTATTTATATCTCTAACGGGCTCCCTCTGGTGGTCTGAGGTGGAAGGTGGAGGTGTGTGTGTGCTGTGGGGGCCTCTTGTGGAGAAATCCTTCTATGCAACCCTCTAGGATCTGTAGTACCAAGCGCAGCTGGGCGCCACATAGGCAGCTCCACGATGAAGTCCATTGAGATAGACCCCCATGGACGAGACGGAACAGGTAATGGTTGAAGAAGACCCGTAGGTGACACACGAGGAGTCTTGTAACGAGCACATACCTCTCAAGAGAGCACATAGTCCTTAGTATCCTTCAGGCAAGTCGGCCACCAGAAAAATCTGTTTAGGAATTCTCGTGTCTTCTGTACCCCCCTGGGACCAGCCAACTTGGAGTCGTGGACCAACTTGAGGATCTGTTGACGGACTGCCTCAGGGACGTAGATACGTCGATCTCTGAACCACATGCCACTCCTAAGAACGAGATTGATATCAGCAGGAGGATTGGCCAGAAATACATCACTGTCATAGGCCTCCTTGAACTCCTTCCATAAGTCTTGATTGTGGATCACTCCGATGAAGTTGGCATCAGATAGAATGGTCTTGGACGGGGCTCCATGTACGGAATCCGCAGCATGGAATCGGGATAAAGCATCAGCCTTCCCATTACGAGAACCTGGGTGGTACGAAATAACAAAGTTAAATTGATTTAAAAATAGATTCCAACGAGCCTGCCGAGGAGAAAGACCTCTAGCGGATCTAAGGAACTCTAAATTCCGATGGTCAGTCAATACTACAATCTGTTGTGTGGCTCCTTGCAGATGGTGCCTCCATTCCTTGAAAGCTACAATAATAGCCAGCAATTCCTTGTCTCCCACAAGCACAAGGATGTAGCAGACTCTTCTCTCCAGTTCTTTGGGAGAGAGTAGCCCCCAAAGCATTATCAGAAGCGTCCACCTCCACAATGAAAGGCTGTGCTGGGTCTGGGTGGATCAACAGCGGTACGTAGGTGAAACGGGTCTTAAGCCGATCAAAAGCTTCTTGAGCCTGTGATGACCACTTAGAGGGCTTTTCTTTCTTGGTCAAGGAAGTGATGGGCCGAACAATATCAGAAAAATTTTGAATAAAACGTCTATAGAAATTTGCAAAACCGATAAAACGTTGGACCTCTTTAACGTTCTTAGGTACCGGCCAGTCAAGGATTGCCTCAATCTTACCAGATTCCATGTTCAGCCCCTGAGGAGAGATGATATAACCTAAAAACTGGATCTCAGAACGATGGAACTCAAATTTCTCCGGCTTGATATACAGATGGTTCTCTATCAGACGTTTCAAAACAGATTTGACATGTTCCTCATGTTCCTGCAGAGAGTCAGAAAAAAATAGAATATCATCCAAATAGATCACCACAAACTGATCTAATAGATCTCTAAAAATGTCATTAGCAAGATGTTGAAACGTCGCAGGGGCATTACAAAGCCCAAAGGGCATCACGAGGTATTCAAAGTGTCCATACCGACATCTGAATGCTGTCTTCCATTCAACACCGGAACGAATACGCACCAGATTATAAGCCACACGAAGGTCCAGTTTAGTGAATATCTTGACATGATGAACTCTGTCCAATAATTCGGGAATCAACAGCAAAGGATAGCGATTCCGTATGGTTACCTTATTAAGTTCCCTATAGTCAATACAGGGTCTCAGGGTCCCATCCTTTTTCTTCACAAAAAATATAGGCGCCCCTGCTGGTGAGGAAGAAGGGCGTATGAAGCCTTTAGCCAGATTTTCATCAATATATTCCTTCAGGGCCTGAAGCTCAGGTGCCGCCAAAGGGTATACATTACTGAAAGGAATAGCTGTCCCAGGAAGCAGCTCAATGGGATAGTCATAATGCCTATGTGGAAGAAGATGATCTGCTTTCTTCTGGTCACAAATATCAGAGAAATCTTTATACACAGAAGGTAAAGAAAAAACCTGTGCAGGAGATTCTTTATCTCTGGACTCAGGAACGGCTTCTGTAATCGCTGAGTTGCTCCTTGTTGGGAAGGTAATCTCCTTGGTCTCCCAGTTGACAATCTGGTTTCAAGCACGCAACCAAGGGATGCCTAAAATCACAGGAAAATGAGGAGAAGAAATTAATAGAAAAGAAAGTTGCTCCTGATGATTAGGCTCCAACAAAATTTCAAGGGGTACTGTTTCCTGATCCACAGGCCCAGAGACTAAGGGTGACCCATCCACTGTTTCCATGGCAATTGGTGAGGCTCTACGCTGTATCTCAATGCCATGTTCCTTGGCGAATGTAATGTCCATAAAGTTGCCCCCAGCGCCAGAGTCAATCATAGCCGCACTGGAAATCCACTGCCCTGTACACAGAATCTTAATAGGGAGTGAAGAGTGAGAGTTCTTTTCCTGCAGCTCCCTGGGAGGTGTAGCCAGAGAGACAGAATGGAAAACAGCGTTTAATGGCAGGCTACATTCAGAGATGTCAGACTCATCGTCACAGTTATCATACTCCCCTACCGCTGCTAGCACCTTGTCAGACAGCTTAGGACAGTAAATTGGGAAGTAGTCTGACTGACTGCAGTAGAAACATAGCCTCTCTCGCAGACGGTGCTCTCGGCGCTCATTACTCTCACGCCTCTGCACAGAATCAATCTGCATGGCCACCTCCTCTACCTCCCGAGATGATTTACCTGAAGGCTCTTTTGGAGGAAAGGAAAAATTAGACATACGGTTAAATACAGCCAATTTCTCCTGTCTACGCTCAGTAAGACGAATGTCTATGCGTACACAATGCTGTATAAACGTTTCTAACTCTTGTGGTGACTCTGAACGGGCTAGTTCATCCTTCACAATGCTAGACAGACCTTTCTTAAAAATAGGCAATTGTGCATAACTGTCCCAATTAGTATCAACCGCTAATCTCCTAAATTCAGTCGCATATTCAATAACAGAGCGTTTACCCTGGCGTACAGATAATAAAGCAGACTCAGCAGTTGCGCGGCGATTAGGGTCATCAAACATTAATGCCATAGCGGCCAAGAGCTCATCCAAATCATTTAACCGTGGATCACGAGACTCGATCATCGGATTCGCCCAGGCGAGCGCTCATGAGGTCAGCAGCATAATTACACACAATACTTTAGAGCGATCAGTAGGAAAACGGTCAACATGCACATCAAAATATAGCATACACTGGTTCACAAAACCGCAAAATTTGTCACGATCACCATTAAGCCTGAATGGTGGCAACTTAGGTGGACTGGCTAGTGGCGGTTTACCAGAGGGTAAAGTCACTTGTGCCGCTATTTGCGTGTTTAAGTCCTGGAAAGCCCGTCCATATTGGGACTCCAAGCCAGCAAGTTTGTTTTCCTGAGCCGCCATACGGATACTTAAGTCCTGTAAAGTTTGTCCAAACACTTGTTGATTGTGCTCAAGGCCTCCAAGTCTCTTTTGCACACCTTCCACATCTTTCTGCAGAGATCTAATTATGGCATACACCTGCTCTAACTTGCTTTCTGCAGTCATTGCTCCAGCAGTCTCCTAAAGGGGCTAGAGTATCCTGTAACAATTATAGTGGATAACTAAGGAGACACAACAGTACACAGTTTATAGGTGAAAAGTCTATATTAAAGCACACAGTGTTTTGCACAAAAATGCAGCGAAATCTCAAAGTCTTAAGTTCACAGAATAATGAGTCTTTGCAAGGTTAGTTCACCATTATACATCAGCAAGTCCATACAATGCAGAAGCAATCAAAGAGGCCCGGGTAAAGTCTCGGACAGTGCAGACCAGTCCCATGCTCAGCAACCATCCGAATAAGGAGACTGAGAACTCAGAGCAGCTTACTTGAGAGCCAAAGCAGATGGAGGGCAGAGGTGCAGAGGAACCAGCACAAAACTGCCAGGGGCACGAGAAATGCTGGAAACTAGAGTATGAAGCAGGCTCTCAGGGAACAGATGATTCCAGCAGAATTTCGGGAGCATGCAGAAAGCCAGGAAGCCACCAGAAGGAGGATCTCAGGCAAAATACTCTAGCACTAGACTAGAGGCTGGGGTGGAGTAATAAGGGCAGGAGGTAAGGGCACATGATACAGAAGACGCCATCTTGAAAAAGGGCAGAAATGTCCCAAAGGAAAACAATATGCAAATTGCCTCTTCAGAGTCCTGACAAGAAGTTGTCCACTACTTTTACATTTATGTCCAATCCGTAGGATAGGGCATCAATGTATGATCGGCCAGGGTCCCACACGTGGCACCCCCACATACCAGCTGTTATCGGTGCCGGCGGCGGTGGCCACCGGCCTGAAGTGCTCACCTGTGGGGCTCCGCCGTCAAGTGGTAGTGGCCGCCGAGGTGTGCTGCACATCCGCCTCCCATTCAATTGAATAGGAGGCGGATGTGCAGTACACCGCGGCGGCCACTACCATTTGACGGTGGAGCTCCGCTGGTGATCACTTCCGGCCTGCGGCCACCGCCGCCGGCGCTAGTAGCAGCTGATCGGCCGGGGTGCCGCGTGCGGGACCCTGGCCGATCATACATTGATGCCCTATCCTACGAATTGGGCATCAATGTAAAAGTAGTGGACAACCACTTTAAAGTGCGCAACATCGACAATAATGTCCGCTTAAAACGTTCCACTTGTCCATTACCCTCTAGGTGATAGGGCGTTGTGTGGGATCTCTGAATTCTACAGTATTTTCCTAGCTTGTCTACGAGCTGGTTCTCAATTTCTTTTTCTTGGTCGTGGTGTAACCTCGTAGGGAAACCAAACCTCAAAGCAAAATCATTGAAGAACTTCTCTGCCACTGTTTGACCAGCTTTATTGGTGGTGGGATATGCTTGGGCAAATCGAGTAAAATGGTCCATCACCACCAATATGTATTCGTAGCCACCCTTGCACGTCTCGAGATGTAGAAAGTCTATTGAGACCATCTCAAACGGATACATACTGTAGTTGCCCATAAGTGCCTGGGTTGATGTGTTGGGATGTTTATCTTTCAGACACCCACACTCCCTGGTCACATACCTCTCAATATCTCTCTGCATGTACGGTCAGAAGAAATATTCACGGATCAAGTTGGTGGTCCTTTCCACTCCTAGGTGTCCTATGTTTTCATTGAGTTCTTTGAAGATCAACCTACGGAATACTCTGGGTAGTACTAACTGCCGGTTTTGTCCTCCTTTACAATACAGGATACTGTCTTCACTGAGGTAGAGCTTCGTCCATTCTTTAACTAAAACATACTGCTGGTGATTCATTATCTCTCTCCCGTTTACTTGGAAACCGATCTTGGTCCACATAAAGTAGTATTCTACCAATTATCTGATCTTTCCGTTGTGCTCTATGGATTTTTTCTTTTGGTAGTTGTTGAATAGACAGGGGGTGATCTTATTCTCCCGCTTTTATGGTGGTTTCCACCGTCAACGGACACCACAATGGTGTGTCTTCCTCCTGATAAACTTGTACTGCTTGGGTAGTGCTCTCAATTGCTTCCAGACTGACTTCCTCCGAGAATTTTTGCATGAACTCCATAGGCTCTAGAGGCATTCTCGACAATCCGTCAGCATCCGCATTGCATTTTCCTGGCCTGTACTTGATGCTGGAATTGAAGTCAGCTACTTCAACGACCCATCTCTGACCCGTTGCATTCCTTGGCAAAATGTCCTTCCTCACCACATCTTAGACAGTGGACACACACCGTACTCTGATTTGATGAACGGCACACTTCACAAGTCGGGTATCTTCTGTTCTGGAACCCACTCCTGGGTCTGAGGGATACAGGTTCCAGCCTGGTACGAATCAACTTTTTTACCGAAATCAACTCGGCTCGCAGATCTATTACTTCCTCCCAGTCAGCGTTGGCGGTCCTCTCTTTTGTTGGTGATTTAAAGTTCCCTCTCGGAGGTGGCACTGGAGGGTCTCCATGATGATCTTCGGACTGGCCACCGGGGGTCCCCAGCTTCAGCTGACTCATTTTGGTGATTTTAGGAGCAGAGCCTATCTGTAACTTCTGTTCGCTCTCTGACTCCAAACAAGTTGCCTCATTCATTTTTTCAATTAGGACTTGGTCCAGAATGCCAGGATCTTCTAGGTACTGTTTCAGCTGCAACTTGATGCCTTTGCTGATTAATCTCGTTCCCAATGTTCTCAAAAACTTCTTCTGGAATAGTCTAGCATCAAACCTCTTCTCCGCTTCTACATCTCTGGATGCAAACAACAGTCTCTCCTTCAGTTCAATTGCTCTGAACAAGAAACTTTGGGGTGATTCATTATTTTTCTGTGAGAGGTTAATGAGTCGGTGGAACAATTCTGAAGTACTCTCTTCTTTATAGTGCCCTTTTAAAATCATCTTCAGCTGTTGCAAGGTCAATTGACTCTTCATTTCTAGCATACTACGGAGGTTCAGTCCTGGGATGATCGCTTTCACCACCCCCTCAATGATCTCATCTGGCTTGTAGCCTTTCTGTAAGCCAGCATCGATCTGGTGCAACAAGTTCATATAAGACAGTTTCTCTTTCTGTTCACACTCTCAAATCTGTCCCAGGATCTTGAATTCTTTCCTTATGGTGATTTGTGGTGTTACAGAGGACTGTCTTTCTGATTTATCTAGTCCGAGCAGGGTAAAGGTTGTGTCTGAGTCTGTCACCCGTTCAGAGGTTTTGATTGATTCCTGTAGGGCTGTTGTTAGGGCTTTGAATTGTTCTTTAAATTCCTGTAGTTCTGTCTGCGGATGGAGATTCCTGCTTTTGGTAATTGGTGCCACCCCTCCATCCTCAAACTTCAGCCAGGTTAGAAACTGTGTTAGCTCCTGGAGGAATGTCCCCATGACGTCTTCAGCTTCTTTCTCCCCAGCTCATCCATTTTTGCATTAATGGCAGCTAACAGTTACCTGCGGTTGTGTGCTTTAGAAATCTGTTCTTCTGACATCTTTATATGTTCTGCTACTGTTCTCAATTTTTCACAGGTTAACTGAAGAAGCAGCTCACTAATTCTGTCCATTTGTATTTCCACATCCATTGCTGCTAGTGAGTTTTCTTTAGGTCTGGTCCCCTTTAACTGGTGTAGCAGAGTTGAATTGATGTGTTTTGCTGCTGTGTTTTCCAGACACTTTTCCTCTTCTCCCTCTACATGCTAATTCCCACTTAGGATTCCCTGTACGGGCCACCAATGTTACACGCACACCACTAGGTTCAGATAGGGCGAGACCGGTTTCATGAATTCTTTGGAATCCTCGGGGAAATGTTACTCAGGGCAACCATAGGCAGAAGCTTCTCTCAGGCACATGATAGATTCAATTGCTGACCAGACACATCTAACAAGAGTCTTTTTTAACAGTTTAACAGTGGAATGTAATCTGAAGCACGGCCAGTGCAATTCAGGGATATTACAGCAACAATCTTCATTACAGTACAGTCTGAGTTTCTTGAGCAACCGGCTCCAGTAACAATACAGTAGTTTCTTCACAAGGCACAGTATTACAGTCTCTTCAGTAGCATAATTCAGCATAGATTAGATCTCTTAGCAGCACACTTCTATGCATACACAACCACAGGCTTTTCCTTCACAAGGACACAATAGTAAACAGCATTCTGTATCCTGCATGGAGATGTAGGGGGGCAGGGTTTGATGAGGGAGATGATCCCTGTGACACAATTCCTTCCAGTTCTTATCTTCCTGCCCGATAATACTCTGCACTGTTAGTTCAGGGAGTTTATCTGACATGTGTTTATTTTCTCTCGTGATCTGAATCCTGTTTAGTTGCCTTCTGTCAGATCCAGATAACACACTACCTTTCTCTTCGGCTTCAGCCAGACTACAATAACAAGTTCCCCACAATCCCCCTGGGGCTCTGCTAAAACACTCCCTGTCTCCTGTGACGGTGTTAACCCCTCTAGTTGCTGGATGCTTCTGGAGCACAACACTTCCTGTCTCCTGTGCTTGTGTTATTTTGTAACAGTTGCTGGATGCTTTTGAAGCAACAGCATTCCTTCTGCATGTCACACATGCCTTTATTTAAGAAAAAGATAGTTGTTACTGAGTCTATTGAGATACCAGGTTGGGAACAGACTCCCTATAATATTTTGGCAGCCAAATGGTCCCACAGTGTTGGTTTGAGTGAACCATGGGACAAATGTCTGAAGGTGTAAAAAAAATACTTCTTTCAGTATATTTTTCTATTGAGGACTTCTTATCAGATGCGATTGATCAAAGTATCAATATCACGATATTCTTATAAAAAAATATATCGATTTATTCTTGGATTGTCCATTATAAAGAATGATTGCAATAGTTACATAAAATAGTTAAATAGTTAGAGTGATTGTCCATTTATCCATAATTAGCTTAATAGTTGAGATTCACTCATCTTTTCCTTGGATCCTGGATGGTAGGTTGCGTCTGTCTGTGTCCAGCACGTGTGTTAGGATGACACCATGTGTCGTCCAGTGTCCTGTGAAATGGAATAACTAAAAATAAACAAATAGCGCATGTTACCTAGAAACCCTAGCACAATGGCTGATGCAATCTTATGCAATGTATGGTACAGAATTCAGAATAAAATTAATATCCGTAATTAATATTTAACAATTCCCCCTTTTGAGGATGACAGACATCAACTGAAATCCTCAAAGTAGATAGGTTCATCATTAGGATAATAGGATCATTTTTCTTTTCTTCTTCCTTGGCAATATCATTTAATGTCCATAACAATATTAATAATAATAATAATAATAATAATATCAATATCGGATTATTGTTATATGTATTCAATAGCATAATGATGTGAATCCATGTTATGGTAAGCCGTGACTAATATTCATTTAACTACATTGGTCGCTTCAACTACTTCTAACGGCGAACAAACACCGTCAGAAAACCCAGGTGGCAACCCAGGTGGCCGCCCTGGTGTGGATGGCTTCCTATCTTCAAAGATTCAAACAAGACCCAATAATAGAAGAACACGTGCCACACCTTACCAGGTTAGTGCTGCTTGCGGGGGGCTCCGCATTGTTAACTTATCCAACCACGTACTAACTGACAAGCAGATGGAGGTCCTGGGGCTGGGACTATCTTTTGCACCCACTAATGCATTTCATTTTTTTACTGCCCTGAAGGACCTCCACCTGTTTGCACGTAAACTTATTCTTAAAAAATTACATTCCAGGCCACATGGTGAGGATGGCCCTGTGACCACGACAGAGATGGAGGCATTGAAGGATTTGTAGGACCTCTTGATGGAGCAGGACCAACCCCCAAATACAGGTGGGTTACCACAGTCGAGGTATCCTAGATCCACAAGGTTCCCTCACTTGTCCCTGAGTCCGGCAGTTGAAATATTTGTGCGTCTAGTGACGGAGGATTTGAGACATCTCTCCACACGCAGACGCTTTGACAATCTTACTCATTCTCAGCGTACTGCGATAGAACGGTTGAAATCACTTCGTGATGTGGTTATTAAACCAGCGGACAAGGGAGGGAACATTGTACTGTGGCCCTGTTCTAAATATGAGAGGGAGGCGTTACGCCAACTAAGGGATACCAAGACATATTCGAGGTTACCCTTTAATCCTACTGCCTCCTTCTCTGCCGCGCTCCAGGGGATCCTGGGCAGGGCCTGTGATCAGGGAATTATTAACAAGCAAACAGTTGAAGCTTTACCTGTTCGATTCCCTAAAACTGCTACTTTTTACCTACTTCCAAAAATTCGCAAGGACGCCCTCAACCCGCCGGGACGTCCAATCGTGTCAGGCCTAAGTAATTTGTGTGGTCCTATTTGCCAGTATATTGACAGCCACCTTCGCCCATTAGTGGAGACACTTCCTTCATACATTCAGGACACGATGGACGTCTTAAGGCGCGTTAATGGCGTCCTTGTGACGGATGGTATCCTGCTAGTCACGGCCGATGTTGAGAGCCTCTACACATGTATTAGCCATGATCTGGGCCTTTCTGCAGTCCGCCTCTTCCTTGGGGCGTCCAATCTGGACGGCCTCTCACGAAATTTTATCCTTGATCTCCTCCACTTCGTCCTCCACCACAATTATTTTTTATTCAAAGATACGGTGCATCTACAAAGGCGTGGCACGGCGATGGGGGCGTCTTGTGCGCCCTCGTACGCCAATCTCTTCTTGAGGTCCTGGGAGAGAGACATTTTTGGCGACGAGGGCGTGCGCCGCGCCGACCCCGTCGTGTCATGGCTTAGATACATCGATGATATTTTGTTTCTGTGGCGGGGGACGGTGGAGGAGCTTGACGATTTCATGGTGCAGCTTAACTCAAACAATCGTTCCATTAGGCTTACCTATACATACCATCATAAACAGATTGACTTTCTAGACATCAGTCTGGAGGTGGGTGAGTACCACACCATCCAGACTGATGTCTTTAGAAAACCCACCTCGGTCAATTCCTTAATACATGCTGCCTCTGCACATGATCCCTCTACAATTCGTGCCATCCCGGTCAGACAATTCCTGAGGATGAGGCGGATCTGTTCCACCGACTACAAGTTTAGGAGACAGGCTTCGGATCTGGCAGAACGTTTCAGGCAACGTGGGTATAGCAACCACTGCATCGGCCGTGGCTACTCGAGAGCACGGAACACATTCCGTAACCATCTGATTTATTCCTCAAATTCATCCAAACGGGTGACAACGGAAAGAATCCGCTACATCTCCACATATAATCATGAGTGGGGGAATATGCGGCGGATCCTTTCCCGTCATTGGGGTGTGCTCAGCGCAGAGCCCTCCCTACGTGAATCTTTAGGAAGCTATCCACAAATGACCCCCCGGCGGGCCAATAACCTGGGTGACATACTGGTATCCAGCCACTATATAACTCCCTTGACGAATCCATTTGTGTCCCGCGGACCCACGTTTGGCTCGTTCCCCTGTGGCCACTGTGCCGCCTGCGCCAATATCCTGCGCAGCTGGGTGTTCACGTTCTCTGATGGCTCTCGTGAGTTTAAAATCCGCAATTACATCTCATGCGGTACAACCCATGTTATATATTATGCTACATGTGGTTGTCAATTAATTTATGTAGGACTCACTACGAGAGAGCTGAGGATCAGGGTTTGTGAACACGTGCGGGACATTGGCGCGGCTCGGACGGTGGCCGACCCCAGGGAGCTCAAAACATTGCCGCGTCACTTTAAGGCTGTCCACAATTGCGATCCGAGGACACTAAAGTTTTGCGGCATTGATGTCATACATTTGGGCTCCCGGGGTGGAAATGGTAAGCAACTTCTGGCCCAAAAGGAGGCCAGATGGATCGTCACTTTAGACACCATGGCTCCGCGGGGCCTCAATGAGAGTTTGGGGTTCTCGTCCTTCCTCTGAAATGAAGTGACGGATTGTATGATATGTTCTGTGTTTCTGCTCCCCTGTGGACCATGATATGTCTATTTCTGGACCATGGCTTTAGGTTTTTAGTTTTTATATTCTTTTCTAATTTTTATATTTTCCCTTTTATTCTCTTTGTACTCACATTTTCTCCGACAGTGACTGTGCCCCAGGACCTCTTCTTTTTGATGTACATCTATGGCAGACGATCTGTCTTTTGAACTCCTTCGTCTTTTGATGTCTACAAGAGATTCTGATACAGATACTGCTACTGCACTCTTGATTCTTGACCGGGATGTACACTTTACTTGTGGATTCTGTTTGATATCTGGTACTTGTGACTGATTGAAACCATGTTGAGAAATCTATAGTTGTGCACTTTTTGGCACTATATGTCCCCTTTTGCAAGGGGACTTATGCTGTTATAACGCTAATTGTATAGACATATGTACCTCTTTTTTTGACCTAATGCACCATCCCCTCCTTTCATACCTTTCTATTGAGCTGTACTTCCATGACCAGCATTATTTGCTACTATTAGTATCATGATATTAACTTTTATAGAACATTAGTATTGTGCTGGCTGGCTGGAATAGCTACCGGGTTTTGATTGGTGGGGATATTGTTGCTCCCTTTATGTGGTTTCATTTCTGTTATTGGCACTCAGTCCCAAGCTCACCTCCTACATGGATGTAGTGCACATGCGCCCGGTCCGTCCCGTGCCGTGCTGCGCTCGGCTGTCTTTATGCCTTCGGCGCGCCGCCGGGAATAGCATTCATTTGCATTTCGGTCTGCGCGCCGACGTCATGACAGCTGGGGCGCGTGCGCGGGATATGTGACGGCCGTTGCGCATGCGCCGCCCATCATCCAGTACTTGGCGGCCATCTTGGACGACCACATGATGTATCATGTGACACTTCTGGGCGTATTTAAAGGTCCTGGCAGCACCCTCACACACGCCTCTTGATAAAGCTGATCTACACCCGGCGAAACGCGCGTCGAGGCCTTTCTCATTCACTATCTGGTCCCTGTGTGGTCTCCCAGAGGTCTGGGGCCCCTTACATTAGGGTAAGTTTGGTACAATATGACCTTTGGGTCTTTCTGGACCGCATGGTCCATATGGGAGTGACCTTTTTGCTTGCCCTGATTGTGCGTCCCTCTCCCTGTTTTAGTGTAAGCATGCACCCTTCTGACTCTAGGGGTGAACCTCTGGAGAGACCCACTTACAAATATGCGGGACCATTTGTCTGCTTGTCTTAATTTTGTGTCATAACTATTAATGCTATGTATTGTCTTTTAATGAACTATGTCTACAATAAAGTCTTTTCATGCGATTTCACTCAGCTGTTCTCCTAGTTTTATATAAGTCTTGAGTGGGCTATGTGGAGACGGGGTCGGAATTTTTCTGGGGACCATTAACCCACGTCATTTATTATGCGGGTCGCAGTCTGTTTATTCATTTAACATATATAATTATACTTCCCTAAATCTAAATCGAAATAATCACGGGTCCAATCGTCATCATCTGATGTCATCGGTTCTTGTCTCGTCTTCTTCTTGGTTCTTTTAAAACACAGTCTTTAGATGAAAATTCCTTTGAAATAAATTATAGCGTGTAGATATTGTACAGTCCATAATTGTGTTCATTATTGTTCAGTCTTTAAACTGTACTCTTTATTAGAAAGATCATGTGTGTCAATTGATAAGAAAACAAAGTCCATGGATGAAATGTAGCTTTAATATATGTGCAGTGTCACCTGGACTTACGTTGGATTGTCTTTGGATAATTCTGGAATCCTCCGTGTCATCCTCACTGGTCTCCTGTCACTTTTGGAACAGGTGTGACGTCTTTGGTCAGAAAAGCAAGGGTTAACTTGACACTTCCCTGCTCTATATAGCACCATAACCAGTACTTAATCCTTAATGTACAGAACACATATATCAGGCTGGCAGAATCCTGACACTCCGTTATTATTCACCAGCTTTCAGGTGATAGGAAACCACTGGAACATGATGAAACTTGAACACAACCCAGTTCATATAGGATCATCGTCCTCTGCAGTCGTGGTTATCAGTGGTGTGAATGTATTGTAATTGACACAGTCTATTATCACTCAGCATTCACAACATCTTTACCTTCTGAGATTTCCGTATATCGGTTGCTTCTTCTTGTAACTTTTGAGAATCTCTTTAATTTATAAATATGAAAAATCTTTATTAAGATAGAATTAATAATTGCAATGTCTTGATTGAAGTCTTCATTCGCTAATCTGATACCAAATCTGGCAACTTTCCTAACCTATAATATCATAGGGTACCATAGCAATCAATAATGTTCATCTAATTATTATCAAAATATTAAAATAAATTATGTTTGGAATAATAAAACAATAATAGATAGTAATTCATTATTAATCAAGTTCTTCATGTGATAGAACATTTTTATGTCATAGGTGTAATTACCTTTTCCAACCCATAGGTGTCAGTGTGTTTTGAAACAAGTGTTTATTAGTGATGAGCGAGCACTAAAAGGCTCGGGTGCTCGAAGCTCGGGTTGAGCAAATTGGAATACTCGGGTGCTCGACCCGAGCAACGAGCCCAATGTAAGTCTATGGGAAACTCGAGCATTTTTCTGGCGGTCCCCCCGGCGGTCTGCAGAAGGTCAAAAATTGCCCAAATCGATGGGAACAGTGCTCAATTAAACGTCAGGCTGGCAGAATATATAGGCAGACAGGCAGGCAAGGTATATAGGAGGGTGCGTGAAAAACATAGCAGGGCAATTGGAACACACTAGTGCCCTCCGATTTTCATGCACCCGTCTCTTTAAAAAAGCCGGCTGGCAATTCATCAGCGGCATACACCGGTACCTGACAATTTAGAACAGAAAGAAAAGAGCATCACACATAGATTAGATAGATAGAAACATGACAGTCACATATATAATAAGTACAGTGATAGTGTTGGTTACTGTACTTGTCATTTAGTGTTAAAATAAAGGATTTATTAAAAAAAAATAATAGTGTTTTTGTCTCTTTAAAAAAGCCGGCCGGCAATTCATCACCAGCAGCATACACCGGTACCAGACAATTTAGAACAGAAAGAATAGAGCATCACACATAGATTAGATAGATAGAAACATGTCAGTCACATATATAATAAGTACAGTGATAGTGTTGATTACTGTACTTGTCATTTAGTGTTAAAAGAAAGGATTTATTTAAAAAAATTGGCGTGGGGTTCCCCGTAATTTTAGTCTCTAGCGGAGGTTAAGCAGACGGCTAGGGCAGATGTTTGAAGCCTGGGAAGGGGGTAATACCCACAGAGCTTCCCAGGCTACTAATATCAGCCTCCAGCTGAATACCTAGCCTTTGCTAGCTATTAAAATGGGGGACCCCACGTCATTTTTTTTGGGGTCCCCCATTTTAATAGCTAGTAAAGGCTAGGTATTCAGCTGGGGGCTGAATACCTAGCTAGTAAAGGCTTAAAATGGGGGACCCCCCCAAAAAATGACGTGGGGTCCCCCCTATTTTAATAGCTAGCAAAGGCTAGGCAGACAGCTGGGGGCTGATATTAAAAGCACAGGAAGGGTGCCATGAATATTGGCCCCCTCCCACGCTAGAAACACCAGCCGTCAGCCACCCCATAGGATGCGCCAATTCTGGCACTTAGCCTCGCTCTTCCCACTGCCCTGTAGCGGTGGCAGTGGGGTAATAGGGCTGGGGTTGATGTCAGCTTATAATGCCAGCTGACATCAAGCCCAGGTTAGTAATGGAGAGGCGTTTATAAGACACCCCCATTACTAACCCCATAGTCAAAGTTAAAAAAAAACACAAACACCCAGAATAGAGTCCTTTAATTGAAATAAACGCACAATTCTTTAATGTTCTAAATTAAACCATACTTACCATCACGCCCATTCCAGCTAAAGCCAACGATCTCCTGCAATAAAAATAAAATAGTAAACCAACCTCATCCTTACCTTTCCATGGTTCCCAGGCCGGCTCCAGCTCTGCTACATTCACATGACAGGCTGGATCGCAGCCGAAAGCTGCCATCCAGCTTGCCATGCCGCAGACACTGAGAAGCGCAGGTATGCTTGCGCTCCTCAGTGTCTGGCTGTGACGGCATCCAGATGAGCCGAGTTAATGTCCAATGAACTCAGCTCACCTCATGCACGTCACTGACAGCGTGGGAAAATTCTCCTGCGCATGCGGTGAGCGTGAGAGAATTCTCCTGCGCTCACCGCAAGCGTGGGAAAATTCTCCTGCGCTTGCGGTGAGCGCAGGAGAATTCTCTCACGCTCACCGCATGCGCAGGAGAATTTTCCCACGCTGTCAGTGACGTGCATGAGGTGAGCTGAGTTCATTGGACATGAACTCGGCTCATCTGGATGCCGTCACAGCCATACACTGATGAGCGCAAGCATGCCTGTGCTTCTCAGAGTCTGCGGCATGGCAAGCGGGATGGCAGCTTTCGGCAGCGATCCAGCCTGTCATGTGAATGTAGCAGAGCTGAAGCCGTCCTGGGAACCATGGAAAGGCAAGGATGAGGTTGCTTTATTATTTTACTTTTATTGCAGAAGACATAGGCTTCAGCTGGAATGGGCGTGATGGTAAGTATGGTTTAATTTAAAACATTAAAGAATTGTGCGTTTATTTAAATTAAACGACTTTATTCTGGGTGTTGTGTTTTTTTTAAATACTTTACTAGAAATTCATGGCGGTCATGTCTAATATTGGCGTGACCCCATGAATTTCGGGCTTAGGGCCAGCTGATAATACCAAGCTGACCCTAACCCCTTTATTACCCAGTGAGCCACCGCACCAGGGCCCTAGATGAGTTGGGTACAGCACCAGAAGATGGCGCTTCTATGAACGCGCCATTTTCTGGGGTGGCTGCGGACTGCAATTTACAGCGGGGGGGGGGGCAGAAAGCTTGGGCCTCCATGCGCTGCGGATTCCAGCCCCCAGCTGCCTAGTTGTACCTGGCTGGACACAAAAATAGGGCGAAGCCCCATGTATTTTTTTTTTTTATTATGTCATGAAATTCATGAAATAATAAAGAAAAAAAAGGGCTTCCCTATATTGTTGTGTCCGGCCAGGTACAAATTGGCAGCTGGTGGTTGGGGGCAGCCCGCTCCTGCCTGCTGTACCTGGCTGGACACAAAAATAGGGCGAAGCCCCACGTCAATTTTTTTTTTATTATTTCATGAAATTCAGCTTTCGGCTGCGATCCAGCCTGTCATGTGAATGTAGCAGAGCTGGAGCCGTCCTGGGAACCATGGAAATGTAAGGATGAGGTTGGTTTATTATTTTACTTTTATTGCAGAAGACATTGGCTTCAGCTGGAATGGGCGTGATGGTAAGTATGGTTTAATTTAGAACATTAAAGAATTGTGCGTTTATTTCAATTAAAGGACTTTATTCTGGGTGTTTGTGTTTTTTTTTAACTTTGACTATGGGGTTAGTAATGGGGGTGTCTTATAGACGCCTCTCCATTACTAACCTGGGCTTGATCTCAGCCGGCATTATAAGCTGACATCAACGCCCGCCCTATTACCCCACTGCCACCGCTACAGGGCAGTGGGAAGAGCGAGGATAAGTGCCAGAATTGGCGCATTCATAGGGCGGCTGACGGCTGGTGTTTCTAGCCTGGGAGGGGGCCAATATTCATGCCACCCTTCCTGGGCTATTAATATCAGCCCCCAGCTGTCTGCCTAGCCTTTGCCAGCTATTAAAATAGGGGGGACCCCACGTCACTTTTTGGGGGGGGTCCCCCATTTTAATAGCTGGTAAAGGCTAGGTATTCAGCTGGGGGCTGATATTAGTGGCCTGGGAAGCTCCGTGGGTATTACCCCCTTCCCAGGTTTCAGACATCTGCCCCAGCCGTCTGCTTAACCTCCGCTAGAGACTAAAATTACAGGGAACCCTATGCCAATTTTTTTTTTAATAAATCCTTTATTTTAACACTAAATGACAAGTACAGTAACCAACACTGTCACTGTACTTATTATATATGTGACTGACATGTTTCTATCTATCTAATCTATGTGTGATGCTCTATTTCTGTTCTAAATTGTCGGGTACCGATGTATGCCGCTGAAGAATTGCCGGCCGGCTTTTTTAAAGAGACGGGTGCATGAAAACACTATTATTTTTTTTTTTAATAAATCCTTTATTTTAACACTAAATAACAAGTACAGTAACCAACACTGTCACTGTACTTATTATATATGTGACTGACATGTTTCTATCTATCTAATCTATGTGTGATGCTCTATTCTTTCTGTTCTAAATTGTCGGTACCGGTGTATGCCGCTGCTGAATTGCCGGCTTTTCATGTTTCTCTGTGAGCACTGTTCCCATCGATTTGGGCAATCACTGTAATGCCACAACCACCATGGCTGTGGCATTACAGTGAGTGGCAGACAATCCCTGCATGATTGGTGCTCTAAATAGCGCCAAACATGCAGGACGGGGACCCGAGCTCCCGCTCGAGCATCTCGAAAGTACTCGGCGAGCTCCGAGCATCTCGAGTACTGAGATGCTCGGGTGAGTACCGAGCAGTGGCGAGCAAGCTCGCTAATCACTAGTGTTTACCAATAATACCAAAGAAAGTATACTCATGAACCAAAATGAATAAATATATGAATGAATGAATGCAAGAATGACTTGTGTTTACTCAAAAAATTGAAATATTTTTTTTCTTATATTGGAACCATATCATTATATTTAATGAAGCAATATTCTTGTACTAGACATTACTTTATTAAATATGAATGTGTTTTCTCAATTGAGATATTGAACTGAAATAATAAAATAAAAAAATTAGAATTAAAAATGAAAAATGAAAAAATAAGAAGAAAGTAAGAATAAAATTGAAAAAAGAAAAATTAAATTAAGACTAAAAATAATAATAATAATAATAATAAAAATAAGGCCTTTATATGTTAATGACAAATGCAGAGTAATTGTATTCTCCATAAAAATACCCTTATATTTCCATTATCTGGATGATTTCATATTTGTCATAACCTTGTATTACCAAAAATGATTAAATTATGTAACTTTGCATGTAATACCCTTCTTAATCATACCATTGTAGCTTATTAATATTTCTTCTTCATTAAAATGTGTGAAAAATAAGTATTGATCAAAAGTGATTATGTAATCAGGATCAAAAGCACATTTTCCCCCTTAATGGCAAAAAATATTATTTTAGAAAATAATTTATATATCAGAACCAAATTAAAAATAATTATTCTTCTATAAATATTTTGCATAAATGTCATAGCATATATTTGTCTGAAGAGGTGTGTACCTATTTATGTAACCATTAAAAATAATAATATCCTTGAATACTATAAAATTATCATTGTGAAAAATTATTCTAAATGTAAATTTGCTTTATAAACCATTTTAATGTGTGGTTACCCTTATCCACTATTAGCTAAATCAAGAAGTAATAATTACTAAAGAAATATAGAAATATATATATTATATAGATAATACTTAATTATGTATCATCATTTTCTCAGACTTAAATGTAATTTTGTACCTTCACATAAAGAAACAAACATACATGAGGCCTCTGTCACACAAATCTCACTTAGCAGCTGCACATATATTCAGCAAATTTCACTCTGTTACAGATTCGTTCAGCTCAAACATTCCACATATATATACAGTACAGACCAAAAGTTTGGACACACCTTCTCATTTAAAGATTTTTCTGTATTTTCATAACTATGAAAATTGTACATTCACACTGAAGGCATCAAAACTATGAATTAACACATGTGGAATTATATACTTAACAAAAAAGTGTGAAACAACTGAAAATATGTCTTATATTCTAGGTTCTTCAAAGTAGCCACCTTTTGCTTTGATGACTGCTTTGCACACTCTTGGCATTCTCTTGATGAGCTTCAAGAGGTAGTCACCGGAAATGGTTTTCACTTCACAGGTGTGCCCTGTCAGGTTTAATAAGTGGGATTTCTTGCCTTATAAATGGGGTTGGGACCATCAGTTGTGTTGTGCAGAAGTCAGGTGGATACACAGCTGATAGTCCTACTGAATAGACTGTTAGAATTTGTATTATGGCAAGAAAAAAGCAGCTAAGTAAAGAAAAACGAGTGGCCATCATTACTTTAAGAAATGAAGGTCAGTCAGTGCGAAAAATTGGGAAAACTTTGAAAGTGTTCCCAAGTGCAGTTGCAAAAACCATCAAGCGCTACAAAGAAACTGGCTCACATGAGGACCGCCCCAGGAAAGGAAGACCAAGAGTCACCTCTGCTTCTTGTTACGGATCCGGGTGGTGGAACCTCTGTGCTGCGGAGCAAGGAGGGACCAGAGGGGCGTAACTAGGTATCAACTCGGACTGACCAGGGTAGCACGGCGGCTCAATCGACTCCGTGAACCAGGGAAGGACCGAGCAGAAGGACCAGGTGCTACTCTGGGCCTGTCCTTGTATGAGAGCAGGGGACTCCCACGGGTAACTGGCAGGAGCCTCCGGGTAGGCACGGCAGGTAACTGATAAGAGCCTCCAGGTAGGCTGACTGATAGGCACGGCAGGTATCTGGTACGTTCTCCGGGTAGGCAGGCAAGCCAGGCCCATAGACACACTGGCGGGTTTGGATCGTAGGCAGACCGTCGGGCTGGCGGAGACAGGTAGTCAGGCTGGCGGACAGGACTGGTAGTCAGGCTGACGGACTGGGCTGGTAGTCAGGCTGGCGGACAGGACTGGCGGACAGGGCTGGTAGTTAGACTGGCGGACTGGACTGGTAGTCAGGCTGGCAGACTGAGCTGGTAGTCAGGCTGGCGGACTGGACTGGTAGTCAGGCTGGCGGACTGGACTGGTAGTCAGACTAGCAGCGGGACCTGAGGGCTGAAGCAGAGTTTAGGACACAAAGCTACAACCTTGCACGGGCACCTCCATTTTGGAGGGGGTGCCTTCTATATGAGAGGTTCTCCGGCCATTGGCTGAGGACTCCTTAGGACAGCGCGCGCGGCCCCTTTAAGAGGGGGGGAGAGCGCGCCCTAAGCACAGTGCCCGGGAAGCTGCGCGCGCCGGCAGCAGCAGCAGGAAAGCCGGAAGACGCCGGGCCGGGAGCGTGGCGGTAAGAGGGACGGCGTCTCTGCCTGTCAGGGAGCAGAGACGCCGATACTACAGTACCCCCCCTTTACGCCCCCTCTTTTTTAGGCCAGAAAGAAATTTTTTAAGGAGAAGAAAGGCGTGGATGTTCTCCCTGGGTTCCCAAGTTCTCTCCTCTGGGCCAAACTCCTTCCAATCCACCAGAAAAAAGGTTTTTCCTCTTACCCTCTTGGTGGCCAGAATGTTCTCTACCTCATAGACGTCCTCAGCGGAGACCGGAGCAGGGGGGGTACCTGGATTGTCAGAAAAAGAATTAAGCACAACTGGTTTGAGGAGAGATACGTGGAAGGAGTTGGGAATCCGTAAGGTGGCCCGGAGTTTTAACTTGTAGGCTACTGGGTTGATTTGCTTGAGGACATCAAAAGGACCGATGAACCGTGGACCCAACTTATAGGAGGGTATTTTGAGACGAACATGTTTGGAGGAGAGCCAAACCTTGTCTCCCAGATGGAATTGAGGTGGGTCCTGGCATCTCTTATCAGCATGTTTCTTCATCCGCTCGGAGGAATAAAGAAGTGCGGACCTAGTGTCCTCCCAAATGGTGGAAAATTCGCTGACCAGAGACTCCGGGGCAGGGTTGTCCACTGAAGCGGAGATGGGAAACGGAATCCGGGGATGTTGACCGTAGACTACAAAGAACGGGGACTTGGAAGAAGATTCGCTCTCATGGTTGTTATAGGAGAATTCGGCCCATGGTAGGAGCTCTACCCAATCGGTATGGTGAGCGTTGACGAAGTGCCGGAGGAAGCTGGTAAGGGTCTGGTTGATACGTTCCACTTGGCCATTTGACTGCGGATGGTAAGCAGAGGAAAAATCCAGGGTGACATCCAGCAGCTTACACGTAGCTCTCCAGAAACGCAAAGTAAACTGGACCCCGCGATCAGACACAACGTGGAGGGGTGGGCCATGGAGACGAAAATGTGATGGATGAAGTCCTTAGCCAGCACAGATGCAGACGGGAGACCAGGCAGAGGGATGAAGTGGGCCATTTTAGAAAAGCGGTCAGCGACCACCCAAATGACAGTACAACCGGCAGAAACAGGGAGATCGGTAATAAAGTCCATAGCAATGTGTTGCCATGGGGCAGCAGGTACGGGAAGAGGCAGGAGACGGCCGGCTGGAAGATGTCTGGGAACCTTGTTGCGGGCACAGGACGAACAGGCCGTCACGAAGTCTACTACATCCTTGCGCAGGGTAGGCCACCAGTAATGCCGGGTAATGAGCAAGAAGGTCTTCTTCTGGCCAGCATGGCTGGCTAGTTTAGATGAATGACCCCAGTGAAGAACCTTCTTACGATCTGGAACCGCTACAAATGTCTTACTGGGTGGGAGACGAGACAGGTCCAAGGGGGCCACATTCATCACTTTGGAGGGATCGATGATATGCATAGGCTCCTCCTCTTGATCGGAAGACAGGAAGGATCGGTACAAGGCGTTGGCTTTAACGTTCTTGTCCGCAGGGCGGTAATGTAGGGTAAAGTTGAAGCGGGCGAAGAACAAAGGCCACCGGGCCTGACGTGGATTGAGTCTTTGGGCATTCTGTAGATATGCCAGGTTTTTGAGGTCAGTGTAGATGACCACCGGGTGCAGAACCCCCTCAAGCAGGTAACGTCACTCCTCCAGCGCCAATTTGATGGCTAGCAGTTCTCGGTCTCCTATGGAGTAGTTGCGCTCGGATGAGAAGAGCTTGGAGAAGAAGCCACAGGTTACCATTCTCCCGGACGGAGATTTCTGGGTGAGCACCGCTCTGGAAGAGGAAGCATCAACCTCCAGAAAATTTGTTGCAATCCGGACGGTGCAGCACTGGGGCAGAAGAAAAGGCTAGTTTTAAGGAGAGGAAGGCCTCCTCTGCTTCGGACGGCCATTCCTTAGGATTTGCTCCCTTACGGGTGAGCGCAGAGATGGGAGCAGTCCGGGAAGAGAAATGTGGGATGAAGAGACGGTAATAATTCGCGAAGCCCAGGAATCACTGAATCGCCTTCAGCCCCTCCGGACGGGGCCACTTTAAGAAGGCAGAAACCTTCTCGGGGTCCATCCGTAGACCTGTCTTAGAGATAATATAGCCCAGGAACGGAAGAGAGGTCTGCTCGAAGAGGCATTTTTCAAATTTTGCGTATAGGTGATTCTGCCTGAGCCTAAGCAGGACCTGACGAACATTCCTCCGGTGTGTGGGAAGATCCGGAGAGAAGACCAAGATGTCGTCCAGGTACACCACCACGCAAAAATATAAGAGGTCACGGAAGATGTCATTAACTAATTCTTGGAAGACGGCAGGAGCATTACAGAGGCCGAAGGGCATCACACGGTATTCATAGTGGCCGTCCCGGGTATTGAATGCCGTCTTCCACTCGTCTTCTTGGCGGATCTGGACCAAGTTATATGCCCCACGAAGATCGAGCTTGGTAAAGATCTTCGCACCTTTAAGGCGGTTGAACAGCTCAGAGATGAGTGGCAGGGGATATTTGTTTATGATAGTAATCTGGTTGAGTCCTCTATGTAACGGGTCAGGGAGGTGGAACCTCTGAGCAACTATACAAGGGGGTAGTCATTGTAAGGAAGCGGGTGGCTCCCAGGGAAGGCGGGCAGGTAATCACGGCTAGTGACGGGGACAGTCTCTGGGTAGAAGGGCAGGAGGACATGGCAGGTGACGGGGACAGTCTCTGGGTTGAAGGGCAGGAGGTCACGGCAAGTGACGGGGACAGTCTCTGGGTAGAAGGGCAGGAGGTCACGGCAAGTGACGGAGACAGTCTCTTGACAGGCGGGTGGTCACGGCAAGTGACGGCAGAGCCTCCAGGTAGGCTAGCAGGCAGGTAGCAGGTGGATGCTCCCAGGTGAGCGGGCAAGAGTCTCTGGACTGGCCGGTGGTCACAGCAAGTGACGGCTCCAGGTAGGCTAGCAGGCAGGTAGCAGAGAAGCGCTCCCAGGTGAGCGGGCAAGAGTGTCTGGACAGGCGGGAGGTCACGGCACATGGCAGCAGAGCCTCCAGGTAGGCTAGCAGGCAGGTAGCAGGTGAGCACTCCCAGGTGAGCGGGCAAGAGTCTCTGGACAGGCAGGTGGTCCCAGCACGTGACGGCGGAGCCTCCAGGTAGGCTAGCAGGCAGGTAGCAGGTGAGCGCTCCCAGGTGAGCGGGCAGACTGATCCATAGACAGACTGGCAGGGCTGGTAGGCAGACTGTCGGACCACAGATAGATAAGTAACAGGCAGGAATCTGGCAGGTGACTGGCAGGTGACTGGCAGGTAACTGGCAGGTAACTGGCAGGTAACTGGTAACGGGACCTGAGGGCTGAAGCAGAGCTTTGCAACAACATTGCTCAGGCACCTCCATTTTGGAGGAGGTGCCTTATATATGGTGAGGTCCTCCGGCCATTGGCCGGGGACTCCTTAGGACGGCGCGCGTGGCCCCTTTAAGAGAGGGGGAGTGCGCGCACGCGCGCCCTAAGCACAGAGGCCGGGAAGCAGCGCGCGCTGCCAGCAGAGCGGGAGGAAGCCGCCGGGCACGGAGCGGAGAGGTGAGGGGAACGGCGTCCCTGCCTAGCAGGAGGCAGGGACGCCGACGCTACACTCTATAATCGATACAGGGGCATAGTGAACCGTCTTTCTTTTTTACGAAGAAGAATCTGGCTCCAGCCGGGGAGGTAGATTTCTGGATGAATCCCCTAGCCAGATTTTCTTCGATGTACTCCGAAAGGCCCGGGTTTCGGCCAACGACAACGGGTAAATACGCCCACGGGGTGGAGTGGCACCGGGTGCCAGGTCGATAGGGCAATCATATGGCCTATGAGGTGGCAGTGTCTCTGCTTCCTTCTTGTCGAAGACATCTGCATAGGACCAGTAAGGTGCCGGTAGACCAGGTAAATTAGCCGGAGTAGCCGGAGGTCGAGCCGGGGGAACCGGGACCAGGCAGGTCTCATGGCAATCCTGCCCCCAACGGAGCACCTCACCGGATTGTCAATTCAGAACGGGTTCATGTCTCTGTAGCCAGGGTAGACCTAGCAAAAGGGAGTGAGAGAGTCTGGAAAGCACATGGAAGGAGATCCTCTCTGAGTGCAGCATTCCCACCTGAAGGGTTACGGGCTCAGTGACGAGCAAGATGGTCACCGGAAGGAGTCTTCCATCCACGGAAGCGACTGCCAATAGTTCAGCCAGAGGTTTGGTAGGAATCTGATACTTCTCTACAAGGGACTGGGAAATGAGATTCCCAGCGGCTCTGGAATCCAGATGGGCGGTTTCAAAGAAGCGGTTCTCTCCACAGGAAATAGAGACGGTTAAAGTCAAGAACCGAGAGGATTTACTCTTGCCTAGGACGACCTCTCCGAGCGGTCCTAGACACTGGAGTTTCCCGGCTTCACCGGACAGGAACGGATCAGGTGCTCCTTACTACCACAGTAGAAACAGCTCCCTTCGGGTCGGCGTGTTTCTTGTCGAGACTTGACCATCTTGGTCTGGTCGATCTGCATAGGTTCGGGCGAGCGTGCCCGGGGAGTTGCTGGTTGGGAAGCAGGTTTCTGGAAAACCGGAGCAAGATGAGGAAATCTTCTCTCCCGGGTAGTCTCCTTAGCACGTTCTAGGAAACGGATGTCAATCTGGGTAGCCAGTGACACCAGGTCATCCAGGGTGGTAGGAATGTCCCGGCCGGCTAGCTCGTCCTTAATCCGACCGGAAAGACCCTCCCGGAAGGTGGACACCAGGGCCTTGTTGTCCCAGGCAAGCTCAGAAGCGAGGGTACGGAACTGTATGGCATACTGGCCCACGGTGAAATTCCTTTGGCGGAGACGAAGCAATGAGGAGGCAGTAGAAATCCTTCGTCCGGGCTCATCGAAGACCCTCCAGAAGGCAGTGAGGAAAGCCGGAAGATCGGACACCAGGGAATCCCCTCTCTCCCATAGAGTGTTTTAGCCATGCCAATGCTTCCCCGGTGAGGTGAGACATGATGAACGCCACCTTGGCCCGGTCGGAGGGAGACTGATGTGCCAGAAGTTCAAAGTGCAGTGTGCATTGGTTCAGAAAACCCCGACATAATACGGGGTCACCCCCAAAACGAGGAGGCGCAGAAAGCCGGGGTCCTAGGCTGGATGCCGTGGTATTGGTAGGCAGCGGCGTCGCCGGAGCGGGTGTCGCTCGGCTCGAGGCGGGCACAGGTGGGACAGACAGCGTGTCCAGGCAAGAGTTGACAGACCGCAGGTAGGTCAGGATGGTTTCCTGTTGGGATCTCTGACGAGAAACCTCCTGGTACAGGTCAGCAAGCGAAGGAGCCTGGGGGCCACCGGGTTTCATGGCCCATGCAAACTGTTACGGATCCGGGTGGTGGAACCTCTGTGCTGCGGAGCAAAGTGGGACCAGAGGGGGGTAACTAGGTATCAACTCGGACTGACCAAGGTCACACGGCGGCTCAGTCGACTCCGTGAACCAGGGAAGGACCGAGCAGAGGGACCAGGTGCTACTCTGGGCCTGTCCTTGTATGAGAGCAGGTGACTCCTAAGGGTAACTGGCAGGAGCCTCCGGGTAAGCACGGCAGGTAACTAGAAGGTAGGCTGACTGATAGGCACAGCAGGTAACTGGTAGGAGCCTCCAGGTAGGCTGGCTGATAGGCATGGCAGGTAACTGGTACGATCTCCGGGTAGGCAGGCAAGCCAGGCCCATAGACAGACTGGCGGGTTTGGATCGTAGGCAGACCGTCGGGCTGGAGAGTACACTTGGCTGGCGGAAACAGGTAGTCAGGCTGGCAGACAGGACTGGTAGTCAGGCTCGCGGACTGGACTGGTAGTCAGGCTGGCGGACAGGACTGGTAGTCAGACTGGCGGACTGGACTGGTAGTCAGGCTGGCGGACTGGACTGGTAGTCAGGCTGGCGGACTGGACTGGTAGTCAGACTAGCAGAGGGACCTGAGGGCTGAAGCAGAGTTTAGGACACAAAGCTACAACTGTTAGAACACTCCTGTTAGTTTTTTCTATCTTGTGTTTTGCGGTCACGTGACCATCTGCCTATATATTCCAGCTCCGCCCTTCTGGCTTTGCTGGACTTCAGTGTTGTTTGACTGTTTTGCTAGCCTGGTGCTTTGGTGCCTATCTCTGTCAGTTTGCTTGGTCCTCTTGGACCTCTAGTACTTTTTGTCAGTTTGTCTTTTGTGTTCTACAACAATTTCTTTTTAGGAGGTGTCCCATTTTTGTCCCAGTCCTTAGTTCTTTTAGGGACCCCTCCCTTAATTCTATAGGTCTTCGTTCAGACTAGCCGAGGACGAAGGCGGGTCTGTTCACTAGGAACAGGCAGCCTGCTACATCGTAGGGATTCAGCTTAGTCTTACTGTAGGGATAGCTTTCCCCTATCTTTCCTTAGTTCTTGTTGCAGATCATAACAGTAAGTCCAGCCCAAAAAAGACTAAAAGGAAAGAAATTTGGGGATCAGTATGGTTTCCATCCAGGACTTGGCTCAACGCCTGCAGGGATTGTCTCTGGAGGTGGTTGAGCTTCAGCAACATGTGAGTAGCTGTCCTGGAGCGCATTTTGTCGAACCCAAGGTAGGACTGCCTGATGTTTTTTTATGGTAAACAGCAAGATTTTTTTTTCTTTAAAAATGCTTGTTTGTTATATTTTTGTTTGAGACCAAGATCCTCTGGGAATGAATCACAGCGCATTGGTTTTATTATGTCACTTTTGCGCAACGAACCACAGGGGTGGGCCTTTTCTCTCCAGCCTAATGATCCGTGTTTAAGTTCTGTTGAAGAATTTTTTTCTGCTATGGGGCTATTATATGACGATCCTGATTGAATCTCATCTGCTGAATCAGAACCTAGGCGTTTGAATCAGGGGTCAGATGATGTTGAAAATTATTGCACACACTTCAGGAGATGGGCCTCAGAAGTTAAATGGAATGATTCTGCGCTGAGATGTTTATTTCTTGCTGGTCTGAGTGAAAGGGTTAAGGATTTGCTAATTGCATTCCCTGCACCTGAGACTCTGCAGGAAGCTATGCAGTTAGCTGTTCGTGTGGACAGGAGACTGAGGTCTAGGGTGAATGATGTAAAAACTCCTGTAACGTCAGGTCCTAGTTCCCAGAAAATCTGCTCTGACAGCGGAGAACCAGTGGAGGTGGGGGCGATGTCACTCCGCTCTCAGGAAAAAGACCGGAGATTCGCCGAGGGATTGTGTCTTTATTGTGGTAAAGGTGACCATTTGATTAAGTATTGTGAGCGTAGTTTAAGTAAAGAAAAAAAAAGGTCAGTTACGCCTGTATAGCTTGTTTACGCTCTGCAGGAGTATTTCTTTCTGGGAGTACTACTCTGCAGGGAGATTTTATAGAATTTTAGGTATTTGTGGATTGTGGTTCAACACTTAATGTGATTGATAAAGGGTTTTTGGAAAACATTAAATTGAAATCCAAACCTTTGTCATCACCTATTTCTGTGGTTGCAATTGATAACACTCCTTTGAAATGTATTACTCACAAGACTGCTGCATTTCCTCTCACTATCAATGGAGTTCACCAAGAAATTTTGGATTTGGTTGTTTTGGATAATTTACCCTCTCCAGTTGTTGTAGGATTGCCTTGGTTAAAACTGCACAATCCTTTATTGGACTGGTCTACTAATGTGATTAAGTCTTGGAGTCCGAAGTGCTATGATAAATGTTGTAATAGTCGCATTGCGGCTGTGGAAAAAGTGGAATTACCTGTACCTATTCAAGATTTTTGGAGGGTTTTTTTGGAGGAGGAGTCACAAGTTTTACCTCCTCATAGGGATTATGATTGCGCCATTGAGTTTGTTCCAGGAGCTACTCTTCCCAAGAGTCGCTTGTTTAATCTGACTATCCCTGAAAGAAAGGCCTTGGAGGAGTACATACAGACTAGCCTGGCTGCTGGTCACATTAGCCCTTCTAAGTCACCTGTGGCAGTTGGATTCTTCTTTGTTAAAAAAAGGACGGCGGTTTATGTCCATGTCTGGATTTTCGTGAAATTAATAAGATTACCGTAAGCAATTCCTACCCGTTACCGTTAATTCCTGACTTGTTTAACCAGTTAGTGGGAGCCAAGTGGTTCTCCAAAATTGATCTCTGGGGGGCAAACAATTTGTTACATGTGAAGGAGGGTGATGAATGGAAAACTGCTTTTAACACTCCGGTAGGTCATTTTGAGAATTTGGTGATGCCTTTTGGTCTTACCAATGCACCTGCATTTTTTCAGAACCTTATTAATGACATCCTGAGACCTCTGACTGGTAAGAATGTGGTTATGTATTTGGATGACATTTTGATTTATTCACCAGATCTGGAGTCCCATTGGCAGAGTGTACGTGAAGTTTTGCAGTTATTGGGTGATAATTCACTCTTTGCTAAGCTGGGGAAATGTGAGTTCGCTGTGCAGAAAATTAGTTTTTTGGGCTACATTGTCTCCAGCGAGGGCTTTGAGATGGACCCTGTGAAGTTTCAGGCTGTGCAGGAATGGCCTAGGCCTATTGGTTTGAAATCTATACAGAGATTTTTGGGTTTTGCCAATTATTACAGGAAATTCATTAAGAATTTTTCTGTAATTGTTAAACCTCTAACCGATCTCACCAGGAAAGGTGCGAATACGGCCCAGTGGACTACTGAGGTCATTGAAGTGTTTGAGTATCTCAAAGAGAGGTTCAGTTCTGCCCCTTATGCAGCCTGATGAGACCAAGCCTTTTTTGGTCGAGGTCGATGCTTCATCGGTGGGGGTCGGAGCAGTTTTGTCTCAGGAGAGACATCCTTGTGACTTCTTTTCGAAAAAAATTTCGGAAACCGAACTGAATTATGATGTTGGAAATCGGGAGTTGCTGGCTATTAAACTCGCGTTTGAACATTGGCGTCATTTTTTGGAAGGCGCTAGATTTCCTATTCAGGTTTTCACAGATCATAAGAATTTGATCTATCTGGAGGCTGCCAAGCGCTTGAATGCCCGTCAAGCTAGGTGGGCACTTTTTTTTTCTCGGTTTCATTTTTCTGTTACCTATATCCCTGGTACTAAGAATGTTAAAGCCGATGCTTTATCTCGCAGCTTCTCTCCTACGGTCGGTGCCGAGGAGGAGGAGAGCATTTTACAGAAAGGAGTTGTGGTGGCGGCTTTGGACTAAGTTTTGGAGAATGGGATTCTGAAAGCTCAAGATGATGCTCCATCTAACACTCCCCATGGGAGGTTGTTCGTGCCTAGAGCCTTTAGGAGAGATTTGTTTGTGGAGTGTCATGAGTCTCTGTTGGCAGGCCATCCAGGAATTTCGAAGACTAAGAGATTGATCAGTCGCAGTTTTTGCTGGCCTGGTGGCAGAAGGAAGTCATCAAGTGGGTGTGTCAGTGTACTTTGTGCGCTAGGTCAAAGGCTTCACATACTCCTGCTGCGGGGTTGCTTTGCCCTCTGGAGGTTCCTAGTGCGCCTTGGACGCATCTCACTATGGATTTTATTACTGATCTTCCTGTGTCCGAGGGTTTTACTGTCATCTGGGTGGTCGTGGACCGTTTTAGTAAGATGTGTCATTTGGTTCCATTCATTAAGTTGCCCTGCGCCAAGACACTCGCTAAGGCGTTTGTTAAGGAGATTGTCAAGCTCCATGGCGTTCCCACGGATATTGTTTCTGATAGAGGACCTCAGTTTGTGGCTCGCTTTTGGCATGCTTTTTGTGACAGGTTGGGAGTCCATTTGTCATTTTCGTCTGGTTATCATCCTGAGTCTAATGGACAGACTGAAAGAAAGAACCAGGATGTTGAGCAGTTTTTGCATTGTTTTGTGGCGGACAATCAAGAGGTGTGGTCGGAGTTTCTGCCTCTCGCAGAATTTGCTCTTAACTATTATACATCCTCCTCTGCTGGGTGTTCTCCTTTTTTTTGCTGTACTGGGAGACATCCATCTTTTGGTTCGTTCTCCAAATTGGGGTCGGCGGTGCAGGAGGAGGAGAATTTTTCCGGTGATTTGGAGAAAGTTTGGACTAATGTACGTTGTAACCTTCAAGAGGCTAACAAAAAGTCCAAGAAGTATTTTGACAGGAAACGTAAAGAGGTTTTGTTTACTGTGGGTGACATGGTTTGGTTGTTCTCGAAGAACCTGCGGTTGAGGTTTCCTTCTAAAAAACTGGGTCCTAAGTTTGTGGGTCCATTTAAAGTGCTTCAGGTTGTTAACCAGTCTGCTGTTAGGTTGGATGTCCCTACTTCCTGGAAGATTAATCCTGTGTTTCATGTTTCCTTGTTGAAAAAGGCTGACGTATCTGATATGGTCGTCACTGTCACAGTTCCTCCTGTGGTGGAAGACAGCGAATATGAAATTTCTCGTATCTTGAATTCTAGATGGCATAGAGGGAGATTACAGTATCTTGTCTCCTGGAAGGGTTTCGGTCCCGAAGACAACTCCTGGGTAAGAACGCATGATGTCTCTGCTCCTAGGCTTGTTAAAGCTTTCCACAGTAGGTTTCCGGATAGGCCTGGGCCTGGAGAATCCGGAGGATCCTCATAAAAGAGGGGGTACTGTTAGAACCCTCCTGTTAGTTTTTTCTATCTTGTGTTTTGCGGTCACGTGACCATCTGCCTATATATTCCAGCTCCACCCTTCTGGCTTTGCTGGACTTCAGTGTTGTTTGACTGTTTTGCTAGCCTGGTGCTTCGGTGCCTATCTCTGTCAGTTTGCTTGGTCCTCTTGGACCTCTCATACTTTTTGTCAGTTTGTCTTTTGTGTTCTACAACAATTTCTGTTTAGGGGGTGTCCCATTTTTGTCCCAGTCCTTAGTTCTTTTAGGGACCCCTCCCTTAATTCTATAGGTCTTCGTTCAGACTAGCCGAGGACGAAGGCGGGTCTGTTCACTAGGAACAGGCAGCCCGCTACATCGTAGGGATTCAGCTTAGTCTTACTGTAGGGACAGCTTTCCCCTATCTTTCCTTAGTTCTTGTTGCAGATCATAACAACAACCTTGCACGGGCACCTCCATTTTGGAGGTGCCATTTATATGAGAGGTCCTCCGGCTATCGGCCGGGGACTACTTAGGACGGCGCGCGCGCGCTCCCCCACTCTTAAAGGGGCCGCGCGCGCCATCCTAAAGAGTCCCTGGCCTAAGCACAGTGCCCGGGAAGCTGAGCGCGCCGGCAGCAGCAGCAGGAGAGCCGGAAGACGCCAGGCCGGGAGCGCGGCGGTAAGAGGGACGGCGTCTCTGCCTCTCAGGGGGCATAGACGCCGATACTACACTTCTGAGGATAAGTTTATCCGAGTCACCAGCCTCGGAAATCGCAGGTTATCAGCAGCTCAGATTAGAGACCAGGTCAATGCCACACAGAGTTCTAGCAGCAGACACATCTCTACAACAACTGTTAAGAGGAGACTTTGTGCAGCAGGCCTTCATGGTAAAATAGCTGCTAGGAAACCACTGCTAAGGACAGGCAACAAGCAGAAGAGACTTGTTTGGGCTAAAGAACACAAGGAATGGACATTAGACCAGTGGAAATCTGTGCTTTGGTCTGATGAGTCCAAATTTGAGATCTTTGGTTCCAACCACCGTGTCTTTGTGCGACGCAGAAAAGTTGAACGGATGGACTCTACATGCCTGGTTCCCACCGTGAAGCATGGAGGAGGAGGTGTGATGGTGTGGGGGTGCTTTGCTGTGTTATGCACACGCCCGGACTGACTGGCGTGAGCATGATTAGTGATCCCATTGGACCATGAAACGAGGAGTGCCTGGAGGGGTGTAACTAAGTATCAACTCGGACCGACCAAGGTCACATGGCGGCTCAGTCGACTCCGTGAACCAGGGAGGAACCGAGCAGAGGGACCAGGTGCTACTCCAGGTCAGACCCTGGTCACAGCTGTTGACCCACACCGGGGAATGCAGGAACAGGCAGGTTAGGCTGGCATACAGACAGGTGGGTACTGGCAGGCACGGCTGGTATGCAGACAGGTGGGTATTGGCAGGCACGGCTGGTATGCAGACAGGTGGGCACTGGCAGGCACGGCTGGCATGCAGACAGGTGGGCACTGGCAGGCACGGCTGGCATGCAGACAGGCGGGTACTGGCAGGTAGGAACGCAGGCAGGATAGGGACCAATACAGACTGGGACACAGGAACGGAGCCGCAGGTGCGGTAGACAAGCAGAGCAGAGCAAAACCTGCAGATGCGGTAGACAAGCAAAGCAGAGCAAAACCTGCAGATGCGGTAGACAAGCAGAGCAGAGCAAAACCACAGGTGCGGTGGACAAGCAGATCAGAGCGAAACTGCAGGTGCGGTGAACAAGCAGGGCAGAGCAAAACCGCAGGTGCGGTGAACAAGCAGAACTAGATACACACAAGGTACTTACAATGAAGTAGCGAGTGTACACAAAACTCACAAACAGAAGTTCAGAGACAACGAGTTGGAGTTAGGTGCAGGTTCAGACACTGCAGGAAAAGGGAAGGTTCGGACATAGAGAGAAACAGGTAACGGGCTATGACACAGTTCAGACAGGAGCTGAACCAGTAATAAGATATAGGAACGAGCCTGGGAACTCAGCCCTCATGGTGGCGGAGACAGACTAGAAGTCACAGATACAGGTAACAGGCCTGGGTATACAGCCCCCAGGGGCGGAAACAGACAAGATACAGGACAGGACCTGGCAACTCAGTTGCACAGAACACACTGAATCAAAGTGTTGCTCAGGCACCCCCTACTGTCTGGAGGAGGTTTAAGTATCCAGTGACTCACAGCAATAGGCTGGGGAGGCATTAGGAGTGCGCACACAGTAACTATAAGAATCAGGCAGTAGCCGGGCCACCGCCCTAAGCAATCAGACAAGAGACACAGTCAGTACTGGAGCAAAGTGGGCAGCCTGGATTGATAGGTAAGATGGCGGTCTTGCAAGGTGAGAGGTGGTAAGCCATGCCAGCACGCCGCCAGGGATGTTACAGTACCCCCCCCTTGAGGTTGGGAAGAGATGTATTCTATGGAGCATTGTCATCCTGTGTGGATTCTGTGTGGGCAGAAGCCTCTTCTGGCTGGGAAACTGGTGGGCTACCTACACGCATCACCAATGGGGACTGCTCCAGGATATTGGGAAGGGAAGCTTTAGCAGAAGCTTCAGGGTTAGGGTCATCGAAGAGCATTAGAAAGGCCACCAGGAAGGCCTGCAGGTCGGAGGCAATAGGATCCCATGCTTCCCATAGGGGGGGGGTGATCCACTTCAAGGCATCACCCGCTAAGTAGGACATCATGAATGCTACTTTAACCCGATCAGTGGGAAAATAGTGAGCATAGAATTTGAAATGCAGCATACATTGCTCCACAAACGAACGGCTTTGTTTTGGATCCCCATAGTACCGTGGTGGATCCGCAGGAACGAGTGCTGATTGCTCCATTTGGGCTGGTGCGTAAATCGCCTGGACCTCAGCTTGAGAAAAAATTTTTTCCTTGGTGCACGTATTCGCCAGACAAGAATTCAAATGTCTCCGAGAGCGAAGGATCGTGGGGCTCAACAGGGACCATGGCCTGAGCAAACTGTTACGCACACGCCCGGACTGACTGGCGTGAGCATGATTAGTGATCCCACTGGACCATGAACTGAGGAGTGTCTGGAGGGGCGTAACTAAGTATCAACTCGGTCCGACCAAGGTCACACGGCGGCTCAGTCGACTCCGTGAACCAGGGAGGAACTGAGCAGAGGGACCAGGTGCTACTCCAGGTCAGACCCCGGTCACAGCTGTTGACCCACACTGGGGAATGCAGGAACAGACAGGTTAGGCTGGCATACAGACAGGTAGGTACTGGCAGGCACGGCTGGTATGCAGATAGGTGGGTATTGGCAGGCACGGCTGGTATGCAGACAGATGGGCACTGGTCGGCACGGCTGGCCTGCAGACAGGTGGGCACTGGCAGGCACGGCTGGCATGCAGACAGGCGGGTACTGGCAGGTATGAACACAGGCAGGATAGGGACCATGACAGACTAGGACACAGGAAAGGAGCCCCAGGTGCAGTAGACAAGCAGAGCAGAGCAAAACCCGCAGATGCAGTAGACAAGCAGAGCAGAGCAAAACCCGCAGATGCGGTAGACAAGTAGAGCAGAGCAAAACCCGCAGGTGCGGTTGACAAGCAGGGCAGAGCAAAACCCGCAGGTGCGGTAGACAAGCAGAGCAGGGAAAAACCCGCAGGTGCGGTAGACAAGCAGAGCAGAGCAAAACCCGCAGGTGCGGTAGACAAGCAGAGCAGAGTAAAACCCACAGGTGCGGTAGACAAGTGGAGCAGAGCAAAACCCACAGGTGCGGTAGACAAGCAGAGCAGAGCAAAACCCGCAGATGCGATAGACAAGCAGGGCAGAGCAAAACCCGCAGATGCGGTAGACAAGCAGAGCAGAGCAAAACCCGCAGATGCGGTAGACAAGTAGAGCAGAGCAAAACCCGCAGGTGCGGTAGACAAGCAGAGCAGAGCAAAGCCCGCAGGTGCGGTAAACAAGCAGAGCAGAGCAAAACCCGCACGTGCGATAGACAAGCAGAGCAGAGCAAAGCCTGCGGGTGTGGTAAACAAGCAGAGTAGAGCAAAGAGCAAAACCCGCAGGTGTGGTAGAGAAGCAGAGCAGAGCAAAACCCGCAGGTGCGGTAAACCAGCAGAGCAGAGCAAAACCCGCAGGTGCGGTGAACAAGCTGAGCAGAGCGAAACCGCAGGTGCGATGAACAAGCTGAGCAGAGCGAAACCGCCGGTGCGGTGAACATGCAGGGCGGAGCAGAGCGAAACCGCCGGTGCAGTGGACAAGCAGAGCGGAGCGAAACCGCAGGTGTGGTGGACAAGCAGAGCAGAGCAAAACCGCAGGTGCGGTGAACAAGCAGAGCAGAGCGAAACCGCAGGTGCGGTGGACAAGCAGAGCAGAGCGAAACCGCAGGTGCGGTGAACAAGCAGGGCAGAGCAAAACCGCAGGTGCGGTGAACAAGCAGAACTAGATACACACAAGGTACTTACAATGAAGTAGCGAGTGTACACAAAACTCACAAACAGAAGTTCAGAGACAACAAGTTGGAGTTAGGTGCAGGTTCAGACACTGCAGGAAAAGGGAAGGTTCGGACATAGAGAGAAACAGGTAACGGGCTAGGACACAGTTCAGACAGGAGCTGAACCAGTAATAAGATACAATAACGAGCCTGGGAACTCAGCCCTCATGGTGGCGGAGACAGACTAGAAGTCACAGATACAGGTAACAGGCCTGGGTATACAGCCCCCAGGGGCGGAAACAGACAAGATACAGGACAGGACCTGGCAACTCAGTTGCACAGAACACACTGAATCAAAGTGTTGCTCAGGCACCCCCTACTGGGTGGAGGAGGTTTAAGTATCCAGTGACTCACAGCAATAGGCTGGGGAGGCATTAGGAGTGCGCACACAGTAACTATAAGAATCAGGCAGTAGCCGCGCCGCCGCCCTAAACAATCAGACAAGAGACACAGCCGGTACTGGAGCAAAGTGTGCACCTTCTCATTTAAAGATTTTTCTGTATTTTCATGACTATGAAAATTGTACATTCACACTGAAGGCATCAAAACTATGAATTAACACATGTGGAATTATATACTTAACAAAAAAGTGTGAAACAACTGAAAATATGTCTTATATTCTAGGTTCTTCAAAGTAGCCACCTTTTGCTTTGATGACTGCTTTGCACACTCTTGGCATTCTCTTGATGAGCTTCAAGAGGTAGTCACCGGAAATGGTTTTCACTTCACAGGTGTGCCCTGTCAGGTTTAATACATGGGATTTCTTGCCTTATAAATGGGGTTGGGACCATCAGTTGTGTTGTGCATAAGTCAGGTGGATACACAGCTGATAGTCCTATTGAATAGACTGTTAGAATTTGTATTATGGCAAGAAAAAAGCAGCTAAGTAAAGAAAAACGAGTGGCCATCATTACTTTAAGAAATGAAGGTCAGTCAGTCCGAAAAATTGGGCAAACTTTGAAAGTGTCCCCAAGTGCAGTTGCAAAAACCATCAAGCGCTACAAAGAAACTGGCTCACATGAGGACTGCCCCAGGAAAGGAAGACCAAGAGTCACCTCTGCTTCTGAGGATAAGCTTATCCGAGTCACCAGCCTCAGAAATCGCAGGTTAGCAGCAGCTCAGATTAGAGACCAGGCCACTGCCACACAGAGTTCTAGCAGCGGACACATCTCTTCAACAACTGTTAAGAGGAGACTTTGAGCAGCAGGCCTTCATGGTAAAATAGCTGCTAGGAAACCACTGCTAAGGACAGGCAACAAGCAGAAGACTCTTGTATGGGCTAAAGAACACACGTCTTTGTGCGACGCAGAAGAGGTGAACGGATGGACTCTGCATGCATGGTTCCCACCGTGAAGCATGGAGGAGGAGGTGTGATGGTGTGGGGGTGCTTTGCTGGTGACACTGTTGGGGATTTATTCAAAATTGAAGGCATACTGAACCAGCATGGCTACCACAGCATCTTGCAGCGCCATGCTATTCCATCCGGTTTGTGTTTAGTTGGACCATCATTTATTTTTCAACAGGACAATGACCCCAAACACACCTCCAGGCTTTGTGAGGGCTTTTTGACCAATAAGGAGAGAGATGGGGTGCTACGCCAGATGACCTGGCCTCCACAGTAACAAGACCTGAACCCAATCGAGATGGTTTGGGGTGAGCTGGACCGCAGATTGAAGGCAAAAGGGCCAACAAGTGCTAAGCATCTCTGGGAACTCCTTCAAGATTGTTGGAAGACCATTTCCGGTGACTACCTCTTGAAGCTCATCAAGAGAATGCCAAGAGTGTGCAAAGCAGTCATCAAAGCAAAAGGTGGCTACTTTGAAGAACCAAGAATATAAGACATATTTTCAGTTGTTTTACACTTTTTTGTTAAGTATATAATTCCACATGTGTTAATTCATAGTTTTGATGCCTTCAGTGTGAATGTACAATTTTCAAAGTCATGAAAATACAGAAAAATCTTTAAATAAGAAGGTGTGTCCAAACTTTTGGTCTGTACTGTATATTCACATATATGCTTGAAGGACAAACGTTGTCAGATGATTTACAATGAGGAAAAAGGGTACAAGGACAAACGTTGTCAGATGATTTACAATGAGGAAAAAGGGTACAATTTATATTAAAGAGTGTAGGTAACATGCAATATATTCATCATAAGGCTTCTAATGGGAATATCAATGTAAGCTCATGGAGTCACTGATCCCATATGGTGTCATGGTCCGTCATAGAGTTAGTTACAAGAGGAGTAGCAGCAAAGAAACTCTATTACAGGTAAGTAGGAACAATTAGACACAGAACAAACGGTTCAAATAGCAAAAATGGCGTAGGGAACACTGAAGGATTACATACCTGGCGTGAAGGGAATAGTGCATGGACTAGGAACCGCGAAAAAGCGCCGTGTGGTGGAAAGAAGGAAGGACTATATAAAGGACTATATATATAGGACTATATATATATTATATAGGACTAGTGCGTTGGTGGAAGCGGTGAAAGAACGCCGGTGTATATCCGGTCATGCGCAGTATGGCCATACTGACTTCCGGTGCGCGTGCTGGAACGCAAAGGGAGACAGTGGAACGCAAGTCACTTCCGGACATGCGCAGTATATACGCTACACTGGAAGTAAGTGGATAGACCTTACTTAAGGTGTAAATCAGTGGAAAGAGGTTATACTCAATCAAGAGCAGAATAACGCAGGGTGAGCCAACCTTAGGAGGAGCTATAGGAGATGAATACTTGAAAAACAGATTATATTATATTAAATTGCAAAATAAGGAGGGGGATCCTGAAGAGTCAAAGAAAAAAATGCATGGGATTCGTTACGGAGGTCCCTGGGAACCTTAATTAGTAACCTACAAGACAAAGAAAAATAATCAGTAACATGAAATATATTCAATTATTATAAAATGGCAAACAATCTAGTCATCCATACTGAAAGCCCAGTGAATGACCCACAACTTAAAACTTTAATCAGTAGCATAGAATTATCCGCTAAACCCTGGTTTATTATCCTATCCAATAGACACTGGACAGAGTGAGTTTTATGTCATATAGGTAGAGGGATTTTTGGGGGCGATATAGGAATTTTTTATTCATCTTGTGCGTCATACTCCCTATTAAGTCCTTTCGGAGTGAGGATCTGTAGCGTATGTATCCAGTATAGCTCACGTTTTTTGAGGTTTTGAATCCGGTTGCTCCCCTGTCTATTTGGCGGAATGTGATCAATTACTTGATACCTTAGTTGTGAAATGTTGTGGGACATAGCTAGAAAATGTGCTGGTATAGGTAACATCGTGCGTCCACAACGAATTGTCGATTTGTGTTGTGAAATACGGTCTCGGATATGTTGGGTGGTCTCACCAACATATGCGAGACCGCATGGACACTTAATTAGATACACCACATACGTGGAATCACAAGAGAAATATTCTTTAATAGAATAACGTTTGCCAAAATGAGGATGTGTAAATGTAACATAGTTTTTAAGGTTGAAGGAAGACTAAGTCCATCTAGTTCAACCCATAGCCTAACATGTTGATCCAGAGAAAGGCAAAAAAAAAACATGTGGTAAACACTAAGCTCCACATTGGGGAAAAAAAATCCTTCCTGACTCCATACGACAATCAGACTAGTTCCCTGGATCAACGCCCTATCAAGGAATCTAGTATTTATAACCTGTAATATTATACTTTTCAAGAAAGGCATCCATGCCCTTCTTAAATTTTAACAGTGAATCACTCATTACAACATCATGCGGCAGAGAGTTCCATAGTCTCACTGCTCTTACAGTAAAGAATCCCCGTCTGTGATTATGATTAAACCTTCTTTCCTCTAGACGTAGAAGATGCCCCCTTGTCCCCGTCTCAGGCCTCAGAGTAAAAAGATCAGTAGAAAGCTCTTTGTACTGTCCCCTCATATACTTGTACATAGTAATAAGATCACCCCTAAGCCTTCTTTTTTCCACAGTAAATAACCCCAAGTGTAATAACCTGTCTTGGTATTGCAGACCCCCAGTCCTCTAATAACCTTGGTCGCTCTTCTCTGCCCCCGCTCTAGTTCAGCTATGTCTTTCTTATACACCGGAGACCAGAACTGTACACAGTATTCTAAGTGTGGTCGCACTAATGACTAGTGTTGAGCGATACCTTCCGATATCAGGAAATATCGTATCGGATTGGATCGGGCCGATACCCAAAAAGTATCGGATATCGCCGATTCCGATACCGGAAACCAATGCAAGTCAATGGGACACAAATATCGGAATGAAAATAAACCCTTTCTTTCCTTGTAGGTTAATTCTACATGAAGTAAAACAACTAAGAATAATGTAGAATGACATGAAAAGCCGGCAATTCATCAGCGGCATTCACCGGTACCCGACAATTTACAACAGAAAGAATAGAGCTTCACACATAGATTAGATAGATAGAAACATGTCAGTCACATATATATGAAGTACAGTGACAGTGTTGCTTACTGTACTTGTCATTTAGTGTAAAGGATTTATTAAAAAAAATATTAGTGTTTTCGTGCACCGTCTCTTTAAAAAAGCCGGCCGGCAATTCAGCATCTGTACCCGACAATTTATAACAGACAGAATAGAGCTTCACACATAGATTAGATAGATAGAAACATGTCAGTCACATATATAAGAAGTACAGTGACAGTGTTGCTTACAGAACTTGTCATTTAGTGTAAAGGATTTATTTAAAAAAATAATAGTGTTTTCATGCACCGTCTCTTTAAGAAAGCCGGCCGGCAATTCAGCATCTGTACCCGACAATTTAGAATAGAAGGAATAGAGAATCACACATAGATTAGATAGATAGAAACATGTCAGTCACATATATATGAAGTACAGTGACAGTGTTGATTACTGTACTTGTCATTTAGTGTTAAAATAAAGGATTTATTTAAAAAAAAATTGGCGTGGGGTTCCCCTTAATTTTAGGCTCTAGCGGAGGTTAAGCAGACAGCTGGGGCAAATGTTTGAAGCCTGGGAAGGGGGTAATACCCACGGAGCTTCCCAGGCTACTAATATCAGCCCCCAGCTGAATACCTAGCCTTTACTAGCTATTAAAATGGGGGACCCCCCCAAAAAAATGACGTGGGGTCCCCCCTAATTTAATAGCTAGCACAGGCTAGGCAGACAGCTGGGGGCTGATATTAATAGCCCAGGAAGGGTGCCATGAATATTGGCCCCCTCCCAGGCTAGAAACACCAGCCGTCAGCCGCCCCAGAAATGGCGCATCCATAGGATGCGCCAATTCTGGCACTTAGCCTCGCTCTTCCACGCTGCCCTGGTGCGGTGGCAGGGGGTAATAGGGTTGGGGTTGATGTCAGCTTATAATGCCAGCTGACATCAAGCCCAGGTTAGTAATGGAGAGGCGTCTATAAGACACCCCCATTACTAACCCCATAGTCAAAGTTAAAAGAAAACACAAACACCCAGAGTAAAGTCCTTTAATTGAAATAAAGACACAATTCTTTATTGTTCTAAATTAAACCATACTTACCGCCACGCCCATTCCAGCTGAAGCCAACGATCTCCTGCAATAAAAGAAAAATAATAAAGCAACCTCATCCTTACCTTTCGATGGTTCCCAGGACAGCTCCAGCTCTGCTACATCGAGATGACAGGCTGGACCGCAGCAGAAAGCTGCCATCCAGCCTGTCATCCCGCAGACACTGAGAAGCGCAGGCATGCTTGCGCTCCTCAGTGTCTCTCTGTGACGTCATCCAGATGAGCCGAGTTCATGTCCAATGAACTCAGCTCACCTCATGCACGTCACTGACAGCGTGGGAAAATTCTCCTGCACTCAGCGCTTCAGCGTGAGAATTCTCCCACGCTGTCAGTGACATACATGAGGTGAGGTCATGTCCAATGAACTCAGCTCACCTCATGCACGTCACTGACAGCGTGGGAAAATTCTCACGCTGAAGTGCTGAGTGCAGGAGAATTTTCCCACGCTGTCAGTGACGTACATGAAGTGAGCGGAGTTCATTGGACATGACCTCGGCTCATCTGGATGCCGTCACAGCCAGACACTGAGGAGTGGAAGTATGCCTGCGCTTCTCAGTGTCTGCGGGATGACAGGATGGATGGCAGCGTTCTGCTGCGGTCCAGCCTGTCATCTCGATGTAGCAGAGCTGAAGCTGTCGTGGGAGCCATGGAAAGGTAAGGATGAGGTTGCTTTATTATTTTACTTTTATTGCAGGAGATCGTTGGCTTCAGCTGGAATGGGCGTGGTGGTAAGTATGGTTTAATTTAGAACAATAAAGAATTGTGTGTTTATTTCAATTAAAGGACTTTTTTCTGGGTGTTGTGTTTTTTTAAATACTTTACTAGAAATTCATGGTGGTCATGTCTAATATTGGCGTGACCCCATGAATTTTGGGCTTAGGGCCAGCTGATAATGCCAAGCTG